>NC_054485.1:99820048-101220878 GCF_017639515.1 Carcharodon carcharias
ACACACACACACACACACACACACACACACACACACTCCCACCCAGACAGGTAAACACACACACGCACACACATTCTCCCACCCAGACAGGTAAACACACACACGCACACATACTCTCCCACCCAGACAGGTAAACACTCACTCGCGCACATATTCTCCACCCCAGACAGGTAAACACACACAAGCACACACGCTCTCCCACCCAGACAGGTAAACACACACACATGCGCGCACTCTGCCACCCAGATAGGTAAGCACATACATGCGCACACACTCTCCCACCCAGTCAGGTAAACAAACACACACGCACACACACACTCCCACCCAGACAGGTACACACACACACACACACACTCCTGCCCAGACAGGTATACACACACACACACACACTCCCACCCAGACAGGAATACGCACACACACACACACACACACACTCCCACCCAGACAGGTATACTTACACACACACACACACACACACTCCCACCCAGAAAGGTACACACACACACACACACACACTCCCACCCAGAAAGGTACACACACACATACACACACTCCCACCCAGATGGGTAGACACACACACAAACACACACACACAAACATCTCCCACCCAGACAGGTACACACACACATACACACACTCCCACGCAGACTGGTAGACACACACACAAACAGACACACACTCTCCCACCCAGACAGTAGACACACACACTCTCTTACCCAGACAGGTGGACACACATACACACACTCTCCCACCCAGACAGGCACACACACACACACATACACACACACTCTCCCACCTAGACAGGCACACACTCACACCAACACACACACACACACACTCTCCCACCCAGACCGGTACACACACAGACACACAGACACACTCTCCCACCCAGACAGGTACACACACACACATACACACTCTCTTCCTCCCAGACAGGTACACACACACACACACACACACACACACACACACACACTCTCCCACCCAGACAGGTAGACACACACACACACACACACACACACACAGACACACTCTTCCACCCAGACAGGTACACGCACTCACAAACTCCCACACTCATTCCGCCACGCACGCACTCACAGTCATGCATACTCATTTATAAGCACATCCGCCCACACAAGTGCTCACCAACACTTGCAAAGCCACACACACGCCTTCATACATTCACACCCAAGAACATGCTCGGCCTATTCATTCACATGCGCTCACCCATACCGCCACACACACACACACACACACACACACACACACACTCCCACCCAGAAAGGTAGAGACACACACAAACACACGCACATTCTCCCACCCAGACAGGTACACACACACACACACACACACTCACACACACAGACACTCTCGCATTCAGACAGGTACACTCTCACACACACACACACACACACACATACACACACACACACTCCCACCCAGAAAGGTAAACCCGCACACACACACTCCCACCCAGAAAGGTTGAGACACACACAAACACACACACACATTCTCCCACCCAGACAGGTACACACACACACACACACACACACACACACACACACACACACTCTCACCACCCAGACAGGTACACACACATACACACACACACACACACAAGCACACACACTCTCCCACCCAGACAGGTAAACACACACACACGCGCACACTCTGCCACCCAGACAGGTAAACACACACACACGCACACACTCTCCCAGCCAGACAGGTAAACACACACACGCACACACACTCTCCCACCCAGACTTGTCAACACACACACATACACACTTTCGCACCCAGACAGGTAAACACACACACAGACACACACACACTCTCCCAGACAGGTACACACACACACACACACTCACACACACTCTTTCATTCAGACAGGTACACGCACACACACACACACACACACACACACACACACTCTCGCACTCAGACAGGTACACACACACACACACACATTCTCCCACCCAGACAGGCACACTCACACACACATACACACACACACTGCCACCCAGACAGGTAAACACACACACGCACACACACTCTCCCACCCAGACAGGTAAACACAAACACGTGCACACACTCTCCCAGCCAGACAGGTAAACACACACACACACACACACACACACACACACACTCTCCCACCCAGACAGGTACACACACACACACACACACACACACACACAGACACACTCTCCCACCCAGACCGGTACACACACACACACACACAGACACACTCTCCCACCCAGACAGGTACACACACACACACCCATCTCCCACCCAGACAGGTACACACACATACACACACTCTCACCCAGACAGGTAGACACACACAAACACACACACACACACTCTCCCACCCAGACAGTAGACACACACACTCTCTTACCCAGACTGGTAGACACACGTACACACACTGTCCCACCCAGACAGGCACACACACACAGACAGGCACACACACACACACACTCTCCCACCTAGACAGGCACACACTCACACCAACACACACACACGCACTCTCCCACCCAGACAGGTACACACACACACATACACACTCTCTTCCTCCCAGACAGGTACACACACACACACACACACACACACACACACACACACACACACACACACACACACAGACACACTCTCCCACCCAGATAGGTAGACACACACACACAGATACACTCTTCCACCCAGACAGGTACACGCAGACACACACTCCCACACTCACTCCGCCATGCACCCACTCACAGTCATGCATACTCATTTATAAGCACATCCACCCACACAAGTGCTCACCAACACTTGCAAAGCCACACACACGCCTTCATACTTGCACACCCAAGAACAAGCTCGACCACATTCATTCACATGCGCTCACCCATACCGCCACACACACACACACACACACACACACACACACACACACACACTCCCACCCAGAAAGGTAGAGACACACACAAACACACACACATTCTCCCACCCAGACAGGTACACACACACACACACACACTCACACACACACACACTCTCGCATTGACAGGTACACTCACACACACACACACATTCTCTCATCCAGACAGGTGCACACACACACACACATTCTCCCACCCAGACAGGTACATTCACACACACACACACATACACTCCCACCCAGAAAGGTAAACACGCACACGCACACACACACACACTCTCCCACCCAGACAGGTAATCACACACACACGCGCACACTCTGCCACCCAGACAGGTAAACACACACACACACACACACACACTCTCCCACCCAGACAGGTAAACACAAACACGCGCACATACTCTCCCAGCCAGACAGGTAAACACACACACACGCACACACTCTCCCACCCAGACAGGTACACACACACATGCACACACACACACACTCTCCCACCCCGACAGGTAAACACACACACAGACACACACACACTCTCCCAGACAGGTACACACACACATACACACACACACTCACCCACCCAGACAGGTACACACACACAAACACACACAGACTCACACACACTCTCGCATTCAGACAGGTACACGCACACACACACACACTCGCACTCAGACAGGTACACGCACACACACACACACATTCTCCCACCCAGACAGGTACACACACACACACACACTTTCTCCCACCCTGACAGGTACACTCACACACACATACACACACACACTGCCACCCAGACAGGTAAACACACACACGCACACACACTCTCCCACCCAGACAGGTAAACACACGCACGCACATACACTCTCCCAGCCAGACAGGCAAACACACACAAGCACACATACTCTCCCACCCAGACAGGTAAACTCACACTCACGCACATATTCTCCGCCCCCAGACAGGTAAACACACACAAGCACTCACACTCTCCCACCCAGACAGGTGAACACACATACATGCGCACACTCTGCCTCCCAGACAGGTAAGCACATACATACGCACACACTCTCCCACCCAGACAGGTAAACACAAACACACGCACACAGTCTTCCAGCCAGACAGGTAAACACACACACACGCACACACTCTCCCAGCCAGACAGATAAACACACACCCTCTCCCACCCAGACAGGTAAACACACACATGCACACACACTCTCCCACCCAGACATGACAACACACACACACACACACACACACACACACACACACACACACACACACACACAAATACTCTCCCACCCAGACAGGTAAACACACACACAGACACACACACACTCTCCCAGACAGGTAGACACACACACAAACACACACACGCACACACTCTCCCACCCAGACAGGAAGACACACACACTCTCCCACCCAGAGAGTTAGGCACACACACACTCACACCCAGACAGGTAGACACACACACACACACACACACTCCAACACAGAAAGGTAGAGACACACACAAACACACACACACATACACACTCTCCCACCCATACAGGTAGACACACCCACACAAACAGACACACACTCTCCCACCCAGACAGGTAGACACACACATTCTCCCACCCAGAGAGGTGGGCACACATACACACACACACTCCCACCCAGACAGGTAGACACACACACACACACACACACACAAACACACACACTCCCACCCAGTTAGGTAGAGACACACGCACATACACTCCCACCCAGACAGGTAGAGACACACACAAACACACACACAAACACACACACACAAACACACACATTTCCCACCCAGACAGGTAGACACACACACACACACACACACACACACTCTCCCACCCAGACAGGTAGACACACACACTCTCTTACCCAGACAGGTAGACACACATACACACACTCTCCCACCCAGACAGGCCCACACACACACACACACTCTCCCACCCAGACAGGCACACACACACACACACAGACAGGAAAACACACACACACACACACACACAGACAGGAAAACAGACACACACACACACACACACACACACACACACTCTCCCACCTAGACAGGCACACACTCACACCAACACACACACACACACACACACTTTCCCACCCAGACTGGTACACACACACACACACAGACACTGTCTCCCACCCAGACAGGTACACACACACACATACACACTCTCTTCCTCCCAGACAGGTACACACACACACACAGACACAGACACACTCTCCCACCCAGACAGGTAGACACACACACACAGACACTCTCTCCCACCCAGACAGGTACACACACACACATACGCATGCTCTTCCTCCCAGACAGGTACACACACACACTCAGACACAGACACACTCTCCCACCCAGACAGGTGCACACACACAGACACACCTTTCCACCCCGACAGGTACACGCACACACACTCTCCCACACTCACTCCGCCACGCACGTACTCACAGTCATGCATACTCATTTATAAGCAGATCCACACACACAAGTGCTCACCAACACTTGCAAAGCCACACACACGCCTTCATACTTGCACACCCAAGAACATGCTCGTCCACATATGTTCACTCCCATGCACACGCGCTCACCCATACCGCCCCCACACACACACGCGTCCCCCACAGTACTGAGCGGGCATCCCTGACCTGTATTATGTCCTTAACCCCTGGCTTGGGTCCTGAGCCCAGAAAGACTGAATCCCGTCACCGAGCTGGGCTAGCTCTGCCTGGGCTCTGCTTGCATGATGGGGGGGGGTGGAGGGGGGGTGGGGTGGGGAGGAAGGAGGAGGCTGCATCCCGACACCCTCTCGAGATAGGGAGGGTGGTGGGGTGGGACTAGAGTATGGCAAAGCTCACTACAGGTGAACTAGCAGCTGGAAGTCGGAGGGCTCTGGCCGGGACCTGATCCGTTCGTGACCCAGACAGAGAGCATGAGCCTGAATCGGTTCCGCAGAGAGAGGGGTGCTCCTTGGGGCGGCAACCGACCGTCCCCCGGTTCAAATCCCGGAGGATAAAGGTAGGGTGGGGTGGGGTAGGGTAGGGTGGGGTGGGGTGGGGTGGGGTAGGGTGGGGTAGGGGTAGGGTGGGGTGGGGTAGGGTAGGGTGGGGTGGGGATGGGGTAGGGTAGGGTGGGGTGGGGTAGGGTAGGTAGGCTGGGGTAGGGTAGGGGTGGGGTGGGATGGGGTAGGGTAGGGTGGGGTGGGGTAGGGATGGTAGGCTAGGGTAGGGTGGGGTGGGGTGGGGATGGGGTAGGGTAGGGTGGGGTGGGGTGGGGTGGGGTAGGGTAGGTTAGGGTAGGGTAGGGTGGGGTGGGGTAGGGTAGGTTAGGGTAGGGTAGGGTGGGGTAGGGTGGGGTGGGGTGATGGGGTAGGGTTAGGGTAGGGTAGGGTGGGGTGGGGTAGGGTAGGGTGGGGTGGGGTGGGATGGGGTAGGCTAGGGTAGGGTGGGGTGGGATGGGGTAGGGTAGGGTGGGGTGGGATGTGGTAGGGTAGGGTGCGGTGGGGTGGGGTAGGGTAGGTTAGGGTAGGGTAGGGTGGGGTGGGGTGGGATGGGGTAGGGTAGGGTAGGGTGGGGTGGGGTGGGATGGGGTAGGGTAGGGTAGGGTGGGGTGGGATGGGGTAGGGTAGGGTAGGGTGGGGTGTGATGGGGTAGGGTAGGGTGGGGTGGGGTGGGGTGGGATGGGGTAGGGTAGGGTAGGGTGGGGTGGGATGGGGTAGGGTAGGGTAGGGTGGGGTGGGATGGGGTAGGGTAGGGTGGGGTGGGATGGGGTAGGGTAAGGTGGGGTGGGATGGGGTAGGGTAGGGTGCGGTGGGGTGGGGTAGGGTAGGGTAGGGTAGGGTGGGGTGGGATGGGGTAGGGTAGGGTGGGGTGGGATGGGGTAGGGTAGGGTGGGGTGGGATGGGGTAGGGTGGATGGGATGGGATGGGGTAGGGTAGGGTGCGGTGGGGTGGGGTAGGGTAGGGTGGGGTGGGGTGGGGTGGGATGGGGTAGGGTAGGGTAGGGTGGGGTGGGGTGGGGTGGGATGGGGTAGGGTAGGGTGGGGTGGGGTGGGGTGGGATGGGGTAGGATAGGGTAGGGTGGGGTGGGGTGGGGTGGGATGGGGTAGGGTAGGGTAGGGTGGGGTGTGATGGGGTAGGGTAGGGTGGGGTGGGGTGGGGTGGGATGGGGTAGGGTAGGGTAGGGTGGGGTGGGATGGGGTAGGGTAGGGTAGGGTGGGGTGGGATGGGGTAGGGTAGGGTGGGGTGGGATGGGGTAGGGTAAGGTGGGGTGGGATGGGGTAGGGTAGGGTGCGGTGGGGTGGGGTAGGGTAGGGTAGGGTAGGGTGGGGTGGGATGGGGTAGGGTAGGGTGGGGTGGGATGGGGTAGGGTAGGGTGGGGTGGGATGGGGTAGGGTAGGGTGGGATGGGATGGGGTAGGGTAGGGTGCGGTGGGGTGGGGTAGGGTAGGGTGGGGTGGGGTGGGGTGGGATGGGGTAGGGTAGGGTAGGGTGGGGTGGGGTGGGGTGGGATGGGGTAGGGTAGGGTAGGGTGGGGTGGGATGGGGTAGGATAGGGTAGGGTGGGGTGGGGTGGGGTGGGATGGGGTAGGGTAGGGTAGGGTGGGGTGGGATGGGGTAGGGTAGGGTAGGGTGGGGTGGGATGGGGTAGGGTAGGGTAGGGTGGGGTGGGATGGGGTAGGGTAGGGTGCGGTGGGGTGGGGTGGGCGTCGGACCCAGCTGTCCCTTTGCTGTGGGGTGTACATTACCTGATCTCACCCTGTTTGAAGCCAGCCCCGCTGCTACTGACCCACTTATACGGTGGCAGACAGGATTGACCATCTTATCCTTAAAAGAGGCTGCGCCCGCTTCAGTTTCAGAGAGCTGTCCTTTCCAGTTCCAGAAGTTTGACCAGAAGTTTCCACTTCCACCCCCACCTGCTGCAACGGTTACAGGTCCCACCCAGGAAGGTGCTGTGTCTCCACTCCGCTTCTCCTGCCAGTCACCCTAAGCGATTAAGCTCCTTTAGCCCCCCTCGGTGGCCCGACACGAATTTATTCAGTTCGAGGATTTCAGCCGAGCGGCAGAATTACAAGAGCTGCCGATGCTCAGCCTCTCGCAACCCCGAAGAAATCCCGCAGGCGCTTCGGAGCCAAGATCACTCCTCTGAAGCCGTAAGATGCAGACCCAGCAGCTGGTCAGTCTGCCCACACACACACACACACACACACACACACAGCAAGGCGATGAGGCCACAATCTATCTCTTGTCATGTTGGCCGAGGGGTAACTATGCACCGGGAGACCAGAGTGTGCTCCCCTGCACTTCTCAGAAAGAGTCTTTCACATCTAACCGAGGGCAGAGAGAGGACCTGGGTCTGATATCAGGAGCGCTCTCAGAGCATCAGCCCAGGTAAGGGGCTGGAGCTCTTGACCTTCTGGCTCAAGAGGCAAGAGTGCGGCCTCCCTGCGGCTGCCGACCCTGCAATACCCCTGTCTCGGCAGCACCAGCCCTGTGCTGAGGCAGCTTCCCTGCACTGCTCCCTGTCCAACTCACACTGCTGGAGGTGAATGTGTGGCCTCCTGGGCCGAATACCTGTGGAACTTTTATCTCAGCATGTAGAGCAGAGGATGACCAGAAAATCAAGGTGATTCCTCTCCATTTACCTCCTTCTCCCGACATTCAGATGCCATCTAATGATAGAATTTGCAGCAGCAAGTGGAACAACTTGACAAAAAGCTTCAGGGAGGTAACCACTGATTGAGGTGCCACTTAGAGATATAATGGAATGCAATATATAGCACACTGTATATTACAGAGATATAAAATTCCTGTATATATTATATAGCACACTGTATATTACAGAGATATAAAATTCCTGTATATATTATATAGCACACTGTATATTACAGAGATATAAAATTCCTGTATATATTATTTAGCACACTGTATATTACAGAGATATAAAATTCCTGTATATATTATATAGCACACTGTATATTACAGAGGTATAACACTCCGGTATATATATAGTGTAATATACATCGTGCTATATATATATATATACACAGGAGTGTTGTACCTCTGTAATGTACAGCGTGTCATCTAATATATACAGGAGTGTTATACCACTGTAATGTACAGTGTGCTATATATATACAGGAGTGTTATACCTCTGTAATATACGGTGTGTCACATAATATATACAGGAGTGTTATACCTCTGTAATATACAGCGTGCCATATAATATATATACAGGAGTGTTATACCTCTAATGTACAGAGTGCTATATTTATACAGGAGTGTTATACCTCTGTAATATACATTGTGTCATATAATATATACAGGAGTGTTATACCTCTGTAATATACAGCATGCTTTATATACACGAGTGTTATTCTTCTGTAATGTACAGCATGCTATATATATACAGGAGTGTTATACCTCTGTAATATACGGTGTGTCATATAATATATACAGGAGTGTTATACCTCTGTAATATACAGCATGCTACATATATATACAGGAGTGTTATACCTCTGTAATATACAGCGTGCTAATTACAGAGGTATAACACTCCTTTATATATATATAGCACGCTGTATATTACAGAGGTATAACACTCCTTTATATATATATAGCACGCTGTACATTACAGAGGTATAACACTCCTGTGTGTGTGTATATATATTATATATAATATATATATTATATTACATATATATTATATATATATATATATATAATAGCACACTGTATATTACAGTGGTATAACACTCCTGTATATATTATATGACACGTTGTATATTACAGAGGTATATCACTCCTGTATATATATATAGCACGCTGTATATTACAGAGGTATAACACTCCTGTATATATTATATGACACACTGTATATTACAGAGGCATAACACTCCTGTATATATATAGCACGCTGTACATTACAGAGGTATAACACTCCTGTATATATATAGCACGCTGTATATTACAGAGGTATAACACTCCTGTATATATTATACGACACGCTGTATATTACAGAGGTATAACACTGCTGTATATATATATAGCACACTGTATATTACAGAGATATAAAATTCCTGTATATATTATATGACACACTGTATATTACAGAGGTATAACACTCCTGTATATATATATATATATATAGCACACTGTATATTACAGAGGTATAACACTCCTGTATATATTATATGACACGCTGTATATTACAGCGGTATAACACTGCTGTATATATATATATATAGCACACTGTATATTACAGAGGTATAACACTCCTGTATATATATATATATATAGCACGCTGTATATTACAGTGGTATAACACTCCTGTATATATAATGCACTGTATATTACAGAGGTATAATACTCCTGTATATATTGTATGACACACTGTATATTACAGAGGTATAACACTCCTGTATATATTATATGACACACTGTATATTACAGAGGTATAACACTGCTGTAAATATTATATAGCATGCTGTATATTACAGAGGTATAACACTCCTGTATATATATAGCATGCTGTATATTACAGAGGTATAACACTCCTGTATATATTGTATGACACACTGTATATTACAGAGGTATAACACTCCTGTATATATTATATGACACGCTGTATATTACAGAGGTATATCACTCCTGTATATATATAGCACGCTGTATATTACAGAGGTATAATACTGCTGTAGATATATATATAGCACACTGTATATTACAGAGGTATAACACTCCTGTATATATTATGCAACACACTGTGTGTTACAGAGGTATAACACTCCTGTATATATATAGCACGCTGTATATTACAGAGGTATAACACTCCGGTATATATTATATGACACACTGTATATTACAGAGGTATAACACTCCTGTATATATATATATATATATATATATAGCACACTGTATATTACAGAGGTATAACACTCCTGTATATATTATATGACACGCTGTATATTACAGAGGTATAACACTCCTGTATATATATATAGCACGCTGTACCTTACAGAGGTATAACACTCCTGTATATATATATAGCACACTGTATATTACAGAGGTATAACACTCCTGTATATATTATACAACACACTGTGTGTTACAGTGGTATAACATTCCTGTATATATATAGCATGCTGTATATTACAGAGGTATAACACTGCTGTAAATATTATATAGCATGCTGTATATTACAGAGGTATAACACTCCTGTATATATATAGCATGCTGTATATTACAGAGGTATAACACTCCTGTATATATTGTATGACACACTGTATATTACAGAGGTATAACACTCCTGTATACTTTATATGACACGCTGTATATTACAGAGGTATAACACTCCTGTATATATATATATAGCACGCTGTACATTACAGAGCTTTAACACACCTGTGTTTATATATATATATATAGCACGCTGTATATTACAGTGGTATAACACTCCTGTATATATTATATGACAAGCTGTATATTACAGAGGTATAACACTCCTGTATATATATAGCATGCTGTATATTACAGAGGTATAACACTCCTGTATATATTATATGACACAATGTATATTACAGAGGCATAACACTCCTGTGTATATATAGCACGCTGTACATTACAGAGGTATAACACTCCTGTATATATATAGCACGCTGTATATTACAGAGGTATAACACTCCTGTATATATTATATGACATGCTGTATATTACAGAGGTATAACACTGCTGTAGATATATATATATATATATAGCACACTGTATATTATAGAGGTATAACACTCCTGTATATATTATACAACACACTGTGTGTTACAGAGGTATAACATTCCTGTATATATATAGCATGCTGTATATTACAGAGGTATAACACTCCTGTATATATATATAGCACACTGTATATTACAGAGGTATAACACTCCTGTAGATATTATACAACACACTGTGTGTTACAGAGGTATAACATTCCTGTATATATATAGCATGCTGTATATTACAGAGGTATAATACTGCTGTAGATATATATATAGCACACTGTATATTACAGAGGTATAACACTCCTGTATATATTATGCAACACACTGTGTGTTACAGAGGTATAACACTCCTGTATATATATAGCATGCTGTATATTACAGAGGTATAACACTCCTGTATATATATAGCATGCTGTACATTACAGAGGTATAACACTCCTGTATATATATAGCACACTGTATATTACAGAGGTATAACACTCCTGTATATATTATATGACACACTATATATTACAGAGGTATAACACTGCTGTATATATATATATATATATATAGAGCACACTGTATATTACAGAGGTATAAAATTCATGTATATATTATATGACACACTGTATATTACAGAGGTATAACACTCCTGTATATATATATATAGCACATTGTATATTACAGTGGTATAACACTCCTGTATATATATAGCACACTGTATATTACAGAGGTATAACACTCCTGTATATATTATACAACACGCTGTATATTACAGAGGTATAACACTCCTGTATATATTGTATAATGCACTGTATATTACAGAGGTGTAACACTCCTATATATATTATATAGCCGCTGTATATTACAGAGGTATAACACTCCTGTATATATTGTATAATGCACTGTATATTACAGAGGTGTAACACTCCTATATATATTATATAGCCACTGTATATTACAGAGGTATAGCACTCCTATATATATTGTAGAAGACACTGTATATTACAAAGGTATAACACTCCTATATATATTGTATAAGACACTGTATATTACAGAGGTATAACACTCCTATATATATTGTATAAGACACTGTATATTACAGAGGTATAACACTCCTATATATATAATGAACTGTATATTACAGAGGTATAACACTCCTGTATATATAATGCACTGTATATTACAGAGATATAACACTCCTGTATATATAATGCACTGTATATTACAGAGGTATAACACTCCTGTATATATTGTATAAGACACTGTATATTACAGAGGTATAACACTCCTGTATATACTGTAACACTCTGTAATATACAACATGCTATATATATATATACAGGAGTGTTATACCTCTGTAATATACAGTGTGTCATATAATATATACAGGAATTTTATATCTCTGTAATATACAGTGTGCTAGATATATATATACAGCAGTGTTATACCTCTGTAATATACAGTGTGTCATATAATATATACAGGAGTGTTATACCTCTGTAATATATAGCGTGCTATATATATACAGGAGCGTTATACCTCTGTAATGTACAGCATGCTATATATATATACAGGAGTGTTATACCTCTGTAATATACAGTGTGTCATACAATATATACAGGAGTGTTATACCTCTGTAATATACAGTGTCTTATACAATATATACAGGAGTGTTATATCTCTGTAATATACAGTGTCTTATACAATATATACAGGAGTGTTATACCTCTGTAATATACAGTGCATTATATATACAGGAGTGTTATACCTCTGTAATATACAGTGCATTATATATATAGAAGTGTTATATCTCTGTAATATACAGTGTCTTATACAATATATATATAGGAGTGTTATACCTCTGTAATATACAGTGTCTTATACAATAAGAGGTACAACACTCCTGTATATATAATGCACTGTATATTACAGAGGTACAACACTCCTGTATATATTATACAACACGCTGTATATTACAGAGCTATAACATTCCTGTATATATTGTATAATACACTTTATATTACAGAGGTGTAACACTCCTGTATATATTATATAGCCGCTGTATATTACAGAGTATAAAACTCCTTTATATATTGTATAAGACACTGTATATTACAGAGGTATAATACTCCTATATATATTGTATAATACACTATATATTACAGAGGTATAACACTCCTATATATATTGCATAAGACACTGTATATTACAGAGATATAACACTCCTGTATATATAATGCACTGTATATTACAGAGGTATAACACTCTTGTATATATAATGCACTGTATATTACAGAGGTATAACACTCCTGTATATATAATGCACTGTATATTACAGAGGTATAACACTCCTGTATATATTGTATAAGACACTGTATATTACAGAGGTATAACACTCCTGTATATATTGTATAAGACACTGTATATTACAGAGGTATAACACTCCTGTATATATATAGCATGCTGTATATTACAGAGGTATAACACTCCTGTATGTATTGTATAAGACACTGTATATTACAGAGGTATAACACTCCTGTATATATTATACAACACACTGGGCAGAATTTTTCCGCTGGTGTGCAGGGGGCGGGAGCCGCAAGCCCACGCGCGGTGACATCGGGGACATTGTGCGCACATCCTGAGGTCACCGTGCACCATCGCAATGTCTCTTGGGGGCGGGTGAGTGACGGTGTCCGTTGCGCAGCTGCCAGTCACTACCAGGCCAGTGAAGGTAGTCGAGGATCCGATTGTCAGGGATTTTAAGGTGCTCGTGCGATATTCAGCTCGTCGCACGGGTGCAATGGGCAGGCGGCTCCCCGAAACTTTAACGATGCTCATACCACCGGCAGGAAAGAGGGATCGTTGTTCTTGTGAATCCAAACATTTAACAGTTAGTGCTCAGAAGTTATTGAAAGTTGCGTGTCTGAGCTGGAGAAATCTCAAAGGCAAAGCAGCTGCTTGGACTGCACTCACTACCTTCAGGTCAGCACTTTTCAGTGAGGATTTGATTTGGGGCCCGTAGCTTTCAGGAAGCCTCCCTGAGCCTGGGAATGTGAGGTGATCTCTCCACTGGAGGCCCCTCATCGGAGGAGGAAGGTGGGGAGGGGGGTGCTAGAAGGGGGAGGAGGCCAGGGGTGCACATTCAGCCTCCAGGGGAGCTGCATCTCCATGAGAGTCACCAATCTCTCCATGGAGGAAGCTTGACGCTCAACCATGATGCTCAATGCATCGGCCACAGCCCACGAGGACTCCTCCACCACTGACACCAAGCCAAGCAGAGCCTCATGTATCTCCACCAGATGTTCCCGAACACCTGGCCGCATGTCAGCACTTGGCTGCATTGCCCGTGACTCCAGAGGCTCATCATCTGCCACGGACTGAGCATGTGCCTGGGCCCCTTCAGTCCTCCGACTGCAGTCGCCATCGGCACTCCCTGTCTCCGCCAGCTGCTCCAGCGACGGTGAAGTCCCCCCACCGCTGTGACCCAGGACACTAGCCCACCGAGGTACCAAGATTTGGGCTGGTGCCTGCCGGGCAGAGATGGTGTGACGCTTCTAATGGTGAAACCTCATGGCCCTCAGGTGTCAGAGGGTGCCTCTGCTGCTCTGGGTCCCGGCCCTGCGCCGATGATGCTGAAAGGAAGAGTAAGGAAAGACGATCAGTTAGCCTGCGGGCAATGTCAATGTACATGCCTGTCCCCCAGCTCTTCAAGCGCTCATCATTCCACATGCACTGGGCAAGCCATGTTAGTAACATCACTCACTGAACAATAGGCAACGGAATGGATGTTGGGAGACGACTGGTGATGTGAGTGCTGGCCATACATACCTGCCCGTGGAACCCCAACCTCTCCGGCTCCGGTGGACATGGGAGCGTGCCGCCACTCCAGGTCCAATGCCTCCTGCTCATAGCGACTGAGCATCAATATCTGGGTTGGCCGATCGCCGGTCCTCAGCCACTCGCCGCTGTTATGAGAATTCTTCTCCTGCAGATAAGACCATACCATAAGGACATAAGACATAGGTGCAGCAATTAGGCCATTCGGCCCATCGGGTCTGCTCCACCATTCAATCATGGCTGCTAAGTTTCTCAACCCCATTCTCCCACCTTCTCCCCGTAACCTTTGTTCCTCTTACCAATCAAGAACCTATCTATCTCGGTCTTAAATACACTCAATGACCCGGCCTCCACAGCCTTCTGTGGCAATGAATTCCATAGATCCACCACTCTCTGGCTAAAGAAGTTTCTCCTCATCTCTGTTCTAAAAGGACTTCCCTTTACTCTGAGGCTGTGCCCTCAGGTCCTGGTCTCTCCTGCTAATGGAAACATCTTCCCCACGTCCACTCTATCCAGGCCTTTCAGTATTCTGTAAGTTTCAATCAGATCCCCCCTCATCCTTCTAAACTCCATTCAGTATAGACCCAGAGTCCTCAAACGTTCCTCATATGTTAAGCCTTTCATTCCTGGGATCGTTCTCATGAACCTCCTCTGGACCCTCTCCAGGGCCAGCACATCCTTCCTGAGATACGGGGCCCAAAATTGTTCACAATATTCTAAATGTGGTCTGACCAGAGCCTTATAAAGCTTCAGAAGCACATCCCTGCTTTTATATTCTAGTCCTCTCGAAATAAATGCCAACATTGCTTTTGCCTTCCTAACTACCGACTCAACCTGCAAGTTAACCTTAAGAGAATCCTGGACTAGGACTCCCAAGTCCCTTTGCACTCCAGATTTCTGAATTCTCACCCCATTTAGAAAGTAATCTATGCCTCTATTCTTCCTACCAAAGTGCATGACCTCACACTTCCCCACATTGTATTCCATCTGCCACTTCTTTGCCCATTCTCCTAACCTGTCCAAATCCTTCTGCAGCCTCCCTGCCTCCTCAATACTACCTGTCCCTCCACCTATCTTTGTATCATCCGCAAACTTAGCCAGGATGCCCTCAATTCCTTCATCTAGATCATTAATGCATAAAGTGAAAAGTTGTGGTCCCAACACTGACCCCTGCGGAACTCCACTAGTCACCAGCCGCCATCCTGAGAAGGACCCCCTTATCCCCACTCTCTGCTTCCTGCCAGACAGCCAATCTTCTATCCATGCTAGTACCTTGCCTCTAACTCCATGCGCTCTTATCTTACTGAGCAGCCTCCTGTGCGGCACCTTGTCAAAGGCCTTCTGGAAGTCCAAGTAGATAACATCCATTGGCTCTCCTTTGTCTAACCTACTCGTTACCTCCTCAAAGAATTCTAACAGATTTGTCAGGCATGACCTCCCCTTGATGAAACCGTGCTGACTTTGCCCTATTTTACCATACACTTCCAAGTATTCTGAAATCTCATCCTTAATAATGGACTCTAAAATCTTACCAACGACCGAGGTCAGGCTAATCGGCCTGTAATTTCCCGTCTTTTGCCTCACTCCCTTCTTAAACGGGGGCGTTATATTAGCAATTTTCCAGTCCTCTGGGACCCTCCCTGGCTCCAGTGATTCCTGAAAGATCACCACTAACACCTCCACTATCTCTTCAGCTATCTCCTTCAGAACTCTGGGGTGTAATCCATCTGGCCCAGGTGATTTATCCACCTTCAGACCTTTCAGTTTTCCTAGCACCTTCTCCTTGGTAATGGCCACCATACTCACTTCTGCCCCCCCCGACTCTCTTGAACTTTGGGGATTTTACTCGTGTCTTCCACCATGAAGACTGACGCAAAGTACCTATTCAGTTCCTCTGCCATTTCTTTGTTCCCCACTACTACTTCTCCAGCATCATTTTCCAGCGGCCCAATGTCCACTTTTGCTTCTCTCTTACCCTTTATATATCTAAAAAAATCTCTTGCAATCTTCTTTTATATTACTGGCCAGTTTACCCTCATATTTAATCTTCTCCCTCATTTCTTTTTTAGTTGTCGTCCATTGGTCTTTGTAGGCTTCCCAATCCCCTGGTTTCCCACTGCTCTTCGCCGCATTGTATGCTTTCTCTTTAGCTTTTATGCTGTCCCTGACTTCCCTTGTCAGCCATGGTTGCCTCGTCCTCCCTTTAGTATGCTTCTTCTTCCTAGGGATGAATTTTTGCTGTGTCTCCAAAATTACTCCCAGAAACTCCTGCCATTGCTGTTCCACTGTCTTTCCTGCTAGGCTCATCTCCCAGTCAATTCTGGCCAGCTCCTCCCTCATGCCCCTGTAGTTGCCTTTATTCAACTGTAATACCATTACATCTGATTCCAGCTTTTTCCTCTCAAATTGCAGGATAAATTCTATCATATTATGGTCACTTCCTCCTAAGGGTTCCTTCACCTTGAGCTCTCTTATCAAAAATGCCTCATTACACATCAGTAAATCTAGAATTGCCTGTTCTCTAGTGGGCTCCATCACAAGCTGCTCCAAAAAGCCAGCTCGTGGACATTCCACAAATTCCTTTTCTTGGGATTCACTACCAACCTGATTTTCCCAGTCTACCTGCATATTGAAATCCCCCATGATCACTGTAACCTTGCCTTTCTTACATGCCTTTTCTATCTCCTGGTGTATCTTGTGCCCCACATCCTGACTACTGTTCGGAGGCCTGTACATAACTCCCATTATGGTTTTTTTACCTTTGTGGTTCCTCAACTCTACCCACACAGATTCTACATCATCTGACCCTATGTCGTTTCTTGCTGTCGATTTAATTTCATTTCTTACTAACAAAGCAACCCCACCTCCTCTGCCAACCTGCCTATCTTTTCGATAGGATGTATATCCTTGGGATGTTTAGCTCCCAGTCCTGATCCCCTTGCAGCCATGTCTCCGTAATGCCCACCACATCATACCTGCCAATTTCAATCTGCGCCACAAACTCATTTACCTTATTTTGTATACTGCGTGCATTCAGATACAACACCTTCAGTCCTGTATTTTCCTTCTCTTTTCTCATTGTCATCCCTTTATCTGATGTGCTTGAAGTTAGATTCCTAGCCCTTTCTAAACACTCTGTCCTATTTTGTGTTCTGGGGACTTTAATAGCCTCTCCTGGGCTCTCCTTTCTTTTCAGGAAAAAATTTCATTGATAAGTGATACTTGTACAGTCAATCTCCTCGTGGCCAGCCCACCCCAAGCAGGTCTGCAGTGCACCCTTCCCCCGCTGGTGGCTGGCACTCTCACTACTATGCGTGGTCCTTCCCCACCGTGCACATATTGTCTTCATCACAGTTGGGAACAAACAGTTGTACCAGCAGTTGCAAGGAGGCACCATGATGTGGACCACAGAGGGTCAGCACATCCATCTGTGCCACAGGACCTTGAAGATCCCCTCACATTATGTCATCACCTTGACTTCCACATGTTGTGGAGTTCGACCAGTGCGCCTGGGTGTAGCTCCTCCAGGTTGAACTCGCCACGTTCATGTAGGTGTTGCTCCACCACATGCTGCGGTGCAGAACCCCTCTCGTGACCAACTCAGCGGTGGGCGGGCAGCCGAGCACCGCAGCCAGAACGGGCCCCGCCGCCATTTTGAGTGGGTGGGATAGTTAAGGCCCGCCCAGTGTGACGCCTGATGGGGAGGGGCTATGTGCCTCCTGTGGGGGTGGGGGGGGGGATTCCCCAACGGTCCGGCACACACATTGCCCTGAGGCAAAGCGCTGCCTTATGGAGATCGCTGAAACTCTGGGTCACTCTAAAAATAGAACAATTAAAAAAGCATTAACTTGTCCCCCTATTGTGACAGTGTCACACGGGATGGGACATGTTACTGGAGAACCCAAACACTTTATTAAAAGTTTTTAAACCTGATGTCAAGCCGAAGTCCGCATGGGCCCCTCAAAATCCTGGTCGACTGGAGACTTAATGGCCTTAACAAGGTCTTTCATTAATGGTGGGCACACTTCCCACTGCCGAGCACACCCGCCGATCGAAATATCGCGATACCGCGCGCTCACATCGGAACGCTCACCTGACATTTTAAGCGTTGGCATGTGGATGCCACCACCTGCATGCCAGCCAGAAGATTCTGCCCTGTGTGTTACAGGGTAAAACACTCCTGTATATATTATATAACACACTGTGTGTTACAGGGTATAACACTCCTGTGTATATTATGTAACACACTGTGTGTTACAGGGTATAACACTCCTGTATATATTATATAACACACTGTGTGTTACAGGGTATAACACTCCTGTGTATATTATATAACACACTGTGTGTTACAGGGTATAACACTCCTGTGTACATTGTATAACACACTGTGTGTTACAGGGTATAACACTCCTGTATATATTATATAACACACTGTGTGTTACAGGGTATAACACTCCTGTGTATATTATGTAACACACTGTGTGTTACAGGGTATAACACTCCTGTGTACATTGTATAACACACTGTGTGTTACAGGGTATAACACTCCTGTATATATTATATAACACTGTGTGTTAGAGGGTATAACACTCCTGTGTATATTATATAACACACTGTGTGTTACAGGGTATAACACTCCTGTATATATTATATAACACACTGTGTGTTACAGGGTATAACACTCCTGTATATATTATATAACTCACTGTGTGTTACAGGGTATAACACTCCTGTATATATTATATAACACACTGTGTGTTACAGGGTATAACACTCCTGTATATATTATATAACACACTGTGTGTTACAGGGTATAACACTCCTGCGTATATTGTATAACACACTGTGTGTTACAGGGTATAACACTCCTGTGTATATTATATAACACACTGTGTGTTACAGGGTATAACACTCCTGTGTATATTATATAACACACTGTGTGTTACAAGGTATAACACTCCTGTGTATATTATATAACACACTGTGTTACAGGGTATAAAACTTCTGTATATATTATATAGCACACTGTCTTACAGGGTAAAACACTCCTGTATATATTATATAACACACTGCGTGTTAGAGGGTATAACACTCCTGTGTATATTATATAACACACAGTGTGTTACAGGGTATAACACTCCTGTGTATATTATATAACAAACTGTGTGTTACAGGGTATAACACTCCTGAATATATTATATAACACACTGTGTTAGAGGGTATAACACTCCAGTGTATATTATATAACACACTGTGTGTTAGAGGGTATAACACTCCTGTGTATATTATATAACACACTGTGTGTTAGAGGGTATAACACTCCTGTGTATATTATGTAACACAATGTGTGTTAGAGGGTATAACACTCCTGTGTATATTATATAACACACTGTGTTACAGGGTATAACACTCCTGTGTATATTATGTAACACACTGTGTGTTACAGGGTATAACACTCCTGTGTATATTATATAACAAACTGTGTGTTACAGGGTATAACACTCCTGAATATATTATATAACACACTGTGTGTTAGCAGGGTATAACACTCCAGTGTATATTATATAACACACTGTGTGTTAGCAGGGTATAACACTCCTGTGTATATTATATAACACACTGTGTGTTAGCAGGGTATAACACTCCTGTGTATACTATATAACACACTGTGTGTTACAGGGTTATAACACTCCTGTGTATATTATATAACACACTGTGTTACAGGGTATAACACTCCTGTGTATATTATATAACACACTGTGTGTTACAGGGTATAACACTCCTGTGTATATTATATAACACACTGTGTGTTACAGGGTATAACACTCCTGTGTATATTATATAACACACTGTGTGTTACAGGGTATAACACTCCTGTGTATATTATATAACACACTGTGTGTTAGAGGGTATAACACTCCTGTGTATATTATATAACACACTGTGTGTTAGAGCGTTTAAAGCTCCTGTGTATATTATATAACACACTGTGTTACAGGGTATAACACTCCTGTGTATATTATATAACACTCTATGTGTTACAGGGTATAACACTCCTGTGTATATTGTATAACACACTGTGTGTTACAGGGTATAACACTCCTGTATATGTTATATAACACACTGTGTGTTAGAGGGTATAACACTCCTGTGTATAATATAACACACTGTGTGATAGAGGGTATAACACTCCTGTGTATATTATATAGCACACTGTGCGTTAGAGGGTATAACACTCCTGTGTATATTATATAACACACTGTGTGTTAGAGGGTATAACACTCCTGTGTATATTATATAACACACTGTGTTACAGTGTATAACACTCCTGTGTAAATTATATAACACACTGTGTGTTACAGGGTATAACACTCCTGTGTATATTATATAACACACTGTGTGTTACAGGGTATAACACTCCTGTATATATTATATAAAACACTCTGTGTTGCTGGGTATAACACTCCTGTACAAACTATATAACACACTGTGTGTTACAGGGTATAACACTCCTGTATATATTATATAACACACTGTGTGTTACAGGGTATAACACTCCTGTGTATCTTATATAACACACTGTGTGTTACAGGGTATAACACTCCTGTGTATCTTATATAACACACTGTGTGTTACAGGGTATAACACTCCTCTATATATTATATAACACCCTGTGTGTTACAGGGAATAACACTCCTGTATATATTATATAACACACTTTGTGTTACCGGGTATAACACTCCTGTATATATTATATAACACACTGTGTGTTACAGGGTATAACACTCCTGTATATATTATATAACACACTGTGTGTTACAGGGTATAACACTCCTGTATATACTATATAACACACTGTGTGTTACAGGGTATAACACTCCTGTGTATATTATATAACACACTGTGTGTTACAGGGTATAACACTCCTGCATATACTATATAACACACTGTGTGTTACAGAGTATAACACTCCTGTATGTATTGTATAACACACTGTGTGTTACTGGGTATAACACTCCTGTGTATGTTATATAACACACTGTGTGTTACAGGGTATAACACTCCTGTGTATATTATATAACACACTGTGTGTTACAGGGTATAACACTCCTGTATATATTATATAACACACTGTGTGTTAGAGGGTATAACACTCCTGTGTATATTATGTAACACACTGTGTGTTACAGGGTATAACACTCCTGTGTATACTATTTAACACTGTGTGTTACAGGGTATAACACTCCTGTGTATATTATATAACACACTGTGTGTTACAGGGTATAACACTCCTGTATATATTATATAACACACTGTGTGTTACAGGATATAACACCGCTAGGTAAACTATACAGCACGCTGTGTGTTAGAGGGTATAACACTCCTGTAGAAACTATATAGCACGCTGTGTGTTAGAGGGTAAAACACTCCTGTATATATTATATAACACACTGTGTGTTACAGGGTATAACACTCCTGTGTATATTGTATGACACACTGTTTGTTACAGGGTATAACACTCCAGTATATATTATATAACACACTGTGTGTTACAGGGAATAACACTCCTGTATACATTATATAACACACTGTGTGTTACAGGGTATAACACTCCTGTACAAACTATATGACACATTGAGTGTTACAGGGTATAACACTCCTGTATATATTATATAACAGACTGTATTACAGGATATAACCCTCCTGTACAAACTATATAACACACTGTGTTACCAGGTATAACACTCCTGTATATATTATATAACACACTGTGTGTTACAGGGTATAACACTCCTGTGTATATTATATAACACACTCTGTGTTACAGGGTATAACACTCCTGTATGTATTATATAACACACTGTGTGTTACAGGGTATAAAACTGCTGTACAAATTATATAACACACTGGGTGTTACAGGGTATAACACTCCTGTATATATTATATAACACACTGTGTGTTACAGGGTTTAACACCCCTGTATAAATTATACAGCACGCTGTGTGTTACAGGGTACAACACTTCTGTGTATATTATATAACACACTGTGTGTTACAGGGTATAACACTCCTTTGTATATTACATGACACACTGTGTGTTACAGGGTATAACACTCCTGTACAAACTATATAACACACTGTGTGTTACATGGTATAACACTCCTGTACAAACTATGTAACACACTGTGAGTTACAGCGTATAACACTCCTGTACAAACTATATAACACACTGTGTGTTACAGGGTATAACACTCCTGTATATATTATATAACACACTGTGTGTTACCGGGTATAACACTCCTGTATACATTATATAACACACTGTGTGTTACAGGGTATAACACTCCTGTATATATTATATAACACCCTGTGTGTTACAGGGTATAACACTCCTGTATATATTATATAACACACTGTGTGTTACCGGGTATAACACTCCTGTATATATTATATAACACACTGTGTGTTACAGTGTATAACACTCCTGTGTATATTATATAACACACTGTGTGTTACAGGGTATAAAACTCCTGTATGTATTATATAACACACTGTGTGTTACAGGGTATAACACTCCTGTGTATGTTATATAACACACTGTGTGTTACAGGATATAACACTCCTGTATATATTATATGACATACTGTGTTACAGGGTATAACACTCCTGTATATATTATATAACACACTGTGTGTCGCAGGGTATAACACTCCTGAATTTATAACATAACACAATGTGTGTTACAGGGTATAACACTCCTGTATATATTGTATAACACACTGTGTGTTACCGGGTATAACACTCCTGTATATATTATATAACACACTGTGTGTTACAGGGTATAACACTGCTGTATATATTACATAACACCCTGTGTGTTACAGGATATAACACTCCTGTATATATTATATAACACACTGTGTGTTACCGGGTATAACACTCCTGTATATATTATATAACACACTGTGTGTTACAGGGTATAACACTCCTGTATATGTTATATAACACTGTGTGTTACAGGGTATAACACTCCTGTATATACTATATAACACACTGTGTGTTACTGGGTATAACACTCCTGTGTATATTATATAACACACTGTGTGTTACAGGGTATAACACTCCTGTATATATTATATAACACACTGTGTGTTACAGGGTATAACACTCCTGTGTATATTGTATGACACACTGTTTGTTACAGGGTATAACACTCCAGTATATATTATATAACACACTGTGTGTTACAGGGAATAACACTCCTGTATACATTATATAACACACTGTGTGTTACAGGGTATAACACTCCTGTACAAACTATATGACACATTGAGTGTTACAGGGTATAACACTCCTGTATATATTATATAACAGACTGTATTACAGGATATAACCCTCCTGTACAAACTATATAACACACTGTGTTACCAGGTATAACACTCCTGTATATATTATATAACACACTGTGTGTTACAGGGTATAACACTCCTGTGTATATTATATAACACACTCTGTGTTACAGGGTATAACACTCCTGTATGTATTATATAACACACTGTGTGTTACAGGGTATAAAACTGCTGTACAAATTATATAACACACTGTGTGTTACAGGGTATAACACTCCTGTATATATTATATAACACACTGTGTGTTACAGGGTTTTACACCCCTGTATAAATTATACAGCACGCTGTGTGTTACAGGGTACAGCACTTCTGTGTATATTATATAACACACTGTGTGTTACTGGGTATAACACTCCTTTGTATATTACATGACACACTGTGTGTTACAGGGTATAACACTCCTGTACAAACTATATAACACACTGTGTGTTACATGGTATAACACTCCTGTACAAACTATGTAACACACTGTGAGTTACAGTGTATAACACTCCTGTACAAACTATATAACACACTGTGTGTTACAGGGTATAACACTCCTGTATATATTATATAACACACTGTGTGTTACCGGGTATAACACTCCTGTATACATTATATAACACACTGTGTGTTACAGGGTATAACACTCCTGTATATATTATATAACACCCTGTGTGTTACAGGGTATAACACTCCTGTATATATTATATAACACACTGTGTGTTACCGGGTATAACACTCCTGTATATATTATATAACACACTGTGTGTTACAGTGTATAACACTCCTGTGTATATTATATAACACACTGTGTGTTACAGGGTATAAAACTCCTGTATGTATTATATAACACACTGTGTGTTACAGGGTATAACACTCCTGTGTATGTTATATAACACACTGTGTGTTACAGGATATAACACTCCTGTATATATTATATGACATACTGTGTTACAGGGTATAACACTCCTGTATATATTATATAACACACTGTGTGTCGCAGGGTATAACACTCCTGAATTTATAACATAACACACTGTGTGTTACAGGGTATAACACTCCTGTATATATTATATAACACACTCTGTGTTACAGGTTATAACACTCCTGTATGTATTATATAACACACTGTGTGTTACAGGGTATAACACTGCTGTACAAATTATATAACATACTGTGTGTTACAGGGTATAACACCCCTGTATATATTATATAACACACTGTGTGTTACAGGGTTTAACACCCCTGTATAAATTATACAGCACGCTGTGTGTTACATGGTACAACACTTCTGTGTATATTATTTAACACACTGTGTGTTACAGGGTATAACACTCCTGTGTATATTACATGACACACTGTGTGTTACAGGGTATAACACTCCTGTACAAACTATATAACACACTGTGTGTTACATGGTATAACACTCCTGTACAAACTATGTAACACACTGTGAGTTACAGCGTATAACACTCCTGTACAAACTATATAACACACTGTGTGTTACAGGGTATAACACTCCTGTATATATTGTATAACACACTGTGTGTTACCGGGTATAACACTCCTGTATATATTATATAACACACTGTGTGTTACAGGGTATAACACTCCTGTATATATTACATAACACCCTGTGTGTTACAGGATATAACACTCCTGTATATATTATATAACACACTGTGTGTTACCGGGTATAACACTCCTGTATATATTATATAACACACTGTGTGTTACAGGGTATAACACTCCTGTATATGTTATATAACACTGTGTGTTACAGGGTATAACACTCCTGTATATACTATATAACACACTGTGTGTTACTGGGTATAACACTCCTGTGTATATTATATAACACACTGTGTGTTACAGGGTATAAAACTCCTGTATGTATTATATAACACACTGTGTGTTACAGGGTATAACACTCCTGCATATACTATATAACACACTGTGTGTTACAGGGTATAACACTCCTGTGTATATTATATAACACACTGTGTGTTACAGGGTATAAAACTCCTGTATGTATTATATAGCACACTGTGTGTTACAGGCTAGAAAACTCCTGTATGTATTATATAACACACTGTATGTTACAGAGTATAACACTCCTGTGTATATTATATAACACACTGTGTGTTACAGGGTATAAAACACCTGTATATATTATATAACACACTGTGTGTTACAGGGTATAACACTCCTGTGTATATTGTATGACACACTGTTTGTTGCAGGGTATAACACTCCAGTATATATTATATAACACACTGTGTGTTACAGGGTATAACACTCCTGTATATATTATATAACACACTGTGTGTTACAGGGTATAACACTCCTGTACAAACTATATGACACACTGTGTGTTACAGGGTATAACACTCCTGTATATATTATATAACACACTGTGTGTTACAGAGTATAACACTCCTGTACAAACTATATAACACACTGTGTGTTACAGGATTTAACACTCCTGTATATATTATATAACACACTGTGCATTACAGGGTATAACACTCCTGTGTATATTATATAAAACACTATGTGTTACATGGTATAACACTCCTGTACAAACTATATAACACACTGTGTGTTACAGGGTATAACACTCCTGTATATATTATATAACACACTGTGTGTTACAGGGTATAACACTCCTGTATATATTATATAACACACTGTGTGTTACAGGGTATAACACTCCTGTATAATTATATAACACACTGTGTGTTACAGGGTATAACACTCCTGTATATATTATATAACACACTGTGTGTTACAGGGTATAACACTCCTGTATATATTATATAACACACTGTGTGTTACAGGGTATAACACTCCTGTATATATTATATAACACACTGTGTGTTACAGGGTATAACACTCCTGTGTATATTATATAACACACTGTGTGTTACAGGGTATAACACTCCTGTGTATATTATATAACACACTGTGTGTTACAGGGTATAACACTCCTGTATATATTATATAACACACTGTGTGTTACAGGGTATAACACTCCTGTATATATTATAACACACTGTGTGTTACAGGGTATAACACTCCTGTATATATTATATAACACACTGTGTGTTACAGGGTATAACACTCCTGTATATATTATATAACACACTGTGTGTTACAGGGTATAACACTCCTGTATATATTATATAACACACTGTGTGTTACAGGGTATAACACTCCTGTATATATTATATAACACACTGTGTGTTACAGGGTATAACACTCCTGTATATTATATAACACACTGTGTGTTACAGGGTATAACACTCCTGTATATATTATATAACACACTGTGTGTTACAGGGTATAACACTCCTGTATATATTATATAACACACTGTGTGTTACAGGGTATAACACTCCTGTATATATTATATAACACACTGTGTGTTACAGGGTATAACACTCCTGTATATATTATATAACACACTGTGTGTTACAGGGTATAACACTCCTGTATATATTATATAACACACTGTGTGTTACAGGGTATAACACTCCTGTATATATTATATAACACACTGTGTGTTACAGGGTATAACACTCCTGTATATATTATATAACACACTGTGTGTTACAGGGTATAACACTCCTGTATATATTATATAACACACTGTGTGTTACAGGGTATAACACTCCTGTATATATTATATAACACACTGTGTGTTACAGGGTATAACACTCCTGTATATATTATATAACACACTGTGTGTTACAGGGTATAACACTCCTGTATATATTATATAACACACTGTGTGTTACAGGGTATAACACTCCTGTATATATTATATAACACACTGTGTGTTACAGGGTATAACACTCCTGTTATATTATATAACACACTGTGTGTTACAGGGTATAACACTCCTGTATATATTATATAACACACTGTGTGTTACAGGGTATAACACTCCTGTATATATTATATAACACACTGTGTGTTACAGGGTATAACACTCCTGTATATATTATATAACACACTGTGTGTTACAGGGTATAACACTCCTGTATATATTATATAACACACTGTGTGTTACAGGGTATAACACTCCTGTATATATTATATAACACACTGTGTGTTACAGGGTATAACACTCCTGTATATATTATATAACACACTGTGTGTTACAGGGTATAACACTCCTGTATATATTATATAACACACTGTGTGTTACAGGGTATAACACTCCTGTATATATTATATAACACACTGTGTGTTACAGGGTATAACACTCCTGTATATATTATATAACACACTGTGTGTTACAGGGTATAACACTCCTGTATATATTATATAACACACTGTGTGTTACAGGGTATAACACTCCTGTATATATTATATAACACACTGTGTGTTACAGGGTATAACACTCCTGTATATATTATATAACACACTGTGTGTTACAGGGTATAACACTCCTGTAGTATATTATATAACACACTGTGTGTTACAGGGTATAACACTCCTGTATATATTATATAACACACTGTGTGTTACAGGGTATAACACTCCTGTGTATATTATATAACACACTGTGTGTTACAGGGTATAACACTCCTGTATATATTATATAACACACTGTGTGTTACAGGGTATAACACTCCTGTATATATTATATAACACACTGTGTGTTACAGGGTATAACACTCCTGTATATACTATATAACACACTGTGTGTTACAGGGTATAACACTCCTGTATATATTATATAACACACTGTGTGTTACAGGGTATAACACTCCTGTATATATTATATAACACACTGTGTGTTACAGGGTATAACACTCCTGTATATATTATATAACACACTGTGTGTTACAGGGTATAACACTCCTGTGTATATTATATAACACACTGTGTGTTACAGGGTATAACACTCCTGTATATATTATATAACACACTGTGTGTTACAGGGTATAACACTCCTGTATATTATATAACACACTGTGTGTTACAGGGTATAACACTCCTGTATATATTATATAACACACTGTGTGTTACAGGGTATAACACTCCTGTATATATTATATAACACACTGTGTGTTACAGGGTATAACACTCCTGTATATATTATATAACACACTGTGTGTTACAGGGTATAACACTCCTGTATATATTATATAACACACTGTGTGTTACAGGGTATAACACTCCTGTATATATTATATAACACACTGTGTGTTACAGGGTATAACACTCCTGTATATATTATATAACACACTGTGTGTTACAGGGTATAACACTCCTGTATATATTATATAACACACTGTGTGTTACAGGGTATAACACTCCTGTATATATTATATAACACACTGTGTGTTACAGGGTATAACACTCCTGTATATTATATAACACACTGTGTGTTACAGGGTATAACACTCCTGTATATATTATATAACACACTGTGTGTTACAGGGTATAACACTCCTGTATATATTATATAACACACTGTGTGTTACAGGGTATAACACTCCTGTATATATTATATAACACACTGTGTGTTACAGGGTATAACACTCCTGTATATATATATAACACACTGTGTGTTACAGGGTATAACACTCCTGTATATATTATATAACACACTGTGTGTTACAGGGTATAACACTCCTGTATAATTATATAACACACTGTGTGTTACAGGGTATAACACTCCTGTATATATTATATAACACACTGTGTGTTACCGGGTATAACACTCCTGTATATATTATATAACACACTGTGTGTTACAGGGTATAACACTCCTGTATATATTATATAACACACTGTGTGTTACAGGGTATAACACTCCTGTGTATATTACATAACACACTGTGTGTTACAGGGTATAACACTACTGTATATATTATATAACAAACTGTGTGTTACAGGGAATTACACTCTGTATATATTATATAACACACTGTGTGTTACAGGGTATAACTCTCCTGTATATATTATATAGCACACTGTGTGTTTCAGGGTATAACACTCCTGTATATATTATATAACACACTGTGTGTTACAGGGTATAACACTCCTGTATGTATTATATAACACACTGTGTGTTACAGGGTATAACACTCCTGTATATACATTATATAACACACTGTGTGTTACAGGGTATAACACTCCTGTTCATATTATATAACACACTGTGTTACAGGGTATAACACTCCTGTATATATTATATAACACACTGTGTGTTACAGGGTATAACACTCCTGTATATATTATATAACACACTGTGTGTTACAGGGTATAACACTCCTGTATATATTATATAACACACTGTGTGTTACAGGGTATAACACTCCTGTATATATATATAACACACTGTGTGTTACAGGGTATAACACTCCTGTATATATTATATAACACACTGTGTGTTACAGGGTATAACACTCCTGTATATATTATATAACACACTGTGTGTTACAGGGTATAACACTCCTGTATATATTATATAACACACTGTGTGTTACAGGGTATAACACTCCTGTATATATTATATAACACACTGTGTGTTACAGGGTATAACACTCCTGTATATATTATATAACACACTGTGTGTTACAGGGTATAACACTCCTGTATATATTATATAACACACTGTGTGTTACAGGGTATAACACTCCTGTATATATTATATAACACACTGTGTGTTACAGGGTATAACACTCCTGTATATATTATATAACACACTGTGTGTTACAGGGTATAACACTCCTGTATATATTATATAACACACTGTGTGTTACAGGGTATAACACTCCTGTATATATTATATAACACACTGTGTGTTACAGGGTATAACACTCCTGTATATATTATATAACACACTGTGTGTTGCAGCGTATAACACTCCTGTGTATATTATATAACACACTGTGTGTTACAGGGTATAACACCCCTGTATAAATTATACAGCAGGCTGTGTGTTACAGGGTACAACACTTCTGTGTATATTATATAACACACTGTGTGTTACAGGGTATAACACTCCTGTATATATTATATAACACACTGTGTGTTACAGGGTATAACACTCCTGTATATATTATATAACACACTGTGTGTTACAGGGTATAACACTCCTGTATATATTATATAACACACTGTGTGTTACAGGGTATAACACTCCTGTGTATATTATATAACACACTGTGTGTTACAGGGTATAACACTCCTGTATATATTATATAACACACTGTGTGTTACAGGGTATAACACTCCTGTATATATTATATAACACACTGTGTGTTACAGGGTATAACACTCCTGTATATATTATATAACACACTGTGTGTTACAGGGTATAAAACTCCTGTATGTATTATATAACACACTGTGTGTTACAGGGTATAACACTCCTGTGTATATTATATAACACACTGTGTGTTACAGGGTATAACACTCCTGTGTATATTATATAACACACTGTGTGTTACAGGGTATAACACTCCTGTGTATATTATATAACACACTGTGTGTTACAGGGTATAACACTCCTGTATATATTATATAACACACTGTGTGTTACAGGGTATAATACTCCTGTCTATACTATATAACACACTCTGTGTTACAGGGTATAACACTCCTGTGTATATTATATAACACACTGTGTGTTACAGGGTATAATACTCCTGTGTATATTATATAACACACTGTGTGTTACAGGGTATAAAACTCCTGTATGTATTATATAACACACTGTGTGTTACAGGGTATAACACTCCTGTATATATTATATAACACACTGTGTGTTACAGGGTATAACACTCCTGTATATATTATATAACACACTGTGGGTTGCAGGGTATAACACTCCTGTATATATTATATAACACACTGTGTGTTACAGGGTATAACACTCCTGTATATATTATATAACACACTGTGTGTTACAGGGTATAACACTCCTGTATATATTATATAACACACTGTGTGTTGCAGGGTATAACACTCCTGTATATATAACATAACACACTGTGTGTTACAGGGTATAACACTCCTGTATATATTATATAACACACTGTGTGTTACAGGGTATAACACTCCTGTATATATTATATAACACACTGTGTGTTACAGGGTATAACACTCCTGTATATATTATATAACACACTGTGTGTTACAGGGTATAACACTCCTGTATATATTATATAACACACTGTGTGTTACAGGGTATAACACTCCTGTATATATTATATAACACACTGTGTGTTACAGGGTATAACACTCCTGTATATATTATATAGCACACTGTGTTACAGGGTATAACACTCCTGTATATATTATATAACACACAGTGTGTTACGGGGTATAACACTCCTGTATATTTTAATTAACACACTGTGTGTTACAGGGTATAACACTCCTGTGTATATTATATAACACACTGTGTGTTACAGGGTATAACACTCCTGTGTATATTATATAACACACTGTGTGTTACAGGGTATAACACTCCTGTGTATATTATATAACACACTGTGTGTTACAGGGTATAACACTCCTGTACAAACTATATAACACACTGTGTGTTACAGGGTATAACACTCCTGTATATACTATATAACATACTGTGTGTTACAGTGAATAACACTCCTGTATATATTATATAACACACTGTGTGTTACAGGGTATAACACTCCTGTATATATTATATAACACACTGTGTGTTACAGAGTATAACACTCCTGTATATATTATATAACACACTGTGTGTTACAGGGTATAACACTCCTGTATATATTATATAACACACTGTGTGTTACAGGGTATAACACTCCTGTATATATTATATAACACACTGTGTGTTACAGGGTATAACACTCCTGTATATTATATAACACACTGTGTGTTACAGGGTATAACACTCCTGTATATATTATATAACACACTGTGTGTTACAGGGTATAACACTCCTGTATATATTATATAACACACTGTGTGTTACAGGGTATAACACTCCTGTATATATTATATAACACACTGTGTGTTACAGGGTATAACACTCCTGTATATATTATATAACACACTGTGTGTTACAGGGTATAACACTCCTGTATATATTATATAACACACTGTGTGTTACAGGGTATAACACTCCTGTATATATTATATAACACACTGTGTGTTACAGGGTATAACACTCCTGTATATATTATATAACACACTGTGTGTTACAGGGTATAACACTCCTGTATATATTATATAACACACTGTGTGTTACAGGGTATAACACTCCTGTGTATATTATATAACACACTGTGTGTTACAGGGTATAACACTCCTGTGTATATTATATAACACACTGTGTGTTACAGGGTATAACACTCCTGTATATACTATATAACACACTGTGTGTTACAGGGTATAACACTCCTGTAGTATATTATATAACACACTGTGTGTTACAGGGTATAACACTCCTGTATATATTATATAACACACTGTGTGTTACAGGGTATAACACTCCTGTATATATTATATAACACACTGTGTGTTACAGGGTATAACACTCCTGTATATATTATATAACACACTGTGTGTTACAGGGTATAACACTCCTGTATATATTATATAACACACTGTGTGTTACAGGGTATAACACTCCTGTATATATTATATAACACACTGTGTGTTACAGGGTATAACACTCCTGTATATATTATATAACACACTGTGTGTTACAGGGTATAACACTCCTGTATATATTATATAACACACTGTGTGTTACAGGGTATAACACTCCTGTATATATTATATAACACACTGTGTGTTACAGGGTATAACACTCCTGTATATATTATATAGCACACTGTGTGTTACAGGCTATAAAACTCCTGTATGTATTATATAACACACTGTGTGTTACAGAGTATAACACTCCTGTGTATATTATATAACACACTGTGTGTTACAGGGTATAACACTCCTGTATATATTATATAACACACTGTGTGTTACAGGGTATAACACTCCTGTATATACAGTATATAACACACTGTGTGTTACAGTGTATAACACTCCTGTACAAACTATATAACACACTGTGTGTTACAGGGTATAACACTCCTGTATATACTATATAACACACTGTGTGTTAAAGGATATAACACTCCTGTATATATTATATAACACACTGTGTGTTACAGGGTATAACACTCCTGTATATATTATATAACACACTGTGTGTTACGGGGTATAACACTCCTGTATATATTAAATAACACACTGTGTGTTACAGGGTATAACACTCCTGTATATATTATATAACACACTGTGTGTTACAGGGTATAACACTCCTGTATATATTATATAACACACTGTGTGTTACAGGGTATAACACTCCTGTATATATTATATAACACTGTGTGTTACAGGGTATAACACTCCTGTATATATTATATAACACACTGTGTGTTACAGGGTATAACACTCCTGTGTATATTATATAACACACTGTGTGTTACAGGGTATAAAACTCCTGTATGTATTATATAACACACTGTGTGTTACAGGGTATAACACTCCTGTATATACTATATAACACACTGTGTGTTACAGGGTATAACACTCCTATGTATATTATATAACACACTGTGTGTTACAGGGTATAACACTCCTGTATATATTATATAACACACTGTGTGTTACAGGGTATAACACTCCTGTATATATTATATAACACACTGTGTGTTACAGGGTATAACACTCCTGTGTATATTATATAACACACTGTGTGTTACAGGGTATAACACTCCTGTATATATTATATAACACACTGTGTGTTACAGGGTATAACACTCCTGTATATATTATATAACACACTGTGTGTTACAGGGTATAACACTCCTGTATATATTATATAACACACTGTGTGTTACAGGGTATAACACTCCTGTGTATATTATATAACACACTGTGTGTTACAGGGTATAACACTCCTGTATATATTATATAACACACTGTGTGTTAGAGGGTATAACACTCCTGTATATTATATAACACACTGTGTGTTACAGGGTATAACACTCCTGTATATATTATATAACACACTGTGTGTTAGAGGGTATAACACTTCTGTGTGTATAATACAACACACTGTGTGTTAGAGGGTATAACACTCCTGTATATATTATATAACACACTGTGTGTTAGAGGGTATAACACTCCTGTATATATTATATAACACACTGTGTGTTACAGGGTATAACACTCCTGTGTATATTATATAACACACTGTGTGTTACAGGGTATAACACTCCTGTGTATATTATATAACACACTGTGTGTTACAGGGTATAACACTCCTGTATATATTATATAACACACTGTGTGTTACAGGTATAACACTCCTGTATATATTATATAACACACTGTGTGTTACAGGGTATAACACTCCTGTGTATATTATATAACACACTGTGTGTTACAGGGTATAACACTCCTGTATATATTATATAACACACTGTGTGTTACAGGGTATAACACTCCTGTATATATTATATAACACACTGTGTGTTACAGGGTATAACACTCCTGTATATACTATATAACACACTGTGTGTTACAGGGTATAACACTCCTGTGTACATTGTATAACACACTGTGTGTTACAGGGTATAAAACTCCTGTATATATTATATAACACACTGTGTGTTACAGGGTATAACACTCCTGTATATATTATATAACACACTGTGTGTTACAGGGTATAACACTCCTGTATATATTATATAACACACTGTGTGTTACAGGGTATAACACTCCTGTATATATTATATAACACACTGTGTGTTACAGGGTATAACACTCCTGTATATATTATATAACACACTGTGTGTTACAGGGTATAACACTCCTGTATATATATATAACACACTGTGTGTTACAGGGTATAACACTCCTGTGTATATTATATAACACACTGTGTGTTACAGGTATAACACTCCTGTATATATTATATAACACACTGTGTGTTACAGGGTATAACACTCCTGTATATATTATATAACACACTGTGTGTTACAGGGTATAACACTCCTGTATATTATATAACACACTGTGTGTTACAGGGTATAACACTCCTGTATATATTATATAACACACTGTGTGTTACAGGGTATAACACTCCTGTATAATTATATAACACACTGTGTGTTACAGGGTATAACACTCCTGTATATATTATATAACACACTGTGTGTTACAGGGTATAACACTCCTGTATATATTATATAACACACTGTGTGTTACAGGGTATAACACTCCTGTATATATTATATAACACACTGTGTGTTACAGGGTATAACACTCCTGTATATATTATATAACACACTGTGTGTTACAGGGTATAACACTCCTGTATATATTATATAACACACTGTGTGTTACAGGGTATAACACTCCTGTATATATTATATAACACACTGTGTGTTACAGGGTATAACACTCCTGTATATATTATATAACACACTGTGTGTTACAGGGTATAACACTCCTGTATATATAACATAACACACTGTGTGTTACAGGGTATAACACTCCTGTATATATTATATAACACACTGTGTGTTGCAGGGTATAACACTCCTGTGTATATTATATAACACTCTATGTGTTACAGGGTATAACACTCCTGTATATATTATATAACACACTGTGTGTTACAGGGTATAACACTCCTGTATATTATATAACACACTGTGTGTTACAGGGTATAACACTCCTGTATATATTATATAACACACTGTGTGTTACAGGTATAACACTCCTGTATATATTATATAACACACTGTGTGTTACAGGGTATAACACTCCTGTATATATTATATAACACACTGTGTGTTACAGGGTATAACACTCCTGTATATATTATATAACACACTGTGTGTTACAGGGTATAACACTCCTGTATATATTATATAACACACTGTGTGTTACAGGGTATAACACTCCTGTATATATTATATAACACACTGTGTGTTACAGGGTATAACACTGCTGTATATATTATATAACACACTGTGTGTTACAGGGTATAACACTCCTGTATATATTATATAACACACTGTGTGTTACAGGGTATAACACTCCTGTGTAAATTATATAACACACTGTGTGTTACAGGGTATAACACTCCTGTGTATATTATATAACGCACTGTGTGTTACAGGGTATAACACTCCTGTATAAATTATATAACACACTGTGTGTTACAGGGTATAACACTCCTGTATAATTATATACACACTGTGTGTTACAGGGTATAACACTCCTGTATATATTATATAACACACTGTGTGTTACAGGGTATAACACTCCTGTATATATATATAACACACTGTGTGTTACAGGGTATAACACTCCTGTAGTATATTATATAACACACTGTGTGTTACAGGGTATAACACTCCTGTAGTATATTATATAACACACTGTGTGTTACAGGGTATAACACTCCTGTATATATTATATAACACACTGTGTGTTACAGGGTATAACACTCCTGTGTATATTATATAACACACTGTGTGTTACAGGGTATAACACTCCTGTATATATTATATAACACACTGTGTGTTACAGTGTATAACACTCCTGTATATATTATATAACACACTGTGTGTTACAGGGTATAACACTCCTGTATATATTATATAACACACTGTGTGTTACAGGGTATAACACTCCTGTATATATTATATAACACACTGTGTGTTACAGGGTATAACACTCCTGTATATATTATATAACACACTGTGTGTTACAGGGTATAACACTCCTGTATATATTATATAACACACTGTGTGTTACAGGGTATAACACTCCTGTATATATTATATAACACACTGTGTGTTACAGGGTATAACACTCCTGTAATATTATATAACACACTGTGTGTTACAGGGTATAACACTCCTGTATATATTATATAACACACTGTGTGTTACAGGTATAACACTCCTGTATATTATATAACACACTGTGTGTTACAGGGTATAACACTCCTGTATATATTATATAACACACTGTGTGTTACAGGGTATAACACCCCTGTATAAATTATACAGCACACTGTGTGTTACAGGATATAACACTCCTGTATATATTATATAACACATTGTGTGTTACAGGGTATAACACTCCTGTATATATGATATAACACACTGTGTGTTACAGGGTATAACACTGCTGTACAAATTATATAACACACTGTGTGTTACAGGGTATAACACTCCTGTATATATTATATAGCACACTGTGTGTTACAGGGTATGACACTCCTGTATATATTATATAACACACTGTGTGTTCCCGGGTATAACACTCCTGTATATATTATATAACACACTGTATTACAGGATATAACCCTCCTGTATATATTATATAACACACTGTGTGTTACAGGGTATAACACTCCTGTATATATTATATAACACACTGTGTGTTACAGGGTATAACACTCCTGTATATATTATATAACACACTGTGTGTTACAGGGTATAACACTCCTGTATATATTATATAACACACTGTGTGTTACAGGGTATAACACTCCTGTATATATTATATAACACACTGTGTGTTACAGGGTATAACACTCCTGTTATATTATATAACACACTGTGTGTTACAGGGTATAACACTCCTGTATATATTATATAACACACTGTGTGTTACAGGGTATAACACTCCTGTATATATTATATAACACACTGTGTGTTACAGGGTATAACACTCCTGTATATATTATATAACACACTGTGTGTTACAGGTATAACACTCCTGTATATATTATATAACACACTGTGTGTTACAGGGTATAACACTCCTGTATATATTATATAACACACTGTGTGTTACAGGGTATAACACTCCTGTATATACTATATAACACACTGTGTGTTACAGGGTATAACACTCCTGTGTATATTATATAACACACTGTGTGTTACAGGGTATAACACTCCTGTATATATTATATAACACACTGTGTGTTACAGGGTATAACACTCCTGTATATACTATATAACACACTGTGTGTTACAGGGTATAACACTCCTGTGTATATTATATAACACACTGTGAGTTACAGCGTATAACACTCCTGTATAACTATATAACACACTGTGTGTTACAGGGTATAACACTCCTGTATATACTATATAACACACTGTGTGTTACAGGGTATAACACTCCTGTGTATATTATATAACACACTGTGTGTTACAGGGTATAACACTCCTGTATGTATTATATAACACACTGTGTGTTACAGGGTATAACACTCCTGTATATATTATATAACACACTGTGTGTTCGATGGTATAACACTCCTGTATATATTATATAACACACTGTGTGTTACAGGGTATAACACTCCTGTATATATTATATAACACACTGTGTTACAGGGTATAACACTCCTGTGTATATTATATAACACACTGTGTGTTACAGGGTATAACACTCCTGTGTATATTATATAACACACTGTGTGTTACAGGGTATAACACTCCTGTGTATATTATATAACACACTGTGTGTTACAGGGTATAACACTCCTGTGTATATTATATAACACACTGTGTGTTACAGGGTATAACACTCCTGTATATATTATATAACACACTGTGTGTTACAGGGTATAACACTCCTGTACAAACTATATAACACACTGTGTGTTACAGGGTATAACACTCCTGTATATTTATATAACACACTGTGTGTTACAGGGTATAACACTCCTGTGTATATTGTATGACACACTGTTTGTTACAGGGTATAACACTCCAGTCTATATTATATAACACACTGTGTGTTACAGGGAATAAAACTCCAGTATACATTATATAACACACTGTGTGTTACAGGGTATAACACTCCTGTATATATTACATAACACACTGTGTGTTACAGGGTATAACACTCCTGTATATAATATATAACACACTGTGTGCTGCAGGGTATAACACTCCTGTGTATATTATATATCACACTGTGTGTTACAGGGTATAACACTCCTGTGTATATTATATAACACACTGTGTGTTACAGGGTATAACACTCCTGTATATATTATATAACACACTGTGTGTTACAGAGTATAACACTCCAGTACAAACTATATGAAACATTGTGTGTTACAGGGTATAACACTCCTGTATATATTATATAACACACTGTGTGTTACAGGGTATAACACTCCTGTATATATTATATAACACACTGTGTGTTACAGGGTATAACACTCCTGTATATATTATATAACACACTGTGTGTTACAGGGTATAACACTCCTGTATATATTATATAACACACTGTGTGTTACAGGGTATAACACTCCTGTATATTTATATAACACACTGTGTGTTACAGGGTATAACACTCCTGTATATATTATATAACACACTGTGTGTTACAGGGTATAACACTCCTGTATATATTATATAACACACTGTGTGTTACAGGGTATAACACTCCTGTATATATTATATAACACACTGTGTGTTACAGGGTATAACACTCCTGTATATATTATATAACACACTGTGTGTTACAGGGTATAACACTCCTGTATATATTATATAACACACTGTGTGTTACAGGGTATAACACTCCTGTATATATTATATAACACACTGTGTGTTACAGGGTATAACACTCCTGTATATATTATATAACACACTGTGTGTTACAGGGTATAACACTCCTGTATATATTATATAACACACTGTGTGTTACAGGGTATAACACTCCTGTATATTACATAACACACTGTATGTTACAGGGTATAACACTCCTGTGTATATTATATAACACACTGTGTGTTACAGGGTATAACACTCCTGTATATATTATATAACACACTGTGTGTTACAGGGTATAACACTCCTGTATATATTATATAACACACTGTGTGTTACAGGGTATAACACTCCTGTACAATCTATATAACACACTGTGAGTTACAGCGTGTAACACTCCTGTACAAACTATATAACACACTGTGTGTTACAGGGTATAACACTCCTGTATATATTATATAACACACTGTGTGTTACAGGGTATAATACTCCTGTCTATACTATATAACACACTCTGTGTTACAGGGTATAACACTCCTGTGTATATTATATAACACACTGTGTGTTACAGGGTATAACACTCCTGTATATATTATATAACACACTGTGTGTTACAGGGTATAACACTCCTGTATATATTACATAACACACTGTGTGTTACAGGGTATAACACTCCTGTGTATATTATATAACACACTGTGTGTTACAGGGTATAACACTCCTGTATATATTATATAACACACTGTGTGTTACAGGGTATAACACTCCTGTATATATTATATAACACACTGTGTGTTACAGGTATAACACTCCTGTATATATTATATAACACACTGTGTGTTACAGGGTATAACACTCCTGTATATATTATATAACACACTGTGTGTTACAGGGTATAACACTCCTGTATATATTATATAACACACTGTGTGTTACAGGGTATAACACTCCTGTATATATTATATAACACACTGTGTGTTACAGGGTATAACACTCCTGTATATATTATATAACACACTGTGTGTTACAGGGTATAACACTCCTGTATATATTATATAACACACTGTGTGTTACAGGGTATAACACTCCTGTATATATTATATAACACACTGTGTGTTACAGGGTATAACACTCCTGTATATATTATATAACACACTGTGTGTTACAGGGTATAACACTCCTGTGATATATTATATAACACACTGTGTGTTACAGGGTATAACACTCCTGTATAATATATAACACACTGTGTGTTACAGGGTATAACACTCCTGTATATATTATATAACACACTGTGTGTTACAGGGTATAACACTCCTGTATATATTATATAACACACTGTGTGTTACAGGGTATAACACTCCTGTATATATTATATAACACACTGTGTGTTACAGGGTATAACACTCCTGTATATATTATATAACACACTGTGTGTTACAGGGTATAACACTCCTGTATATATTATATAACACACTGTGTGTTACAGGGTATAACACTCCTGTATATATTATATAACACACTGTGTGTTACAGGGTATAACACTCCTGTATATATTATATAACACACTGTGTGTTACAGGGTATAACACTCCTGTATATATTATATAACACACTGTGTGTTACAGGGTATAACACTCCTGTATATATTATATAACACACTGTGTGTTACAGGGTATAACACTCCTGTATATATTATATAACACACTGTGTGTTACAGGGTATAACACTCCTGTGTATATTATATAACACACTGTGTGTTACAGGGTATAACACTCCTGTATATATTATATAACACACTGTGTGTTAGAGGGTATAACACTCCTGTGTATATTATATAACACACTGTGTGTTACAGGGTATAACACTCCTGTGTATATTATATAACACACTGTGTGTTACAGGGTATAACACTCCTGTGTATATTATATAACACACTGTGTGTTACAGGGTATAACACTCCTGTATATATTATATAACACACTGTGTGTTACAGGGTATAACACTCCTGTATATATTATAACACACTGTGTGTTACAGGGTATAAACACTCCTGTACATATTATATAACACACTGTGTGTTACAGGGTATAACACTCCTGTATATATTATATAACACCACTGTGTGTTACAGGTATAACACTCCTGTATATATTATATAACACACTGTGTGTTACAGGGTATAACACTCCTGTATATATTATATAACACACTGTGTGTTACAGGGTATAACACTCCTGTATATATATATAACACACCTGTGTGTTACAGGGTATAACACTCCTGTATATATTACTTATAACACACTGTGTGTTACAGGGTATAACACTCCTGTATATATTATATAACACACTGTGTGTTACAGGGTATAACACTCCTGTATATATTATATAACACACTGTGTGTTACAGGGTATAACACTCCTGTATACTATATAACACACTGTGTGTTACAGGGTATAACACTCCTGAATATACTATATAACACACTGTGTGTTACAGGGTATAACACTCCTGAATATACTATATAACACACTGTGTGTTACAGGGTATAACACTCCTGTATATATTATATAACACACTGTGTGTTACAGGGTATAACACTCCTGTATATATTATATAACACACTGTGTGTTACAGGGTATAACACTCCTGTATATATTATATAACACACTGTGTGTTACAGGGTATAACACTCCTGTATATATTATATAACACACTGTGTGTTACAGGGTATAACACTCCTGTATATATTATATAACACACTGTGTGTTACAGGGTATAACACTCCTGTATATATTATATAACACACTGTGTGTTACAGGGTATAACACTCCTGTGTATATTATATAACACACTGTGTGTTACAGGGTATAACACTCCTGTATGTATTATATAACACACTGTGTGTTACAGGGTATAACACTCCTGTATGTATTATATAACACACTGTGTGTTACAGGGTATAACACTCCTATATATTATATAACACACTGTGTGTTACAGGGTATAACACTCCTGTAGTATATTATATAACACACTGTGTGTTACAGGGTATAACACTCCTGTGTATATTATATAACACACTGTGTGTTACAGGGTATAACACTCCTGTATGTTATATAACACACTGTGTGTTACAGGGTATAACACTCCTGTATATATTATATAACACACTGTGTGTTACAGGGTATAACACTCCTGTATATATTATATAACACACTGTGTGTTACAGGGTATAACACTCCTGTGTATATTATATAACACACTGTGTGTTACAGGGTATAACACTCCTGTGTATATTATATAACACACTGTGTGTTACAGGGTATAACACCCCTGTATAAATTATACAGCACGCTGTGTGTTACAGGGTACAACACTCCTGTGTATATTATATAACACACTGTGTGTTACAGGGTATAACACTCCTGTATATATTATATAACACACTGTGTGTTATAGGATATAACACTCCTGTATAACTATATAACACACTGTGTGTTACAGGGTATAACACTCCTGTATATTATATAACACACTGTGTGTTACAGGGTATAACACTCCTGTATATATTATATAACACACTGTGTGTTACAGGGTATAACACTCCTGTATATATTATATAACACACTGTGTGTTACAGGGTATAACACTCCTGTATATATTATATAACACACTGTGTGTTACAGGGTATAACACTCCTGTATATATTATATAACACACTGTGTGTTACAGGGTATAACACTCCTGTATATATTATATAACACACTGTGTGTTACAGGGTATAACACTCCTGTATATACTATATAACACACTGTGTGTTACAGGGTATAACACTCCTGTGTATATTATATAACACACTGTGTGTTACAGGGTATAACACTCCTGTGTATATTATATAACACACTGTGTGTTACAGGGTATAACACTCCTGTATATACTATATAACACACTGTGTGTTACAGTGTATAACACTCCTGTACAAACTATATAACACACTGTGTGTTACAGGGTATAACACTCCTGTATATATTATATAACACACTGTGTGTTACAGGTATAACACTCCTGTATATTATATACACACTGTTTGTTACAGGGTATAACACTCCTGTGTATATTATATAACACACTGTGTGTTACAGGGTATAACACTCCTGTAAGTATTATATAACACACTGTGTGTTACAGGGTATAACACTCCTGTATATACTATATAACACACTGTGTGTTACAGGGTATAACACTCCTGTATATATTATATAACACACTGTGTGTTACAGGGTATAACACTCCTGTATGTATTATATAACACACTGTGTTACCAGGTATAACACTCCTGTATATATTATATAACACACTGTGTGTTACAGGGTATAACACTCCTGTGTATATTATATAACACACTGTGTGTTACAGGGTATAACACTCCTGTGTATATTATATAACACACTGTGTGTTACAGGGTATAACACTCCTGTGTATATTATATAACACACTGTGTGTTACAGGGTATAACACTCCTGTATATATTATATAACACACTGTGTGTTACAGGGTATAACACTCCTGTGTATATTATATAACACACTGTGTGTTACAGGGTATAACACTCCTGTATATGTTATATAACACACTGTGTGTTACAGTGTATAACACTCCTGTATATTTATATAACACACTGTGTGCTACAGGGTATAACACTCCTGTATATATTATATAACACACTGTGTGTTACAGGGTATAACACTCCTGTATATATTATATAACACACTGTGTGTTACAGGGTATAACACTCCTGTATATATTATATAACACACTGTGTGTTACAGGGTATAACACTCCTGTGTATATTATATAACACACTGTGTGTTACAGGGTATAACACTCCTGTATATATTATATAACACACTGTGTGTTACAGGGTATAACACTCCTGTTTATCTTATATAACACACTGTGTGTTACAGGGTATAACACTCCTGTGTATATTATATAACACACTGTGTGTTACAGGGTATAACACTCCTGTATATATTATATAACACACTGTGTGTTACAGGGTATAACACTCCTGTACAAACTATATGACACATTGTGTGTTACAGGGTATAACACTCCTGTATATATTATATAACACACTGTGTGTTACAGGGTATAAAACTCCTGTGTATATTATATAACACACTGTGTGTTACAGGGTATAACACTCCTGTGTATATTATATAACACACTGTGTGTTACAGGGTATAACACTCCTGTATATATTATATAACACACTGTGTGTTACAGGGTATAACACTCCTGTATATATTATAACACACTGTGTGTTACAGGGTATAACACTCCTGTATATATTATGTAACACACTGTGTGTTACAGGGTATAACACTCCTGTATATATTATATAACACACTGTGTGTTACAGGGTATAACACTCCTGTGTATATTATATAACACACTGTGTGTTACAGGTATAACACTCCTGTATATTATATAACACACTGTGTGTTACAGGGTATAACACTCCTGTATATATTATATAACACACTGTGTGTTACAGGGTATAAAACTCCTGTATGTATTATATAACACACTGTGTGTTACAGGGTATAACACTCCTGTGTATGTTATATAACACACTGTGTGTTACAGGATATAACACTCCTGTATATATTATATAACACACTGTGTGTTGCAGGGTATAACACTCCTGTGTATATTATATAACACACTGTGTGTACAGGGTATAACACTCCTGTGTATGTTATATAACACACTGTGTGTTACAGGGTATAACACTCCTATGTATATTATATAACACACTGTGTGTTACAGGGTATAACACTCCTGTATATATTATATAACACACTGTGTGTTACAGGGTATAACACTCCTGTATATTATATAACACACTGTGTGTTACAGGGTATAACACTCCTGTATATATTAATAACACACTGTGTGTTACAGGGTATAACACTCCTGTATATTATATAACACACTGTGTGTTACAGGGTATAACACTCCTGTATATATTATATAACACACTGTGTGTTACAGGGTATAAAACTCCTGTATGTATTATATAACACACTGTGTCTTACAGGGTATAACACTCCTGTATATATTATATAACACACTGTGTGTTACAGGGTATAACACTCCTGTATATATTATATAACACACTGTGTGTTACAGGGTATAACACTCCTGTATATATTATATAACACACTGTGTGTTACAGGGTATAACACTCCTGTATATATTATATAACACACTGTGTGTTACAGGGTATAACACTCCTGTGTATATTATATAACACACTGTGTGTTACAGGGTATAACACTCCTGTGTATATTATATAACACACTGTGTGTTACAGGGTATAACACTCCTGTATATATTATATAACACACTGTGTGTTACAGGGTATAACACTCCTGTATATTATATAACACACTGTGTGTTACAGGGTATAACACTCCTGTATATATTATATAACACACTGTGTGTTACAGGGTATAACACTCCTGTATATATTATATAACACACTGTGTGTTACAGGGTATAACACTCCTGTATATATATATAACACACTGTGTGTTACAGGGTATAACACTCCTGTATATTATATAACACACTGTGTGTTACAGGGTATAACACTCCTGTATATATTATATAACACACTGTGTGTTACAGGGTATAACACTCCTGTATATATTATATAACACACTGTGTGTTACAGGGTATAACACTCCTGTGTATATTATATAACACACTGTGTGTTACAGGGTATAACACTCCTGTGTATATTATATAACACACTGTGTGTTACAGGGTATAACACTCCTGTATATTATATAACACACTGTGTGTTACAGGGTATAACACTCCTGTATATTATATAACACACTGTGTGTTACAGGGTATAACACTCCTGTATATATTATATAACACACTGTGTGTTACAGGGTATAACACTCCTGTATAATATATAACACACTGTGTGTTACAGGGTATAACACTCCTGTATATTATATAACACACTGTGTGTTACAGGGTATAACACTCCTGTATATATTATATAACACACTGTGTGTTACAGGGTATAACACTCCTGTATATTTATATAACACACTGTGTGTTACAGGGTATAACACTCCTGTATATATTATATAACACACTGTGTGTTACAGGGTATAACACTCCTGTATATATTATATAACACACTGTGTGTTACAGGGTATAACACTCCTGTATATTATATAACACACTGTGTGTTGCAGGGTATAACACTCCTGTGTATATTATATAACACACTGTGTGTTACAGGGTATAACACTCCTGTATATGTTATATAACACACTGTGTGTTACAGTGTATAACATTCGTGTGTATATTATATAACACACTGTGTGTTACAGGGTATAACACTCCTGTATATATTATATAACACACTGTGTGTTAGAGGGTATAACACTCCTGTATATATTATATAACACACTGTGTGTTACAGGGTATAACACTCCTGTATATATTATATAACACACTGTGTGTTACAGGGTATAACACTCCTGTATATATTATATAACACACTGTGTGTTACAGGGTATAACACTCCTGTATATATTATATAACACACTGTGTGTTACAGGGTATAACACTCCTGTATATATTATATAACACACTGTGTGTTACAGGGTATAACACTCCTGTATATATTATATAACACACTGTGTGTTACAGGGTATAACACTCCTGTGTATATTATATAACACACTGTGTGTTACAGGGTATAACACTCCTGTGTATATTATATAACACACTGTGTGTTACAGGGTATAACACTCCTGTATATATTGTATAACACACTGTGTGTTACAGGGTATAACACTCCTTTATATTATATAACACACTGTGTGTTACAGGGTATAACACTCCTATATATATTATATAACACACTGGCTGTTAGAGGGTATTTAACTCCTGTATATATTCTATAACACACTGTGTATTACAGGGTATAACACTCCTGTATATATTATATAACACACTGTCAGTTACAGGGTATAACACTCCTGTATATATGATATAAAACACTGCGTGTTACAGGGTATAACACTGCTGTACAAATTATATAACACACTGTGTGTTACAGTGTATAACACTCCTGTATATATTATATAGCACACTGTGTGTTACAGGGTATAACACTCCTGTATATATTATATAACACACTGTGTGTTACAGGGTATAACACTCCTGTATATATTATATAACACACTGTGTGTTCGATGGTATAACACTCCTGTATAAATTATATAACACACTGTGTGTTAGAGGGTATAACACTCCTGCATATATTAATTAACGCACTGTGTTACAGGGTATAACACTCCTGTGTGTATTATATAACACACTGTGTGTTAAAGGGTATAACACTCCAGTATATATTATATAACACACTGTGTGTTACAGGGTATAACACTCCTGTATATATTATATAACACACTGTGTGTTACAGGGTATAACACTCCTGTATATATTATATAACACACTGTGTGTTACAGGGTATAACACTCCTGTATATATTATATAACACACTGTGTGTTACAGGGTATAACACTCCTGTATATATTATATAACACACTGTGTGTTACAGGGTATAACACTCCTGTATATATTATATAACACACTGTGTGTTACAGGGTATAACACTCCTGTATATATTATATAACACACTGTGTGTTACAGGGTATAACACTCCTGTATATATTATATAACACACTGTGTGTTACAGGGTATAACACTCCTGTATATATTATATAACACACTGTGTGTTACAGGGTATAACACTCCTGTATATATTATATAACACACTGTGTGTTACAGGGTATAACACTCCTGTATATATTATATAACACACTGTGTGTTACAGGGTATAACACTCCTGTATATATTATATAACACACTGTGTGTTACAGGGTATAACACTCCTGTATATATTATATAACACACTGTGTGTTACAGGGTATAACACTCCTGTATATATTATATAACACACTGTGTGTTACAGGGTATAACACTCCTGTATATATTATATAACACACTGTGTGTTACAGGGTATAACACTCCTGTATATATTATATAACACACTGTGTGTTACAGGGTATAACACTCCTGTATATATTATATAACACACTGTGTGTTACAGGGTATAACACTCCTGTATATATTATATAACACACTGTGTGTTACAGGGTATAACACTCCTGTATATATTATATAACACACTGTGTGTTACAGGGTATAACACTCCTGTATATATTATATAACACACTGTGTGTTACAGGGTATAACACTCCTGTATATATTATATAACACACTGTGTGTTACAGGGTATAACACTCCTGTATATATTATATAACACACTGTGTGTTACAGGGTATAACACTCCTGTATATATTATATAACACACTGTGTGTTACAGGGTATAACACTCCTGTATATATTATATAACACACTGTGTGTTACAGGGTATAACACTCCTGTATATATTATATAACACACTGTGTGTTACAGGGTATAACACTCCTGTATATATTATATAACACACTGTGTGTTACAGGGTATAACACTCCTGTATATATTATATAACACACTGTGTGTTACAGGGTATAACACTCCTGTATATATTATATAACACACTGTGTGTTACAGGGTATAACACTCCTGTATATATTATATAACACACTGTGTGTTACAGGGTATAACACTCCTGTATATATTATATAACACACTGTGTGTTACAGGGTATAACACTCCTGTATATATTATATAACACACTGTGTGTTACAGGGTATAACACTCCTGTATATATTATATAACACACTGTGTGTTACAGGGTATAACACTCCTGTATATATTATATAACACACTGTGTGTTACAGGGTATAACACTCCTGTATATATTATATAACACACTGTGTGTTACAGGGTATAACACTCCTGTATATATTATATAACACACTGTGTGTTACAGGGTATAACACTCCTGTATATATTATATAACACACTGTGTGTTACAGGGTATAACACTCCTGTATATATTATATAACACACTGTGTGTTACAGGGTATAACACTCCTGTATATATTATATAACACACTGTGTGTTACAGGGTATAACACTCCTGTATATATTATATAACACACTGTGTGTTACAGGGTATAACACTCCTGTATATATTATATAACACACTGTGTGTTACAGGGTATAACACTCCTGTATATATTATATAACACACTGTGTGTTACAGGGTATAACACTCCTGTGTATATTATATAACACACTGTGTGTTACAGGGTATAACACTCCTGTATATATTATATAACACACTGTGTGTTACAGGGTATAACACTCCTGTATATATTATATAACACACTGTGTGTTACAGGGTATAACACTCCTGTATATATTATATAACACACTGTGTGTTACAGGGTATAACACTCCTGTATATATTATATAACACACTGTGTGTTACAGGGTATAACACTCCTGTATAATTATATAACACACTGTGTGTTACAGGGTATAACACTCCTGTATATATTATATAACACACTGTGTGTTACAGGGTATAACACTCCTGTATATATTATATAACACACTGTGTGTTACAGGGTATAACACTCCTGTATATATTATATAACACACTGTGTGTTACAGGGTATAACACTCCTGTATATATTATATAACACACTGTGTGTTACAGGGTATAACACTCCTGTATATATTATATAACACACTGTGTGTTACAGGGTATAACACTCCTGTATATATTATATAACACACTGTGTGTTACAGGGTATAACACTCCTGTATATATTATATAACACACTGTGTGTTACAGGGTATAACACTCCTGTATATATTATATAACACACTGTGTGTTACAGGGTATAACACTCCTGTATATATTATATAACACACTGTGTGTTACAGGGTATAACACTCCTGTATATATTATATAACACACTGTGTGTTACAGGGTATAACACTCCTGTATATATTATATAACACACTGTGTGTTACAGGGTATAACACTCCTGTATATATTATATAACACACTGTGTGTTACAGGGTATAACACTCCTGTATATATTATATAACACACTGTGTGTTACAGGGTATAACACTCCTGTATATATTATATAACACACTGTGTGTTACAGGGTATAACACTCCTGTATATATTATATAACACACTGTGTGTTACAGGGTATAACACTCCTGTATATATTATATAACACACTGTGTGTTACAGGGTATAACACTCCTGTATATATTATATAACACACTGTGTGTTACAGGGTATAACACTCCTGTATATATTATATAACACACTGTGTGTTACAGGGTATAACACTCCTGTATATATTATATAACACACTGTGTGTTACAGGGTATAACACTCCTGTATATATTATATAACACACTGTGTGTTACAGGGTATAACACTCCTGTAATATTATATAACACACTGTGTGTTACAGGGTATAACACTCCTGTATATATTATATAACACACTGTGTGTTACAGGGTATAACACTCCTGTATATATTATATAACACACTGTGTGTTACAGGGTATAACACTCCTGTATATATTATATAACACACTGTGTGTTACAGGGTATAACACTCCTGTATATATTATATAACACACTGTGTGTTACAGGGTATAACACTCCTGTATATATTATATAACACACTGTGTGTTACAGGGTATAACACTCCTGTATATATTATATAACACACTGTGTGTTACAGGGTATAACACTCCTGTATATATTATATAACACACTGTGTGTTACAGGGTATAACACTCCTGTATATATTATATAACACACTGTGTGTTACAGGGTATAACACTCCTGTATATATTATATAACACACTGTGTGTTACAGGGTATAACACTCCTGTATATATTATATAACACACTGTGTGTTACAGGGTATAACACTCCTGTATATATTATATAACACACTGTGTGTTACAGGGTATAACACTCCTGTATATATTATATAACACACTGTGTGTTACAGGGTATAACACTCCTGTATATATTATATAACACACTGTGTGTTACAGGGTATAACACTCCTGTATATATTATATAACACACTGTGTGTTACAGGGTATAACACTCCTGTATATATTATATAACACACTGTGTGTTACAGGGTATAACACTCCTGTATATATTATATAACACACTGTGTGTTACAGGGTATAACACTCCTGTATATATTATATAACACACTGTGTGTTACAGGGTATAACACTCCTGTATATATTATATAACACACTGTGTGTTACAGGGTATAACACTCCTGTATATATTATATAACACACTGTGTGTTACAGGGTATAACACTCCTGTGTATATTATATAACACACTGTGTGTTACAGGGTATAACACTCCTGTATATATTATATAACACACTGTGTGTTACAGGGTATAACACTCCTGTATATATTATATAACACACTGTGTGTTACAGGGTATAACACTCCTGTATATATTATATAACACACTGTGTGTTACAGGGTATAACACTCCTGTATATATTATATAACACACTGTGTGTTACAGGGTATAACACTCCTGTATATATTATATAACACACTGTGTGTTACAGGGTATAACACTCCTGTATATATTATATAACACACTGTGTGTTACAGGGTATAACACTCCTGTATATATTATATAACACACTGTGTGTTACAGGGTATAACACTCCTGTATATATTATATAACACACTGTGTGTTACAGGGTATAACACTCCTGTATATATTATATAACACACTGTGTGTTACAGGGTATAACACTCCTGTATATATTATATAACACACTGTGTGTTACAGGGTATAACACTCCTGTATATATTATATAACACACTGTGTGTTACAGGGTATAACACTCCTGTATATATTATATAACACACTGTGTGTTACAGGGTATAACACTCCTGTATATATTATATAACACACTGTGTGTTACAGGGTATAACACTCCTGTATATATTATATAACACACTGTGTGTTACAGGGTATAACACTCCTGTATATATTATATAACACACTGTGTGTTACAGGGTATAACACTCCTGTATATATTATATAACACACTGTGTGTTACAGGGTATAACACTCCTGTATATATTATATAACACACTGTGTGTTACAGGGTATAACACTCCTGTATATATTATATAACACACTGTGTGTTACAGGGTATAACACTCCTGTATATATTATATAACACACTGTGTGTTACAGGGTATAACACTCCTGTATATATTATATAACACACTGTGTGTTACAGGGTATAACACTCCTGTGTATATTATATAACACACTGTGTGTTACAGGGTATAACACTCCTGTATATATTATATAACACACTGTGTGTTACAGGGTATAACACTCCTGTATATATTATATAACACACTGTGTGTTACAGGGTATAACACTCCTGTAGTATATTATATAGCACGCTGTGTGTTAGAGGGTAAAACACTCCTGTATATTTATATAACACACTGTGTTACAGGGTATAACACTCCTGTGATATTATATAACACACTGTGTGTTTCAGGTATAACACTCCTGTGTATATAATATACACCTGTTGTTTACAGGGTATAACACTCCTGTATATATTATATAACACACTGTGTGTTAGAGGTATAACACTCCTGTGTATATTATATAACACACTGTGTGTTACAAGGTATAACACTCCTGTGTATATTATATAACACACTGTGTGTTACAAGTGTATAACACTCCTGTGTATATTATATAACACACTGTGTTACAGGGTATAACACTCCTGTGTATATTATATAACACACGGTGTGTTACAGGGTATAACACTCCTGTACAAACTATATAACACACTGTGTGTTACAGGGTATAACACTCCTGTATATATTATATAACACACTGTGTGTTACAGGGTATAACACTCCTGTACAAACTATATAACACACTGTGTGTTACAGGGTATAACACTCCTGTACAAAATATATAACACACGGTGTGTTACAGGGTATAACACTCCTGTATATATTATATAGCACACTGTGTGTTACAGGGTATAACACTCCTGTGTATATTATATAACACACTGTGTGTTACAGGGTATAACACTCCTGTATATATTATATAACACACTGTGTGTTACCGGGTATAACACTCCTGTATATATTATATAACACACTGTGTGTTACAGGGTATAACACTCCTGTGTATATTATATAACACACTGTGTGTTACAGGGTATAACACTCCTGTATATATTATATAACACACTGTGGTTACAGGGTATACACTCCTGTATATATTATATAACACATTTTGTGTTACAGGGTATTACACTCCTGTGTATATTGTTTAACACACTGTGTGTTACAGGGTATAACACTCCTGTGTATATTATATAACACACTATGTGTTACAGGGTATAACACTCCTGTACAAACTGTATAACACACTGTGTGTTACAGGGTATAACACTCCTGTATATATTATATAACACACTGTGTGTTACAGGGTATAACACTCCTGTATATATTATATAACACACTGTGTGTTACAGGGTATAACACTCCTGTATATATTATATAACACACTGTGTGTTAGAGGGTATAACACTCCTGTGTATATTATATAACACACTGTGTGTTACAGGGTATAACACTCCTGTATATTATATAACACACTGTGTGTTACAGGGTATAACACTCCTGTGTATATTATATAACACACTGTGTGTTACAGGGATAACACTCCTGTATATATTAATAACACACTGTGTGTTACAGGGTATAACACTCCTGTGTATATTTTATAACAGACTGTGTGTTACAGAGTATAACACTCCAGTACAAACTATATGAAACATTGTGTGTTACAGGGCAAAACACTCCTGTATATATTATATAACACACAGTGTGTTACGGGGTATAACACACCTGTATATATTAATTAACACACTGTGTGTTACAGGGTATAACACCCCTGTATAAATTATACAGCACACTGTGTGTTAAAGGATATAACACTCCTGTATATATTATAACACACTGTGTGTTGCAGCGTATAACACTCCTGTGTATAGTATATAACACACTGTGTGTTACAGGGTATAACACCCCTGTATAAATTATATAACACACTGTGTGTTACAGGGTATAACACTCCTGTAAAAATTATATAACACACTGTGTGTTACAGGGTATAACACTCCTGTATATACTATATAACACACTGTGAGTTACAGGTATAACACTCCTGTATATATTATATAACACACTGTGAGGTACAGGGTATAACACTCCTGTACAAACTATATAACACACTGTGTGTAACAGGGTATAACACTCCTGTATAATATATAACACACAGTGTGTTACAGGGTATAACACTCCTGTCATACTATATAACACACTGGTGTTACAGGGTATAACACTCCTGTGTATATTATATAACACACTGTGTTAACAGGGTATAACACTCCTGTATATATTATATAACACACTGTGTGTTACAGGGTATAACACTCCTGTATATATTATATAACACACTGTGTGTTACAGGGTATAACACTCCTGTATATACTAATATAACACACTGTGTGTTACAGGGTATAACACTCCTGTATATTATATAACACACTGTGTTACAGGGTATAACACTCCTGTATATATATATAACACACTGTGTGTTACAGGTATAACACTCCTGTATATATAAATAACACACTGTGTTACAGGGTACTAACACTCCTGTATATATTATATAAACACACTGTGTTACAGGGTATAACACTCCTGTAATATTATATAACACACTGTGTGTTACAGGGTATAACACTCCTGTGTATATATTATAACACACTGTGTTACAGGGTATAACACTCCTGTGTATACTATGTAACACACTGTGTGTTACAGGGTATAACACTCCTGTATACATTATATAACACACTGTGTGTTACAGGGTATAACACTCCTGTATATATTATATAACACACTGTGTGTTAGAGGGTATAACACTCCTGTGTATATTATATAACACACTGTGTGTTAGAGCATATAACACTCCTGTGTATATTATATAACACACTGTGTTACAGGGTATAACACTCCTGTGTATATTATATAACACACTGTGTGTTACAGGGTATAACACTCCTGTATATATTATATAACACACTGTGTGTTACAGGGTATAACACTCCTGTGTATATTATATAACACACTGTGTGTTACAGGGTATAACACTCCTGTATATATTATATAACACACTGTGTTACAGGGTATAACACTCTTGTGTATATTATATAAGACACGGTGTGTTACAGGGTATAACACTCCTGTACAAACTATACAACACACTGTGTGTTACAGGGTATAACACTCCTGTATATATTATATAACACACTGTGTGTTAGCAGGGTATAACACTCCTGTATATATTATATAACACACTGTGTGTTACAGGGTATAACACTCCTGTATATATTATATAACACACTGTGTTACAGGGTATAACACTCCTGTAATACTATATAACACACTGTGTGTTACAGGGTATAACACTCTGTGTATATTATATAACACACTGTGTGTTACAGGGTATAACACTCCTGTATATATTATATAACACACTGTGTGTTACAGGGTATAACACTCCTGTATAAAATATATAACACACTGTGTGTTACAGGGTATAACACTCCTGTATATATTATATAACACATTGTGTGTTACAGGGTATAACACTCCTGTGTATATTATATAACACACTGTGTGTTACAGGGTATAACACTCCTGTGTATATTATATAACACACTGTGTGTTACAGGGTATAACACTCCTGTATATATTATATAACACACTGTGTGTTAGAGGGTATAACACTCCTGTGTATATTATATAACACACTGTGTGTTACAGGGTATAACACTCCTGTAATATTATATAACACACTGTGTGTTACAGGGTATAACACTCCTGTGTATATTATATAACACACTGTGTGTTACAGGGTATAACACTCCTGTATATATTATATAACACACTGTGTGTTACAGGGTATAACACTCCTGTATATATTATATAACACACTGTGTGTTACAGGGTATAACACTCCTGTATATATTATATAACACACTGTGTGTTACAGGGTATAACACTCCTGTATATATATATAACACACTGTGTGTTACAGGGTATAACACTCCTGTATAATTATATAACACACTGTGTGTTACAGGGTATAACACTCCTGTATATATTATATAACACACTGTGTGTTACAGGGTATAACACTCCTGTTATATTATATAACCACACTGTGTGTTAGAGGGTATAACACTCCTGTTTATATTATATAACACACTGTGTGTTACAGGGTATAACACTCCTGTGTATACTATATAACACACTTGTGTTACAGGGCATTACAATCCTGTAAACTATATAACACACTGTGTGTTACAGGGTATAACACTCCTTGTATAAACTATATACACACTGTGTGTTACAGGGTTAAAACACTCCTGTATAAATATATACAGCACTGTGTGTTACAGGGTATAACACTCCTGTGTATATTATATAACACACAGTTGTTACAGGTATAACCACTCCTGTATATAACAGTTAACACACTGTGTGTTACAGGGAATAACACTCCTGTATCATTATATAACACACTGTGTTACAGGGTATAACACTCCTGTACAAACTTATAACACACTGTGTGTTACAGGTATAACACTCCTGTACATACTATAATAACACACTGTGTGTACAGGGTATAACACTCCTGTATATATTATATAACACACTGTGTGTTACAGGGTATAACACTCCTGTATATATATATAACACACTGTGTGTTACAGGGTATAACACTCCTGGTATGACTTATATAACACACTGTGTGTTACAGGGTATAACACTCCTGTACGTATTATAGAACACACTGTGTTACAGGGTATAACACTCCTGTATATATTATATAACACACTGTGTGTTACAGGGTATAACACTCCTGTATAAATTATATAACACACTGTGTGTTACAGGGTATAACACTCCTGTATATTTATATAACACACTGTGTGTACAGGGTATAACACTCCTGTATATATTATATAACACACTGTGTGTTACAGGGTTATAACACTCCTGTATATATTATATAACACACCGTGTGTTACAGGGTATAACACTCCTTGTATAATATATAACACACTGTGTGTTACAGGGTATAACACTCCTGTATATATTATATAACACACTGTGTGTTACAGGGTATAACACTCCTGTATATATTATATAACACACTGTGTGTTACAGGGTATAACACTCCTGTATGTATTATATAACACACTGTGTGTTACAGGGTATAACACTCCTGTGTATAATATATAACACACTGTGTGTTACAGGGTATAACACTCCTGTGTATATTATATAACACACTGTGTGTTACAGGGTATAACACTCCTGTATATATTATATAACACACTGTGTGTTACAGGATATAACACCCCTGTATATATATATAACACACTGTGTGTTACAGGGTATAACACTCCTGTATATATTATATAACACACTGTGTGTTACAGGGTATAACACTCCTGTATATATTATATAACACACTGTGTGTTACAGGGTATAACACTCCTGTATATATTATATAACACACTGTGTGTTACAGGGTATAACACTCCTGTATATATTATATAACACACTGTGTGTTACAGGGTATAACACTCCTGTATATATTATATAACACACTGTGTGTTACAGGGTATAACACTCCTGGTATAATATATAACACACTGTGTGTTACAGGGTATAACACTCCTGTACAATATATAACACACTGTGTGTTACAGGGGTATAACACTCCTGTATATATTATATAACACACTGTGTGTTACAGGGTATAACACTCCTGTGTATAATATATAAACACACTGTGTGTTACAGGGTATAACACTCCTGTATAATATTATAAACACACTGTGTGTTACAGGGTATAACACTCCTGTTACTATACTATATAACACACTGTGTGTTACAGGGTATAACACTCCTGTATATATTATATACACACTGTGTGTTACAGGGTATAACACTCCTGTACAAACTATATACACACTGTGTGTTACAGGGTATAACACTCCTGTATATATATATAACACACTGTGTTTACAGGGTATAACACTCCTGTAGATATTATATAACACACTGTGTGTTACAGGGTATAACACTCCTGTATATATTATATAACACACTGTGTGTTACAGGGTATAACACTCCTGTATATTATATAACACACTGTGTGTTACAGGGTATAACACTCCTGTATATATTATATAACACACTGTGTGTTACAGGGTATAACACTCCTGTGTATATTATATAACACACTGTGTGTTACAGGGTATAACACTCCTGTATATATTATATAACACACTGTGTGTTACAGGGTATAACACTCCTGTGTATATTATATAACACACTGTGTGTTACAGGGTATAACACTCCTGTACAAACTATATAACACACTGTGTGTTGCAGGGTATAACACTCCTGTGTATATTATATAACACACGGTGTGTTACAGGGTATAACACTCCTATATATATTATATAGCACACTGTGTGTTACAGAGTTTAACACTCCTGTACAAAGTATATAACACACTGTGTTACAGGGTATAACACTCCTGTGTATATTATATAACACACGGTGTGTTACAGGGTATAACACTCCTGTACAAACTATATAACACACTGTGTGTTACAGGGTATAACACTCCTGTACAAACTATATAACACACTGTGTGTTACAGGGTATAACACTCCTGTACAAACTATATAACACACTGTGTGTTACAGGGTATAACACTCCTGTATATATTATATAACACACTGTGTGTTACAGGGTATAACACTCCTGTATATATTATATAACACACTGTGTGTTACAGGGTATAACACTCCTGTATATATTATATAACACACTGTGTGTTACAGGGTATAACACTCCTGTAATATTATATAACACACTGTGTGTTACAGGGTATAACACTCCTGTATATATTATATAACACACTGTGTGTTACAGGGTATAACACTCCTGTATATATTACATAACACACGGTGTGTTACAGGGTATAACACTCCTGTACATAATATATAACACACTGTGTGCTGCAGGGTATAACACTCCTGTGTATATTATATATCACACTGTGTGTTACAGGGTATAACACTCCTGTGTATGTTATATAACACACTGTGTGTTACAGGGTATAACACTCCTGTATATATTATATAACACACTGTGTTACAGGGTATAACACTCCTGTAATATTATATAACACACTGTGTGTTACAGGGTATACACTCCTGTATAATTATATAACACACTGTGTGTTACAGGGTATAACACTCCTGTATAATTATATAACACACTGTGTGTTACAGGGTATAAACACTCCTGTATATATTATATAACACACTGTGTGTTACAGGGTATAACACTCCTGTGTATATTATATAACACACTGTGTGTTACAGAGTATAACACTCCTGTGTATATTATATAACACACTGTGTGTTACAGGGTATAACACTCCTGTATATATTATATAACACACTGTGTGTTACAGGGTATAACACTCCTGTATATATAACATACCACACTGTGTGTTACAGGGTATAACACTCCTGTATATATTATATAACACACTGTGTTGCAGGGTATAACACTCCTGTGTATATTATATAACACACTGTGTGTTACAGGGTATAACACTCCTGTGTATGTTATATAACACACTGTGTGTTACAGGGTATAACACTCCTGTGTATATTATATAACACACTGTGTGTTACAGGGTATAACACTCCTGTACTATCTTATATAACACACTGTGTGTTACAGGGTATAACACTCCTGTATATATTATATAACACACTGTGTGTTACAGGGTATAACACTCTTGTACAAATTATATAACGCACTGTGTGTTACAGGGTATAACACTCCTGTATATATTATATAACACACAGTGTTACAGGATATAACACTCCTGTACAAACTGTATAACACACTGTGTGTTACAGGGTATAACACTCCTGTGCATATTATATAACACACTGTGTGTTACAGGGTATAACACTCCTGTGTATATTATATAACACACTGTGTGTTACAGGGTATAACACTCCTGTATATATTATATAACACACTGTGTGTTGCTGGTTATAACACTCCTGTACAAACTATATAACACACTGTGTGTTACAGGGTATAACACTCCTGTATATATTATATAACACACTGTGTGTTACAGGGTATAACACTCCTGTACAATTATATAACACACTGTGTGTTACAGGGTATAACACTCCTGTATATATTATATAACACACTGTGTGTTACAGGGTATAACACTCCTGTATAATATATAACACACTGTGTGTTACAGGGTATAACACTCCTGTATATATTATATAACACACTGTGTGTTACAGGGTATAACACTCCTGTATATATTATATAACACACTGTGTGTTACAGGGTATAACACTCCTGTATATATTATATAACACACTGTGTGTTACAGGGTATAACACTCCTGTATATATTATATAACACACTGTGTGTTACAGGGTATAACACTCCTGTATATATTATATAACACACTGTGTGTTACAGGGTATAACACTCCTGTATATATTATATAACACAGTGTGTTACAGGGTATAACACTCCTGTATATATTATATAACACACTGTGTGTTACAGAGTATAACACTCCTGTACAAAGTATATAACACACTGTGTTACAGGGTATAACACTCCTGTGTATATTATATAACACACGGTGTGTTACAGGGTATAACACTCCTGTACAAACTATATAACACACTGTGTGTTACAGGTATAACACTCCTGTATAATATATAACACACTGTGTGTTACAGGGTATAACACTCCTGTATATATATATAACACACTGTGTTACAGGGTATAACACTCCTGTTATATTATATAACACACTGTGTGTTACAGGGTATAACACTCCTGTATATATTATATAACACACTGTGTGTTACAGGGTATAACACTCCTGTATATTATATAACACACTGTGTGTTAGAGGGTATAACACTCCTGCATATATTAATTAACGCACTGTGTTACAGGGTATAACACTCCTGTGTATTATATAACACACTGTGTGTTAAAGGGTATAACACTCCAGTATATATTGTATAACACTCTCTGTGTTACAGGGTATAACACTCCTTTATATATTATATAAAACACTGTGTGTTACAGGCTATAACACTCCTATACAAACTAGTTAACACACTGTGTGTTACAGGGTATAACACTCCTGTACAAACTATATAACACACTGTGTGTTACAGGGTATAACACTCCTGTATAAATTATATAACACACTGTGTGTTACAGGGTATAACACTCCTGTATATATTATATAACACACTGTGTGTTACAGGGTATAACACTCCTGTATATATTATATAACACACTGTGTGTTACAGGGTATAACACTCCTGTATATATTATATAACACACTGTGTGTTACAGGGTATAACACTCCTGTATATATTATATAACACACTGTGTGTTACAGGGTATAACACTCCTGTATATATTATATAACACACTGTGTGTTACAGGGTATAACACTCCTGTATATATTATATAACACACTGTGTGTTACAGGGTATAACACTCCTGTATAAATATATAACAGCAGCTGTGTGTTACAGGGTATAACACTCCTGTGTATATTATATAACACACTGTGTGTTAGCAGGGATATAACACTCCTGTGTATATTATATAACACACTGTGTGTTACAGGGTATAACACTCCTGTATAATATATAAACACCTGTGTGTTACAGGGTATAACACTCCTGTATATATTATAAGCACACTGTGTGTTACAAGGTATAACACTCCTGTGTATATTACATGACACACTGTGTGTTAGAAGTTATAACACTTCTGTGTATATTATATAACACACTGTGTGTTAGAGGGTATAACACTCCTGTGTATTATTATTATACACACTGTGTGTACAGGGTATAACACTCCTGTATGTATTATATAACACACTGTGTGTTACAGGGTATAACACTCCTGTTATATATTATAACACACTGTGTGTTACAGGGTATACACTCCTTGGTATATATTATAACACACTGTGTGTTACAGGAGTATAACCACTCCCTGTGTATATTATATAACACACTGTGTGTTACAGGGTATAACACTCCCTGTATATATTATATAACACACTGTGTGTTACAGGGTATAACACTCCTGTACTAATTATATAACACACTGTGTGTTACAGGGTATAACACTCTGTAAATATATAAAACACACTGTGTGTTACAGGGTATAAACACTCCTGTATATTATATAACACACTGTGTGTAACAGGGTATAACACTCCTGTTTATCTTATATAACACACTGTGTGGTACAGGGTATAACACTCCTGTATATATTATATAACACACTGTTTGTTACAGGGTATAACACTCCTGTATATATTATATAACACAGTGTGTGTTACAGGGTATAACACTCCTGTGTATATTATATAACACACTGTGTGTTACAGGGTATAACACTCCTGTAGTATATTATATAACACACTGTGTGTTACAGGGTATAACACACCTGTATGTATTATATAACACACTGTGTGTTACAGGGTATAACACTCCTGTATATATTATATAACACACTGTGTGTTACAGGGTATAACACTCCTGTATGAATTATACAGCACCTGTGTGTTACAGGGTATAACACTCCAGTCTAAATTATATAACACACTGTGTGTTACAGGGTATAACACTCCTGTGCAAACTATATAGCACGCTGTGTGTTAGAGGGTATAACACTCCTGTGTATATTATATAACACACTGTGTGTTACAGGGTATAACACTCGTGTATATATTTTATAACACACTGTGTGTTACAGGGTATAACACTCCTGTACAAACTATATAACACACTGTTTGTTACAGGGTATAACACTCCTATGTATACTATATAACACATTGTGTTACAGGGTATAACACTCCTGTACAAACTATATAACACACTGTTTGTTACAGGGTATAACACTCCTATGTATATTATATAACACACTGTGTGTTACAGGGTATAACACTCCTGTGCATATTATATAACACACTGTGTTACAGGGTATAACACTCCTGTATATATTATATAACACACTGTGTGTTACAGGGTATAACACTCCTGTATATATTATATAACACACTGTGTGTTACAGTGTATAACACTCCTGTATATATTATATAACACACTGTTTGTTACAGGGTATAACACTCCTATGTATACTATATAACACATTGTGTTACAAGGTATGACACTCCTGTACAAATTATATAACACACTGTGTGTTACAGGGTATAACACTCCTGTATATATTATATAACACACTGTGTGTTACAGGGTATAACACTCCTGTGTATATTACATAACACACTATGTGTTACAGGGTATAACACTTCTGTATATATTATATAACACACTGTGTGTTAGAGGGTATAACACTCCTGTATATATTATATAACACACTGTGTGTTACAGGGTATAACACTCCTGTATGAATTATACAGCACGCTGTGTGTTACAGGGTATAACACTGCTGTACAAACTATATAACACACTGTTTGTTACAGGGTATAACACTCCTGTATATATTATATAACACAGTGTGTGTTACAGGTAATAACACTCCTGTACAAAATATATAACACACTGTGTGTTACAGGGAATAACACCCCTGTATATTTTTACAGCACTGCTGTGTTACAGGGTACAACACTCCTGTATATATTATATGTCACACTGTGTGTTACAGGTTATAACACTCCTGTATATATTCTATAACACACTGTGTGTTACAGGGTATAACACTCCTGTATACATTATATAACACACTGTGTGTTACAGTGTATAACACTCCTGTATATATGATATAACACACTGTGTGTTACAGGTTATAACACTCCTGTACAAACTTTATAACACACTGTGTGTTACAGGGTATAACACTCCTGTATATATTATATAACACACTTTGTGTTACAGGGTATAACACTCCGGTATATATTCAATAAAACACTGTCTGTTAGAGGGTATAAAACTCCTGTATATATTGTATGACACACTGTGTGTTACAGGGTATAACACTCCTGTATATATTATATAACACACTGTGTGTTACAGGGTATAACACTCCTGTATATATGATATAACACACTGTGTGTTACAGGGTATAACACTGCTGTACAAATTATGTAAGACACTGTGTGTTACAGGGTATAACACTCCTGTATATATTATATAACACAATGTGTGTTACAGGTATAACACTCCTGTATATATTATATAACACACTGTGTGTTACAGGGTATAACACTACTGTATAAATTATAACACACTGTGTGTTACAGGGTATAACACTCCTGTGTATATTATATAACACACTGTGTGTTACAGGGTATAACACTCCTGTGTATATTATATAACACACTGTGTTACAGGGTATAACACTCCTGTGCATATTATATAACACACTGTGTTACAGGGTATAACACTCCTGTGTATATTATATAACACACTGTGTGTTACAGGGTATAACACTCCTGTATATATTATATAACACACTGTGTGTTACAGGGAATAACACTCCTGTATATATTATATAACACACTGTGTTACAGGGTATAACACTCCTGTATATATTATACAGCACACTGTGTGTTAAAGGATATAACACTCCTGTATATATTAATTAACACACTGTGTGTTTCAGGGTATAACACTCCTGTATTATTATATAACACACTGTGTTTACCGGTATAACACTCCTGTATATATTATAAAACACACTGTGTGTTACAGGGTATAACACTCCTGTATATATTCATTAACACACTGTGTGTTTCAGGGTATAACACTCTGTCTATGTATTATCAACACACAGTGTGTTACCAGGTATAACACTCCTGTATATATTATATAACACACTGTGTGTTACAGGGTATAACACTCCTGTATATATTAATTAACGCACTGTGTTACAGGGTATAACACCCCTGTATAAATTATACAGCACACTGTGTGTTAAAGGATATAACACTCCTGTATATATTATATAACACATTTTGTGTTACAGGGTATAACACTCCTGTATATATTGTATAACACACTGTGTGTTACAGGGTATAACACTCCTGTATATATTATATAACACACTGTGTGTTACAGGATATAACACTCCTGTATATATTATATAACACATTTTGTGTTACAGGGTATTACACTCCTGTGTATATTGTTTAACACACTGTGTGTTACAGGGTATAACACTCCTGTGTATATTATATAACACACTATGTGTTACAGGGTATAACACTCCTGTATATATTATATAACACACTGTGTGTTACAGGGTATAACACTCCTGTATATATTATATAACACACTGTGTGTTACAGGGTATAACACTCCTGTATATACTATATAACACACTGTGTGTTACAGGGTATAACACTCCTGTATATATTATATAACACACTGTGTGTTACAGGGTATAACACTCCTGTATATATTATATAACACACTGTGTGTTACAGGGTATAACACTCCTGTACAAACTATATGAAACATTGTGTGTTACAGGGCAAAACACTCCTGTATATATTATATAACACACAGTGTGTTACAGGGTATAACACTCCTGTAATATTATATAACACACTGTGTGTTACAGGGTATAACACTCCTGTATATATTATATAACACACTGTGTGTTACAGGGTATAACACTCCTGTATATATTATATAACACACTGTGTGTTACAGGGTATAACACTCCTGTGTATATTATATAACACACTGGTGTTAAGGGTATAACACTCCTGTGATATTATATAACACACTGTGTGTTACAGGGTATAACACTCCTGTATATATATATAACACACTGTGTGTTACAGGGTATAACACTCCTGTATATATTATATAACACACTGTGTGTTACAGGGTATAACACTCCTGTATAATTATATAACACACTGTGTGTTACAGGGTATAACACTCCTGTATATATTATATAACACACTGTGTGTTACAGGGTATAACACTCCTGTATATATTATATAACACACTGTGTGTTACAGGTATAACACTCCTGTATATATTATATAACACACTGTGTGTTACAGGTATAACACTCTGTATAACTATATAACACACTGTGTGTTACAGGTTATAACACTCCTGTATATACTATATAACACACTGTGTGTTACAGGGTATAACACTCCGTGTATATTATATATCACACTGTGTGTTACAGGTATAACACTCCTGTAAATACTTATATAACACACTGTGTGTTACAGGGTATAACACTCCTGTGTATATTATATAACACACTGTGTGTTACAGGGTATAACACTCCTGTAGTAAATTATATAACGCACTGTGTGTTACAGGGTATAACACCCCTGTATAAATTATAACAGCACCTGTGTGTTACAGGGTACTAACACTCCTGTATAATTATATAACACACTGTGTGTTACAGGGTATAACACTCCTGTATATATTATATAACACACTGTGTGTTACAGGGTATAACACTCCTGTATATATTATATAACACACTGTGTGTTACAGGGTATAACACTCCTGTATATTATATAACACACTGTGTGTTACAGGGTATAACACTCCTGTATATATTATATAACACACTGTTTGTTACAGGGTATAACACTCCTATGTATACTATATATAACACATTGTGTTACAGGTATGACACTCCTGTCATATTATATAACACACTGTGTGTTAAGGGTATAACACTCCTGTATATAATATATAACACACTGTGTGTTACAGGGTATAGACACTCCTGTGTATATTATATAACACACTAGTGTGTTACAGGGTATAACACTCTGTATATATTATATAACACACTGTGTGTTAGAGGGTATAACACTCCTGTATATATTATATAACACACTGTGTGTTACAGGGTATAACACTCCTGTATGAATTATATAAGCACAGCTGTGTGTTACAGGGTATAACACTGCCTGTATATATTATATAACACACTGTGTGTTACAGGGTATAACACTCCTGGTATATTATATAACACAGTGTGTGTTACAGGTATAACACTGCTGTACAAAATATATAACACACTGTGTGTTACAGGGTATAAACACTCCTGTATATATTATATAAACACACCTGTGTGTTACAGGGTACTAACACTCCTGTAAATATTATAAGCACGCTGTGTGTTACAGGGTATAACACCCTGTAAATATTATATAACACACTGTGAGTACAGGGTATAACACTCATGTATCTATTATATACACACTGTGTGTTTACAGGTATAACACTCCTGTATATATTATATAACACACTGTGTGTTACAGGGAATAACACTCCTGTATATTTTATAAAACACACTGTGTGTTACAGAGTATAACACTCCTGTACAAACTATATAACACACTGTGTTTTACAGTTTATAACACTCCTATACAAACTATACAACACACTGTGTGTTACAGGGTATAACACTCCTGTATAAATTATACAGCACACTGTGTGTTACAGTGTATAACACTCCTGTATATATTATATAACACACTGTGTGTTACAGGTAATAACACTCCTGTACAAACTTTATAACACACTGTGTGTTACAGGGTATAACACTCCTGTATAGATTATATAACACACTGTGTGTTACAGGGTTTAACACTCCTGTACAAACTATATAACACACTGTGTGTTACAGGGTATAACACTCCTTTATATATTATATAACGCACTGTGTGTTACAGGGTATAACACTCCTGTACAAACTATATAACACACTGTGTGTTACAGGGTATAACACCCCTGTATAAATTATACAGCCGCTGTGTGTTACAGGGTACAACACTCCTGTATATATTGTATAACACACTGTGCATTACAGGGTATAACACTCCTGTGTATATTCTATAAAACACTATGTGTTACATGGTATAACACTCCTGTACAAACTATATAACACACTGTGAGTTACAGGGTATAACACTCCTGTCCAAACTATATAACACACTGTGTGTAACAGGGTATAACACTCCTGTATATATTATATAACACACTGTGTGTTACAGGGTATAACACTCCTGTATATATTATATAACACACTGTCAGTTACAGGGTATAACACTCTGTATATATTATATAACACACTCTGTCTTACAGGGTATAACTCTCCTGTATATTATATAACACACTGTGTTACAGGGTATAACATTCCTGTGTATACTATTTAACACTGTGTGTTACAGGGTATAACACTCCTGTATATATTATATAACACACTGTGTGTTACAGGTTATAACACTCCTGTATATATTATATAACACACTGTGTGTTACAGGGTATAACACTCCTGTACAAACTATATAACACACTGTGTGTTACAGGGTATAACACTCCTGTATATATTATATAACACACTGTGTGTTACAGGGTATAACACTCCTGTATATATTATATAACACACTGTGTGTTACAGGGTATAACACTCCTGTATATATTATATAACACACTGTGTGTTAGAGGGTATAACACTCCTGTATATATTATAACACACTGTGTGTTACAGGGTATAACACTCCTGTATAAATTATATAACACACTGTGTGTTACAGGGTATAACACTCCTGTATATATTATATAACACACTGTGTGTTACAGGGTATAACACTCCTGTACAATTATATAACACACTGTGTGTTACAGGGTATAACACTCCTGTACTATTATATAACACACTGTGTGTTACAGGGTATAACACTCCTGTATATACTATATAACACACTGTGTGTTACAGGGTATAACACTCCTGTATATATTATATAACACACTGTGTGTTACAGGGTATAACACTCCTGTATATATTATATAACACACTGTGTGTTACAGGGTATAACACTCCTGTATATATTATATAACACACTGTGTGTTACAGGGTATAACACTCCTGTATATATTATATAACACACTGTGTGTTACAGGGTATAACACTCCTGTATATATTATATAACACACTGTGTGTTACAGAGTATAACACTCCTGTGTATATTATATAACACACTGTGTGTTACAGGGTATAAAACTCCTGGATGTATTATATAACACACTGTGTCTTACAGGGTATAACACTCCTGTGTATGTTATATAACACACTGTGTGTTACAGGATATAACACTCCTGTATATATTATATAACACACTGTGTTACAGGGTATAACACTCCTGTATATATTATATAACACACTGTGTGTTGCAGGGTATAACACTCCTGTATATATAACATAACACACTGTGTGTTACAGGGTATAACACTCCTGTATATATTATATAACACACTGTGTGTTACCGGGTATAACACTACTGTATATATTATATAACACACTGTGTGTTACAGAGTATAACACTCCTGTGTATTTTATATAACACACTGTGTGTTACAGGGTATAAAACTCCTGTATGTATTATATAACACACTGTGTGTTACAGGGTATAACACTCCTGTGTATGATATATAACACACTGTGTGTTACAGGATATAACAGTCCTGTATATATTATATAACACACTGTGTTACAGGGTATAACACTCCTGTATATATTATATAACACACTGTGTGTTGCAGGGTATAACACTCCTGTGTATAATATAACACACTGTGTGTTACAGGGTATAACACTCCTGTATATATTATATAACACACTGTGTGTTACAGGGTATAACACTCCTGTATATATTATATAACACACTGTGTGTTACAGGGTATAACACTCCTGTGTATATTATATAACACACTGTGTGTTACAGGGTATAACACTCCTGTGTATATTATATAACACACTGTGTGTTACAGGGTATAACACTCCTGTATATATTATATAACACACTGTGTGTTACAGGGTATAACACTCCTGTATATAATATATAACACACTGTGTGTTACAGAGTATAACACTCCTGTGCAAACTATATGACACATTGTGTGTTACAGAGTATAACACTCCTGTATATATTATATAACACACTGTGTGTTACAGAGTATAACACTCCTGTACAAACTATATAACACAGTGTGTGTTACAGGGTATAACACTCCTGTACAAATTATATAACACACTGTGTGTTACAGGGTATAACACTCCTGTATAAATTATATAACACACTGTGTGTTACAGGGTATAACACTCCTGTATATATTATATAACACATTGTGTGTTACAGGGTATAACACTCCTGTATATATTATATAACACACTGTGTGTTAAAGGGTATAACACTCCTGTATATATAACATAACACACTGTGTGTTACAGGGTATAACACTCCTGTATAAATATATAACACACTGTGTTGCAGGGTATAACACTCCTGTATATATTATATAACACACTGTGTGTTACAGGGTATAACACTCCTGTATAATTATATAACACACTGTGTGTTACAGGTATAACACTCCTGTATATATTATATAACACACTGTGTGTTACAGGGTATAACACTCCTGTGTATATTATATAACACACTGTGTGTTACAGGGTATAACACTCCTGTGTATATTATATAACACACTGTGTGTTACAGGTATAACACTCCTGTATATATTATATAACACACTGTGTGTTACAGGGTATAACACTCCTGTATATATTATATAACACACTGTGTGTTACAGGGTATAACACTCCTGTATATATTATATAACACACTGTGTGTTACAGGGTATAACACTCCTGTATATATTATATAACACACTGTGTTACAGGGTATAACACTCCTGTATATATTATATAACACACTGTGTGTTACAGGATATAACACTCCTGTATATATTATATAACACACTGTGTGTTACAGGGTATAACACTCCTGTATATATTATATAACACACTGTGTGTTGCAGCGTATAACACTCCTGTATATATTATATAACACCCTTTGTTACAGGTTATAACACTCCTGTATATATTATATAACACACTGTGTGTTGCAGGGTATAACACTCCTGTATATATAACATAACACACTGTGTGTTACAGGGTATAACACTCCTGTATATTATATAACACACTGTGTGTTACAGGGTATAACACTCCTGTATATATTATATAACACACTGTGTGTTACAGGGTATAACACTCCTGTATATATTATATAACACACTGTGTGTTACAGGGTATAACACTCCTGTATATATTATATAACACACTGTGTGTTACAGGGTATAACACTCCTGTATATATTATATAACACACTGTGTGTTACAGGGTATAACACTCCTGTATATATTATATAACACACTGTGTGTTACAGGGTATAACACTCCTGTATATATTATATAACACACTGTGTGTTACAGGGTATAACACTCCTGTATATATTATATAACACACTGTGTGTTACAGGGTATAACACTCCTGTATATATTATATAACACACTGTGTGTTACAGGGTATAACACTCCTGTATATATTATATAACACACTGTGTGTTACAGGGTATAACACTCCTGTGTATATTATATAACCACACTGTGTGTTAGAGGGTATAACACTCCTGTGTATATTATATAACACACTGTGTGTTACAGGGTATAACACTCCTGTGTATACTATATAACACACTGTGTGTTACAGGGTATAACACTCCTGTGTATATTATATAACACACTGTGTGTTAAAGGGTTTAACACCCCTGTATAAAATTATACAGCACGCTGTGTGTTACAGGGTATAACACTCTGTGTATATTATATAACACACTGTGTGTTACAGAGTATAACACTCCTGTGTATATTATATAACACACTGTGTGTTAGAGGTTATAACACTTCTGTATATTATATAACACACTGTGTGTTAGAGGGTATAACACTCCTGTGTATATTATATAACACACTGTGTGTTAGAGGGTATAACACTCCTGTGTATATTATATAACACACTGTGTGTTAGAGGGTATAAAGCTCCTGTGTATATTATATAACGCACTGTGTTACAGGGTATAACACTCCTGTGTATATTATATAACACTGTGTGTTACAGGGTATAACACTCATGTGTATATTATATAACACACTGTGTGTTAGAGGGTATAACACTCCTGTGTATATTATATAACACATTGTGTGTTAGAGCGTAAAACACTCCTGTGTATATTATATAAAACACTGTGTTACAGGGTATAACATTCCTGTGTATATTATATAACACTGTGTGTTACAGGGTATAACACTCCTGTGTATGTTATATAACACACTGTGTGTTACAGGGTAAATCACTCCTGTGTATGTTATATAACACACTGTGTGTTACAGGGTATAACACTCCTGTGTATATTATATAACACACTGTGTGTTACAGGGTATACCACTCCTGTGTATACTATATAACACACTGTGTGTTACAGGGTATAACACTCCTGTGTATATTATATAACACACTGTGTGTTACAGGGCATAACACTCCTGTACAAACTATATAACACACTGTGTGTTAAATGGTATAACACTCCTGTACAAACTATATAACACACTGTGAGTTACAGCGTATAACACTCATGTACAAACTATATAACACACTGTGTGTTACAGGGTATAACACTCCTGTATATATTATATAACACACTGTGTTACAGGGTATAACACTCCTGTACAAACTATATAACACACTGTGTGTTACAGGGTATAACACTCCTGTGTATACTATATAACACACTGTGTTACAGGGTATAACACTCCTGTGCATATTATATAACACACTGTGTTACAGGGTATAACACTCCTGTATATATTATATAACACTGTGTGTTACAGGGTATAACACTCCTGTATATATTATATAACACACTGTGTGTTACAGGGTATAACACTCCTGTACAAACTATATAACACACTGTGTGTTACAGGGTATAACACTCCTGTATGTATTATATAACACACTGTGTTACAGGATAGAACACTCCAGTACAAACTATATAACACACTGTGTGTTAAAGGTTATAACACTCCTGTGTATACTATATAACACACGCTGTTACAGGGTATAACACTCCTGTGCATATTATATAACACACTGTGTTACAGGGTATAACACTACTGTATATATTATATAACACACTGTGTGTTACAGGGTATAACACTCCTGTATATATTATATAACACACTGTGTGTTACAGGGTATAACACTCCTGTATATATTATATAACACACTGTGTGTTACAGGGTATAACACTCCTGTGTATATTATATAACACACTGTGTGTTACAGGGTATAACACTCCTGTGTATATTATATAACACACTGTGTGTTACAGGGTATAACACTCCTGTATATTATATAACACACTGTGTGTTACAGGGTATAACACTCCTGTATATATTATATAACACACTGTGTGTTACAGGGTATAACACTCCTGTTATATTATATAACACACTGTGTGTTACAGGCTATAACACTCCTGTATATATTATATAACACACTGTGTGTTGCAGGGTATAACACTCCTGTATATGTTATATAACACACTGTGTGTGTTACAGGGTATAACACTCCTGTTATATTTAATTAACACACTGTGTGTTTCAGGGGTATAACACTCCTGTATGTTATTATATAACACACTGTGTGTTACCGGTTATAACACTCCTTGTATATATTATATAACACGACTGTGTGTTACAGGGTATAACACTCCTGTATATATTCATTACACCACTGTGTGTTTGCAGGTATAACACTCTTCTATGTATTATTCAACACACGGTGTGTTACCGGTTATAACACTCCTGTATATATTATGTAACACAATGTGTTTTACAGGGTATAACACTCCTGTATATATTATATAACACACTGTGTGCTACCGTGTATAACACTCCTGTACAAACTATACAACACTCCTTGTGTTACAGAGTATAACACCCTGTATATATTATACAGACACTGTGCGTTACAGGATATAACACTCCTGTATATATTGTATAACACACTGTGTGTTACAGGTATAAACACTCCTGTATATATTAAATACACACTGTGTGTTAGAGGGTATAACACTCCTGTATATATTATAATACACACTGTGTGGTTACAGGGTATAACACTCCTGTGTATATTATATAACACACTGTGTTACAAGGTATAAAACCTCCTGTGTATATTATATAACACACTGTGTGTTACAGGGTAATAACACTCCTGTAGTATATTATATAACACACTGTGTGTTACAGGGTATAACACTCCTGTATATATTATATAACATACTGTGTGTTGCTGGTTATAACACTCCTGTACAAACTATATAACACACTGTGTGTTACAGGGTATAACACTCCTGTATATATTATATAACACATTGTGTGTTACAAGGTATAACACTCCTGTGTATCTTATATAACACACTGTGTGTTAGAGGGTATAAAACTCCTGTGTATATTATATAACACACTGTGTTACAGGGTATAGCACTCCTGTGTATATTATATAACACACTGTGTGTTACAGGGTATAACACTCCTGTATATATTATATAACACACTGTGTGTTACAGGGTATAACACTCCTGTATATATTATATAACACACTGTGTGTTACAGGGTATAACACTCCTGTATATATTATATAACACACTGTGTGTTACAGTGTATAACACTCCTGTAATATTATATAACACACTGTGTGTTACAGGGTATAACACTCCTATGTATACTATATAACACATGTGTGTTACAGGGTATAACACTCCTGTACAAATTATATAACACACTGTGTGTTACAGGGTATAACACTCCTGTATATATTATATAACACACTGTGTGTTACAGGGTATAACACTCCTGTGTATAGTATATAACACACTGTGTGTTACAGGGTATAACACTTCCTGTATATATTATATAACACACTGTGTGTTACAGGGTATAACACTCCTGTATATATTATATAACACACTGTGTGTTACAGGGTATAACACTCCTGTGTATATTATATAACACACCTGTGTGTTACAGGGTATAACACTCCTGTACAAACTATATAACACACTGTGTTACAAGGTATATCACTCCTGTGTATATTATATAACACACAGTGTGTTACAGGTTATAACACTCCTGTACAAACTATATAACACACTGTGTTACAGGGTATAACACTCTTGTGTATATTATATAACACACGGTGTGTTACAGGGTATAACACTCCTGTACATATTATATACACACTGTGTGTTACAGGTATAACACTCCTGTGTATATTATATAACACACTGTGTGTTACAGGGTATAACACTCCTGTATATATTATATAACACACTGTGTGTTACAGGGTATAACACTCCTGTATATATTATATAACACACTGTGTGTTACAGGTTATAACACTCCTGTACAAACTATATAACACACTGTGTGTTACAGGGTATAACACTCCTGTATATATTATATAACACACTGTGTGTTACAGGGTATAACACTCCTGTACAAACTATATAACACACTGTGTGTTACAGGGTATAACACTCCTGTATATATTATATAACACACTGTGTGTTACAGGGTATAACACTCCTGTATATATTATATAACACACTGTGTGTTACAGGGTATAACACTCCTGTATATATTATATAACACACTGTGTGTTACAGGGTATAACACTCCTGTATATATTATATAACACACTGTGTGTTACAGGGTATAACACTCCTGTATATATTATATAACACACTGTGTGTTACAGGGAATTACACTCCTGTATACATTATATAACACACTGTGTGTTACAGGGTATAACACTCCTGTACAAACTATATAACACACTGTGTGTTACAGGGTATAACACTCCTGTATATATTATATAACACACTGTGTGTTACAGGGTATAACACTCCTGTACAAACTATATAACACACTGTGTTACCAGGTATAACACTCCTCTATATATTATATAACACACTGTGTGTTAGAGGGTATAACACTCCTGTGTATATTATATAACACACTGTGTGTTAGAGGGTATAAAACTCCTGTGTATATTATATAACACACTGAGTTACAGGGTATAACACTCCTGTGTATATTATATAACACACTGTGTGTTACAGGGTATAACAATCCTGTGTATATTATATAACACACTGTGTGTTAGAGGGTATAACACTCCTGTGTATATTATTTAACACACTGTGTGTTAGAGGGTATAACACTCCTGTGTATATTATTTAACACACTGTGTTACAGGGTATAACATTCCTCTGTATATTATATTACACACTGTGTGTTACAGGGTATAACACTCCTGTGTATATTATATAACACACTGTGTGTTACAGGGTATAACACTCCTGTATATATTATATAACACACTGTGTGTTAGAGGGTATAACACTCCTGTGTGTATAATATAACACACTGCGTGTTAGAGGGTATAACGCTCCTGTGTATATTATATAACACACTATGTGTTACAGTGTATAACACTCCTGTACAAACTATATAACACTCTGTGTGTTACAGGGTATAACACTCCTGTGTATATTATATAACACACTGTGTGTTACAGGGTATAACACTCCTGTACAAACTATATAACACACTGTGTTTTACAGTTTATAACACTCCTGTACAAACTATACAGCACACTGTGTGTTACAGGGTATAACACTTCTGTATATATTATATAACACACTGTGTGTTACAGGGTATAACACTCCTGTATATACTATATAACACACTGTGCTACAGGTTATAACACTCCTGTATATGTTATATAACACACTGTGTTACAGGGTATAACACTCCTGTATATATTATATAACACACTGTGAGTACAGGGTATAACACTCCTGTATATATTATATAACACACTGTGTGTTACAGGATATAACACTCCTGTATATATTATATAACACACCGTGTGTTACAGGTATAACACTCCTGTATATATTATATAAACACACTGTGTGTTACAGGGTATAACACTCCTGTATATATTATTAACACACTGTGTGTTACAGGGTATAACACTCCTGTATATATTATATAACACTGTGTGTTACAGGGTATAACACTCCTGTATATATTATATAACACACTGTGTGTTACAGGTTATAACACTCCTGTACAAACTATATAACACACTGTGTGTTACAGGGTATAACACTCCTGTATGTATTATATAACACACTGTGTTACAGGATATAACACTCCAGTACAAACTATATTACACACTCTGTGTTACAGGGTATAACACTCCTGTGTATACTATATAACACACTGTGTTACAGGGTATAACACTCCTGTGTATATTATATAACACACTGTGTGTTACAGGGTATAACACTCCTGTGTATATTATATAACACACTGTGTGTTAGAGGGTATAACACTCCTGTGTATATTATATAACACACTGTGTGTTAGAGGGTATAACACTCCTGTGTTTATTATATAAGACACTGTGTTACAGGGTATAACTCTCCTGTGTATATTATATAACACAGTGTGTGTTACAGGGTATAACACTCCTGTGTATATTATATAACACACTGTGTGTTACAGGGTATAACACTCCTGTATGAATTATACAGCACGCTGTGTGTTACAGGGTATAACACCACTATATAAATTATGCAGCACGCTGTGTGTTAGTGGGTATAACACTCCTATTTAAATTATATAGCACACTGTGTGTTACAGGGTATAACACTCCTGTGTATATTATATAACACACTGTGTTTTACAGGATATAACACTCCGTGTATAATTATATAACACACTGTGTGTTACAGGGTATAACACTCCTGTACAAACTATATAACACACTGTTTGTTACAGGGTATAACACTCCTATGTATACTATATAACACATTGTGTTACAGGGTATAACACTCCTGTACAAACTATATAACAAACTGTTTGTTACAGGGTATAACACTCCTATGTATAATATATAACACATTGTGTTACAGGGTATAACACTCCTGTGCATATTATATAACACACTGTGTTACAGGGTATAACACTCCTGTATATATTATATAACACACTGTGTGTTACAGGGTATAACACTCCTGTATATATTATATAACACACTGTGTGTTACAGTGTATAACACTCCTGTATATATTATATAACACACTGTTTGTTACAGGGTATAACACTCCTATGTATACTATATAACACATTGTGTTACAGGGTATAGCACTCCTGTACAAATTATATAACACACTGTGTGTTACAGGGTATAACACTCCTGTATATATTATATAACACACTGTGTGTTACAGGGTATAACACTCCTGTGTATACTATATAACACACTGTGTGTTACAGGGTATATCACTTCTGTATATATTATATAACACACTGTGTGTTAGAGGGTATAACACTCCTGTATATATTATATAACACACTGTGTGTTACAGGGTATAACACTCCTGTATGAATTATACAGCACGCTGTGTGTTACAGGGTATAACACTGCTGTACAAACTATATAACACACTGTTTGTTACAGGGTATAACACTCCTGTATATATTATATAACACAGTGTGTGTTACAGGTAATAACACTCCTGTACAAAATATATAACACACTGTGTGTTACAGGGAATAACACCCCTGTATGAGTTTTACAGCACGCTGTGTGTTACAGGGTACAACACTCCTGTATATATTATATGTCACACTGTGTGTTACAGGTTATAACACTCCTGTATATATTATATAACACACTGTGTGTTACAGGGTATAACACTCCTGTATACATTATATAACACACTGTGTGTTACAGTGTATAACACTCCTGTATATATTATATAACACACTGTGTGTTACAGGTTATAACACTCCTGTACAAACTTTATAACACACTGTGTGTTACAGGGTATAACACTCCTGTATATATTATATAACACACTTTGTGTTACAGGGTATAACACTCCTGTACAAACTATATAACACACTGTGTGTTACAGGGTATAACACTCCTTTATATATTATATAACACACTGTGTGTTACAGGGTATAACACTCCTGTACAAACTATATAACACACTGTGTGTTACAGGGTATAACACCCCTATATAAATTATACAGCACGCTGTGTGTTTCAGGGTACAACACTCCTGTGTATATTTTATAACACACTGTGTGTTACAGGGTATAACACTCCTGTATATATTATATAACACACTGTGAGTTACAGGGTATAACACTCCTGTATATATGATATTACACACTGTGTGTTACAGGGTATAACACTGCTGTACAAACTATATAACACACTGTATGCTACAGGGTATAACACTCATGTATATATTATATAACACACTGTGTGTTACTGGATATAACACTCCTGTACAAACTATATAACACACTGTGTGTTACAGGGTTTAACACCCCTGTATAAATTATACAGCACGCAGTGTGTTACAGTGTACAACACTCCTGTGTATATTATATAACACTCTGTGTGTTACAGGGTATAACACTCCTGTGTATACTATATAACACACTGTGTTAAAGGGTATAACACTCCTGTGCATATTATATAACACACTGTTTTACAGGGTATAACACTCCTGTATATATTATATAACACACTGTGTGTTACAGGGTATAACACTCCTGTATATATTATATAACAAACTGTGTGTTACAGTGAATAACACTCCTGTATATATTATATAACACACTGTGCTACAGTTTATAACACTCCTGTATATGTTATATAACACACTGTGTGTTACAGGGTATAACACTCCTGTATATATTAATTAACACACTGTGTGTTTCAGGGTATAACACTCCTGTATGTATTATATAACACACTGTGTGTTACCGGTTATAACACTCCTGTATATATTATATAACACACTGTGTGTTACAGGGTATAACACTCCTGTATATATTCATTAACACACTGTGTGTTTCAGGGTATAACACTCTTCTATGTATTATTCAACACACGGTGTGTTACCGGTTATAACACTCCTGTATATATTATGTAACACAATGTGTTTTACAGGGTATAACACTCCTGTATATATTATATAACACACTGTGTGCTACCGTGTATAACACTCCTGTACAAACTATATAACACTCCTTGTGTTACAGAGTATAACACCCCTGTATAAATTATACAGTACACTGTGCGTTACAGGATATAACACTCCTGTATATATTGTATAACACACTGTGTGTTACAGGGTATAACACTCCTGTTTGAATTATACAGCACGCTGTGTGTTACGGGTATAACACCACTATATAAATTATGCAGCACGCTGTGTGTTAGTGGGTATAACACTCTGTACAAGCTATATAGCACGCTGTGTGTTAGAGGGTATAACACTCCTATATAAATTATACAGCACGCTGTGTGTTACAGGGTATAACACTCCTGTGTATATTATATAACACACTGTGTTTTACAGGATATAACACTCCTGTATATATTGTATAACACACTGTGTGTTACAGGGTATAACACTCCTGTATGAATTATACAGCACGCTGTGTGTTACAGGGTATAACACCACTAAATAAATTATGCAGCACGCTGTGTGTTAGTGGGTATAACACACCTGTGCAAACTATATAGCACGCTGTGTGTTAGAGGGTATAACACTCCTGTGTATATTATATAACACACTGTGTGTTACAGGGTATAACACTCCTGTATATATTATATAACACACTGTGTGTTACAGGGTATAACACTCCTGTATATATTATATACCACACTGTGTGTTACAGTGTATAACACTCCTGTATATATTATATAACACACGGTTTGTTACAGGGTATAACACTCCTATGTATACTATATAACACATTGTGTTACAGGGTATGACACTCCTGTACAAATTATATAACACACTGTGTGTTACAGGGTATAACACTCCTGTATATATTATATAACACACTGTGTGTTACAGGGTATAACACTCCTGTGTATACTATATAACACACTGTGTGTTACAGGGTATATCACTTCTGTATATATTATATAACACACTGTGTGTTAGAGGGTATAACACTCCTGTATATATTATATAACACACTGTGTGTTACAGGGTATAACACTCCTGTATGAATTATACAGCACGCTGTGTGTTACAGGGTATAACACTGCTGTACAAACTATATAACACACTGTTTGTTACAGGGTATAACACTCCTGTATATATTATATAACACAGTGTGTGTTACAGGTAATAACACTCCTGTACAAAATATATAACACACTGTGTGTTACAGGGAATAACACCCCTGTATGAGTTTTACAGCACGCTGTGTGTTACAGGGTACAACACTCCTGTATATATTATATGTCACACTGTGTGTTACAGGTTATAACACTCCTGTATATATTATATAACACACTGTGTGTTACAGGGTATAACACTCCTGTATACATTATATAACACACTGTGTGTTACAGTGTATAACACTCCTGTATATATTATATAACACACTGTGTGTTACAGGTTATAACACTCCTGTACAAACTTTATAACACACTGTGTGTTACAGGGTATAACACTCCTGTATATATTATATAACACACTTTGTGTTACAGGGTATAACACTCCTGTACAAACTATATAACACACTGTGTGTTACAGGGTATAACACTCCTTTATATATTATATAACACACTGTGTGTTACAGGGTATAACACTCCTGTACAAACTATATAACACACTGTGTGTTACAGGGTATAACACCCCTGTATAAATTATACAGCACGCTGTGTGTTTCAGGGTACAACACTCCTGTGTATATTTTATAACACACTGTGTGTTACAGGGTATAACACTCCTGTGTATATTACATAACACACTATGTGTTACAGGGTATAACACTCCTGTACAAACTATATAACACACTGTGTGTTACCGGGTATAACACTCCTGTATATATTATGTAACACACTGTGTGTTACAGGGTATAACACTCCTGTGTTTCTTATATAACACATTGTGTGTTACAGGGTATAACACCCCTGTACAAACTATATAACACACTGTTTGTTACAGGGTATAACACTCCTATGTATAATATATAACACATTGTGTTACAGGGTATAATACTCCTGTATATATTATATAACACACTGTGTGTTACAGGATATAACACTCCTGTACAAACTATATAACACACTGTGTTACCAGGTATAACACTCCTGTATATATTATATAACACACTGTGTGTTACAGGGTATAACACTCCTGTATATATTCAATAAAACACTGTCTGTTAGAGGGTATAAAACTCCTGTATATATTATATAACAAACTGTGTATTACAGGGTATAACACTCCTGTATATATTATATAACACACTGTGAGTTACAGGGTATAACACTCCTGTATATATGATATTACACACTGTGTGTTACAGGGTATAACACTGCTGTACAAACTATATAACACACTGTATGCTACAGGGTATAACACTCATGTATATATTATATAACACACTGTGTGTTACTGGATATAACACTCCTGTACAAACTATATAACACACTGTGTGTTACAGGGTTTAACACCCCTGTATAAATTATACAGCACGCAGTGTGTTACAGTGTACAACACTCCTGTGTATATTATATAACACTCTGTGTGTTACAGGGTATAACACTCCTGTGTATACTATATAACACACTGTGTTAAAGGGTATAACACTCCTGTGCATATTATATAACACACTGTTTTACAGGGTATAACACTCCTGTATATATTGTATAACACACTGTGTGTTACAGGGTATAACACTCCTGTATATATTATATAACAAACTGTGTGTTACAGTGAATAACACTCCTGTATATATTATATAACACACTGTGCTACAGTTTATAACACTCCTGTATATGTTATATAACACACTGTGTGTTACAGGGTATAACACTCCTGTATATATTAATTAACACACTGTGTGTTTCAGGGTATAACACTCCTGTATGTATTATATAACACACTGTGTGTTACCGGTTATAACACTCCTGTATATATTATATAACACACTGTGTGTTACAGGGTATAACACTCCTGTATATATTCATTAACACACTGTGTGTTTCAGGGTATAACACTCTTCTATGTATTATTCAACACACGGTGTGTTACCGGTTATAACACTCCTGTATATATTATATAACACAATGTGTTTTACAGGGTATAACACTCCTGTATATATTATATAACACACTGTGTGTTACCGTGTATAACACTCCTGTACAAACTATATAACACTCCTTGTGTTACAGAGTATAACACCCCTGTATAAATTATACAGTACACTGTGTGTTAGAGGATATAACACTCCTGTATATATTGTATAACACACTGTGTGTTACAGGGTATAACACTCCTGTTTGAATTATACAGCACGCTGTGTGTTACGGGTATAACACCACTATATAAATTATGCAGCACGCTGTGTGTTAGTGGGTATAACACTCTGTACAAGCTATATAGCACGCTGTGTGTTAGAGGGTATAACACTCCTATATAAATTATACAGCACGCTGTGTGTTACAGGGTATAACACTCCTGTGTATATTATATAACACACTGTGTTTTACAGGATATAACACTCCTGTATATATTGTATAACACACTGTGTGTTACAGGGTATAACACTCCTGTATGAATTATACAGCACGCTGTGTGTTACAGGGTATAACACCACTAAATAAATTATGCAGCACGCTGTGTGTTAGTGGGTATAACACACCTGTGCAAACTATATAGCACGCTGTGTGTTAGAGGGTATAACACTCCTGTGTATATTATATAACACACTGTGTGTTACAGGGTATAACACTCCTGTATATATTATATAACACACTGTGTGTTACAGGGTATAACACTCCTGTGTATACTATATAACACACTGTGTGTTACAGGGTATAACACTTCCAGTATATATTGTATAACACTCTCTGTGTTACAGGGTATAACACTCCTGTATATACTATATAACACACTGTTGTTACAGGGTATAACACTCCTGTATAATTATATAACACACTGTGTGTTACAGGGTATAACACTCCTGTATATATTATATAACACACTGTGTGTTACAGGGTATAACACTCCTGTGTATACTATATAACACACTGTGTGTTACAGGGTATAACACTCCTGTATATATTATATAACACACTGTGTGTTAGAGGGTATAACACTCCTGTATATGTTATATAACACACTGTGTGTTACAGGGTATAACACTCCTGTATGAATTATACAGCACGCTGTGTGTTACAGGGTATAACACTGCTGTACAAACTATATAACACACTGTTTGTTACAGGGTATAACACTCCTGTATATATTATATAACACGCTGTGTGTTACAGGGTATAACACCCCTGTATAAGTTATACAGCACGCTGTGTGTTACAGGGTACAACAATCCTGTATATATTATATGACTCACTGTGTGTTACAGGTTATAACACTCCTGTATATATTATATAACACACTGTGTGTTACAGGCTATAACACTCCTGTATACATTATACAGCACGCTGTGTGTTACAGGGTATAACACTGCTGTACAAACTGTATAACACACTGTTTGTTACAGGGTATAACACTCCTGTACAAAATATATAACACACTGTGTGTTACAGGGTATAACACCCCTGTATAAGTTATACAGCACGCTGTGTGTTACAGGGTACAACACTCCTGTATATATTATATGACACACTGTGTGTTACAGGTTATAACACTCCTGTATATATTATATAACACACTGTGTGTTACAGGGTATAACACTCCTGTATATATTATATAACACACTGTGTGTTACAGTGTATAACACTCCTGTATATATTATATAACACACTGTGTGTTACAGGGTATAACACTCCTGTACAAACTTTATAACACACTGTGTGTTACAGGGTATAACACTCCTGTATATATTATATAACACACTGTGTGTTACAGGGAATAACACTCCTGTACAAACTATATAACATACTGTGTGTTACAGTGTATAACACTCCTTTATATATTATATAACACACTGTGTGTTACAGGGTATAACACTCCTGTACAAACTATATAACACACTGTGTGTTACAGGGTATAACACCCCTGTATAAATTATACAGCACGCTGTGTGTTTCAGGTACAACACTCCTGTGTATATTTTATAACACACTGTGTGTTACAGGGTATAACACTCCTGTGTATATTACATAACGCACTATGTGTTACAGGGTATAACACTCCTGTACAAAATATATAACACACTGTGTGTTACAGGGTATAACACCCCTGTATAAGTTATACAGCACGCTGTGTGTTACAGGGTACAACACTCCTGTATATATTATATGACACACTGTGTGGTACAGGTTATAACACTCCTGTATATATTATATAACACACTGTGTGTTACAGTGTATAACACTCCTGTATATATTATATAACACACTGTGTGTTACAGGGTATAACACTCCTGTACAAACTTTATAACACACTGTGTGTTACAGGGTATAACACTCCTGTATATATTATATAACGCACTGTGTGTTACAGGGAATAACACTCCTGTACAAACTATATAACATACTGTGTGTTACAGGGTATAACACTCCTTTATATATTATATAACACACTGTGTGTTACAGGGTATAACACTCCTGTACAAACTATATAACACACTGTGTGTTACAGGGTATAACACCCCTGTATAAATTATACAGCACGCTGTGTGTTTCAGGTACAACACTCCTGTGTATATTTTATAACACACTGTGTGTTACAGGGTATAACACTCCTGTATATTTTATGTAACCCACTGTTGCACACTTATAGAAGCTGTGATAGGTCCCATATCTAGCATGTTGTGCTATCTGACAGCATGTGCTGGGAGTAAATGAGTGAGCAGCTGAGCCCAGTGCTGTTTTCTTTTGTAAACTGTGCTACATTAACCTTTCTTCATTCATCTTTCCCTGTGGATAATTAACCCCCTCCCAGGTACCGGTAGCCGAAATATCTCGCCATCCCCTCCTTGTTATAAAGTCTGAGTTCTGAAATGGTGAACTGAAATCACCTTCCCCCCACCCTCCCCTGCAACTCCCCCCCACCCCAGCCCCTCCCCACCTCTGCTCCCCCCCTGCACAACAAAAACCTCTGGAGCACTCCCTCCGTGTTAATCTGATGCTGCAGGCGACGTTTTCCAAAACTCCGTCTCGCTATAAAAAGCTCTTTTCATTCTTGGCTGAGCATAGCAGCCTGTAACCCTGGAGACAGGTTGCTGAAAGCTGTTCTCATTTTCAGTTTTTTCATCACCTCTGGGATTCGTGACGTCAGGTTTTTTTTTGGAGGACATGGCCTCTCCCAGGACTTAAAATCAACTCTCAATCCCCAATTAAACTGTTTAGACGCACTTTAGCTGTTACATAGTTAAATGTGTGCCTCAGGGAAAATGGCTCCTATTCTAATTTAGAGTCTCTCTTTTCCTAGACACGAACCAGTCTACATCACACTGGTCGATTTTAGGGAAACTTTATCTATCTAGGTTTTCCCATTTAAACTACTGCCTCCCACCCCTTTCCCTGTATCCTCCCACAAAACCCACCCCTTTCCCATCCACTGCCTCTCCATCAGTTAGGTTCCCCTCTCCTGACTCTTACCTGCCCGCGCTCCCCCACCACCCCCCCACCCCATTCCCATCCCCAACCCCCTTCCTGTCCACCACCCCTCCATCACTCAGCTCACCCTTCCTCCTGCCCCCTTCCCCGCCCCTCATTCTCTTCCCTCCACCCCCCCCCCCCCCCCCACTCCCCCACCACTCCCCCCAGCCAACTCCTCCCACGCACTCTCTGATGGATCTATGTTGGGATTTGATGGCACATTCCCCTCTCCCCACCCCCCACCCCGTCTCCCCACCCCCACATTCCCCCCACTGTCCACTTCACCCAAGCTGCCATTCCCAAAATGTGCCCCTGGTCAGCAGAATGGTACACCTCCCCCCCACCCCCCCCCCAACTAACAATGTATTGCACTAACCCACCCCCCCCCACCCCACGCCCCCCCCGCGCCCCCCCCCCCCCAAAACCCCGCACCAGGACTCGCTCATGACCAGGAGTTTTCTCCCCTCGCCCTGCCCAGCTTTGATCCAGTAACTTCACCGCAGAACCAGAATTGAGCCTAGAGCTCTGGCAGGGCAAATCACCAAAACCAATTCTGTTCTTGACCACAGCTCCCAACTACTTTTAATGGTCGATGGGGCAAATTGTAGCTTTTAAGTCTGAGGCAGCTTTAAACGTTCTTCACGTATTCAGAATGCTGATCCTTGGTTAAGCTCTTCAGACACGTTTCTAATCTCCCCCATTCTCTCTGAGGTTCTGTGTTTCTATTTTTTCATTTGCCTCAACTCACATCCTTCTCTAGTTTCTCTCCTGTCTCCCCTCTTGCCCTCTCTGAGGGCATCCTTGTCCATGAAATCCACCTCCTGCTCCCTCATTCCAATTCCCACTGCTCCTGATGTTAGCCAATATTGTAAGTTTTCTGTCTTCAGATGTTGTCCCTCTCTTCTTCAAATCTGCCATTATCACAGCTCTCAAAGAACGAACCCTTGACCCCTCTGACCTTGCAAACTACCATCCCGTCTCCAACCTCCCTTTCCTCTCCTTCCACATGTTGCCTCCTCCCAAAGCTGTTCCCACCTTTCCCAGAATTCCTTGTTGGAATCCCTCCAATCAGGTTTCTGCCCCTGCCACAGGACCAAAACGGCTCTTTATCAAGGTCTCAAATGACATCCTATGTGACTGTGACAAAGGTAAACTTGCCCTCCTCGTCCTTCTCAACCTGTCTGCATCCTTTGGCACAGCTGACCATGCCATCCTCTTCCCAATGCCTCTCCACTGTTATCCAGCTGGGTGGGACTGCTCTCACCTGGTCCCACTCTTATCTATCAAATCATAGGCAGAGAATCCGCTGGAATGGTTTCTCTTCCCACTGCTGCACAGTTACCTCTGGTTTCCACTTAGGATCGATCCTTGGCCCCCTCCTATTTCTCATCCACCTGCTCCATCATCTGAAAGGTACACAAATGAATTAGGAGCAGGAGTAGGCCACTCGGCCCTTCAAGCCTGCTCCAACATTCGATAAGATCATGGCTGATCTGATTGTAACCTCAACCCCACATTCCTGCCTACCCTCGATACCCTCCATAACCTTTCATACCCCCCTTATTAATTAAGAATCTATCCAGCTCTACCTTAAAAATATTCAAAGACTCTGCTTCCACCGCCTCTTGAGGAAGAGAGTTCCAAAGACTTACTACCCTCAGAAGAAACTTCTTCTCATCTCTTGCCTTAAATGAGCAACCCCTTATTTTTAAATCGTGACCCCCTTGTTCTACATCCTCCGACAAGAGGAAACATGCTCTCCACATCCACCCTGTCAAAACCCCTGAGGATCTGAAAGCTTTCAATCAAGCCACCTCTGACTCTTCTGAACTCCAGCGGATACCAGCCTAACCACTCCAACCTTTCATTGTATGACAACTCGCCCATTCCCAGTATTAGTCTAGTAACCCTTCTCTGAACTGCTTCCAATGCATTTACACCTTTCCTTAAGTAAGGAGACCGTCCCACAAGTTTCCACTGACAAAGCCCAGCTCTCTCTCAGCACCAGCTCCCTCGGCTCCTCCACTGTTGCTAAATTGTCAGGCTGCTTATCCGACACCCAGCACTGAATGAGCAGGTATTTCCTCCTTTTAAATATTGGGAAGACTGAAGCCACTATCTTTGATCCCTGCCACAAACTCCGTTCCCTAGCTGCTGACTTCATCCCACTTCCGGGCAATGGTCTGACACTGACCCAGACTGTTCGCAACCTTGGTATCATATCTGACCTCGGGATGAGCTTCCAGCCATATATCCATTCCATGACTAACACTGCTTATTTCCACCCAACTCCAGAGCTGCCTCAGCTCACTGGCTGCTGAACCCCTCGCTCATGTCTTCATTTACTGGACTGAACTATTCTAACACACCCCTGGCTAGTCTCCCATGTTCCACCCTTCATGAACTTTAGGGATGTCCAGAACTCTGCTGCCTGTCTTAATTTGCACTAAGTTCCATTCATTCATCACCCCGTGTGCTCACTGACCTACACCAGCTCCCAGTTAAATAATACCTCGACTTTAAAATTCTCACCCTTGTTCTCAAAGCCCTCCATGGCCTCGCCCCTCCTCCAGACCCACAACCCTCCGAGATATCTGCACTCCTCCCATTCTGGCCTCTTGTGCATTCTCAGATTTTAATGGCTCCACCATTGGTGGCCCTGCCTTCCAGGCCCCAAGCCCTGGAATCCACTCCCTACACCTCTCCGCCTCTCCAGCTCACTTTCCCTCCATTAGGACACTCCTTAAAGCCTACCTCTTTGGCAAAGTTGTTGGCCATCTGACCTAATATCTCCTGCTCACACCCCTTGGGACATTTTATTACATTAAAGATGCTGTATAACTAAAATCAGTTGTTATTTTGTTTTGATGTACATAAGGCACACAAAGTGCCAATGAAAATTTCATACCTTACAGGGCAGGTACAGTGCTAGTTAGAAACAGAGTCAAGATCCCTCTACACTGTCCCATCAAACACTCCCAGAACAGGTACAGCACGGGGTTAGATACAGAGTAAAGCTCCCTCTACACTGTCCCATCAAACACTCCCAGGACAGGTACAGCACAGGGTTAGATACAGAGTAAAGCTCCCTCTACACTGTCCCCATCAAACACTCCCAGGGCAGGTACAGCACGGGGTTAGATACAGAGTAAAGCTCCCTCTACACTGTCCCCATCAAACACTCCCAGGGCAGGTACAGCACGGGGTTAGATACAGAGTAAAGCTCCCTCTACACTGTCCCATCAAACACTCCCAGGGCAGGTACAGCACAGGGTTAGATACAGAGTAAAGCTCCCTCTACACTGTCCCATCAAATACTCCCAGGACAGGTACAGCACAGGGTTAGATACAGAGTAAAGCTCCCTCTACATATTTTTTATTCATTTACAGGATGTGGGTATCGCTGGCTAGGGCAGAGCTTATTACCAATCCCTAGTAGCCCTTGAGAAGGTGGTGGTGAGCTCCCTTCTTGAACCACTGCAGTCCCTTTGGTGTAGGTACACCCACAGTGCTGTTAGGGAGGGAGTAACAAGATTTTGACCCAGCGACAGTGAAGGAACGGCGATATATTTCCAAGTCAAGATGGTGGGTGGCCTGGATGGGAACTTCCAGGTGGTGGTGTTCCCATGCATCTGCTGCCCTTGCCCTTCTACATGGTAGCGGCCATGGTTTTGGAAGGTGCTGTCTAAGAAGCCTTGGTGAATTCTTGCAGTGCATCTTGTAGATGGTACACACTGCTGCTACTGTGTGTCAGTGGTGGAGGGAGTGAATATGGATGTGGTGCCAATTAAGTGGGCTGCTTTGGCCTGGGCGGTGTCAAGCTTCTTGAGTGTTATGGGAGCTGCACTCATCCAGGCAATTAAGAGTATTTCATCACGCTCCTGACCTGTGCCTTGTAGATGGTGGACAGGCTTTGGGGAGTCAGGAGGTGAGTTACTTGCTGCATGATTCCCAGCCTCTGACCTGCTCTTGTAGCCACAGTGTTTATGTAGCTGGTCCACTTCAGTTCCTGTTCAATGGTAACATCCAGGATGTTGATAGTGGGGGATTCGGTGATGGTAATGCCATTGATCATCAAGGGATAATGGTTGGATTCTCTCTTGTTGACGATGGTCATTACCTGGCATTTGCATGGCATTAATGTTACTTGCCACTTGTCAGTCCAAGCCTGGATATTGGCCAGGTCTTGCTGCACTTGGACATGGACTGCTTCAGTATCTGTGGAGTCGCTCTACACTGTCCCATCAAACCCTCCGAGGGCAGATACAGCACAGACTAGATACAGAGTAAAGCTCCATCTACACTGTCCCATCAAACCCTCCGAGGGCAGATACAGCACAGACTAGATACAGAGTAAGTTCCATCTACACTGTTCCATCAAACACTCCCAGGGCAGGTATAGATACTCTCAGTACTATAGATACAGACAAAGTGTGGAACCAAGACCAGTTGCGATCCACCCGACCCAGCCTCCAGTGTGAAATGTTTTTGAGATGAGTGTCAGAGTTGGCTGGTACATTTTGGTAGTGTCCATCTTTGCTGAAAGGTCAGTTCCAAAATGTACACCTGTTGTTTATGAACAATAAGACAGCACCTTCGATGAAATGCCATTTGACAATGTGAGTAGCTTTCTGCCCGAACAACATTGGCATTAAGTGGTGTGCTGCTCCACTCAGTTTGCCCTCAATACTCTTTATCACTGCAGGGTTCTAAAGTATCGATCCCTCCTGGCTCCACACTGGCTCACAGTGACAAACTGTTAATAGGTGGACATTCCTCTGTCTGCCATGTTGCTGGGTCAGCAGCAGTGCCAGCAAGGGGAACATCTTAACTCCTGTCTTTGCTGGCAGAGATTTCCAGGTTGTCAAGGGTTTCTGGGGTGAGATAAAATGTACCGTGAACTCCATGCTGCCGGGTCTTATCATTATGGACAAGTAATGCTATTCGGCCCATCTTAACTCATCCACACAGAGAAGCCTGGCAATTCAACCTTTGCCACCCCCTTCCTCGTCACTACCTCTCTCCCACTGTAGCATATAATTGTGACGGAAAGGACTCTTCGCTTCGTAGCTTCCCTGCTCTCCCTCACGGTGTGAAGGATGTTCGGAATGTTTATTTTACTGACTGCGGTACTGAGAGACTGCTGCGCTGTCAGAGGCACCCTCTTTTGGATGAGATATTAAACCAAAGCCCTCTCTGTCCTCTGAGGTGAACCTAAAAATCCCTCAACACTATTTTGTAGAAGAGCAAAGGGTGGAGGGGTTCTCCCTGATGTCCTGGCCAATATTTAATCCCTCGACCAACATCACTAAAAACAGATTATCTGGTCGTTGCCACTTTGCTGTTTGTGGAGCTTGCTGTGTGCAAATTAAATTGGCTGTTGCATTTCCTACATTGCAACAGCGGCTACACTTCAAAAAGTACTTTTTTAAAAATCCTTTCACGGTTTGTGGGTATCACTGGCAAGGCCAGCATTCCTTACCCGTCCCTAATTGCCCTTGAATGGCTTACAAGGCCATCTCAGAGGGCAGTTAAGAGTCAACCACATCGCTGTGGGTTTAGAGTCACATGTAGGCCAGACCAGGTAAGGACGGCAGATTTCCTTCCCTAAAGGGCATTAGTGAACCAGATGGGTTTTTTTATGACAATCGATGATAGTTTCATGGTCATCATTACTGAGACAAGCTTTCAATTCCAGATTTTATTTACCAGCTGCTATCGTGAGATTTGAATCTCTAATCCTAAAGTATTAAACTGGAGGTTTACTAAATCACTAGTCTAGTGACATTACCACTATGTCAACATCTCCCTTTAAAGGCTGCAAAATGCTTTAGGATGTCCTGAGGTTGTGGCAAGTGCCATATAAAATGAAAGACGCTGAATAAATGACAGGATTTCTTTATTAAACCTGCTCCCTGGTGACTGACACTCACGAGCCAATAACCCAGATTGACCTTTCCCATGTACGGGTCGGATTAGGTTAAAATTACTCCCTGTTTGCGGGCCTCGCCCTGATGGTTCCCTGTCGCCGAACGCCCCGTCCCCCCATGTCCTGCCTCCATTGGCCGCCCGACATGTCAATCATCACAAAGCCCCACCTTCCCACCGCCGATTTGAATGTTTCTTGCGACCTGATTGACAGTCGAGAATCATCCAATCAACAGCCGCTTTCTCCCATCTCCAACATTTTTATAACTGGCAAACAAACAACAGTGTTTGAAGGATTTTTGTTTTCAACCTAACATGCCCCCGATGAATTTTCTTCCCTGAGTTTGCTTACGGCAGTGTCCTGGGGTGTAATTCTTTAAATCCCTTTGGATCAGGCTCAATCCTGGAGGGTTGGCATCCCAACCTGGTACCCACCAGTCAGACAGGCTGAGAAAAACTCTAAGGGGGTACTTCAACAACAACTTGCATTTACTTAGCGCCTTCAACGTCATAAACCATCGCGAGGCACTTCACAGGTCAGCCACCCAAAGCGATATTCAGGCAGATGACCGAAAGCTTGGTCAAGGAGATGGGTTTCAGAAGTGCCTTAAAGGAGAAAGGGAGCTAAGAGAGGCGGATAGGTGTAGGGAAGGAACTCCAGAGGTTAGGGCCCAGGCAGCCAAAGGCATGCCCGCCTCTGGTGGAGGAATGAAAACCGGGAGGCTCAAGGTGCCAGAATCGGAAGAGTGCAGATATCTCAGCTGGAGGATGCCGCAGAGACCGGGAGGGGAGAGAGGTCACGAGGGATTTTCAAACGAGGGACGAGAGTCTGGACGAGATCGAGGCCTTGTCAGAGCTGAGCACTAACGTGGGCCAGCCAGCGCAACAGGCGATGGGTGAACGAACAGGGCTCGGTGCGAGTTAGGATACAGGCAGCAGAGTTTCGGGTGACCTGAAGTTTAAGGAGGGAGGACGTTGGGAGGGGCCGGCTGGACGAGCACCAGAACAGGCGGAAGATTTGGTATCTCCGGGCCAACACGCCAGCTGAGACCCAAGTTTTGGTCAGGCAGGTGGTGGGTGGGGGGGGGCGGGTCCGGGGGTGGAGGTGCAGAGGTGAGGTGGGCGAAAGGATTTCAAAGTTGCAAGGCCAAATTTAGGAGACAATCTCCCAAACCGTATTTTGTTCTAAATATCTTTCCCGGTTTCCCTAAATAACAGCGGGGATTGCGAACGGTGGGAGCTTGAGTCCTTATATCCTGGAAAGAGTGCACGGTGCCCCTGTCTGTTTACAGCAACAACTTGCATTGACGTAGAGCCTGCACCAGAGCAGATTCTTCCCGAGGCACTTCACAGGAGCCGTTTCCATTTAAAAATAGCAATTGGCCCAGAGCCACATGATGAGATATTCGGAAGGGTGATCAGAATCTTAGTCAAAGAGGCAGGTTTGAAGGAGTGTTGGAAAGGGAGGTAAAGGATTAGGGATGGAGTTCCAGAGCTCGGGGCCATGGGAAGTTGAAGTCAATGATGGGGCGATGAAAATCACCTAGGCTGATTGTTCAGAAGGGTCCAGGCATGTGTAAGAACGGCTGTTCCAAATTTCACGTTGGAGCAGCTAAACCTGTGCCCTCGACAATCTGACTGTGTAAACAGGCACGAGACAACAGGCAGTTGTCTATTGGATGCAATGCTGCTCCTTCGTATATGAACCCCAACAGGGTGCAGTCAGAGTCATGTCCAGTAGATGGCGGTGCACTCATGCCCACAGACAGAACGCATGCAGCTTGGTTATTCTTAAGAACGTGGATCCGGTTTTAACCCTACCAGATCGCCACTGGTCTAAAATAGCAGACGGATGCTTCCCGATGCGTTGGCATCTGTCGTCTATTATACCTACTGCCTTTTCAATGGTGACAGAATCAGCCCTCCAGCTCCGCCCACTGCAGAGAGGTGGAAAGGTGCACAGGGGGAGTTCCAGAGCCAGGGCCCAGGTAGCTGAAGGCATGAGCGCCACTGGAGAAGCGATGCAATACAGGTGGCACAAAAGGCCATGATTGGAAGAGTGCAAATGTCTCAGAGTTGTAGAACACGAGGAGATTACAGAGATAGGAAGGGGTGAGTGTATATATTCAGAAGTCAAGGATTTCATCCCTCGACACTGTCCCAACAAGCACTCCCAGGGCAGGTAGAGCACGGGTTAGATACAGAGTAAAGCTCCCTCTACACTGTCCCATCAAACACTCCCAGGACAGGTACAGCACAGGGTTAGATACAGAGTAAAGCTTCCTCTACACTGTCCCATCAAACACTCCCAGGACAGGTACAGCACGGGGTTAGATACTGAGTAAATCTTCCTCTACACTGTCCCCATCAAACACTTCCCAGGGCAGGTACAGCACAGGTTAGATACAGAGTAAAGCTCCCTCTACACTGTCCCATCAAACACTCCCAGGACAGGTACAGCACGGGGTTAGATACAGAGTAAAGCTCCCTCTACACTGTCCCATCAAGCACTCCCAGGGCAGGTCAAACAGCTGGCCACAATTGACTCCCTGACTCATGCATGAAGTATGATTGCTCGGGTGTGGTAAGTGGCATTCGTGGAATCCTCAATGCAGAAGGAGAGAAAATCTGATCAAAGAAGAGCTGTAATTCCCTCACTTTTCTGCTGCATGTTCTGTCATTCCAAATTCCTATCTTGCTGAGGCCTCTTTGCCTGCAACTGTACAAGAAGCATATTGCAACTTTTCATTCATCCGCTTCTGGGGGGAAGCATATTGTGATGGATTTGTCAGTCAAAAAGGTGCCTATCACTGCAGACAGAGCATAGGGAGGGGATTATATCGGAATTATCACACACAGTGGATAATGAGCCTGGATTTCAGAAGCCTGCCTGTCTTGGTTCAATGGAGAGGCCCCACATCTGTGCAAACAGCATGCTCTGCAAGGCTATGTTACTATGTTAGCTCTCTAACCAGTCTCTGTCATTCGTGGAGTGTGAGATAGCCAGTCTGAAGGTATTGATTTGCTCTGCATGACACCTCAATACCTCAAGATAAGTATCCAAAGGAATAATGGTACCATGCCATAAAATTGAAAAATTCTCACCCAAGCAGATGTACAGAATTACAGCATTCAGTGGGCACAGTGAATAGGTACAGAAACACCCTTCAGTACTCAGAGGGCTCTGGGTACAGAAACACCCCTTCAGTACTCAGAGAGCACTGGGTACAGAAACACACCTTCAGTACTCAGAGAGCACTGGGTACAGAAACACCCCTTCAGTACTCAGAGGGCACTGGGTACAGAAACACACCTTCAGTACTCAGAGGGCACTGGCGCTGGGTACAGAATCACACCTTCAGTACTCAGAGAGCACTGGGTACAGAAACACACCTTCAGTACTCAGAGGGCACTGGGTACAGAAACATTCCTTCAGTACTCAGTGGGCACTGGGTACAGAAACACTCCTTCAGTACTCAGTGGGCACTGGGTACAGAAACACTCCTTCAGTACTCAGAGGGCACTGGGTACAGAAACACTCCTTCAGTACTCAGAGGGCACTGGATACAGAAACACCCCTTCAGTACTCAGAGGGCACTGGGTACAGAAACACACCTTCAGTACTCAGAGGGCACTGGGAACAGAAACACCCCTTCAGTACTCAGAGGGCACTGGGTACAGAAATACATCTTGAGTACTCAGAGGGCACTGGGAACAGAAACACCCCTTCAGTACTCAGAGGGCACTGGGAACAGAAACACCCCTTCAGTACTCAGAGGGCACTGGGAACAGAAACACCCCTTCAGTACTCAGAGGGCACTGGGTACAGAAATACACCTTGAGTACTCAGAGGGCACTGGGTACAGAAACACACCTTCAGTACTCAGAGGGCACAGTGACTGGGTACAGAAATACCCCTTCAGCACTCAGAGGGCACTGGATACAGAAACACCCCTTCAGTACTCAGAGGGCACTGGGTACAGAAACACACCTTCAGTACTCAGAGGGCACAGTGACTGGGTACAGAAACATACCTTCAGTACTCAGAGGGCACAGTGACTGGGTACAGAAACACTCCATCAGTACTCAGAGGGCACTGGCGCTGGGTACAGAAACACACCTTCAGTACTCAGAGGGCACTGGGTACAGAAACACACCTTCAGTACTCAGAGGGCACAGTGACTGGGTACAGAAACACCCCTTCAGTACTCAGAGGGCACAGTGAATAGGTACAGAAACCCTCCTTCAGTACTCGGAGGGCACTGGGTACAGTAACATTCCTTCAGTACTCAGAGGGCACAGTGACTGGGTACAGAAACCCTCCTTCAGTACTCAGAGGGCACTGACAACAGAAACACTCCTTCAGTACGCAGAGTACAGAAATTCGATTGTACCACCTGGAGGCCAGTAGATACTATGGAGCCCAAGGTCAACAGGTTGGCAGTGTTGACGGTCTCTCATGTCAAGAGCAAGACCTGCCCTTCCAGGAATTCATCCCCAAACATTGAGAAATGCAGGCCACCATGTCACACTCACCCTTCGGAATGAGGGAATGATCACCACGCAATCATCCAGTATCTTGAGCTGTAAACTGTCAGGTTAACAGAACCTAAACTAGACAAATAGATGGCAGTGAGGACAAGCAATATATTTACCAGAATTATAGACATACTCTTGCTCCACAGGATATGGGAAACAGTAAAGCCTCTTCTCATGCTCAATATCATTCAAGGGCTTGATTTTTATTCCAGGAGCTGCTTGAATCAAATAGCATAGAAGGAGGCTGTTTGGCCGATTGTCCCTGTACCAGAGCTATCCAATTAATCTCACTTCCCCCTGCTCCTTCCCCGTGGCCCTAAAATTATCTCCCCTTTCCAGCTCTTATCCAGTTTCCTTTATTGAACTTGCTTCCACCCACCTTTTCAGGCAGTGCATTCCAGATCACTATAATTCACTGCATTGGAAAAATTCTCCACATCACCTCCTGTTCTTTTGACAACTGTTTTAAACCTGTACTTTCTGGTTACTGACACTCCCCCCGGATCAAAATCCTGGAACTCCCTCCCTAACAGCGTTGTGGGTGCACCTACAGCACATGGACCGCAGCGGTTCAAGAAGGCAGCTCAGCACCACCTTCTGAAGGGCAATTAGGGAGGGGCAATAAATGCTGGCCCAGCCAGTAAAGCCCACATCCCATGAATGAATAGGAAAAAGGAAACTGTGTCTCCAGCTCTGCTCTGTCAAACCACTTCATAGTTTTGAACGCCTCAATTGAATCTCCCCTGAACCTTTCACGATTGCCAAGATTTCCTAAGAGTGAAAACAGCTCAAGGGATAAAGGAAGGCTTGCATTCGGATAGTACTTTTTTTCACAACCTCACAGTCAATAGCACCTTTGAAACGTGGGGCAGGATTTTCAATGCCGCGGGCAGGACGGGAAGGTTTGGAAAGCCGTTGACTCTTAGCGGCTCTCCAAATTTTCCCCTCCCACCAGCGACGATGCCCACCGGAAAATCTCTCCCGTGGGGGTCACTGTTGTAATGTGGAAACGCTGCAGCCAATTTGCGAGCAGCAAGCTCCCACTAACAGCAACGTGATAGTGTCCAGGTGATCCGGGGTGTTTTTCTTTTTGTGTGTGGTGTTGATTGATGGATAAATATTGGCTTGGACCCTGGGGAGAACTTCCCTGCTCTTCCTGGGAACAGTGCTGTGGGACTTTTCACGTCCGCGCGAAGCAGGCAGACGCATGGATGTCCCATCTGGAGGACGACACCTCCAACAGTGCAGCATTCTCTTTGCGCTACATTGGAGTGTCAGCCCATGATGTTTATGCGCTCGAGCCCTGGAGTGGGATTTAGCATTTAAGCGAGCATATACATATATATAGTGCCTTTCATAACACCAGGATGTCCCAGAGCATTTTACAATGAGATACTTCTGAAGGGTACTCACTGTTGTAATGCAGGCAGTGCAGCAGCTAATTTTGCGGGGAGGCATTGGCGTAGTGGTATTGTCATTGGGCTAATATTCCACAGTCCCAGGGTAATGCTCTGAGGACCTGGGTTCAAATCCTACCATGGCCGATGTTTATAATTTGAACCCAATACAAATCTGACCATGAAACCATCTGGTTCACTAATGTCCTTCAGGTAAGGAAATCTGCTGTCCTCACCTGGTCTGGCCTACATGTGACCCTTGACTCTTAAAAATGCGCTTTAAACAAGGGCAATTAGGAATGGGCAAAAAATGGGCATAAGCAAAAAAAAAGAAAAGAAAGATCAAAAACACAGTTGCTGGTCAGAATCCTGGTACCCCCTCCCTAATGGTGCTGTGGGTGTGCCTAACCCACATGGGCTGCAGCGGTTCAAGAAGGCAGTTCACCCCCACCTTCTCAGGAGCAACAAAGGATGGTCAACAAACGCTGGCCTAGCCAACGATGCCCACATCCCACCAACGAATAAAAAAAGTCCGATAGCCAGGTATACCTTTGATCAGATGATCTGTCTTCGTGTTGTTGTCAATGGTTCCAGCAGGACCTGCACCTGCTGCCCCCTGAAAATGGAAGCAGTGGCTGGTGAACTCAGCTTTGAAGCTCAAAGGCTGCATAGTGCCTAATGAAAAGACAAGGTTGCTGTTACCCCCCCCCCCCCCCCCCCGCCCCCCCCCCCGTCCAGCTTGCGTTGAGCCGCACTGGGGCTGTGTAGGAGGCCACGGTCAGAGTGAGAGTGGGAGGGAGAATTAAAATGGCAAGGGGTCAGAAGCTCGGGGTCAGACTTGCAGACTGAACAGAGAGGCATTCAGCAAAGCAATCGCCCTATTTGCATCTGAACTCCCCAGTGTAGAGCAGAGCAGGGAATACAGCATACTAAATTGGAAGAAGCGTAAATAAGCCGCTCTTTCACCTGGGCGGAGTGTGTATGTTGCCCCCTGATATTTATACAAGGCAACTGTATAGGATGGTTATATTAAAGGCCTCTGCTATTTTCTTTAAAGGTCCTTAATTTGAACCCTATAGCCAGCAGTAACCTAATCCGTGGGAGTCGAGACATGTTTTGCTATTTTTCAGAAGCAACGACAGCAACCTGTCTTTCTATAGATAAAAGCAAAATAGTGCAGATGCTGGAAATCTGAAACCTGGAAAAACTCAGCAGGTCTGACAGCATCTGCAGAGAGGAACACAGTTGCTCGGGGTGGGGGGTCGCATAACTATTTAGCACGGAGGAGTCTCGTTCGTTATCGGAATTAACCAGACAAATCGCTCCACTAACTAAAAACGGCCATGCATAGTTACGTGATCCCCCGAGCAACTGTATCCCTCTCCGCAGATGCTGTCAGACCTGCTGAGTGTTTCCAGGTATTTTTGTTTTTGCTTTTGTCTTTCTATAGCACCTTTAAAAGAGTATAACATCCCAAGGGGCTTCACAGGAGTGTTGTCAAGCAAAATTTGACACTGAACCACGTAAGGAGATATGGAGGGGCTGTGTAAGGAGGGGAGACAGTGGTCTAATGGTAATGTTACTGGAAATGCAATCCAATAGCTGATGCTCTGGGGACTTGGGTTCAAAATCTGCAATGTCAGCTGGTAGAATTTAAATTCAATTAATAATTCTGAAATATGAAACAAACATTGTAAAAACCCATCTGTTATCCTTACTTGGTCTGGCCCACATGTGACTCCAGACTCATAGCAATGTGGTTGACTCTTCACTGCTTGCTAAAATAGCCAAGCAAGTCACTCTGTTCAAGCAACTACTGCTGGCCTTGCCAGTCACACCTACATCCCATGAAAAAATTTTTAAAAATATTAAGAGAGATGACCAAAAACTTGGTTGACGAGGTAGGTTTTAAGAAGCATTTAAAAGGTAGGGAGAGTTGTAGACTGGCAGCTGTCTGTATTGGGAGAGGATATTAAATGAAGTGTTGCCCACCAAAATACTCTGTAGCTTCTTTAATGTGTGCGAGCAGGCATCTCAAGTAGCACCCTGGCTGCTTAACTCCATGCAGCCATTCCGAGTGCGAGTTTTAACTCCTTTTCCAGCACGATATCTTGCATTAACCGCTGGCCAATGTGTATGGGGGATATCAAAACCACCCCTCTCCAACCCCCCCTACACCCCCCACCCCACCTCGTAACTATTATGAAGGGGGTGGAAATCACAGAATTGTTCCAGTGCAGCAGGAGGCCATTCAGCCCTTTGTGTCTGTGCCAGCTCTCCAAATGAGCAATTCACCAAGTGCCTTCTCCTCGTAAGCCTGCACATTCTTCCTTTTCAAATAATGATCCAATTCCCTCTTGAATAATGCCTTGATTGAACTTGCTCCACCTCACACTCAGGTAGTGCATTTCCAGACCCTAACCACTTGTGGGTGAAAAAAGTTTCTCCTCATGTTGCCATTGCACCTTAGGCCAATTATCCTAAATCCCTGCCCTCTCCACCTCGCTCCTTCCTCCAGTGGGGAGCAGTTTCTCCCATTCCGTTCTGTCCAGACCCCTGACGATTTTGTACGCCTCTGTCAAATCTCCTCTCAACCTTCTCTTCTCCAAGGGAAACGGTCCCAACTTCTCCAGTCTATCAGCATTAATGACGCTCCTCATCTCTGGAACCATTCTCCTGAATCTTTCTATTTGACAGTGGGAAGAGCTAAATTAAAGTGGGAGAAGGAAAAGTGTGGAGTATAAATGGCAGCCGAGATCAGTTGAGGAAATGCCCGTGTCAGTGTGCAGTAGATTCAACGTTTATTCTATCTGCTTCTGAATTCTTCTCTTCATTTCCTTTCTCAGCAGGGATTTCTGAGCCGAAGGTTAAAGGGTTCAATCAAGCGAACCAAAAGTCAGCCCAAACTGGATCGGACCAGCAGCTTCCGGCATATCCTGCCCCGTTTCCGGAGTGCGGATCATGATAGGTCAGAACATCAGGGGTTTTACTCGATTTGTTTTCCTTTTTGCCTTCAGTAAATTATATTTTAATGGCTTTAAGTGTTACTCCAAGCTACTGGTGTTTACATCTGTGCCTGCGTGAGAGGAAATTGCGCCTGTAAGCTCAACTGTATCTGTGGGTCTGACTATGTACACGGAGGTGTATGTGTTTGTGGGCATGGGGACATCTGTATCTGCATGCTTGGACAGCTACAAATATAGTTACAGGGTCATATGTATGTGCCCACCTGTGTGCAGGTCAGTCTGTTTGTGCAGCACAACAAGCAGTAATTCCTGCAACATCGAAAACCTCACTTGATGTGAATTCGGACGTGGGTGATTAATCTAGTTTGTTCGATATGGGTTCCAGCATTCTGTATCAGGTAGTCAATCACTCTATTGCTGCTTTGTATATTATGGGCTGTAAAACACAAAGACTGGAAAGTACACCGTAATTAACTGCTAAGGACCATTATTGAGTGGTACTCATTATCCCTGGAGGCCACCACTAATACTGTACTTACTACTGAGTCTAAAAAAGCAACTATTCACCATTATGGTCCATTATAACAGGTACTTAAGCGTACAGAGAGATAGTGACCCATAGACTCAATCACTGACAGATACTGACTTATAGAGCCCACCACTGAGAGATGCTGACCCATAGAGTCCATCACTGACAGACACTGACCCATAGAGTCCATCACTGACAGACACTGACCCATAGAGTTCATCGCTGAGAGAGACTAATTCATGGAGTCCATCACTGACAGACACTGACCCATAGAGTCCATCACTGACAGACACTGACCCACAGAGTTCATCGCTGAGAGAGACTAATTCATGGAGTCCATCACTGACAGACACTGACCCATAGAGTTCATCGCTGAGAGACACGAATTCATGGAGTCCATCACCGATAGATACTGACCCATAGAGTACAAGACTGAGAGACACTAATTCATGGAGTCCATCACTGACAGACACTGACCCATAGAGTTCATCCCTGAGAGAGACTAATTCATGGAGTCCATCACTGACAGACACTGACCCATAGAGTTCATCCCTGAGAGAGACTAATTCATGGAGTCCATCACTGACAGACACACCCATAGATTTTATCGCTGAGAGACATGAATTCATGGAGTCCATCACTGACAGACACTGACCCATAGAGTTCATCGCTGAGAGATACGAATTCATGGAGTCCATCACCGATAGATACTGACCCATAGAGTACAAGACTGAGAGACACTAATTCATGGAGTCCATCACTGACAGACACTGACCCATAGAGTTCATCCCTGAGAGAGACTAATTCATGGAGTCCATCACTGACAGACACTGACCCATAGAGTTCATCCCTGAGAGAGACTAATTCATGGAGTCCATCACTGACAGACTCTGACCCATAGAGTTCATCACTGAGAGAGACTAATTCATGGAGTCCATCACTGACAGACACAGACCCATAGAGTTCATCGCTGAGAGAGACTAATTCATGGAGTCCATCACTGACAGACACTGACCCATAGAGTTCATCACTGAGAGAGACTAATTCATGGAGTCCATCACTGACAGACACTGACCCATAGAGTTCATCGCTGAGAGAGACTATCCATACAGCCCATCACTGACAGACACTGACCCATAGAGTTCATCACTGAGAGAGACTAACACAGAGGGCAGAATGTTTCTGTGGGTGTGTGGGGGCAGGGGGAACCCGCACGCTGACGCGGGGTGATGTTGGGTAGAACTCCCGGCGTCACCCTGTGTCATTTACATTTTCAGGTCGGTAGGCGTGCAGCTGAGTCAGCTGCACACCCGCCCACCTGTCAACGGCCTAATAAGAAACCAATTCAGCTCATTATTGGACCTGCCCGTCCAAGCTTAAGGTTGGCGGGCAGGCTGGCAGCCCAGGTGCGCTTGTGAATATAAACGTGACACCTCATCCAGTGGTGGATGAGGCTTCATGAGGGTTTTTTTAAATTTTACTGAAAGGTTGCAATAAAAGTTATGGACATGTCCCGACCACCATCACATGAGGGGGCACGGCAGGGAACATTTTTAAACACCTTCATTAAAAGTTTCAAAATGGAGCCGTTCTCCCTGGGGCAGCATTGAGGCGCATGCGTGAAAGAGTGCTGAGGGAATCCCTGCTGCCCACACAGGGAGGGTATAGCGCTTCCTGGCGGACGTCACGCTGGGCGGGCCTTAATTGGCGCCGATCGGGAGCCCGCCTGCTCGTCCCCGCTCCCGCTCTTCCCCCCCAATGGGGGAAAAGTTTTTCCCGTAGAGTCCCTCGCTGAGAGTGACTAACCCATAGGGTCCATCACTGATGGACAATGACCGATAGAGTTCATTACTGACGGACACCCATAGAATCCGTCACATAGAAACATAGAAAATAGGAGCAGGAGTAGGTCATTCGGCCCTTTGAGTCTGCTCGGTCGTTCAATATCATCATGGCTGATCCACTATATTATATTATCCAATATATTACCCCCAATCCTATGTGCTTTAATTTTACACACTAACCTCTTATGTGGGACTTTATCAAAAGCTTTCTGAAAATCCAAGTATACCACATCCACTGGATCTCCCTTATCTAGTCTATGAGTTACATCCTCAAAAAACATCAGTAGGTTTTGTCAAACATGATTTCCCTTTTATAAATCCATGTTGGCCTTGTCTAATTCCATTGATATTTTCCAAATGTCTTGTTTTCACATCCTTTATATTAGACACCAGCATTTTCCCCACTATTGATTTTAGGCTAATTGGTCTGTAATTCCCTGTTTTCTCCTTCTATCCTTTTTTAAGTAGTGGGGCTACATTTGCCAATCCTCCAATCTGCTGGGACTATTCCAGAATCTTCAGAACTTTGGAAGTTGACAACCAATGCATCATTATTTCCATGGCCACCTCCTTTAGTACCTTGGGATGTAGATTATCGGGCCCTGGGGATTTATTGGCTTTCAGTCCCATTAATTTCTCTGGCACTATTGTTTTAATAATACTAATTTCCTTCAATTCCTCCTTCTCAATAGACCTTGGTTCCCTAGTATTCCTGGGAAGTTATTTGTCTCTTCCTCCGTGAAGACAGAAATAAAGTAGTTGTTTAATTGCTCTGTCATATTGTTGTTCTGTATTATAAATTCTCCCGTTTTGTACTGTAAGGGACCTACATTTTTCTTTGCTAATCTTTTTCTTTATTTGTCTCCTCTTAATCAATCTCTTGGTCCTCCTTTGCTGAATTCTAAACTGCTCCCTTTCCTCAGGCTTGCTACTTTTTCTAGCAACTTTATATGACTCCTATTTGGATCTAATACTATCCTTAATTTCTTTTGTCAGTCACGGATGGGACGCTTTTCCTGTTGTGTTTTTGCACCAGGAAGGAATGTATAACTGCTGCAATGCATGTATTCATTCCTTAAATATTAACCATTGTCTATCCACTGTCATGCCTTTTAATAAAGTTCCCCAATCTATCTTAACCAACTCATGCCTCACGCCTTCATAGTTTCCTTTAAGATTTAGGACGCTAGTTTCAGATTGGACGACTTCACTTTCCATCCTAATGAAGAATTCCATCATATTATGATCACTGTTCCTTAAAGGACCATGCACAAGAAGATTATTAATTAAACCCTTCTCATTGCACAATACCAGATCCAGGATAGCCTGTTCCCTCGATGTTTCCTCAATATACCGGTCTGAAAAAACCATCTCGTATACGCTCCAGGAATTCATCCACCAAGAGTTAATTTGGTTTGCCCAGTCTATATGTAGGTTAAAATCACTCAAGATTGCTGCAGCATCCTTATTACATGCATTTCTAATTTACTGTTTAATGCTGACCCCTACTATATCACTACTGTTTGGAGGCTTATAGACAACCCCTACTAATGTTTTCTGCCCTTTGTTGTTTCTTAGCTCCACTCAGAGTGATTCTAGATTTTCTGAGCCAATATCCTCTCTCGCTAGCGCACTGATTTCATCCTTAACTAACAATACCACGCCGTCTCCTTTTCCTTTTTGCCTGTCCTTCATAAAAAGCGAGTACCCTTGGATATTCAGTTCCCAGCCTTGGTCACCCTGCAGCCATGTCTCCGTAAGCGCAATCATGTGGAACCTGTTTACATCTATTTGTGCTGTTAATTTGCCTACCTTACTGTGAATTATCCATGCATTCAGATACAGTGCCTTTAGACTTGTCCTTTTAACATTTTTAGACTTTTTTTTGTATTATGGCCCCATTTGCTGCTAGCCCTTGTTCCCTCTGCCTTCCACTTTTGCTTTCTACTTTCCTGTCTTTCATTCCTATCTTTGTTTCCCTGTCTTGTGTCTCTCCGCTCAGGTTCCCATCTCCCTGCCAATCTAGTTTAAACCCTCTCACTTAGTATTAGCGAATATCCCTGCGAGGATATCGGTCCTGGTCCTGCTGGGATGCAACCCATCCAGCTTCATAAGGTCCCATCTTACCCAGAATTGGTCCCAATGCCGCAGGAGTCTAAATCCCTCCCTCCTACACCATCTCTCCTACACCATCCCTCCAACCAGGCATTCTTCTGGTCTATTCTCCTATTCCAGATCTCACTAGCATGTGGCACTGGGAATAATCCTGAGATTGCTACCTTTGAGGTCCTGCTTTTTAATTTATTTCCTAGCTCCCTATATTCTGCTTTCAGGACCTCAGCCCTCTTTTTACCTGTGTTGCTTGTACTGATATGGATCACAAACTCTGGCTGTTCATTCTCCCCCTTCAGAATGTTCTGCAGCTGCTCAGTGATATCCTTTATCCTGGCACCAGGGAGGCAACATACCATCCTGGTGTCACGTCTGTGACTGCAGAAACGCTTATACATCCCCCTTATGATAGAATGCCCTATTGCTATTGCTCTCCCACTCTTTTTCTCCTTCCCGCCTCACCACCCCCACCCCCCAACCCATGCAGCTGAGTCACCCATAGTGCCACGGACTCAGATCTTGCTGCACTCCCCTGAGAAACCATCTCCCCCAGCATTATCCAAAACAGAAAATCTAATAGAGAGGGAGATGGACCCACAGGACTCCTGCACTACCTGCCTAGTGCTTTTACTCTGTCTGGCGGTTACCCATTCCCTTTCTGCCTGTGCACTCTTTATGTGCGGTGTGGCCACCTCACTGTACATGTTATCCAAGAAGATCTCATCCTTGTGGATGCTCCACAGTAACTCCAGGCGCAGCTCCGGCTCTGAAAAGTGGATTTCAAGTAGCTGCAGCTGGAGACACATAATCGCCCGGGACACTGGAAGTGTCCCTGACTTCCCACATCACACAGGAGGAGCATTCCGCTTGGCCAATCTGCCCTGCCAGTACTTACCCTTAAATTACTCCCTTTATTTTTACTTCCTCTAGTTTAGAGAATATCAAGGACAGAAGAAACACTCACCAGGTCCTACTTACCAAGGCTGCCGCTCTTCTTACTGAGGAAAGGTAGAAAATGAAAGGATCACCTCCTTCCCACTTCAGTAAACTCCCTTTCTCACCAAACTCCAACTGAAGCACCCTAATGCAGTACTCCAGTGCAGATAAAAGCAGCATTGTAGTTGGCTTCCTTTTATGCTCTCTGAATCTAGTTTCTGAAAACCTGTTTAAGCCAGTTAACTAATTTACAATTAACTAATATACAGAGCCTGTATAACCCCTATTTTAAAGCTGGACTAAAATTCAACCTTCTCCTAAACCAAAGTGTAACTTTTAGTTAGTTGTTAAAATAAAGAAAGATTAGACTCTAGACAGGAATTAACCCTTAAGAGTCCCTTTCTCAATAAACTCCAACTGAAGCACTCTAATGCAGCCCAAAACAGCACTCCAGCGCATACAATGACCCATACAGTCCATGAGTGAGAGACACTGACCAATGGAACTTGTCACTGACAGATACTGACCCACAGAGTCCATAATTGAGAGACACTGAACAATAGAGTCCATAATTGAGAGACACTGACCCAAAGAGTCCATCACAGAGACACACAGACCCATAAGGTCCATCACTGAGAGACACTGACCTATAGAATCCGTCACTGAGACACACTGACCCATGGAGTACATCACTGAGAGACACTGACGCATAGACTCCGTCACCGAGAAACACTGACCCATAGAGGCCATCCCTGAGAGACACTGAACCCATAGAGTCTATCACTGAGAGACACTGACCTAGAGAATCCGTCACTGAGAGACACTGACCCATAAAGTTCGTCATTGAGAGACACTGACCGATAGAATCCGTCACTGCGAGACACTGACCCATAGAGTCTGTCACCAAGAGACACTGACCGATAGAATCTGTCACTGAGAGACACTGACCTATAGAATCCGTCACTGAGAGACAGTGGCCCATAGAGGCCGCCACTGGAGACACTGACCTATAGAATCCATCATTGAGAGACACTGACCTATGGAATCCGTCACTGAGAGACACTGACCCATAGAGTCCATCACTGAGAGACACTGACCTATAGAATCCGTCACTGAGAGACACTGACCTATAGAATCCATCACTGAGAGATATTGACCCATAGAGTCCGTCACTGAGCAACACTGACCCATAGAGTCCGCCAATGAGCGACACTGACCCATAGAGTCCATCACTGAGCGAAACAGACCCATAGAATCCGTCACTGAGAGACACTGACCCATACAATCCATCACTGAGAGACACTGACCCATAGAGTCCGTCACTGAGAGACACTGACCCATAGTCCATCACTGAGAGACACCGACCCATAGAGTCTGTCACTGAGCGACACTGACCCATAGAGTCCGTCACTGAGCGAAACTGACCTATAGCATCCGTCACTGAGAGATGCTAACCCATAGAGTCCATCACTGAGAGACACTGACACATAGAGTACGTCACAGATAGACACTGACCATAGAGTCCATCACTGAGAGACAGTGATGCATAGACTCTACCACCGAGAGAAACTGACCCATAGAGACCATCACTGAGAGACACTGAACCCATAGAGTCTATCACTGAGAGACACTGACCTATCGAATCCGTCACTGAGAGACACTGACCTATAGAATCCGTCACTGAGAGACACTGACCTATAGAATCCGTCACTGCGAGACACTGACCCATAGAGTCCGTCACCAAGAGACACTGACCGATAGAATCCGTCACCGAGAAACACTAACCCATAGAGTCCGTCACCGAGAGACACTGACCTATAGAGTCCATCACTGAGAGACACTGACCTATAGAATCTGTCACTGAGACACACTGACCCGTGGAGTCCATCACTGAGAGACACTGATGCATAGACACCGTCACCGAGAAGCACTGACCCATAGATTCCATCACCGAAAAACACTGACCCATAGAGTCCGTCACCGAGAGACACTGAACCCATAGAGTCTATCACTGAGAGACACTGACCTATAGAATCCGTCACTGAGAGACAGTGACCCATAGAGTCCGTCACTGAGAGAAACTGACCTATAGAATCCGTCACTGAGAGACACTGACCTATAGAGTCCATCACTGAGAGACACTGACCTATAGAATCCATCACTGAGAGACACTGACCTATAGAATCCATCACTGAGAGACATTGACCCATAGAGTCCGTCACTGAGCAACACTGACCCATCGAGTCCGCCAATGAGCGACACTGACCCATAGAGTCCGTCACTGAGCGAAACAGACCTATAGAATCCGTCACTGAGAGACACTGACCCATACAATCCATCACTGAGAAACACTGACCCATAGAGTCCGTCACTGAGAGACACTGACCTATAGAGTCCATCACTGAGAGACACTGACCTATAGAATCCGTCACTGAGAAACACTGACCTATAGAATCCATCACTGAGAGACATTGACCGATAGAATCCATCACTGCGAGACACTGACACATAGAGTCCGTCACCAAGAGACACTGACCGATAGAATCCGTCACCGAGAAACACTGACCCATAGAGACCGTCACCGAGAGACACTGACCTATAGAGTCCATCACTGAGAGACACTGAAGCCGTAGAGTCCATCACTGAGAGACACTGATACATAGACACCGTCACCGAGAAGCACTGACCATAGATTCCATCACCGAGAAACACTGACCCATAGAGTCCGTCACCGAGAGACACAGAACCCATAGAGTCTATCACTGAGAGACATTTACCCATAGAGTCCATCACTGAGAGACACTGACCTATAGAATCCGTCACTGAGAGACACTGACCTATAGAATCCATCACTGAGAGACATTGACCCATAGAGTCCGTCACTGAGCAACACTGACCCATCGAGTCCGCCAGTGAGCGACACTGACCCATAGAGTCCGTCACTGAGCGAAACAGACCTATAGAATCCGTCACTGAGAGACACCGACCCATACAATCCATCACTGAGAGACACTGACACAGAGAGTCCGTCAATGAGAGACACTGAGCCATAGAGTCTGTCACTGAGCGACACTGACCCATAGAGTCCGTCACTGAGCGAAACTGACCGATAGAATCCGTCACTAAGAGACGCTGACCCATAGAATCCGTCACTGAGGGACACTGACCCATAGAGTCCGTCACTGAGAGACACTGACCCGTAGAGTCCATCACAGATAGACACTGACCATAGGGTCCATCACTGAGAGACAGTGATGCATAGACTCCATCACCAAGAGACACTGACCCATAGAGTCCATCACTGAGAGACACTGAACCCATAGAGTCTATCACTGAGAGACACTGACCTATAGAATCCGTCACTGAGAGAAAATGACCTATAGAATCCGTCACTGAGAGACATTGACTCATAGAGTCCGTCACTGAGCAACACTGACCCACCGAGTCCGGCAGTGAGCGACACTGACCCATAGAATCCGTCACTGAGCGAAACAGACCTATAGAATCCTTCACTGAGAGACACCGACCCATACAATCCATCACTGAGAGACACTGACCCATAGAGTCGTCACTGAGAGACACTGACCCATAGAGTCCGTCACTGAGAGACACTGACCCATAGAGTCTGTCACTGAGCGACACTGACCCATAGAGTCCGTCACTGAGCGAAACTGACCTATAGAATCAGTCACTAAGAGACGCTGACCCATAGAATCCATCACTGAGAGACACTGACCCATAAAGTCCGTCACTGAGAGACACTGACCCATAGAGTCCGTCACAGATAGACACTGACCATAGGGTCCATCACTGAGAGACAGTGATGCATAAACTCCATCACCAAGAGACACTGACCCATGGAGTCCATCACTGAGAGACACTGAACCCATAGAGTCTATCACTGAGAGACACTGACCTATAGAGTCCATCACTGAGAGACACTGACCTATAGAGTCTGTCACTGAGAGACACTGACCCATAGAGTCCATCACTGAGAGACACTGACCTATAGAATCCATCACTGAGAGACACTGACCGATAGAATCCATCACTGCGAGACACTGACCCATAGAGTCCGTCACCAAGAGACACTGACCGATAGAATCCGTCACCGAGAAACACTGACCCATAGAGTCCATCACCGAGAGACACTGACCTATAGAGTCCATCACTGAGAGACACTGAAGCCGTAGAGTCCATCACTGAGAGACACTGATACATAGACACCGTCACCGAGAAGCACTGACCCATGGATTCCATCACCGAGAAACACTGACCCATAGAGTCCGTCACCGAGAGACACTGAACCCATAGGGTCTATCACTGAGAGACACTGACCTATAGAGTCCATCACTGAGAGACACTGACCTATAGAATCCGTCACTGAGAGACACTGACCCATAGAGTCCATCACTGAGAGACACTGACCTATAGAATCCGTCACTGAGAGACACTGACCTATAGAATCCATCACTGAGAGACATTGACCCATAGAGTCCGTCACTGAGCAACACTGACCCATCGAGTTCGCCAGTGAGCGACACTGACCCATAGAGTCCGTCACTGAGCGAAACAGACCTATAGAATCCGTCACTGAGAGACACTGACACATAGAGTCCGTCACTGAGAGACACTGACCCATAGAGTCCGTCAATGAGAGACACTGAGCCATAGAGTCTGTCACTGAGCGACACTGACCCATAGAGTCCGTCACTGAGCGGAACTGACCTATAGAATCCATCACTAAGAGACGCTGACCCATAGAATCCGTCACTGAGGGACACTGACCCATAGAGTCCGTCACTGAGAGACACTGACCCATAGAGTCCATCACAGATAGACACTGACCATAGGGTCCATCACTGAGAGACAGTGATGCATAGACTCCATCACCAAGAGACACTGACCCATAGAGTCCATCACTGAGAGACACTGACCTATAGAGTCCATCACTGAGAGACACTGACCTATAGAATCTGTCACTGAGAGACACTGACCCATAGAGTCCATCACTGAGAGACACTGACCTATAGAATCCATCACTGAGAGACACTGACCGATAGAATCCATCACTGCGAGACACTGACCAATAGAGTCCGTCACCAAGAGACACTGACCGATAGAATCCGTCACCGAGAAACACTGACCCATAGAGTCCATCACCGAGAGACACTGACCTATAGAGTCCATCACTGAGAGACACTGAAGCCGTAGAGTCCATCACTGAGAGACACTGATACATAGACACCGTCACCGAGAAGCACTGACCCATAGATTCCATCACCGAGAAACACTGACCCATAGAGTCCGTCACCGAGAGACACTGAACCCATAGAGTCTATCACTGAGAGACACTGACCTATAGAGTCCATCACTGAGAGACACTGACCTATAGAATCCGTCACTGAGAGACACTGACCCATAGAGTCCATCACTGAGAGACACTGACCTATAGAATCCGTCACTGAGAGACACTGACCTATAGAATCCATCACTGAGAGACATTGACCCATAGAGTCCGTCACTGAGCAACACTGACCCATCGAGTTCGCCAGTGAGCGACACTGACCCATAGAGTCCGTCACTGAGCGAAACAGACCTATAGAATCCGTCACTGAGAGACACTGACACATAGAGTCCGTCACTGAGAGACACTGACCCATAGAGTCCGTCAATGAGAGACACTGAGCCATAGAGTCTGTCACTGAGCGACACTGACCCATAGAGTCCGTCACTGAGCGAAAGTGACCTATAGAATCCGTCACTAAGAGACGCTGACCCATAGAATCCGTCACTGAGGGACACTGACCCATAGAGTCCGTCACTGAGAGACACTGACCCATAGAGTCCATCACAGATAGACACTGACCATAGGGTCCATCACTGAGAGACAGTGATGCATAGACTCCATCACCAAGAGACACTGACCCATAGAGTCCATCACTGAGAGACACTGAACCCATAGAGTCTATCACTGAGAGACACTGACATATAGAATCCGTCACTGAGAGAAAATGACCTATAGAATCCGTCACTGAGAGACATTGACCCATAGAGTCCGTCACTGATCAACACTGACCCACCGAGTCAGCCAGTGAGCGACACTGACCCATAGAGTCCGTCACTGAGCGAAACAGACCTATAGAATCCGTCACTGAGAGACACCGACCCATACAATCCATCACTGAGAGACACTGACCCATAGAGTCCGTCACTGAGAGACACTGACCCATAGAGTCCGTCACTGAGAGACACGGACCCATAGAGTCCGTCACTGAGAGACACGGACCCATAGAGTCTGTCACTGAGCGACACTGACCCATAGAGTCCGTCACTGAGCGAAACTGACCTATAGAATCAGTCACTAAGAGACGCTGACCCATAGAATCCGTCACTGAGAGACACTGACCCATAAAGTCCGTCACTGAGAGACACTGACCCATAGAGTCCGTCACAGATAGACACTGACCATAGGGTCCATCACTGAGAGACAGTGATGCATAAACTCCATCACCAAGAGACACTGACCCATGGAGTCCATCACTGAGAGACACTGAACCCATAGAGTCTATCACTGAGAGACACTGACCTATAGAATCCGTCACTGAGAGAAAATTACCTATAGAATCCGTCACTGAGAGACACTGACCTATAGAATCCGTCACTGAGAGACACTGACCGATAGAATCCGTCACTGCGAGACACTGACCCACAGAATCCGTCACCAAGAGATACTAAACGATAGAGTCCGTCACAGAGAAACACTGACCCGTGGAGTCCATCACTGAGCGACACTGATGCATAGACTACATCACCGAGCGACACTGACCCATAAAATCCGTCACTAAGAGACGCTGACCCATAGAATCCGTCACTGAGAGACACTGACCCATAGAGTCCGTCACTGAGAGAGACTGACCCATAGAGTCCATCACAGATAGACACTGACCATAGGGTCCATCACTGAGAGACAGTGATGCATAGACTCCATCACCAAGAGACACTGACCCATAGAGTCCATCACTGAGAGACACTGAACCCATAGAGTCTATCACTGAGAGACACTGACATATAGAATCCGTCACTGAGAGAAAATGACGTATAGAATCCGTCACTGAGAGACATTGATCCATAGAGTCCGTCACTGAGCGACACTGACCCACCGAGTCAGCCAGTGAGCGACACTGACCCATAGAGTCCGTCACTGAGCGAAACAGACCTATAGAATCCGTCACTGAGAGACACCGACCCATACAATCCATCACTGAGAGACACTGACCCATAGAGTCCGTCACTGAGAGACACTGACCCATAGAGTCCGTCACTGAGAGACACTGACCCATAGAGTCTGTCACTGAGCGACACTGACCCATAGAGTCCGTCACTGAGCGAAACTGACCTATAGAATCAGTCACTAAGAGACGCTGACCCATAGAATCCGTCACTGAGAGACACTGACCCATAAAGTCCGTCACTGAGAGACACTGACCCATAGAGTCCGTCACTGAGAGACACTGACCCATAGAGTCTGTCACTGAGCGACACTGACCCATAGAGTCCGTCACTGAGAGACACTGAACCCATAGAGTCTATCACTGAGAGACGCTGACCTATAGAATCCGTCACTGAGAGAAAATGACCTATAGAATCCGTCACTGAGAGACACTGACCTATAGAATCCGTCACTGAGAGACACTGACCGATAGAATCCGTCACTGCGAGACACTGACCCACAGAATCCGTCACCAAGAGATACTAAACGATAGAATCCGTCACCGAGAAACACTGACCCGTGGAGTCCATCACTGAGCGACACTGATGCATAGACTACATCACCGAGCGACACTGACCCATAAAATCTGTCACTGAGAGACGCTGACCATAGAATCCGTCACTGAGAGACGCTGAGCCCATTGAGCCCATAGAGTCTGTCACTGAGAAACACTGACCCATAGGTTCCATCACCGAGAAACACTGACCCATAGAGTCCGTCACTGAGAGACACTGAACCCATAGAGTCTGTCACTGAGAGACACTGACCCATAGCGTCCGTCACTGAGAGACACTGACCTATAGAATCCATCACTGAGAGACACAGACCTATTGAATCTGTCACCGAGAAGCACTGACCCATAGATTCCATCACCGAGAAACACTGACCCATAGAGTCCGTCACCGAGAGACACTGAACCCATAGAGTCTATCACTGAGAGACACTGACCTATAGAATCCGTCACTGAGAGACAGTGACCCATAGAGTCCGTCACTGAGAGACACTGACCAATAGAATCCAACACTGAGAGACACTGACCTATAGATTCCATCACTGAGAGACACTGACCTATAGAATCCGCACTGAGAGACACTGACCCATAAAATCCATCACTGAGAGATACTGACCGATAGAATCCGTCACCGAGAAACACTGACCCGTAGAGTCCATCACCGAGAGACGCTGACCTATAGACTCCATCACTGAGAGACACTGAACCCATAGAGTCCATCACTGAGAGAAACTGACCTATAGAATCTGTCACTGAGACACACTGACCCGCGGAGTCCATCACTGAGAGACACTGATGCATAGACAACGTCACCGAGAGACACTGACCCATAAAATCCGTCACTGAGAGACACTGACCATAGAATCCGTCACTTAGAGACGCTGAGCCCATTGAGCCCATAGAGTCTGTCACTGAGAAACACTGACCCATAGGTTCCATCACTGAGAAACACTGACCCATAGAGTCCGTCACCGAGAGACACTGAACCCATAGAGTCTGTCACTGAGAAACACTGACCCATAGCGTCCGTCACTGAGAGACACTGACCTATAGAATCCATCACTGAGAGACACAGACCTATAGAATCTGTCACTGAGAGACACTGACCCATAGAGTCCATCACTGAGAGACACTGACCTATAGAATCCGTCACTGAGAAAAACTGACCTATAGAATCCATCACTGAGAGACACTGACGAATAGAATCCGTCACTGCGAGACACTGACCCATAGAGTCCGTCACCAAGAGACACTGACCGATAGAATCTGTCACCGAGAAACACTGAACCATAGAGTCCATCACTGAGAGACACTGACCTATAGAATCCGTCACTGAGAGACACTGACTTATAGAATCCATCACTGAGAGACACTAACCAATAGAATCCGTCACTGAGAGACACTGACCGATAGAATCCGTCACTGCGAGACACTGACCCAGAGAGTCCGTCACCAAGAGATACTGACCGATAGAATCCGTCACCGAGAAACACTGACCCGTAGAGTCCGTCACCGAGAGACACTGACCGATAGAATCCGTCACCGAGAAACACTGACCCATAGAGTCCGTCACCAAGAGACACTGACCGATAGAATCCGTCACCGAGAAACACTGACCCATAGAGTCCGTCACCGAGAGACACTGACCTATAGAGTCCATCACTGAGAGACACTGAAGCCGTAGAGTCCATCACTGAGAGACACTGATACATAGACACCGTCACCGAGAAGCACTGACCCATAGATTCCATCACCGAGAAACACTGACCCATAGAGTCCGTCACCGAGAGACACTGAACCCATAGAGTCTATCACTGAGAGACACTGACCTATAGAGTCCATCACTGAGAGACACTGACCTATAGAATCCGTCACTGAGAGACACTGACCCATAGAGTCCAGTCACTGAGAGACACTGACCTATAGAATCCGTCACTGAGAGACACTGACCTATAGAATCCATCACTGAGAGACATTGACCCATAGAGTCCGTCACTGAGCAACACTGACCCATCGAATCCGCCAGTGAGCGACGCTGATCCATAGAGTCCGTCACTGAGCGAAACAGACCTATAGAATCTGTCACTGAGAGACACTGACCCATAGAGTCCGTCACTGAGAGACACTGAGCCATAGAGTCTGTCACTGAGCGACACTGACCCATAGAGTCCGTCACTGAGCGAAACTGACCTATAGAATCCGTCACTAAGAGACGCTGACCCATAGAATCCGTCACTGAGGGACACTGACCCATAGAGTCCGTCACTGAGAGACACTGACCCGTAGAGTCCATCACAGATAGACACTGACCATAGGGTCCATCACTGAGAGACAGTGATGCATAGACTCCATCACCAAGAGACACTGACCCATAGAGTCCATCACTGAGAGACACTGAACCCATAGAGTCTATCACTGAGAGACACTGACCTATAGAATCCGTCACTGAGAGAAAATGACCTATAGAATCCGTCACTGAGAGACATTGACTCATAGAGTCCGTCACTGAGCAACACTGACCCACCGAGTCCGGCAGTGAGCGACACTGACCCATAGAATCCGTCACTGAGCGAAACAGACCTATAGAATCCTTCACTGAGAGACACCGACCCATACAATCCATCACTGAGAGACACTGACCCATAGAGTCGTCACTGAGAGACACTGACCCATAGAGTCCGTCACTGAGAGACACTGACCCATAGAGTCTGTCACTGAGCGACACTGACCCATAGAGTCCGTCACTGAGCGAAACTGACCTATAGAATCAGTCACTAAGAGACGCTGACCCATAGAATCCATCACTGAGAGACACTGACCCATAAAGTCCGTCACTGAGAGACACTGACCCATAGAGTCCGTCACAGATAGACACTGACCATAGGGTCCATCACTGAGAGACAGTGATGCATAAACTCCATCACCAAGAGACACTGACCCATGGAGTCCATCACTGAGAGACACTGAACCCATAGAGTCTATCACTGAGAGACACTGACCTATAGAGTCCATCACTGAGAGACACTGACCTATAGAATCTGTCACTGAGAGACACTGACCCATAGATTCCATCACTGAGAGACACTGACCTATAGAATCCATCACTGAGAGACACTGACCGAGAGAATCCATCACTGCGAGACACTGACCCATAGAGTCCGTCACCAAGAGACACTGACCGATAGAATCCGTCACCGAGAAACACTGACCCATAGAGTCCATCACCGAGAGACACTGACCTATAGAGTCCATCACTGAGAGACACTGAAGCCGTAGAGTCCATCACTGAGAGACACTGATACATAGACACCGTCACCGAGAAGCACTGACCCATAGATTCCATCACCGAGAAACACTGACCCATAGAGTCCGTCACCGAGAGACACTGAACCCATAGGGTCTATCACTGAGAGACACTGACCTATAGAGTCCATCACTGAGAGACACTGACCTATAGAATCCGTCACTGAGAGACACTGACCCATAGAGTCCATCACTGAGAGACACTGACCTATAGAATCCGTCACTGAGAGACACTGACCTATAGAATCCATCACTGAGAGACATTGACCCATAGAGTCCGTCACTGAGCAACACTGACCCATCGAGTTCGCCAGTGAGCGACACTGACCCATAGAGTCCGTCACTGAGCGAAACAGACCTATAGAATCCGTCACTGAGAGACACTGACACATAGAGTCCGTCACTGAGAGACACTGACCCATAGAGTCCGTCAATGAGAGACACTGAGCCATAGAGTCTGTCACTGAGCGACACTGACCCATAGAGTCCGTCACTGAGCGGAACTGACCTATAGAATCCGTCACTAAGAGACGCTGACCCATAGAATCCGTCACTGAGGGACACTGACCCATAGAGTCCGTCACTGAGAGACACTGACCCATAGAGTCCATCACAGATAGACACTGACCATAGGGTCCATCACTGAGAGACAGTGATGCATAGACTCCATCACCAAGAGACACTGACCCATAGAGTCCATCACTGAGAGACACTGACCTATAGAGTCCATCACTGAGAGACACTGACCTATAGAATCTGTCACTGAGAGACACTGACCCATAGAGTCCATCACTGAGAGACACTGACCTATAGAATCCATCACTGAGAGACACTGACCGATAGAATCCATCACTGCGAGACACTGACCCATAGAGTCCGTCACCAAGAGACACTGACCGATAGAATCCGTCACCGAGAAACACTGACCCATAGAGTCCATCACCGAGAGACACTGACCTATAGAGTCCATCACTGAGAGACACTGATACATAGACACCGTCACCGAGAAGCACTGACCCATAGATTCCATCACCGAGAAACACTGACCCATAGAGTCCGTCACCGAGAGACACTGAACCCATAGAGTCTGTCACTGAGAAACACTGACCCATAGCGTCCGTCACTGAGAGACACTGACCTATAGAATCCATCACTGAGAGACACAGACCTATAGAGTCCATCACTGAGAGACACTGACCTATAGAATCCGTCACTGAGAGACACTGACCTATAGAATCCATCACTGAGAGACATTGACCCATAGAGTCCGTCACTGAGCAACACTGACCCATCGAGTTCGCCAGTGAGCGACACTGACCCATAGAGTCCGTCACTGAGCGAAACAGACCTATAGAATCCGTCACTGAGAGACACTGACACATAGAGTCCGTCACTGAGAGACACTGACCCATAGAGTCCGTCAATGAGAGACACTGAGCCATAGAGTCTGTCACTGAGCGACACTGACCCATAGAGTCCGTCACTGAGCGAAACTGACCTATAGAATCCGTCACTAAGAGACGCTGACCCATAGAATCCGTCACTGAGGGACACTGACCCATAGAGTCCGTCACTGAGAGACACTGACCCATAGAGTCCATCACAGATAGACACTGACCATAGGGTCCATCACTGAGAGACAGTGATGCATAGACTCCATCACCAAGAGACACTGACCCATAGAGTCCATCACTGAGAGACACTGAACCCATAGAGTCTATCACTGAGAGACACTGACATATAGAATCCGTCACTGAGAGAAAATGACCTATAGAATCCGTCACTGAGAGACATTGACCCATAGAGTCCGTCACTGATCAACACTGACCCACCGAGTCAGCCAGTGAGCGACACTGACCCATAGAGTCCGTCACTGAGCGAAACAGACCTATAGAATCCGTCACTGAGAGACACCGACCCATACAATCCATCACTGAGAGACACTGACCCATAGAGTCCGTCACTGAGAGACACTGACCCATAGAGTCCGTCACTGAGAGACACGGACCCATAGAGTCCGTCACTGAGAGACACGGACCCATAGAGTCTGTCACTGAGCGACACTGACCCATAGAGTCCGTCACTGAGCGAAACTGACCTATAGAATCAGTCACTAAGAGACGCTGACCCATAGAATCCGTCACTGAGAGACACTGACCCATAAAGTCCGTCACTGAGAGACACTGACACATAGAGTCCGTCACAGATAGACACTGACCATAGGGTCCATCACTGAGAGACAGTGATGCATAAACTCCATCACCAAGAGACACTGACCCATGGAGTCCATCACTGAGAGACACTGAACCCATAGAGTCTATCACTGAGAGACACTGACCTATAGAATCCGTCACTGAGAGAAAATTACCTATAGAATCCGTCACTGAGAGACACTGACCTATAGAATCCGTCACTGAGAGACACTGACCGATAGAATCCGTCACTGCGAGACACTGACCCACAGAATCCGTCACCAAGAGATACTAAACGATAGAGTCCGTCACCGAGAAACACTGACCCGTGGAGTCCATCACTGAGCGACACTGATGCATAGACTACATCACCGAGCGACACTGACCCATAAAATCCGTCACTAAGAGACGCTGACCCATAGAATCCGTCACTGAGAGACACTGACCCATAGAGTCCGTCACTGAGAGAGACTGACCCATAGAGTCCATCACAGATAGACACTGACCATAGGGTCCATCACTGAGAGACAGTGATGCATAGACTCCATCACCAAGAGACACTGACCCATAGAGTCCATCACTGAGAGACACTGAACCCATAGAGTCTATCACTGAGAGACACTGACATATAGAATCCGTCACTGAGAGAAAATGACCTATAGAATCCGTCACTGAGAGACATTGATCCATAGAGTCCGTCACTGAGCGACACTGACCCACCGAGTCAGCCAGTGAGCGACACTGACCCATAGAGGCCGTCACTGAGCGAAACAGACCTATAGAATCCGTCACTGAGAGACACCGACCCATACAATCCATCACTGAGAGACACTGACCCATAGAGTCCGTCACTGAGAGACACTGACCCATAGAGTCCGTCACTGAGAGACACTGACCCATAGAGTCTGTCACTGAGCGACACTGACCCATAGAGTCCGTCACTGAGAGACACTGAACCCATAGAGTCTATCACTGAGAGACGCTGACCTATAGAATCCGTCACTGAGAGAAAATGACCTATAGAATCCGTCACTGAGAGACACTGACCTATAGAATCCGTCACTGAGAGACACTGACCGATAGAATCCGTCACTGCGAGACACTGACCCACAGAATCCGTCACCAAGAGATACTAAACGATAGAATCCGTCACCGAGAAACACTGACCCGTGGAGTCCATCACTGAGCGACACTGATGCATAGACTACATCACCGAGCGACACTGACCCATAAAATCCGTCACTGAGAGACGCTGACCATAGAATCCGTCACTGAGAGACGCTGAGCCCATTGAGCCCATAGAGTCTGTCACTGAGAAACACTGACCCATAGGTTCCATCACCGAGAAACACTGACCCATAGAGTCCGTCACTGAGAGACACTGAACCCATAGAGTCTGTCACTGAGAGACACTGACCCATAGCGTCCGTCACTGAGAGACACTGACCTATAGAATCCATCACTGAGAGACACAGACCTATTGAATCTGTCACCGAGAAGCACTGACCCATAGATTCCATCACCGAGAAACACTGACCCATAGAGTCCGTCACCGAGAGACACTGAACCCATAGAGTCTATCACTGAGAGACACTGACCTATAGAATCCGTCACTGAGAGACAGTGACCCATAGAGTCCGTCACTGAGAGACACTGACCAATAGAATCCAACACTGAGAGACACTGACCTATAGATTCCATCACTGAGAGACACTGACCTATAGAATCCGCACTGAGAGACACTGACCCATAAAATCCATCACTGAGAGATACTGACCGATAGAATCCGTCACTGAGAAACACTGACCCGTAGAGTCCATCACCGAGAGACACTGACCTATAGACTCCATCACTGAGAGACACTGAACCCATAGAGTCCATCACTGAGAGAAACTGACCTATAGAATCTGTCACTGAGACACACTGACCCGCGGAGTCCATCACTGAGAGACACTGATGCATAGACAACGTCACCGAGAGACACTGACCCATAAAATCCGTCACTGAGAGACACTGACCATAGAATCCGTCGCTTAGAGACGCTGAGCCCATTGAGCCCATAGAGTCTGTCACTGAGAAACACTGACCCATAGGTTCCATCACTGAGAAACACTGACCCATAGAGTCCGTCACCGAGAGACACTGAACCCATAGAGTCTGTCACTGAGAAACACTGACCCATAGCGTCCGTCACTGAGAGACACTGACCTATAGAATCCATCACTGAGAGACACAGACCTATAGAATCTGTCACTGAGAGACACTGACCCATAGAGTCCATCACTGAGAGACACTGACCTATAGAATCCGTCACTGAGAAAAACTGACCTATAGAATCCATCACTGAGAGACACTGACGAATAGAATCCGTCACTGCGAGACACTGACCCATAGAGTCCGTCACCAAGAGACACTGACCGATAGAATCTGTCACCGAGAAACACTGAACCATAGAGTCCATCACTGAGAGACACTGACCTATAGAATCCGTCACTGAGAGACACTGACTTATAGAATCCATCACTGAGAGACACTAACCAATAGAATCCGTCACTGAGAGACACTGACCGATAGAATCCGTCACTGCGAGACACTGACCCAGAGAGTCCGTCACCAAGAGATACTGACCGATAGAATCCGTCACCGAGAAACACTGACCCGTAGAGTCCGTCACCGAGAGACACTGACCGATAGAATCCGTCACCGAGAAACACTGACCCATAGAGTCCGTCACCAAGAGACACTGACCGATAGAATCCGTCACCGAGAAACACTGACCCATAGAGTCCGTCACCGAGAGACACTGACCTATAGAGTCCATCACTGAGAGACACTGAAGCCGTAGAGTCCATCACTGAGAGACACTGATACATAGACACCGTCACCGAGAAGCACTGACCCATAGATTCCATCACCGAGAAACACTGACCCATAGAGTCCGTCACCGAGAGACACTGAACCCATAGAGTCTATCACTGAGAGACACTGACCTATAGAGTCCATCACTGAGAGACACTGACCTATAGAATCCGTCACTGAGAGACACTGACCCATAGAGTCCATCACTGAGAGACACTGACCTATAGAATCCGTCACTGAGAGACACTGACCTATAGAATCCATCACTGAGAGACATTGACCCATAGAGTCCGTCACTGAGCAACACTGACCCATCGAATCCGCCAGTGAGCGACGCTGATCCATAGAGTCCGTCACTGAGCGAAACAGACCTATAGAATCTGTCACTGAGAGACACTGACCCATAGAGTCCGTCACTGAGAGACACTGACCCATAAAGTCTGTCACTGAGCGACACTGACCCATAGAGTCCGTCACTGTGCGAAACTGACATATAGAATCTGTCAATAAGAGACGCTGACCCATAGAATCCGTCACTGAGAGACACTGACCCATAGAGTCCGTCACTGAGAGACATTGACCCATAGAGTCCGTCATAAATAGACACTGACCATAGAGTCCATCACTGAGAGACAGTGATGCATAGACTCCATCACCGAGAAGCACTGACCCATAGAGTCCATCACTGAGAGACACTGAAGCCATAGAGTCTATCACTGAGAGACACTGACCTATAGAATCCGTCACCGAGAAACACTGACCCATAGAGTCCGTCACCGAGAGACACTGAACCCATAGATTCCATCACTGAGAGACACTGACCTATAGAATCTGTCACTGGGACACGCTGACCCGTGGAGTCCATCACTGAGAGACACTGATGCATAGAATCCGTCACCGAGAAGCACTAACGCATAGATTCCACCGCTGAGAAACACTGACCCATAGAGTCCGTCACAGAGAGACACTGAACCCGTAGAGTCTGTCACAGATAGACAGTGACCATAGAGTCCAAACTGAGAGACAGTGATGCATAGACTCCATCACCGAGAGACACTGACCCATAGAGTTCATCACTGAGAGACACTGAACCCATAGAGTCAATCACTGAGAGACACTGACCTATAGAATCCGTCACCGAGAAACACTGACCCACAGAGTCTGTCACCGAGAGACACTGAACCCATAGAGTCTATCACTGAGAGACACTGACCTATAGAATCCGTCACTGAGAGACACTGACCAATAGAGTCCGTCACTGAGAGACACTGACCTATAGAATCTGTCACTGAGAGACACTGACCCATAGAGTCCATCACTGAGAGACACTGACCTATAGAATCCGTCACTGAGAAAAACTGACCTATAGAATCCATCACTGAGAGACACTGACGAATAGAATCCGTCACTGCGAGACACTGACCCATAGAGTCCGTCACCAAGAGACACTGACCGATAGAATCTGTCACCGAGAAACACTGAACCATAGAGTCCATCACTGAGAGACACTGACCTATAGAATCCGTCACTGAGAGACACTGACTTATAGAATCCATCACTGAGAGACACTAACCAATAGAATCCGTCACTGAGAGACACTGACCGATAGAATCCGTCACTGCGAGACACTGACCCAGAGAGTCCGTCACCAAGAGATACTGACCGATAGAATCCGTCACCGAGAAACACTGACCCGTAGAGTCCGTCACCGAGAGACACTGACCGATAGAATCCGTCACCGAGAAACACTGACCCATAGAGTCCGTCACCAAGAGACACTGACCGATAGAATCCGTCACCGAGAAACACTGACCCATAGAGTCCGTCACCGAGAGACACTGACCTATAGAGTCCATCACTGAGAGACACTGAAGCCGTAGAGTCCATCACTGAGAGACACTGATACATAGACACCGTCACCGAGAAGCACTGACCCATAGATTCCATCACCGAGAAACACTGACCCATAGAGTCCGTCACCGAGAGACACTGAACCCATAGAGTCTATCACTGAGAGACACTGACATATAGAGTCCATCACTGAGAGACACTGACCTATAGAATCCGTCACTGAGAGACACTGACCCATAGAGTCCATCACTGAGAGACACTGACCTATAGAATCCGTCACTGAGAGACACTGACCTATAGAATCCATCACTGAGAGACATTGACCCATAGAGTCCGTCACTGAGCAAAACTGACCCATCGAATCCGCCAGTGAGCAACACTGACCCATAGAGTCCGTCACTGAGCGAAACAGACCTATAGAATCTGTCACTGAGAGACACTGACCCATAGAGTCCGTCACTGAGAGACACTGACCCATAAAGTCTGTCACTGAGCGACACTGACCCATAGAGTCCGTCACTGTGCGAAACTGACATATAGAATCCGTCAATAAGAGACGCTGACCCATAGAATCCATCACTGAGAGACACTGACCCATAGAGTCCGTCACTGAGAGACATTGACCCATAGAGTCCGTCATAGATAGACACTGACCATAGAGTCCATCACTGAGAGACAGTGATGCATAGACTCCGTCACCGAGAAGCACTGACCCATAGAGTCCATCACTGAGAGACACTGAAGCCATAGAGTCTATCACTGAGAGACACTGACCTATAGAATCCGTCACCGAGAAACACTGACCCATAGAGTCCGTCACCGAGAGACACTGAACCCATAGATTCCATCACTGAGAGACACTGACCTATAGAATCTGTCACTGGGACACGCTGACCCGTGGAGTCCATCACTGAGAGACACTGATGCATAGAATCCGTCACCGAGAAGCACTGACGCATAGATTCCACCGCTGAGAAACACTGACCCATAGAGTCCGTCACAGAGAGACACTGAACCCGTAGAGTCTGTCACAGATAGACACTGACCATAGAGTCCAAACTGAGAGACAGTGATGCATAGACTCCATCACCGAGAGACACTGACCCATAGAGTTCATCACTGAGAGACACTGAACCCATAGAGTCAATCACTGAGAGACACTGACCTATAGAATCCGTCACCGAGAAACACTGACCCACAGAGTCCGTCACCGAGAGACCCTGAACCCATAGAGTCTATCACTGAGAGACACTGACCTGTAGAATCCGTCACTGAGAGACACTGACCAATAGAGTCCGTCACTGAGAGACACTGACCTATAGAATCCATCACTGAGAGACCCTGACATATAGAATCTGTCACTGAGAGACACGGACCTGTAGAATCTGTCACTGAGAGACACTGACCCATAGAGTCCATCACTGAGAGACACTGACCCATAGAGTCTGTCACAGATAGACACTGACCATAGAGTCCAAACTGAGAGACAGTGATACATAGACTCCATCACTGAGAGACACTGACCCATAGAGTCCATCACTGAGAGACACTGAACACATAGAGTCTATCACTGAGAGACGCTGACCTATAGAATCCGTCACCGAGAAACACTGACCCATAGAGTCCGTCACCGAGAGACACTGACCATAGAGTCCATCACCGAGAGACACTGAACCCATAGAGTTTATCACTGAGAGACACTGACATATAGAATCCGTCACTGAGAGACACTGACCCATAGAGTCCGTCACTGAGATACACTGACCTATTGAATCCATCACTGAGAGACACTGACATATAGAATCTGTCACTGAGAGACACTGACCCATAGAGTCCATCACTGAGAGACACTGACATATAGAATCTGTCACTGAGAGACACTGACCTATAGAATCCATCACTGAGAGACATTGACCCATAGAGTCCGTCAGTGAGAGACACTAAACCATAGAGACCGTCACTGAGAGAGACACTGAACCCATAGAGTCCGTCACCGAGAGACACTGACCCATTGACCCCGTCACTGAGAGACACTGACCTATAGAATCCATCACTGAGAGACACTGAACTATAGAATCCATCACTGAGAGTCACTGACCCATAGAATCTGTCACTGAGAGACAGTGACACATAGAGTCCGTCACTGAGAGACACTGACCCATACAGTCCGTCACTGAGAGACACTTACCCACAGAGTCCGTTACTGAGAGACACTGACCCATAGAGTCTGTCACTGAGCGACACTGACCCATAGAGTCCGTCACTAAGAGACACTGACCCATAGAGTCCGTCACTGAGAGACACTGACCTATAGAATCTGTCAATGAAAGACACTGACCCATAGAGTCCGTCACTGAGAGACACTGACCTATAGAATCCGTCACTGAGAGACACTGACCCATAGAGTCCATCAATTAGAGACACTGACCCATAGAGTCCGTCAGTGAGTGAAAAGGACCTGTAGAATCTGTCACTGAGAGACACTGACCCATAGAGTCCATCACTGAGAGACAGTGATGCATAGACTCCATCACCGAGAGACACTGACCCATTGAGTCCATCACTGAGAGACACTAAAGCCATAGAGTCTATCACTGAGAGACAGTGCCCTATAGAATCCGTCACCGAGAAACACTGACCCATAGTGTCCGTCACCGAGAGACACTGAACCCATAGAGTCCGTCAATGAGAGACACTGAGCCATAGAGTCTGTCACTGAGCGACACTGACCCATAGAGTCCGTCACTGAGCGGAACTGACCTATAGAATCTGTCACTAAGAGACGCTGACCCATAGAATCCGTCACTGAGGGACACTGACCCATAGAGTCCGTCACTGAGAGAGACTGACCCATAGAGTCCATCACAGATAGACACTGACCATAGGGTCCATCACTGAGAGACAGTGATGCATAGACTCCATCACCAAGAGACACTGACCCATAGAGTCCATCACTGAGAGACACTGAACCCATAGAGTCTATCACTGAGAGACACTGACATATAGAATCCGTCACTGAGAGAAAATGACCTATAGAATCCGTCACTGAGAGACATTGATCCATAGAGTCCGTCACTGAGCGACACTGACCCACCGAGTCAGCCAGTGAGCGACACTGACCCATAGAGTCCGTCACTGAGCGAAACAGACCTATAGAATCCGTCACTGAGAGACACCGACCCATACAATCCATCACTGAGAGACACTGACCCATAGAGTCCGTCACTGAGAGACACTGACCCATAGAGTCCGTCACTGAGAGACACTGACCCATAGAGTCTGTCACTGAGCGACACTGACCCATAGAGTCCGTCACTGAGCGAAACTGACCTATAGAATCAGTCACTAAGAGACGCTGACCCATAGAATCCGTCACTGAGAGACACTGACCCATAAAGTCCGTCACTGAGAGACACTGACCCATAGAGTCCGTCACTGAGAGACACTGACCCATAGAGTCTGTCACTGAGCGACACTGACCCATAGAGTCCGTCACTGAGAGACACTGAACCCATAGAGTCTATCACTGAGAGACGCTGACCTATAGAATCCGTCACTGAGAGAAAATGACCTATAGAATCCGTCACTGAGAGACACTGACCTATAGAATCCGTCACTGAGAGACACTGACCGATAGAATCCGTCACTGCGAGACACTGACCCACAGAATCCGTCACCAAGAGATACTAAACGATAGAATCCGTCACCGAGAAACACTGACCCGTGGAGTCCATCACTGAGCGACACTGATGCATAGACTACATCACCGAGCGACACTGACCCATAAAATCCGTCACTGAGAGACGCTGACCATAGAATCCGTCACTGAGAGACGCTGAGCCCATTGAGCCCATAGAGTCTGTCACTGAGAAACACTGACCCATAGGTTCCATCACCGAGAAACACTGACCCATAGAGTCCGTCACTGAGAGACACTGAACCCATAGAGTCTGTCACTGAGAGACACTGACCCATAGCGTCCGTCACTGAGAGACACTGACCTATAGAATCCATCACTGAGAGACACAGACCTATTGAATCTGTCACCGAGAAGCACTGACCCATAGATTCCATCACCGAGAAACACTGACCCATAGAGTCCGTCACCGAGAGACACTGAACCCATAGAGTCTATCACTGAGAGACACTGACCTATAGAATCCGTCACTGAGAGACAGTGACCCATAGAGTCCGTCACTGAGAGACACTGACCAATAGAATCCAACACTGAGAGACACTGACCTATAGATTCCATCACTGAGAGACACTGACCTATAGAATCCGCACTGAGAGACACTGACCCATAAAATCCATCACTGAGAGATACTGACCGATAGAATCCGTCACTGAGAAACACTGACCCGTAGAGTCCATCACCGAGAGACGCTGACCTATAGACTCCATCACTGAGAGACACTGAACCCATAGAGTCCATCACTGAGAGAAACTGACCTATAGAATCTGTCACTGAGACACACTGACCCGCGGAGTCCATCACTGAGAGACACTGATGCATAGACAACGTCACCGAGAGACACTGACCCATAAAATCCGTCACTGAGAGACACTGACCATAGAATCCGTCACTTAGAGACGCTGAGCCCATTGAGCCCATAGAGTCTGTCACTGAGAAACACTGACCCATAGGTTCCATCACTGAGAAACACTGACCCATAGAGTCCGTCACCGAGAGACACTGAACCCATAGAGTCTGTCACTGAGAAACACTGACCCATAGCGTCCGTCACTGAGAGACACTGACCTATAGAATCCATCACTGAGAGACACAGACCTATAGAATCTGTCACTGAGAGACACTGACCCATAGAGTCCATCACTGAGAGACACTGACCTATAGAATCCGTCACTGAGAAACACTGACCTATAGAATCCATCACTGAGAGACACTGACCTATAGAATCCGTCACTGAGAGACACTGACTTATAGAATCCATCACTGAGAGACACTAACCAATAGAATCCGTCACTGAGAGACACTGACCGATAGAATCCGTCACTGCGAGATACTGACCCAGAGAGTCCGTCACCAAGAGATACTGACCGATAGAATCCGTCACCGAGAAACACTGACCCGTAGAGTCCGTCACCTAGAGACACTGAACCCAGAGAGTCCGTCACCGAGAGACACTGAACCATTGACTCCGTCACTGAGAGACACTGAGCTATAGAATCCATCACTGAGAGACACTGAACTATAGAAGGCATCACTGAGAGTCACTGACCCATAGAATCTGTCACTGAGAGACAGTGACACATAGAGTCCGTCACTGAGAGACACTGACCCATACAGTCCGTCACTTAGAGACACTGACCCACAGAGTCCGTCACTGAGAGACACTGACCCATAGAGTCTGTCACTGAGCGACACTGACCCATAGAGTCCGTCACTAAGAGACACTGACCCATAGAGTCCGTCACTGAGAGACACTGCCCTATAGAATCTGTCAATGAGAGACACTGACCCATAGAGTCCGTCACTGAGAGACACTGACCTATAGAATCCGTCACTGAGAGACACTGACCCATAGAGTCCATCTCTGAGAGACACTGACCTATAGAATCCGTCACTGAGAGAAACTGACCTATAGAATCCATCAGTGAGAGACACTGACCCATAGAGTCTGTCACTGAGAGACGCTGACCCATAGAGTCCGTCAGTGAGCGAAACGGACCTGTAGAATCTGTCACTGAGAGACACTGACCCATAGAGTCCGTCACTGAGAGACACTGTCCCATAGAGTCCTTCATAGATAGACACTGATCTTAGAGTCCATCACTGTGAGACAGTGATGCATAGACTCCATCACCGAGAGACACTGACCCAAAGAGTCCATCACTGAGAGACACTGAAGCCATAGAGTCTATCACTAAGAGACACTGACCTATAGAATTCGTCACCGAGAAACACCGATCCATAGAGTCCGTCACCGAGAGACACTGACCATAGAGTCCATCACCGAGAGACACTGAGCCCATAGAGTCTATCACTGAGAGACACTGACCTATAGAATCCGTCACTGAGAGACACTGACCCATAGAGTCCGTCACTGAGAGACACTGACCCATAGAGTCCGTCACTGAGAGACCCTGACATATAGAATCTGTCACTGAGAGACACGGACATGTAGAATCTGTCACTGAGAGACACTGACCCATAGAGTCCATCACTGAGAGACACTGACCCATAGAGTCTGTCACAGATAGACACTGACCATAGAGTCCAAACTGAGAGACAGTGATGCATAGACTCCATCACCGAGAGACACTGACCCATAGAGTCCATCACTGAGAGACACTGAACACATAGAATCTATCACTGAGAGACACTGACCTATAGAATCCGTAACCGAGAAACACTGACCCATAGAGTCCGTCACCGAGAGACACTGACCATAGAGTCCATCACCGAGAGACACTGAACCCATAGAGTCTATCACTGAGAGACACTGTCCTATAGAATCCGTCACTGAGAGACACTGACCCATAGAGTCTGTCACTGAGATACACTGACCTATAGAATCCATCACTGAGAGACACTGACATATAGAATCTGTCACTGAGAGACACTGACCCATAGAGTCCATCACTGAGAAACACTGACGTATAGAATCTGTCACTGAGAGACACTGACCTATAGAATCCATCACTGAGAGACATTGACCCATAGATTCCGTCAGTGAGAGACACTAAACCATAGAGACCGTCACTGAGAGAGACGCTGAACCCATAGAGTCCGTCACTGAGAGACACTGACCCATTGACTCCGTCACTGAGAGACACTGACCTATAGAATCCATCACTGAGAGACACTGAACTATAGAATCCATCACTGAGAGTCACTGACCCATAGAATCTGTCACTGAGAGACAGTGACACATAGAGTCCGTCACTGAGAGACACTGACCCATACAGTCCGTCACTGAGAGTCAGTGACCCACAGAGTCCGTTACTGAGAGACACTGACCCATAGAGTCTGTCACTGAGCGACACTGACCCATAGAGTCCGTCACTAAGAGACACTGACCCATAGAGTCCGTCACTGAGAGACACTGACCGATAGAATCTGTCAATGAGAGACACTGACCCATAGAGTCCGTCACTGAGAGACACTGACCTATAGAATCCGTCACTGAGAGACACTGACCCATGGAGTCCATCACTTAGAGACACTGACCTATAGAATCCGTCACTGAGAGACACTGACCTATAGAATCCATCACTGAGAGACACTGACCCATAGAGTCTGTCGCTGAGAGACACTGACCCAGAGAGTCCGTCAGTGAGCGAAACGAACCTGTAGAATCTGTCACTGAGAGACACTGACCGATAGAGTCCGTCACAGATAGACACTGACCATAGAGTCCATCACTGAGAGACAGTGATGCATAGACTCCATCACCGAGAGACACTGACCCATAGAGTCCATCACTGAGAGACACTGAAGCCATAGAGTCTATCACTGAGAGACACTGACCTATAGAATCCGTCACCAAGAAACACTGACCCATAGAGTCCGTCACCGAGAGACACTGAACCCATAGAGTCCATCACTGAGAGACACTGACCTATAGAATCGGTCACTGGGACACGCTGACCCGTGGAGTCCATCACTGAGAGACACTGATGCATAGAATCCGTCACCGAGAAGCACTGACCCATAGATTCCACCGCTGAGAAACACTGACCCATAGAGTCCGTCACCGAGAGACACTGAACCCATAGAGTATATCACTGAGAGACACTGGCCTATAGAATCTGTCACTGAGAGACACTGACCCATAGAGTCCGTCACTGAGAGACCCTGACATATAGAATCCATCACTGAGAGACATTGACTCATAGAGTCTATCACTGAGAGACACTCACCTATAGAATCCGTCACTGAGAGACAATGACCTATAGAATTCATCACTGAGAGACACTGAACTGTAGAATCCGTCACAGAGAGACACTGACCGATAGAATCCGTCACTGAGAGACACTGACCCATGGAGTCCGTCACCAAGAGATACTGACCGATAGAATCCGTCACCGAGAAACACTGACCCGTAGAGTCCGTCACCGAGAGACACTGACCGATAGAGTCCATCACTGAGAGACAGTGATGCATAGACTCCATCACATAGAGACACTGACCCATAGAGTCCATCACTGAGAGACACTGAACCCATAGAGTCTATCACTGAGAGACACTGACCTATAGAATCCGTCACCGAGAAACACTGACCCATACAGTCCATCACTGAGAGACACTGACCTATAGAGTCCATCACTGAGAGACACTGAACCTATAGAGTCCATCACTGAGAGACACTGACCTATAGAATCTGTCACTGAGACACACTGAACCGTGGAGTCCATCACTGAGAGACACTGACCTATAGAATCCGTCACTGAGAGACACTGACCCATAGAGTCCGTCACTGAGAGACACTGACCTATTGAATCCGTCACTGAGAGACACTGACCTATAGAATCCATCATTGAGAGACACTGACCCATAGAGTCTGTGACTGAGCGACACTGACCCATAGAGTCCGTCACTGAGAGACACTGAACCATAGAGTCCGTCACTGAGAGGCACTGACCCATAGAGACCGTCACAGATAGACATTGACCATAGAGTCCATCACTGAGAGACACTGATGCATAGACTCCGTCACCGAGAGCCACTGACCCATAATCCATCACTGAGAGACACTGAACCCATAGCGTCTATCACTGAGAGACACTGACCTACAGAATACGTCACTTAGAGACACTGACCCATAGAGTCCGTCACTGAGAGACACTGACAGATAGAATCCGTCACTGAGAGACACTGTCCCATAGAGTCCGTCACTGAGAGACACTGACCTATAGAATCCGTCACTGAGAGACACTGACCCATAGAGTCCGTCACTGAGCGAAACGGACCTGTAGAATCTATCACTGAGAGACACTGACCCATAGCGTCCGTCACTGAGAGACACTGACCCATAGAGTCCGTCACTGAGTGGCACTGACCCATAGAGTCTGTCACTGAGCGACACTGACCTATAGAATCCGTCACTGAGGGACACTGACCCATAGAGTGCATCACTGAGAGACACTGACCTATAGAATCCATCACTGAGCGACACTGACCTATAGAATCCATCACTGAGAGACACTGACCTATTGAATCCATCACTGAGAGACATTGACACATAGATTCCGTCACTGAGAGACACTAAACCAGAGTCTGTCACTGAGAGACACTGTACCCATAGAGTCCGTCACTGAGAGACACTGACCCATAGAGTCCGTCACTGAGAGACACTGACCTATAGAATCCATCACTGAGAGACTCTGACCTATAGAATCCATCACTGAGAGACATTGACCTATAGAATCCGTCACTGAGAGACACTGACCTATTGAATCCGTCACTGAGAGACACTGACCTATTGAATCCGTCACTGAGAGACACTGAACCTATTGAATCCATCACTGAGATACATTGCCCCTTAGAGTCCGTCACTGAGAGACACTAAACCAGAGTCCGTCACTGAGAGACACTGACCCATAGAGTCCGTCACTGAGAGACACTGACCCATAGATTCCGTCACTGAGTGACACTGACCTATAGAATCTGTCACTGAGAGACACTGACCCATAGAGTCCGTCACTGAGATACACTGACCCATAGAGTCTGTCACTGAGAGACACTGACCGATGGAATCCGTCACTGAGAAACCCTTACCCATAGTGTCTGTCACCGAGAGACACTGACCTTTAGAGTCCATCACTGAGAGACACTGAACCCATAGAGTCCGTCACTGAGTGACACTGACCTATAGAATCTGTCACTGAGAGACACTGACCCATAGAGTCCGTCTCTGAGAGACGCTGACCTATAGAATCCGTCACTGAGAGACACTGTCCCATAGAGTCCGTCACTGAGAGACACTGACCTATAGAATCCGTCACTGAGAGACACTGAACTATAGAATCCATCACTGAGAGACACTGACCCATAGAGTCTGTCACTGAGAGACACTGACCCATAGAGTCCGTCACTGAGCGAAACGGACCAGTAGAATCTGTCACTGAGAGACACTGACCCAAAGCGTCCGTCACTGAGAGACACTGACCCATAGAGTCCGTCACTGAGTGGCACTGACCCATAGAGTCTGTCACTGAGCGACACTGACCCATAGAGTCCTTCACTGAGCGAAACTGATCTATAGAATCCGTCACTGAGGGACACTGACCCATAGAGTGCGTCACTGAGAGACACTGACCTATAGAATCCATCACTGAGCGACACTGACCTATAGAATCCATCACTGAGAGACACTGACCTATTGAATCCATCACTGAGAGACATTGACACATAGACTCCGTCACTGAGAGACACTAAGCCAGAGTCTGTCACTGAGAGACACTGTACCCATAGAGTCCGTCACTGAGAGACACTGACCCATAGAGTCCGTCACTGAGAGACACTGACCTATAGAATCCATCACTGAGAGACTCTGACCTATAGAATCCATCGCTGAGAGACATTGACCTATAGAATCCGTCACTGAGAGACACTGACCTATTGAATCCGTCACTGAGAGACACTGAACCTATTGAATCCATCACTGAGATACATTGCCCCTTAGAGTCCGTCACTGAGAGACACTAAACCAGAGTCCGTCACTGAGAGACACTGAACACATAGAGTCCGTCACTGAGAGACACTGACCTATAGAATCCATCACTGAGAGACTCTGACCTATAGAATCCATCACTGAGAGACACTGACCCATAGAATCTGTCACTGTGAGACACTGACCCATAGAGTCCGTCACTGAGAGACACTGACCTATAGAATCTGTCACTGAGAGACACTGACCCATACAATCTGTCACTGAGAGGCACTGACCTATAGAATCCATCACTGAGAGACACTGACCCATAGAATCTGTCACTGAGAGAAACTGACCCATAGAGTCCGTCACTGAGAGACACTAACCTATAGAATCCGTCACTGAGGGACACTGACCTATAGAATCCATCACTGAGAGACATTGACCCATAGAGTCCATCACTGAGAGACACTAAACCATAGAGTCCGTCACTGTGAGAGACACTGAACCCATAGAGTCCGTCACTGAGAGACACTGACCCATAGAGTCCGTCACTGACTGACACTGACCCATTGAATCTGTCACTGAGAGACACTGACCCATAGAGTCCGTCACTGAGTGACACTAACCTATAGAATCTGTCACTGAGAGACACTGACCCATAGAGTCCGTCACTGAGAGACACTGACCCATAGAGTCCGTCACTGAGCGAAACGGACCTGTAGAATCTGTCACTGAGAGACACTGACCCATAGAGTCCGTCACTGAGAGACACTGACCCATAGAGTCCGTCACTTAGTGACACTGACCCATAGAGTCTGTCACTGAGCGACACTGACCCATAGAGTCCTTCACTGAGCGAAACTGACCTTTAGATTCCGTCACTGAGGGAGACTGACCAATAGAGTGCGTCACTGAGAGACACTGACCCATAGAGTCCGTCACTGAGTGACACTGACCTATAGAATCTGTCACTGAGAGACACTGACCCATAGAGTCCGTCACTGAGAGACACTGACCCATAGAGTCCATCACTGTGAGACACTGACCCATAGAGTCCGTCACAGATAGACACTGACCATAGAGTCCATCACTGAGAGACAGTGATGCATAGACTCCATCACCGAGAGACACTGACCCATAGAGTCCATCACTGAGAGACACTGAACGCATAGAGTCTATCACTGAGAGACACTGACCTATAGAATCAGTCACTGAGAGACACTGACCAATATAATCCGTCACTGCGAGACAATGACCCATAGAGTCCATCACCAAGAGACACTGACCGATGGAATCCGTCACTGAGAAACACTTACCCATAGTGTCCGTCACCGAGAGACACTGACCTTTAGAGTCCATCACTGAGAGACACTGAACCCATAGAGTCCGTCACTGAGTGACACTGACCTATAGAATCTGTCACTGAGAGACACTGACCCATAGAGTCCGTCTCTGAGAGACGCTGACCTATAGAATCCGTCACTGAGAGACACTGTCCCATAGAGTCCGTCACTGAGAGACACTGACCTATAGAATCCGTCACTGAGAGACACTGAACTATACAATCCATCACTGAGAGACACTGACCCATAGAGTCTGTCACTGAGAGACACTGACCCATAGAGTCTGTCACTGAGCGAAACGGACCTGTAGAATCTGTCACTGAGAGAGACTGACCCATAGCGTCCGTCACTGAGGGACACTGACCCATAGAGTACGTCACTGAGAGACACTGACCTATAGAATCCATCACTGAGCGACACTGACCTATAGAATCCGTCACTGAGAGACACTGACCTATTGAATCCATCACTGAGAGACATTGACACATAGACTTCGTCACTGAGAGACACTAAACCAGAGTCTGTCACTGAGAGACACTGTACCCATAGAGTCCGTCACTGAGAGACACTGACCCATAGAGTCCGTCACTGAGAGACACTGACCTATAGAATCCATCACTGAGAGACTCTGACCTATAGAATCCATCACTGAGAGACATTGACCTATAGAATCCATCACTGAGAGACACTGACCTATTGAATCCGTCACTGAGAGACACTGAACCTATTGAATCCATCACTGAGATACATTGCCCCTTAGAGTCCATCACTGAGAGACACTAAACCATAGAGTCCGTCACTGAGAGAGACACTGAACCCATAGAGTCCATCACTGAGAGACACTGACCCATAGAGTCCGTCACTGACTGACACTGACCAATAGAATCTGTCACTGAGAGACACTGACCCATAGATTCCGTCACTGAGTGACACTGACCCATAGAGTCTGTCACTGAGCGACTCTGACCCATAGAGTCCTTGACTGAGCGAAACTGAGCTTTAGATTCCGTCACTGAGGGACACTGACCCATAGAGTGCGTCACTGAGAGACACTGACCCATAGAGTCCGTCACTGAGAGACACTGACCCATAGAGTCCGTCACTGAGCGAAACGGACCTGTAGAATCTGTCACTGAGAGACACTGACCCATAGAGTCCGTCACTGAGAGACACTGACCCATAGAGTCCGTCACAGATAGACACTGACCATAGAGTCCATCACTGAGAGACAGTGATGCATAGACTCCATCACCGAGAGACACTGACCCATAGAGTCCATCACTGAGAGACACTGAACGCATAGAGTCTATCACTGAGAGACACTGACCTATAGAATCAGTCACTGAGAGACACTGACCAAAATAATCCGTCACTGCGAGACAATGACCCATAGAGTCCGTCACCAAGAGACACTGACCGATGGAATCCGTCTCTGAGAAACACTTACCCATAGTGTCCGTCACCGAGAGACACTGACCTTTAGAGTCCATCACTGAGAGACACTGAACACATAGAGTCCGTCACGGAGTGACAGTGACCTATAGAATCTGTCACTGAAAGACACTGACCCATAGAGTCCGTCTCTGAGAGACGCTGACCTATAGAATCCGTCACTGAGAGACACTGTCCCATAGAGTCCGTCACTGAGAGACACTGACCTATAGACTCCGTCACTGAGAGACACTAAACCAGAGTCTGTCACTGAGAGACACTGTACCCATAGAGTCCGTCACTGAGAGACACTGACCCATAGAGTCCGTCACTGAGAGACACTGACCTATAGAATCCATCACTGAGAGACTCTGACCTATAGAATCCATCACTGAGAGACATTGACCTATAGAATCCGTCACTGAGAGACACTGACCTATTGAATCTGTCACTGAGAGACACTGAACCTATTGAATCCATCACTGAGATACATTGCCCCTTAGAGTCCGTCACTGAGAAACACTAAACCAGAGTCCGTCACTGAGAGACACTGAACAGATAGAGTCCGTCACTGAGAGACACTGACCCAGACTGTCCGTCACTGAGAGACACTGACCTATAGAATCCATCACTGAGAGACTCTGACCTATAGAATCCGTCACTGAGAGACACTGACCCATAGTATCTGTCACTGTGAGACACTGACCCATAGAGTCCGTCACTGAGAGACACTGACCTATAGAATCCGTCACTGAGAGGCACTGACCCATAGAATCTGTCACTGAGAGGCACTGACCTATAGAATCCATTACTGAGAGACACTGACCCATAGAATCTGTCACTGAGAGAAACTGACCCATAGAGTCCGTCACTGAGAGACACTGACCTATAGAATCCGTCACTGTGGGACACTGACCTATAGAATCCATCACTGAGAGACATTGACCCATAGAGTCCACCACTGAGAGACACTAAACCATAGAGTCCGTCACTGAGATAGACAGTGAACCCATAGAGTCCGTGACTGAGAGACACTGACCCATAGAGTCCGTCACTGACTGACACTGACCTATAGAATCTGTCACTGAGAGACACTGACCCATAGAGTCCGTCACTGAGTGACACTGACCTATAGAATCTGTCACTGAGAGACACTGACCCATAGAGTCCGTCACTGAGAGACACTGACCCATAGAGTCCGTCACTGAGAGACACTGACCCATAGATTCTGTCAATGAGTGACACTGACCCATAGAGTCTGTCACTGAGCGACCCTGACCCATAGAGTCCTTCACTGAGCGAAACTGACCTTTAGATTCCGTCACTGAGGGACACTGACCCATAGAGTGCGTCACTGAGAGACACTGACCTATAGAATCCATCACTGAGCGACACTGACCTATAGAATCCGTCACTGAGAGACACTGACCTATTGAATCCATCACTGAGAGACATTGACACATAGACTCCGTCACTGAGAGACACTGAACTATAGAATCCATCACTGAGAGACACTGACCCATAGAGTCTGTCACTGAGAGACACTGACCCATAGAGTCCGTCACTGAGCGAAACGGACCTGTAGAATCTGTCACTGAGAGAGACTGACCCATAGCGTCCGTCACTGAGGGACACTGACCCATAGAGTACGTCACTGAGAGACACTGACCTATAGAATCCATCACTGAGCGACACTGACCTATAGAATCCGTCACTGAGAGACACTGACCTATTGAATCCATCACTGAGAGACATTGACACATAGACTCCGTCACTGAGAGACACTAAACCAGAGTCTGTCACTGAGAGACACTGTACCCATAGAGTCCGTCACTGAGAGACACTGACCCATAGAGTCCGTCACTGAGAGACACTGACCTATAGAATCCATCACTGAGAGACTCTGACCTATAGAATCCATCACTGAGAGACATTGACCTATAGAATCCATCACTGAGAGACACTGACCTATTGAATCCGTCACTGAGAGACACTGAACCTATTGAATCCATCACTGAGATACATTGCCCCTTAGAGTCCATCACTGAGAGACACTAAACCATAGAGTCCGTCACTGAGAGAGACACTGAACCCATAGAGTCCATCACTGAGAGACACTGACCCATAGAGTCCGTCACTGACTGACACTGACCAATAGAATCTGTCACTGAGAGACACTGACCCATAGAGTCCGTCACTGAGTGACACTGACCTATAGAATCTGTCACTGAGAGACACTGACCCATAGAGTCCATCACTGAGAGACACTGACCCATAGAGTCCGTCACTGAGCGAAACGGACCTGTAGAATCTGTCACTGAGAGACACTGACCCATAGAGTTCGTCACTGAGAGACACTGACCCATAGAGTCCGTCACTGAGTGACACTGACCCATAGAGTCTGTCACTGAGCGACTCTGACCCATAGAGTCCTTGACTGAGCGAAACTGAGCTTTAGATTCCGTCACTGAGGGACACTGACCCATAGAGTGCGTCACTGAGAGACACTGACCCATAGAGTCCGTCACTGAGAGACACTGACCCATAGAGTCCGTCACTGAGCGAAACGGACCTGTAGAATCTGTCACTGAGAGACACTGACCCATAGAGTCCGTCACTGAGAGACACTGACCCATAGAGTCCATCACTGTGAGACACTGACCCATAGAGTCCGTCACAGATAGACACTGACCATAGAGTCCATCACTGAGAGACAGTGATGCATAGACTCCATCACCGAGAGACACTGACCCATAGAGTCCATCACTGAGAGACACTGACCTATAGAATCAGTCACTGAGAGACACTGACCAAAATAATCCGTCACTGCGAGACAATGACCCATAGAGTCCGTCACCAAGAGACACTGACCGATGGAATCCGTCTCTGAGAAACACTTACCCATAGTGTCCGTCACCGAGAGACACTGACCTTTAGAGTCCATCACTGAGAGACACTGAACACATAGAGTCCGTCACTGAGTGACAGTGACCTATAGAATCTGTCACTGAAAGACACTGACCCATAGAGTCCGTCTCTGAGAGACGCTGACCTATAGAATCCGTCACTGAGAGACACTGTCCCATAGAGTCCGTCACTGAGAGACACTGACCTATAGACTCCGTCACTGAGAGACACTAAACCAGAGTCTGTCACTGAGAGACACTGTACCCATAGAGTCCGTCACTGAGAGACACTGACCCATAGAGTCCGTCACTGAGAGACACTGACCTATAGAATCCATCACTGAGAGACTCTGACCTATAGAATCCATCACTGAGAGACATTGACCTATAGAATCCGTCACTGAGAGACACTGACCTATTGAATCTGTCACTGAGAGACACTGAACCTATTGAATCCATCACTGAGATACATTGCCCCTTAGAGTCCGTCACTGAGAAACACTAAACCAGAGTCCGTCACTGAGAGACACTGAACACATAGAGTCCGTCACTGAGAGACACTGACCCAGACTGTCCGTCACTGAGAGACACTGACCTATAGAATCCGTCACTGAGAGGCACTGACCCATAGAATCTGTCACTGAGAGGCACTGACCTATAGAATCCATTACTGAGAGACACTGACCCACAGAATCTGTCACTGAGAGAAACTGACCCATAGAGTCCGTCACTGAGAGACACTGACCTATAGAATCCGTCACTGAGGGACACTGACCTATAGAATCCATCACTGAGAGACATTGACCCATAGAGCCCACCACTGAGAGACACTAAACCATAGAGTCCGTCACTGAGATAGACAGTGAACCCATAGAGTCCGTGACTGAGAGACACTGACCCATAGAGTCCGTCACTGACTGACACTGACCTATAGAATCTGTCACTGAGAGACACTGACCCATAGAGTCCGTCACTGAGTGACACTGACCTATAGAATCTGTCACTGAGAGACACTGACCCATAGAGTCCGTCACTGAGAGACACTGACCCATAGAGTCCGTCACTGAGCGAAACGGACCTGTAGAATCTGACACTGAGAGACACTGACCCATAGAGTCCGTCACTGAGAGACACTGACCCATAGATTCTGTCAATGAGTGACACTGACCCATAGAGTCTGTCACTGAGCGACCCTGACCCATAGAGTCCTTCACTGAGCGAAACTGACCTTTAGATTCCGTCACTGAGGGACACTGACCCATAGAGTGCGTCACTGAGAGACACTGACCTATAGAATCCATCACTGAGCGACACTGACCTATAGAATCCATCACTGAGAGACACTGACCTATTGAATCCATCACTGAGAGACATTGACACATAGACTCCGTCACTGAGAGACACTAAACCAGAGTCTGTCACTGAGAGACACTGTACCCATAGAGTCCGTCACTGAGAGACACTGACCCATAGAGTCCGTCACTGAGAGACACTGACCTATAGAATCCATCACTGAGAGACTCTGACCTATAGAATCCGTCACTGAGAGACACTGACCTATTGAATCCGTCACTGAGAGACACTGAACCTATTGAATCCATCACTGAGATACATTGCCCCTTAGAGTGCGTCACTAAGGGACACTAAACCAGAGTCCGTCACTGAGAGACACTGAACACATTGAGTCCGTCACTGAGAGACACTGACCCAGACAGTCCGTCACTAAGAGACACTGACCTATAGAATCCATCACTGAGAGACTCTGACCTATAGAATCCGTCACTGAGAGACACTGACCCATAGTATCTGTCACTGTGAGACACTGACCCATAGAGTCCGTCACTGAGAGACACTGACCTATAGAATCCATCACTGAGAGGCACTGACCCATAGAATCTGTCACTGAGAGGCACTGACCTATAGAATCCATTACTGAGAGACACTGACCCATAGAATCTGTCACTGAGAGAAACTGACCCATAGAGTCCGTCACTGAGAGACACTGACCTATAGAATCCGTCACTGAGGGACACTGACCTATAGAATCCATCACTGAGATACATTGCCCCATAGAGTCCATCACTGAGAGACACTAAACCATAGAGTCCGTCACTGAGATAGACACTGAACCCATAGAGTCCGTGACTGAGAGACACTGACCCATAGAGTCCGTCACTGACTGACACTGACCTATAGAATCTGTCACTGAGAGACACTGACCCATAGAGTCCGTCACTGAGTGACACTGACCTATAGAATCTGTCACTGAGAGACACTGACCCATAGAGTCCATCACTGAGAGACACTGACCCATAGAGTCCGTCACTGAGCGAAACGGACCTGTAGAATCTGTCACTGAGAGACACTGACCCATAGAGTCCGTCACTGAGATACATTGCCCCATAGAGTCCATCACTGAGAGACACTAAACCATAGAGTCCATCACTGAGATAGACACTGAACCCATAGAGTCCGTGACTGAGAGACACTGACCCATAGAGTCCGTCACTGACTGACACTGACCTATAGAATCTGTCACTGAGAGACACTGACCCATAGAGTCCGTCACTGAGTGACACTGACCTATAGAATCTGTCACTGAGAGACACTGACCCATAGAGTCCATCACTGAGAGACACTGACCCATAGAGTCCATCACTGAGAGACACTGACCCATAGAGTCCGTCACTGAGCGAAACGGACCTGTAGAATCTGTCACTGAGAGACACTGACCCATAGAGTCCGTCACTGAGAGACACTGACCCATAGAGTCCGTCAATGAGTGACACTGACCCATAGAGTCTGTCACTGAGCGACACTGACCCATAGAGTCCTTCACTGAGCGAAACTGACCTTTAGATTCCGTCACTGAGGGACACTGACCCATAGAGTGCGTCACTGAGAGACACTGACCTATAGAATCTGTCACTGAGCGACACTGACCTATAGAATCCGTCACTGAGAGACACTGACCTATTGAATCCATCACTGAGAGACATTGACCCATAGACTCCGTCACTGAGATACACTAAACCAGAGTCCGTCACTGAGAGACACAGTACCCATAGAGTCCGTCAGTGAGAGACACTGACCCATAGAGTCCGTCACTGAGAGACACTGACCTATAGAATCCATCACTGAGAGACTCAGACCTATAGAATCCATCACTGAGAGATATTGACCTATAGAATCCGTCACTGAGAGGCACTGACCTATAGAATCCGTCACTGAGAGACACTGACCTATTGAATCCATCACTGAGAGACATTGACCCATAGAGTCCGTCACTGAGAGACACTAAACCAGAGTCCGTCACTGAGAGACAATGACCCATAGAGTCCGTCACTGAGAGACACTGACCTATAGAGTCCGTCACTGAGCGAAACGGACCTGTAGAATCTGTCACTGAGAGACACTGACCCATAGAGTCCGTCACTGAGAGACACTGACCCATAGAGTCCGTCAATGAGTGACACTGACCCATAGAGTCTGTCACTGAGCGACACTGACCCATAGAGTCCTTCACTGAGCGAAACTGACCTTTAGATTCCGTCACTGAGGGACACTGACCCATAGAGTGCGTCACTGAGAGACACTGACCTATAGAATCTGTCACTGAGCGACACTGACCTATAGAATCCGTCACTGAGAGACACTGACCTATTGAATCCATCACTGAGAGACATTGACCCATAGACTCCGTCACTGAGATACACTAAACCAGAGTCCGTCACTGAGAGACACAGTACCCATAGAGTCCGTCAGTGAGAGACACTGACCCATAGAGTCCGTCACTGAGAGACACTGACCTATAGAATCCATCACTGAGAGACTCAGACCTATAGAATCCATCACTGAGAGATATTGACCTATAGAATCCGTCACTGAGAGGCACTGACCTATAGAATCCGTCACTGAGAGACACTGACCTATTGAATCCATCACTGAGAGACATTGACCCATAGATTCCGTCACTGAGAGACAATAAACCAGAGTCCGTCACTGAGAGACAATGACCCATAGAGTCCGTCACTGAGAGACACTGACCTATAGAATCCATCACTGAGAGACTCTGACCTATAGAATCCATCACTGAGAGACACTGACCCATAGAATCTGTCACTGTGAGACACTGACCCATAGAGTCCGTCACTGAGAGACACTGACCTATAGAATCTGTCACTGAGAGACACTGACCCATAGAATCTGTCACTGAGAGGCACTGACCTATAGAATCCATCACTGAGAGACACTGACCCATAGAATCTGTCACTGAGAGAAACTGACCCATAGAGTCCGTCACTGAGAGACACTGACGTATAGAATCCGTCACTGAGGGTCACTGACCTATAGAATCCATCACTGAGAGACATTGACCCATAGAGTCCGTCACTGAGAGACACTAAACCATAGAGTCCGTCACTGAGAGAGACACTGAACCCATAGATTCCATCACTGAGAGACACTAAACCATAGAGTCCGTCACTGAGAGAGACACTGAACCCATAAAGTCCGTCACTGAGAGACACTGACCCATAGAGTCCGTCACTGAGAGACACTGACCCATAGAGTCCGTCACTGAGTGACACTGACCTATAGAATCTGTCACTGAGAGACACTGACCCATAGAGTCCGTCACTGAGAGACACTGACCCATAGAGTGCGTCACTGAGCGAAACGGACCTGTAGAATCTGTCACTGAGAGACACCGACCCATAGAGTCCGTCAGTGAGAGAGACTGACCCATAGAGTCCGTCACTGAGTGACACTGACCCATAGAGTCTGTCACTTAGCGACACTGACCCATGGAGTCCTTCACTGAGTGAAACTGACCTAGAGAATCTGTCACTGAGGGACACTGACCCATAGAATCTGTCACTGAGAGACACTGACCTATAGAATCCATCATTGAGCGACACTGACCTATAGAATCCGCCACTGAGAGACACTGACCTATTGAATCCATCACTGAGAAACATTGACCCATAGACTCCGTCACTGAGAGACAATAAACCAGAGTCCGTCACTGAGAGACACTGTACCCATAGAGTCCGTCACTGAGAGACACTGACCCATAGAGTCCGTCACTGAGAGACACTGACCTATAGAATCCATCACTGAGAGACATTGACCTATAGAATCCATCACTGAGAGACACTGACCTACAGAATCCGTCACTGAGAGACACTGACCTATTGAATCCATCACTGAGAGACATTGACCCATAGAGTCCGTCACTGAGAGACACTAAACCAGATTCCGTCACTGAGAGACACTGACCTATAGAATCCATCACTGAGAGACTCTGACCTATAGAATCCATCACTGAGAGACACTGACCCATAGAATCTGTCACTGTGAGACACTGACCCATGGAGTCCGTCACTGAGAGACACTGACCTATAGAATCCGTCACTGAGAGGCACTGACCCATAGAATCTGTCACTGAGAGGCACTGACCCATAGAGTCCGTCACTGAGAGACACTGACCTATAGAATCCATCACTGAGAGACATTGACCCATAGAGTCCATCACTGAGAGACACTAAACCATAGAGTCCGTCACTGAGATAGACAGTGAACCCATAGAGTCCGTGACTGAGAGACACTGACCCATAGAGTCCGTCACTGACTGACACTGACCTATAGAATCTGTCACTGAGAGACACTGACCCATAGAGTCCGTCACTGAGTGACACTGACCTATAGAATCTGTCACTGAGAGACACTGACCCATAGAGTCCGTCACTGAGAGACACTGACCCATAGAGTCCGTCACTGAGCGAAACGGACCTGTAGAATCTGTCACTGAGAGACACTGACCCATAGAGTCCGTCACTGAGAGACACTGACCCATAGATTCTGTCAATGAGTGACACTGACCCATAGAGTCTGTCACTGAGCGACCCTGACCCATAGAGTCCTTCACTGAGCGAAACTGACCTTTAGATTCCGTCACTGAGGGACACTGACCCATAGAGTGCGTCACTGAGAGACACTGACCTATAGAATCCATCACTGAGCGACACTGACCTATAGAATCCGTCACTAAGAGACACTGACCTATTGAATCCATCACTGAGAGACATTGACACATAGACTCCGTCACTGAGAGACACTAAACCAGAGTCTGTCACTGAGAGACACTGTACCCATAGAGTCCGTCACTGAGAGACACTGACCCATAGAGTCCGTCACTGAGAGACAACGACCTATAGAATCCATCACTGAGAGACTCTGACCTATAGAATCCATCACTGAGAGACATTGACCTATAGAATCCGTCACTGAGAGACACTGACCTATTGAATCCGTCACTGAGAGACACTGAACCTATTGAATCCATCACTGAGATACATTGCCCCTTAGAGTCCGTCACTAAGGGACACTAAACCAGAGTCCGTCACTGAGAGACACTGAACACATTGAGTCCGTCACTGAGAGACACTGACCCAGACAGTCCGTCAATAAGAGACACTGACCTATAGAATCCATCACTGAGAGACTCTGACCTATAGAATCCGTCACTGAGAGACACTGACCCATAGTATCTGTCACTGTGAGACACTGACCCATAGAGTCCGTCACTGAGAGATACTGACCTATAGAATCCATCACTGAGAGGCACTGACCCATAGAATCTGTCACTGAGAGGCACTGACCTATAGAATCCATTACTGAGAGACACTGACCCATAGAATCTGTCACTGAGAGAAACTGACCCATAGAGTCCGTCACTGAGAGACACTGACCTATAGAATCCATCACTGAGGGACACTGACCTATAGAATCCATCACTGAGAGACATTGACCCATAGAGTCCATCACTGAGAGACACTAAACCATAGAGTCCGTCACTGAGATAGACACTGAACCCATAGAGTCCGTGACTGAGAGACACTGACCCATAGAGTCCGTCACTGGCTGACACTGACCTATAGAATCTGTCACTGAGAGACACTGACCCATAGAGTCCGTCACTGAGAGACACTGACCTATAGAATCTGTCAGTGAGAGACACTGACCCATAGAGTCCGTCACTGAGAGACACTGACCTATAGAATCCGTCACTGAGCGAAACGGACCTGTAGAATCTGTCACTGAGAGACACTGACCCATAGAGTCCGTCACTGAGAGACACTGACCCATAGAGTCCGTCAATGAGTGACACTGACCCATAGAGTCTGTCACTGAGAGACATTGACCCATAGAGTCCGTCACTGAGAGACACTAAACCAGAGTCCGTCACTGAGTGACAATGACCCATAGAGTCCGTCACTGAGAGACACTGACCTATAGAATCCATCACTGAGAGACTCTGACCTATAGAATCCATCACTGAGAGACACTGACCCATAGAATCTGTCACTGTGAGACACTGACCCATAGAGTCCGTCACTGAGAGACACTGACCTATATAATCTGTCACTGAGAGACACTGACCCATAGAATCTGTCACTGAGAGGCACTGACCTATAGAATCCATCACTGAGAGACACTGACCCATAGAATCTGTCACTGAGAGAAACTGACCCATAGAGTCCGTCACTGAGAGACACTGACGTATAGAATCCGTCACTGAGGGTCACTGACCTATAGAATCCATCACTGAGAGACATTGACCCATAGAGTCCGTCACTGAGAGACACTAAACCATAGAGTCCGTCACTGAGAGAGACACTGAACCCATAGATTCCATCACTGAGAGACACTAAACCATAGAGTCCGTCACTGAGAGAGACACTGAACCCATAAAGTCCGTCACTGAGAGACACTGACCCATAGAGTCCGTCACTGAGAGACACTGACCCATAGAGTCCGTCACTGAGTGACACTGACCTATAGAATCTGTCACTGAGAGACACTGACCCATAGAGTCCGTCACTGAGAGACACTGACCCATAGAGTGCGTCACTGAGCGAAACGGACCTGTAGAATCTGTCACTGAGAGACACCGACCCATAGAGTCCGTCAGTGAGAGAGACTGACCCATAGAGTCCGTCACTGAGTGACACTGACCCATAGAGTCTGTCACTTAGCGACACTGACCCATGGAGTCCTTCACTGAGTGAAACTGACCTAGAGAATCTGTCACTGAGGGACACTGACCCATAGAATCTGTCACTGAGAGACACTGACCTATAGAATCCATCATTGAGCGACACTGACCTATAGAATCCGCCACTGAGAGACACTGACCTATTGAATCCATCACTGAGAAACATTGACCCATAGACTCCGTCACTGAGAGACACTAAACCAGAGTCCGTCACTGAGAGACACTGTACCCATAGAGTCCGTCACTGAGAGACACTGACCCATAGAGTCCGTCACTGAGAGACACTGACCCATAGAGTCCGTCACTGAGAGACACTGACCTATAGAATCCATCACTGAGAGACATTGACCTATAGAATCCATCACTGAGAGACACTGACCTACAGAATCCGTCACTGAGAGACACTGACCTATTGAATCCATCACTGAGAGACATTGACCCATAGAGTCCGTCACTGAGAGACACTAAACCAGATTCCGTCACTGAGAGACACTGACCTATAGAATCCATCACTGAGAGACTCTGACCTATAGAATCCATCACTGAGAGACACTGACCCATAGAATCTGTCACTGTGAGACACTGACCCATGGAGTCCGTCACTGAGAGACACTGACCTATAGAATCTGTCACTGAGAGACACTGACCCATAGAATCTGTCACTGAGAGGCACTGACCTATAGAATCCATCACTGAGAGACACTGACCCATAGAATCTGTCACTGAGAGATCTGACCCATAGAGTCCGTCACTGACTGACACTGACCTATAGAATCCGTCACTGAGGGACACTGACCTATAGAATCCATCACTGAGAGACATTGACCCATAGAGTCCGTCACTGAGAGACACTAAACCATAGAGTCCGTCACTGAGAGAGACACTGAACCCATAGAGTCCGTCACTGAGAGACACTAAACCATAGAGTCCGTCACTGAGAGAGACACTGAACCCATAAAGTCCGTCACTGAGAGACACTGACCCATAGAGTCCGTCACTGAGAGACACTGACCCATAGAGTCCGTCACTGAGTGACACTAAACCAGAGTCCGTCACTGAGAGACACTGACCTATAGAATCCATCACTGAGAGACTCTGACCTATAGAATCCATCACTGAGAGACACTGACCCATAGAATCTGTCACTGTGAGACACTGACCCATGGAGTCCATCACTGAGAGACACTGACCTATAGAATCTGTCACTGAGAGACACTGACCCATAGAATCTGTCACTGAGAGGCACTGACCTATAGAATCCATCACTGAGAGACACTGACCCATAGAATCTGTCACTGAGAGACACTGACCTATAGAATCCATCATTGAGCGACACTGACCTATAGAATCCGCCACTGAGAGACACTGACCTATTGAATCCATCACTGAGAAACATTGACCCATAGACTCCGTCACTGAGAGACACTAAACCAGAGTCCGTCACTGAGAGACACTGTACCCATAGAGTCCGTCACTGAGAGACACTGACCCATAGAGTCCGTCACTGAGAGACACTGACCTATAGAATCCATCACTGAGAGACATTGACCTATAGAATCTGTCACTGAGAGACATTGACCTATAGAATCCATCACTGAGAGACACTGACCTATAGAATCCGTCACTGAGAGACACTGACCTATTGAATCCATCACTGAGAGACATTGACCCATAGAGTCCGTCACTGAGAGACACTAAACCAGAGTCCGTCACTGAGAGACACTGAAGACATAGAGTCCGTCACTGAGAGACACTGACCCAGTAGTCCGTCACTGAGAGACACTGACCTATATAATCCATCACTGAGAGATTCTGACCTATCGAATCCATCACTGAGAGACACTGACCTATAGAATCTGTCACTGAGACACACTGACCCATAGAGTCCGTCACTGAGAGACACTGACCTATAGAATCTGTCACTGAGAGACACTGACCCATAGAATCTGTCACTGAGAGGCACTGACCTATAGAATCCATCACTGAGAGACACTGACGCATAGAATCTGTCACTGAGAGAAACTGACCCATAGAGTCCGTCACTGAGAGACACTGACTTATAGAATCCATCACTGAGAGACACTGACCTATAGAATCCATCACTGAGAGACACTGACCCATAGAGTCCATCACTGAGAGACACTGACCCATAGAATCTGTCACTGAGAGACACTGACCCACAGAGTCCGTCACTGAGAGACACTGACCCATAGAGTCCGTCACTGAGAGACACTGACCCATAGAATCTGTCACTGAGAGACACTGACCCCTAGCGTCCATCACTGAGAGACACTGAGCCCTTTGAGCCCATAGAATCTGTCACTGAGAAAAACTGACCCATAGATTCCATCACTGAGAGACATTGACACATTAGTCCATTATTGAGAGGCACTAACCTATGGTGTCCACCACTGAGAGACACTGACACCGAGTCCATCATTGAGAGACACTGATCTATAGAGTCCATCACTGACAGACACTGACCCATAGAATACATCACTGAGAGACACTGACCCATAGAGTCCATCATTGAGAGACATAAGATCATGAGACATAGGAGCAGAAGTAGGCCATTCGGCCCATCGAGTCTGCTCCGCCATCTATGATCTTATAAACCACAACTCCACTTTCCTGTCTTTTCCCCATAACCCTTGATTCTCTTACTGATTAAAAATCTGTCTATCTAGCCTTTAATATATTTAATGACCCAACCTCTACAAGCCTCTGCAGTAAAGAATTCCACAGATTCACTACCCTCTGAGAGAAGAAATTCCTCCTCATCTCGGTCTTAAATGGGTGACCCCTTACTCTAAGGTTATGCCCTCTGGTCCTAAACTCTCCCAGAAGGGGAAACAACCTCTCAGCATCTACCGTGTCAATCCCCCAAAGAATTTTATTTGTTTCAATAAGGTTGCCCTCATTCTCCTAAACTCCAATGAGTACTTGCTCAACCTAATCAACCTCTCCTCATAAGAAAATCCCTCCATACTCAGGATCAACCTCCTCTGGACAGCCTCCAATGCCAGTATATCTTTTCTTAAATAAGCGGACCAAAACTGTTCTAGGTATGGCCTTGTATAATTTTTGCAAGACTTCCCTATTTTTATACTCCATTCCCTTTGAAATAAAGGCCAACATTCCATTTCCTGCTGAACTTGTACGCTAGCTTTTCGTGATTCATGCATGAGGCCCCCCCAAATCCCTCTGTGCTGCAACTTTCTGCAGTCCTTCTCCATTTAATTATTATTCAGCTCCTCTATTCTTCCTGTCAAAGTGCATAACCTCACATTTTCCCACATTATATTCCTTTTGCCAAGTTTTTGCCCACTTACCTATATCCCTCTATAGACTCTTTGTGTCATCCTCACCACTTGCCTTCCCATCTATTTTTGTGTCACGACCCATAGAGTCCTTCACTGAGAGACACTGACCCAGAGAGTCCTTCACTGAGAGACACTGACCCAGAGTCCATCACTGAGAGACACTGACCCATAGAGTCCATCACTGAGAGACACTGACCCATAGAGTCCTTCACTGAGAGACACTGACCCAGAGTCCATCACTGAGAGACACTGACCCATAGAGTCCGTCACTGAGAGACACTGACCCAGAGTCCATCACTGAGAGACACTGACCCATAGAGTCCTTCACTGAGAGGCACTGACCCATAGAGTCCTTCACTGAGAGACACTGACCCAGAGTCCATCACTGAGAGACACTGACCCATAGAGTTCACCAGTGAGACATTGACCCATAGAGTCCGTCACAGAGAGATGCTGACCCATAGAGTCCGTCACTGAGAGACACTGAACATAGAGTCCTTCACTGAGAGACTCAGACCTATAGAATCCATCACTGAGAGATATTGACCCATAGAATCCGTCACTGAGAGACACTGACCTATAGAATCCGTCACTGAGAGACACTGACCTATTGAATCCATCACTGAGAGACATTGACCCATAGAGTCCGTCACTGAGAGACACTAAACCAGAGTCCGTCACTGAGTGACAATGACCCATAGAGTCCGTCACTGAGAGACACTGACCTATAGAATCCATCACTGAGAGACTCTGACCTATAGAATCCATCACTGAGAGACACTGACCCATAGAATCTGTCACTGTGAGACACTGACCCATAGAGTCCGTCACTGAGAGACACTGACCTATAGAATCTGTCACTGAGAGACACTGACCCATAGAATCTGTCACTGAGAGGCACTGACCTATAGAATCCATCACTGAGAGACACTGACCCATAGAATCTGTCACTGAGAGAAACTGACCCATAGAGTCCGTCACTGAGAGACACTGACGTATAGAATCCGTCACTGAGGGTCACTGACCTATAGAATCCATCACTGAGAGACATTGACCCATAGAGTCCGTCACTGAGAGACACTAAACCATAGAGTCCGTCACTGAGAGAGACACTGAACCCATAGATTCCATCACTGAGAGACACTAAACCATAGAGTCCGTCACTGAGAGAGACACTGAACCCATAAAGTCCGTCACTGAGAGACACTGACCCATAGAGTCCGTCACTGAGAGACACTGACCCATAGAGTCCGTCACTGAGTGACACTGACCTATAGAATCTGTCACTGAGAGACACTGACCCATAGAGTCCGTCACTGAGAGACACTGACCCATAGAGTGCGTCACTGAGCGAAACGGACCTGTAGAATCTGTCACTGAGAGACACCGACCCATAGAGTCCGTCAGTGAGAGAGACTGACCCATAGAGTCCGTCACTGAGTGACACTGACCCATAGAGTCTGTCACTTAGCGACACTGACCCATGGAGTCCTTCACTGAGTGAAACTGACCTAGAGAATCTGTCACTGAGGGACACTGACCCATAGAATCTGTCACTGAGAGACACTGACCTATAGAATCCATCATTGAGCGACACTGACCTATAGAATCCGCCACTGAGAGACACTGACCTATTGAATCCATCACTGAGAAACATTGACCCATAGACTCCGTCACTGAGAGACACTAAACCAGAGTCCGTCACTGAGAGACACTGTACCCATAGAGTCCGTCACTGAGAGACACTGACCCATAGAGTCCGTCACTGAGAGACACTGACCCATAGAGTCCGTCACTGAGAGACACTGACCTATAGAATCCATCACTGAGAGACATTGACCTATAGAATCCATCACTGAGAGACACTGACCTACAGAATCCGTCACTGAGAGACACTGACCTATTGAATCCATCACTGAGAGACATTGACCCATAGAGTCCGTCACTGAGAGACACTAAACCAGATTCCGTCACTGAGAGACACTGACCTATAGAATCCATCACTGAGAGACTCTGACCTATAGAATCCATCACTGAGAGACACTGACCCATAGAATCTGTCACTGTGAGACACTGACCCATGGAGTCCGTCACTGAGAGACACTGACCTATAGAATCTGTCACTGAGAGACACTGACCCATAGAATCTGTCACTGAGAGGCACTGACCTATAGAATCCATCACTGAGAGACACTGACCCATAGAATCTGTCACTGAGAGATCTGACCCATAGAGTCCGTCACTGACTGACACTGACCTATAGAATCCGTCACTGAGGGACACTGACCTATAGAATCCATCACTGAGAGACATTGACCCATAGAGTCCGTCACTGAGAGACACTAAACCATAGAGTCCGTCACTGAGAGAGACACTGAACCCATAGAGTCCGTCACTGAGAGACACTAAACCATAGAGTCCGTCACTGAGAGAGACACTGAACCCATAAAGTCCGTCACTGAGAGACACTGACCCATAGAGTCCGTCACTGAGAGACACTGACCCATAGAGTCCGTCACTGAGTGACACTAAACCAGAGTCCGTCACTGAGAGACACTGACCTATAGAATCCATCACTGAGAGACTCTGACCTATAGAATCCATCACTGAGAGACACTGACCCATAGAATCTGTCACTGTGAGACACTGACCCATGGAGTCCGTCACTGAGAGACACTGACCTATAGAATCTGTCACTGAGAGACACTGACCCATAGAATCTGTCACTGAGAGGCACTGACCTATAGAATCCATCACTGAGAGACACTGACCCATAGAATCTGTCACTGAGAGACACTGACCTATAGAATCCATCATTGAGCGACACTGACCTATAGAATCCGCCACTGAGAGACACTGACCTATTGAATCCATCACTGAGAAACATTGACCCATAGACTCCGTCACTGAGAGACACTAAACCAGAGTCCGTCACTGAGAGACACTGTACCCATAGAGTCCGTCACTGAGAGACACTGACCCATAGAGTCCGTCACTGAGAGACACTGACCTATAGAATCCATCACTGAGAGACATTGACCTATAGAATCTGTCACTGAGAGACATTGACCTATAGAATCCATCACTGAGAGATTCTGACCTATCGAATCCATCACTGAGAGACACTGACCTATAGAATCTGTCACTGAGACACACTGACCCATAGAGTCCGTCACTGAGAGACACTGACCTATAGAATCTGTCACTGAGAGACACTGACCCATAGAATCTGTCACTGAGAGGCACTGACCTATAGAATCCATCACTGAGAGACACTGACGCATAGAATCTGTCACTGAGAGAAACTGACCCATAGAGTCCGTCACTGAGAGACACTGACTTATAGAATCCATCACTGAGAGACACTGACCTATAGAATCCATCACTGAGAGACACTGACCCATAGAGTCCATCACTGAGAGACACTGACCCATAGAATCTGTCACTGAGAGACACTGACCCACAGAGTCCGTCACTGAGAGACACTGACCCATAGAGTCCGTCACTGAGAGACACTGACCCATAGAATCTGTCACTGAGAGACACTGACCCCTAGCGTCCATCACTGAGAGACACTGAGCCCTTTGAGCCCATAGAATCTGTCACTGAGAAAAACTGACCCATAGATTCCATCACTGAGAGACATTGACACATTAGTCCATTATTGAGAGGCACTAACCTATGGTGTCCACCACTGAGAGACACTGACACCGAGTCCATCATTGAGAGACACTGATCTATAGAGTCCATCACTGACAGACACTGACCCATAGAATACATCACTGAGAGACACTGACCCATAGAGTCCATCATTGAGAGACATAAGATCATGAGACATAGGAGCAGAAGTAGGCCATTCGGCCCATCGAGTCTGCTCCGCCATCTATGATCTTATAAACCACAACTCCACTTTCCTGTCTTTTCCCCATAACCCTTGATTCTCTTACTGATTAAAAATCTGTCTATCTAGCCTTTAATATATTTAATGACCCAACCTCTACAAGCCTCTGCAGTAAAGAATTCCACAGATTCACTACCCTCTGAGAGAAGAAATTCCTCCTCATCTCGGTCTTAAATGGGTGACCCCTTACTCTAAGGTTATGCCCTCTGGTCCTAAACTCTCCCAGAAGGGGAAACAACCTCTCAGCATCTACCGTGTCAATCCCCCAAAGAATTTTATTTGTTTCAATAAGGTTGCCCTCATTCTCCTAAACTCCAATGAGTACTTGCTCAACCTAATCAACCTCTCCTCATAAGAAAATCCCTCCATACTCAGGATCAACCTCCTCTGGACAGCCTCCAATGCCAGTATATCTTTTCTTAAATAAGCGGACCAAAACTGTTCTAGGTATGGCCTTGTATAATTTTTGCAAGACTTCCCTATTTTTATACTCCATTCCCTTTGAAATAAAGGCCAACATTCCATTTCCTGCTGAACTTGTACGCTAGCTTTTCGTGATTCATGCATGAGGCCCCCCCAAATCCCTCTGTGCTGCAACTTTCTGCAGTCCTTCTCCATTTAATTATTATTCAGCTCCTCTATTCTTCCTGTCAAAGTGCATAACCTCACATTTTCCCACATTATATTCCTTTTGCCAAGTTTTTGCCCACTTACCTATATCCCTCTATAGACTCTTTGTGTCATCCTCACCACTTGCCTTCCCATCTATTTTTGTGTCACGACCCATAGAGTCCTTCACTGAGAGACACTGACCCAGAGAGTCCTTCACTGAGAGACACTGACCCAGAGTCCATCACTGAGAGACACTGACCCATAGAGTCCATCACTGAGAGACACTGACCCATAGAGTCCTTCACTGAGAGACACTGACCCAGAGTCCATCACTGAGAGACACTGACCCATAGAGTCCGTCACTGAGAGACACTGACCGAGAGTCCATCACTGAGAGACACTGACCCATAGAGTCCTTCACTGAGAGGCACTGACCCATAGAGTCCTTCACTGAGAGACACTGACCCAGAGTCCATCACTGAGAGACACTGACCCATAGAGTTCACCAGTGAGACATTGACCCATAGAGTCCGTCACAGAGAGATGCTGACCCATAGAGTCCGTCACTGAGAGACACTGAACATAGAGTCCTTCACTGAGAGACTCAGACCTATAGAATCCATCACTGAGAGATATTGACCCATAGAATCCGTCACTGAGAGACACTGACCTATAGAATCCGTCACTGAGAGACACTGACCTATTGAATCCATCACTGAGAGACATTGACCCATAGAGTCCGTCACTGAGAGACACTAAACCAGAGTCCGTCACTGAGTGACAATGACCCATAGAGTCCGTCACTGAGAGACACTGACCTATAGAATCCATCACTGAGAGACTCTGACCTATAGAATCCATCACTGAGAGACACTGACCCATAGAATCTGTCACTGTGAGACACTGACCCATAGAGTCCGTCACTGAGAGACACTGACCTATAGAATCTGTCACTGAGAGACACTGACCCATAGAATCTGTCACTGAGAGGCACTGACCTATAGAATCCATCACTGAGAGACACTGACCCATAGAATCTGTCACTGAGAGAAACTGACCCATAGAGTCCGTCACTGAGAGACACTGACGTATAGAATCCGTCACTGAGGGTCACTGACCTATAGAATCCATCACTGAGAGACATTGACCCATAGAGTCCGTCACTGAGAGACACTAAACCATAGAGTCCGTCACTGAGAGAGACACTGAACCCATAGATTCCATCACTGAGAGACACTAAACCATAGAGTCCGTCACTGAGAGAGACACTGAACCCATAAAGTCCGTCACTGAGAGACACTGACCCATAGAGTCCGTCACTGAGAGACACTGACCCATAGAGTCCGTCACTGAGTGACACTGACCTATAGAATCTGTCACTGAGAGACACTGACCCATAGAGTCCGTCACTGAGAGACACTGACCCATAGAGTGCGTCACTGAGCGAAACGGACCTGTAGAATCTGTCACTGAGAGACACCGACCCATAGAGTCCGTCAGTGAGAGAGACTGACCCATAGAGTCCGTCACTGAGTGACACTGACCCATAGAGTCTGTCACTTAGCGACACTGACCCATGGAGTCCTTCACTGAGTGAAACTGACCTAGAGAATCTGTCACTGAGGGACACTGACCCATAGAATCTGTCACTGAGAGACACTGACCTATAGAATCCATCATTGAGCGACACTGACCTATAGAATCCGCCACTGAGAGACACTGACCTATTGAATCCATCACTGAGAAACATTGACCCATAGACTCCGTCACTGAGAGACACTAAACCAGAGTCCGTCACTGAGAGACACTGTACCCATAGAGTCCGTCACTGAGAGACACTGACCCATAGAGTCCGTCACTGAGAGACACTGACCCATAGAGTCCGTCACTGAGAGACACTGACCTATAGAATCCATCACTGAGAGACATTGACCTATAGAATCCATCACTGAGAGACACTGACCTACAGAATCCGTCACTGAGAGACACTGACCTATTGAATCCATCACTGAGAGACATTGACCCATAGAGTCCGTCACTGAGAGACACTAAACCAGATTCCGTCACTGAGAGACACTGACCTATAGAATCCATCACTGAGAGACTCTGACCTATAGAATCCATCACTGAGAGACACTGACCCATAGAATCTGTCACTGTGAGACACTGACCCATGGAGTCCGTCACTGAGAGACACTGACCTATAGAATCTGTCACTGAGAGACACTGACCCATAGAATCTGTCACTGAGAGGCACTGACCTATAGAATCCATCACTGAGAGACACTGACCCATAGAATCTGTCACTGAGAGATCTGACCCATAGAGTCCGTCACTGACTGACACTGACCTATAGAATCCGTCACTGAGGGACACTGACCTATAGAATCCATCACTGAGAGACATTGACCCATAGAGTCCGTCACTGAGAGACACTAAACCATAGAGTCCGTCACTGAGAGAGACACTGAACCCATAGAGTCCGTCACTGAGAGACACTAAACCATAGAGTCCGTCACTGAGAGAGACACTGAACCCATAAAGTCCGTCACTGAGAGACACTGACCCATAGAGTCCGTCACTGAGAGACACTGACCCATAGAGTCCGTCACTGAGTGACACTAAACCAGAGTCCGTCACTGAGAGACACTGACCTATAGAATCCATCACTGAGAGACTCTGACCTATAGAATCCATCACTGAGAGACACTGACCCATAGAATCTGTCACTGTGAGACACTGACCCATGGAGTCCGTCACTGAGAGACACTGACCTATAGAATCTGTCACTGAGAGACACTGACCCATAGAATCTGTCACTGAGAGGCACTGACCTATAGAATCCATCACTGAGAGACACTGACGCATAGAATCTGTCACTGAGAGAAACTGACCCATAGAGTCCGTCACTGAGAGACACTGACTTATAGAATCCATCACTGAGAGACACTGACCTATAGAATCCATCACTGAGAGACACTGACCCATAGAGTCCATCACTGAGAGACACTGACCCATAGAATCTGTCACTGAGAGACACTGACCCACAGAGTCCGTCACTGAGAGACACTGACCCATAGAGTCCGTCACTGAGAGACACTGACCCATAGAATCTGTCACTGAGAGACACTGACCCCTAGCGTCCATCACTGAGAGACACTGAGCCCTTTGAGCCCATAGAATCTGTCACTGAGAAAAACTGACCCATAGATTCCATCACTGAGAGACATTGACACATTAGTCCATTATTGAGAGGCACTAACCTATGGTGTCCACCACTGAGAGACACTGACACCGAGTCCATCATTGAGAGACACTGATCTATAGAGTCCATCACTGACAGACACTGACCCATAGAATACATCACTGAGAGACACTGACCCATAGAGTCCATCATTGAGAGACATAAGATCATGAGACATAGGAGCAGAAGTAGGCCATTCGGCCCATCGAGTCTGCTCCGCCATCTATGATCTTATAAACCACAACTCCACTTTCCTGTCTTTTCCCCATAACCCTTGATTCTCTTACTGATTAAAAATCTGTCTATCTAGCCTTTAATATATTTAATGACCCAACCTCTACAAGCCTCTGCAGTAAAGAATTCCACAGATTCACTACCCTCTGAGAGAAGAAATTCCTCCTCATCTCGGTCTTAAATGGGTGACCCCTTACTCTAAGGTTATGCCCTCTGGTCCTAAACTCTCCCAGAAGGGGAAACAACCTCTCAGCATCTACCGTGTCAATCCCCCAAAGAATTTTATTTGTTTCAATAAGGTTGCCCTCATTCTCCTAAACTCCAATGAGTACTTGCTCAACCTAATCAACCTCTCCTCATAAGAAAATCCCTCCATACTCAGGATCAACCTCCTCTGGACAGCCTCCAATGCCAGTATATCTTTTCTTAAATAAGCGGACCAAAACTGTTCTAGGTATGGCCTTGTATAATTTTTGCAAGACTTCCCTATTTTTATACTCCATTCCCTTTGAAATAAAGGCCAACATTCCATTTCCTGCTGAACTTGTACGCTAGCTTTTCGTGATTCATGCATGAGGCCCCCCCAAATCCCTCTGTGCTGCAACTTTCTGCAGTCCTTCTCCATTTAATTATTATTCAGCTCCTCTATTCTTCCTGTCAAAGTGCATAACCTCACATTTTCCCACATTATATTCCTTTTGCCAAGTTTTTGCCCACTTACCTATATCCCTCTATAGACTCTTTGTGTCATCCTCACCACTTGCCTTCCCATCTATTTTTGTGTCACGACCCATAGAGTCCTTCACTGAGAGACACTGACCCAGAGAGTCCTTCACTGAGAGACACTGACCCAGAGTCCATCACTGAGAGACACTGACCCATAGAGTCCATCACTGAGAGACACTGACCCATAGAGTCCTTCACTGAGAGACACTGACCCAGAGTCCATCACTGAGAGACACTGACCCATAGAGTCCGTCACTGAGAGACACTGACCGAGAGTCCATCACTGAGAGACACTGACCCATAGAGTCCTTCACTGAGAGGCACTGACCCATAGAGTCCTTCACTGAGAGACACTGACCCAGAGTCCATCACTGAGAGACACTGACCCATAGAGTTCACCAGTGAGACATTGACCCATAGAGTCCGTCACAGAGAGATGCTGACCCATAGAGTCCGTCACTGAGAGACACTGAACATAGAGTCCTTCACTGAGAGACTCAGACCTATAGAATCCATCACTGAGAGATATTGACCCATAGAATCCGTCACTGAGAGACACTGACCTATAGAATCCGTCACTGAGAGACACTGACCTATTGAATCCATCACTGAGAGACATTGACCCATAGAGTCCGTCACTGAGAGACACTAAACCAGAGTCCGTCACTGAGTGACAATGACCCATAGAGTCCGTCACTGAGAGACACTGACCTATAGAATCCATCACTGAGAGACTCTGACCTATAGAATCCATCACTGAGAGACACTGACCCATAGAATCTGTCACTGTGAGACACTGACCCATAGAGTCCGTCACTGAGAGACACTGACCTATAGAATCTGTCACTGAGAGACACTGACCCATAGAATCTGTCACTGAGAGGCACTGACCTATAGAATCCATCACTGAGAGACACTGACCCATAGAATCTGTCACTGAGAGAAACTGACCCATAGAGTCCGTCACTGAGAGACACTGACGTATAGAATCCGTCACTGAGGGTCACTGACCTATAGAATCCATCACTGAGAGACATTGACCCATAGAGTCCGTCACTGAGAGACACTAAACCATAGAGTCCGTCACTGAGAGAGACACTGAACCCATAGATTCCATCACTGAGAGACACTAAACCATAGAGTCCGTCACTGAGAGAGACACTGAACCCATAAAGTCCGTCACTGAGAGACACTGACCCATAGAGTCCGTCACTGAGAGACACTGACCCATAGAGTCCGTCACTGAGTGACACTGACCTATAGAATCTGTCACTGAGAGACACTGACCCATAGAGTCCGTCACTGAGAGACACTGACCCATAGAGTGCGTCACTGAGCGAAACGGACCTGTAGAATCTGTCACTGAGAGACACCGACCCATAGAGTCCGTCAGTGAGAGAGACTGACCCATAGAGTCCGTCACTGAGTGACACTGACCCATAGAGTCTGTCACTTAGCGACACTGACCCATGGAGTCCTTCACTGAGTGAAACTGACCTAGAGAATCTGTCACTGAGGGACACTGACCCATAGAATCTGTCACTGAGAGACACTGACCTATAGAATCCATCATTGAGCGACACTGACCTATAGAATCCGCCACTGAGAGACACTGACCTATTGAATCCATCACTGAGAAACATTGACCCATAGACTCCGTCACTGAGAGACACTAAACCAGAGTCCGTCACTGAGAGACACTGTACCCATAGAGTCCGTCACTGAGAGACACTGACCCATAGAGTCCGTCACTGAGAGACACTGACCCATAGAGTCCGTCACTGAGAGACACTGACCTATAGAATCCATCACTGAGAGACATTGACCTATAGAATCCATCACTGAGAGACACTGACCTACAGAATCCGTCACTGAGAGACACTGACCTATTGAATCCATCACTGAGAGACATTGACCCATAGAGTCCGTCACTGAGAGACACTAAACCAGATTCCGTCACTGAGAGACACTGACCTATAGAATCCATCACTGAGAGACTCTGACCTATAGAATCCATCACTGAGAGACACTGACCCATAGAATCTGTCACTGTGAGACACTGACCCATGGAGTCCGTCACTGAGAGACACTGACCTATAGAATCTGTCACTGAGAGACACTGACCCATAGAATCTGTCACTGAGAGGCACTGACCTATAGAATCCATCACTGAGAGACACTGACCCATAGAATCTGTCACTGAGAGATCTGACCCATAGAGTCCGTCACTGACTGACACTGACCTATAGAATCCGTCACTGAGGGACACTGACCTATAGAATCCATCACTGAGAGACATTGACCCATAGAGTCCGTCACTGAGAGACACTAAACCATAGAGTCCGTCACTGAGAGAGACACTGAACCCATAGAGTCCGTCACTGAGAGACACTAAACCATAGAGTCCGTCACTGAGAGAGACACTGAACCCATAAAGTCCGTCACTGAGAGACACTGACCCATAGAGTCCGTCACTGAGAGACACTGACCCATAGAGTCCGTCACTGAGTGACACTAAACCAGAGTCCGTCACTGAGAGACACTGACCTATAGAATCCATCACTGAGAGACTCTGACCTATAGAATCCATCACTGAGAGACACTGACCCATAGAATCTGTCACTGTGAGACACTGACCCATGGAGTCCGTCACTGAGAGACACTGACCTATAGAATCTGTCACTGAGAGACACTGACCCATAGAATCTGTCACTGAGAGGCACTGACCTATAGAATCCATCACTGAGAGACACTGACGCATAGAATCTGTCACTGAGAGAAACTGACCCATAGAGTCCGTCACTGAGAGACACTGACTTATAGAATCCATCACTGAGAGACACTGACCTATAGAATCCATCACTGAGAGACACTGACCCATAGAGTCCATCACTGAGAGACACTGACCCATAGAATCTGTCACTGAGAGACACTGACCCACAGAGTCCGTCACTGAGAGACACTGACCCATAGAGTCCGTCACTGAGAGACACTGACCCATAGAATCTGTCACTGAGAGACACTGACCCCTAGCGTCCATCACTGAGAGACACTGAGCCCTTTGAGCCCATAGAATCTGTCACTGAGAAAAACTGACCCATAGATTCCATCACTGAGAGACATTGACACATTAGTCCATTATTGAGAGGCACTAACCTATGGTGTCCACCACTGAGAGACACTGACACCGAGTCCATCATTGAGAGACACTGATCTATAGAGTCCATCACTGACAGACACTGACCCATAGAATACATCACTGAGAGACACTGACCCATAGAGTCCATCATTGAGAGACATAAGATCATGAGACATAGGAGCAGAAGTAGGCCATTCGGCCCATCGAGTCTGCTCCGCCATCTATGATCTTATAAACCACAACTCCACTTTCCTGTCTTTTCCCCATAACCCTTGATTCTCTTACTGATTAAAAATCTGTCTATCTAGCCTTTAATATATTTAATGACCCAACCTCTACAAGCCTCTGCAGTAAAGAATTCCACAGATTCACTACCCTCTGAGAGAAGAAATTCCTCCTCATCTCGGTCTTAAATGGGTGACCCCTTACTCTAAGGTTATGCCCTCTGGTCCTAAACTCTCCCAGAAGGGGAAACAACCTCTCAGCATCTACCGTGTCAATCCCCCAAAGAATTTTATTTGTTTCAATAAGGTTGCCCTCATTCTCCTAAACTCCAATGAGTACTTGCTCAACCTAATCAACCTCTCCTCATAAGAAAATCCCTCCATACTCAGGATCAACCTCCTCTGGACAGCCTCCAATGCCAGTATATCTTTTCTTAAATAAGCGGACCAAAACTGTTCTAGGTATGGCCTTGTATAATTTTTGCAAGACTTCCCTATTTTTATACTCCATTCCCTTTGAAATAAAGGCCAACATTCCATTTCCTGCTGAACTTGTACGCTAGCTTTTCGTGATTCATGCATGAGGCCCCCCCAAATCCCTCTGTGCTGCAACTTTCTGCAGTCCTTCTCCATTTAATTATTATTCAGCTCCTCTATTCTTCCTGTCAAAGTGCATAACCTCACATTTTCCCACATTATATTCCTTTTGCCAAGTTTTTGCCCACTTACCTATATCCCTCTATAGACTCTTTGTGTCATCCTCACCACTTGCCTTCCCATCTATTTTTGTGTCACGACCCATAGAGTCCTTCACTGAGAGACACTGACCCAGAGAGTCCTTCACTGAGAGACACTGACCCAGAGTCCATCACTGAGAGACACTGACCCATAGAGTCCATCACTGAGAGACACTGACCCATAGAGTCCTTCACTGAGAGACACTGACCCAGAGTCCATCACTGAGAGACACTGACCCATAGAGTCCGTCACTGAGAGACACTGACCGAGAGTCCATCACTGAGAGACACTGACCCATAGAGTCCTTCACTGAGAGGCACTGACCCATAGAGTCCTTCACTGAGAGACACTGACCCAGAGTCCATCACTGAGAGACACTGACCCATAGAGTTCACCAGTGAGACATTGACCCATAGAGTCCGTCACAGAGAGATGCTGACCCATAGAGTCCGTCACTGAGAGACACTGAACATAGAGTCCTTCACTGAGAGACTCAGACCTATAGAATCCATCACTGAGAGATATTGACCCATAGAATCCGTCACTGAGAGACACTGACCTATAGAATCCGTCACTGAGAGACACTGACCTATTGAATCCATCACTGAGAGACATTGACCCATAGAGTCCGTCACTGAGAGACACTAAACCAGAGTCCGTCACTGAGTGACAATGACCCATAGAGTCCGTCACTGAGAGACACTGACCTATAGAATCCATCACTGAGAGACTCTGACCTATAGAATCCATCACTGAGAGACACTGACCCATAGAATCTGTCACTGTGAGACACTGACCCATAGAGTCCGTCACTGAGAGACACTGACCTATAGAATCTGTCACTGAGAGACACTGACCCATAGAATCTGTCACTGAGAGGCACTGACCTATAGAATCCATCACTGAGAGACACTGACCCATAGAATCTGTCACTGAGAGAAACTGACCCATAGAGTCCGTCACTGAGAGACACTGACGTATAGAATCCGTCACTGAGGGTCACTGACCTATAGAATCCATCACTGAGAGACATTGACCCATAGAGTCCGTCACTGAGAGACACTAAACCATAGAGTCCGTCACTGAGAGAGACACTGAACCCATAGATTCCATCACTGAGAGACACTAAACCATAGAGTCCGTCACTGAGAGAGACACTGAACCCATAAAGTCCGTCACTGAGAGACACTGACCCATAGAGTCCGTCACTGAGAGACACTGACCCATAGAGTCCGTCACTGAGTGACACTGACCTATAGAATCTGTCACTGAGAGACACTGACCCATAGAGTCCGTCACTGAGAGACACTGACCCATAGAGTGCGTCACTGAGCGAAACGGACCTGTAGAATCTGTCACTGAGAGACACCGACCCATAGAGTCCGTCAGTGAGAGAGACTGACCCATAGAGTCCGTCACTGAGTGACACTGACCCATAGAGTCTGTCACTTAGCGACACTGACCCATGGAGTCCTTCACTGAGTGAAACTGACCTAGAGAATCTGTCACTGAGGGACACTGACCCATAGAATCTGTCACTGAGAGACACTGACCTATAGAATCCATCATTGAGCGACACTGACCTATAGAATCCGCCACTGAGAGACACTGACCTATTGAATCCATCACTGAGAAACATTGACCCATAGACTCCGTCACTGAGAGACACTAAACCAGAGTCCGTCACTGAGAGACACTGTACCCATAGAGTCCGTCACTGAGAGACACTGACCCATAGAGTCCGTCACTGAGAGACACTGACCCATAGAGTCCGTCACTGAGAGACACTGACCTATAGAATCCATCACTGAGAGACATTGACCTATAGAATCCATCACTGAGAGACACTGACCTACAGAATCCGTCACTGAGAGACACTGACCTATTGAATCCATCACTGAGAGACATTGACCCATAGAGTCCGTCACTGAGAGACACTAAACCAGATTCCGTCACTGAGAGACACTGACCTATAGAATCCATCACTGAGAGACTCTGACCTATAGAATCCATCACTGAGAGACACTGACCCATAGAATCTGTCACTGTGAGACACTGACCCATGGAGTCCGTCACTGAGAGACACTGACCTATAGAATCTGTCACTGAGAGACACTGACCCATAGAATCTGTCACTGAGAGGCACTGACCTATAGAATCCATCACTGAGAGACACTGACCCATAGAATCTGTCACTGAGAGATCTGACCCATAGAGTCCGTCACTGACTGACACTGACCTATAGAATCCGTCACTGAGGGACACTGACCTATAGAATCCATCACTGAGAGACATTGACCCATAGAGTCCGTCACTGAGAGACATTGACCCATAGAGTCCGTCACTGAGAGACACTAAACCATAGAGTCCGTCACTGAGAGAGACACTGAACCCATAGAGTCCGTCACTGAGAGACACTAAACCATAGAGTCCGTCACTGAGAGAGACACTGAACCCATAAAGTCCGTCACTGAGAGACACTGACCCATAGAGTCCGTCACTGAGAGACACTGACCCATAGAGTCCGTCACTGAGTGACACTAAACCAGAGTCCGTCACTGAGAGACACTGACCTATAGAATCCATCACTGAGAGACTCTGACCTATAGAATCCATCACTGAGAGACACTGACCCATAGAATCTGTCACTGTGAGACACTGACCCATGGAGTCCGTCACTGAGAGACACTGACCTATAGAATCTGTCACTGAGAGACACTGACCCATAGAATCTGTCACTGAGAGGCACTGACCTATAGAATCCATCACTGAGAGACACTGACCCATAGAATCTGTCACTGAGAGACACTGACCTATAGAATCCATCATTGAGCGACACTGACCTATAGAATCCGCCACTGAGAGACACTGACCTATTGAATCCATCACTGAGAAACATTGACCCATAGACTCCGTCACTGAGAGACACTAAACCAGAGTCCGTCACTGAGAGACACTGTACCCATAGAGTCCGTCACTGAGAGACACTGACCCATAGAGTCCGTCACTGAGAGACACTGACCTATAGAATCCATCACTGAGAGACATTGACCTATAGAATCTGTCACTGAGAGACATTGACCTATAGAATCCATCACTGAGAGACACTGACCTATAGAATCCGTCACTGAGAGACACTGACCTATTGAATCCATCACTGAGAGACATTGACCCATAGAGTCCGTCACTGAGAGACACTAAACCAGAGTCCGTCACTGAGAGACACTGAAGACATAGAGTCCGTCACTGAGAGACACTGACCCAGTAGTCCGTCACTGAGAGACACTGACCTATATAATCCATCACTGAGAGATTCTGACCTATCGAATCCATCACTGAGAGACACTGACCTATAGAATCTGTCACTGAGACACACTGACCCATAGAGTCCGTCACTGAGAGACACTGACCTATAGAATCTGTCACTGAGAGACACTGACCCATAGAATCTGTCACTGAGAGGCACTGACCTATAGAATCCATCACTGAGAGACACTGACGCATAGAATCTGTCACTGAGAGAAACTGACCCATAGAGTCCGTCACTGAGAGACACTGACTTATAGAATCCATCACTGAGAGACACTGACCTATAGAATCCATCACTGAGAGACACTGACCCATAGAGTCCATCACTGAGAGACACTGACCCATAGAATCTGTCACTGAGAGACACTGACCCACAGAGTCCGTCACTGAGAGACACTGACCCATAGAGTCCGTCACTGAGAGACACTGACCCATAGAATCTGTCACTGAGAGACACTGACCCCTAGCGTCCATCACTGAGAGACACTGAGCCCTTTGAGCCCATAGAATCTGTCACTGAGAAAAACTGACCCATAGATTCCATCACTGAGAGACATTGACACATTAGTCCATTATTGAGAGGCACTAACCTATGGTGTCCACCACTGAGAGACACTGACACCGAGTCCATCATTGAGAGACACTGATCTATAGAGTCCATCACTGACAGACACTGACCCATAGAATACATCACTGAGAGACACTGACCCATAGAGTCCATCATTGAGAGACATAAGATCATGAGACATAGGAGCAGAAGTAGGCCATTCAGCCCATCGAGTCTGCTCCGCCATCTATGATCTTATAAACCACAACTCCACTTTCCTGTCTTTTCCCCATAACCCTTGATTCTCTTACTGATTAAAAATCTGTCTATCTAGCCTTTAATATATTTAATGACCCAACCTCTACAAGCCTCTGCAGTAAAGAATTCCACAGATTCACTACCCTCTGAGAGAAGAAATTCCTCCTCATCTCGGTCTTAAATGGGTGACCCCTTACTCTAAGGTTATGCCCTCTGGTCCTAAACTCTCCCAGAAGGGGAAACAACCTCTCAGCATCTACCGTGTCAATCCCCCAAAGAATTTTATTTGTTTCAATAAGGTTGCCCTCATTCTCCTAAACTCCAATGAGTACTTGCTCAACCTAATCAACCTCTCCTCATAAGAAAATCCCTCCATACTCAGGATCAACCTCCTCTGGACAGCCTCCAATGCCAGTATATCTTTTCTTAAATAAGCGGACCAAAACTGTTCTAGGTATGGCCTTGTATAATTTTTGCAAGACTTCCCTATTTTTATACTCCATTCCCTTTGAAATAAAGGCCAACATTCCATTTCCTGCTGAACTTGTACGCTAGCTTTTCGTGATTCATGCATGAGGCCCCCCCAAATCCCTCTGTGCTGCAACTTTCTGCAGTCCTTCTCCATTTAATTATTATTCAGCTCCTCTATTCTTCCTGTCAAAGTGCATAACCTCACATTTTCCCACATTATATTCCTTTTGCCAAGTTTTTGCCCACTTACCTATATCCCTCTATAGACTCTTTGTGTCATCCTCACCACTTGCCTTCCCATCTATTTTTGTGTCACGACCCATAGAGTCCTTCACTGAGAGACACTGACCCAGAGAGTCCTTCACTGAGAGACACTGACCCAGAGTCCATCACTGAGAGACACTGACCCATAGAGTCCATCACTGAGAGACACTGACCCATAGAGTCCTTCACTGAGAGACACTGACCCAGAGTCCATCACTGAGAGACACTGACCCATAGAGTCCGTCACTGAGAGACACTGACCCAGAGTCCATCACTGAGAGACACTGACCCATAGAGTCCTTCACTGAGAGGCACTGACCCATAGAGTCCTTCACTGAGAGACACTGACCCAGAGTCCATCACTGAGAGACACTGACCCATAGAGTTCACCAGTGAGACATTGACCCATAGAGTCCGTCACAGAGAGATGCTGACCCATAGAGTCCGTCACTGAGAGACACTGAACATAGAGTCCTTCACTGAGACATTGACCCAGAGTCCATCACTGAGAGACACTGACCCATAGAGTCCGTCACTGACACTGACCCAGAGTCCATCACTGAGAGACACTGACCCATAGAGTCCTTCACTGAGAGACACTGACCCATAGAGTCCTTCACTGAGAGACACTGACCCATAGAGTCCTTCACTGAGAGACACTGACCCATAGAGTCCACCAGTGAGACATTGACCCATAGAGTCCGTCACAGAGAGATGCTGACCCATAGAGTCCATCACTGAGAGACACTGAACATAGAGTCCTTCACTGAGACATTGACCCATAGAATCCATCACAGAGAGATGCTGACCCATAGAGTCCATCACTGAGACATTGACCCATAGAGTCCGTCACAGAGAGATGCTGACCAATAGAGTCATCACTAAGAGACACTGACACATAGAGTCCACCACTGAGACATTGACCCATAGAGTCCGTCACAGAGAGATGCTGACCCATAGAGTCCGTCACTGAGAGACACTGACCCATAGAGTCCTTCACTGAGACATTGACCCATAGAGTCTGTCACAGAGAGATGCTGACCCATAGAGTCCATCACTGAGAGACATTGACCCGTAGAGTCCTTCACAGAGGGATGCTGACCCATAGAGTCCGTCACTGAGAGACACTGACCCATAGAGTCCGTCACTGAGAGACACTGACCATGGAGACACTGACCTACCTCCCACCCCCTCACAAAGAGGAAATAGTTATTTCTATTAACTCTGTCGACTCTTTTTAAGCCATGTCAGCGCCTCATTTCGATAATCCCGATGGCAAACATTTTGATTCTGTTCCATCAAACAGGATGAGAGGTATGTTAGGAGAGGCACCCAGGTAAGAAACAGCTTTCAGGGCTGATCAGAAGATCACAAGAAATAGAAGCAGGAGTAGTCCATTCGGCCCCTCAAGCTGGCTCCGCCATTTGATAGGATCATGGTTGATCTGATTGCATCCTCAACTTCAATTCCCTGCTTCCCCCGTTACCCTTGATGGTCTTGTTGATCAAAAATCTAGCTAACTCAGCCTCATATCCAATGACACGGCCACCACTGCTCTCTGTTCAAAGACTAACTAACCTGCGAGAGAAGAAATTTCCCCTCCTCTCCATCTAAGTGGGAGATTTTTTTCTAAATGTGCCCCGAATTCTACACTCCCCCATGAGGGGAAACATCCTCTTAGCATCTGCCCTGTCGAGCCCCCTCACAATCTTATATGTTTCAATAAGGTCATCTCTTATTCTTCTATACTCAGAAGAGTATAGGTCCAGCCTGCTCAACCTTTCATCAAAAGACAACACCTTCATCCCAGGAATCAGCTAGTGAACCTTCTCTGAACTGCTTCCAATGAAAGTATATCCCTCCATAAGTAAGGAGACCAGAACTGTACACAGTACTCTTGGTGCCCTTATATTGTTGAATGAAAAGATATGTGCTTTTATACTCCATCTCCCTTGCAATAAAGGCTAATACACTATTTTGCTTTCCTAATTATCTGCTGTACGTGCATGCTAACTCTTTGTGATTCATGTACAAGTACACCCAGATCCCTCTGTAGTGCAGCATTCTGCAGCCCCTGTCCACTTAAATAATATTCTGCTTTTCAATTCATCCTTTCAAAGTGGACAACCTCGTTATACTCCATCTGCCAAATGTTTGTCCACTCACTTAGCCTATCTATATACCTTTGTATATCCCACCATCACCATCCCTGGGTATGTCCTGTCTCACCAGCAGGACAGGCCCAGCAGAGGTGGTGGCACAGTGGTATACAGTCAGGAGGGAGTTGCCCTGGGAATCCTCAACATCGACTCTGGACCCCGTGAAGTCTCATGGCATCAGGTCAAACATGGGCAAGGAAACCTCCTGCTGATTACCACGTACCGTCCATCCCTCAGCTGATGAATCAGTGCTGCTCCATGTTGACTACTTAATGGAAACACTGAGGGTGGCAAGGGCACAAAATGTACTCTGGATGGGGGACTTGATTGTCCAACACCAGGAGTGGCTCGGTAGCATCATTACAGACTGAGCTAGCTGAGTTCTAAAGGACATAGCTGCTAGATTGGGTCCGTGGCAAGTGGTGAGAGAACCAACAAGAGAGAAAAACATACTTGGCATCATCCTCACCAACCTGCCTTTTGCAGATGCATCTGTCACGACAGTATCGGTAGGAGTGACCACCGTACAGCTGTTGTAGAGACGAAGTCCCGCTTTCACAATTGAGTTGTGTGGCACTATCACCGTGCTAAATGGGATGGATTTCAAACATCTCTAGCACCTGAAGACTGGGCATCCATGAGGGACTGTGGACCATCAGCAGCAGAATTGTACTCAAACACAATGTGTAACCTCATGGCCCGGCATATCCCTCATTCTACCATTACCATCAAGCCAGGGAATCAACCCTGGATCAATGAAGAGCAGGAGGGCATGCCAGGAGCAGCACCAGGCCTATCTAAAAATGAGACGTCAACTTAGTGAAGCTATAACAAAGGACTACTTGCATGCCAAACTACATAAACAGCAAGTGATAGAAAGAGCTTTGCAATCCCACAACCAACACATCAGACCTAAGCTCAGCAGTCCTGCTACATCCAACCATGAATGGTGGTGGACAATTAAACAACTCACTGGAGGAGGAGGCGCCACAAAAATCTCCATCTGAAATGATGGGGGAGCCCAGCACATCAGTGGAAAAAATAAGGCTGAAGCATTTGCCACAATCTTCAGCCAGAAGTGCCAAGTGGATGATCCATATTGGCCTTCTCCAGAGGTCCCCAGCATCATAGATGCCAGTCTTCAGCCACTCTAATTCACTACATGTGATATCAAGAAACAGCAAAGGCTATGGGCCCTGACAATATTCTGGCAATAGTACTGAAGGCTTGTGCTCCAGAACTTGCTGTGCCCCTAGCCAAGCTGTTCTAGTACAGTTACAATACTGGCATCTACCCGGCTATGTGGAAAATTGTCCAGGTATGTCCTGTACACCAAATGCAGGACAAATCCAACCCAGCCAATTACTGCCACATCAGTCTACTCTCAATCATCAGTGAAGTGATGGAAGGGGTCATCAATAGTGCTATCAAGCAGCACTTGATTAGCAATAACCTGCTCGCTGAGGCACACTTTAGGTTCCTCCAGGGCCGCTTGGCTCCTGACCTCATTACAGCCCTAGTTCAAACATGGACAAAAGAGCTGAAATCCCAAGGTGAGGTGAGAGTGACTGCCCTTGACATCAAGGCAGCATTTGACTGAGTGTGGCATCAAGGAGCCCTAGCAAAACTGGAATAATTGAGAATCAGGGGGAGAATTCTCTACTGGTTGGAGTCATACCTAGCACAAAGGAAAACTGTTGCGGTTGTTGGAGGTCAATCATCTCAGCTCCATAACATCACTTAAGGAGTTCCTCAGGGTAGTGTCCTAGGCCCAACCATCTTTAGCTGCTCCATCAATGACCTTCCTTCCATCATAAGATCAGAAATTGAGATGTTGGCTGATGATTGCACGATGTTCAGCAGCATTCGCGACTCCTCAGATACTGAAGCAGTCCACGTCCAAATGCAGCAAGACCTGGACAATGTCCAGGCTTGGGTTGATAAGTGGCAAGTAACATTCGCGCCACACAAGTGCCAGGCAATGACCATCTCCAATAAGAGAGAACCTAACCATCGCCCCTTGACATCCAATGGCATTACCATCACTTAACTCCCCCACTATCAACATCCTGGGGGTGACCATTGACCAGAAACTGAACTGGACTAGCCATATAAATACTGTGGCTACAAGAGCAGGTCAGAGACTAGGAATCCTGTGACAAGTAACTTCCTGACTCCCCAAAGCTTGTCCACCATCTAGAAGGCACAAGTCAGAAGTGCGATGCAATACTCCCCATTTGACTAGATGAGTGCAGTTCCCACAACAGTCTAGAAGCTTGACACTGCCTAGGAAAAAGCAGCCTGCTTGATTGGCACCACATCCACAAGCATTCACTCCCTCCACCACTGACACACAGTAGCAGCAGTGTGTATCATCTACAAAATGCACTGCAGGAATTCACTAAGTCTCCTTAGACAGTACCTTCTAAACCCACGACCACTACCATCTAGTAGGACAAGGGCAGCAGATAGATGGGAACACCACCACCTGGAAGTTCCCCTCCAAGTCACTCACCATCCTGACTTGGAAATATGTCTCCATTCCTCCACTGTTGCTGGTTCAAGGTCCTGGAACTCCCTTCCTGATAGCACTGTGGGTTTACCCACACCACATGCACTACAGCTGTTCAAGATGGCAGCTCACCACCACCTTCTCAAGGGCAACCACGGATGGGCAATAAATGCTGGCCCAGCCGGTGAAGCCCACATCCTATGAATGAATAAAAAAATCTTACTTTCCCACCTATCTTAGTATCGTCAGCAAATTTGGCTACAATACTGTCAGTCCCTTCATCCAAGTCATTAGTATAGAGCATAAATAGTTAAGGCCCCAGCAGTGAGCTCCATGGCACTCCACTAGCACCCCACTAGTTACAGTTTGCCAAGCAGAAAATGACCCACTTATCCCAGTTCTTTGTTTTCTGTTAGCCAATCTCTATCCGTGCTAAAATATCATCCCCATACCATGAGCTTTTCTCTTTGTAATAATTTTTTATGTGGCACCCTATTGAATGCCTTTCGGATCTCCAAATATATTACATCTACTGATTTGTCTTTATCCACCCTGTTTATTGCATCCTCAAAGAACCCTAATAAGTTTGTCAAACACAATTTCCCTTTCACAAAATCATGCTGACTTTTCTTGATTGTATTATGATTTCCTAAATGTCCTGCTACTAACTCCTTCACAATGGATGCTAGTACTTTCCCTATGTCAGGTGTGAGACTAACTGGCCCATATGTTCCTGCTTTCCATCTCCCTCCTTTCTTGAATGATGGGGTTACATTTCCATGTGGAACTCAGGAATGCTTCAGCATTAGCTACAAGCTATTGTTGGAACATAGTTCTGCAGCCAATTATGGGACAATGTGCCTTTAAGCCAGATCCAAGCTGTTACTAAAATACTTTTGATATATTTTTATGGTGCGTGAGAACACAGTTCAAAAGTGGATTCAGGCATTTGAAAGTACGGCCAAAATAAATTGCCTCAGCACTGTATCTTAAAGGGGAATGGCAGCTATGGAACTCTTTCAGCCTCGGTGACACCACATTTACCAATTTGTTCGAAACATCCGTCGTTCAGTAGAGGATAAGAGCTCACAGTTTGTTCGTTATTTAACATTGCCAGCAATGCATGAATGGTTGGAACGACCGGTGAAAGGGATCAGAGTCAATAGGACAGGCTGACCTACAGCTGGTGGCTGAATGAATTTATTACTAGCTCAATGAACTGGGCAAGATCGTGTAGTTATCAAAATTACACCGCTTCATAAATAGTAATGAAATGTGTGTACCTGTGTCACTGTGCCCTCTGAGTACAGAGTGTTTCTGTACCCAGTGCCCTCTGATTACTGAAGGAGTGTTTTTATACCCAGTACCCTCTGAGTACTGAAGGAGCGTTTCTGTACCCAGTGCCCTTTGAGTACTGAAGGAGCGTTTCTGTACCCAGTGCCCTTTGAGTACTGAAGGAGTGTTTCTGTACCCAGTAGTCTCCAAGTACTGAAGGAGCGTTTCTGTTCCCAGTGCCCTCTTTGTACTGAAGGGAGTATTTCTGTCCCCAGTCGCTGTACCTTCTGAGTACTGAAGGAGTGTTTCTGTACCCAGTGCATACTGAGTACTGAAGGCGTGTTTCGGTGCCCAGTTCCGTCTGAGTGCTGAAGGAGTGTGGTGTGTGTTTTTTTTTAACTAATCATGTGCAAGGTAAAAGCACGACTTTTTGCGGGAGCTGGCGGGGATAAGGGAAAGCAGCGTTGGTGTTTGGGCGAAGCTCAGAAACATGAGAATCAGAATTGGACCTTCCGGAGTGACCAGCAGTGGTTGATCACCCGCCAAGTCGGGGGGGGGGGGGTGTTGGTGAGCGAGTTCCCCTTTAAGAAGAGCGGCAAGGAAGAATGCAGCCAGCTGGCCCGCCGGGCCCTTTGGAACGTTGACCTGGGAGTGGGCGGGAACGGCTGTCAATCAGAGCGGGAGTGGGGCTCTGATTGGCCCGTCGGCGGGAGAGGGGTGGGCGGGCTCTGTGTTTGATTGGTGAATCCGTGGCGCGGTGATTGACAGCTGGGAAGGGCGAGAGAAAGAGAGAGAGAGAGAGAGAGAGTTGGATCGAAGCAGGAGCGAGGGAAGCAGGAGCTACAATGTAAACCGCGAGAGGGCAAAGTGACAGGGGGCGGGAGGGGCAGAGAGAGAGAGAGAGAGAGAGAGGTTCAAAAAAAAATACAAGTCCAATGGAATAACTGGAGAATGATCCCAATATCCCGTTTCCTGGATTACCGAGCGACGGTGGCATCTTTTCTTATCGTTTGTGTGTAGATTGGGGTTTGCCAACAAAAAAGCCTTTTCCAGAGCTCCAACTGTGTGCGGTGAGTGCCTCCGATCACTTCCAAATGCATTCACTGCATTTCAACAGGACCAATTGTTGAGCTTTTTTTAATTGCATTGCCTGTCTGTGTCGTGTTAAACCCCGCTGAGCAAGCTGTTGAATCAGTCAATTCCAGATTTGCAAAGCTTTCATAGACAGGCTTCTGTTTGTTTGCACGCAACTAAATAAAAGATCCGCTTCGTTATCGCAGATCGGCGTCGTTCTCAATCCTCTTCATCTTTTTTGGCGGATTTCTGTTTTGATGTCTCCTCTCTGTGCACCCTTCCCCCGCCACCCCCCGCCCCCCCCCGCCTCTTCCTGCACTCTCAGCATAGCTGAAGTTGAAGGGGTTTTGAAACATCTGGTTCCAGTGGTACTTCAGTGATCTGCACTGAGATCTTGCGGTTCGCACAGACAAACCTTCCGTTAACAAAAGGGGGACTGGATGGCTGTTATTTCTCCTGAACTCCCAGTGACACATTTGTTCCCACTCTCTCTCTCTCTCTTCAAGCTGCAGTCACACTGTTCGCTCCTGCTTCTTCATATGTCTGGCTGTTCTGGTGGAAGGCAGATCGGACAGTCAAATATGGATCTTAAAACAGTTCAGATCTGAATGAATTTAACTGCTTGAATATTTTGAGTCATTGACAGTTAATGTTTTACTGTTGGACCATGATGCTTGGTACCATACTGACCCCTCACTCCATCTCGCCTGCCCCGCTTCTCTCCGCCCACCCTCTTCTCTCCCCTCCATCTGGCCCCCTCCCTCTGCCCCCCTCCCTCTGCCCCCTCCCTCTGCCCACCCCCCTCGGCCCCCCTGCCCACCTCCATCTGCCCCCCTCTCTGCCCCACCTCTCCCCTTCCCCCTCTCGCCCCCTCACGCTTTCCCCCTTCCCCCTCCCCCCATCCCCCTCCCCCCTCTCTCCCTCATCACATCCCCTTCTCTTTCCCTCATCCCCTCCCCTCCCCTCCCCCCTCCCCTCTCCCCCCTCCCCCCTCCCCTCCCTCCCACTCCCTCTCCCCCTCCCACTCGCTTTCCCTCTCCCCTTCCCTCTCCCCTTCCCTCTCCCCTTCCCTCTCCCCTTCCCTCTCCCCTTCCCTCTCCCCTTCCCTCTCCCCTTCCCTCTCCCCCTTTCCCTCTCCCCTTTCCCTCTCCCCTTCCCTCTCCCCCTTTCCCTCTCCCCCTTTCCCTCTCCCCCTTTCCCTCTCCCCCTTTCCCTCTCCCCCTTTCCCTCTCCCCCTTTCCCTCTCCCCCTTTCTCTCTCCCCCTCCCCTTCTCTCTCCCCCTCCCCCTCCCCATTCTCTCCCTCTCCTCCCACCCCCCTCTCTCCTCCCGCCCCCCCTCCGCCCCCCCTCTCTCCCTCCGCCCCCCCTCTCTCCCTCCGCCCCCCCTCTCTCCCTCCGCCCCCCCTCTCCCCCTCCGCGCCCCCTCTCCCCCTCTCACCCTCCGTCCCACCTTCTTTCTTTCTCTCTCTCTGGACCTCCTTTCTCTCTTTCTCTCTCTCTGCCCTTCCTCCTTCTCTGCCCCTCCTGTTTCCCTCTCCATTTCTCTTTGCCCCTATTCTTATTCGCCCTCTCTCTCTGCCCCTCCTCTCTCTCTCTCCATCTCTCATTGCCATTACTTACTCTCTCTCTCTCGCTCCTTCTCTGCCCTCTTCTGCCTCCAACTCTCTCCGCATGTCCTCAAACTCTCACTCTCTCGCCCTGCCCCTCTTCCCTCCTGCCCTCGTCCTGCCCCTCTTCCCTCCTGCCCTCGCCCTGCCCCCTTCCCTCCTGCCCTCGTCCTGCCCCTCTTCCCTCCTGCCCTCGTCCTGCCCCTCTTCCCTCCTGCCCTCGTCCGGCCCCTCTTCCCTCCTGCCCTCGTCCTGCCCCTCTTCGCTCCCGCCCTCTCTCTGCTCCTCTCTCCCCCTTCCTGCTTCCCCCTCCCTGCCCCTCCTCCCTCGCGCCCTCTCTTGCGTCCCTCCCTCGCGCCGTCTCTCTGCCCTTCATGCACTCTCTCTCTGCCTCGTGTCGTCTCACTGCCCATCCTCCTCTGTCCCTCCTCTCTGTCTTCCTCCCACTCCCTTTCCACCCTCCTCCCTCTCTCTCCCCTGTCCTCCCCTCTCGCTGCCCCCTCCCTCCCTGCCCCCTCCCTCCCTTCCCCTCGTGACCCCTCCCTCCCTTCCCCTCGCTGCCCAATCCCTCCCTTTCCCTCTCTGCCCCCTGCACCCTTCCCCTCTCTGTCCCTCCCTATGCCACGTTCTGCCTCTGCCTTTCCTTCTCCCTCTCTGCCCCACCCTTCCCCTCTCTCTGTCTCTCTCTCCTTCTATCTCTCTCTCTCTCCCCCACCCTCATTCCCTCCCACTCTCTCTCTGTCCCATGTTCATTCTCTCCCCCACCCCTCCTCCCCTCGGCCTCCCCTCCCACCCCTTCCCAACTACTCCTTCCCCCCTCCCCTTCCTCCTTCCACCCCCTCCCCTGCCTCCTTCCACCCCTTCCCCTTCCCTTCCCCTCCCCCCCATGCTCCTCCCCTCCCTCTCCCCTCCCCTCCCCACCCTCCCCCCCTCCACCTCCCCTCCCCACCGTCCCCCATTACCCTTCCAACGCTCCCCTCTCGGCCAGGCCTTCCCCCTCTCCCCACCTCCCTCCTCTGTCTCGGTCCCTCCCCCTCCCTCTCGGCCCCTCCCCCTCAGCACCTCCCCTCTGTCTGTGTGCCCCCCCTCTGTCTGTGTGCCCCCCCTCTGTCTGTGTGCCCCCCCTCTGTCTGTGTGCCCCCCCTCTGTCTGTGTGCCCCCCCTCTGTCTGTGTGCCCCCCCTCTGTCTGTGTGCCCCCCCTCTGTCTGTGTGCCCCCCCTCTGTCTGTGTGCCCCCCCTCTGTCTGTGTGCCCCCCCTCTGTCTGTGTGCCCCCCCTCTGTCTGTGTGCCCCCCCTCTGTCTGTGTGCCCCCCCTCTGTCTGTGTGCCCCCCCTCTGTCTGTGTGCCCCCCCTCTGTCTGTGTGCCCCCCCTCTGTCTGTGTGCCCCCCCTCTGTCTGTGTGCCCCCCCTCTGTCTGTGTGCCCCCCCTCTGTCTGTGTGCCCCCCCTCTGTCTGTGTGCCCCCCCTCTGTCTGTGTGCCCCCCCTCTGTCTGTGTGCCCCCCCTCTGTCTGTGTGCCCCCCCTGCCTGTGTGCCCCCCCCGCCTGTGTGCCCCCCCCGCCTGTGTGCCCCCCCGCCTGTGTGCCCCCCCGCCTGTGTGCCCCCCCTCTCTGCCTGTGTGCCCCCCCTCTCTGCCTGTGTGCCCCCCCTCTCTGCCTGTGTGCCCCCCCTCTCTGCCTGTGTGCCCCCCCTCTCTGCCTGTGTGCCCCCCCTCTCTGCCTGTGTGCCCCCCCTCTCTGCCTGTGTGCCCCCCCTCTCTGCCTGTGTGCCCCCCCTCTCTGTCTGTGTGCCCCCCTCTCTGTCTGTGTGCCCCCCTCTCTGCCTGTGTGCCCCCCTCTCTGCCTGTGTGCCCCCCTCTCTGCCTGTGTGCCCCCCTCTCTGCCTGTGTGCCCCCCTCTCTGCCTGTGTGCCCCCCTCTCTGCCTGTGTGCCCCCCTCTCTGCCTGTGTGCCCCCCTCTCTGCCTGTGTGCCCCCCTCTCTGCCTGTGTGCCCCCCCTCTGTCTGTGTGCCCCCCCTCTCTGTCTGTGTGCCCCCCCTCTCTGTCTGTGTGCCCCCCCTCTCTGTCTGTGTGCCCCCCCTCTCTGTCTGTGTGCCCCCCCTCTCTGCCTGTGTGCCCCCCTCTCTGCCTGTGTGCCCCCCTCTCTGCCTGTGTGCCCCCCTCTCTGCCTGTGTGCCCCCCCTCTCTGTCTGTGTGCCCCCCCTCTCTGTCTGTGTGCCCCTCTCTGTCTGTGTGCCCCCCTCTCTGCCTGTGTGCCCCCCCCTCTCTGTCTGTGTGCCCCCCCCTCTCTGTCTGTGTGCCCCCCCCTCTCTGTCTGTGTGCCCCCCTCTCTGCCTGTGTGCCCCCCTCTCTGCCTGTGTGCCCCCCTCTCTGCCTGTGTGCCCCCCCCTCTCTGCCTGTGTGCCCCCCCCTCTCTGTCTGTGTGCCCCCCCCTCTCTGTCTGTGTGCCCCCCCCTCTCTGTCTGTGTGCCCCCCCCTCTCTGTCTGTGTGCCCCCCCTCTGTCTGTGTGCCCCCCCTCTGTCTGTGTGCCCCCCCTCTGTCTGTGTGCCCCCCCCTCTGTCTGTGTGCCCCCCCTCTGTCTGTGTGCCCCCCCTCTGTCTGTGTGCCCCCCCTCTGTCTGTGTGCCCCCCCTCTGTCTGTGTGCCCCCCCTCTGTCTGTGTGCCCCCCCTTTGTCTGTGTGCCCCCCCCAGTCTGTGGTGTGCCCCCCCCCGTCTGTGGTGTGCCCCCCCCTGTCTGTGGTGTGCCCCCCCCTGTCTGTGGTGTGCCCCCCCCTGTCTGTGGTGTGCCCCCCCCTGTCTGTGGTGTGCCCCCCCTGTCTGTGGTGTGCCCCCCCTGTCTGTGGTGTGCCCCCCCTCTCTGCCTGTGTGCCCCCCTTTGCCTGTGTGGCCCCCCTTTGCCTGTGTGCCCCCTCCTCCCTGCCTGTGTGCCCCCCCTGCCTCTCAGCCTGTGTGCCCCCTCCTCTCAGCCTGTGTGCCCCCTCCTCTCTGCCTGTGTGCCCCCACCTCTCCCTCTCTCTCTCTCTCTCTCAGCCCCATCTTCTCTTTCTCTCTCTGCCCCCCTCCTTCTTTCCCTCTCTCTGCTCCCTCCTCCCTCTCTCTGCCCCGCCTCTCTCTCCATGCTCCCTCCCCTCCCTGTCTCTCCTCTCCCCGTCACTCTCCTTTCCCCCCCCGTCTCTCTCTCTCTTTCTCCTTCTGCCTCCTCCTCCCGTCTTTCTCTCCTTTTGCACCCTCCTTCCCCATCTCTCTTTCCTTCTGCCTCCTTAACGCCTCTCTTTCTTTCTGCCTCTTCCTCCCACTGTCTCTCTCTCTCTTTGACCCCCATCCCGCCATCCCCTTGTATGTCCCTCACCTTGTCCCCCCCTCTCCGACCCTTCACTGCGAATTTTTTTATTTATTCATTCACGAGATGTGGGTTTCGCTGGCTGGGCCAGCATTTATTGCCCAACCCTGATTTCCCTTGAGAAGGTGGTGGTGAGCTGCCTTCTTGAACTGCTGCAGTCCCTGTGGTGCAGGTACACCCACAGTGCTGTTAGGGAGGGAGTTCCAGGATTTTGACCCAGCGACAGTGAAGGAGCGGTGGTATAGTTCCAAGCCAGGTTTGGAGGGGAGCTTCCAGATGGTGGTCTTTCCACATGCCTGCTGCTCTTGTCCTTCTGAGTGGTAGAGGTCGTGGGTTTGGAAGATGCTGTCGAAGGAATCTTGGTGAGTTCCTGCAGTGTATCTTGTAGAAAGTACACACTGCTGCTACTGTGTGTCGATGGTGGAGGGAGTGAATATTTGTGGATGTGGTGCCAATCAAGTAGCTGCTTTGTCCTGGATGCTAAGTTTCTTGAGTGTTATTGAAGCTGTGCTCATCCAGGCAAGTAGGGAGTATTCCATCACACTCCTGACTTGTGCCTTGTAGATGGTAGACAGGCTTTGGGGAATCAGGACGTGAGTTACTTGTTGCAGGATTCCTAGCCTCTGACCTGCTCTTGTAGCCGCAACATTTATATGGCTAGTCCAGTTCAGTTTCTGGTCAATGGTAACCCCCATGATGTTGATAGTGGGAGTTTCAGCGATGAATGTCCAGAGGAGATGGTTAAATTCTCTCTTGTTGGAGATGATCATTGCCTGGCACTTGTGTGGCGTGAATTTTACTTGCCACTTCTCAGCCCAAGCCTGGATATTGTCCAGATCTTGATGCATTTAGATATGGACTGCTTCATTATCTGAGGAATCGTGAGTGGTGCTGAACATTGTACAATCGTGAGTGAACATCCCCATTTCTGTCTTTATGATGCAAGGAATGTCTTTGATGAAGCAGCTGAAGATGGTTGGGCCTAGGACACTACCCTGAGGAACTCCTGCAGTGATGTCCTGGAGCTGAGATGACTGACCTCCAACAACCACATCCATCTTCCTTTGTGTTAGATATGACTCCAACCAGCGGAAAGTTTCACCCCGATCCCAGTTGACTTCAGTTTTGCTAGGGCTCCTTGATGCCACACTCAGTCAAATGCTGCCTTGATGTCAAGGGCAGTCACTCTCACCCACCTCTGGGGTTCAGCTCTTTTGTCCATGTTTGAACCAAGGCTGTCATGAGGTCAGAGCTGAGTGACCCAGGTAGAGCTCAAACTGAGAATCAGTGAGCAGGTTATTGCTATGCAAGTGCCGTTTGATAGCACTTTCGATGACACTTTCCATCACTTTGCAGATGACCGAAAGTAGACTGATAGGGTGGTAATTGGCCAGGTTGGATTTGTCCTGCTTTTTATGGACAGGATATACTTGGGCAATTTTCCACATTGCCAGGTAGATGCCAATGTTGTAGCTGTACTGGAACAGCTTGGCTTGGGGTGTGGCAAGTTTTGGAGCACAAGTTTTCAGTACTATTGTCGGAATAGTGTCACGGCCCATAGCCTTTGCAGTATCCAGTGCCTTCAACCGTTTCTTGCTATTATGTGGAGTGAATCAAATTGGCTGAAGACTGGCATCTGTGATGCTGGGGATCTCAGGAGGATGCTGAGATGGATCGTCCACTCGGCACTTCTGGCTGAAGATTGTTGCAAATACTTCAGCCTTATCTTTCGCACTGAGGTCATTGAGGATGGGGATATTTGTGGAGCTTCCTCCTCCTGCTCGTTGTTTAGTTGTCCACCCCACTCACCAATGAATCTGGCACGACTGCAAATCTTAGATCTGATCCATTGGTTGTGGGATCGCTTAACTCAGTCTGTCGCTTGCTGTTTCTGCTGTTTGGCACGTGTGGTAGCTTCACCAGGTTGACACCTCATTTTTAGGTATGCCTGGTGCTGCTCTTGGCATGCCCTCCTGCACTCTTCATTGAACCAGGGTTGATTACATGCTTGATGGTAATGGTAGGGTGGGGGATATGCTGGGCCTCTAGAACATATGAACATCGAACTAAGCAGGAGTAGACCATTCAGCTTTTTGAGCCAGCTCCACCATTCAATAAGATAATGACTGATCTGGCTGTGGTTTCAACTCCACTTTGTCGTCTCAACCCCTCATAACCATTCACCTCTTGTCTTTCAAAAATCTGTCTAATTCTGCCTTGAATAAATTCAATCACCCAACCTCCACTGCTTTCTGGGGAAGAGAATTCCACAGACTAACGACTCTCTGAGAGAGAAAAAAAATCCCCTATCTCCATCTTAAATGGTAGGCCTTTTACTCTTAAATGTGTCCCCTAGTCATAGTCTCTCCCACAAATGGAAAAATATTCCCAGTATCCATCCTATCAAGTCCCCTCAGGATCTTATATTTTTCAATAATATCACCACTCGTTCTTCTAAACTCTAATGGGTGTAGGCCCAAACTTCTCAACCTTTCTTCAGGAATGGGTTGAGTGAACCTTCCCTGTACTGCTTCGAATACAATTACATCGTTTTTTTAAATAAGGAGGCATAAACTACACACAGTATTCCAAATGTGGTCTCACCAAGGCCCTGGACAGCTGCAGCAAAACTTCCCTACTTTTATTACAAACGAGGATAGAATATAAAAGCCAAAATTCCATTTGCCTCCCTAACCACTTGTTGCACCTGCGTATTAACTTTTTCTGATTCATTACCAGGACACCCAGATCCCTCTGTTCTGCAATCTCACCGAGTTCTGCAATCTCTCTCCATTTAACTAATGTGCTGCTTTCCTATTCTTCCTGTCAAAGTGGATAAGTTCACATTTTCCCACATTATACTCCGTCTGCCAATGTTTTACCCACACACTTAATCTATCCGTATCTCTTTGCAGACTCTCCATCTCACCTTGACAATTATTTTCCTACCCATCTTGGTGTCATCAGCAAATTTAACTACCATACATATTTGGTCTTGTCATCCAAATCATCGACATAATTGTAAATAATTGAGGCCCCAACACCGATCTCTGTGGCACTCCACTTGTCACATCTTGCCAACCTGAAAAAGACCCATTTGTGCCTACTCTCTGTTTCCCTTTAGCTATCCAATCCTTTATCCATGCTAATATGTTACCACCTCCTCCATATAATCATATCTTGTGTAGTAACCTTTGATGTGGCACTTTATCAAATGCCTCCTGGAAATCCAACTACACCAGGTTCCCCTTCATCTGCCTTGCTTGTTACTTCCTCAAAAAACTCTAATAAATTAGGTAAACATGATTTCCCTTTCACAAAGCCATGTCGACTCTGCCTGATCAAATTATGATTTTGTAAGTATCCTGCTATAACCTCCTTAATAATGGATTCTAGCACTTTCCCTATGGCAGATTTTAGGCTAACTGGCCAGTTTCCTGCTTTCTGTCTCCCCCTTGAATAAAGTTGTTACATTCGCTATTTTCCAATCCACTGAGATCCTTCCAGAATCTACGGAATTTTGGAAGATTATAACCAATGCATCTACAATCTCTGCCACCACTTCTTTTAAGACCCTAGGATGCAGGCCATCCGGTCCTGGGGACTTGTCAGCTTTTAGGTCTAATAGTTTTCCCAGTGCCTTTTCCTTGGTGATGGTAATTGTTTTAATTTCCTCCCTCCTCTTCACCTCTTGATTTTTAAGTATTTTCAGGAAGTTTTCCAAGTCTTCTACAGTGAAGACAGACTTAAAATACCTGTTCAGTGCCTGTACCATTTCCTTGTTTTCCATTATCAGTTCCCCAGACTCACTCTCTAGAGGACCAACACTAGCTTTAGCTACTCTTTTCCTGTTCAGTTACTTGTAGAAACTCTTACTATCTGCTTTTATAGTACTACCTAGCTTTCTCTCATTCTCAACTTTCTCTTGCTTTATTTTTTTTTAGTCATTCTTTGCTGTTTCTTAAAATTCTTTGAAGATTTGTACAGTGTTTCTTTCAATTTGATACAATCCTTAATTTCCTTATTCAGCCACGGACGATGCATCCTTCTCGAAGAGTCTTTCTTTCTCGTTGGGATAAATCTTTGCTGAGAGTTATTAAATATCTCCTTAAAAGTCTACCGCTGCAACTCGACTGGCCTATCTTTTAACCTAGTTTCCCAATTCGCTTTAGCTAAGTCTGCTTTCATACCTTTATAATTGCCTTTATTCAGGTTTAAAAGACTCGTCCTAAACCCACACTTCATCCTTTCAAACTGAATGTAAAATTCTATCATGTTATGATTGCTGTTGCCTGGAGGCTCCTTTACTGTGAGATTATTGATTAATACTGCCTCATTACTCAATACCAGGTCCAGAATAGCCACCTCCCTGGTTGGTTCTAGAACGTACTGCTCTAAGAAATTGTCCCGAATATACTCTATGAACTCATTTTCTAGGCTACCTTTGCCAATCTGATTTGCCCAATCTACATTTAGATTAAAGTGACCCATGATTATTGCAGTGCCTGTCTTACGCATGCCTTTTATTTCTTCCTGTGTGCTCTGTCCTACTGTATAGCTACTGTTCAGGGCCCTCTAAACTACTCCCACAAGTAACCTCTTGCCTTTCCTATTTCTTATCTCTGCCCACACTGCTTCTACATTTTGCTGTTGTGAGCCAAAGTCATCTCTTACTACTGTACCAGTTATGTCCTTAATTAACAGAGTTACCCTGCCACCTTTTCCTAACTTCCTATCTTTTCGAAATGTCAAATACTCAGGTCCCAGCTTTGGTCACCCTGCAACCATGTCTCTGTGATGGCTATCAGGTTATGCATATTTAACTTTATCTGTGCTAACAATACATTCATTTTGTTATAAATACTGTGCACATTCAGATGCAGAGCCTTTAACTCTATCTTTTTTTTTCTATGTTTGCAATCTCTGGCCTTATCTGCTGGTGCACTCTTACATTTGTACCCTCTGTCCTTTCCAGCCACACTAAGTTATCATCATGTAAATCACTAGCCTGCCCTATTATCTCTTTGTTTCCCCTTCATTTTCTACATCTCCTCTCACACAATCCACCCTAGTTATACGACTCGCCAGAACACTGGATCCAGCTTGGTTCAGGTAAAGCCCGTCCCAATGTTACGGCTCCCATTTTCCCTGGTACAGGTGCCAGTGCCCCATAAATCGAAACCCATGTTTCCCAGACCCATCTTTGAGCCATTCATTGCTCTCTCTAACCTTTCTTGCCCTACAGCAGTTTGCTCATAGCTCAGGTAATATTCCGGAGATTATTACCTTTTGAGGTTCTGCTTTTTAATTTCGCCCCGAGCTGCCCATACTCTTGAAGCGGACCCTCTTTCCTAGCCCTGTCGATGTCTACATGGACCATGACAACTAGATCCTCCACCTCCCACTGCAAGTTCCACTCAACCCCAGAGCAGATGAACTGAACCCTAGCACCTGGCAGGCAACACAGCTGTCTGGATTCATGCTCTTGGCTTCGGAGAACTGTGTCTGTCTCCGCAGCTATATACTGACTCTACTTTACCCTACTACCATTAAATTTCTATTGACTCCTCCTACTTTAATGGCTTCCTGCACCACAGTGCCATGACCAGTTCACTCGTCCACCTTGAAGCCCTCGCTTTCACCCACACCAGCTGCAGGAACCTTGAATCTGTTGACCAACTGCAAGGGGCTGAGGCTCCTCCATGTCTGCCTTCTGGGTCCCCATACCTGCCTCGCTCGCAGCCACACCCTCCAGTCCCTGACCATTGGCCAAATCAGAAGACCCTATCCTCAGGGGGTGTGTCCACCTTCTGGAACAAAGTGTTCAGGTAACCTTCCCCCACCCCCCCTTCCTGATGCGTCGCAGTGTCTGTAGCTCAGCCTCCAGCTCAGTGATTCTGAGCCGAAGCTCCACAAGCCGCTGATACAATACAGACATGCACTGGTGTCCAGGCAATCCCATGTTCTCCAGTCGTAGCACAACACCTGCCCTGCCAGCTTTATTACGTGTTATTTTATTATTTTCTTAATAAACCTGACTATTCCCCATAAGCTTTACTATTGCTAGTAAACCTTACTAATACTAATAAAACCTCACAATTACTAAATTACATGACTTTCCAATGAAAAACAAGCAAAATACTCAGCAACCAATCTGTCTCCTTGTGACATCAGGCTTTGATTTTCTTTTGAGAACATGGTCGGTCCACAAATTTGACCTAGCCTCTCTTCAAGTCTTGCTGGCCTCTCTCTCTATCTCTCTCTCTCTCTGTCTCTCTCTCTCTCCCTCTCTCTGTCTCCCCATCTCTCTCTCTTCCCCTCTCTCCGTCACCCCTCCTTCTCCCTGTCTCTCTCTGTCTCTCACTTTCTCTGTGTCACCCACCTTCTCTCTTTCTCTGCACCCTGCCTTCCCTCTCTCTGCCCCAACTTCCCCTCTCTCTCTCTCTCCTTGCCCCCACCTTCTCTCCCCCGTCTCTCTCCATGACCCTGCCTTTTCTCTTTCTCTGTACCCCTCCACTCACATGCTCTCTGTGCTCCCACCTTCTCTGCCTCTTTCTGTGACCCTGCCTTCTCTCTTTCTCTGCATCCCTCCACTCACACACTCTCTCTCTCTCTCCGTGACCCCGCCCCCCCTTCTCTGCATCCCTTCACTCACACGCTCTCTCTCTGTGATCCCCCCCTTTCTCTGCATCCCTCTACTCACACGCTCTCTCTCTCTCTCGGTGCCCCCGCCTTCTCTCTTTCTGTCCGTGCCCCTGCCTTCTCTCTCTTTTCTGTCCGCGCCCCCTGCCTTCTCTCTCTTGCTCCCTCTGCCCTTCTTGGCCCCCTTCATGTTTTGGATTAATTGATCTGTGTAAGTAATTATGTGTAGTAGTTGGCTGGACTGTGTTCAAAGGGAGCATTGTGATTTGGAAGGAGTAGTTGGGGGTTTCCAGCCAGTTCTGATTTAAAGGCTGCTGCATTGTCCTGCTGGTGCTTTTGCACTTGTGTGATCTAGCCAAAGGCTATTCATATTTGGAATTGAAGTTGGAGCCAGACCCAATGATGTCCATCCCCCATCACTTCACTCCTTCCTGCAAAAACACTGACTTGTAGTAAACTGAAAGCCCAGGTGTGTTTGATTCTACAAACCTGGGAGGAGCTCCTGTTTCAGGAATGTAAACATGCAGAGCCAGTGCTTACCTTTCGCAGGTGAAGATCAGCTGATTTTACCTGGTTTGTGAGAAAACCATTTGATTTGTGATTGTAAACCACTTGGTTATTGAAGCTCAGTTCAGAGGTGGTGTAAATATGTTTCTGCAGAATGCTCTACATTACAGATGTGCGAATGTGGCTGGGAAGGCCAGCATTTTATTGCCTATCCCAAATAAACCTCACCGCCACCTTCTTGAACACAGCTGAGTGAGCCGCTATTTCAGAGGATGGTTAACAGTCAAAGTCACATTGTTGTGGGTCTGGGGTCTGGGCAAGGACAGCAGATCATCTTAGCGTATGATCAGTGAACTGGATGTGTTTGTCCAACACTGTAGGAGTTTTACGCTCCCTGTTACTGACATAAGCTTTTTATTGCAAAATTAAATTATTCGAATTTAAATTCCCCAGCTGCCATGGGACGATTTGAAATATTTCCACTGGATCATTTGGTCCAGGCCTTGGTATTACTAGTCCAACAACATAACCACTGTGCTTCTCCTGAAGGACACATGCATTGGTTGATATGCATAAATAACACTGTAAACAAAAGATTCCCTCTGGTCTGTATATCAGTGACAGTGTAAAGACTGCATCAAAATTCCCTCTGTCTGTCAGTGACATTATAAAGACACCAGGAAAATTCCCTCTGGTCCCTCTCAGGGTCAGTGACATTTTAAATAGTGGGAAGGTTCCCTCAACTTTCCCTCTGTCTCTGTCAGTCACATTATAAACACAGTGTGAATTTCCCTCTGCTCTCCCTCTCTCTCTGTCAGCGACATTATAAACACAGTGTGAAGATTCCCTCTGGTATCTCTCTCCTCTCTCTGTCAGTGACATTATAAACACAGTGTGAAGATTCCCTCTGGTATCTCTCTCCTCTCTCTGTCAGTGACATTATAAACACAGTATGAAGATTTCCTCTGGTATCTGTCAATGGGAAGATCTCAACTTGTGTTTTGCAAAGCCCTTGCTTTTATATTATCAATAATTCATTTAATGTGTTTTTGAGACCTTGCTGCTAAATTAGGCATAGAATTTGCTCAAATTGGTACAACTGCCATCAAATTTACCAGATTAAAATTTAGTCATTGCATATGGCACACCTGAATGACTAGAGTATTTACTACTTTGAGTTCGCAGTTTGGCATAATATGCATTTTTTAAAATGTAGAAAATTTTTCTCGCAATACAACTTTTTTCCTGGTCATAATGAAAGGTAAGAATGAGGACCAAACACCAAATACTCTCACATTTGTATTCATTGAATGGCAGAGCAGACTCGATGGGCCGAATGGCCTACTTCTGCTCCTATGTCTTATGTCTTATGATCTCTCGCCTCTCTCTCTGTCAGTGACATTATAAACACAGTGTGAAGATTCCCTCTGCTCTCCCTCTCTCTCTCTCTCTCTCTGTCAGTGACATTATAAACACAGTGTGAAGATTCCCTCTGCTCTCCCTCTCTCTCTCTCTCTCTGTCAGTGACATTATAAACACAGAGTGAAGATTCCCTCTGGTATCTCTCTCTCTCTCTCTCTGTGTCAGTGACATTATACACACAGAGTGAAGATTCCCTCTGGTATCTCTCTCCCCTCCCTCTGTCAGTGACATTATAAACACAGTGTGAAGATTCCCTCTGGTATCTCTCTCTCTCTCTCTGTGTCAGTGACATTATACACACAGAGTGAAGATTCCCTCTGGTATCTCTCTCCCCTCTCTCTGTCAGTGACATTATAAACACAGTGTGAAGATTCCCTCTGGTATCTCTCTCTCTCTCTCTGTGTCAGTGACATTATAAACACAGTGTGAAGATTCCCTCTGGTATCTCTCTCTCTCTCTCTCTGTGTCAGTGACATTATACACACAGAGTGAAGATTCCCTCTGGTATCTCTCTCCCCTCTCTCTGTCAGTGACATTATAAACACAGTGTGAAGATTCCCTCTGGTATCTCTCTCTCTCTCTCTCAATCCGTGACATTACAAACACAGTGTGAAGATTCCCTCTGGTATCTCTCTTTCTGGGTCAGTGACATTATAAACAGGGGGAAGATTCCCTCTGGTCTCTTTGTGTCAGTGATACTTGCCAGAATTTCCCAGCACCCACCCCCACCCCCCGCAGCAGGCTCAGAGAATCATTGAAATCTCCATTCACATCGGCGGGACTGGAAAATCCCTCCAGGGTGAGGGACTGGAAAATTCCAGCCATTAGAAATACAACGTGAAGATTCCATCCGATCCCTTTTTTGGAATGCTTGCATCACGTGACAATTAATAGCTTGACAGTGGCATTGGGCATTGTTCCCTGACACTGTTAAAACAGTGATCTCGCGATTAGACTCCTGATATTGACTGGCAGTATGAGGCCTGTATAAATAGAGAGAAACAGGCAGTGCTCCCTCTTTCTCAGGCCGAATAGGCAGCAACTCTCATTTTAAAGGACCCAGCAGATTGGAAAATAGCGAATGTGAATCCGCTGTTCAAGAAAAAAGAGAGACAGTAAGTTGAAAGCTACAGTTTGCTTAACATCTGTCAGAGTGAAATCATTGGGCTCTTAAAGAGGTTATAGCAAGGCTCTTAAAAAATCTCAATGGAATCAGGCAAAGTCAACATGGCTTTGTGAAGGGAAAACCTTGTTTGACTGATTTATTGGAGCTCCTTCAGGAATTAGTAAGTAACATGCATAAAGGGGAACCTGTGGATGTGCTGTACTTAGATTTCCAGAAAACCTTTGACACGGTGCCATGTCAAAGATTACTACGCAAAATTAGAGCTGATGGTGTATGAGGTAACATATTAGCATGGAGAAAGGATTGGCTAGCTAACAGGAAACAGAGAGTAAGCCTATATGGTTCATTCCCATGAGATGTGTTGAGTGAAGGGACCAGTGTTTGGGCCTCAACTATTTGCAATTTATGTCAGTGACTTGGATGAAGGCACGGAACGTATGTTTGCAAATTTGCTGATGACACAAAGATAGGTAGCAAAGTAAATTGTGAGGAGGACGTTAGGAGTCTGCAAAGGAACGTGAATAGGTTGAGTGAGTGGGCAAAAATTTGGCAGATGGAGTATGATATGGGACAATGTGAACTTGTCCATTTTGGCAGGAAGAATAGAAAAGCAACAAACTATTTAAATGGAGAGAGATTGCGGAACGCTGATCTACAGAGGGACCTGGGTGTCCTGGTACATGAATCACAAGGATTAGTATGCAGGTACAGCAAGTGATTAGGAAAGCAAATGGAATGGAATATAAATGTAGGGATGTTTTGTTACAGGAGTACTGGGCATTGGTGAGACCACATTAAGAGTGCTGTGTACAGTTTTGGTTCCGTATTTAAGAAAGGACATAAATGTATTAGAAGCAGTTCAGAAAAGGTTCACCTGACTAGTGTGGGTGCTAATATTATAAGGAAAGGTTGGTGTTTATCCATTAGAGTTTAGAAGAGGGAGGAAGGTCCTTATTGAAATATATAAGATCCTGAGGGGTAAAAACATAAAACTGCGAATGCTGGAAATCCAAAACAAAAACAGAATTACCTGGAAAAACTCAGCAGGTCTGGCAGCATCGGCGGAGAAGAAAAGAGTTGACGTTTCGAGTCCTCATGACCCTTCAGCAGAACTGGTTCTGTTGAAGGGTCATGAGGACTCGAAACGTCAGCTCTTTTCTTCTCCGCCGATGCTGCCAGACCTGCTGAGTTTTTCCAAGATCCTGAGGGGACTTGACAGGATGGATGCTGAAAGGATGTTTCCCCTTGTGGGAGAGACTAGAACTGGGAGACACAGTTTAAAAATAAGGGGTCTCCCATTTAAGATGGAGATGAGGAGAAATTCTTTCCCTGAGTGTCCTGAACCTTTGGAACTCTCTTTCCCCAGAGAGCAGCGGAGAAATGGTCAGTGGATGTTTTTAAGGCAGAGGTAGATAGATTCTTGATTAAAGAGGGAGTCAAAGGTTGTTAGGGGTAGGCAGAATTTGGAACTGAGGCCACAATCAGATCAGCCATGATTTTATTGAATTGCAGAGCAGGCTTGAGGGGCCGAATGGCCCTTCTCCTCTTTGTAAGTAAAAATTATTTCAATTTTGGGGGAAGGTAGCATATGGTAATGTTACTGGATTCGTTTTTTAATTCATTTATGGGATGTGGGTATCACTGGCTAGGCCAACACATTCGGCCATCTGTAATTGCCCTTGAGAAGGTGGTGGTGAGCTGCCTTGTTGACCCGCTCCAGTCCATGTGGTGTAGGTACACCCACAGTGCTGTTAGGGAGGGAGTTCCAGGATTTTGATCTAGTGACAGTGAAGGAACGGCGATATATTTAAAAGGCAGGATTGCATCTTGTAGATGGTATACACTGCTGCCACTGTGTGGTGGCAGCAAATATTTAAGGTCATGGATTGGGTGCCAATCAAGCAGGCTGCTTTGTCCTGGATGGTGTTGAGCTTCTTGAGATTGCCTGGTAAATGCCAGTGTTGTAGCTGTAACTCTTTCGAGTACAAACACATTTCCATCTGTTCCTATTCAGATGAAGTTACATTGTTTAATAGTTTGCCATTGTGAGATTTGAACTCTTGATTTTGGGGTTACCAACCCAGTACCATAACCACTTGGCTATTTAGGCCAAGCCACTGGAACTGCTTGGCTAAGGGTGTGGTGAGTTCTGGAGCACAAGTCCTCAGCATTACTGCTGGGATATTATCTGGGCCCATAACCTTTGCAGCATCCAGTGCCTTCTGCCGTTTCTTGATATCACGTGGAGTGAATCGAATTGGCTGAAGACAGGCATCTCTGATGCTGGGGACCTCAGGAGGAGGCCGAGATAGAACATCAACTTGGAACTTCTGGCTGAAGATTGTTGCAAGTGCTTCAGCCTTAGCTTTTGCATGACATGCTGGGCTCTCCCCTCATTGGGCTATATGTGGAGATGCCTCCATCTGTTAGTTGTTTAACTGTCCACCACCATTCATGACTGGATGTGGCAGGACTACAGAGCTTTGAACTGATCCGTTGGTCGTGGGATTGCTTAGCTCTGTCTATATTGCCACTACTCAACATGCAAGTAGTCCTGCACTGTATCCTCAACTGGTTGACACGTCACCAGGTAGGCCTGGTGATTTGGTGCTGCTCCTGACATGCTGTCTTGTACTTCTCATTGATCTAGGGTTGGTCCTCTGGCTTGATTGTAGTGGTAGAACGGGGGATATGCCGGGTCATGAAGTTACAGATTGTAGTTCAATACAACTCTGCTGCTGCTGAAGGCCCACAGCATCCATGCTCGATGAGTAGTAGTGCTACCGAGCCACTCTTGGTGATGGACATTGAAATTCCCCCACCTAGAGTACATTCTGTGCCTTCGCTACCCCCCACTGCTTCTTCCAAGTGGCATTCAACGTGGAGGAGTACTGATTCATCAGTCCGACAGTCTACATCTGAACTGTGCTGGGACCAGCGTTCTAGTGAGCCGCATGTCTAGGGAAGGAGAGAGGACTTTAAACTAAACCGGGGGAGGTGGGGTGGGGGGGGGTGGGGGGGGGGTGGGTGGGGGGGTGGGGGCGTTGGGGGTGGGTACAGGGTGTGGTGAGGGATCGAACTTGGGTTGATGCTGGAAATCATGGGGTAGAGTCAGAGCAGGAGAGCAAAATAGTAATTTGGGAAATGAGGATCAGAGAGGCAGGGAGGGAAAGAGAGAAAAAACCTAAGAATGCACCAACAGTCAAGATTAGACGTTACAAAGGTAATAAAAAGGCAAGACTAAAGGTTCTGTATCCAAATGTGCATCGCATTCATAACAAAGTGAATGAATTGATTGAAGCACCTTGAAGTAAATAAGTATGATCTGATAGCCATTACTAGACATGGCTGCAGGATGACAAGGATTGGGTCCTGAATGTTGAGGGGTATATGACATTCAAGAAGAATGGGAAGCTAGGTAATGGTGGAAGGGTAACAGTGTTGATTAAGGACGGCACTGGTGCCTCAGTTAGAGATGACCTTGGTCCAGGAGATCAGGGTGCAGAATCGGTTTGGGTGGAGATGAGGGGAAGGTTTTTCCGGTCGGCGAGCGGGGGCAGGGCCGGCTCGCCGACGCATCAGATGACACGGGGAAATGGCGAACGTGCGTTCCGACGTCACCCCGCCTCATTTAGATTGTTGGTTCGGCGGGCGCGCAGCTGAATCGACTGCGTGCTTGCTGAACTGTCGACGGCCTATTAAGACCATTAAAAAAACCAATTAACGTGACTGAAGGACCTGCCCGTCCAAACTTAAGGTTGGCGGACAGGCTGGGAGCCCAGGAGGGCCTTGGAAAAAGCACGAAACCTCATCCACGGCCGGGATGAGGTTTCATGAGGGTCTTTACATTTTTACGAAAGGTTTCAATAAAAGTTATGGGCATGTCCCAACTCATGTGACAGTGTCACATGACAGGGTATGGCAGGGAAATCTTTTATCCTCTTTTTTTCGAGTTTTACGTTGGAGAAGATCTCCCTGAGGTAGCACTTTGAAAAAGTGCACTCCAGGCTGAGGGAATCCACCCCCCGCCCGCTTAATTAACCTGCCCACTTAAAGTGACTGTGCGCTCCCAACCAGGGGTGCTGATCGGAGGCCAGCCCACCGGTGCCCGCTCCCGCTCTCCCCCCCCCCCCCCAACGCAGGGGATAATGTTGGCCAAGGAATAGTAGGAGACAGAAGCCACTAATGGGAGTGGTCTACCGGCCCTCGACCAGTAACCACAATGTAGGACAAAGTGTACAAGAAGAAATATTGGGTGTTTGTGATAAAGGGGCAGCAATAATAGTGGGTGAATTTAATCTACATATAAACTGGAAAAATCAGATTGGCAGTAGTAGTCTGGATGAGGAGTTCATAGAATGTTTTTGAGAGCTAGCTAAAGTGAACTGGGGTACTGGGCTAGAGGATAGATCAATGGAGGAGCAGTGGGAGACATTTAAGGGGATATTTCAGAATACTCAGAATGAGTATATTCCTACTGTAAAGAAATATTCCAAGGGGAGGTCCCACCATCCTTGGTTAACTAAAGAAGTTAGGGAAAGCACTAAACATAAGGAAAAAGCATAAAGAATGGCAGAGAATGACTAAAAGGTTAATCAGGAGAAAGAGATTAGAGAATGAGAGGAAGCTAGCTAGAAATGTAGAAACGGATAGCAAGAGTTTCTACGGGGACTTAAAAAGGAAAAGAGTAGCTAAAGTGAGTGTTGGTCCTCTGAAAGGTGAGAATGGGGAGTTAGTAATAGATAATAAGGAAATGGATGAAATGAACAAATATTTTGCTTCTGTCTTCACTAAAGAGGATATAATAAATATTCCAGTTATGGCTGTAAATTAGGAGGTGAAAGGGAGAAGGGAAGTTGGTGAAATTACACTAGGGAAGCAGTATGGAGCAAACTGGTGGAGCTGCGGGCTGACAAGTCTCCAGGTCCAGATGGACTTCATCCTAGGGTCTTAAAAGAGGTGGCTAATGAGGTAGGGGATGTGCTGATATTCGCTAGATTCTGGGAAGTTCCATCAGACTGGAAAGTAGAAAATATAACTCCTCTGTTCAAGAAGGGAGCGAGGCAGAAAACAGGAACTTATAGGCCAGTTAGTTTGACGTCTGTTGTGGGGAAGGTGCTAAATCGATCATCAAGGAGGTATAAAAACTCAAAGTAATTGGGAAGAGTCAGCATGGTTTTGTGAAAGGGAGATCAGGTTTAACTAATTTATTGGAGTTCTTTGAAGGAGAAACATGCACTGTGGATAAAGGGGAGCCTGCAGACGTGCTGTATTTGGATTTCCAGATTTGATAAGGTGCCACATCAAAGGTTATTGCAGAAAATAAAAGCTCATGGTGCAGGGGGTAACCTATTAACGTAGATGGAAGATCGGCTGGCTGGCAAAAAAGAGAGTATGCATAAATGGGTAATTTTCTGATTGTCAGGATGTGACGAGTGGAGTGTCACTGCAGGTCTGTGCTGGGGTCTCAACTTTGTACAATTTATATCAATGACTTAGCAGAAGGGAGCGAAGGCCTGGTAGCTATATTTGCAGATGACGCAAAGATAGGCAGGTTAGTACGTTGTGAAAAGGACATAAGGAAGTTGCAGACAGATATAGATAGGTTGAGTGAGTGAGCAAAAATCTGGCAGATGGAGTACAATGTGGGAAAATATGAAGTTGTTCACTTTGGCAGGAAGAGTAAAAAGCAGAGTGTCACTTAAATGGAGAATGACAGCAGAATTCTGAGGTGCAGAGGGATCGAGGTGTTCTTGTGCATGAGTCACAAAAAGTTAGTAAGCAGGTTACAGCAAGTAATCAAGAAGGCCAATGGAATGCTATCCTTTATTACGAGAGGAATTGAACATATAACAGTTATACAGGGCTTGGTGAGACCACACCTCGAATACTGTGTCCGGCTTTGGTCTCCTTATTTAATTAATTATTAAATGCATTGGAGGCAGTTCAGAAGAGATTTACTAGATTGACACCTGGAATGAGCGGATTGTCTTATGAGGAAAGGCTGGACAGGCTAGGTTTGTTTCCACTGGAGTTTAGAAGAGTGATTGAAGTATATATGACCCTGAACAGTCTTGACAAATTGGACGTGGAAAGGATGTTTCCTCTAGTGGGTGAGCCCAGGACTAGGGGACATTGATTTAAAATTAGGGGTCACCCTTTTAGGACAGAGATGAGGATAATGTTTTTTCTCTGAGGGCTGTGCAATTTTGGAAGTCTTTACCTCAGAAGGCGTTGGAGGTGGGGGTCATTGATATCTTCAAGGCAGAGGACTCAGGATGGTGATTTTTATCTCTCATCCTCCATCTTGCTGGTTTTGTGTCTCATTCCCTTTTAGTTCAGTTTTTCTCTCTCCCCCTTCTTCCCCACCCCCTAAGACCCCTCTTTCTTTTGCCCCACACCCTCCCATTCTCTCGGAAGGTTGCACTCCACCCAGTGCACTCTCCCTTCCACTCTCCTGTGCTCTCTTCATCCTTCCTTTACCTTCAATCCTGTTGCTCTGCCCCTCTATTTTGTCTCTCCCCCTCTATTCCTGTCTCTCTCTCTCTCGATCTCTCTATCACTCCTGTTTTTCACTCCTTCATTCCTTGTGTCCTGCCCCTTTAATACTCATTTGGCTCTTAAAGTGATATCGCCCCTGCCTAAACTTTGTCCTCCTCTCCTCCTCACCTGTAGAGACTTACTTCCTTGTAGGAGGGAGAGGGATGATGGAGGCAAGCCTGGTGTCTCACCCAAAGAGCTTTGCTTTCAGCCGCAGCACTGGCATCAAGCAGGTTAACTCTTGTGTGGGAATAATGCCAAACAGAACAATGTAAGTTGGCAATTCGACCTTGTAGGGCATCGCACTCACGTTGCTGCTCCTTGTCAGATGTTGGATGATAGCAGGAAGTTTAGCATTTTTTTTGTGTTGTATTTTGTTTATTTTCCTCCACACTCCTTAGCCTTGGGCAGAAAGCTGAATACTCAGCTGGTATAAAACACCCTCTCTCCCTGTCAGCTCAGCAGGAAACTGCAATTGAATTGGAGGCGGGAGACTTCCTGGTCTGTGAGGCTCAGAGACACCACTGGACAAGAGACTTCATAGAGTGACTCTGCACACACTGGGGTATGTAAGCCTCATGGGGTAGCTTGGTGTCTGTCTTGGACACTCTCATCATGTTTTGTGAGAACAGTATCCCATATTTCTATTCTACAGTGTAAACGATGGCATCTGCCCTGGGACTGTTTGATGGGACAGTGTAGAGGGAGCTTTATTCTGTATCTAACCTCGTGCTGTACCTGTCCTGGGAGTGTTTGATGGGGACAGTGTAGAGGGAGCTTTACTCTGTATCTAACCCCGTGCTGTACCTGTCCTGGGAGGGTTTGATGGGACAGTGTAGAGGGAGCTTTACTCTGTATCTAACCCGTCCTGTACCTGTCCTGGGAGGGTTTGCTGGGACAGTGTGGAGGGAACGTTACTCTGTATCTAACCCCGTGCTGTACCTGTCCTGGGAGTGTTTGATGGGGACAGTGTAGAGGGAGCTTTACTCTGTATCTAACCCCGTGCTTACCTGTCCTGGGAGTGTTTGATGGGACAGTTTAGAGGGAGCTTTACTCTGTATCTAACCCATCCTGTACCTGTCCTGGGAGTGTTTGATGGGGACAGTGTAGAGGGAGCTTTACTCTGTATCTAACCCGTCCTGTACCTGTCCTGGGAGGGTTTGCTGGGACAGTGTGGAGGGAACGTTACTCTGTATCTAACCCATCCTGTACCTGTCCTGGGAGTGTTTGATGGGGACAGTGTAGAGGGAGCTTTACTCTGTATCTAACCCGTCCTGTACCTGTCCTGGGAGTGTTTGATGGGGACAGTGTAGAGAGAGGTTTACTCTGTATCTAACCCTGTGCTGTACCTGCCCTGGGAGTGTTTGATAGGGACAGTGTGGAGGGAGCTTTGCTCTATATCTAACCCCGTGCTGTACCTGTCCTGGGAATGTTTGATGGGACAGTGTAGAGGGAGCTTTACTCTGTATCTAACCCCGTGCTGTACCTGTCCTGGGAGTGTTTAATAGGGACAGTGTAGAGGGAGCTTTACTAGGCCTGACTGAAGCCATTGTTTATGAGCTCTGCTCAGAACAATGTTCCCTTGCTAATATAGAAGCAAAAAACTGCAGATGCTGGAAATCCAAAACAAAAACAAAAATACCTGGAAAAACTCAGCAGGTCTGGCAGCATCTGCGGAGAGGAACACAGTTAACGTTTCGAGTCCGTATGACTCTTCAACAGAACTAAGTAAAAATAGAAAAAAGGGGAAATATAAACTGGTTTAAGGGGGGGTGGGACAGGTAGAGCTGGATAGAGGGCCAGTGATAGGTGGTGATAACCAAAAGATGTCACAGACAAAAGGACAAAGAGGTGTTGAAGGTGATGATATTATCTAAGGAATGTGCTAATTAAGGGTAGAAAATGGGCAAGCAAGGTACAGATAGCCCTAGTGGGGGTGGGGTGGGGTGAAGGAATTGAAAAAGGCTAAAAGGTAGAGATAAAACAATGGATGGAAATATATTTAAAATAATGGAAATAGGTGGGAAAAGAAAAATCTATATAAGTTATTGGAAAAAAAAGGAGGGGATCAGAAAGGGGGCGGAGATGGAGGAGAGAGTTCATGATCTAAAATTGTTGAACTCAGTATTCAGTCTGGAAGGCTGTAAAGTGCCTAGTCGGAAGATGAGGTGCTGTTCCTCCAGTTTGCGTTGAGCTTCACTGGAACAATGCAGCAGGCCAAGGACAGACATGTGGGCATGAGAGCAGGGTGGAGTGTTGAAATGACAAGCGACAGGGAGGTCTAGGTCATGCTTGCGGACAGACCGAAGGTGTTCTGCAAAGCGGTCACCCAGTCTGCATTCGGTCTCTCCAATGTAGAGGAGACCGCATTGGGAGCAACGAATGAAGTAGACTAAATTGAGGGAAGTGCAAGTGAAATGCTGCCAACCTGATAGTCTCCCAGCCTCGGACAGCCCGCTTCTACCTTCTACCTAAAATCCACAAACAGGACTGTCCCGGCAGACCAATCATGTCAGCCTGTTCCTGCCCCACGGAACTCATTTCTTGCTATCTTGACTCCATTATCTCTCCCCTTGTCCAGTCCCTTCCCACCTACATCCATGATTCCTCTGACACCCTACATCATATCACCAATTTTCAGTTCCCTGGCCCCAACCGCCTCCTCTTCACCATGGACGTCCAATCCATCTACACCTCTATCCCCTATCGGGATAATCTGATGGCTCTCTGCTTCTTCCTCGAACAGAGGCCCAAACAATCCCCATCCACCACTACTCTCCTCCGTCTGGCTTAACCTGTTCTCTCCCTGAACAATTTCTCCTTAAATTCCTCTCACTTCCTCCAAATAAAAGGTGTGGCTATGTGTACCCGCAAGGGTCCCGCTTATGCCTGTCTCTTTATGGGATATGTGGAACATTCCTTGTTCCAGTCCTACTCCGGCCCCCTCCCACAACTCTTTCTCCGGTACATCGATGATTACTTCGGTGCTGCTTCATGCTCTCATCTGGACCTGGAAAAATTTATTAATTTTGCTTCCAATTTCCACCCCTCCATCATTTTCACGTGGTCCATCTCTGACACTTCCCTTCCCTCCTTTGACCTCTCTGTCTCAATTTCTGGTGATAGACTGTCCACCAATATCCATTACAAACCCACCGACTCCCACAGCTACCTCGACTACAGCTCCTCACACCCCGCTTCCTGTAAGGACTCCATCCCATTCTCTCAGTTCCTTCGCCTCCGTTACATCTGTTCTGATGATGCCACTTTCAAAAACAGTTCCTCTGACATGTCCTCCTTCTTCCTGAACCGAAGTTTTCCACCCACGGGGGTTGACAGGGCCCTCAACAGTGTCTGGCCCATCTCCCGTGCATCCGCCCTCACACCTTCCTCTCCCTCCCAGAACCATGATAGGGCCCCCCTTGTCCTCACTTATCACCCCACCAGCCTCCGCATTCAAAGGATCATCCTCCACCATTTCCGCCAACTCCAGCATGAGGCCACCACCAAACACATCTTCCCTTCAACCCCCCGGCAGCATTCCACAGGGATCGTTCCCTCCGGGACACCCTGGTCCACTCCTCCATCACACCCTAACACCTCAACCCCCTCCCACGGCATCTTCCCATGCAACTGCAGAAGGTGTAACACCTGCCCCTTCACTTACCCCCTCTCCTCACTGTCCAAGGGCCCAAACACTCCTTTCAAGTGAAGCAGCATTTCACTTGCACTTCCCTCAATTTAGTCTATTGCATTCGCTGCTCCCAATGCGGTCTCCTCTTCATTGGAGAGACCAAATGCAGACTGGGTGACCGCTTTGCGGAACACCTTCGGTCTGTCCGCAAGCATTACCCAGACCTCCCTGTCGTTTGCCATTTCAACACTCCACCCTGCTCTCATGCCCACATGTCCATCCTTGGCCTGCTGCATTGTTCCAGTGAAGCTCAACGCAAACTGGAGGAACAACACCTCATCTTCCGACTAGGCACTTTACAGCCTTCCAGACTGAATATTGAATTCAACAACTTTAGATCATGAACTCTCTCCTCCATCCCCTTTTTGATCCCCTCCTTTTTTTTCCCAATAATTTATATAGATTTTTCTTTTCACACCTATTTCCATTATTTTTAAATGTATTTCCATCCATTGTTTTATCTCTACCTTTTGCCTTTTTCGATTCCTTTACCCCACCCCCACCCCCACTAGAGCTATCTGTACTTTGCTTGTCCTGCTTTCTACCCTTAATTAGCACATTCCTTAGATAATATCACCACATTCAACACCTCTTTGTCCTTTTGTCTGTGACATCTTTTGGTTATCTCCACCTATCACTGACCCTCTATCCAGCTCTACTTGTCTCCCCCCCCCCCCCCCCCTGTTAAACCAGCTTATATTTCACCTCTCTTCTATTTTTACTTAGTTCTGTTGAAGGGTCATTCGGACTCGAAACGTTAACTCTTTTCCTCTCCGCAGATGCTGCCAGACCTGCTGAGTTTTTCCAGGTATTTTTTGTTAATGTTCCCTCGCTACTGACTCCATTCTCTTCCCTGATAACACCCAGTTTGCTCGCAAATTTGATCCCAAGGTGAGCTTCTGACCTCACACCATCACCACGGGAACGTCCGTGTCCACCTCTGTAATGTCGTCCGGTTTTGTCCCAGTCTCGGTTCATCTGCCTTCAGCCGTCTGGGCCACAACGTCTGGAGTTCCCCCCACCCCCACCCCCCCCACACCTCCCCGCCTGTCTACCTTGCTTGCTGCCCTCAGCGCAATCTTTAAATCTACCTCAGAGATAAAAACAAAAAACTGCGGATGCTGGAAATCCAAAACAAAAACAGAATTACCTGGAAAAACTCAGCTGGTCTGGCAGCATCGGCGGAGAAGAAAAGAGTTGACGTTTCGAGTCCTCATGACCCTTCAACAGAACCAGTTCTGGTTCTCTTTTCTTCTCCGCCGATGCTGCCAGACCTGCTGAGTTTTTCCAGGTAATTCTGTTTTTGTTTTGTGTTTAAACTGCTGGTGTGCAGCTGTGTTTTATGACATCCGACGAAAGGGGTTTGGCATTTACAGCTTCTCCTCATTGATGTGTCTCTGTCAGCGAGCGATTATTATTGTTCTATTCTGACCCGGAGCCGGCGAAGCAGCAGGTGAGAAGATTAATTTGTGATGGTGACGGGGTTCGTTATATTGTGTTGTGTTTGATGTGTAGAATTGGGCCAGATTTCCAAAATCCACATTTATGAACCGTAACGACTGTGTTTGTCAGTAAAGATGCAATTGTACAGGTGCAGATGGTCGGCAGGCTTACCCTATCTGGCTGGGTCCATTGAACACTGACCTCAATGGAGACAGTCAGGATCGAGAGTGGGGAAATGTCATGTTTTACACAAAACCTGTGTCCACAGATCGGAAAAATACGACACACATTTGGATTTAAAAAAACAGCTTCACTAACAGAGTCCAAAAATGCTTTTTGTTTGAAATTCAGTAATGGGATGTCGGTGTTATAGGCTTACTTGTCTGTTCACTAATTGCTCGAGGACAGTTTCAGAAAACTGCTTAGCGTCAACCACACGTTATTGTGGGCCTGGAGTCACATGTCGGATGGACTTCAGTATCAACGGGTCGTTCTTTCTTACCGCAATCGATAATAGTTCCACAGTCATCCTAACAACTGGTGCGAGTTTCAATCACAGATGATATTAATTGAATTTAAATTCTACCAGCTGGCAGGGTGGGATTTGAACCCAGCGCATTGGTCTGGGTTTCTGGTAACATTAACGCTACACCATGAGCTAAACATCTCACACAACCATTCAGGTCAAATCACCAGGTATCCCAACCCACCCCGCTCACACTAATAATCTCCCTTTCCCCCCACAACCCCAAACTGACTCACTCTCTCTCCCCTGTCACACTGACACACTCTCCCCCCTCACACTGACACACTCTCCCCATCCTCACACTGACACACTCTCCCCCCTCACACTGACACACTCTCCCCATCCTCACACTGACACACTCTCCCCATCCTCACACTGACACACTCTCCCCCCTCACACTGACACACTCTCCCCATCCTCACATTGACGCACTCTCCCCATCCTCACACTGACACACTCTCCCCCGTCACACTGACACACTCTCCCCATCCTCACACTGACACACTCTCCCCCCTCACACTGACACACTCCCCATCCTCACACTGACACACTCTCCCCCCTCACACTGACACACTCTCCCCCCTCACACTGACACACTCTCTCCATCCTCACACTGACACACTCTCCCCCCTCACACTGACACACTCTCCCCATCCTCACACTGACACACTCTCCCCCCTCACACTGACACACTCTCCCCATCCTCACATTGACACACTCTCCCCATCCTCACACTGACACACTCTCCCCCCTCACACTGACACACTCTCTCCATCCTCACACTGACACACTCTCCCCCCTCACACTGACACACTCTCCCCATCCTCACACTGACACACTCTCCCCATCCTCACACTGACACACTCTCCCCCCTCACACTGACACACTCTCCCCATCCTCACACTGACACACTCTCCCCCCTCACACTGACACACTCTCCCCCCTCACACTGACACACTCTCTCCATCCTCACACTGACACACTCTCTCCATCCTCACACTGACACACTCTCTCCATCCTCACACTGACACACTCTCTCCATCCTCACACTGACACACTCTCTCCATCCTCACACTGACACACTCTCCCCATCCTCACACTGACACACTCTCCCCCCTCACACTGACACACTCTCCCCCCTCACACTGACACATTCTCCCCATCCTCACATTGACACACTCTCCCCATCCTCACACTGACACACTCTTTCCCTGTCCTTTCTAAGTTTGTTCTTGTGATGCTCTGTGCATTCAAATTGCTTCCCATCACCTTGACATGTCGCATTCTTCCCTGACAACCCCCTCCCTCTCAAACTGTAATGGATGAAGGGGGACTCTTGAGGGAAATGCACCCTTTTTCAATCCCCCGCCCACCATATTCTCCCCCCTTTTCTCCCCTGAAGGCCATCAGCCATGCTGCGTTATTGGTGTCTTATTTTCTTTAATTTTATTTTCTTTGTTCTTTCATGGGACGGGGGAGTCACTGGCAAGGCCAGCATTTGTTGCCCATCCCTAAATGCCCTTGAACTGAGAGGCTTTGCTCGGCCACTTCCGAGGGCAGTTAAGAGTCACCACGTTGCTGTGGGTCTGGAGTCACATGTAGGCCAGGCGGAGTAAGGACAGCAGATTTCCTTCCCTAAAGGACATTAGTGAACCAGACGGGCTGTTACAACAATCAACGATATTTTCATGGCCACCGTTACTGAGACTAGCTTTCAATTCCAGATTTTATTAATCGACCGAATTTAAATTGCACCAGCTGCCGTGATGGGATTTGAATCCACGTCCCCGGGCTGGCGCCTCTCGATTACACGTCCGGTGACTTTATGCCACGATCTTCCTCGGAAGGGGTGGAACGCACCAGTACCCTGCGGGAGGTTGCTGTGTTGTGCATTTCGTTACCAACCCACTCCCCTGCCCGCCCACCACTCTGAGCTCACCCCTTGAGACTGCTGATTGCCCCACAGGGGATTTGGGGCACTTTGTGCAGGCTCACGAGGTCGAATTGCCGCATAAAAAGCCACCGGAGATCGTGGAACCCAAAACCCCAGCATGGCTGACGGCCTTCAGGAAAATAAAGGTGGTGGGGGGCGTAGCGGGGGTGGGGGGGGTGGAGAACGTGGAGAGCGGGGGATTGAAAAAGGGAGGGGAAGAAGAAGTGGAGAGAATAAGGTGGATACTCGGTGAGCGTTACTGCTGAAAGTGATCCAGTTCTCAGCTCGCAGGCTCTTCTTCACACCAAATGCAGGTTGCTGCTGTCCTTTCTAAACCTGTTCCAGGCTTACTGATGGGGAAGCATACCTGCCTGTTCATTGTCTGCTGCTCCCTCGCTCAAAGTGATCTCTTGCTGACTGTCTGCTCAACTTGCCATCTGCTGCCCTCTTTAATTCTGACTCCCCCCACACCAGTTTGACTGGAGCAGCCAACCTGCTGCTGGGTTTTCCTCATGATACCAAATCCACTTCCAGCGACCTGTGTGATTGTGGTTAAAAGGCCCTCAGGTTGGGTGTCTGGAGTGTGTGCGTGGGAGTGCTGATCAGAGTAAAGGTTCAGCTTAGCTGCTGACCTGTACCTTTCAGGCAGGCAGTGCCAGTTTTCACAATAATCCAAAACCAAAAACAGAATTACCTGGAAAAACTCAGCAGGTCTGGCAGCATCGGCGGAGAAGAAAAGAGTTGACGTTTCGAGTCCTCATGACCCTTCAACAGAACTGTTCTGCTGAAGGGTCATGAGGACTCGAAACGTCAACTGTGCTCTTCTCCGCCGATGCTGCCAGACCTGCTGAGTTTTTCCAGGTAATTCTGTTTTTGGTTTTGTTTTGGATTTCCAGCATCCATGGTTCTTTGATTTTATTTTTTCACAATACCTTGTAGAGAACTGGCAGTATTGGGTTCATATTGAATATGTCTGGCAGTTTTTGTGCCTGGGTGCTGGTGTCTGGCGGTGTCGGCTGCTGGGTGCCGGTGTCTGGCGGTGTCGGCTGCTGGGTGCCGGTGTCTGGCGGTGTCGGCTGCTGGGTGCCGGTGTCTGGCGGTGTCGGCTGCTGGGTGCCGGTGTCTGGCGGTGTCGGCTGCTGGGTGCCGGTGTCTGGCTGTGTAGGCTGCTGGGTGCCGGTGTCTGGCAGTGTTGGCTGCTGAGTGCCAGTGTCTGGCAGGGTTCGTGTCTGGGTGCCAGTGTCTGGCAGTGTTGGCTGCTGAGTGCCAGTGTCTGGCAGTGTTCGTGTCTGGGTGCCGGTGTCTGGCAATGTTGGCTGCTGAGTGCCGATGTCTGGCAGGGTTCGTGTCTGGGTGCCAGTGTCTGGCAGTGTTGGCTGCTGAGTGCCAGTGTCTGGCAGGGTTCGTGTCTGGGTGCCAGTGTCTGGTGGTGTTGGCTGCTGAGTGCCAGTGTCTGGCAGGGTTCGTGTCTGGGTGCCGGTGTCGGCTGTCAGTGTCTGGCAGTGTTTGGTTCTGGGTGTCAGGGCCTGGCATTGCCGGGTGTCGGGGCCTGGCAGTGTCACATGCCTGGTGATGGTGTCGGGCAGTATTGGTACTAGCTATTGGTGTCTGGATGTGTCGGGTGCTGGCTATTGGTGTCTGGCAGTGTTGGGTGCCTGGTGATGCTGTATAGCGGTGTCGGTGTCTGGCGGTGTCGGTGTCTGGCAGTACCAGGTGTCGGTGTCTGGCAATGTCAGATTCTACATATGGTGTCTGGCAGTGTCCGGTGCTGGTTTTGGTGCCCGGCAGTGTCTGGTGCTCGATTTGGTGCCCGGCAGTGTCCGGTGCTGGTTTTGGTGCCCGGCAGTGTCCGGTGCTGGTTTTGGTGCCCGGCAATGTCTGGTGCTCGATTTGGTGCCCAGCAGTGTCGGGTGCTGGTTTTGGTGCCCGGCAGTGTCTGGTGCTCGATTTCGTGCCTGGCAGTGTCCGGTGCTGGATTTGGTGCCCGGCAGTGTGTGGACCGCTGCACATGTGGAAGACGTAATTAGGATTCTGCATCTTCCATTCCTCTGTGCACAATGAGTTCTCAATCTGTCTTTCATCACGAGAAACACTGAGCTGCATTTATGTGTCCCCGCCAGGCGTGTTCTCAGTGGTGGTGGGGGTGGGGGAGGAGGCACAGAATAGGGCGGGTACCCCACCACCACCTTCCCTCCCACCTTGAGCTCACCCCCCATAAAACGATAGATGGGCGAGCACCAAAATCGGCAGCCTGCCCGCCATATTTAAATAAATAATCTGTGGTCAATTGAGCTTGTTAACAAGCCGGTTAAGCCCAATGCCATTATACAGTTGGCGTGGGCAGTCAGGCCAGAGTGCTTACCCTTGTTCTGCTATTATCACATCCTGCTTTCTTACCTTTATGCCACTGTCAGCTCCTCCTTTAGCCCTTCTCACTACCATTAACCCTCCCTTTGTCTTTTTGTCCATGACACCTAAGTCAATATCTCCTTAGCCCCCGCCTATCACTGGCCTTCTATCCTGCTTCACCCACCACCACCACCAGCACCACCACCACCACCACCACCACTGCCCCCCCCCACCACCCCCCCCACCCCACCACAACAGTATAAATTTCATCACATTTCTACTTCTCTTCAGCTCTGAAGAAGAGTCCTACGGACTCGAAATGTTAACTCTATTTCGTTCTCCGCAGATGCTGTCGGACCTGCTGAGTCTTTCCAGCGTTTCCTGTTTTTATCCAGAATTCCAGTCAGCCCGCAGCTTGAGAACCCCAGTCAGTCCTGTTTGATGAGACACAGGAGAGGATTTTCCCCATCCGGAGGTGGTGGACCAGGAGGAGAGGAGGTTGGGGGGGGCGTTGGGGGGGGAAGGGAAGATTGAGGGGAGCCGCATCAGTCTCCCTTCCCGGCACAATCCCGGCCACCAGGAAGTTTTCCCAGCCATGGGATTGGCTGCAGAGTAGCTACCTGCTGGTTTAAATCCTCAGGGCCCTAACAGGGTTGATTCTTCAGTCCAGCCTGTGTTATGCAGGGGGTGGAGCAAGTCACCCACTGCAGGGGGTGCAGGGGGTGGCCATGAGCTTCATGCAAGCTGGCTTCCTTGTAGCAGTATTGTGCGGGGGGGACTCTATTAGTGATGAAGGCTCCATAGTCCAAAGAGGGAGCCCCGGCCATCAAAGGTCACACACAGAGCCCCAGTGGGCCATTCGGAGGGAACTACCTGCTTGGCGGCTCTGATTTTTGATATTTTACATACCCTCTCTGAGGAGGGCGGTGGGGCGGGGTTGTGGGGTGGGGGGAGACTCCACTTTGAGGTGCGCCCCCCCCCCCCCCAACCAGGTAAGCGACCTGACTCACCAGCTCCCACCTCTCCCAGTGTGGCTTCTGGTCCTGCAGCGTCGGGAATCCACCGACTGCCCTTAATTGGTCAGCGAGCCCAGACACAGCCAATTTGGAGGCGGGTCTCTGCTAGGCTTGTTGGTGGTGGGGGGGAAGATGTCAAATCCCAGAACAAATCCATAATCGTGGTAGCAGTAATGTTGGAGTTCCATTTTGAAGTATACAAGACCATTTTGGACAAGTTATACTGGGTTTTTCTACTGGGGGGGGGGGGGAGGGTGCCAGCTCAGGAATTTCCCCCTCAATTTCTCTCCAATGCCAGGATCTCAAATCGTGCAAAAATTCCATCCCCCCACCCCCCCCACCCCTCCCCCCGTAGCCTCCAGAGGCAATCTGGATAAACACCTTGGGAGCTATCGGCAGAGCCATGAGGAGGACCAGTGAGGCGTAGGGTTCTCGGCACTGTCTTGAAGACATGACATGAAAGCACAGCAGGTCTGGCAGCATCGGCGGAGAAGAGCAAAGTTGACGTTTCGAGTCTCATGGCTCGAAACGTCAACTTTGCTCCTCTCCGCCGATGCTGCCAGACCTGCTGAGTTTTTCCAGGTGATTCTGCTTTTGTTCTGGATTTCCAGCATCCGCAGTTTTTTGTTTTTATGACTTGAAAGCAGTTCAACAGATCGTTGAGGGACGTGAACAGTTGATCCCCAGAATATTGCTTTCAATTAAATCAGAAGAGTAGGTCGACAGGAGGCGCGTTTAAACGTGACAATAGGAGAAAGTGCTGGGGAGCACTCAGCAGGTCAGGGCCACATCTGTGGAGAGAGATAAAAGCAAAACACTGCGGATGCTGGAAATCCAAAATGAAAACAAAAATACCTGGAAAAACCCAGCAGGTCTGGCAGCATCTGCGGAGAGGAACACAGTTAACGTTTCGAGTCCGAATGACCCTTCAACAGAACAGTACTGTAGGCAAGTTCCAGTAGGCACAATGCACTGGATTCCACATTCCTGTGCCCAAGTTTTGCACTGGATTCCACACTCTGGCGACACTGTTGCAGTGGATTCCACAGCCAGTGTCCCAGTGTTGCACCGGCTCTGCACTATGGTGGCCTAGTGTTACACTGGGCTCTCCACTCTGCCGCCCCATTGTTGCACTTGTCCTGTCGTTGCACTGGATTCCACGTTCCGGTGTCCCAGTGTCACGCTGGGTTCCACCCTCTGGCATCACACTGGGTTCTGCACACCAAGGTCCCTGTGTTGCACTGGATTCTGCCCGCCAATCTCCCTGTGTTGCACTGGATTCTGCCCGCCAATCTCCCTGTGTTGCACTGGATTTTGCCCACCAATGTCCCCGTGTTGCACTGGATTCTGCCCGCCAATGTCCCTGTGTTGCACTGGATTTCGCACTGCGGTACTGCAGTGACTCGGTGTTGCATTGGATTCCACACTCGTTGATCCAGTGTTGCACTGGATTCTATGATTTTGTTTAAAAACATAAGTGAACGGGCCAGTGGCAGCTGAAAATATATACGGAGCGTTAACAAGGAATTGTATCAGGATGGCCAAAGGGAGCAGCGGCGATTGGGGTGGGGTCAGGCGGAGTCCAGTCCTGCTCTTATTGGTTCCATATTCACTCTCCTTTATTGCACGGCTTCACTGAGTGTGGCCTGGGCTAGGACTCATTGTTAACATTCAGCAGTCAGTCAGCCCAATACCTGGCACCTCCCCTGCCTACAGCACCCACCCACCACCCCCCCGCCCCCAGCACGCAGCCCCGGGCCCAGTTCACCACAATAGCCCAGGAAGATAACAGCAGAATCCTCAAACAATTCATGAACAGTCAAGTCAGGAAACCTTGTTTGAGTGAGGCAGCTTTGGAGTAAAAAGGTACATGTCACAGTTAAGACCTTATGACGTATCTGTTCCGGAATCCCTTGAAAACAGCCCATTCATGTAAACACTTCTAGCTGTTTACTCCAAAGCTACTTCACTCAGAAAAGGTATCCTGACTAAACAGTTCAAGAATCCTGTGGGGAATAGCCTTTATTAACTTATCTTTCTACACTATAGTTAGTGGATCCCTCTAAATACCTTTGTTACTCTACCCACTACAGACAGAAGAGTTGCCGCGCTCTCCTCCCACAAGCCTTGAAAGTCATTCTGTTTATTTTGGAAAGTCTGCTGCTTCCAAGATTCGAGGAAGTTCAGTTGTTAACCCTTAACTGCCCGAGATGTTCAACAATGTGGATCTTCAGGAGGACCTGGGAGGGGGAGGGGTTGGGTGGGGGGGGGGATGGTGGGTGGGTTTGGCATGGGCCAAACAAATTGGAGAGGGGAACTCAGAGAGACATGCCTCCTGATTTTAACTTCTTTTTGGCATAACCCCTCCTTTGTACTTAACCCAGTGGTGGACTGCACGTTTTAGGCCAGATGTTCGCACGCCTGTTGGGGCTGCCTGTAAAGCAGGTGCCACGGGGGCTCATTGCTAGGCCTAGATTTCTGTGGTCAGGCCAAATATTGCGTACTGTGCTCAGATGCAAGCACACTGAGTGTACACCGAGTGTAATTCAGCTAATTCCACTGCCATCTACCCACCCTTTCCAATTGTAAGAAGGTTGAGTTCTAAAGTAATAGTAGAAGATTGGATCTTTCAGAACTGAAAGCAGATAACTAAGGCGATCCAACAGAGAGCTATCTATGTCTAAGATACTCGATAAAGATAGAGAATTGTGTGCTGAATGGCCGAAGTGAGATAGATGGAATGGGGGGGTGATTCACGCAAGGTAGAAACATCAACTAGTTGGGCCGAATGGCCTGTTCCTGGGCTGTTCCTGGGCTGCCTGTTCAACAACAACACTCAAGAAGCTCAACACAATCCAGAACACAGCAGCCCCGCTTCATTGGCACCACATCCACAAACATTCGCTCCCTCCACCACCGACACACAATAGCAGCAGTGTGTGTATCATCTACAAGATGCATTGCAGGAACTCACCAAGGCTCCTTACACTGCACCTTCCAAACCCACGACCACTACCATCTAGAAGGACAAGGGTGGCAGATAGATGGGAACATCACCACCTGGAAGTTCCCCTCCAAGTCACTCACCATCCTGACTTGGAAATATATCGCCGTTCCTTCACTGTCGCTGGGTCAAAATCCTGGAACTCCCTCCCTAACAGCACTGTGGGCTTAACTACACCACATGGACTGCAGCGGTTCAAGAAGGCAGCTGATCACCACCCTCTCAAGAGCAATTAGGGATGGGCAATAAATGCTGACCCAGCCAGTGATGTCCACATCCCATGAATGAATGAAAAAAAATTAATGTAAAGGGTGGATCCCAAGCACTGGATGAAAATAAACCCGGAATTAAGAGGGCAGGTTAAGTAAGTCCAGGCTTGTATTCCTGTGAGCGTAGAAGATTGAGAAGTGATCTAATTGAGGTATTTAAGGTGATTAGAAAAGTTGATAGGGTGGAAAGAGAAACTATTTCCTCTGCAGAGTGGGGGAGAGTCCTGAACAAGGAAACATAACCTTAAATTTAGAGCTCGCTTGGCCTGTTCAGAGGCTATGCCAGGGAAGCATTCCTTCAGCCAAAGGCTAGTGGAAATCTCGAATGCTGTCCCCCAAAATGCTGTTGGGGCAAATTTCAAGGCTGAGGTAGTTTAAACTTTTGTTGGGCAAGGACGTTGAGGGGTCCTGGAACTAAGTTGAAATTTTTGTGTTTGAAATGCAGGTCAGCCATGTTTGAATTGAATGGCAGGCCAGGCTTTGAGAGGCTGAATGACTTCTGAGAGGAAGATAAAGGGTTTGCAGAACCACACAGGTTTACAGCGTGGAAAGAGGTCCGGCAGCCCCTTGAATCTGTCTCACCGTTCAATTAGATCATGGCCCATCTACCCACCTTGGTTCTGTATCCTTTAATACATTTGCAAAAATCCAACAATGTGTCTGGGCTGGATCTTTCCTAGAGCAATCCAGAGCTTATCCTGCTGCCCTGCTATCTCTCTTTCTCTCTCTCCCCATCCCCAGGGTCTGCTACCTTCTTATTGCTTCAATCCACGTTTCCCTTGAAGGAGACAGTGGTCTCTTCGTCGACTATTCCCCGCAATAGTATGAGAGGAAATCCTCTTGACCAATGCTCTCTCTGATATCTGTTGGCTGTGCACGTCCGGCTTGTTGTGCTGCGCTGTCCCTTTAAGGATGCCATGCAGCCGTGCGTATGCTCATCTTAAAGGGACCGCTGCTTTTATGCACAGATGGTTTGTTCCCATCTTGGCATATTGCCAGCTGCAGTGCGGACAATCACCATGCAGCTTAGAGGGAGCATTGCCCTTAACCCCTTTCTTCATGACAGCTTTAAAATGAATGATGCCATGTCACAGACTACCTAGCCAGAGGGAATAGTCTTTCCCCATCCACCCTTAAAAAGTGGCACTGACTATTAAGAACCTCTATTTAAGCCTTCTCCTGGCCTTCCTCGCTCTAGTGGAAATGGTTTCATTATGTCAAGTCTCTCCGCCATTCCTGCGACCACCCTGGGTGCCTCGATGCTGTGTGCTGTCTGTGGTTTAAATATCCTTTCCATGATAAGATGCCCAAACCTACATACAATACTGTGACATTGCCTTTTACATGCTTCTTGTAACCTTGTGGCTCTGGTGCTTTTTGCTGCTGTTTATAAAAGCCGGAACTTTTCAAACTTTTGTGGAGTTATCAAACTGTAAAGTTTAACTGCACTGACGGAGGCCATTTGGCCCATCGTGCCTTTGTCGGCTGGAGCTATGCAATTCAAGTCAAAGGGGCTGAGTATGTGCTGGGCGATGCACTCCTGCCCCTTTCTAATTGCGCTCCTCTGCATGTTTTACGAAGCAGTACGTAAATGACTGAATGCTCTCATTCCTGTTTTATTACCTTGCAAAATACTCTTAGCTTACATTTTTGCATATTAATTTGCACCTGCCACCTCATGGGCCAGCAATCTTCCTGAAGTCACGCACACGCCTCCCAAAGCTCTCAGTTTTGTAACATCAGTGTGTTTTGATAGCATGCTCCCTCTGCTCAAGCCCAAATCACCTATCACTAACTATCTCTCTATCTCTGTCTCCATGAACCCAACTCTAAGCCCTGGCGTGTATCGCTTCCCGTAATCCTCCAATTCAACCCCATTCGGGGGCAGTTGGTGGTGGGGTACTCATGCCCACTAGCCTGGTAATCCAGAGACCCAGGCTAATGCTGTGGGGACCTGGGTTCAAATCCCACCACGGTGGCTGGTGGAATTTAAATTCAATTAATAAATCTGGGATGTAAAGTTAGTCTCAGTAACGGTGACCATGATAACTATCACCAGTTGTTGCATCTGATTCACTAATGCCCTTTGGGGAAGGAAATCTGCCTTCCATCACCTTGCCAGTGATGCCCACATCCCCATGAAAGGATTCTAAAAAAAATTACCCCAACCCTTAACATCCCGTCCATCAACCAACTTCACTTCCGTGATGTTCTCTTTCCCCTTGCGCATTGTGCCTGAAGTTTTTGTAAAGAGCCTCCTTATGAGTGACATCTTATGAGCAACATAGGAGCAGAAGAAGGCCATTCAGCCCCTCGAACCTGTCCCATCATTCAATTAGATCATGGCCCATCTACCCAACTTGGTTCTGTGTCCTTTAATACCTTTGCAAAAATCTACCAATGCAAATGGAAAATACTGCTGGACGCTGGAAATCTGAAATATAAACAGGAAGTGCTGAAAATACTCAGCAGGCCAGGAAACATCAAGCCAAATCTATTAATCCCAGTTTTGAAAAGCCTCAACAGCCTTTTTGATGGATTTCCACTCGCCTTTCTGAGAAGGAATGCTTCCTGACTTCACCAGTGAACAGCCGAGCTCTCATTTTAAATCCCAAATACACCCCAACCGGATCGGACCCCATGCTGTTGGGCACCAGTCTGATTCGCACCGGCTGTCCAGCCAACTGAACCAACCCCGGCCCTTGCCCCAGCCCTCTGGAGTCCTGTTTGCACATTGTAGCCCTGGTGCCCTGAACAGTGATGGTAGAGACTCCAACTCTCTTTCCATCCCATGGATGGGCGGGATTCTGTCCTGCTCTTGCAGGTTATAGGTTGATACTGTTTGGCTGCATTATAAATGCTATCAAGTCCTGGATTGGGACTTGAAGCCAGGGCTTCTGGCTTAGAGTCAGCAATGCCACCCTGTGCGTCACTAGATGACCTCGTATCTGCACTAGTCTCATCCTGCCCTAAGAGGGCATTGGCCACCATGGACTTCCATTGGATTAGTCCATGATTATACTTGGCAAAGTGCTGCAGTGGTTGGCTGTTGCCTTCTGCAGCATGGCAGACCAGGAAACTCTCCCGCTCTTACTGACTGCCCGGCATATTGGAAGGATTTACAAGCTGTTTGGCCACGTTATGAACTTGCCTTCCGTGCCCACCAAGTCCTGAAGTGGGGCTCGAACCCATGGCTTCTGGTTCAGGGGGTAAGGATGCCATCACTGCACACACAAGACCTCCTGGTATCTACACTATAAGTGATCCTTTAATCATCCTGCTTAAATTCCTTTGCCTATCCAGTGGCTCATTTCTTCAGAAAGCCCTATCATCACCTTCTACTTGTCTTCCATTCTGCTTGTTAGACTTGCCTTGAACACAATCTTTTTTTCCCAGAAGATATATTTTATTCATAAAATTTATAAAATTACATTACAAGTTGACATTTCGAAGTGCAAAACCAATCAGTTTCTTTTAATACTGTACGTTACTCACGACAGTTACAGTTGCCAGTTGATATTTACAACGTTCATCATGTCAATCATACAACCCAAGGAGTTTTACCCAGTTCCTAGCCCTTTGGTCTACTATGGCTGAAGGGCCTTAGACAATGGCCTTTCTCCATTGCGCTTCTGTAGCCGCTACCCCAAGCTTTAGTGGGCCCCTCGTCACATGGTCCTGGATCATGGTGGGTGCCAGTCTGTAACACTCGATCGCCGACAGCTCTTTGCACTGGAAGATCAAGTTTTGAGCAGACCAAAGAGTGCCTTTCACAGAGCTGACAGTCCTCCAGCAGCAGTTGATGTTTATCTCCCGTGTGGGAACAGCCTGTAGACCAAAGAGTCCTGTGTTACAGAGCTGCTCGGGGTGAACCTGGACAAAAGCCACTGCATCTCTCCCCAGACCTGCTTTGCAAAGGCACGTTCCAGAAGGAGGTGATTGACGGTCTCTTCCCCACCACAGCCCCTTCGAGGGCAGCATATGGAGGCAGTGGGACTCCAGATGTGCAGGGAATTGCCCTGGATTAACTCCATGCATTTCTAGATATTCGCTCTTTTTTCTCTCAAATTGCAGTTTCTAAGAGTCTGCGACATTAGACTAAATGGACTGCAGTCAACCAGGCTCAACCTTCCCACCCCTTATTGATCAGAGCTGTTCAGTCTTGGCTATCGTTCAGTCCTCCTGCATAACTAAAGAGGATTCAGAAACAGCAGTCCAAGACTCTTCTAGCTCCTGCCTGCCTTCCTTCAGCAACCCAGGGTAGATGCCATTTAGGGCCTGGTGACTCATTCCGCCTTTGAGCTCTGCTGTTATTTTCAGAACCAGTTCTGCAGTTGTCTCTTTGTCAATTGTTCCATAATTCTTCTGCACACTGAATGACATTCTGACTGCCACCATTATTTGCAATGACTGACGCAATGTATCAACCAAGCCTTATTCCTTTGCAATTAGGCTTTCTCCTTCACTCATGAGTGGTCCTACCCTCTCTTTAAAAATAATCTTTTATTTCTTTTTTTATCCTGATGAAAGCTGTTGATATATTCTTTTAAAATCCTCTGCTGTAGTCCTTCCTTTGATCTATTTTAATCTCCCATTTCACCTCCCTGCCACACTTTCTGTATTCCTCATCACCTTCCCCAGAATTTCATCCCTAACTTTATCGCATGCCTCTGTGTCAATTTAGTTTCAATATCCCTATTTATAATAGAGCATCCCTCTTTTCTACAAATAGGAATGTATTTTTACTCAACTATGTCCATTTCATAAGAGCAAAGGGCCAGAAGTAGGACTTCAACCTACTGCCTCCCCACCCCCACCAATCCTCTTGCCCCCATTCATTTAGATCATGTGGATTGTGGTTGATCTGTATTTTAATTCCGTTCGTTTCACCTTGGTTCTGTAACCCTTAATACACTTGCCTCTTAGTCTCAGGATAAGGGGATTCGCCACTTGCGACTGAGGTGAGAAATTTCTTCACTCAGAGGGTTGTGAATATTTGTAATTCTCTGCCCCCGGGCTGTGCATACTTAGCCTATCAGTATATTTGGGTCTGTGGTCATTGGGTATTTGGATATGGAGACAGGCTGGGAAAGTGGAATTGAGGCAGATCAGCCATGATCATATTGAATGGCAGAGCAGGTTCGATGGGCCATTCGGCCTTCTCCTGCTCCTGTTTCTTGTTATAGTCTAACAAAAGTGCGGAGCATGTTTTACAATTTCCCACTGGCAGGGCGTTTACCTGTTCTCTAACTTACCTGTCCACAATGAACTTTGCCCTTCTTTTCCCAGTCCAGAGGCCCCTAAATTTGACTCTTCATTACTTGTCAGCCATGGGTCCAGTCGGTAGCACTCTTCACCTCTGAATTGCAAGCTTCCGGCTTCACCTCCAGGGTTTGAGCACAGAAATCCAGGCCGACACTCCTCTGCAGTACTGAGGGAGTGCTGCACTGTCGGAGGTGCCGCCTTTCAAGGTGAGACGTTTAACTAACGTCTCACCTTGACGTCTGCCTGCTCGGATGGATGTAAAAGATCCCATGGCACTATTTTGAAGAAAAGCAGGGGAGCTACCCTCAACCAGCATCGCAAAATACAGGCATATTGCTGCTTGTGAGAGTTTGCTGTGTGCATGCTGGCTCCTGTGTTACCTACAGCAGTGACTACACTTCAAAAACCTCACTAGCTATAAAGACAAGGTAGTCGTGAAAATCGTGATATAATTGCAAGTCTTTCTTTCTTCACTTCTGTCCTGACATTGAACCTAATAGTCACAATTTCCCAAATGTTCTCCTGCTGTTAACATCAGTTAATTGCCTCCACTTCATTCCCAAGAAGCTCTCCAGTTCCCTTCCTGCACTAGAAACACACTGATTTAAGATGCAGCCCTGGATAAAGAAGAAATACTTTGATTTCTATTGTTCCTATCATAGCCTCAGGACATCCCAAAGCACTTTACAGCCAATTAGGGACTTCTTTACGGTCTGGTTACTATTGTAATAGAGGAAGCCTTGCAGTCAATTTGCACACATCAAGCTCCCACAGAGAGCAAAATGTGATAATAACCATGATGATCTGGTTTAGTGATGTTCATTGAGGGCTAAATATTAGCCAGAACCCTGGGATGAACCTCCCCTGGTCTTCTACAAAATAGTGCCATCTGAGAGGACGGACTGGGGCTCGGTTTAACGTCTCACCTGAAAGAGAGCACCTCTGATAGTGCAGCACCTCTCTGTACTGCACTGGAGTGTCAGCCTGCATTATGTAAGCAAGCTTTGTGAAGAGTGCTTCTTTACTTCGATCACTGCCTTCTCATGTAGCTGCTACTTCCTGGTCCTGTTGAGCAGGGTGTGTGGAGCGTCAAAGGTTAATGGATCATTATCTCTCCAGACACTCCCATTCCGATCTGGAGCTGGGCGGGATTCTGCTGGGAAGAAAGATAAACAGTGAAAGAAGAGGAAAGTTAAACGTGTTGGCTCTGAAAACTGTGACAGGAAACTTGCACAAACCCCTTCAGATTTCAGGGCCATGGGATTTTCTCCCCCGTCTCATTCCGAATCCGGCAACGCGCTCGGGATTGCAGACTGTGAGGAATGTCACTGCCAGTCGGCTTTCCAATCCTCCAGGATTGCCCTGGAGCCTCCAGGAATTTAAGATTAATCTCCCTGATATTGCTGCGAGTCGACCCCAGCGGAAACATTCTTTTTGGAAAGATATTGGCGATGGGAGGAGGGTTAAAGGATGTTTGACCAGGCGGGACAGTTTGCAGCGGCTGATCATGTCGTGAAACCTCCAGGAGTGCGTCCGAGGAGAACCAACCCGACGGCCAAGTCCGATGCTGACTTGGTATTATTCAGTGATGCACTGCCCAACCCAAGTGACTGGATACTGATCAGGAACAATATCCCTGTCAGATGCTTTGGAGCATCATCTTTTTAATTCTGTTTTCCTTTTTGTCCCTCTTTCCCTGTGTGTGTGTCTCTTTCTCTCTGTCTATCCCTCTCTCTTCCTGTGTGTGTGTGTGTGTGTGTGTGTGTGTCTCTGTCTGTCACACTCTCTCCCTGTCTCTCTTCTCTTTCTCTCTGCGTATCTCTCTTTCTCTCAATGTATCTCCTTTTCTCTGTGTGTCTCTCTCTCTCACACTCTTTCTCCCTGTCTCTCTTCTTTCTCTCTGTGTACCCCTTTTTCTCAATGTATTTCTTTTTCTCTGTGTGTGTCTCTCTCTCTCCCTCGTGTCCCTCCCTCTCTCTCAGTCTTTCTCTCTCTCTCTCTTATACCTCTTTCAATTCCTCTCTTTCTCTCTGTGACCCTTTCTTGTCTGTCTGTCTGTCTCTCTCTCTCTCTGTCTCTCTCTCCCTCTCACTCTGCTTCTTCCCTTGACCACTTGCAGCCTTAGCAACCTACAGTTATTATCTAGAGTTCAACGGGGTGGGGGTGGGGGGGTTGCGGTAGGTGATATCAGATTTAGCTCCAAAGCCCCGGGTGTAAGAGTAAGCTGGCAGATTAGCCACCCAATGTGGAAACTGGAAACTTGCTTAGTTCTGATTCCGATTGAAACAAAGGGGAAATTAAAAACTGAACGGTTTCTGTAAAGGGCGATGGATCCACAATGGCTGAGTGGCAAGTCCAGTGGTCCCGAATACTGAAACGTGACCACTTCTCTCTGCGAGGGTTCTTGATATTTTCCTGGTGAAAAACCCTGGTTTCCCATGTGTGTGTGTGTGTGGGTGAGAAGGCTGCATTTTATTTTAAAAGCATCTGTCGTGCTGAAGCAACATCACGTCGGAAGATTTAATAATAACCTTCATCGTCTAAAATACTTGAAGGAAAGCGCTTGTGCACAGAGCGGGGGCTTGGGGGTACATGGTGTCAGAATTGATCTTTGGATTTCCATTTAGCTTTCTGTTGCCACGGTGACTTGCTGTGAACAAAGTGTGGGCGAACGAGCGAGCAGTAGGTTCGTTTTCTAAAGACTCGGTGTGTTTAAGAAAAAAAGGAAACAAGCTGGGATCCTGCTTGGACGGATCTGGAACAGAGTGTGCTGAGTGGCACTGTGTTTGATGAACAGGTTTCTTCAGCTTCCCAAAATACACTCTGACCTCCATTGAATTGACATGCGATCTGTTGTACATGTCGCACCAGTTCAGATGTACTGTTCACCGGGCAGTTATAGTGTTCGATGGCCTTCAGACGACTGACCATAAGACCATAAGACATAGGACATAGACATTCGGCCCATCGAGTCTGCTCTGCCATTCAATCGTGGCTGATAAGTTTTTCAACCCCATTCTCCCGCCTTTTACCTAGGCTTTTCCAACTCTCGTTGGATGTCTGCCTGGAGGGTTCCTCATCTGGCCTCTCAGCTCTATCTGCCCTCACCCCAGTCAAACAGCATTCCCACATCTCCAGCATTTTTTATAATTAATAAACAGAAGTGTTGAAAGAAAATGGGGAAAAAAAAACATACGATTCTTTCAGTGCCCCCATGATTTTCTCTTTCCTCCCGCCAGTTTGCTTGTAGTTGCAGTGTCCAGGAGTTTAATCTTTTAATTCCTGGAGACTCCATGGCAATCCTACCAGGTTGACATCCCTTTGGGTCTATTTCAGATCCAGAACTGATGGGATGAAAGGGTTCCCATATGAAACTGGGCTCTCACAAACCCAGTCCAAGCCCCCAGTTAACTGTAGACTCCTGCAGACATGGCTACTCCAATGCACCGCCGGCCACATCCTACCCTTCCTCATCCAAAACACCTCTGCCCATGTCGTAGCTCACCACAAATCCCAGTCCCTTATCATCCCTGTGCTTGCTGACTCCCAATCCAGCAACGTCTCCATTTTAAAATTCTTACCCTGGTGTTCCACGGCCTTGCCCCTCCTTATCCCTGTAAACTCCACAACCCTCCGGGATATCCCTGCTCATCTAATGCCGGCCTCTTGAGCGTCCCCGATTTTTATCGCTCCATCATTGATGGCGGTGCCTTTACTTGTCTCATCCCCAAGCTCTTGAATTCCCTCCCTGTACCTCTCTTTCCTCCTTTAATACACTCCTTATAACCTAGCTCTTTCACCAAACTTTTAGTTACTTAACTTAAAATCTTCTTATGTGGCTCGATGTCAAATTTTGTTTTTTAATGCTCCTGTGAAGTGCCTTGGGGGCATTTCATTATGTTAGAGGTGTTCTATAAATACAGGTTGTTGCAGTAGCTGCCATTCTGTGCAAAGAAGTGTCACTTCACTGCAGGCATAAGACAATCCTGAGGTATGGGCAGAGAAAATGAAGCTTTGTTCTGTATCTGACATGTGCTGTAACTGGCCCGTCTGTGTAGTGTGTTCCACCCATGGCTGACCTTTGGCAACTGGACAAAGAGAAAACAAGCCAAGAAAATCGCCTCAAAGATAAAGGTAGAACTTGCATTTGTTTAGAGTCTTTTGCGACTTCCTTGGCGTTGAGTACTTTTGAGATGTAGGAAATGAGGCAGCAAATTTTCATAGAACTGGCTCCCACAAGCAGCAAGGTAGTGGTCACCAGATAACCCATCTTGTGAGGTTTGTTAATATTGGCCAAGATACGGAGAAGTCTACCCTGCTCTTCATAATAGTGGCTGTGTAACCTTTACCATCGCTCTGAGAGAACAGATGGGGCTTTGGTTTAACATCTCACCCAAAGGACAGTGCAGGACTCGCTCAGTACTGCACTAGGTGTGCCAGCCTGGATGTTTGCACTCTGCTCTCCAAGTACACTGTACCGCCCTGGACTGCTGCAAGGCTTAATCTTGCTCATTCTTATCTCCCTTGGATTTTTTCCCTTTCTCCTACATCTCCAGCTTCATGACTCTAAAACCCGAGCTGAGTAGTTTCTACTTCTTGGTTAGACTTCGTCCTAGGGTGGCCACTGGGAGGCCACAAGTACTAAACACAGACTGGGCACCACCGCCCCATCTCTTCAACCCGCCAAACCCTGCGCTTGCACCCATTCAAAAATACTCTGTTCCAGTTGTGGAGGCATTGGATTTTGCTGGGTAAGTAAATGATGTGGGTTTGCCCCTTGGGGGATCCGTGGCCCCAGCTTCTCAGCTTCACCAAGATCATTGTCCACCAGAAACTGACACAGGGCCTTGGGCCGATTCCCCCTCTCCTCCGAACCCCCCACCCCCACCCCCGGCCTCCTCAATTCCCCCACTGTCATGGCCTTTCTCCAGCCACCCTCTCCCACTGCGGCCTGTCCCCTTTGTTTCTCACCGCTTCATCCTCAGGCAGTATCCAGCCAGCAGCAAATGGCTCGCTGACCGAGTGCTTTGCTGGAATTTCAGCCTCTGCTCCCCAACATCTGCCCACTGCGAGCGTTGCTTCAGTGAGGGATGGGTCACTGTAGTATAATGAACAGAACATCATCTGCTCATTCCCGGTGCCCGCTTCATTCCTATTATGACGTTCGCACTTCAAATGGTTACTTTCAAATATTTCTTGGAGGAGAGGTTTTTGGGCGTTGTTTTGATGCTGGTATTTTGTGTTAAGTTGTGGATCACAGTTTGGATGTAGCTTGGTCCACGACGTGAGTATTACTCAGGATAATGGGAGTCAAATGTGGCTGACTGAAACAGGATTTTGAGATTCAAAATCCTGGATCTAAGGGCGTCCAGTACTGGTGCACTGAAATCCGGACTATCCGGTCCTAAACTGGCTGAATGCCCACCCTATCTCCTCCTCACTCTCGTTTCCAGCCGAGTACTGTCCAGCCGTCTCGGTCAGGGCCTCAGCTGCTCAGCTAACTATATATTAACAAAGGCTTCACCTTATACAATAGCCAGTTACTCAGACACTTCACCTTATACAATAGCCAGTTACTCAGACACTTCACCTTATACAATAGCCAGTTACTCAGACACTTCACCTTATACAATAGCCAGTTACTCAGACACTTCACCTTATACAATAGCCAGTTACTCAGACACTTCACCTTATACAATAGCCAGTTACTCAGACACTTCACCTTATACAATAGCCAGTTACTCAGACACTTCACCTTAGACAATAGCCAGTTACTCAGACACTTCACCTTATACAATAGCCAGTTACTCAGACACTTCACCTTATACAATAGCCAATTACTCAGAAACTTCACCTTATACGATAGCCAATTACTCAGACACTTCACCTTATACAATAGCCAATTACTCAGAAACTTCACCTTATCCAATAGCCAATTACTCAGAAACTTCACCTTATACAATAGCCAATTACTCAGACACTTCACCTTATACAATAGCCAGTTACTCAGACACTTCATCTTATACAATAGCCAATTACTCAGAAACTTCACCTTATACAATAGCCAATTACTCAGAAACTTCACCTTATACGATAGCCAATTACTCAGAAACTTCACCTTATACGATAGCCAATTGCTCAGAAACTTCATCTTATACGATAGCCAATTACTCAGAAACTTCATCTTATACGATAGCCAATTTACTCAGACACTTCACCTTATACAATAGCCAGTTACTCAGAAACTTCACCTTATACGATAGCCAATTACTCAGAAACTTCACCTTATACAACAGCCAGTTACTCAGAAACTTCACCTTATACGATAGCCAATTACTCAGACACTTCACCTTATACAATAGCCAATTACTCAGACACTTCACCTTATACAATAGCCAATTACTCAGACACTTCATCTTATACAATAGCCAATTACCAGACACTTCATCTTATACAATAGCCAGTTACTCAGACACTCCACCTTATACGATAGCCAATTACTCAGACACTTCACCTTATACAATAGCCAGTTACTCAGACACTTCACCTTCACCTTATACAATAGCCGGTTACTCAGGATCTCAGATGCATGGCTTCATGATCTTGTAGTTTTGCATTGTATAGAACTTGCAGCACAGAAGCAGGCCTTTCAGCCCAACTGGTCTGAGCTGGGTGGAATTCATGCTTAACATGTGCCTGCTTACACTCTAATTGCTCCATCTTACTCTGCCCAATCAATGGGCAGATGTAGCGTCAGTTCACTTTGCAATTGGCCAGGGGACCGGGAGGATAGGACTGTCGGGTGACCCATAGTGGGTATATGGGGGCAGGGCAGTATTGAGGTGACACTTCCAAGAATGTGGAACTAGCCATACCGAGGCTTGGGAATTCCCTGTGTGGCAGGAGTTATTATAAATGCAGGCTGTTGAAAGTTGGGTGAAGGTGAAAGCAGATTGTGTTTGCGTGTGAGTTTGGTTCTATGTTTATACATATATGTGCATATGTATATACACACGTGCATTTGTGCACGCGTTTTTGCCTGTGTGTGTGCGCACATGCATGTTAGTGTATGTCTTGTGCATGCAGGCATGTGACTGGGTGTTCTCTCAGATCCAGCCTTCCATATCCTGTACTACAGGAGATTGCTGACAGTGCAGCCACTGCTAACCAGCAAAAGCTGCTTTTCCACCTTGTTGGCAAGATAGCAGTGGCACCACCTGGCAGGATGGGTGGCACAGGTATTGAAATGTGACACTGCCAGTCTGGTGTGGTTTGTGTTGCTGAGATGGAAACACAGACGCCTGGACTAGTGATCCAGACGAACGAGAGTTCAAATCCTCACGGTGAGAACCTGAACTCCCTCTTTCTTTTAAATCTGGAAATCAAAAGCCCCTATCAGTAGCAATGACCGAGAAACCATCGGATTACCAGGAAACCACAAATAGTTCCCTAATGTCTCCTTTAGGGAGGAAAACCTGCCTCCTTACTCAGTCAGCCTTATAACCAACGCAATATTCAGTTCGATACTCCAACAGAGCAATATGGGAGCAATTCACCACCACTTTCTCAGGGTAACTAGGTGATGGTCAATAAATGCCAGCAACGCCTACGTGAATTATTTTTAAAAATTGTTTTGCTCATCTTTTTGCCCATCTTTTATTTTGAAATCAATGTTCTCATTCTGTATCCCCACCCACTGTTCCGACTTCCGCCACCCACTGTTCCGACTTCCACATGAGGGTGTTACCTCACGCTCCCTCTTTACAGCTCCTGCTCCGTTGTGAGGGCCCCTGCTGTGCAAGGAACTCCTGTCAACCTCCACCACCTCATGCAAGTGGCCCCATCTGCATCCTCGAGCCACAAGAGTTGAGAGTCAGGATGATCTGGAACCATCACAGCCAGTACTGACGTTGGTTCCCCTGCTCCCTGTCTCTACACTAGTCTCTTTCCCAGGTACATTGGGCGGTGCCCAAGAACATAAACCTTCTTGAATGTTCCCTCCCTAACTGGGATGCTGCAACCAGTGTTTGTGCCTCAAATACCATCTATGATGAGATCAGCGAACTAAGACCTAACTAGCCTGTTATCTGCAGCAAAGCCGTCAAAGATAGCATTTTGAATCCTTTAGAACTGGGAGGTGGTGCAGTACAGCAAAGGATGAATACAGAGTAAACCTCCCTTTGCACTGTCCTATCATCCCCCCAGAGCAATTATAGCACATGTTAGATAGAGAGTAAAACTTTCTACACTGTCCCATCAAACACTCCCAGGGCAGGTACAGCACGGGTTAGATACAGAATAAAGATCCCTCTACACTGTCCCCATCAAACACACCCAGGACAGGTACAGCATGGGTTAGATACAGAGTAAAGCTCCCTCTACGCTGTCTCATCAAGCACTCCCAGGACAGATGTGATTGCCACCCACGCCTGTATGGGGTGTGTGGGTTTTTTTGTGGTCTTGAACCTTTATATAACCTGCACATATGTGCTTGGCCAGGCTGCGTTGACAGCTGAGAGATGCAGTTTTTTTAAATCAGTGATGTAAGGAAGTCAAGTATTTAAAGCACATGTGAAGCGGGGGAATTGAACAGGAAAATCTGGAACATTCTTGTGGCTCCAGTGAATCTGTTAATAACTATGTGAGTCACGCTGCTTGCAGTGTTCGTGAGGAAGTGGTAGGTGGGCTGGATGATGGTCCTGTTGTCTGCGCACCCATTCAAACCGCTTTTGTTTCCATCAGCCCAGAACAAATTATTAAGGAACATCTTTCAAAAACACTCTCCCAAGTAATCAGCAAAGCTTCTACACTGTTCCATCAAACACTCCCAGGACAGGTACAGCACGGGGTTAGATACAGAGTAAAGCTCCCTCTACACTGTCTCATCAAACACTCCCAGGGCAGCTACAGCACGGGGTTAGATACAGAGTAAAGCTCCCTCTACACTGTCCCATCAAATACTCCCAGGACAGGTACAGCACAGAGTTAGATACAGAGTAAAGCTCCCTCTACACTGTCCCATCAAACACTCCCAGGGCAGCTACAGCACGGGGTTAGATACAGAGTAAAGCTCCCTCTACACTGTCTCATCAAACACTCCCAGGGCAGGTACAGCACAGGTTAGATACAGAGTAAAGCTCCCTCTACACTGTCCCATCAAACACTCCCAGGGCAGGTACAGCACAGGTTAGATACAGAGTAAAGCTCCCTCTACACTGTCCCCATCAAACACTCCCAGGACAGGTACAGCACAGGGTTAGATACAGAGTAAAGCTCCCTCTAACCGTCCCAGTAAACACCCTCAGGGCAGCTACAGCACAGGGTTAGATACAGAGTAAAGCTCCCTCTACACTGTCCCATCAAACACTCCCAGGACAGGTACAGCACGGGGTTAGATACAGAGTAAAGCTCCCTCTACACTGTCCCCATCAAACACTCCCAGGACAGGTACAGCACGGGGTTAGATACAGAGTAAAGCTCCCTCTAAACTGTCCCCATCAAACACTCCCAGGGCAGGTACAGGCTGAGACTAGCAGAAAGGCCTTTGCATCCCACAGACTAAGAAGGCTTTCGTGCCACCTGTATTAGATGCAAATTCAGACCTCGAACTGGAGTGCATAACACTCTGAACCATCCAGTATGAGGCAGCAGGGGGCTGAGGGGCAGTTTGGATGCTTTTTCCCCTGAAGGAATTGAGTTTGGGTTTTTTTTGCTCCAGTTTGGCGGGGAGGGTAGCGGACATTGGCATTTCCGGCAGACTGGTCTTGCGGGCTTGTTCCCTTGTATTCTCTTGAAGGGACCACGTTCCCATGGTAACCCTTCTTTTTCAGAGCCTTCTTGCAGTTCCAGGACTGGCTCATTGCCTGCGATTGTCAGGCGACAGGCAGCTCTTCACTGAAGAGGCAGAGAAGGGACTGGCTCCTAACCCTTCGTGCCATGTTCCTATGGAAACGTCAACAAGAGTCTCTGTTTTGTATTGCCGGTGTTGCCCTTTTAAATCCATGTTAAATCTGCCACATTCTGAAGCAACAGTTGAGGAGCGAGTTGCCTGGGCCAGTGCCTGTGGCTATATAAGGAGATGTGTGCTATTTACAGACAGGGCCTTTGTATATATTTGCATTGATGTATGCACTTGGCCGTGATTGGCAGCTAACAAGCATAGTCATGGCCCCATGTTACAATAAAGTCAAATTTTTTAAAACAGGGGGCTTTAAATAGGAAAATCTGTGTTTTTTTGTGTGCCTTTGCTAGTAGGTGTGTGAATCACTTTCTGTACTATCTTGTTGAGGGAGGACGGAGACGGGGTTGGTGGGGGTAGGAGAGAGAATTTCTGCTCCGCATTTTGTCCTCCCATTAGCCCTGAACCTGTGAGGGAAGGTCCCTCAATCCCTCCCCATCAACAGGTCAGTTTGATAATTAGAAAGGATGGAGGGAGAGTTTTCTCGTTGAAAGTTGACATACAAACATGGGAAACTGGGGGAAGGAAAAGACCAGCTGGCTACCCTCAAGACTGCCCCACAATCACGGTGGCTCGAACACCTTGTATTAAAACAGAGGAAGACGAGCAGGTCAAAATGGAGAGGAAGGGAGCAGGGGAGTGAAACTAGAATGATAAAGCACCAAAGGATTCGATTCCTGAAAGTACTATCCAATTAATCCTACTCCTCACTCTTTCCCTGTAGGTTTACAGATGATTTCCCTTCATGAATTTATCCAATTCCCTTTGAATGTTACAATTGAATTGCTGTATAAAAATATTTCTACTCATCGTCCGATCTGGTTGTTTGGCCCATCACCTTAAATCTGTGTCCCCTGGTCACTGACCCTCCTGCAACTGAGAACAGTTTCTCCTTATTATATGTTGGTACGTCCCCTTAACCTTCTCCGCTCTAAGAAAACCAACCCCAGTTTCTCCAATGTCTCCACATAACTGAAGTCCCTCACCACTGGAAATACTCTAGTAAATCTCCTCTGCACCCTCTCCAAGGCCTTGACATCTTTCCTATAAAATGCAGCCCAGAATTGGACAAAGCTTTTATTGTATTTTTACATTTTATCTCATGGGATGTGGGCTTCGCTAGCTTGATCAACATTTATCGCCTGTCTATAATCACCCTTGAGAAGTTGGTGGTGAGCTGCCTTCTTGAACCGCTGCAGTCCATGTGGTGTAGGTACATCCACAGCGCTGTTAGAGAGGGAGTTCCGAACATGATGGATGGGGTACCGATCAAGCGGACTGCGTTGTCCTGGATGGTGTTGGTCTTCTTGTATTTGGAACATCCCTCATCCAAGCAAGTGGAGTGTATTCCATCACACCCCTGTCTTGGGCCTTGTAAATGGTGCACAGGCCTTGGGGCATCATAAGATGTTACTCAATGCAGGATTCCTAGCCTCTGACTTGCTCTTGTAGCCACAGAATTTATATGGCCAGTCCAGTTCAGTTTCTGGTCAATAGTAACCCACAGAATGTTGTTAGTGAGAGATTCAGCAATGGTAATGCCATTGAATATCAAGGGGAGATGGTTAGATTACCTCTTGTTGAAGATGGTCACACTTGTGTGGTGCGAATGTCATTGTCACTTGTCAGCCCAAGCCAGCAGGGCTCTACAATATCAGCCTAGATCTCATGAACCCGTGACCTTTTGATTCAGAGGCAAGAGTGTTACCCAAAGCCTGTCCACCATCTACAAGGCACAAGTCAGGAGTGTGATGGGATACTCTCCACTTGCCTGGGTGAGTGCAGCTCCCACAACACTCAAGAAGCTTGACACAATTCAGGACAAAACAGCCCCGCTTGATTGGCACCCCATCCACAAACATTCACTCCCTCCACCACCGACACACAGTAGCAGCAGTGTGTGTATCATCTACATGATGCACTGCAGGAACTCACCAAGCCTCCTTCGACAGCACCTTCCAAAACCATGACCACAACCATCTAGAAGGACAAGGGTGGCAGACACATGGCAATGCCACCACCTGGAAGTTCCCCTCCAAGCCACTCACCATCCTGACTTGGAAATATATCGCCGTTCCTTCACTGGCGTTAGGTCAAAATCCTGGAACTCCCTCCCTAACAGCACTTTGGTTGTACCTACACATGACATAGACTGCAGCGCTTCAAGAATGCAGCGCACCACCACCTTCCCAAGGGCAATTAGGGACTGGCAATAAATGCTGGCCTAACCAGCGCCGCCCACATCCCATAAATTAATTTTAAAAATCACAACTGACAAATGCATTTAAAGGGCCTTGCTGATGAAGCACATTTAACAACACTTCTCTCCAATTCTTGCATTTCAAAATGCTTCTAACAACGGTACTTCTTTGACCAAGCTTCTGGTCACCTGCCCTAATGTGGCTTTATATCTCTCAGTGTCAAATGGAGCCTGATTATACTGCTGATCAACCACCTTGGGAAGCTTTATTGTGTTAGAGGTACAATTTAAATGCTGGTTGTTGGGTTATCTCACCTCAGGGGATGCAGCAAATAACCACAGGCTAAGGGGTGGTTTTGTACAGTGGTCTTTTGTCTTGGCCTTTGTTTGTGATCTGCCGTGAGAGCTTCCTATGGATTTTCTTGGCACCATCTTTTATTGCTGTTAATGGGACCTTGCTGTGTGCAAATTGCCTGCAGAGGCAGCTTACCTGAATGATACCAGCGACTAGTGCCATAGGTTATATTGGAGCACAGAACGTTGAGGGGAGACAGATTCAAAGTTATCAATGTTTCCGTTGGCAGGGGGGGGGGTCAGTAACAAAGGATTCAGATTTAAAAATACACTAACTGGCAAAAGAGCCAGGGGAGAGATGAGAATTTCTTGTAAACGGTGAATTGTAATGATCAGGAATGGATGTTGGAAGCGGATTCAATAATAACTTCCAAAAAGGGAATCAGATAAGCGCTTGAAAAGGGCGAGGTGGAGGGGGGGGAGGGGGGGGTGGTTGGGGTGGGGGGAGCGGGGGGGGTGAAATGCAGGGCTATGGGGAAAGTCAGGATTGTGGGAATAATTAGCTCTTTCAAAGAGCCGGCACAGGCATGATGGGCCGAATGGCCTCCTCCTAAGCTGCAAGATCTTATGAATTTGCTTCAAGCCTACGTGTAAAGAGTCAGAGTCGTTCGGAGAGAGGAGAGCGGGTTGGGGTTGGAGGCGGGTGTCGAGGAAGGGGACAAGATCGAGAGTTCCAATCTGTAAGTGCCACATGAAAACAGGATGAGGAGTGGAATTTAGTATGCCCTTTATTGGTCATAAGACCCCCTTCCCCACTTTAACAACAAAGCTTCTGATAGTGCCCTCAGAAGATATTTTGATTTAGATATTGTTTTAAAACGAAAAGGGCCCTGGCTTTTTGAAAGGACAAATTTAACCCAGACCCCTGACCACAAACTTGCTTTAGGTTTTTAATCACATATGTGTTCCTTAAATAGGCACACACACCCACTATTCTCTCGCTCACACACGCATACACACTATTCTCTCACTCTCACACACACACACACACACACTCAGGCACATACTCAAACACTTGCACTCACACACACACGTTCTCTCACTCTCACACACTCACATCGCACACTCTCACTCACACACAGACTCACTCAATCACACACACTCACTCACACATAGTCTCACACACACTCACTCACTTACACACTTACACACTCACTCACATACACACTCACACACACACACTCAGTCAAACGCATGCACTCACACACACATTCTCTCACTCTCACACACACACTCACATTGCACACTCACACACACAGACTCACTCAATCACACATACTCACTCACACATAGTCTCACACACTCACTCAATCACACACACTCACTCACACATACTCAACACAAACTGTCTCTCACACACATTCACTTACACAAACTCACTTATACACTCTCACTCACACACATACTCACTCACACACACGTTTTCTCACTCACTCACACACTCTCGCTCACTCACATAAAAAAAAAAATCAAAAAAAATTTTAAGAAGATTTGGAAGTCTCTGGCTGGAGGAGGTAGGAAATGACAACACAGAAAGTTTCCATCTGTTGAACAGCACTGTCAGCTGTCCTGAGTGGGGGCAGCCAATGGAACATCTCCAAAAACAAAACAAAGAACAAACACATATCTAAAAAGCATGGAGAGCTAGGGGCATGTGGAAGTATGACAGCTCGGAACCTTTTTCACCTCCAGTTCTCTTAGTGCTGAATACTGGTGCTGGTACCATGTTGGCTTGCTTACGTTTGGGCATTCCCCACTCGATAGTAAAGGGCAGCTTCCAGCCTAACTAGGAAAAGGTGCTCCCAAGATTAAAAACTGTGAGGCTGGCAACGAGATACCAGTGCAGCTCCTTGTTCCCATATAAGCGGCTTGAGAAACTCACCTGCAAGATGTGTGCATATAGGGCATGTTCCAAGGATGTCCGGTCTGGGAAAAGATGATGAGCAGTTTTGATGGTCTAGAAAGAGAAAAGTCCATTCCCTTTGGTGAGCAGGTGAATAACCAGAGTCATGGCTTTAAAATCATTGGTCAAAAGGTCCAGAGTAGAGACATAGGTAGAAAGAGCGATGAGATCCTGCAAGCAGAATTTAGGGAGCTAGGAAGCAGATTGAAAAACAAGACCTCAAAGGTAGTTATTCTCTTGCTCTTAATGTACTTGTAAAATAACTCTGGATTTTCCTGTATTTTACCTGCCAATGTTTTTTCATGCCCCCTTTTTGCTCTCCTAATTTCCTTTTTAAGTTCCCCCCTATACATTCTATACTCCTCTAGGGCTTCCGCTGTTTTGAGCCCTCGGTATCTGCCATAAGCCTCCCTTTTTCTCTTTATCCAATCCTGTATATCCCTCGGCATCCAGGATTCCCTGGATTTGTTGGTCCCACCCTTTGTTTTTACTGGAATATGTTGGCCCTGTACTCTCCCTATTTCCTTCTTGAATGAGTCCCACTGCTCTGACACAGATTTACCTAAAAGTAGCTGCTGCCAGTCCACTCTTGCCAAATCATATCCGATCTTATTAAAATTGGCCATCCCCCAATTTAGAACTCTGATTTCTGGCCCATCCTTTTCCTTTTCCACAACAACTAACGGAGTTATGATCAGTATCTGAAAAATGCTCCCCCACTGATGCCTCCAGCACCTGCCCGGCTTCATTCCCTAAAAGTAAGCCCCCTCTCTTGTAGGACATTCTACGTACTGGCTTAAAAAGCTCTCCTGGATGCATTTTAAGAATTCTGTTCCCTCTAAACCTATCACACTATGACTAACCCAGTTACGTTGGGGAAGTTGAAATCCCCCACTATTACTAACCTATTATTTTAACGCTTCTCTGAAATTTGCCAACGTATCTGCTCTTCTATTTCTCTCTGACTGTTTGGGGGCCTATAGTTGTGTTTTTAAGTCCTATGCATATGGCTTCATTTGAGGAGCCTTCTAAGTTGTCATCCCTCCTCACTGCTGTAATTGATTCCTTGATCAATATTGCGATATGCCCTCCTCTTTTACCTCCTTCCCTGTCTCGCCTGAAGACTCTATATCCTGGAATATTGAGCTGCCAATCCTGCCCCTCTCTCAACCATGTCTCTGTGACAGCAATGACATCATATTTCCATATTAATTTGTGCCCTCAACTCATAGAGTCATAGAGATCTACAGCACAGTAAAAGACCCTTCGGCCCATCGAGTCTGCACCGGTCAAACAAGTACCTACCTATTCTAATCCCATTTTCCAGCACTGGGCCCATAGCCTTGTATGCCATGGCATCACAAGTGCACATCCAAATACTTCTTAAATGTTGTGAGGGTTTCTGCCTCTACCACCCTTTCAGGCAGTGAGTTCCAGATTCCCACCACCCTCTCGGTGAAAAAATTCTTCCTCAAATCATCTGCCTTACTCGTCAGACTCCTTGCATTAAAATAAATACCATCCGACCTTGTCAAACTCCCTTGTGCCTTAACAGGCCTATAAATTCTATGCCTTCCAGACTCACTTGCTCTCTCTTCTAATTTTGGCTGTGCATCTCCCCCTACTGAACCTCCTCTCAGGATCCCATCCCCCAGCCAAGTTAGTTTAAACACTCCCCAACAGCACTAGCAAACCTCCCCGCAAGGATGTTGGTCCCATTCCAGTTCGGGTGCAACGCGTCCACCTTGTACAGGTCCCACTGCCCCTAAAAATGGTCCCAGTGTCCCAGAAATCTAAAGCCCTCCCTCCTGCACCATCTCTCCAGCCACGCATTCACCTGGACTAACCTCCTATTTCTATACTCACTAGCGCGTGGCACCAGAAGTAATCCAGAGATTACTACCTTTGAGGTCCTGTTTTTCAATCTGCTTCCTAGCTCCCTAAATTCTGCTTGCAGGACCTCATCCCTCTTTTTACCTATGTTGTTGGTACCGATATGTACCCAGATCTCTGTCTGTTTGCCCTCCCCCTTTAGAACGCCCTGCAGCTGTTCAGTGACATCTTTGAGCCTGGCACCAGGGAGGTAACATACCATCCTGGAGTCACGTCTACAGCCACAGAAACGCTTGTCTGTTCCCCTTACTATCAAGTCTCCTACCACTATTGCTCTTCCCTTCTTTTTCCTCCCCCACTGTGCCGGGCTGACCATGAATTTTAAACAGGAATTAGACGGGGACTTGAGGATTTGCAGGATTATGGACAGAAGGTTGGGGCTAAAGCATAACTGCTCTTTCAAAGAGCCAGCACAGGCATGATGAGCCAGTTGCCATCCTTCTATACTGTATCTGTCTATGATTCTTTTAAAGAGAGGATGGTGGGAGAAATATCTCCTGGGAATTTCCCTGCTAATGCCCGCTCCTTCCCCGGTCCCCACCGCCACTCTCCCAACATGCTGTCCCTGCCATCTGTTTGTGTACCTGGGTGTTTTAAGTAGAGAGCACACGAGGACAAGCAGGAGAGGTTACCTGCAGAAATTGCCGTGTGTCCTGACAACTGCCCAAGCTTCAGCCCTTGACAAATCCCCGCTGGTCGGCAGGGGGAGACAGTCTACTTCTCAGCCATGGTTCAGTGGGCAGCAGTCTCACCCTTCCATGTCAGCAGGTCACAGGTTCAAGTCCCACTCCAGGAGCTTGAGCCCCTAGTCCAGGCCGACACTGCCAGTGCAGTACCGAAGGAGCGCTGCACTGTCGGAGGTGCCGTCTGCTCCCTTAAGTGAATCTAAGAGATTCCACGGCCAGAGTTTTGGAAAAAGAGCAAGGGAATTCTCCCCGGTGTCCTGGAAAATATTTATTCCCTCCAACAACATGACTAGAACCAATTACTGTTCATTATTTTGTTATTTATGGGAGCTTACTGTGCACAAATTAGTTGTTGTGTTTCCTGTGTTGTGGCAGTGACTCCTCCTTAAGGTACCATGCCCTAAGATATCAGTGGCAACCACGGACTTCCATTGAATTAGTTCATGGTTATGCTTAGCAAAGTGCTGCAGTTGTTTTCCTTTGCCTTCTGCTGTATGGCTCTCCTGCTCTTACTGCCTGCCATCAGGCGTATTGGAAGGATTTGCACACTGATAATCAGCTTGGTTTGTCACATTATGAACACACCTTCTAGGGCTATGGGACTTGACCCGAGACCTTCTGGTCCAGAGGTAGAGACGCTTCCACTCTACTACAAGGTCGCCTTCCTACAACAGTGACTACACTTCAAGGAAAAAACTTAATTGTCTGTAAAGCACTTCGGAACATCCGGAGATCATGAAATGTGCCATGTAAATGCATGCACTTCTGGCAGCTGCACCCGGGCAGTAAACCAGGCACCAATGTGGCTGTAATCCCCACAGCCAGTATGTGGGGCTAGACTGAGAGGCAGCCCCTTCCTTGCTGTCTGATGCAAAACTGGGAGATGGAGGGAGGGAGAAGGGTAAATGCTAAGGGGTTTCTGCACCAATGGTGCTTTACACTCTTCACATGTCCTGCGCTTCCAGGATTGGGATACACCGATCCTCATATCCCGGCTCTCTGTAAGACATCGACAGGAGAAAGCGACCAACAATGTGGCCCATTTTGTCACCCATCAGTGAATGACTGAACGACAGTCCCTGGCTCCCTTCCCAGCACAGCCAGCAATGCCTCAAATTTAAAATTCTAATCCGAGCTTTCAAATCCCCTTATGGCCTCATTTCCCTCCTTAACCCTGTAATCTCCTCCAGCCCCAGAACCCTCTGTGATATCTTCACTCCTCCCACTGTCACCATTCCACCACTGGCAGTCATCTCTTGAGCGCTCCCTTCACCCACACTCTGGAATTCCCTCCTTAAAAACCTCCCTCTTCCTCTCTTAAGATGCTCCTTAAAGCCTAACTCTTTGATCTTTTGGTCACCTGTTTTACTGAGTTAAAGGCATTATGCAAATGCAAATCGATGCTGTTGCCTGACCAAATGCCTAATGCAAGTCAAGACCTGCGTGTGTGCTCTCAGAAATGTTCCTGTGAGCAAATACTGGGCACGTGCGTGAGAATGGGAAACACTGTATGTAAACCATGTATGTGCGGGGGTGGGGCAGTGATCGCAAGCTAAGTAGGCGGGAGTCCAGCCAAGAGCATGAACACACAACAAGCTCATAAAAAAGCACTTCCTTCCATCTGAGGAGGCTATTCCAAACTTGTTTTGGAAAACCTGGAAGAGAGATGTTTCTTTTGCAGCACAGGCAGGAATGAGCTCAGACGTCACAAAGCCACTCAGGTTTGGAGTGGCCGCTCCAGCTGTCGCTATATTTGGTCGCTTCAGATTGTCAGGCCGACCCCTTTATTGATAACACCACCTTGCTGCTCATTAAAGGGCTGCTGCTGTCCTGATCCAGCTGTTCGCCAACATCAGTGCGAGGAAAGCCTCCCTGGCCTAGCTCTTGTGTCGACCCTTTGCAACCCTGCACCTGTATCTCCTAAAAATCATTAACTAACACAGCACAGAAGGAAGATGTTCGGCCTGTCGTGCCTGTACCGGCTCTTTCGAAGAGCTAACCACTTAAAGACCTGTTAGCAACATTGAAGCCCGTGGGATTAAAGGGGGATGCGGTAGTGTGGATTTTAAAAAAAAGCTGGCTGGGGGACAGAATGCAAAGAATAGTAGTGAACGGTTGTTCTTCTCTTTAGGCTGGATTGAAGCAAACAGTGGTATCGCCAGGAATTGGTACCGAGCCACTGCTCATTCCGATGCATATTAATGACCGGAATTTGGGTAGACAGGGCCCCATTTCCAAGTCTGCAAGATGTCATGAAACATGGAAATGTAGCAGCGAGGAGGATAGTAACAGACTTCAAGAGGACATAGACAGACGGGTGAAATGGGCAGACACATGGCAGATGAAATTTAATGACGACAAGTGTGAAATGAATAATTTTGGTAGGAGAAAAGAAGAGAGGCAGCGTAAACAAAATTTCCAAATGCTTAATTTTGTAAGGGTGTGCAGGGACGTGGGGATCTGAGGATTTGCGTGCACAAGTTTTTGAAGGTGGCAGGACAAGCTGTTTAAAAAGGCTTACTGTTCCTTGGCATTATAAATGAAGGCAAGGAGAACAAAAGCAAGGAATTTGTGCTAAACCTTTATACAACTCCAGTTAGGCTGAAGTCTGGGTGGGGGAACTTCAGTCTTCATCACCAAGAGTAGCTTGGTCGCACCTCCACTGACCAAGCTGGCCAAGACCTTAAGCACACAGTTTCTAGACTGGATCTGCGGCAGTTGATGAGGGAACGAACAAGAGGGAAAAACCTAATTGACCTCGTTCCCACCAATCTACCTGGCACAGATGCGTCTATCCACTGCAGTATTGGTAAGAGTGATCACTGCACAATCCTTGTAAAGGCGAAATCCCTTCTCCACACTGAGGGTACCCTCCATTGTGTTATGTGGTAATACCACTGTGCTAAATGGGATAGATTCAGAACAGATCTAACAACTTGAAACTGGGCATCCATGAGGCACTGTGGACTATCAGTAGCAGTAGAACTGTACGCAATGACAATCTGTACCCCGACCCTACCATTATCACCAAGCCATGAGATCAACCCTGGTTCAATGAAGAGTGCTAGAGGGCATGCCAGGAGCAGCACCAGGCATACCTAAAAATGAGGTGTCAACCTGGTGAAGCTACAACACAGGACTATTTGCATGCCAAACAGCAGAAGCAGCAAGTGATAGACAGAGCTAAATGATTCCACAAACAACAGATCAGATATAAGCTTTGCAGTCCTGCCATGTCCAGTCGTGAATAGTGATGGACAACTAAACAACTCACTGGAAGAGGAGGCTTCACAAATATCCCCATCCTTGATGATGGTGGAACTCAGCACATCAGTGCAGAAGACAAGGCTGAAGCACGTGCAACCATCTTCAGCCAGAAGTGCTGAGTGGATGATCCATCTTGGCCTCCTGTAGAGGTCCCCAACATCACAGATGCCAGCCTTCAGCCAATTCAGTTCACTCCATGTGATATCAAGAAACAGCTGAAGGCACTGGATAGTGCAAAGGCTATGGATCCCCGACAATATCCCGGCAATAGTATTGAGGACTTGTGCTCCTGAAGTAGCCATGCTCCAAGCCAAGTTGTTCCAGTACAGCCGCAATGCTGGCATCTATCCAAGAATATGGAACTCTGCAGCAAGTAAATCACCTGCTGACTCCCCAAAGTGTCTCCACCATCGACAACTTAAACATGCACTCCCTCTACCACCGACGCACAGTGGCAGCAGTGTGTACCATCTACAAGATGCAATGCAGCAACTCACCAAGGCTCCTTTGACAGCAGCTTCCAAATCTGTGACCGCTACCATCTAGAAGGACAAGGGCAGCAGATGCATGAGGACACCACCAGCTGCACGTTCCTCTCCAAGCCACACACCATCCTGACTTGGAAATATATCACTGGGTCAAAATCCTGGAACTCCCTCCCTAACAGCACTGTGGGTGTAACTACACCACACCGACTGCAGTGGTTCAAGAAGGCAGCTCACCACCATCTTCTCAAAGGCAGTTAGGGATGGGCAATAAATGCTGGCCCAGCCAGCGACACCCACATCCCATGAAAGAATTTAAAAAACTTTCAGCTGAGATGTTAAATTGAGGCCCCCATCTGTCCTCTCAAGTAGTTGTAAAGCTCCTACAGCATGATTTCAGAGAGAAGTGGAGTTCTCCCTTGTCTGTTGGCCAATATTTATTCCTTGATTAACATCACAAAAAGAAATGATCACACTGTCATTTGAACATTGCTGATGTGGCATTTTGCCATTTGCAAATTGGCTGCAGTGTTCCCTACCTTATATCCGTGACTATACTTAAAAAGCTGCAAAAAGCTTTGGGACATCCTGGGATTGTGAAATTACCCAAAACACCACTGCCTGTGTCCTAACCTGCGGCAGATCCCAGACGCCTGTCACCCCCGTGCTCATTAACGAACATTGGCTTCTGGTCAAGCAGTGCCTTGATTTTAAAGAGTTTATCCTTGTTTTCACATCCGTCCATGGCCTTGCTATCTCTATAATATTCTCCAGGCCCACAATCCTCCGAGGGTCTGTTTCTCCAGTTGCATGTTGCGGATTTTAATCGCTGCTCCCTGTGGAGGCCCCAAGCGCTAGAACTCCCACCCTACACCTCTCTTATTTAAGACACTCCTTAAAACCTTTGACCAAGCTTTTGGTCATTTGCCCTAATATCTCCTTATGTGTCTCAGTGTCAAATTTTGTAGTCTAATGCTCCAGTGAAGTACTTTGGAATGTTTTACTATAAAGACACAATATAATTGCAAGTTATTGTATTTTTGTTTATTAACACGATTTCTTTCTATCTTTTTTACTGTCACTTTAAATTTGAACTTAGCCGCTTGTTTGCCAGTGCCCAATGTTAATATTTAACTCTGAGGAATTTTAAAATCAATATTGATTTTCTTCACCTCAGTTTTTGTTGTGTTGGTGAATGAAAATTAGGGAGCAGAGTGTGGGTTTAAAATCAAGCTCCAGGCTTCTCCGTCATGCGTAGACCTTGCAACAGAGGTAGGGCTGAGAGTCCCCAAAGACCAACGCTGTGAGCATCTTTACCGAGTGTCCCCCTCCCCCAATATCTCCGAGTGTCCCCCTCCCCCAGTATCTTTGAGTGTACCCCTCCCCCAGTATCTCCGAGTGTCCCCCCTCCCCCAGTATCTCCGAGTGTCCCCCTCCCCCAGTATCTCCAAGTGTCCCCCTCCCTCAGTATCTCGGAGTGTCCCCCTCTCCCAGTATCTCCGAGTGTCCCCCTCCCCCAGTATCTCCAAGTGTCCCCCTCCCTCAGTATCTCGGAGTGTCCCCCTCTCCCAGTATCTTGGAGTGTCCCCCTCCCCCAGTATCTCTGAGTGTCCCCCTCCCTCAGTATCTCGGAGTGTCCCCCTCCCCCAGTATCTCCGAGTGTCCCCCTCCCCCAGTATCTCGGAGTGTGCCCCGGTCCCTTCACCACACCCTCTATTTCACCATGCCTCCTCCCTGCCCCCTGCTGCTATTCAACTTGGAAAGAGTAGGAAGTTGAGGGGTGAAATAATGCTTCTGACGCCGGAGAGAGCGAGCAACTTTTTAATAGGATGATCTCACCGCAATGGGCTATTGCCAGCACAATGTTTTACCACGCTTTCCAGCCCAGGTATGGCTGCTGTGTCGAAATAAGGGGAGGAGAAGACAGTTGAATTGGGGCACATCTGAAACGAACCAAAGGGATTCCACCAGCATACAAAGAAAGTGAAGCTTTGGTTGTTCAGAGCCTTGGTCAGACTCCACCTGGAGTTTCATGTGGAGTTCTGGGCATCTTGCCTTCAGGAAAGGTATTCAGGGGGGTGGGGGTGGTGGAGGAGAGATGGTGGCGTAGTGGTAATGTCAGTGGACTAGTCATCCAGGCTAATGCTCTGGGAGCATTCAAAAGCCACCCCCGGCGGATGGTGGGATTTGATTTAATTTGATAAAGAAATCTGGAATATATAAAGCTGATCTCAGTCATGCTGACCATGAAACAACCATTGATTGTCGTAAAAACCCAGCTGGTTCACTAATGCCCTTTAGGGAGGGAAATCTGCCGGTCTGGCCTACATGTGCCTCCAGATCCACAGCAATGTGGTTGACTTCTTAACTGCCCTCTGGAATGGCCTGGAAAGGTCAGTTCAAGGACAGTTAGGGATGGGCGACAAATGCCGGCCTTGCCAGCGACACCTGCGTCCCATGAAAGAATAAAGACAATAACAAAAATGCTTTGGAATGGGTGCCGACTCACCAGGATGTGGCCAGGGCTTAGCGGGGGGGGGGGGTTTCAATAATGAAGCCAAGGTCTGGATTTTTTGGCCCCTCCATGGTGGGACCGGCCGTGGGCGATGCGACAGCCCAGCCAAAAAGCCTCTTGACTTGCGGCGGGACAGGACGATCCTGGCTGGAACATCACCGCCCCGGGTGAGATTTTGTCTGACAATGCTCCCGTGAAGCCCTGTCGGACGTTTTATTGTGTTAAAGGATCCGGAGAAACGCAAGCTTTAAAATTGGGAAATTCGTTGTTGGGGGACTTCAGTGCCATGTCGCTCCCCACCCCCATTCCCCAGGATTGTGCAATCGGATTCGTGAGAACGCTGGCGCGTAGGGAAGGGAAAGAATTGTGGGGCTCACAGAGAGAGAGAGAGAGAGAGAGAGGGAGAGAGATATGACAGTGACGCCAGCCACTGGCAGTATGCCTGCCAGCCTCCTCACATGCCAAGAGGGACATCTGGGAATCAGGCGTGTACTGGGAGCCTGTGTGACTTGCGATGGGGAGCGCTCCTGAAGCTGTGGCCTTTGATGTTCCCTGTCGATCGTCGTGGTGACTGAGGTATCCCAGCTAGCTCCCCAGAAACCGGGATGGGGTGAGGGTGCTACCAGGGCGGGGGTCTGCAGAAGGAGTTGCGTTCTACAGCAAATGTTTCTCCTTTGAGAGGAGCCGCTGCTGTGACCCCGTCCTGGGGAACGTGTTCATGGAACGGGAGAGACACTTGACGTGTTTTCTTTTGTTTGTTAATCATTACCTGATCCAAACCAACCCTTCCCTTCTTTGTGCTCTGGGTTCAAACCTACCCAAGTTTTCGCTGCCTGAGCAATTTGTGATGCGTTTAGCAACTTTGAACTGAAAGGTTTGTGTGCACGAGCTTTGGGTTGTAAATTTAAACTGTGTGGTTCACTCGGGAATCTGTAGAGCTCTTTACTCCCCTTTGAATGTTCGGCTTCGTAATATTCGGTTTCTTTCTTTCCTTTCTAAATAAGTGTCCACTCCTGTGATCTTTTCCTTCCTCGTCCCCCACATTGGGGTGACGGTCGCCCTTTCTGCACCTGTAGCTCTGGATTCAAGAGTTTCCCGTGAGTTATTCAACTGTGGGGACTTCGCCGTTCAGCCCCGCTTCAGGGTCCACCTGTGCTCCAGCCGGATGGCCAGCGGGATGGTGAAGGCTTGATGGTGCTTTCCCCTCCCACCCCCTTGGAGAGCAGATCGATGAACTGCGCAGACTGGGGATCAAACCCGGACAACTCGTGGCACTCAGCCCCATATGCTGGACAATCCACCTTCCCTCACGACGAGCCGGGGAGCACTCTTTAAGAAAGACTGGAAGCTAAAAGTGACAATTGCACACAAAGAACGAAATAGAAATACCGACAAGGGGACGGAGCATTCAGCCCAACGAGTGCCTGTTGGTCTTCATCCTCCACCTCAGCAGTGGTCCCAATGTTGCTGCTCTATCCCTACATCCCAGTGTCCTTTAACCGCTAGTCGTAATGTTTGGCACAGCTTCTGCTTCAGTCACTAACTCTAGTAATGCAGCCCAGACCCTCACAACCCTCAATGTGAAAAAAAATAAGGTTTTCCCTTAAATCTCTTACATTCAATCTTCAGCCACGAGAACCAACCTGTTTTTATCCACCCTGCCCACTCTGTGATCATTTTTAAATGCCTGTATCAAACCCGCTTCCTCACCTCATCTTGTTGCAAGGAAATCAGCCCCAAGTTTTCACCTTCTCCTTCACATTTGCATTTGCACACTGCAGGCAGTAGCCTAGTCAGTATGCTCTGTACCCTCTCGAATGGCTCAATGTCCTTCCTATAGTGTGAAGGCCCGGTACCCCAGCTAGAGGAGGCAGGCCGTGGCTGACCGGATAACACTCTTGCTGCCGTCAGAAGGTCAAGGTTTCGAGTCCCACTCCAGACAGCACAAGATCTGAGCTGTCACTCCAGGGCACTTCTGAAGGAAGCTGCCCTTTGGCTGTGATGTTAAACGGAGGCCCCATCTGCCACCTCAGATGGTTGGTAAAAATCCCACGGCCCTATTTCAAAAAAAAGCAGGGGAAGTTTTCCCTGGTGTCTTCGCCAATATTTATCCTTCAACCAACATGACAAAAACAGATTACCTGGTCACTTATTTCATTGCTACTTGTGAGAGCTGCAGTGCGCAAATTGGCTGCCATGTTACGTGGGCTACAATAGTGACTACACTCCCCCAAAAAAAGTGCTTCCTTGGCTTTGGAGTAATTCGGGGCATCCTGAGGTCCTGAAAGATGCAGTAGAGATTGGAGAAGGTTAAGGAGAGATTATTTTAATAAACCTTTTAAGAAAGATTTTGACAGAGTAAATAAGCAGAAGGTGTGTCTGCTGGCAGGAGGGATGCTAAACAGGGAACAGATTTAAGGTAATGGGCAAAAGTTACAGAGGGGCGATGAGGAGATTTATTTTTTGCACATCAAGTTTCTCTGCTCTAGAATGTGCAGCCTGAAAGCTTGGTCAAGACCAGTTCGACTGTAACTTCGTAAAAGTGAATTGGACAAATACTTGTAAAGGGAAATAAGAATCGCAGAGCTATGGGGGAAGATCAGGGGGTGTGGGACTATTTGGACAATTCTTTCAAAGAGCTGACACTGGCTTGATGGGCTGAATGGCCCTCCTGTTCAGTGAGATTCTGTGGTGATGTTAAGTGCTAGTCTTTTCAGGTTTTTATTTCCTTATCTGTGGCCGTACCAAGGTTTGGTGTGGATTTATCGTGACACTTAGATGTTTATAACCCATTGCTCTGATCATAAAACCCAACATTGTGCTCTCTCTTTATGATCTTATCCAACAACAACTTACATTTATAATAAGGTCACAAAACATGCTTAGGTGTTCCACAGGATCTTAATTTAAATACAAAATATGACACTGAGCCACGTAAGGAGATATTCGGTCAGGTGATCAAAAGCTTGGTCAAAGAAGTAGGTTTTAAGGAGCATCTTAAAGGAGGAAAGTGGCGTAGACAAGTGGAGAGGTTTAGGGAGGGAATTCGAGAGTTTAGGGCCTAGGCAACTGAAGGCACAGCCACCAATGGTGGAGCACTTAGAATTCGGAGTGCACATGAGGCCAGAATTAGGGGAGTGCAGATATCTCAGAGGGTTGTGGGGCTTGAGGAGATTACAGAGACAGGGAGGAGCGAGGCCATTAAGGGATTTGAAAACAAGGGTGAGAATTTTAAAATTGAGACGTTACTTGACCGGGAGCTGGTGTAGGTCCAAAAGCGTAGGGGCGATAGGGGAACAGGACTTGCTGTGAGTTAAGGACACACACAGTCGACTTTGGGATGACCTTAAATTTACGAATAGTAGAATGCAGGAGAGCAGTCAGGAGTGTGTTGGAATAATTGAGTCTTGAGGTAATGAAGGCATGATTGAGAGTTTCAGTGGTAGATGAGCTGAGGCAGGGGTGAAGTTGAGCCGTGTTATGGAGGTGGAAATAGGCAATCTCACAGCGATGGCATGAATGTGAGGTTGGAAGCTCAACTCAGGATCACAGGCTGATCGCAGGATCCACTTGAGTTTCTGCTTTTAATATCCTGTAAACAGCTCATAACGGCTGTGCTGGTACCAGCAGCAAGAGTGACAGGCAGGTGGAGAGAGAGCAAGGAAAGATCGGAGAATCAAAGGACAAAAGTATCTTATTAAAAAAAACTACAGACACCATAAATCCATAACAAGGACCAAAAATTCCATCAGATTTGATGGAGACAGGACACCTGTAGGGTTGTCCTGATCGGACTCACCACAGAGGCTGCTAACCAAGAGTTTTGAACAGTTTCTGATATGGAGGGCTTTGACATTGAAGCAGTGGCCAACAACAATGCCTCCACATCATTTGTTGTTTAAAACTCCAGCAGTTGTTGCAAAAATTAAAATGAGATTTACTAACCTATCATCTCCCCGTTATTAGTGATGACCGTCTTGGTGTCAGGATTCAAACGAAATCATCCTAGTGTGCATCTGGCATGTTATTTTGGTATTTAGTTATTGGCATTTTGAAAAGCATAATTTTTTGTTTTCCCCTCATAAAGTTGCTTCAAAATCTTCCAGTGCTAAAATACTTGGTAAGATACTAATCTGAATGACTGCTTCACGTAAAAAGCAGGACCGTTGACCTTGAGAAAATGTCAGGAGAATTATTCACGGAACACAAGTCCAGCTCATAAAACGGAGCAGAATGTGTTTTTTTAAGAGTGATGTGCATTTTCATTGAAAATGAGTAAATGAATGATTGAGTGAGACTTTCCAGGCCTGCTGTAAAGATCTTCAGTTAACCCAATGTGTCTGGCCTTTAGCTACTAAAACAGTTTCTCTTTCCTTTTTCCCATTTCGTCATCAGTGCCTTTGTCTCATTCTCTCTCTCTCTCTCTCGCTTTATTCCAGAACCCGTCTGATGCAGAGCTTTAAGGAGTCGCACTCCCATGAGTCGTTGTTGAGCCCCAGTAGCGCAGCGGAAGCGCTGGAGCTCAGCATCGATGAGGATGCCATCATCAAGCCGGTGCACAGCAGCATTCTGGGACAGGAGTTCTGCTTTGAGGTAAGGGGCCTGGTCACTTTTCAGGCAGGAGTCACTTTACCAGTGCTGCTCCGTGGGTCCCTTGTAACGCAGGACGCTGCCTTGTCATTCCGCAGCTCAGACCAGTCTGTGAGCATCTGGTAGCCTCGGCACCCTGTGGGTGCCTTACAGCACAGGACACTGTCTTGATGTTCACTGGGTGCTTAGGTGGTCAATTTGTAGGTTGTCCTGTAGCCCAGACCCATGGGTGAGAGTGGGAAAAGGGGTAGAGGTAGGGCAGGGGTTATAGATAGTTATGGAAGTGTCTGTGGGAGGAGGCATAAGATAAGTAGTGGGGTTATGAATAAGATTGGAGATGGGGGAGTGTTGGGAGGTGTGGTCTGAATGGGAATGGGAGCAGGGTTTGGTGGTTGGGAGCTGGTGAGTGTTGGGGCTGGGATAGAGGATGGTGGTAAGGTAGTGTGAGGGTAGAGGGGGTAAAGATTGTGTATGGGCCAGTGTTGGTGGGTACAGTTAGTGGAGGGGTGGGAATGGGGGTATGAACAAGTGGCGGGTGCTTGGGGTTGGGGATGAAGATGAAGGCTGGAAATGGAGGTTGGGGTTAGATGTGGGGTTGGGTTAGGATAAGGGACAAGAGTGAGGGTTGGGGTGAGAGTAGAGGCAAGGGATACCAGCACAGATATGATGGGCTGAATGGCCTCTTTCTGTGCTGTAACGTTTCTATAGTTTTATGGATGGGGGATGGTAATGGAAGTTGGGCAGGTGTTGAACTGGGGGTTCAATATACTACATATATTTATTCTATATATAAACCATCTGAACCCCTCAATTAGATTCCCGTCTGTAATTCACTCCCATGTATCTAATATTCTGTATATATAAACCATCTGAACCCCTCATTAGATTCCAGTTGGAACTTACACCCGGGTATTTATTATTCTATATGTAATCAATTACCTGGTTACTGAAGTACCTGCACTGAAATATTTTTTCTTCCTTTACTTTAACAAGTCCTTTCAAAATTTTGAGCACCTTGATCAAAGCTCCCTGTGCCCCTCTCTGCTCTGAGGAGAACAACCTCAATTTGCCCAGTATCTCCATGTATCCATAGTCTTTGTAGTTCCATTGTAGCAAATCTCTCTCTCTCTCTCTCTCTCTTTTTCTCTCTCCTCCCCGTTCTCTCTTCCCCCTTTTCTCTCTCCTCCACTTTCTCTCTCCTCCACTTTCTCTCTCCTCTCCTTTCTCTGTCCTGTCCTTTCTCTCTCTTCCCCTTTCTCTCTCCTCTCCTTTTCCTCTCCTCCCCTTCTCTCCTTTCTCTCGCCTCCCCTTTCTCTCTCCTCTCCTTTTTCCTCCCTTTTCTCTCTCCTCCCCTTTTCCTCTCCTCCCTTTTCTCTCTCTTCCACTTCCTCTCCCCTCTCCTTTCTCTCTCTTCCCCTTCCTCTCCCCTCTCCTTCCTCTCTCCTCCCCTTTTCCTCTCCTCCCTTTTCTCTCTCTTCCACTTCCTCTCCCCTCTCCTTTCACTCTCCTCCCCTTCCCTCCTCACCTTTCGCTCTGTCTGGCTTTCTGTCTATATGTGTACACCTGCTATCTCGATAATGTGCTGCCAGTGAATTAAGGTATAAATAGAAGATCGGTGTCGGGAGCTGTCTAAACCTTGGCTCTTAGGCATTTATATGTTGTCTTCCATACTGAGCGTGTAGCAGTAATTGTGAATAAATTATGAGATTATCGTGTCTTCCATCCTCAAAGGACTTTTTATTTTAATTTTGGAGTTGAATGAATTATTCTGATAGTATGCATAATTTAGAGAGCTTGATGTGAGGTTTTACCATGTGTTTGTAGTTTTCTAATTAGGAGAGTCTGGGGAGATATTTATTTTGCACAAACTTCACTCTCAGTTTTAAACAGAAATTAAATAACGTGCTCTTGGGGAATTTTATTGGTGTTCTTTGGGGCTGTAGTGTTATGTTGGCAGAGAGAACTTTGCCTTGCGTCTCCACCCTGCCAACCCTCTCCGGGGAGCGTCCAGGATGGGATGTGTTTGCATGTTCGTGAACTACTAGCATCCAAATAGGATCTAAACAGCCCTTACAACTGGTTTTCAACCACAGATCTCTCTTCAGAATGCCAGTTAGATTCCAGATTTGAAGGATGCACACTGAGGTATAGCGGGATAGAGAGCACACACAACAGAGCATAGGGAGATATGCTAGGTGCAAAAAGGACTATCATGGGAACGAGAGGACAGAGAATGAGGTACAGAGGACTAATAATGGTACAGTGTGGGATATAGTAGGTAGACATTGGAGCCCAGTGGGATATAGAGGCAGAGAACGAGAATACACAGTGGACTTTGAAGGATGATCAACATGGAATACTGGACTATGAAAGCTACTTAATGGGTGACAGCAATAGCGAAGATACACAATCAGTGATGGTAAGAGAAGTCATAAGGGACATAAAGCGGCCTGGATTTTGTGCCGGAACCTCTGTAGTGGGACATGAACCCATAACCGTTCGCTCGGAGGTGGGAGTGTTCCAGATCCATTTAAGCTGGTGTTTTATGGGGGCAGGGAGGGAGTGGAGTGGAGATATTTGAGAGGATGCCTTATTTCTGAATCCTTGGCCAGTTTGGCGGCAAGGATCAAGAACCAGAGAGCAAAGATGATTGGCAAAAGAAGCAACGGCGACTTAAGGAAACATTTTTTCACACGGTGACTAGTTAGGAACTGGATTGTGCTGCCTGAGAGTGAGGTGGAGGCAGGTTCAGTTGAGTCATTCAAGAGAGAATTGGATTATTATCTGAGAAGGAAGAATGTGCAAGGTTTGGGGAAGAAGGCGGGGGTCGGGGTTGTTGGTGGTGTTGTTGAGGTGGTTGGCACTAGGTGAGTTGTTCCTTCGGAGAGCCAGCACCGACATGACAGACAGAATGGCCTCCTTTTGTGCTATAACCATTCTGTGGTTCTATAAACAATTGGGTCTTCTAACTGAATGAAAAATCTCTGCATCCCACCAATTGTCCTTCACATATAAGTTGATCGCCTAACATGTCCCCTGCCTTATTCAGCCAAGAAGAAAGCAAAGAGGCTTCTTAATTATCTGGTTTGATGATTCTCAACTGTCAGTCAAACAGCCATTGTTTCCCATCTCCAATACTTATACAAAAAAACAAACAGACCATTCCCAAAAAAAGTCCTTATGATCTTTCTCCCTGGTTTTGCTTGCAGCAGTGTCTGGGAGATTAACATTTAATTCCAGGATGCACCAGCACAATCCTGGAGGGTTGGTAAATCTATAGGAACATGGGAATGGGAAGAGGCCATTCATCCTTTTCAGCCTGTACTATCATTCAACGAGGTCACAGCTGCTCTGTATCTCAATTCCATTTACCCACCATTGCTCCCATACTTCACCCGTCAAAAATCTTGGCGGACTCAGTCTTAAAAGTGTCATCCAAAAGACGGCACCTCTGACAGTACCAGATCCCCCTCCATACTACACTGACTTACGTGGCGGAGTCTCTGGAGTGTGACTTGAACCCATGACCTTTGACTCAGAGGTGAGCGTGCCCCCGACCCACTCGGAGTGAGGGTTGGGTGGAGGGCGGGCAGGGAGTGGGTTCGGGATAGTTGAGAGGGTGTTTTATTTCTGAATCCATTGCCAGATGGGCGGTGAACACAGCTCCTGGTACAGCCAGTCCCGTGAACTGATGACTTATCTTGTTTTTCTTCAAATGGCAGGTGACTACCCCATCTGGCACAAAATGTTTTGCCTGTAGGTCAGGGGCTGAACGAGACAAGTGGATTGAGAATTTGCAGCGGGCAGTGAAGCCAAACAAGGTATTAAATTTATGTCAGATTTGTTTGGGCATTGTCAGAAGTTTAAGCCGTCTCTGTGTATGCACACACTCTATGTACACTTGACCTATGTGCTAAATTGTGTACCATCTCCTACGGCTGACATTAATTGCATTTATTATTAGTCATAAGAGATACATATGGGAGAGTTCCATCATTGTTATGTTATAACCAGAGTCAAATTATTCCTGAGACCAGTGCTTGCCCAGGAAACCTATAACAAACGTGCCTGCTCAGTCAGCCAGCCAGCCAACAAATGGACCTACCCACCCATTGAACAGCCAACCCAGCAACCCACAAGCAAGACTGTCTGGCAGGCCACAACAAGGGTGGCTATGTTTGTTGTGGGCTACCATGTTTGTTGTGGGCAGCTAGGCGGCCATGTGTTTTATGACCCACCATGTTTGTTGTGGGCAGCTAGGCAGCCATGTGTGTTGTGGCCCACCATGTTTGTTGTGGGCAGCTAGGCAGCCACGTGTGTTGTGGCCCACCATGTTTGTTGTGGGCAGCTAGGCGGCCATGTGTGTTATGACCCACCATGTTTGTTGTGGGCAGCTAGGCGGCCATTTTTATTATGGCAGCCCAGAAGAAATTTGGCCACCCACCAGCCCCAAAACAATAGTTGGCCACAATGCACATGGTTATCCAGCAGACTGCAACAGGCACGGAAAAGCCCATGATAAATATCACCGCCTAGGAGCCAGCCAACAACCAGCTTGGCAGCCCATGACAAACATGGCCACCCAACATCCCACAACATGCATGGCATGAGACCCTATTAGGCATGTCCGCCTATTGGCCTACCAACAAAAAGGCCTCCCTCCGACCCACAATGAAGGTGGCAGCCGCAAAAGAAGATAGTGTCATAGCTCATGGTGATTGTAACGTTCTGTTTGGGCCCTGCTAGAAGCCTGAGACAGATCACCTCTGTCCACAAACATTCCCTTCCAGTCAGGATTATTCCATATAGCACTCCTTTCTTAAGCTGCAAATTGAGCCTGAGGACTTTTATGGCCTTTAGGACTCAGCATCATGTTGATCCATTGCAGAAGCTTCAGTAAAAAACAAAGTCAGTCTTTTGTCCTCCAAATGATGTTGGGAATGAAGTATTTCTTCCACCTGACTCCAACGACCTTGTTCAAATATATGTGTTTATAATTACATGGGGGAGATGGTGATATAGTGGTAATGTCATTGGACGAATAGTCCAGCAATCTGGACTAATGTTCTCGGGACACGGGTTCAAATCCCATCATGGCAGCTGATGGAATTTAAATTCAATTAATGGTGAAAACTAGTCTCAGAAATGGTGACCGTGAAACTATCATCAATTGTTGTTTTAAACAAAACAACTGGTTCATTAATGCCCTTTAGGGAGGGAAATCTGCTATCCTTACCCAGTCTGGCCAACACATGACTCCAGACCCACAGCAACGTGGTTGACTCTTAACTGCCCCCTGAAACGACCTACCAAGCCACTCAGTTCCAGGGCAATTAGGGATGGGCAACAAATGCTGGGCTTGCCAGTGACACCCTCATCCCACAAGAGAATAAAAAAACATGTTTCCAGGTCACAGGCAGCAGAGCTGCAGCCAATTTAAATCCAGAATCTCTATCATATGACCCACATATCTCCACTCTGTAGCTTTTATTCAATCATTGTCTACTAGTACTTAACGAACATACTCTTCCCCTAATGACCCAGCTGGCGATGAATGACAGGATGAACTTACATTTATATAGTGCCTTTCATGACCTGAGGATGCTCTAAAGTGTTTCTAGATTGCACCCCTTCCTTACTCTCCTGACTCCTCTTGCCTCCTTCATCCTGATACCACCGCCCCCCCCAACCAGGATCTTCTCCCTCCCTCCTTCTTGCTCTCTTCCCCTCCTTCCACTCTTCCAGCAGCTGCCCCTTCCTCTCACTCAGCACTCCCCACTGCCTTTATTTCACAATCGCCTTTAGGCCAGGGTTGTGGAAACCAGAAGAGGCTCTCTTTCTGGAGTCCTGATTTTGATTCTTGTCGGATTGAATTTATTTTCTTCACAAATGATCCGCGTGGGACGGTGTTGGGTTTTTCAAAGTTGGGCTCGCTTCACATCCTCTCGCCGCATGTGAGAAATCACCAACCAACACCCCCGCCCAATCTCAGCGAGAGCAAAATCTCATTCCATCAGCTAGAGCAGGGGCAAACCCCAGCAGGCAGTGTACACGTGACCAGGCGGTGGACTCCTATTTTACCTCTGGTCGCTCTTGTTTGCTTTGCCTGGTCTCTCTGGCCCCTTTCCGAGTAGTCTCTCTTTCCTTTTCAATGTCCCTCACATATGTACCACAAACTTGCCCCTCTTCTACAATTCACTCAGACTTTAGTTCCCAACCCTCGGCTACACAAGGGAGAAAGCACGATGCACCTACCCAATTTTACTCTCCATTGACTCCTCTCCCTCTTCCTTTTTCCCTACCCCTTTTCATCTCGCTCTGTCTCCACTTTCTTCCTCCCTTGCTCTCCCTGTCCCCTTTTCTCTCCCTCTCCCTCATTCCCTCTCTCAATCACTCCTTCAATACCATTCCCATGAAACACCTTTGGAATGTCCTATTATGTTAAAGACACTCGATAAATGTAAGTTCTTGTGGTTTTTTTTGTGGTTTTTTTTGTTGATGATGTAGTTGAGCTAATGACGTAAAACCACCCCTTCAGTTCTAAGGTTTGTCATGGAACTGAATCAGATTCTAAGAGTTCAAAGGTTCACGTATCTACTGCCCGTCAGTTCAGAACCCGACAGTTAGGGTTTGTGTGCATTTGTTTTACCAGATGAAAAGGTTTGGTGTTTATTTTTTTAAAAATAAAACTCCATTTCTCTCTCTAACTCCTATGAAGGCCCAACGTTCAGGATGAACTTTGACCAGCAGCCTCTGAGCTTGATCCATGGCCCCCCCCCCAACGCCCCACACCCACACCCACACCCACATGCTCCTGTCCCACCCTCACCCCACACTGCCCCATTATCTCCCATTCCACCTTTCGAGTTTGGTGTCGAGGTGACAAAATGGCTTCAGTCCAGTATTGATTGGAGCTCATTGTTACTGTCTCGTATCCTCTTCTAATTGGGGATAATTGTAACCTAACTGAGCTGGCTGGAATCCCACGAGATCGGATAGCTCCAATGAAGAGTAAAATTGGGCAGGGGGAGTAAAACCAGCATTGCACCCAATCCCATCAGTTCCCCAACATGTGGGTGAGGTTACAATTTGCTCAGATCTTCCTCCTAACCTAGTGACCCCGAGTAAGACCCCCCTCTTAACCTGACCTGTGACCCCCTAATCTGGACCTTCCTCAGTGACCTGGTGACCCCTCCTCCTCACCTGCTGACCCCTGAGACAGATCCTCCTCTTAACCTCATGACCCCTGAGTCAGACCATTATCCCGACCGGTGACCACCGAGTCAAACCCTCCTCCTAATCTCGTGACCCCTGATTCAGACCCTCCTCCTTACCTGCTGACCCCTGAGTCAGACCCTGCTCCTGATCTGATGACCCCGAGTCAGTTTTCCCTCCTGACCTGGTGACCCCTAACCCAGACCTCCCTCCTGACCTGTGAACCCTAATCTGGACCTTCCTTCTAACCTGGTGACCCTTCCTTCTGACCTAGTGACTCTTGAGACAAATGTAACTCCTGACTTGGTGACTCCTAACTCTGAATGCCCTCCTTACCTGGTGACAGCTGACCCAGATCCTCTTCCGGACCTGGTAATGCTTATCCGGACTCTCTTCCTGACGTGATGATCCCGCTCGAACCGTCCTCTTGACCTGGTGAGACCCAACCCAGAGCCTCTCCGGGACCAGGTGACCCCTGAACCAGACCATCCTTCTGACAGTGTGATCCTGGTCCAAACCTTCCTCCTGACCTGGTGACCCCCGACCCAGACCCTGTATCTAACCATCTTCCCCCCCCCCCTCCTTATCCCTACTTGCAGGACAACAGCCGACGTGTCGACAATGTCTTGAAGCTCTGGATCATCGAGGGCAAGGATTTGCCACCCAAGAAGCGCTACTACTGTGAGCTGTGCCTGGATGAGATGCTATACGCCCGGACAACCAGCAAGGTGAAGACGGACAACGTCTTCTGGGGGGAGCACTTCGAGTTCAACAACCTGCCGGCCGTGCGCAACATCCGCATCCACCTGTACAAGGACACGGACAAGAAGAAGAAGAAGGACAAGAGCAACTATGTGGGGCTGGTCAACATCCCCATCAACAGCGTGGCCAGCCGCCAGTTTGTGGAGCAGTGGTACCCAGTCAGCCAGCCCAGCTCCAGCCGGGGAAAGGCCGGTGGCCCCACCATCCGCATCAAGTCCCGCTACCAGAGCATGAACATCCTGCCCATGGAGCTGTACAAGGAGTTTGCCGAGTACGTCACCAACAACTACAAGATGCTCTGCGCGGTGCTGGAGCCCGTGCTGGGTGTCAAGAACAAGGAGGAGGTGGCGTGTGCGCTGGTGCACATCCTGCAGAGCACGGGCAAGGCAAAGGTAAGCCAACACCAGCCGGCCTGTTAACCTGGAGGTGTAGAACCGGACCCCCGAGGTGGCGGGGGAGGGGTGGGAGTGGGGGGTGGGGGCTCCCTCTCCGAGGTACATTCTTCCCCCACTCTTGCATTGCCATTAAGTGTTAAGGGGAGCAGAATCCTTTGAATGGGAAAAGGCGGAGTATCTATTGGCACCACTGTGGCAGCCAATGAGTTGGAGTGAAGTGGGGCCAATGGCAGGGCTTGTAGTGAAGAGTCCATATTCCAGCAAACAGTCTATTTACTCAGCAGCCCGAGTCAATTTAAACAGTTGTTAAAGCAAACAATCTGCAGAGTTTTATTAAAAAAAAGACTCTCCGACAATTACAGCATACAGGACACATGACTGAAACTGCAGCAATGTCTCCCGACTAGAGCAGGGTAGTTTCTCCAGCATAATGGGGTGGGTGGAGATTATGAGCATGAAGGTGCAGTCACTTACAGCAGTGCAGGCTCGAGTTGTAATTGACAGGAGAATTGTCCAATCTTCTCGACCCTGGCTGAAAATGGTGGTGTCACTCTAAGAACATAAGCAGTAGAAGCTGGAGCAGGTTATTTGGCACTTTGAGCTGCTCCACACTTCACCTTAGATCGTGGCTGATGGACCTCAACTCCACCTTCCCGCACTATCCCATAATTCCTTCCGTACCCAAAAATACATCGACCTCTTTCTTGAATATACTCAATGGTTGAGCATCCACAGTCCTCGAGGGTAGAGAATTCCAAAGATTCACCTAAATGGCCGATCCCTTATTCTGAGACTATTCCCATTTTGTAGATGTCCCAGCCAGGGACAATCTAGGGACAACCTTTCAGTGTCCAACCTTTCTAGCTCCTTCAGAATTCCATGTTTCAGTGAATCACCTCTCATTCTTCTAAACTCTGGTGAATATAAGCCTACACTACTAACCCTCTCCTCCTAGGACACTCGCCTCTTCTAAGGAACAAGTCTAGTGTTGCTCTCGCTCTCGGACAAGTATGTCCTTCCTTAGGTAAAGAGACTAAAACTGTACTCAGTAGTCCATCTGTAGGCTCATCAGTATCCTATATAATGGTGTGAACATTCCTTTACTCCGATACTCCAATCTCTTTATAAAAAAAGCTAAAATCCCATAAGAGGCCGAGACAAGGCTGTTTGACCCAGCAACCTCATTCCTCCCGTCGACTTTGTGCAGTCATGGACTGTACCTTAATCTGCTCGCTTCCTTGTATGAGCTACATTGAGCAGGATGACACAGAGCAGACATAGTTCTGCCTGCCCAGCTGGGGTGGGATGGGTTGCGGTGGGAGTTGGGGGGGGTGGGGGAGTAGGGGGGAGGTGGGGGGCTAGCTGCTGAGTGACACCCAGAGAGGGCTCTCCCCTTCCCCATTAGCCCGCACCAGTGGGGGAATACTCTACAGTTTGCGCCTCTGGAGACTTGCGAGCTTGGCGCTTGCAGTTCCACAATATACTCTTTTCGCTTTGTACTAACAGCACAGAGCGGGATTTTCTCCCAAAGCCTCCTGAAAGAATAGAATGTGCACTTGCATAATGCGCTTCCCAACCTCAAAACGTTCCAAACCAATGAGTTGTCTCTTAAGCGTAGTCACCGTTTGCAATGGAAGGAAACACAGCAGCCAGTTTGCTCATAGGAAGCTCCCATGAACAACAAGGTGATGATGCCACGATCCTCTGTTTCACCTTGTCGGAATGTTGGGCAAAGCGTGGTGGGGGTGGTGGAATGCCTGTCTGCAGGGGCCAGCCACTACATGGATTCAGGCAGTCTCCATCTGGTTCCCTGTGGACCCACAACTGCAAACCGACCCTGATCCAGCACCACCAGACAGTCTCAAACAGACAGTCCAAGGGAAGGGTAAATCTCACACCGGTGCTGTCAGGAGTGAGCTCTTGAAAGTGGAACTGAGGCACATTGTTGGGAGAAAGTAGAGGGAACTTCACTCTTGAGTCTAAATCTGTGCTGCTCCCGACCTTGGGTGTGTTTGCTGAGAATTGTGCACCCAAGATGGAAAGTGTTCAATTCCACAGCTCTGACGTCTCTCATCAGCACTAAATTGTTTTAAAAAAAAGCCCAGGCAGCTGATGAAGAATAGTGGTTCCTTCGAACCAGCAGGTCGCAAATAATTCCCAGATGTGCTCCTCAAATCTTTGAGTCATATCCTGTCAGGAAGTGTGACCTGTGGAAATGTGTCCAGCACTGGCTGAGTCAGTCTGCATCCCAATTTGTAAAACACTTGCTCATTCTGGGATGTCTATTGGGATACTTTAACTAAAATTCAACTCACAGTGAGACTCAGTAGACAGAGTCAAGACAGAGGGCATTAACCCTTTCACTGCCCCAGCCCTGTCCTGAAAGAGTGGGTTTAACCCTTTTACTGCCTCAACCCTGACCTGTCAGGGGAGGTTAACCCTTTCACCAACTCAGCCCTGTGCCAGCAGAGGGAATTAACCCTGTCACTGCCTTGACCCTCCCCTGACAAGATGGAATTAACCCTTTCACTGCCTTGACCAAAGGAAATGGCTTATAAGGATACCAGAAAAAGTGGTAAGCCTGAGGATTGGGAATTAGCAATTTAGATCCCATCAAAGGAGGACTAAGAAACTGATTGAGAAAGAGAAATGAGAATGTGAATACAAACTAGCGAGGAACATAAAGGCGAATTGTAAAAGCTTCTTTAGGTATGTGAAAAGCAGAAGATTGGTCAGGACAAATGTGGGCCCATTACAGGTGGGCACAGGAGAATTTATAATGGAGAACAGGGAAATGACAGAGAAACTAAACAGCTACTTTGCATCTGTCTTCACAGAAGAAGATATAGAAAGTCTCATGGAACTTGCGAAACTGAGGAACTAGAAGAAATTATTATTAGTAAAGAGGTAGTACTTGAAAAGTTAACTGGGTTGAAGGTTGATAAATCCTCTGGACCAAATGAGCTTCATCCCAGAGTGTTGAAGGAGATGGCTACAGAGATAGTGGATGCATTAGTGGTTATCTTTCAAAATTCTATAGATTTGGAAAGCTTCCTGCAGACTGGAAAGTAGCAAAGGTAACCCCACTATTTAAGAAGGGAGGAAAAGGGAGAATGGAGAACTACAGACCTGTTAGTATCACGTCAGTAGTAGGGAAAATGTTAGAATCTATTATAAAGAATATGATATCTGGACATTTAGGAAAGAATGGTAAAACTGGGCAGTGTCAATATGGATTTATGAAAGGAAATCATGGGAGTTTTTTGATGATGTTGCTTGTAGCATTGATAAAAGAGAACCAGTGGATGTGGGTGTATTTAGATTTTTAGAAGGCTTTTGATAAGATCCCACACAGGAGGTTAGTAAATAAAATAAGAGCGCAGGGGACTAGAGGAAATATATTAGTATGGATTGAGAATTAGTTAACAGACAGAAAGCAGAGAGTAGGAATAAACGGATCATTCTCAGGTTGGCAGGCTGTTACTGGTAGGGTACCACAAGGATCCACTGCTGTTCACAATCTATATAAATGATTTGGATCAATTGTCATATTTCTACATTTGCTGATGACACCAAACTGGGTGGGAATGTAAATTGTGAGGAGGATGCAAGGAGGCTTCAAGAGTACTTGGACAAGTACTAAGTGAATCAGATAGAACATGGCAGATGGAGTATAATGTGAATAAGTTTGAAGTTATTCACTTTGGTAGAAAAAACAGAAGGCAAAATATTTCTTAAATGGTGCAAGGTTGGGAAGTGTGGGTGTCCAAAGGGACCTGGGTGTTCTAGTTCATAAGTCACTAAAAGAGCTAGCATACAGGTACAGCAAGCAGTTAGGAAAGCAAATGATATGTTGGCCTTCATCGCGAGAGGATTTGAGTACAGGAGTAAGGATGTCTTGCTGCAGTTGTATAGAGCCTTGGTGAGACCTCACCTGGAGTTTTGGTCCCCTTATCTAAGGAGGGATATACTTGCCATAGAGGGAGTGCAACACAGGTTCACCAGATTAATCCCTGGGATGGCGGGATTGTCTTATGAGGAGATATTGGGAGACTGGGTCTGTATTCCCTAGAGTTCGAAGAATGAAGGGTGACATCATTGAAACTTACAAAATTCTTGCAGGGCGAGAGGGGGTGAATGTAGATAAGATGTTTCCCCTGGCTGATGAGTCTAAAACCAGGGAGACATAATCTCAGGGGTAGGCCATTTAATACTGAGATGAGGAGGAATTTCTTTACTCAGGGGGTGGTGAATCTTTGAAATTCTCTACCCCAGAGGGCTGTGGAAGCTCTGTCATTGAGCATGTTTAAGACAGAAATCCATAGATGACATCATGGGATATGGAGATAGTCAGGGAAAATGGCATCGAGGTAAATAATCAGCCATGATCTGATTGAATGGTGGAACAGCTTCGATGGGCCGAATGGCCTACTGCTGTTCCTATGTTCCTATGACCCTGACCTGACAGAGGGAATTAACACTTTCATCATCTTGACCAAGTCCCGACAGATGAGATTAACCCTTTCACAGCCTCAGTCCTGCCTGACTGAGGGGATTTAATCCATTCACCTTGGCCTGACAGAGACGATTAACCCTTACAATGTCACTAGACCCCGCCCCGATAGAGTGGATTCACCTTTTCATCGCCTCAAGCCTGTCCCGGCAGATGGGATTAACTCCTCCACCATCTCAGCCCAGACCCAACAAAGGGAATTAACCCTTTCACCACCATAACCCTGTCAAAACATAGGGTATTAACCCTTTCCTCACTTCGACCCTGTCCCAATGGAGTGGATTAGCCCTTTCACCACCTTGACCCAGTCCCAACAGAGGCAATTAACCCTCACACCATCTCGAACATGTCCCAACAAAGGAGATTAACCCCTTTCATTGTTGCAGCCTATCCCGACAGAGGATATGAACCCTTTCCATGCCTCAACCCTGTCCCAACAGAGGGGATTTATCCAATAATCAGCTCGCCCCTGTCCCAAAAGCAAAAATTAACCCTTTCACTGCTACAACCATGTCCCAAGAGGGTATTAACTTTTTCACAGTCTCAGCTATGTCCCAACAGAGGCAATAAACACTTTCAACGCTCGACCCTATTCCAGGAGAGGGGATTAACCTCTTCACTGCCTTGACCATGTCCCAGCAGAGGAGATTAACATTCATCAGCTCAACCCAAACCCAAGAGTGGAGTTAACCCTCTTATCGCCTCAACCCTGTCCCAATAGAGGCCATTAACACTTTCACCATCTCAACACTATTCTAACAGAGGGGATTAACCCTTTAATCACCTCAATCCTTTCTAGACAGAGCACTGTCCCAACAGTGATGAACCCTTTCACTGTTGCGACACCATCCCAACAGAGGGGATTAATCCTGTCACCATCTCAAAACTGTCCCAACAGCGGGAATGAACCCTGTCACTGCCACAAGCCCTGTCCGACAGAGAGGATTTACCCTTTCACCACCTTGGCCCTGTCCGAGCAAAGAGGATTAATCCTTCCACTGCCTGGGCCCTATCCCAAAAGGGGACTTTTCAGTCTCAGCCACCGTCCCAACAGAGGGGATTAACTCTTTCACCGCCTCAACCCTTCCAACACAGGAGGGTTTAATCCTTTCACTGTCTTGATCCTGTAACAACAGTGGGAATTCACCCCTTCACCACATCGTTGGCCCTGCCCCAAAAGATGGGGATTAACTCTTTCAGCACTTTAACTCTGTCAGAACAGAGGGGACATCTGGTCTTACCAGGAATTTCGAAACTGAAAGCCGAACAGCAATGGGGAGGTGGGGGTGAGGGGTGCGTGGGAGCGAGTGTTGAAGTCGGGATGTGTGAAATGAGTAACAAACATGCTAGCACATCATAGCAAACTCCCTGATCATGTGATAAAGCCACATTTGTTAATGCAGTGATGAAAGAGTTAATTCCTAATATCACCCAGCAAGACTTCAACCACAGTACATTTGATTTTTCTCAGAGAAAATCAAACTTAATTATATGGTATGCCTCTCTCGATCTCAGGACATCCCAAAGTGCTTCACAGCCATTCAAGTGGTCTTTTGAGTGTAGTCGCTATTGTAACATAGGAAATACAGCAGCCTATTTGTACAAAGCAACCTCCTACAAAGCGGTAATGATAGACAGTCTGATTCTCAATGATGTTGAGGGATAAAGTTTCACCATGCCAGAATTCTTAATACAGTCTTAGATGTTACATCTCACCTTACATCATCAGCAAGGGGTTCTTCAAACCCTTCATTTCTCTAGCACCTTTTAAGATAGTCAAACATCCCAAGCAGCAATTATCAGACAGATAATTGACACTAAGCCACATGAGGAGATATTAGAAACAAAAGCAGAATTACCTGGAAAAACTCAGCAGGTCTGGCAGCATCGGCGGAGAAGAAAAGAGTTGACGTTTCGAGTCCTCATGACCCTTCGACTTTGAGTTCGATCAAAGGGTCATGAGGACTCGAAACGTCAACTCTTTTCTTCTCCGCCGATGCTGCCAGACCTGCTGAGTTTTTCCAGGTAATTCTGTTTTTGTTTTGGATTTCCAGCATCCGCAGTTTTTTTGTTTTTATCTATTGAGGAGATATTAGGACGGATGGCCAATAAAGTGGACAAACAATAAGGTTTTAAGGGCAGTCTCAAAGGAGGAGGGGTGGAGAGGCTTAGCAGGGAGTGCCAGAGCTTATGGTGTAGGCATCTGAAGGCACAGCCAGCAGTGATGGATGGATGGGGACCATAAGACCATAAGACATAGGAGCAGAAATTAGGCCATTCGGTCCATCAAGTCTGCTCCGCCATTCAATCATGGCTGATAAGTTTCTCAACCCCATTCTCCAGCCTTCACCCTGTAACCTTTGATCCCCTTACCAATCAAGAACCTATCTATCTCGGTCTTAAATACACTCAATGACCTGGCCTCCACAGCCTTCTGTGGCAATGAATTCCATAGATTCACCACTGTCTGGCTAAAGAAGTTTCTCCTCATCTCTGTTCTAAAAGGTCTTCCCTTTACTCTGAGGCTGTGCCCTCGGGTCTTAGTCTCTCCTACTAATGGAAACATCATCCCCACGTCCACGCTATCCAGGCCTTTCAATCAGATCCCCCCTCATCCTTCTAAACTCCATCGCATACACAATATACAAGATACACAAGACAAGGAGATACACAAATGGCCAGAACTGGAGGAGCACAGAGATCTTGAATAAAATGAAAGTAAAATACTGCAGATGCTGGAAATCTGAAACAAAAACATTAAATGTTGGAAAAGCTCAGCTGGTCTGGCAGCATCTGTGGAGAGAGAAACAGAGTCAATGTTTCGAATCCGTATGACCCTTCTTCAGAGACTTTGTTATCAAACCTGCTGACAAGGGTGGTGCTGTTGCTGACTAGCGTACTGACCTCTTGCGCCAACTCTCAGACACTTATTCCTACCTCCCCCTGGATCATGACCCCACCAGAGCTCTGAGGAAGAGTCATACAGACTCGAAACGTCAACTCTGTTTCTCTCTCCACAGATGCTGCCAGACTGACTGAGCTTTTCCGGCACTTTCTGTTTTCATTAACAGAGATCTTGAGGGGCGAGGCCATGGGAGGGATTTGAGAACAAGGCTGAGAATTTTCAACCTGAGGCATTGCCAGACTGGGAGCAAAGATGGGGATGATGGGTGAACCGGATCCAGACTCTGGGTTTCAGGGTTTTGGATGAGTTCAAGCTTGAGTTCAAGTGGAAGATGGAAGGCTGATCAGCAGGTTGCATTGTAACAGTCAACAATAGCATGGATAAGGGTGTTCAGCAGCAGATGAGCTGACGCGAGAGGGGTTTGGGTGATGGAGGTGGAAGGAGGCTGTCTTGGAGCTGATATGTGGTTGGAAGCTCATCTCTGTGTCAGATATGAAGCCAAGGCTGCAGACAGCCTGGTTAAACCCAGATAGTTGCCAGGTAGAGGGACGGATTTGGCAGCGAGGGAACAGAGTTTGTGGTGGGATCTAAAAGCCTTCCAAGCATTCAGCCGGAGGAGATTTCTGCACATTCAGAACTGGATGCCGGACAAGCGATGTGACAAATCAGAACCAGGGAGGGGCCAAGAGAGGGACAGCGGTGGAGAGGCAACGCTGGGCGTCGTCAGCAGTGTCACACAGCAGGTAGAACCTGACAGTGTGTTTTAGGATTATGTTTCAAAGGGGCACGTAGATGAGAAATAGGAGGTGGGGGTGGGGGAGGGAATTTAATGGTGAGGGAGTGGGAACAGAAACCACTACAGATGATTCTGGATAGGTTAGAATGGAGCCAGCAGCAAAGCAAATCTTCCACCCCTATAATTTTGATTGGAAGGTGCCCAGGACAGGCCAGGCAACAGTAAAGAGACAGTCAGTGCCTCGTGAGAAGCACGGTGACACTTATTTTGTTAACTCCACCCTTGTCCTTTTGCCAGTGTTGCTGTCTTTTCTTTTCAGTGTGCAGCTGCAAGATCCACGACAGAATCCTGAACTGCAGGCTCATTGACAGATTCCAGTTACAGAGTATTCAGGCATCAACTTTCCCCTCATCAGAGCTGGAAATTGGATGAGGAATGCTAGGCTCAGTTGTTCAGGATCTATCTCTCTCTCTCTCTCTCTCTCTGTCTGCTGTTAATATACACGGTGACATCCGGGTAATCAAAACAGTTACGAAGTGATCAAAAAAAAAAGCTTCGTTGAGTATGAATGCCCATTATTCATGGAGAAAGTCGAGTGGTCTCAAACAGCTCAATCCTGAAAGGATGCACAAGAGGATTTAATATCGAGGTTTTCAGTGGGATGGCGGAGAGATATGCTCTGTTTGTCTACCGTTATATTTTTCCTGGCAGGGTGTCAGGGTGTTAACGTTCCAATTTCCTTTCCCAGTTTTCCTGCTCCTCTTCTGAAAAGACTTGACCCCTGCTGTGATAGTGTTTGAATAGGCGTCAGCCATTCTCCTGTTCCACACAGCCAAGTTCGTGTTACCGCAGTAAAATGCTACACAAAGCAGTCTCATTGGAGTGCATTAACCAGCATGGGGGATGGTAGTGCAATGGTCATATTGTTGCATTAGTGGATCCAGGCGCCTGGAGTAATAATTTTAAACAACTAGTCACTTGGTAGTACAGAGCTTGCAAGTATTACTGAAGAAATACAGTATGTCGCAGTGCTCACATCTAAGCAATATGCGTTCAAAATCTGCTGTGACTCTTGAAGAATTTGAATTCCGATCGTTAAAACAATCTGGAGATAAACTGCTAATCTCAGTGAAAGCGGCAAGGAATCTGTCATACAAACGTATGAATTAGGAGCAGGAGTAGGCCACTCGGCCCCTCGAGCCTGCTCTGTCATTCAATAAGATCATGGCTGATCTGATTGTAACCTCCTGCCTACCCCCGATAACCTTTCACCCCTCCCCCACCTTGTTTATCAAGAATTTATCTAGCTCTGCCTTAAAAATATTCAGACTCTGCCTTATCCAGTGCCTTTTGAGGAAGAGGATTCCAAAGGCTCTGAGAGAAAAAATTTCTCCCCATCTCTGAGTTAAATGAGCGACCCCTTATTTTTAAACAGCGACCCCCTAGTTCTAGATTCTCCCACAAGAGGAAACATCCTCTCCACATCCACCCTGTCAAGATCCCTCAGGATCTTAAAGGTTTTGATCATGTTGTTTCTTACTCTTCTAAACTGCAGTGGATATAAGCCCAGCCTGTGCAGATTGTCAGAAAGACCCAACCAGTTCACATATATTGCTGAGGGAAGGAAACCTCATGAACTCACACATCGATTTAGATTTATATGGCACCTTTCATGTCGTGCTGCATGGTCAGAGAGTGCTGCCTTTCAAATGAGACCCTAAACCAAGGCCCCCACCTGCTCCTTCAGGTAGACATTAGGGATCTGCTCGAAGAAAAGGGGGGCTGGGGGAATTCTTCAAGGTGATAAAAGTAAAATACTACGGAGCTGGCGATCTGAACTAACACCAGAAAGTGCTGGGGAAAACTCGGCAGGTCTAACGGCATCTGGGAAGAGAGAAATGGAGTTAATGTTCAGTACGTTCCAAGGAAAAGTCACATTGGACTCGAAACGTTAACTCTCTTTCTCTCTCCATAGATGCTGCCAGACCTGCTGAGCTTTTCCAGCACTTTCTGTTTTTATTTGAGCTCTTCGAGGGGTACTGGCCAATATTTATCCCTAAACATCGACATTAAAAAAAAAATCACAGGTTCTCTGTGTTGGTAGTCACATTGCTTTTTGTGGGACCTTCCTGTGTCAGGTCTCTGCAGCATTACAGTAGTGACTCTCTCTCAGTGCCATGTCCCTAAGAGGGCATTAGCAACCAAGGACTTCCACATGCTGGTCCATGGTTGTGCTTGGCAAGTTACTGCAATGGCTTGCTGTAACCAGGAGACTCTCCTACTCTTACCTCCTGCCCTAGGCCTATTGGAAGGATTATACAGATTGACAGTCCACCTGTTTGGCTACATTATGAACACACCATCTGTGGCTATCAAGTCCCAGAGTGAGATTTGAACCCAGAGCTTCTAGCTCAGAGGCAGGGAATGGTACCACTGCACTACAAGACACCACTGCTGCGGCTACACTTCAAAAATACTTCATTGGCTGTAAAGTATTTTGGATGTTCTGAGGTGGTGAAAGGTGCTATATAAATGCAAGCTTTTCCCTTTCTTCTCAGGTAAACAGAAGCTTAACCTATACAGATTTCTTAGTCATTTTTTTTTTTAGTTCAGTGATAGGATTCTGACACTTTGGTTGATATCTCCCCCAATTTCACAACTCCAAGAAATACCGGACACCAGAATCAGCTGCTCAATCATCCGCGAGGAGTTCACTGCACTGGAGATTGGCAATTCCTCCTATTCAGATCAAACTGGATGGAGTTGTTGTGGAAGTTAAACTTTAAGAAGAAGTTGAGAAGGCTTTTAAACAGACACGCGAGATTCTTGGGTATATCAGCAGAGCTATCAAGGACAAAAACAATGAGGTTGTGCTAAACCTTTAGAAATTGCTGGTCAGCTCCAGCCGGAGTATTGTGTCCAGTGCTCGGCACCGCACTTAGGGAAGAATGTCAAAGCTTTGCAGAGTGGCACCAGGGATGAGAGACTTCAATTACGTGGAGAGGAATTTAAGGGAGGTGTTCAATATCATGAATGCTCTTGATAGAGTAGATAGGGGGAAACTGTTCTCAGTGGCAGAAGGGTCAGTGACACAGACACTAGATGATTTACAAAAAGGAAGGAAAAATTTGCAGGGCAATGGGAAGAGAGTAGGGGAATCAGGACTAATTGGCTTTTGCAAAGGACCAGCTCAGTCACAATGAACTGAATGGCCTCCTTCTGGGCAGCAACATTCTCAGTCAATGAACCTGACCTTTGCCACACTTCTGTCTCTGGCAGGACTTCCTCTCTGACATGGCGATGACGGAGGTTGACCGTTTTATCGACCGTGAGCATTTAATATTTCGCGAGAACACGCTGGCGACCAAGGCGATCGAAGAGTACTTAAAGTTGATTGGTCAGAAATACCTCAAGGACGCAATTGGTAGGTTGGTGTACGTGACCGCTACACTCACTGCTACCGACACTCCATTAACACAGGGTTTGTATCTGACGTTGGTGTGTTACACTTCTAGCCATGAAATGCAGCGGAGTCCGCCAGTCATCGCACCCAGCCTGGCAGGGAGGGACGACGCCAGTTTGGAATCTAAAGGGTGTGAGGGTGGTGAAACACATGGCTTGGGAGGGCCAATGTATGGCGATCGCTTCCCTCTTGATTCGTGACAGTTTTGGGAAGAAGAGGTGGGGTAGATTGGAGGTGGGAAGGGGGAGGAGCTGAGGGCGGGTGGTGGTGTTGGTGACAGAAACTGTCATCTGGAAAGTTCCAGCTGTCCCAGTCCTTATTCACGACGGGGCCCTCGGGCTGTGTTGGGCCGATTTGTGAACTGGGAGTTGTCATTGAATGGCGATCCCTTGTCGGATCTAAAGGCGCAGAAGGAGGCCATTCAGTCCTTCATTCCCGTGCTAGCTCTTTGAAAGAGTTATGCAGTGAGTCTTGCCCCTCCTGCTCCATCCCCTGGTGAAGTGGGATTTGTGGGATTTAAAGGATGCTGCATTTTATTCCTTCCCTCTTGTAAAAGTTTATCCCCTCCCTCTCTGTACCCCCCCCAACGCCACTTCTCCACCCAGCATGTTTACAGTGCCTGTCAGCATTGCACTTCAGCACTGCACCATGAGCCTGAGTGGGTTAAGTGTTGACAAGCCACCGAATGATAAGGCAGAGTCACAACAGAGCCTTGCCTTGAGGCCCACACCACATATACGCTGGGCAGCAATCCCAGGAGCAGGGACCCGGATTGATTTCTTCCCACCCCACGCTAACCCAAACACGGGCTCATTCTGTCACTTTGCAGCCTCATTCCCTCAGCCTTAGCCTGAATCAGGCAACTCAAACCTGGGGCCCATCTATTCTATCTGCATATCTCAGAGAGGTGAGAGCCTCTAAATCATGAGCAAAGCTTCCAGATTTAAAATGGCTCAGTTGGCAGGGGGTAGTGGAATGGGGGGTGGGGGGGTGGGAGGGGGGTTGCCGTGGGGAAGGGAGCTGGGAAGTTGTGGGAAGGGATTGCAAAGGAGCTTGGGGGCAGCCAGAGAAGAGGGAGCTAGGAAGGGGAAGTTCCAAGGGAATGTCCGGGAAGTCAGTGCCTCAGTCCTAATCTGTGGATATCTGACATCGAAAGGTCCGATTACAGGTCAGGCTCCGCTGTGCTTCAGTTTTTTTTAAAAGAAACTATAGAATCAGTGGTAAAACCATTTCACCTCCATCACAATTAAAATGTGCTTTACTTGAAAGGGCCCAACGTCAATCTGCAGTAGGCGCTGGAATTGGATAATGGCAGAAGATGGGGGAAGGGGGAGGGAGTTTGGGGATGGGGGGAGTTTGCTGGGCTGACAGGAAAACCTTTCCATTAACCTCCTGTGGGAAGCCTCATTCCTTTTCAAGGACAAGCATTGGCTTTCAGCAAAGGGAAGGAATGGGAGCAAATATTATTTATTATTAGTTATTTATTCATATTGTTTACTGTTGGCATTCCGTTTGACAGGTTTGAAAGGTATTCTATTTTAGTTCTCTCCCTTGCTCATCCTGTCTTCCTCTCTCACTCTTTCTTTCTCACTCAGTCATTCTTGCTCTCTCTTCCTTTTGACTCAATCCCCTCGATCATATTTGTTCTCACACCCATTTCCTCTCTTGCTTCCTCCACCCCCCCCAACTTTCTCTCTTCTGTCCTTCTCTCTCCTTCCCGCTCTCTCCTTCCCCCTCCTTCTGGCTCCATCCCTCAGCACCAATTTGAGAGAGAGAGAGAGAGAGTGAGAGAGGGTGGGCTGGGGCCTTGCTCGGCTAGAGCCACTCAGGAGTTTGGCCCTGGATGAATGAGTTCACTCCGGGCTCTGTCCTCTCAGTCTCTGGCCCAGCGGTCAGGCTTTCCTCCTCACAATGTGGTCCGGCCTGGCGGCTTGACCTGCAGGGGTCAAGCTGATGTGCGGCCTTGTTCCCGGGCGCCGCCTCGCGACTTCGCTCACGATCCGGTGGAGCTCTCACTTCCTCACATCCCCGTGAAGCTGCCTGCGGGTTATTGTTCACGAAAGCTGGCATTGCCACTTCGCCCATGACAGGAAGAGAGACCCTTGTCATCTTCTGCTCCTACTGGTGAGGGTGGAGCACATCACCACTAGCAGCTGCGGCATTGGTTGGTGCCTTTTGCCTTGTCTTAAAGGTAGTTTTATTTTCTCTCCCCCGCCCCCTCGGGTTGCCTCCTGTCCTTTGTTTTTGGAGTAGGCTGGGCTGGCGGGGAAGGGCATATAGTGTTGGAGTATCCGTCCAGACATTCCCTGCAGGGGCAGAGTTTCTGCATAGATGTTGGACAGTTTCCAATGGCCATGGCTAGTTTTTCTCATGAACACCACCCTTCTCTCTTTGGGGGCAAAAAAAAAGGGTCAATTTCAGTGCTTGCTCTTCAGTAAAACACTTTTAATGTCATATGTACTTTTTTTTTTAAACCATTAACCCTTTGAGTACTTGGCATCCATTGCAGCATTGTAACTCACCGCTGTTGTAAGGGAAAAGGTGACTCCTTGCTTTGGGAGTGCTCAGCTGGACAGGTGAACAGCTCAAACATGTCTTTCAATTCAATGTGTTTTGCAAGCTCAAAGCTGTCTGTGATGGTCCAGTCCACCAGGTTACTGCGTCTCTGCTGTTTCCCGGAGGGGAACAATTTTAATGTAACCATAGTCCTGCCCGTGCCATTCCCCTCTCCCCTGCCCCACCACTACTACCACCACCCCCCACCCCCACCCTCCAGCCTGACAAGACACTGAGGGGTTCATGTACAAAGTTAGTTTTACACCCCAGGTCACCAAAAGTTGAACAAAATGTTAGATTTTGTGGACTGTCTTAAAGGAGGAAAGCAAGTTAGAGAGGCGGAGGTGTATGGGGGGGTAATTCCAGAGCTTAGGCATAGCCACCAGTGGGGGAGGGGTGATTAAAATCAGGGATGCTCAAGGGCTGAGAATTACAGGAGTTGAGCTATCTTGGAGGGTTGTGGGGCTGGAGGAGGTGACAGAGATAGGGAGGGGGGAGGCCATGGAGGGATTTGAAAACAAGGATGAGAATTTTACAATCCAGATGTTGCTTGACTGGGAGCCAGTGTAGGTCAGCCAGCACAGGGGTGAAAGGGGAACTGGACATGGTGCAGGTTTAGACACAGGCAGTAGAGTTTGGATGATCTCGAGTTTATGAAGGCATGTATGGGAATCATTAAGTCTAAATGGAGCAAAGGCATGAATGAGAGTTTGAGCGGCAGATGAGCTGAGACAGGGGCGTTGTTACGGAGGAGGAAATAGGTGGTCTTAGTGACGGTATGAAAACGAGGTCAGAAGATCATCTCAGGATCAAATGTGTCAAGTCGCAAACTGACTGGTTTCATCTCAGACTGCTGCCAGGGAGAGGACTGGAGTCAGTCGCCAGGGAATGGAGCTTAGAGACCGAAAGCAAAAGTTTCCATCTTCCTAATATTTCATTGGAGGAGATGTCCGCTCACCCAGCACTGGATGTCAGATAAGCAATCTGATAACTTAGCAACAGTGAAGGAATAGAGAGGGGTGGGGGTGAGATAGAGCTGAGTGTTGTCAGTGTACATGTGAGAACTAACACAGTGTCTTTGGATGATGTCACCAAGGGGCAGCCTGTAGATAAGAGATAGGAAGGGGCCAAGGATAGGTTGTTAGAGGACCAAAGGTAACGATGCAGGAGCTGGAAGAGAAGCCATTGCCAGTGATACTCTGATTACGATCTTATAAATAAGAAAGGCACCAGATGAGAGCAGACCCACGATAGCGGAGAGCTGTTGAAGGATGATGGAGTGGTCAAATGTGCAAAAAGCTGCAGACAGGTTGAGAAAGATGAGGGAAGGTTTGCCTTTGTCACAGTCACATAGGATGTCATTTGTGACTTTGATAAGAGGCTTTTCGATACTGTGGCAAGGGCAGAAACCTGATTGGAGGGATTCACAGAGTTCTGGGAAAAGTGGGAACTGATTCAGGAGGTAACGTGTTCAAGAACTTTGGAGAGAGGGAGTTGAAGATGGGGCAGTAGTTTCCAGGGACAGTGGGGGCCAAGAGTTTTTTTTGAGGGGAGGGGTGATTACAGCAGATTTAAAGGAGAGGGGCTCAACTCCTGAAGAGAGAGAACCATTTACAATATCAGCTAACATGGGGACCAGGAGGGGAAGTTAGGTGGTCAGCAGTTTAGTTGGTAATAGGATCGCAGGAACAGGTGAGTCTCGTGGACAGAGAGGGCAAGTGGAGGATATGGGAGAGAAACTAGAGAAAGATGCAAGTTCAGGGCGAAGACAGAGGGTAGCTTTAGAGGACGTTTGGCCAGGTGGACTAGTGGAAGGAAGGGATGATCCTGGAATATGGAGCAATCTCAGCAGACGAGGGCAGGATCTGATCGAGTTTTAAGTGGACCAGCCAGAAATGGCAGTGACTGGCTCAGTCCGTTGTCCATCATATCCTTTCAAGTCTGAATCCTTGGACTTAAGGGAGTGGAGATGAAAGCAATATCAGGGTCAATGACTAAGAAAAGAGTAATGGTTTTATGGGGGACTGGGGCAGCAAAGGTGGATGCATTTGGGCTAATCTGTAGCTGCAGAAAGGTTGTAGCGAACAGAGGATTAAAGGCTAGACGTTTTGAAAGTGCAGTTGTAAGTGAATTGGGGGATAGTTTTCTCGAGGGGCAGATACTGAAGGAGGTAGGGTTGAAGCGTGAAAGGGAGATGTGGGTAGTGAGTGATACAAAGAAGTTCTTAAAGATGGTCTTAACGCATTTGATTGAAGGTTAACCTCCTGGACACTGCTGTGAACAGCCTGGGGAGAAAAATCGTAGAGGTATATCAAAAAGTTAGATACTTTGATCAATTTCATTTATTATTTATGGAACTATTGGAGATGAGGCAGAAAACTTGTTTAAGAGTAAAAAAAAAAGCATTCGATTGGGTAATGAAGAGACCGTTTGCTTTCTAACTGGTAATGTGTGTGTGAGAGATGGTGACCAGTGGCAGGAGTAGGGGGTTACAAGCCCATGTGACCCTAGGGATACTAAACCAGAGTTGGCAACCCTTAAACAGGACTCAGAATGGCTGCTTGTTTTCATGTAGAATTCAGACTGTATTCCTAACTATGCCACAATTATATGTCCTGTGTACCAGATCCTCAGGCCCCACCACTATACACCCCTACCCTTCTCCTGTCCGTGGCTTTGGCATATTCCCATTTCTCTTCCGTCGATCTGGCTGCAGGTCATTGTAAGGCCTCAAAGGGTTAATCAGTTTCCATTTCTCATAAGGATTGTTTAGGATTGTTAATATTTTGTCTTGTGATGGTGGCCTGTGCTGAATGGTGGCATGTCAACGAGACCAGAGCAATTTCAAGAGCTGTTCACATCAAAATATCATTACCTTTAAACTCTTCCCACTCTCTCTTGCTCGGGGTGAAAAGACAAATAGAACTCCCTCTACTGGCAAAACATGAGTATTGCAAAGTTTCAGTTCACTGCATGGGTCCAACTTCATCCCCAGCCTCTTCCTCCAAATAACCTGTCTCAGATCTCACACCCTATGAAGTTTGATCCTCCTGGCCTTTGCAATTGTGCTTGTGTCAACAAAACTTTCCTATTTGGGTACACATAGCTTTTTCAAAGAGCTGGCACAGGTATGATGGACTGAATAGCCTCATGTGCTGCAAGATGCTGACACACAAGGCAATATATAGAATATAAGCATAGCCTATATTTCGATATTTTCCCTCTCCCGCCACACATGTTTTCCCCTTCACCCCCCCCCCGCCTCTTTGTCTGAGGGGATCTTCTTATACCCGCTACTCGCCCCAGTTGAGGGAAGATTTCCTGAAGGCAGCCATTGTGCCATGTCCTGGCAATAGATGATCCCAGTCATTCTGCGAAAAGGAGACAAAAACACCCCCCTCCCCTATGCTAAATGCAGCTGTCGAGCCCCCATGGCCAGTCAGTCAGTGAAATCTGATACCCGACATGCTGATGTGGTACTGGACCCAGAAAGCCCCAACTTAATTCCCAAGCCTGTGTTGAAATCTCAGCAAAATATCGCAACAGGTCTGCTACAATTGCTGTAAGCACATGGCTCAGTCCGGAGCACTTTCGTCTCTGAGTCAAAAGGCTCATGGGTTCAAATCACACTCCAGAGACTTGAGCGCGAGATCCAGGCTGACACCCCCCCCCGGACCCCAGTCCAATACTGAGAGAATGCTGCACTGCCAGAAGTGCTGCCATTCGGATGAGATGTTAAATCGAGGCCCTTGCAGATGGACTTAAAATATTCCACAGCCACTATGCCAAAGAAGAGCTTGGGGTTGGTTCTCCCTCAACCAACAGCATATTTAACTCATCATTATTGCACTGCTGTTCGTCGGACCTTGCTCTGCAGCCAATTTGCAGCAGAGGGGGTTAGTTAGCACCTTAAACAGAGGAAGAGAGAAAGATTGGAGAGGAAATGCAATCCTGTGTTTTGCTGGGAAGTTCTGCCTTTCGTTTCCTCTCCCCCATTTCGGATCGAAAGATAAGGGAGACCTTTCCCGGTTGGAATCGCCGCTGAAAATGCTCTGCTCTCGTGATCAAGTAGCGAGTGTGTTGGTCTCAATAGCTCCTGTAGTGATTTGTCTGAAATTATGTGATGGGACAGCCTGTGTGCATGTGTCTGTACGTCTTACTGTTGGTGTGCTCGTTTGTATGCATCTGCGTGCCTTTTGGGTGATGCCCTTGTGCCTCTCAAAAACCCCGAGATACTTGTGCATCATCCGTCAGCACATGTGAGCGTTAGACAAAGCAATGTTGACGGTGGAAACCACTGAAGATGTATCGGACTTTGGGAATTACCTTAGCATTCGGTCACTCCGGCAATTCAAAAAAAAAGGATGTTCACGGGCTTGGCAAAATTACCAGCAGATCCTGGTTTCAGGTCAATTTGAAATTCTAACGGGACAAAATGACTTGTCAGCCGTTTTGCAGAGAGGCAAATTGCTGTGAGGAATCTGCTTCTCATTTAAAACAAAATACAAAAAAAACAAAATGGTTAAGGATTTTGTTTGTGTTGCAGTCCTTTATTCCCAGTGCTGTTTAGGTGCCCTGGTGCTTCTTTTGCTGCTTTAACAGTTTGCCTCGGTGGTTTTATATTGGTCAACTTCTGAGGATGCTCTCGGAGGAGAAGAGCTGTTGTGTTCTACCTTTGGCCCCTTTTTTAAAAATTGTTTTTGAATCGTTTTCAAATAATCTTTCTTCGAATAATTCTCATAGCCAGAGCTGTGTGGCCATTTTTTTTCTCTTTTTTTTTCAAAAAGGCCATTCAGCCTGTCAAAAAATTTATTTCCCTCCACAGGCTGTGTATGCCAAACCTCAGGAATGTAAAAGCTTGATGTCTTTTTGGTTTCTGCTCTGCAGTGTACTGTGAAGACACATATCCAGTTTAAATCCATGTTTCCATTACTTTCATATATCTTAAGCTGCTCATACTAACCCAATCTTGGTGTTCTGATTTAGGACCTAACCATCAGTGAGGCAACAGCGCTCGGAACAGCGCTTTCCCAAAACCTTCCGGCCCCATCAAATTCAAAACAGGACACACCAGCGTGTAAGACATATAAGTGCAGATAGAACTGAGATCCTGGGCGATGTGAGCTGGATTACCAGCAGACCTGGGTCAGATATGGCCCACTGGATGGCCTGACCTGCTGTATCCCCACCCACCCTCTCCACCCTCCCTCCCCCAATTGAAGGGGCAACCTTCAATCTACTGAGTGAGGAAAGTAACCAGGGGCAACAAATTTAACGTCCACACACAACCCTCCGACAACCAAGGGAAATCCAGGATACCACCGGTCCAGTGAGCTATCCAATCCAAGTTACGCCAATGACCACTGAAGCAAGGGTGTGTCAATTCACCATTGGAACTAGGCCATTCAGGAATGAAAAAAAGGAGGCATTGATAGTTTCCTGTTGGGTAAGGGTATTAAGGGTAATGGTGTTACGGCGAGTTGATGGAGTTTATGGTACAAATTAGTGGCATCTGATTGAATGGTGAAGTAGGCTTGAGGGGTTGACTAACACCCTCTTGTCCCTATGTTGACACAGTGGAATTATCTTCCCCACATACACCTCCTCCTCCTCCTCCCACCCCCCCCTCCCCTCCCCCATCCCTTCAAAAAGCTGTAGATGCTAGGGGACAACTGAAGTTTTCAGAACAAGATTGATGGATTTTTGCTGTGTGAAAATACCAAGGGAGAAGAAGCAAAGGAGGGAAATGGAGTTAGGGAAAAGGTTGGGCACAATCTAACTGAATGGCCGATCAGACTCCGGGGAGGCTGAGTGGCCACCTCCTGTTCCAGTGTAGTGGTGTGGTTTTCATTAACTCCAACAAAATCATATTGACTAAAATCACTTTTACTAACAACACAACAAATGAATAAGCTACTTAATAAAAATAATAACTAAAACTGAAATTAGTTTGTGCAATTAAAACTGCCCTGCTGACCAGTCACATTCCATGACCAACTTCCCCCGAGAGTCACCATCTTCATCTTGAGCCTTGTGCTTTGTAGAGTGTTCGATGAGCTCCATATGACCCTGCCTTTCTGTGCTCTGATCCAATTCTGACACCAACATTTCATTTATGTAGCACCTTTAATTGACTAAAACCAAACCACAGCACTTCACATTATGAAACAAAAAAGTTTGACATTGAGCCACATTAAGAAAGGTGGCCAAAAGCTGTCAAAACAGGCCAAAAGAGGAGTTAGGTTTTAGGGATCTTCTTAAAGGAGAGAGAAAGAGACGTAAAGAGGAGATAAAAGCAAAAAACTGCAGATGCTGGAAATCCAAAACAGAAATAAAAATACCTGGAAAATCTCAGCAGGTCTGGCAGCATCTGCGGAGAGGGACACAGTTAACGTTTTGAGTCCGAATGACTTTTGTGACGTAAAGAGGAGGTTTGGTTTTGGGAGGAATTTCCAGAATTTAGGGCCCAGTTACATTATGGAGTCATGGTGCAAGAGTGGGCAAATCTTAGACCACTATTTTCCACTGGAATGATGAGGCACCATTTTTTTTTAATGAACCGCTTTAGAAAAGTGGGAATCTCAGAATCTATTGGTTATATACATATTAGATGGTCCCAGGAGGAATAACATTTTGACCCTGACCTTGCTGGAAGGGCAGAATTAACACGCAAGTCAGAAGGGTCTCTGCTGCCAGCCACACCTCTCCCCCCGCCTCATACTGGCACTAAAAGGATTACAGTATACTAAGAGGACGACTGCAGAGTTTAGTCTTATACATACACCCTTGAGTATAGAAGATCAGGAAGTGATCTAATTGAAGTGTTCAAGGTGATTAAAGGAGTTGATAAGGTAGAGAGAAGCTATTTCCTCTGGTGGGTAGCACCTTATAATTAGAGCTAGGCTTTTCAGGAGTGATGTCTGAAGTAGTTCTTCAAAAAAAGGCAAGTGAAAATCTGTCTCTCTCTTCCCTATTTCGAACCGGAGACTGATAGGTTTTTGTTAGGCGAGATTATGGGGTTGATTATATGGATCAGCCATGAATGGCAAGTCAGGTTCGAGGGGCTGAACGGCCAACTACTGTTCTTATGTTACTTTCTCTCATGAAATCTTATCAGAGGGCAGTCACTTCTTGCACCAGACCCCTCCCCTTCTGACACAACACCACTCAAAGTGACAAGACTGGTGGGGCAACTCCCCCTGACAGTTCCGCTCTCCCCGTGGCTGCGCTAAGTAGGCGCATTTACTGTACCGACACAGAAGCGAGGAACATCAGGCAGCTGCAAAGACATTGTTGCAGGTTTCTTTTTTAAAGCTGAGCTCTTCAACCTAAACACCTGACCTATTCAATCCCCGACCCACTTCCAACCGTGCCTATCCTCTTTATACTAATGCATCCATCCACCTGATTTGCAATGTCAAAATGCAAGGAGGTGGTGTTGGGAGTCCAGCTGTGCCTTACTTCTGACAGTGGAGCAAGGCTCAAGCAAACTTGGCCCCTTGACCTTTTTGTTGTTTAATGGGGATTTGCCTGTATTATGTGTTCGGTGTACAGGAATCCAGTGGACAGGAGGACAGCACTTTAGTTTCCAACCAGCCCATTCCAGAAACAGAATCAACCCTTCTCTACCTCCATTATTTCTTTTTCATTTGCTACCCTGTCCAGCTCCAGTTGCACCTTTTAAGCTCCATCTCCACTTCTTTTAAAGTTCCCCTTCTGCCACAGTCATACAAAGTGCAGGATCACATCAGTTATGGGAAGATTTGGTCCATTGACTATCTGTAAATGAAATCAGAACCCAGTCTTTGGATTTTCGTTACAAACTGAGCAAATCTTCCAAAATCTTCGCGCAGTGTGAATTTCACAGTGGAGTGTTTCCTCCCTGCAATGGCCCAGCTTGAAATGAGCTTGGTGAGGAGAACCAAGCCAAGCAGTTCACTTGCTCATGTTCCTTTGGCGGGTGTGGGGATTAGAAGCAGGAGAATTGGTGAAGTCAGTTGAAATTATGATGCGTTGGTGGTACAATGTAAAGAGACCTTTATTCTGCCCTGTACTAGACCTGGAAATTGTTTGAGGGGACAGTGCATAGGGGGATGTTCCCTGTGTCTAACCGGTCCTGTACCTGACCCGGAAGTGTTGATGTTGATTTAAGAGGCAGAAATTAAGAAGTTGGAAAAATAAGTGACTGGCTCAGGAAAAGGCCCTTAAACTTACCAAGCTGGCACTCTGTATAGACTGACTATGTGCTATTTGTTCCGTATTAGAGTCAACCTAAATCATTTATTTTCCTCTGAGAAGACCCGCAATCTTTCATTCATCCTGTTCCCAAAGGTAAATCAAGTTAACCTTAAGAGCGACACTCTACACCTTCGACTGGTTTCCTTCCTTGATAGGACATTCCATGGTTGAAGTTGGTCATGGTCCACATAGCATTCCAACATCGCTATCTGCACTTATCCTCAGCCCCATTCCTAATCAGATGGGGTGTGGTATGGTGTTGGAGTGCGTGGGATGACATGTTTGACCATGCATGAAATATGCATGCATGTGATATGTATCTGGGTGTTTGAGTGACAGAGTGTTTGAAGGATTGTGTGGTGGATGTTTGCATTGGCCTGTCCACGTGTTCTGACATGTACGTGACATTATTTGGGCGTACATGGAATGGAATATTTGCATAGTGTGAGTGACAGGTTGTTTTGGGGTATGAGTGCTGGGACGTTTGGGAGGGATGAAGTAGAGTTCCTGGGAATGACTTGAGGTTTGATTGGTCTGGTGCTCCGGATGGGATGTAATAGGGTTGTTGGGAATGATTGGGGGCTTAGAGTGTGATTGATGGGGTGACTGGGGATACAAGCGACATGACAGTTGGGCTGCATGTGATAAAATAGTGTGGGTGGTTTGGGTTTGCCTGTGATGGGACATTGAATGGTGTGCATTATGAAAGGTTGGATAGAAACACAGAAAAATTTACAGCAGAGAAAGGGATCATTGGCCCCATCATGTCCCTGCCTGCTGAAAATAGCTATCCAATCAAATCCCACTTTCCAGCTTTTTGTTCCGTAGCTCGTAGTTTACAGGCAGTGAGGATTTCTGCCTCTATCACCTTTTCAGGCAGTGAGCTCCAGACCCTCACCACCTTCTGAGGGAAAAAGTTCATCCTCGACTCCCACTTAAACCTATGCCCCCAGTTTTTTTTTGACCTCTGTGCTAATGAGATTAGGCCCTTCCTACTCATATAGGCCCTTCATAATTTCATACACCTCAATTAAATCTTCCCCATAGGCCTCCTCTGTTCCAAAGGGGAAAAAAAGCATAGCGCATCCAATCTTCGCTCATAGCTAAAGTTCTCCATTCCAGTCAACATCCTTGTAAACCTCTTCTGTATCCTCTAGGGTGCTCAGATCTTTGCGGTGACCAGAACTATATTCAGTACTCTAGCTTCAGGTGAATTCATTTTTTATACTGTTCTAGCATAACATCCCTGCTCTTATGCTCTAGGCCTCAGCCAGTAAAAGAAAGTCTCCCCCATGCTTTCTTGATCACCTAATCTCCAATCTTGCTACCTTCATGGATTTGCAGACATATACTCCCAAGGTTCCTCTTCCTCTAGACTTTTCAGAATCCTATCATTTGTTGAATATTCCTTTGCCTTGTTAGCCTTCTCCAGATGCATTATCTCACACTTCTTGGGATTGAACTCCATTTGGCACTTTTCTGACTACCTGTCCAGCCAATTGATATCTTCCTGCAGTCTACAGCTTTCTTCCTCACCATTAACCACACAGCCAATTTTCATATAATCTGCAAACTTCTTAATCATAACCTCCCATTTAAGTCTAAATTATTGATATATGTCACTAACAGCAAGGGGCCCAGCACTGAGCCCTGTGGAACCCCATTGGAAACAGAATTCCAGTCACAAAAACACCAGTCTACAATAAGCCTTTGTTTCCTGTCAGTCAGTTAATTTTGGATTCAACTTGCCACTTTCCCTTGGATTCCATGGACTTTAATTTCTTTCCTAGCTCTTCAAACACTGCCTTCAGGACCGCATCCCCCTTTCTACCCATGTCATTGGTTCCAATATGGATGAGGACCTCTGGTTGGTCACTGTCCCCCCTCAGAATGTTCTGCAGTGGTTCAGTGGCACTCTGGACCCCAGCACTAGGGAGGTAACATACCATCTTGGAGTCACATCTTCTGTCACAGAAATGCCTCTCTGCTCCCCAAGCTATTGAGTCCCCTACCACTATTGCTTTCCTAATCCTCCTTCTCCACCCATGTCCCTTATCCCCCACACAGCTGAATAATACAGTTAACTTGGATCTGGTTGCACTCTCCAGATGAAACATCACCCTCACCAGTATCCAGAACTGAATATCGATGGGATTGAGAAGCACTCAGGAGACTCCTGCACTACCTGCCTGTTTCTGATTGACTGGTGGTCACCCAGTCCTTCCTTGCCTGCACACTGTTGGCACCAGAAATGAGCTATCCACATAAACTCACTGACGCACCGCAGTGAGTAAAGCTGCCACTCAAGCTCTGAAACCCTGAGCTCAAGCTCCTATAGCTGGCAACACTTCCTACACTTGCGGCTGTCAGGACTCAAGAAGTGTCATGGAGTTCCCACATGGAACAGGATGTGCATCCCAATGGTCTAAAGTGCCCTGCCATGCCTCTGTTTACTAGACTGTTCCCTAATTTAAGATAAATAAGCTTAAAACTTAAATCAACACTCAACAGCTACTCACCAATCAGCTCCTTCCCTTGTATTTATGCCACTTTATTTTATAGGGAAATTAACTTAACTGATTATTTATCGCAGATTTTTATTTATTGCAGATTTTAATTTACTGAAAAAATTGGAATGTTTTCTCCCTAGATCTGATTAATTAATTATACACTGGTTGCAATTATGATAAATGAACCAATATTCAATGTATAAAATGTTAAAATTTATGTGTTTTATAAAATTGGCTTACATTTAGTTTTATACTAATTAATTATCTAGCTTACGTTATAAGCTAATTAATTTAAATTTGATGTGTACCTATAGACTTACCCCCATGGACTTCCTTGTGCTGTGACTTTACTAAGGGATTTTGCTTTCTCCCATTTCACCGACTCAGTCAGACTGGCGCTTTATGCTGCTGTTCTGGGCCTTGCCCTTTATGCTGCTCTACACTAGGTTTTGTGCTGCTCCACTTTGTCCTTGACTTTGTCCTTTATTCTGCTCTGTGCCAAGCCTCACCTTCCCTGTTGATCTGCTCCACTCACAGCTTCGCCCTTTATGATGCTCCACTGCAGGTCTCGGATGGTGTGTGTGTGATGGAACGTTTGATGCTGTTTGTGTGGGGCAGGGTATTGTGTGATGTAAGGTTGGTAGTGTGTATGTGATGTGATTCTGGATGGTGGTGTGATGGGATGTGATGTTGGATGGTGTATGTGATGGAATGTTTGGTGTGTGTGTAAGAGAGATGGAACTTTAGATGGTGTGCTTGTGATGTGATTTGGATAGTGGTGTGATGGGGGGGTGAGGGTGTGTGTGTGACGTTGAATGGTGTGATGAACGGCATGTTTTGGAATGGAATGAAATGCGATTGTGTGAGTGATATGACAAGTGGCAGGGAGTAGAGAATAACTAAGATTAACTGTATCTTTCTCACAGGGGAGTTTATCCGAGCACTTTATGAATCTGAAGAGAACTGCGAGGTAGACCCGGCTAAGTGCACCTTTTCCACTTTGGCTGATCACCAGGCTAACCTGAGGATGTGCTGCGAGCTGGCACTTTGCAAGATCGTCAACTCCCATTGGTCAGTGCTGGTGTAATTTGACAGATGTAAAACCAGTAGTTGCAGGGACTGAAGTCAAGAGCAGTGTCCAAACAAGTGTGGGATCTTAAAGTCAGAGGACAGAGAGGGACACATCTTTTACTTCCAGTGAATATTATCAAGAATCCTTTGTTGGAATATTGGGACCAGTGTTCAAATCCAGCCTGTGGAGAGGGAATGAACCTCCGATGAGGATAATTGTTTCTTTTCACTTCTGGAACCTTGGTTCAAACACAGTCACGTCAGAAAGACTAACCATTCTATGATCTAAGAGGCTAGATAGTGAAGTAAATGATGGAATTGTTCATTAATTCTGGTATCACAGTTCAAATCCAGGGAGACCAGCTCCTTTTCTGTTGAGGGTGAAGTGACTCAAACATCTGTCCAGAGGAGGGATGGGGGTGAAACAAGCCCTTATCAGGGGATTGACCAATTGATGACCTGCTAAGGCAGATTTTCAACTTGCTGGCGAAGGTGAAGCTGACTAGCGGAAGTCAAAATTAGGCACTTTGCATAAACGGTGTCCGAAACCAAACACCATGGGTGGAATTTTGAAGCCTTGTTGGGCAAGAGATGGGGCCCTAAAATGCGCCAAGTCGTTCAAAATTCCATTGACTTTGGCAAGAATGGAAGATCCCGCCGGCGGCAGCGGCTGTAACATTCCGCCCCACACCTAAAAGGACCATACCAGAACCGAGAGTTTATAACTATCAAGAAAGGCCAGACAGGCCTGTGATATTTAAAAGTATGAAGACATAGAGAAGACGTGGGAGCCCAAAACTAGTGGAAATAAATATAAGATAGTCAACAATAATTTCAGTAAGGAATTGTTTACCCAGCGAGTGGTTAAAACGTGGAACTTGCACAAGTAGCTGAGGTGATAAGCCTGGATATGTCTAACGGGAAGGTAGGCGTATAGTTACATGACGGAGAAAGGAATAGAAGAATATGTGGATAGATAAAGAGGGGTGGGAGAAGGCTTGTGAGGTGTATAAACCTCAGCTCAGAGCAAATGAGCCCAAAGGCTTGTTTTTCTGCTACATTCTATGTACGCAATTCTATGTAAAGTTTTACATCTGGACAGCAAGTTGATAACTACCCTAGTGCATTTTCCTCTAGCTCTAAGAACTCAAATCTAAGTCAAGTGAACAGAGTTCTCTTTATTCTCTATTTTGAAAGGGGGAGACTGAAATCTCACTGCTGATTGTTGTTGGCCATGGGGGACTTAGTCAACTGAACTTGGGATGAGTCCCTTACACAGCAGGCCTCACTGTTGATTTTGGTTAACCGTGACATCAAGGCACAAGTACTGTGTGATTTCGATTGGTATAACATTTTGTTTTGTTCCTATTTTATCATTTTGGTCAGTGTGTTTGTTCATTGAACCAAACAAAATATCTCCACAAACTTCTTCAAATTCTCATCCCTCTCTGGAGACGCAAACTCTCACTTGGGGTATAGCTCCATGGGTGTAGGCCACGTTCCAGTTCTTCGCCACAATAGCTGTCCTTTTTGCACCGGCCTGGAGAGTTGGAATGCTGGCAAGCTATTCAACTGTGGCTGCCTCATGGACCCTTCTGCTGTCCATGCTACCACTCAATAGCAATCAGGAAAGCAATCCCGCCCATTTTGTCTCCTTCCAACCAGGTCAAATGGAACCCCACTCTCCACACCCCACCCCCCCTGTCTCCCCCAACCACTCCCAGCCAGCATCACTCTGATCAAAGTAACTTGGCACAAACTGAAAATGGAATCTTCTAGGCCCAGTGCCAGACCTGGCAGGTTAGTTTCAAACTACATTCTTGGGAGAGAAACATGTAATCATACAGCACATAAACAGCCCATGACGCATGGTGCTGGCTCTGCCAAGGATTGATCCACTTAGTTTCACACCTGCACTTTCCTCATTTTTTTTCACTTAAGTATTTATCTAGTTCTTTGTTGAAAGTTGCTACTGAATCTGCTTTCAGCGCACCTTCAGGCAGTACATTCCTCTCATGAAAACTTACAGCCTAAATAGACTTACTGAAAAGACTTGGAGAGTACCAGTGAGCCATGGTTGAACTACCTGGTGTTTTCATATTTAACCGTCTGCAATGAGTGAAAGGGAAGCCATGTTAAATATCATGTTGCACAGTGCCTTTGTCCCCAGTTAAAGTGACCAACTTTGATAATGTCTTACCCTTGCTCTCTTTAACAGCGTCTTTCCACGTGAGCTGAAGGAAGTTTTTGCCTCCTGGAGGCATCGGTGTGCTGAACGTGGCAGAGAAGACATCGCCGACCGTCTGATCAGCGCCTCCTTGTTCCTCCGCTTCCTCTGCCCCGCCATCATGTCTCCCAGCCTCTTCAACCTGATGCAGGAGTATCCAGATGACCGCACCTCTCGAACTTTGACCCTTATAGCCAAAGTCATTCAAAATCTGGCCAACTTTACCAAGTAAGTTCTCCCAGGCCCGCGGAAGCCGCAGCCTTCTCTCTGTGGGTAAAGTAGCCTGTGTGAGGGACTTGAGAGGTAAGTGTTAGCGGTGACCCTGCACAAGAAGCCCCGTTGGAAGAATATCATTGGTAGCAATTCAATAACAGTGCTGGTCTAGGTGTCTTTTTAACTGATAGTAGGTTTTTATTCCCCCTAAATATTTGGTTCATTTTCACCACAAAAACAATCCTGCATGTTGTTGGGTTGATCGAGGATTTTGTTATGTATTTATATTGTTCTTATGTGGAGGTATTATCGGATATGTCACATTACCTTGGCCTATGAAACAAGTTTGAGAATGAGGAAATACTGAAAATTCTATTAAATGTAAATGCACGTACACCAAGGACTCTTGCAAATGTGTCATCTTGACTGGAGCTCCAATATGTTGTATCTTTTGTAAGTTTAGTGATGTAGAAGAAACGTGGGACCCACATGTCATCGTGTTCTGTGTGTAAGCAGTCAACAAGCTTGTTCAGTGGTGTGGTTAGCTGTTACCTATTGTTCTGCAGGCCTCTGATGTCTGGGGTTGTTTATTACACTTCAGACGTTCCTCACGTGAGTGATCATTAGTTTTCTGTTGCATTCAAAATGTCAAAGAGCCACTGCAGAATTAGTACGAATATGTGGATTATGTATTTCAGAACTTTACAAAGTCTATTGTAGAATCACAGAAATGATACAGCACAACAGGCAGCCATTCAGCCCATCATGTCTGTGTTAGCTCTTTGAAAGAGTTGTACTATTAGTCCACTGCACCCCTGCCGACTCTTTCCCAAAGCCCTGCAATATTTTTCCCCTTCAAGTATTTATCCAATTCTCTTTTGAAAGTTATTTTGAATGTTTCCATCAGGCAGTACATTCCAGATCACAACCACCTGCTGCATAAATCACTTCTTTCTTTTGTCAACTTTTTTTAACCTTACATTTGTGCCCTCTGGTTACTTACCCCTCTGCTACTGGAAACAGTTTTTGTTTAATTAACTCTATTAAAAACCCTCCATGATTTTGAATATCTCTGTTAAATCTCCCTGAACATCCTCTGCTCCAAAGAGATCAATCCCAGCTTTTCTAGCCTCTCCTCATAACTGAAGCCTTTCATTCTGGTTCTTGTAAATCTCTTGTGTCCCCTCGCTAAGGCCTTTACACCATACTTGAAGTGTGGTGTCCAGAATTGTTGATTAGTGGTGAGTGGTCATTATTCTCTGTAACATTCAAAGTCTCAAACAGCCATTGCGGAATGTGTACTGATATCTGGATATATATCTGGGAATACTTACTGTGCTTATTCTACCTGCTTTACCTACACTGACAAGATGTTTCTCGTTTGTTGTGGAGACAGATCAGAGATGAACCGAAGTAGCTTGTGTTGCTATTGTGCTGCTTTTCTTCCTCCTCCATCTGATTAGGTTCGGCAGTAAGGAGGACTACATGTCTTTCATGAATGAATTTCTGGAGCTCGAGTGGGGTAGCATGCAGCAGTTTCTGATGGAGATCTCCAATCCGGACACAGTCACCAACGCAGCTAGCTTTGAGGGCTACATCGACTTGGGCCGAGAACTCTCCACGCTGCACTCCCTCCTGTGGGAGGTTCTGCCTCAGCTCAGCAAGGTGAAGCATTAAAAATTGCTCAGACAGCTTCTGTACAACTTTACGAATCAATGGAACTTGATGGGGTCTGCGAGGAGTTGGTTGCTTCCTATGTGATTTCACAGGTGTTTGGATCCATTGGCATTTCAAATATAGGAAGTGAATGCGAGTTGTTGGGTCCATTAGCATTATTTATGTGGAAGGTGAATGGTGAGCAATTGGATTTATTGGGATCCTTTCCCTGGGGAGGTACTGGCTCAGCCGCCTGGATCCTGTGATGGGAAGTGTTTGGACTCACTGGAATTCAATGCATTGTGGTTAGATGTAGTTAGGGCCATTTGAATTCTGCCTGGTAGGAGTGAATGGGAAGGACATGTTTGGGTCTCTAGTAAATAATGAGTGAACAGAAAGTGCTTGGGTCAAGTGGGATCCAGCATTACAAATGGGGAGTGTGTGGATCCATTGTATATTGGAGAATGGGTTTGTCAGTTGGGAATCTGTGAAGTGAATGGGAAGTTTTTGGGTACATTGGGATTTGTCATATATGGAGTATCTTGAAAGTACTTGTGTCCTTTATGATTCTATATACCGGAAGTGAATGGATTCACTGGGTTTCATCATTGTGCTGTGATTGCTCTATACTGAGGAATTTTAACACTAAAAGCAACTGTGAATTGCTGTATGTAATTCTCCCTAGCTAAAAATACCTTTCCTATGCCTTTGCAGGAAGCTGTTCTGAAACTGGGTCCCCTCCCCCGCCTTCTCAATGACATAAGTGGGGCCTTGAGAAACCCATCGCATGTACAACGACAATCCAGCCACATAGCGGAACGCTACACTTCCGGGCCCAGCATCAACCGTGGTGTTTCATCTGACCTTCAGAAGTACACAGTTAAAGATCTGAACAGGTGAGGGTAGAAAGCAAGTGACTCACTTTACCACAAAACATTCCCAGGGAAGGTACGACATAGGGTTAACTACAGAGTAAAGCTCCCTCTACACTGTCCCATCAAACATTCCCAGGACACGCAGAACATGGGATAAGTTACAGAGTAAAGCTCCCTCTACACTGTCCCATCAAACACTTCAAGGACAGGTACAGCACGGGGTTAGATACAGAGTTAAGGTTCCTCAACACTGTCTCATCAAACACTCCCAGGACTTCTGTTGAAGGGTCATGAGGACTCGAAACGTCAACTCTTTTCTTCTCCGCCGATGCTGCCAGACCTGCTGAGTTTTAGCTGGTAATTCTGTTTTTGTTTCAGATACAGCATGGGTTAGATACAGAGTAAAACCCCCTCTACACTTTCCCATGAAACACTCTCAGGACAGGTACAGCATGGGGTTAGATACAGAGTAAAGCTCACTCTACACTGTCCCATCAAACACTCCCAGGACAGGTACAGCACAGGATTAGATACAGAATAAAGCTTCCTCTACACTGACCCATCAAACACTCCCAGGGCAGGTACAGCACAGGATTAGATACAGAGTAAAGCTTCTTCTACACTGTCCCGTCAAACACTCCCAGGACAGGTACACCACAGGGTTAGATACAGAGTAAATCTCCCTCTACACTGTCCCATCAAACACTCCCAGGACAGGTACACCACAGGGTTAGATACAGAGTAAAGCTCCCTCTACACTGTCCCATCAAACACTCCCAGGGTTAGATACAGAGTAAAGCTTCCGCTACACTGTCTCATGAAACAGTTCCCAGGACAGGTACAGTGTGGATTAGGTAACAATCTGTCTACACTGTCCCAGCAACGTTCCTTAGTCTAAACTTCTCTACTGCAGCGTTGTGAGAGATCCTTACAGCATAGCCAAGTTGCATTGCCAAGTAGGAATGAATTTTAGTGGTGGCTATTTTAAACTAACCACATTTACATTAGTAGTAAGTTTGCATCTTTAACAGGAGTCTCAAAGATGCGGTCATGGTTACAACATTTGAATTTGATTCTCAATGTTTTTCATCATTCATCATTTCTGGTGATGAATGCAATCTGTTTATCTTGCTGAAGAGCTCAGATAAAGTGTTTGAAGCCCATACTGCATGACTTGCATCAAGTTTTTAATAAAACTGGCAAGCAAAGAGGTCAGTTGAGATTCTCAAACTGGAAGACACCAAGTTTAGCTTTTACAAAGCAGTACATTATAAGTAGAAACAATATCAACAGCAACAGCTTGCATTTTTATAACACCTTTAATGATAATCTTTAAAACATCGGTTATGATCAAATGAGAAGTGATAGAATGGCTCCCCTCTCGTTCCACCTCTTGGTTGGCTGCAATAGATGTTTTTTTAAAGAATCTGCTTGCCAATTCAATGAGTGTTTAAATATTTAAGTGCTGTGGCTGTAAAACACACACACAGACAGGTTCCCTTGTACATTTAGAAAGGAAATCGTACTTATTGCACTTAACACCATACCTAAATAAAAATAATTTAAAAACTCTCCAACTCTCACATTTACATTCAAGAGTCCACACACGTAAGTTACAAAGTGGGAGGGTAGGGTAAACTTTTTAAGAGCCCAAAACAAGTCAGTTACATTAGGATCCTGTAGAATGATGACTTGCATAGTTTGAGATGAGGCTTGTGCCTGGTCACAAAATAGGCAGGACACAAGCTTTCGAGATGGCTGGAGAGAGAGAGAATGCCAACTCAGGGTCCTTCTGATCTCACTCTAACCAGCCAAGGAAGAAACAGTTTCTTAAAACACAAAGAAAGTTAATTTGTTTATCACATGTTCTATTCTCACAAACTGGCTAGTTACCCAAACATGGTTGGTCAAAGCCGATTTCCAGGTCCATTGTTTAACAATTATTAGATTATGGTTGGTGGAGTTCCCTTCTCAGCCAGGATCCATTGTCCAAAGTGACTGACTCCAATGGCTTTGTCCACACCCAGCTGAATACACGTGGATGTTTTGTGAATGGTTCAGGAGATATGTCATTCACACTTAACTAAGTTGATTGTTTCTAGTTGGCTACTTCGAGACAGCCCAGCACCTTGCTGATGCTCTGCCTGCTTAGGAGTTACTCTTTAAGGACTCCATCCCATTCTCTAAGTTCTTTCGCCTCCGTCGCATCTGTTCTGATGATGCCCCTTTCCAAAACAGTTCCTTTGACATGTTCTCCTTCTTCCTTAACCGAGGTTTTCCATCCACGGTCGTTAACAGGGCCCTCAACCGTGTCCAGCCCATCTCCCACGCATCCGCCCTCACACCTTCCTCTCCCTCCCAGAACCATGAAAGGGTCCCCCTTGTCCTCACTTATCATCCCACCAGCCTCCGCATTCAAAGGATTATCCTCCGCCATTTCCGCCAACTCCAGCATGATGCCACCACCAAACACATCTTCCCTTCAAACACAATCCCCATCCACCACTACTCTCCTCCGTCTGGCTGAACTTGTTCTCACACTGAACAATTTCTCCTTCAACTCCTCTCACTTCCTCCAAATAAAATGTGTGGCTATGCGTACCCGCATGGGTTCCAGTTATGCCTGTCTCTTTATGGGGTATGTGGTACGTTCCTTGTTCCAGTCCTACTCCGGCCCCCTTCCACAACTCTTTCTCTGGTACTTCAATGATTGCTTCGGTGCTGCTTCATGGTCTCGTCGGGACCTGGAAAAATTTATTAATTTTGCTTCCAATTTCCACCCCTCCATCATTTTCACATGGTCCATCTCTGACACTTCCCTTCCCTTCCTTGACCTCTCTGTTTCAATCTCTGGTGATAGCCTGTCCACCAATATTCATTACAAGCCTACCCACTCCCACAGCCAACTCGACTACAGCTCCTCACACCCCGCTTCCTGTAAGGACTCCATCCCATTCTCTCAGTTCCTTCGCCTCCGTCACATCTGTTCTGACGATGCTACCTTCAAAAACAGTTCCTCTGACATGTCCTCCTTCTTCCTTAACCGAGGTTTTCCACCCACAGTGGTTGACAGGGCCCTCAACCGTGTCCAGCCCATCTCCCACGCATCTGCCCTCACACCTTCTCCTCCCTCCCAGAACCATGATAGGGTCCCCTTGTCCTCACTTATCACCCCGCAAGTCTCCGCATTCAAAGGATCATCCTCCGCCATTTCCGCCAACTCCAGCATGATGCCACCACCAAACACATCTTCCCTCCACCTCCCCTGGCAGCATTCCGCAGGGATCGTTCCGTCCAGGACCCCCTGGTTCACTCCTCCATCACCCCCTACACCTCAACCCACTCCCACGGCACCTTCCCATGCAACTGCAGAAGGTGCAACACCTGTCCCTTTATTTTCCCTCTCCTCACTGTCCAAGGGACCAAACACTCCTTTAAGTGAAGCAGCACTTCACTTGCACTTTCTTCAATTTAGTCTATTGCATTCGGTGCTCCCAATGCGGTTTCCTCTACATTGGAGAGACCAAACGCAGACTGGGTGACCACTTTGTAGAACACCTTTGATCTTTCCGCAAGCATGACCCAGACCCCCCTGTCGCTTGCCATTTCAACACACCACCCTGCTCTCATGCCCACATGTCCGTCCTTGACCTGCTGCATTGTTCCAGTGAAGCTCAACGCAAACTGGAGGAACAGCACCTCATCTTCCGACTAGGCACTTTACAGCCTTCCGGACTGAATATTGAGTTCAACAATATTTAGATCATGAATTCTCTCCTCCATCCCCACCCCCTTTCCGATCCCCCTTTTTTCCAATAATTTCTATAAATTTTTCTTTTCCCACCTATTTCCATTATTTTTAAATGTATTTCCATCCATTGTTTTATCTCTACCTTTTAGCCTATTTCGATCCCTTCCCCCCACCCCACCCCCACCAGGACTATCTGTACCTTGCTCATCCTGCTTTCTACCCTTAATGTCACCTATTATCACCTTCCTTAGATAAGATCACCACCTTCAACAGCTCTTTGTCTTTTTGTCTGTGACATCTTTTAGCTATCGCCACCTATCACTGGCCCTCTATCCAGCTCTACCTGTCCCACTCCCCCCACCTTAAACCAGCTTATGTTTCACCTCTTTGCTATTTTTCCTTAGTTCTGTTGAAGAGTCATACGGACTCGAAACATTAACTGTGTTCCTCTCCGCAGATGCTGTCAGACCTGCTGAGTTTTTCCAGGTATTTTTGTTTTTGTTTTGGATTTCCAGCATCCGCAGTTTTTTGCTTTTCTCTTCACCCTCCCTTGTGGCTTTCTGCAGGGATCATTCCCTCTGGGACACCCTGGTCTACTCCACCATCACCCCCTACACCTCAACCCCCTCCCACGGCACCTTCCCATGCAACTGCAGAAGGTGCAACACCTGTCCCTTTATTTCCCCCCTCCTCACCTTCCAAGGGCCCAAACACTCCTTTCAAGTGAAGCAGCATTTCACTTGCACTTCCCTGAATTTAGTCTACCGCATTCGCTGCTCCCAGTGCAGTTTCCTCTACATTGGAAAGACCAAACGCAGACTGGGTGACCGTTTTGCAGAACACCTTCGGTCTGACCACAAGCATGACCCAGACTTCCCTGTCGCTTGCCATTTGAACACTCCACCCTGCTCTCATGCCCACATGTCCGTCCTTGGCCTGCTGCATTGTTCCAGTGAAGCTCGACGCAAACTGGAGGAACAGCACCTCATCTTCCGACTAGGCACTTTACAGCCTTCCGGACTAAATATTGAGTTCCACAACTTTAGATCATGAACTCTCTTCTCCATCCCCACCCCCTTTCCGATCGCCCTTTATCCAATAATTTATAGTTTTTTAAAAATTATTTTTATTTTTTTTTACACTATATTTTTCTTTTCCCTCCTATTTTAAAATTTATTTCGATCTATTGTTTCTTCTCCACCTTTTAGCCCATTTCAATCCCTTCCCCTCACCCCACCCCCACTAGGGCTATCTGCCACTGGCTTGTCCTGCTTTCTACCCTTAATGTCACCATTAGCACTTCTTTTAGATAATATCACCACCGTCAACACCCCTTTGTCCTTTTGTCTGTGACATCTTTGGCAATCTCTTCTTGGCCCCCACCTACCACTGGCCCCCTATCCAGCTCTACCTGTCCCACCCCCTTTTACCAGCTTATATTTCATCTCATTTCTATATGTCTCAGTTCTGATGAAGGGTCATCCAGTCTCGAAACGTTAACTGTGTCCCTCTCCGCAGATGCTGTCAGACCTGCTGAGTTTTTCCATGTACTTTTTGTTTTTACTCTTAAAATGCTGTTGTTCAGCCTTTTAAAACTTATCCAGTGATTTCAGCCCACTCAACAAATTAAGTCATTTTTGATGCAAACATGGTTTATAATACATCCCAAGGCACTTGACAAGAGGGTTATCCATTAAATCTGATGCTGAACCAACAGAGGAGACAACAGGGCACATGACTAAAAGCTTGGTCAAAGTGATAAGAGAGTCTTAAAGGAGGAGGGAGAGATGGAGAGGCAGAGAGGTTTAGGAGGGGAATTCAAGAGCTTAGCAGAGTTGAAGGCACAGCTACCCATGGTAGAACAAACAAAAACAAAAAACCTTCTTCAGATCCGAAGAAGTCATACGGACTCGAAACGTTACCTCTGTCTCTCTCTCTCCACGGATGCTGTCAGACCTGCTGAGTTTTTCCAGCAATTTTTTTGTTTTTGTTTCAGATTTCCAGCAACTGCAGTATTTTGCTTTCATTGTTATAGTAGAATAAAGGTAGTCAAGGCTGCACAAGAGGTCAGAATTGGAGCAAGTCAGTCCTTGAAGGAGGTGCAGAACTGAAGGAAGTTAGGGATGGGGAGAGGTGAGGCTGTGGAGGGACTTGAACACGTGCCATAAGAATTGTAAATTGAGGCATTGCTGGATTGGGAACCAGTGTAGGTCAGTGAGCACAGGAGGTGCTGAATGAGGGAAATTGGTGTATGCTAACGTCAGCAGGATATTAGATAAGGGTGGAAAGTGGGAAGGCAGAGGAATGTGGAGTGATTATCCACAGCTTTGAGGCTCTAAGAGAAAGAATGAGGGGAGAATAGAATACAGTGAGTCCTCCTGTCCAGTGGTAATTTAGTGTTTTTGTTCTCCTTCGATTCACAGCTCAATCGATATGACTAGGCTACCTTCCCCGACCAAGGAAAAGGGAAAGGATGTCTTTTATGTGACAAGGCCTCCGCTTGCACGGTCCTCCCCGGCTTACTGCACAAGCAGCTCTGATATCACAGAACCCGACCCCAAAATGATGACCACAAACAAGAGCATCTCCATGATGGATCTGCAGGACAGCAGGAGTATGAACAGCATTAGCAACCTCCAGACTGTTGGGGACATGCTAAATAGCAGTCAGGCCTCGATTGGAACTACAGTAGGCCTCAGGCCTAGCCGGCTGTCACAGGGGAGTGGATCGAGCGTGTCAGGAGGGCTGCGGTTGGGGCAGATGGGCATCACCACGGATGGATTGCATGGGCAGCTGCGAGTCCCTTTGTCCTTTCAGAATCCCCTGTTCAACATGACCTCGGATGGGCCTGCTTCGCTACGGACTCCCGCCGAGCCTGGTGCCGGCCTCTTGGGTTACCATGGTTACAGCAAGAGCGAGGACCTATCTGCCAACAAGCAGATCTTCCATAGCCACAGCTATAGCGATGAGTTCGCCCGGCAGAACAGCGAGTTCAGCCGCCGGCAGCTCTCACTGACCGACAACCTTCAACACATGCTGTCGGCACCCCCAGCCAACATTGGTCCCCAGAGGAGGATAGACCAGCCGCCGCCTGCTCCTCCACCCCTTGTCCGAGGGAAGACGCAGCAGCTGACGGTCAGCGCAGCCCAGCGACCTCGGCCTCCCAGCGCCAACCTGTTGCAGTCGCCTGCCGAGCCAACACACGGTCCCAAAGTGCGACAGCAGTCAATCATGGCCAAAGCGGACGCTCCAGCTCCAAAATCTGGCATCACCAAACAGGTAGGTTTCCCGGGGGGATCAATCCCTGCTCCTATTTATCTGGAAACAATGTGCTGCCTGTTGTCACTCATGGCTCAGTGGATAGTATTCTCGCCTGAGTCAGAAAGTCATGCACTCCAACTTGAGCATACATTTTAGGCTGATACAGAATCAGAATCACAGAATCACACAGTGCAGACGAGGCCCTTTGGCCCATCGAGTCTGCACCGACACGTGAGAAACACCTGACCTGCCTACCTAACCCCATTTACCTGCACTTGGCCCACAGCCTTGAATGTTATGACGTGCCAAGAGCTCATCCAGGTACTTTTTAAAGGATGTGAGGCAACCCGCCTCCACCACCCTCCCAGGCAGCGCATTCCAGACCGTCACCACCCTCTGGGTAAAAAAGTTTTTCCTCACATCCCCCCTAAACCTCCAGCCCCTCACCTTGAACTTATGCCCCCTCGTGACTGACCCTTCAACTAAGGGGAACAGCTGCTCCCCATCCACCCTGTCCATGCCCCTTATAATCTTGTACATCTTGATCAGGTCGCCCCTCAGTCTTCTCTGCTCCAACAAAAACAACCCAAGTCTATTCAACCTCTCTTCATAACTTAAATGTTTCATCCCAGGCAACATCCTGGTGAATCTCCTCTGCACCCCCTCCAGTGCAATCACATCCTTCCTATAATGTGGCGACCAGAACTGCACACAGTACTCCAGCTGTGGCCTCACCAAGGTTCTATACAACTCCAACATGACCTCCCTACTTTTGTAATCTATGCCTCGATTGATAAAGGCAAGTGTCCCATATGCCTTTTTCACCACCCCATTAACATGCCCCTCTGCCTTCAGAGATTTATGGACACACACGCCAAGGTCCCTTTGTTCCTCAGAACATCCTAGTGTCAAGCCGTTCATTGAATAATTCCTTGTCAAATTACTCCTTTCAAAGTGTATCACCTCACACTTTTCAGAGTTAAATTCCATCTGCCACTTATCTACCCATTTGACCATCCCGTCTATATCTTCCTGTAGCCCAAGACACTCAACCTCCCTGTTAACCACCCAGCTAATCTTTGTGTCATCCGCAAACTTACTAATATTACCCCCCACATAGTCATCTATGTCGTTTATATAAATGGCAAATAATAGGGGACCCAGCACAGATCCCTGTGGAACACCACTGGACACTGGGTTCCAGTGTCACTAAAGCATCCTTCTGTCATCACCCTCTCCCTCCTACAACTAAGCCAATTTTGAATCCACCTTATCAAATTACCCTGTATCCCATGTGACTTTGCCTTCTTTATAAGTCTCCCATGTGGGACCTTGTCAAAGGCTTTGCTGAAATCCATATAAACTACATCAACTGCACTACCCTGATACAGTACTGAGGGAGTGCTGCACTGTAGGAGGTGCCATCTCTTGAATCAGAAATTGACCAGAATCTCCATCTGCCCCCTCAGGTGGATGTAATAGATCCCACGTCACTATTTAAGGAAAAGCAGGAAAGTTCCTCTGGTGCCCTGGCCAACTAACATCACTAAAGGAACAGATTATCTGGTCATTATGTCATTGCTGTTTGTGGGAGCTTGCGGTGCACAATGTGGTTGCCATGTTGTTCACAACAGTGACTACATTTCAAAAGTACTAAATTGTCTGTAAAGTTCTTTGGGACACAAATTCAGGTTTGTCTCACTTTTAAATATGCTGCTTGCAGCGGATACCTAGTCCTTCGAACACAGAAAGTATTGGACAGGGAGATAGCAGCTGGCCCAGCCAGTCTGTCTCACGCTGTACACTAGAAGGGAACATGAAAAGGCTATTGAGCATTTAAAGTCTCTACCTCAACTCCATGTATTCACCTTTAGTCCATATCCCTCAATATCCTTAACGAATAAAAATTGATCAATCTCAATCTTGAAAGCTCCATTTGACCTACTTGACTCAACTTTTTCACATTACATAGAATTAAATAGAACTAACAGCACAGAAACACACCGTTCAACCAACAGACCTAGTGTTTGCCTCCTCCCACTCTAACTCACCTTAGCATTTCCTTCTATTTGGTTCTCCCTCGTGCACTTATCTCACTTCATCTTAAGTATATCACTTCAGGTACTCTGTGCAATAGCTAATTAATTCCACTTTCTCACTATCCCAGGTAAAGATTGTCTCTTGAATTCCTTATCAAGTGAGTGGGGATTTAAAACCCCTTATCGTTAAATACCTTATATTCATTTCTTTTTAAACTCCCCCACACATGGAAGCAACTACTCTGTTTACCTCAGAGTTCCAGATTTCTTCTTTACTTTGGGTGAAAAAGTGCATGCTGAGCAGCCTGGCTCTAAATTTAAGATTATGATCCCCTTTCTCCTCGATTTCCTCACCAGAGGAAAGGTTCTTAGAATTCACCCTATTGAATCCTTTTAACACCTCGATCAGGTCATCCCTCAATCTTCCAGCTGACAGGGACATTTCTTAACTGCCATAACCACTCAGCCTCCAGGGAGAGGCAAGAAACCCCTGGAAATCCCTCTCTGCACTCCCTGGATGATTTCTGTATCCTGGACTCATTTCAATGGCAGTGGCTTGTAATACTCACTTGCCTTCCTGTGATTGAGCATAATGTTCAGCCCAGCCAGGAAGAGGCAGTTCAGCTCCTTGTTGAGACTGCTTGGCGATTTGGCACTCACCATACTAACAGGCAACTTGTTTTACTGGGTGAAAAGTAATGGAATTTTTACTCCAAACATCCTTGCACTGAGATTGAAACCAGGCGAACATTTTCACCTGTCAGGACTCTCGCTTTGCATTCCTTCCTTTACATACCACCCATGTTCAAAGGCAGACCGCCAACTAGCCTGAAGCTAAAGTGAATTGTGTGTTGCAGCTGTGACATTTCTGCCCTTCTGAGCTACACAAGCAGTCCAATGGGAGATCAACAGTTTGAAAATTCCAAGGCCACCAGAATCTCCCACCACCAGAACCTCCCACCACCAGAACCTCCCACCACCAGAATCTCCCACCACCAGAATCTCCCACCACCAGAACCTCCCACCACCAGAACCTCCCACCACCAGAATCTCCCACCACCAGAACCTCCCACCACCAGAATCTCCCACCACCAGAACCTCCCACCACCAGAATCTCCCACCACCAGAATCTCCCAGCACCAGAATCGCCCACCACCAGAATCTCCCACCACCAGAATCTCCCACCACCAGAACCTCCCACCACCAGAACCTCCCACCACCAGAACCTCCCACCACCAGAACCTCCCACCACCAGAATCTCCCACCACCAGAACCTCCCACCACCAGAACCTCCCACCACCAGAACCTCCCACCACCAGAACCTCCCACCACCAGAACCTCCCACCACCAGAATCTCCCACCACCAGAACCTTCCACCACCAGAATCTCCCACCACCAGAACCTCCCACCACCAGAACCTCCCACCACCAGAATCTCCCACCACCAGAACCTTCCACCACCAGAATCTCCCACCACCAGAACCTCCCACCACCAGAACCTCCCACCACCAGAACCTCCCACCACCAGAACCTCCCACCACCAGAACCTCCCACCACCAGAATCTCCTACCACCAGAACCTCCCACCACCAGAACCTCCCACTACCAGAACCGCAAGATATATAATTACAGAGCGCAGAATGTGGGCATTTGGCCCACCCTGCCTGTGTGGGCCTATCCACTTAATCCCACAACCCTAGTCTTTGAAAGAAAGAAGACTTGCATTTATATTGTGCTTTTCACAACCACTGGACATCTCAAAGCACTTTACAGCCAATAAGGAACTTTTGAAGTGTCGGGTCAGAACACCAGGGATAACTTCCCTGCTCTTCTTCCAGATAGTGCCATGGGATCTTTTATATCCCCCCACCCCAGACAGGCAGATGGAACCTCAGTTTAACGTCCCATCCAAGAGACAACACCACCGCTGGTGCAACACCCCCTCAGTACTGCATTGGAGTGTCAGCCTGACTTTTGTGTTTACTTTTTTTTTTCAAGTACATATCTACATCCCTTTTGAAAGCTACTGCTAATTTTTTTTTCACCTTCCTTTCACAGTGTGCATTCCAGATCATAACAACTCTACCTATGTGAAAAAGACTCTCATCCTCCATTTGTTCCGTTACAAATTATCTTAAATCTTATCTTCTGGTCATTGAGCCTCCTGGAAACAGTGCTACTACCACCGCCACCACACACACACACCCCCCCCCCACTTCCCTAGCTCTTCTGAATATATTTTCCCACCAGTTTCCCGCTGTCCTGACCCTGCCCCAAACCTTGGAACAGTTGACATTCAAGGGCTAGGCACCAGCACGGATTGCTGGATTCGCATTTTGCCGTTCTAACTTCGTTGGATGGGAAAGGGTCACAGAGGCAGGTGACAAGCCCCTAGCTCTCCCCTAACTGGTTGATTCCAGGTCAGAAGCCCCCTTTATGGGTGGATTGTTCTGACTGAAGAACCCGAGAAAGACAGGAGCAAGTTTTCATTTTAAAGTCACCACTTCCCAGCTGGTTGCTGCCAGAACGCCAAAGTTTGCCACAGTTATTTTCTCCTCCAGGATCTGGTCCCAGCACACAGGCGTATTTATAATTTGTTTGGGAGGTGGGGGTGGGGGGGCGGGGTGGGGGGGGTGGTGTGTGTGTGTGTGTGTTGGCAGTGGAGGTGGGGGGCACTGTGGGAGGAGTGGGAGCAGCTCCTGTTTAGGTGACAGAATCATGTCAGCCCCACCTCTCCTAATGCCATTGGCGGAGGAGACAGGAAGCCCCTGGCTTCTCTTTCCCAACATGGGAAAAAGTGCCGAGATCCCAGTGGAACCAGATCCCTCCCACTCCTGCCCCCGCCCACCCCACCACCATCCCATCCCCAAGTTCCCACTTGTCTGGCCAGATGTCTCCCCAGCCCTGCAATCTCAATTATCGGGAATCGTTGAAGCCTGAGTGCTGAGTGTAACATATACAAAACAAAGGAAAGAAAGGCAAGCCAGTGGACAGCGGGGGGAGGGGGAGAAAGGCAACACTGTGCAATGTGTCAGAGCCCATTTTAACTTTTAAGGCCGGGTAAGGAGCTTCATGAATGCCATCTGCTTTTGTCCCTCAGGCCTCCCATTCACCCTCGACTCTTCACCCCGTCACGCCTTCAGAGCGCACGGTCGCCTGGGTGACCAACATGACTCACCTTTCTGCGGACATCGAGAGCTCGCACCTGGAACGGGAAGAGTACAAATTAAGGGAATACTCCAAGTCGATGGATGAGAGCAGGCTTGACAAGGTGAAAATGGGTCTGTGTTGGCAAGGAGGTTTGGAGTTTAGGGGAGTGAGAATGGTGAGGAGAGCTGAAATTAGAGACCTGTAAATTTTCAGGCCAGTACGGTTTGCCTGAGGCTGATCCTATATTGAGCCAGAGATCCTTAACGTCAGACCGATGAGCTCTGGCTACCTGCTGGATGTCCCAGGGCAGCTCACAATATGAATTTGGGGTCACTACGTCCAGTGAGTCAGGCAAGTCATACAAGAAGGCAGGGGAGGGTGACTGGGAGAAGTCGGCGATCAACAAGGAAGAGACCAAGAGGGGAGGGACTGGACAAGGGGAGCAATGGTGAAGAGGGCACTTGGGCAAGGGGAGCAATTGACAGGGGGAGCCGATGGATGGGAGCAATGGAGAAGGGAGGGATCAAAAAGGGAAGAATGGGAGAGTGGAACAATTGAAAAGGTAGGCATCTGAGAGAGGCTACAGGTAAGATCGAGCGGGGAGGTGGCTGAGAGAATTGGGCCGTTGTTCGGTTGGGCGGGGTGGTGGGGGGGGTGTTTCCAACCAGAAAGGGGAGTTATTGACAGAAAGAGACCCGGAGAAGGTGATGAATGACAGGTGGAGGCTTTAACATGGGGTCAGGGGGAGCACTCTTGCACCTTCTGATCCCACATTCAGGTATATTTTAACACAAGGGCACTGGATGTCTCTCTTTATGTCTATATCCATATTGGATTATTTACTGTAACACAGGCATAAAAAGGGGGGTAGCGTCAGCTGGTTTCTAGACCATGCTAATCATGCTTCTGGATTTTACAAGGGAAGCATTTTGATATTGGAAAGAAAAGAGTTCTTTGTGTCTTGTTAATCGCTTTCGGCCTTAATTTGGGTGGGAACACATAAAAGGGGTGACACAGTGGCTGATGGGAAATCCAGGCATCCACGTTCAGGCCTGTGCCAGGGTGCAGCCTCACCATTCACCTGAGAAATGACCACAGCCAAACTGTGAAAGTTGCAGCTCTTGAAGGCTCCCTGCCGAAAAAGTCAGGTTGTATAAACGTCATATATGCTGGGGGGTTCTAGCGCTGTCGCCAGTCCCACCACCAGTACCCCCCTCCCCACTACATCATGATGCATCAGGTTGCGTATCATCTATTCCCCCCCTGTGATCCATTTCCACAGGGGCAGCAGACTCAGTATGAGGAGGAGATTCTTTCCCTGAAGGAACGGCTACAGATGTCGAACCGCAAGCTAGAGGAGTACGAGCGGCGGCTGATGTCGCAGGAGGAGCAGACAGGGAAGATCCTGCGAGAGTACCAGACCCGCCTGGATGAGAGCGAGAGCCGTCTACGCCGGCAGCAGGAGGAGAAGGACAACCAGATCAAAGGCATTATCAACAGGTAAACAGCAGAGAGCCGACCCAGCCAATGGTTTGGCTAGGAAACCTTCAGGGCCAGTGACGTTTAACGGCATTAGTATCGCAAATCTCCTCGCTGACCGACATCCTGGGTAGGTCATCACTGACCAGAAACTCAACTGGAACAGCCACATAAATGCTGTGGCTAACAGACCAGGTCAATGTGACGAGTGGCTCACCTTATGATTGCCCAAAGCCTGCCCATCGCCTACAAGGCATTAAGTTTGATGGACTACTCCCTGGTTGCCTGGATGGTGCAGCTCCAACAACACTCAATACAAGCCAGGTATGGTAGTGTAATGGTCATATTGCTGGACCAATAAGCCAGAGAATACCCTTCAAATGCCGGAAACAAAAAGCTGGTTAAAAAAAACCTAACTGGTTCATTAACGTCTTTTAACCTTCAGTTCTTACCTAGTCTGACCTATATGTGACTTCAGCATGTTTGACAGCTCACTGCTTTCAAAGTAGCCCAGCATGCCACTGGAGTGGATTGAATTGATATAAAAAATAAACTTCCTTCCTGGAGCACCTTTGCAACATGAACTGCAATGCTTTAAAAAAAGATCCACACCAGCACCTTCTTCAGGTCAATTAGGAGTGGGCAATAATCCTGGCCTGGCCAGCGACACCCCACATCCCATGAATGTAAATAAGTTGGTACAACATACCCTGATCAAAATCTCCAAAGAGGGCACTGCCCAGATTTCAATCCTATCTCTGCCCAACACCCACCCAAGGGACATTACAGAGAATATACAGCGTAGAAACAGGCCATTCTGTCCAACCACTATATTCCAGCATTTATGCTTCACTCAAACCTCCTCCAAATCTTCCTCATCTAACTCTTATCAGCATAACTCTCAATTCCTTTCTACTTCATATGCTCATAATTTTCCCTTAAATGGATCTATACTATTCACCTTCCTGATAGCGAGTTCTACATTCTCACCACTCTTGAGGCTGCTTGCAACACAACTTTGCCTGCACAGAATTCTGGATGAAGTCAGTATGTCAAGTCAAAAACAGTGAGGATTAGTTGCTCAAGACAGTGTATTCACACTTCATGCCAACACTAAACTTGCAGTGTAAACCTGGTACCATGGCCTGGATTTACTGGGAGTGCAGACATTCTCCTCTAGGGAGCTTCTTTTCATTCTCAGCATGGGTTCTTATGCTAGATCTGGGTTTTATTTATAATCTAACCACACTGTTGGAGCAAACAACATTTCACCCTAAATCTGTCTCAACATTGCTTAATAGGTCTGTATGGAGGGAGCTTGTATCTAACCTGTGCTGTACCTGCATTGGCAGTGTTTGATTGGACAGCATAGAGGGAGCTTTATTCTGTATCGTTAGCCACATCTGAACCTGACTGAGTTAAATTTTAAAAAAAAGACACCAAAATGCTGAAAATACCCAGCAAGTCAGTTAGCATGTGTGGAGAGAAAAAGAGAGTTAACATTTCAGCTCGATGACCTGTTTCTTTCTGCACAGATGCTGTCTGACCTGCTGAGGGTTTCCAGCATTTTCTATTTTTGTCTCAGATTTTCAGCATCCACAGCACTTTGATTCTGCTTGAGTTAAATGATAGACCTGAAGATGTTGGCGTTTTGCCACTGAAATATTGGGCAGATTGTGTTTGCGGCAGTAATCAATCATTAGCCTCACTGGCTCCATTTGTGGAACAGATGTCAAGGAACTTTCAGAATTAGCAACTCCTGGAGACAAGTCAACAAGTTCCTTTGACTCCATGGAAACAAATGGCAAGAATAATTCTTTATGGTACTGTTAATCTGGTTAACAAAGAAGCTGCCATCAATAGGTCTCCTGATCAATCCTTGACTATGAATAGGCTCTCAGGGGACAGCAATCCCGACGGTGTTAATTCTAAACAGAAACACAGAAGGTGGCATTTTCCAAGACCTCACTCCAGAGTTTTCCATTCAGCAGGACACTGCCACGATTTTTCATCCATTAATGTCAATGGATGGAAAATTGCATGGAAGTGCACCCACAATTTCCCATAATCCAGCACTGCTCAAAAGGCCAATCCAAAGGAAAATTCCACCCAAGTAGCCACAATCCGTCCATGGGCGGAGAAGAAAAGAGTTGACGTTTCGAGTCCTCATGACCCTTCGACACGTCAACTCTTTTCTTCTCCGCCGATGCTGCCAGACCTGCTAAGTTTTTCCAGGTAATTCTGTTTTTGTTTTGGATTTCCAGCATCCGCAGTTTTTTGTTTTTATTTTTGTTTTTATTACAATCCATCCATGTTAATCCCACTATTTCCCTCAGTCTCCCATTGTACGGGCTCAGCCAGTAGCATTTGCACCTCACAGGATGGGTTCAAATCCCACTCCAGGATTTGAGCACATAAACTGGGCTGTTACACAGCAACAGGAGTGAATCTTTGTCAGAGGCATTGGTCTGTGGATGGGCTGTTAAACAATCTGTGTGCGCATTGATTTGGGAGGATATCAAAGGAAGTCACCCTGGTGTTCCAGTCTTCCTCAACAAACCTCTGCTAAAAGCAGCTTGATCAGTCAGTCATCTCACTGCCTAAGAAATGCATTGCCAGTTCCTTCTCCATCAATAGGAACTCAATCTTACTTTCACTTGATGTGCATTAAAGATAGGCATACATTTATGCAGCACCTTTCACAACCTCAGGATGTCTCAAAGCATTTTATCGCCAATGAAGTACTTTGAATTATAGTCACTGTTGTAATGTAGGAAATGTGGCAGCCAATTTGCGTACAGCAAGCTCCCACAAAGTACAATATGGTGATAACAAACATCAGAAAAAGCAGATTATTTGGTTGAAAAATAAATAACTGCCAGGAAACCAGGGAGAACTTCTTTTCTCTTCTTCAGAATAATGACTTATGACTTGGGTTCTTTTATGCCCGCATGAGAGGGCAGTGGGGGCATCTGAAAGACAGCACCTCTGACAGTGCAGCATTCCCTATGAACCTTGTTAATTTGGGAAGGTCATTGTTAACCTGGATGGTTTGTTAGGCTGTCGGAAGCCAAGATTTGCTTCAAGAGATCCAGGAATCAGGCCAGATGCTTTTATTGCCATTCTTTCATACTGATTTCTTTTTATAATTAATTCTCAAGATGTGAGTGTTGCTGGCAAGACCCTTATCCGAGCTGTCCTTTGGATGGTGTTTTTGGGCTGCCTTTTTGAACCTTGAATGAGTGGTTTGAAACAACTGAGTGACTCACTAGGCCAATTCAGAAGTGGGGCTGGAGAGACAAAAAGGCTAGATCTAATAAGAATGGTAGGCTTCATCGCTTGAAGTGAACTAGTTGGGTTTTATGACAATTTAAAAGCTTTGTAAGCACCTTTACTGATACCAGCTTTTCATTTCCAACTATTAAAAAATTGAATTCAAATTGCCAAGCTGCCTTTAACTGGTGGCAGTTAAACCAATGTCACCTCTGTCTTCTCAGGTGAATGTAAAAGATCCCATGACAATATTTTGAGGAGGAGCAGAGAGTTTTCACTAGTGTCCTGGTTAATATTCATTCCTCAATCAATGCCACTAAACCAGATTATCTGGTCATTATCACCTTGCTGTTTGTGGAATTTTGCTGTGTGCAAATTAACTGCTGCATTTCTTACATTACAACAGTGACTACACTTCAAAGATACATAATTGGCTGTAAAGTGTTTTGAGATGTCCTGAGGCCAAGAAAGGAGCTAAAAATTCATTTTTTTCACTGCACATCACTGAGCCTCTGCAGGCTTTTACCAGCCACAAATTATAACACGCATTGTGACTTTCACACAAGTACCGTTCTTCTGTTGCTGCGATGATATGGAATCAGCTGGCTACCACAGCAACCAGGCACCCCAGGGTATTACAAAACCACTTCTTAAAGCCATTCTATCATATAAGGAGGACATATGTTAGTGGATAGTGCCAAATTGCGTGGGAAAACAGGATGTTGTGAGGAAAGGAAAGCATTCAACGAGGCCTACAGATACTTAGCAACTCAAGCAGTTGAATGGCAGATGGCATTCATGATTCTGAAATGTAAGTAACTGCAAATGGACTCTAAAAATAAATTTTGGGCTGCATAATATAGAGTTTACGAAAGGAAGACAGACTTGCATTTATCTACTGCCTTGCACAACCTCAGGATGTCCCGAAGTGCTTCACAGTCAGTTAAGTATTTGAATTATGGTCAAATATATAATTTGGAAATGAGGAAATCAGTTTGTGCACAGTCAGCTCCCCACATCAGCAGTCCGATGATCAGATCAGGTTTTAATGATAATGGCTGAGGAATAAATATTGAACAGAACACCAGGCACAACTGCCCCCTTCAAAACAGTGTCATGAAATCTTTTGGTTCCACCTAGGAGGGCAGATGCTCTTGTCTTTGGAAAGAGATGTTAAACCGACACTCCCAAAAATGCACTGGAGCATCAGATTTGCTTTTGTGCTCAAGTCTCTGCAGTGGGTCTTGAACTCACAGCCTGAGGCAAGTACTACTAATTGAGCCATAGCTGACCCCTTGAAAACCATTAAAGGATTAGATGCTTAAATATGTCTGATGCCATAAATGGATTCTGTTATATAAGTCATTACATAGGAATGGGGGCAGGCCATTCAATCCTTCATTATGCCTCCTCTTCGCATCTTTAATAGTGAGAGCTGGGCCAACTGCAGTGTCTTTTACTCGTAACTTATTCTTCCTCAGGGCCTAAGCACATGAACGTCTTACCAGCCTTCCCATTTTTCCACAGTCTTCACTCGTTCAGAACTCTAACTTTAGTTCACCCAGGACCTGGCTGTGAACCAGTCATCTCAGCTGCTTATTTCAAACTTGGCACTATGGGCCTTCACTCTGTACCTAAGACCTAAACTTTTACATATAGCTTATTAGACCTTAGCTGTGGTATTGTGTCTAATTCTGGGCACAACATTTTCAGAAGGATGTCAAGACCTTGGAGAAGGCTCAGAGCAAAGTTAGCTGAATTATGTCACAGAATCATTGAATCTTACAGCACAGAAGGGATCCATTTGACCCTTTGTGCTTGTGTCAGCATTTAGAGTTATCCAGCTAGTCACAACCCACCTTGCCTACTCTTTCCTCGTAACACTGCATTTTTCATTGTTTCAACTACATAGCCAATTCCCCTTTGGAAGTTATTATTGAATCTGCTTCCCTTTCAGGCAATGTATTCAGATCATAACAATCTCATTGCATCAATTAAATTCTCATTAGCACCCGTCTGGCACTTTTGCCCATCATTGTGCCTTAAATCTTTGTCCTCTGGTTTCTGAACAGTGGACATTGTTTCTGCTTGCTCACTCTATCAAAACCCATCATGATTATTTAAACCTCTGTTAAATTCCCCTTTTAACCTTCTCTGCTCTATGGAGAACAGATCGACCTGAGTGAAGTCTCTGGTACCACTCCAGTAAGTCACCTCTACACTCTTTCCAAGTCCTTGGCATCCTGAATCCCAGAATTAATCACAATACGTCAGCTGAAGCTGAACCAGTGACTTATAAAGAAAGGGTATATATATATATGTATATATGGATACACTTGTGGTTTGACACGAAGGCTTAAGCATGAAATGAGTGTAAATGTTACTGACTCTTCGACCAGTACCCCACACCTTCTCCTGATTGCTGAGCTGTGCTGCCTTTTGTCTCTGCCCACAGGTTAATGGTGGTGGAAGACGAATTGAGGAAAGACCACGCCAACATGCAGGAGGCCATTGATGCCAAGCAGCGGATAATCGACGTTCAGGTACAGAAAATCATCACCTCAAAGATCAACAAATGACACTGAGGGAGAAGCGCCAGCAATTCAGTCTTGCCGGGATAGGGCACCTCCGGTCAAACCTCATCTGAACAAACTGCTGCAGGTTTTCTTCCCTCCTCCCCAACTACAAGCAAAGGGGGTTCCTGCCATAACTTGTGTCACAATTGGACCACTTTCAGTTTCTAATAAATACTCGGCAGGTAGGCCCCTACTACCATCTGTCCCTCCTTAGATAGCATTTTGTTTTCTATTTGAGAATCAACGTTAAACTCGCCCATTAAAATGGCAGGGGGCAGCTGCACTGGCAATGTTCGGGGGACACTGGCTGGTGCCATTGCGAAAATCTTTGGCTGCTTTCAGTGACAAGCGCATCTTTGTGCAATGGGGAGGGAGCAGGGCAGAAGTGGGGTGACCCCCACGTTTAAATCTCCTCAATTTTGGAAACGCAGCTTGATTTGGGTCAGCCGCTGGTGAGATTGTGAAGATGAGGTTTGACCGGGGAAATAGTCTGATAGTAAATAGGCAGGGTTCTGCCCTGGTTATGTTCAAGTGGGAAGACCAGGAGGCCAATGGTAACCTCACATGTATGTTTTTGTTTTCGTTTAATTCCTCTACGCGATCGCCCACCTCCGAAATGAATCGGGTGGGTGGGGGTATTAGCTGGCACGAGGGAATGAAGGGCATGCACTCTTAAGTGGTCACAAGGCTGCTCACTACTACAAGGTGTGCAGCGATTTTGCCAACATACACTCAGGTTTGTCGCACTGTTTACACTAATGACCTCTTTGGAGTAGGCCGAATGTCGATATAGTTGCCGCTCAGGTACCAAACCAGACCCACCACCATATTCCCCGACTTCCCCACCAAACTCTCTGTTTCCTAATGCAATGCACCCTAAATGGATCCTTGGTGCTCTGGCAATGGCTGGTAGTTGTCAATAGCAGCTTATCCGATGGCAGCCTGGCCTTGCAGGAGCAAGGAGAAGCACCTGCATGCGCAAAGGAGAAGAGGAGAATTCAGACAAGTCCATGGACTCAGCGTTGGGTGATGGCCCCTCCCACTTGGTGTTGTAAATTACCAACTGGACTGAGTGCGGCCAAGTCACAACAATGGCACCCGGCTATTTGTAGATACTGAGCTGGTTTAAACCATTTGAAAAGGAATTAAGGGACCCCCACTTCACATGGTAAATTGCTCCAGAAGGGCAGTGAAAGGTGAGGTCAGGGCAAGAGCACCTACGGAGAACAGAAATGAGAGCAGCCACAAATTTCAAGATGATAATGGCGTGTCAATGAGAATAGGAAAATAGTGGGGGGGTGCAGTGGGAGGGGTTGGGAGGAAAGAGGGGAAATTCCATCTCTACCTTGCGCCACTCAAAAATACCCCAGGCAGTTCTCAGTCTGTGAAGAGCGAAGTCCAGAACTGTCCAATTTGTTACAGAAGATTAGGAAGCACAGCAAGGTTCATTCTTTACTTGGGAGTGACATGTGGCAACGATTGAAACCTGGACTTGGTGGGGAGAAGGGAGGAGAGAGGGGAATAGTGATACCAAGTTGGGTCAGCTTTTTAAAAAAAAAAGTATGTTTGAAGTTGAGTTCTTTTGACTATTCAGATCAGACTTGGTTCTCTTTTACCTGCTTTGTGGTTTGAAGCCCCAGTCATGTTGCAGTGCTGTATTCTTTCCCAGAAAAATGTTTTGCATTAGTCACTGTGTGTCTCAGCTCTTACTAGCTGCAGCCTGAACTTCCAAAGTACTTCAGAATGTTTGTCAGTGCAATTGGTATCAATCCTGAGACTTTCACAGCCAGTCACACATCCTACTGAGTTGCTCCCGATGGCTCTGATGGTTCATTTGATGCCTGGTGTTATATCAACAACAACTTGCACACATATATAAAACGTACTTAATGTAGAAAATGTCCTAAAGCATAATCAGACTACAAGTGACACCTAGCTTGGTGTCAAGCTAGGATTAGAATGGGTGACTAAAAGCTTGGTCAAAAAAATGGTTTCAAGGAAGGATTTTGAGGAGGAGAGGGAGGGGAGGTACAGGCAGAGCCATTTACGGAGGGAAATCCTGAAATTAGGGGCTATTCGGTTGAAGGTAAGGCCACCAATAGTAGGACAAAAGAATCCAGGATGCAGTATGGGTCAGAGATGCAGAAATCTCTGAAAGTTGTTGCGCTGAAAGATGTTATGAAGATAGGGAGATGCAAGTCCCTGCAGGGATCGAAACATGAGGTTGAGAATTTTATTGGAAGTGACAGGTCAGGCTGACCTGAGGAACGATCCCTGGTTTGTGCTGACTTTAATGATCTGAATTGCAAGCAGCATTTGGAGTGCTACAATTGGTCTCAGTGTGTCATGGAAGGAGGAAATTAGCACTGGGTTCCTACTCAGAGGGTCCCATGATGCTTCTCTGTTGATTCCCTCTAATGAAGAGATCGCAGTCAACCAAGGCCGCTTTTGTAGGGGGAAGGGTTCCCTTAATAATCGCACCCCAACAAAAGTCAGGATTACCAGAAAAAGAGGATGAAAGAAAATTGGAGGAAGCAGATGAGACGTCAGTCAGATGACTTGGCTGATAAAGCTGTGATAGTATATATACCAGTTTTGAGGAAGGGAGCAGCTGATGTAGAAATTGGGTCTGCCCAGAAATGTCCCAAACTTGCTATTGATTGCTTTTCCTATCCTTGGTGCCATTATCCCATCCACCCAGCCCCACCTTTCTTTAAGGTTCAATATCACCAAATCACCTTTGAGCTCGGTCAGACCCATCTTTTCCTTACTTCCAGCTCCATGCCCTGTCTGTCAGCTTGTCAACCAATTTACAACTCCCTCTAACAACTGGACTTTTATGGGTGAAAATTAAAACTATTTCTAGTCAATTAACTGACCTAACCTATTGAAAAAGCCATTTCTCTCAGGATAGGTAAGTTCAAACGTTGAACATCTGTCTATGTAATTGCACCCTTTTTTTGGATCTGAATGATTGACATTGTGCTTTGCTAGTATTTAGGTAAGTGTAGATTTTGAGTCACTGATACCCTATTAACACAGCAATTTGGTTCAAAAGAATCGGTTGCAATTTTGCTGCTGTTTAGCACGCCAGGGTCAGCGATGCTTTCTTCCAGTTGTGATTTGGTAGCTAATTGATTGGCTCTTGATTTTGGGTGTTTAGGTAAGTGCAGGAGTTAAGGAGGTGTCCAGTCATCACTATCCCATTCACATCAAGGTCGGTCCAAAATGATTTGCTGCTGTTTAGATGAGTGTAGATGTTGAGGGAGCATCTAGTTCTCACCACCCTGATCAGAATATCTGCATTCAGCATTAATGGTTGTAGTTTACAATGTTTTGGAGAACTGATCTAATGATTTGCACTTTTCATATCTTATTTTCATAATGGTGCAGGTACCCTCAACCGTGTGGAGCTAAAGTTCAACTCTGGTGGGGGCACAAAGCAGACAGTCGCAGATTGGGCACTCTTATATGCCCTGCCGGCAGTCAATGGAAAAAGAAATTAGGCAGATTGTATTAGGGGTGGTCCAACCCCTATAGCAATTTTGTGCCCCGGTTAAAGATGAATTTTAACCCCCTGATTGTCTCTTCAGGATTTTTGTAAAGTGTTAGGCAAGACCATGTTTATTAAGTGCTGGCTAGTGCCATTTGATACTGATATTGCTCCATATTGTTATTCAAATGTAATTTCAAAGAATTTGTTAGTGATTTCTGCTTCTGGCAGCTTGAAATCAATGTGAATTATGTTTGGTGAAGCAGTACAAAGTTGGGTAGTGCAGGTTACATCCTTTGTGTTCCTGCTTATTTCTGAAATGCTTTGCTTTGGATACAGCAGCAAAAGTCTGAAGGGCGCAGTGAGCTAGCACACCAAACAGCTCACATGTAGAAACCTGGCTACGAGTCCTGTACTATCAATGAGTTTGGACAATCTCATTCCAGCTTCAATTAAGCACCAGTCACAAGACAAAGACCTCCACATCATTACTAACTACAAATGAGTTTTCTGAGTCAGGGGATGGTTAGTATGTGAAATTAAAACAATCAGTGGTACAGTGAAGTTGCCTTTATGAAGTTAAAATACAGTTCTTGGAACAATATGAGGGGAGCTTTACTCTGTACTTGATGCAACCTGGACCTGACCTGGAAGCATTTTGATGGCGCAGTGTAGACGGAGCTTCATTTCGCATTTAACCCCGTGCTCTTATCTGTCCTGGGAGTGTTTGATGGGACACTGTAGAGGAAGATTACTCTGTATCTAACCCTATGCTAGACCTGTCCTGGGAGTATTTGATGGGACACTGTAGAGGGAACTTTACTCAGTATCTAGCCCATGCTGTACCTGCCCTGGGAGTGTTTGATGGGGACAGTGTAGAGGGAGCTTTACTCTGTATCTAACCCTGTGCTGTACCTGTCCTGGGAGTGTTTGATGGGACAGTGTAGAGGGAGGTTTACTCTGTATCTAACCCTGTGCTGTACCTGTCCTGGGAGTGTTTGATGGGGACAGTGTAGAGGGAGCGTTACTCTGTATCTAACCCCGTGCTGTACCTGTCCTGGGAGTATTTGATGTGACAGTGTAGAGGGAGCTTTACTCTGTATCTAACCCCGTGCTGTACCTGTCCTGGGAGTGTTTGATGGGGACAGTGTAGAGGGAGCTTTACTCTGTATCTAACCCCGTGCTGTACCTGCCCTGGGAGCGTTTGATGGGGACAGTGTAGAGGGAGCTTTACTCTGTATCTAACCCCGTGCTGTACCTGCCCTGGGAGTATTTGATGTGACAGTGTAGAGGGAGCTTTACTCTGTATCTAACCTGTACTGTACCTGTCCTGGGAGTGTTTGACGGGACAGTGTAGAAGGAGCTTTACTCTGTATCTAACCCCGTGCTGTACCTGTCCTGGGAGTGTTTGATGGGACCGTGTAGAGGGAGATTTACTCTGTATCTAACCCATGCTGTACCTGTCCTGGGAGTGTTTGATGGGACAGTGTAGAGGGAGCGTTACTCTGTATCTAACCCCGTGCTGTACCTGCCCTGGGAGTATTTGATGTGACAGTGTAGAGGGAGCTTTACTCTGTATCTAACCCCGTGCTGTACCTGTCCTGGGAGTGTTTGATGGGGACAGTGTAGAGGGAGCTTTACTCTGTATCTAACCCCGTGCTGTACCTGTCCTGAGAGTATTTGATGGGACACTGTAGAGGGAACTTTACTCAGTATCTAGCCCAGGCTGTACCTGTCCTGGGAGTGTTTGATGGGGCAGTGCAATGGAAGCTTTACTGTGTCAAATTCATGCAGTACCTGGTCTGGGAGTGTTTGATGGGAATGTAGGAGGTTCACCCTGCTTGTGGCTGATACCAAAGAATGTGTAGGAATCCAGCCTGTGTCAATCTATTGGCCAACACTCAGTACGAGTATGGATGAGAGATGCATGGTTTGTCCGGACTGGGGTGACGATCAGCCTTGTGTGTGGCACCAGGTCATCAATACAGGTGTTGCTTCCAACTCAGTGCTGCTACCTGTACCATCCATCCTCAAGCCGGCATCCTGCAAAGGAGCTGTCAGGAGATACCTAGGAGTCTCTCCACAGCAACAGCTCAAAAACAACCGATACACCTTCACAAGAGTGCTGGAAGGGCCGACTGCACCAGGGCAGCAACAAGAAGAGTGATCCATCTTCACAACAACAGAAAGGCATAATGTACTCCTGGCTCATAACTCGGCCATCCCAGAGCACACTGGAGCAACATTTGTATGAATGCATGTTCAATCATTGTTGAAGTGAATTCACAACACTGGTAACACGAAATAAAAAGACCACACATGTATGGACATAGCACCTTTCAAAACCTCAGAAGGTCCCAAAATGTTTTCGAGTCAACAAAGCGCATTTAGAAGCTTAGTCACTATTGTAATGTAGAAATTAACCAATCGAATGACTTCAAATCTTCAACACAAAAAATAGACCATTCAGCCCAACTGATGTTTAAGCTCCTTATGAACCTTCTCCCACCCCTTTTCATATCATCCGGTCACCTTCCATTCCTTTATCCCTAAGGTATTTAACAGGATTTCCCTTAAATGCATCCATGCATATCCTTTTCAGTGGGGAACAAATCAGAATTCTCCTGTGTGAGGGACACGTGGTCTTGTGATTCTCGCCCCCTCCAATCTAACAAGATTCACAGAGGTGAATCCGTTCACCAGTTTCCCGAACTGCCAAGCAGAGTCGCCAAGCCTTCAGGAATCGCTGTATGCAATCCTGGAGAAAAATCACCAGGACACTAAAAAAGATTGTGATTTAAAAAAATTTTCTTTGAACGTTACTCTGTGCCAGGTATAAAAACACTGAAAATGGGAGGGGGAGAAAAGGCTGTTTGGCTGAGTCAATTGGGTGATGAGTCTTTTTGGTTTCCAGTTGGCTTAAAAAGGCAGTGCATCACAGGATGTGTTGGCTGACGAATGGCTGGAGCATGGGGGCAAGTCATGTGATGAAACCTCCAGGAATACATGTAATCACAGTTGGCAACCCAACTGCAAAGTGAGACTGAGCACTGAAGTAATGCATTCTTCAACATGCGGCACTCCTCTTACCTGATGTGGTGTGAATTGTCGGGCTTTCAGCGTATCTCCAAATCAGCTCAGACGCTTTTTATTTTAAAGCGTTTTACTTTTGGCAGCAAATTGACCCACCTTAAACCTGTTATCGAAATCCCAGTCTTCGGACAAGGTCAGATTTCAGGCTCGTTTACTTTGAGGTGATGCAACACCGCCATCAGTTGGTTAGAAAGGAGTACTGCAGGCAAGGGAAGGGATTGCCTGTCAGTATAAAGGTCACATGAGGCTAATACGCAACCCAAGGTTGCAGGCCCATCCATTCTGAAATACCCTACAGTGCCAGCTCTTTCTCCAGCGACCCGATCCAGTGCCCAATCCATGTGTCGATCACTCTGTCAACCTACAGTTTGCCTGTGACCCTAGCCTCCCTCGCCACCCTGTCCCAACCCTCGCAGTTTTAATTTGAAGTACTTTGGTGGATTTTGTCTTTTCCAAAACCATTTCAGGAGCCTGTTCACACTATGACTCTAAAGCCATCAGGAAGGGGCCTTGGCCACTTTTCTCTCTTTGTGCCATTCATTAAACTGTGGGGTGGATCTAGCGGTGCGAACTGACTCGGAGGTGAAGTAGGGCACGTTTGCTTTATCTGTAGAACCTTGTTTACTTTAGGTCCAGGCCCAGACACCCGATTCAGGTTTTGTTGAAGCGAGGCCTGCACTGCTGTTACAAAGTGAAACCACTTTGCATTGATGGGACCATTATAATGTAAACACAGCGTATACAAATCTCCATAAGGTCACTTCTCAGCCACGTTCCTTCAGTGCTTAAAGTCTCCAGTATTTCTTTTGGAGAAGGAAATTTCTTGTCTTTCCCCAGTCTGGTTGACATGTCACTCGAGTTGACCGTCCTCTGTAGTCGTCCAGCGAGCCAGTTGTGTCAGTGTCACAAATGCTGGCCTTGCCAGTCAAAGCCACATTGTGCGAATTTTAAAAAGGTGCAGTGTACGGTGCAAGTACGGCCTCCTCCAACTTATGCCGGAAATTTCCACTGGCCTGCTTCTGCTCCACCACTGTGACTTCCCCGGCGAGCTGCAGGCTTTGCAGAAAGCAGTAGTCGTTGGTGAATCAGCACCTTGGAAGAGAAATTCAGTTTATCTAAGCAGCAGAAAGCATGCTGCTGGCTAATTATCACCAAATGTGCCTCATTGTTCAGCTGTCATCTCTGTCTGCTCCTGGTGAGATCTCTTCTGGTCCTGTTGTGCAATGGTGCTTGTGGATTCCAGTGAACAGACATGCCAGTCACAGGCGTTGGACCACATGTCTCTGTTCATAGAATTGAGAGATCAGAGAGAGGAAAGCCCCCAAACCTCTCCACCCCCATCTAGGAACTGCAGGGGCTGCTTGCGACCAGCCAAGTAAATTAACTTTGTGGTGACGATAGCTTGTGTTTTTGGTGTGAGGGTTATGCAGTCCATCATAATTAATTTGTGAGTGGATGGGCATTCACTTCATCTGATCCAACTTTACCAATCAAACAGCAATGTCAAGAACACCACTATTATTCAGTGAGTCATGTATTCCAGAAAAACAGGACTAAATTATGAGAGAAGTGTCAGGGCAGTTTTATAGAGAGGATATAGATTGTGTAATAAAGAGGTTATAGGACTTATTTGTATTAAAATTTGGAAAGTAAGGATTAAGAAAGGGATTCAAGTAGAATATTTTTCTACCCAAAGCGACAGGGTTATGGAACAAGTTACCGGGGGAGATCATATGAGTAAGAAGCTTTGAGTCAATGGCTTTGTGAATCAGCTGGAAAAGTTTCACATGAAAGAAGGGATTATGGCATTTGGAGAGACGAGTTTGAACTCTTGAACAGGTGAAGGCTCTGTAGGAACCCAAGTGCCTTTAACATTTCCTAAGAACACAAAGGTTCGAATGGTCTCCCGTTGTTGGTGGTTGTACAATGGAATTGAAATTCAGTTGGCAAGTGTGAAGCACCAAGTTGTTCTGAATACAGTAGGGATTGGGAGATCCTGGAGGAGGTTGGGGGCGGTGGGGGGGGTGGGGTGGGGGGGAGGTGGGGTGGTGTGAGTGGAAGTGGGAGGGGGCAGGGAAGGAACAGGGACAGTTTTTGACTGAATTGTAACGGAATAGGATCTGGCGGGATATGTGCAGAACAACATATACATACCACAAAGAAAGGAACATCGTGGAAATATGTTAGGAACATAGGGATTGCTGGCTGTTACATGATATAATGAAGCTGTTTACTGATCATAGCAATAAATCTCCGTCTGTTAGTCTACAGAAGACCCAGTAATGACTTGAGGAAAATCATGGAGAAGAGTGTTGGAAACCAGAGATTCAAAATCAGCTGTTTCTCCCAAATGTTTTACACTTACCACATGTCATGCCTCAGAGCGCTTAACTGTTTCCCAAAATACAATTATCAGACAGAAATCTGTCCAATTTTGCATTTGAAAGAATCAACACTATCTGTTCCATAGTCCTAATAGGGAGAAGCCTATTCCATAGATAGCTTGCTTGTAAAATATTGGGGACCATTTTAACCAAACTCACCAGGCTAGGAATCCCACAGCGTCAGGTGGAAAGTCAGTTTTACGCCCTGTCCATTGACTTTAATAGAGAGTCAAATCAGGCAGGCCATAAAACCGGCATTGCACCCAATCCCATTAGTTCCCAATGGGCAGGCCAAGTTAAAATTGCCTCCTCCATGTCTTTTACAAAGTAGCACCCCTCCCCCTTTAAACACAATGTCAATTTATAGTAAATTCACATCCAAATATGCAGGAACTATTGTATGCGGAGCTGAGTCAGTCTCAAGAGTGAGTCTGATTGCTGAAGTAATGTTTCTTCCTTCAGTCAGTTCATTACGTTCTTGAAGGCTAACTCTCCATTCACACACTATGTTTGTTTGCTTTAGTTGCACTGCCATGGTACTTCACAGATTGACATCTTACCCCCGGCCATTTTGGGCGTTGACCAGGTCATGTTTCGTTGGCTGTCTTCACAGGAGGTCAAGAACTGGGTCTCTGTGGGGGAGGGGCAGGCTGACTTGTGGGCCCATTGGGTCTAGTGACTCACTCACTATTATGCTGGTCTGCCCTTAGTTGGCCTATGTGAATAAACTGTCCGCCCCACTTAAAGGGACTCCACTGTTGGAGGGAGGGGTGTGGTCGTCGCATTGTATAAGTACCCAGCCTTTGATGCCAAAAGGATGTAACCTGAACATCTTTACTGGGAAGGGGAAAGCTGTAAAGTTACTGTTTCTTAGATAGAAAAGCAGGAAGGGGGGTGCCAGCTGCTGTGAAGGCCAAGTTGGTTGGACGCTCAGCAACAGCGAGAAAAGAAGCTGCCGGAACATCCCTGTTAGCGGGCAAAGTAAAAGGCAAGCCGGCAGCAAGAGGGGACGGCCCAGGCGTAGTTGGAAGGCAGCCACACAGCAGTTGCAGACGAGCTACAGCGGACGTGTGAGGTGGCGCAAGACAGCCAAACGTGACAAAGCCGTGACGGCCGATCCCCCACCCCCCCCACCCCCACCCCGCCCCGTTAGGAGTAGAGTAGCTACAAGTAGCAACAGCCAGAACAATTACGAGCTGCACCCCACCATAGCTGCGTCGTTCCCTTGATGGCGAAAGGGCTGGGGGGGTGGGGGGGCGCAATTTTAACCAAACCACCACCGGCCCTGCCACCTGACAGGGCAAGGACAGAGCGCACCACTGGCAGGTTCTGCCCCCAGATCTCATCCTCCTTTTGTTCGAAGCCGATAGCCGGCTCGGTGCGAAGCGGGCCTCCCACCCTGTCACCAGCCAGTGGGATTCCCTTGGCTTCGGCGACCCCCAACCCCCTCCCCCGCCACATCCTCCCCAAGCGCCCGTGAGGCCAAGCGGCCAGCAAGGGGGGTGGGGGTGGTAGGGGGGTGTCGTGGTGTCCTGTGTAAAGGCCGCCTCAGTTACCCCCGTGTCAGGACGCAGCGATCGGAACCTCCGCTGTAAAGGCTGAAGAAACTGTTTGATGAGCAACCATTTTGGAAATGCAGCATCTAATAACTAACACTGTTGCTTTAATTATTGCTATATATATATATATATCTCTACATATGTATTCAATATGTACGTGTGTGTGTGTGTGCTTTGTGCGGTATACCTTCATGGTATGGAAATTGTGCCAACGAATAGTACTAATATTGCAAATACATATGTAAATTTCTTTATTTCTCTTCCTTCCTTTCCTCTTTTCTCCTTTCTTACTCTTTTGCACCTTCTTTCCTCTCCTCCAACCCCCTCCCCCTCCCCCCTCCCCCCCTCCCCCTACACTTCTCTCTCTAATCTGCCCGCCTAACACGTTTCAACCCCCCCTCTGGAAGTCAATGGAGCATTCCTTCAAAAAAAAGCAAAATGGCTTCCCCGCCCCACCGGCCGCCCACCCGCCGCGCCCTCACCGCGCCAAGGACTATGCTTCGAGCCGGATCGAGGCCAAGTTCCGCGGAGACCCCCGCCTCATCCGCCGGCAGGCCCACCGCTTCGAGTACAACCTGGAAGGGGGAGGGGGCCAGCAGCTGGTCTGACATTGAGCTGCCTCAGGTTTCCATTGGCGCGGAGGGTGGTGGTGGTAGGGGGGGGGGTGCGGGGGGGTGGGGGGGGGTGGGGTTGTTAGGGGGTGGGGGGTGGACCTACTGAGGGCGGCGTTTCGACCACGGCGCCCCCTCCTGGTCGATGACCCGAGCAGGAAAAAGAATTCTCAAATTGGCTTGACGGGTTTTTTTTTGGCGGGGGGGAGGTTATGGGGGGAGGGAGGGATGGAGGGAGGAGGCGGTGGGGGGGTACGCGGGAATGGGAGGGCAAACAGGGTATCACACTGATCACGTTTAATGTTTTTTTTTAAAAAAGTATATATATATTATATATATATATATATTTATTTATATATAAATTAATTCCGCTTCTACAGTCAAGATTGCCCACAGGGCCCGGTAAGTGGGGTCACACCTCGGGCTGGTGGTTCTGATTGTGTGGCACATTGTTTTAGTCGGGTGTGGGAACGAATGCTCCGTTCACATACAGAAGGGGGCAGGGGAGATGGTCGCGCCATGAGGGCCTTAATGACCGACTCGGAGGCGACTAGAGAACCTTGGCTGGAACAGTGTCTTGCGCCGCCTGTACCTCCTCCGACATTTGAGGGCAGCAGACCAGAAGGTACGAGACAAGAAAAAAAGGGAGAAATCTTTTAAGCTGCAGTATCCCTGGGCTTTCAGAAGATCTGAGCGCCGCGGAGATGTGCGAAAAGTTCCAATGTCCGGCGGTGGTCACCTAAGATCGAGCCGCCTCTGTGGGTCGGTGGAGGTATTTTACCTGGTTTGTTGTCTCCCCATCAAAAGTGGGATAAAGAGCACTGAATATGAATTGGAGGCCGGATTGGTGGTGACCATTTATGTTTGATAGTGGTGGTGGTGGGGGTGGGGGTTGGGGGGGGACAGAAATGGGCAGATATTGGACCTTATTGCACATCTCCAGCAGGCCAGCTATTTCAGAGCTGTCAGAAATCAAATCTACACAACATCTTCACGTGTGAATGTTCTCATGGACCTCTTGCAGTTTTGCCTTTTCACCCTTCCTCCCTCCCACCACCAAAAGACAAAATAAAAGATTTTTTTTTTTAATAAATGAACAATACAGGGGGTGGAAACATCTTGATTCGAAGGCCTTGGTGGAGTGGAAGAAGCTTCTTTGGAGAGGCCTGTAAGGGGCCAGGTTGTTGGGGGGTTGGGGGTGAGGGATAGTGGAAGACAGGACCCTGAAGAGCTCCTAAGTACTGAGGTCACCATCTTACTTGGTACAGGCACTACTGCAAGGTCACTGACGCCCTCTGGACTGGTACTCCATCAGAGAATCTTGAGCTAAGACAAGGACTGCACCGAAGATCTTTTCACACATGTCTGCAAAGTCGATGTGAGGTGGTGTGGCTTCTTTTTTTTTGTGTCTGTCTCCGTGCGCGTATGAGTGTCTGCACGCATGTCCATTTGTCTTTTCAAGCACTATTTCCCCAATGACCCATGTCTCACCACATGACCTGTCAGCTCAGTAGCACACAGGCGCCCCATATCCTGTTGTCAACTTTCGGCTTAATGTGCAACAAAGGCTTATTGACTCCAAGAGGTTAGTCCTGGTCCCAGGGCTTTTGCCAGTTCGTGCCGCCCAAGTCACCGCAGCACAGGCCAGCTCCCTTGGGGAGTTCAGGTTGACGTGGAATCACATGGAGATCCCCTCTGGATCACCAAAGAGGGTTGGCATTTCGAACAAGCATTCTTTCTTCTAGGGATCCCAAAGGACTGCATCTTTGAGTTACTGTCACCCGGCACAATGCTAGTTAAGCACGTCATGTTGCATCGTCTCACGTAGCAACAAAGAAAACCACTTTCCATGCAGACAGCTAGGCTTCAGTCATTGAAGGAATTTCCAAATTTAACTTAGAACAGTCCCCTCAATATTCAGATCTCCAGATTGGAAATATCAGATACAATCTTTTTCCAAACTTTTTGTTTTGCAGATTTGCAGATTCCATCTTTTTTGTTTTTAGCTGTGATTGTCCTTTAGAGAGACAGGTACCATGCAATACCGAATTGAGATGGGTCACTTAAATCTGATGGATTCAGAAATATTTCCCAGTTGGGCCACGTTCAATTTGGAAATTTGCTTTCGGTATTTGTCCCTCAAAGAGAAAAGAGCATGAAGTGTAATCCCAGAGTGGAGACCTTGCAATCTGGTCTGGCCAAGTGCATGGTGACCACCTCAGTGGCAGGTCACATGAGCTATTGAGTGCAATCTAGGATGATCAGATCAGCTGAGATGGTGGTGGAAAGGTCGGAGGAATCATAATTCACCCACCTCAACCTCACAAGCAGATCTTCCCTCCCTGTCAGCTGATGGAGTCACAGGTGTTTCCATTTCCCTGCCCTGCCATTTGCTCTCAACTAATGGAGAGTCTGGAGAGGCTAGAGGTCTCATGGAGAGTTTGGGTTGGGAGGGCAGAGGTGCGGTGGGTAGATGGCTTTAAACTGAAAAGAAACTAGAGTCCACAACTTACACCAATCCAGCAAAGTGTTAACTTCTTTGCCTCCTGTTAGGTTGAAAGTTTCACAAAAAAGTGTGTCCAAGATGTTGTGTTGAAGCTGGATTTCTGTCTGTATTGCATGTGTGTCAGCTTTCAGTCTGTTGCCAACTTCGTAGTTGCCTGGCTTGCCTTTTTTTTCTTTTGCCTAAAAAAAATATTTCAATGGTTTGTACTGTGTTGTGCCCTCTGATAAGTCTTTCTTATATGACCTGTGACAGATTTGCAATTTGCCATTCTAACTTGCTGGTTTAGCATTTCCATTGGGCATCATCCAAGGTGGGAGTTACGCCAGCCTCTCCTTGTATGCGTTTTATCTGTTCTCAGCCAGCCTACAGGGGATATGAAGGTTTATGGGGGGGCAGACAGTAAAGTGGAGTAAGGCCCCGATCAGATCAGCCTTGATCTTATTGAATAGAGGAGCAGGCTCAAGCGGCCAAATTACCTCCGCCCGCTTCTCTTTCTTATGTTCTTATGCATTTGTGTAATGCACAGAGATCGGCAACATTTGCCAGAGTGTTGTCACATCTCTGACCCTTCCCAAAGATCCCTCTCTCTCTCCCCTCCTGAGGAATTTCAGGTGGAATTCATGACCAACGGAAGCAGGTGAGAGGGACGATGTCAGACCTGTTGGCTTCTCATGAAAGCTCCACCCCCACCCCCATCCCAGCCACCCCACCAGCGCAACCTATTTAGCCCCTAAAAAGCCCAGTTGCAAACTGCTCCAACACCACCCCCCCTCCCCCCCACCTGACCCAACTTCCAACATTCCATCTTAAAATGAAGGGAATAGCATTTAGAGAGACTTGAGGTGAGTCTGTGACCCCAATTCCATTCCGGTTCAAAAACCATCGGTCATCATTGGGAAGGGTGGACAACCTGGTGCCGCCCAGTGCCACTCAGAATTGCCGTAGGAAATGGAATTGGGGATCCATTTTCCCAATCCCTCTAGTTTAGTAGCGTTGTCGTGGGGCACACTGCCTGTTTACACCTTGTATTGGCCTCAGTTGTTTGGCCATCCATGCTGACAACCTTATTGAACATGCCTATGGGTGGAGAGGGTGCAGGGGGGTGGGGGGGGAATTTGCAGCTGTAGAGGTGACAGGTGCAGCTCAATTATAGCCAAATGAACAATTTCAGATAGCTTTCACAGGCAGATTAACCTTTGAACCTGGCTGTGCAACCCTACATCAGAACCATGGGCTTTATGACCACCAGCCTGGCTGAGAACTGATGAACTCCCATGGGAGTGCTGGCCCGACAGGCTAAAGTATTGACCGTCATAAGCAAATATCGGAAAGCTGTGTTGTGCCTTGGTTGTGACTCATTTCCACTTTTGATCGTACGTGCGTACATTTTTATTTTCCTTCCATTTCCACGGGTTATTTGCAACATCGCGTTTACCGTGTCTTTACTGTAGATAGAGCGCTCCACCATCAGCCCCATGTCTGTTCAAACACCTACTGGCATCATCCAAGCACTGAGCAAAGATGGAACGCAGGTTGCTTTCGAGCCAGTCTGAGGGCAGCTCAGAAGATCAAAGGGCAAAGCCTGGATTTTTGAGTTTTTAACCCTCACTTTGGCTAGGCAGAGGAACCAGTCTGTCATTGCTCTTTGGTCACATCTTAAAAGGTTTTTGTTACTGCAGTTTCTGTTGAACATTTTCACCAAATGTTGTCTCCCCTCCTTTTCCTTCTGCGGTTGAATCCATTGCAACATACAGTATCCTCTGCCTTGAATTGAAATCTGAGGAGACCCCTCATCCAAGGGCCCTGCTCTGTTGATACGAGGTGTAATTGAATGTATTATGTGCATCATTGTGGGAGGTATTGTTTGGAGGAGTAGAGCTAACTGCTTGAACAGTGCTCTCTCCACCTCTATTTATAAATATATTTATCACCGAGCATGATTTACAAAATATATTTAAAAGCTGCTGTTGCTTCCATTCTCCCATCTCTGGTTTTCCTGTACTGGTTTTGGCTTGTCAGAATTTATGAATGTACTTTGCAGCTTGCTGCAGTGAAACTCAACAAGTGCCAGTTTGTTGGGCTGTAGTCCTATGTGAAGTCCCTGCTCCTGACAGTGCTTCTCCGCAGCAGAGACCTCTCTGTGACCATGGCCACAAAACACAGCCCAAGACCTGGGAAGTCTCAGAATGGTCGTTGACAGGAGGTTATGGGACAGAATTTTTTGCTGCTATTGCTTTTAATCCCCTGTACAGATACAGACACAGTTGTACATTTTTACACACAGTTATGTATATAAACACATATAAAGACATACAGGCACTGATATGTATGTATACACACAGATATGCTCACACATATATAAATATATACACACACACAGATAAACGCATTCACATGCACAAAGATAGAGACAAATTTTATCATAGAATATCACTCTTTTGTTCATTCATATAAGGTAATCTTAGACAAACAAAGCCCACAAAAGTCCAACATAAGAAATAGGAGCAAGAGTAGACCAAATGGCTCCTTGAGTCTGCTCTGCCATTCAATACAGTCACAGCTAATCTTCTGCCTCAACGCCAATTTCCAACCACCAATATTCCTTGATTCCCCAAAAGACCAAAGATCTAACTGTCTCAGTTTTAAATGTATTCAGTGATGGAGCATCCACAACCTTATGGGGTAGAGAGTCCAAAGATTCACAACCCTCTGAATGAAGAAATTTCCCTTCATCCTCATGCTAAACAACCAGCCCATTATCCTGAAACTGTGCCCACCCCTTGTGTAACCACCCCGCCCCGTGTTCTGGATTCCCCAGCCAGTGGAAACACCCTGTCAGTGCCTATCCTGTCAAGCCTCTTCCTCAGATCCCCAGAACAGGATATGAGACTCATGCCGCTTTTAGATTCATGTGGGATTCTTCATGCTTAATCCTACTGGACCACTCCCATTCCCCACTTAAAACAATGAGAAAACGTTAACGCTTTAAAGTGAATAGTAATAGGAGTGGGAGGATTTGAATATTGAACTTTCATCTCAGGGACTTGGCCCAGATTTGAGGTGAAAGTTAACTGTTTGAAATGAGTTTGAACAGTCCCCACTCCATTCCCAGGTGACACCATGAAACTGGCTGCAAGGTGGAAACCACGTGATTTAAGGTTGACGTGGCAACCCTAGGCCCACATGTCAAACTGCAGCTCACTTCACTTCTCAGCCCTGTACATTCAAAGAGCCAAGCCAATAGAGAGAGACCGGGAGGTGGAAAATGCAATGTAACAAGAGACTGAAATGATAAAAGAGTTGTCATGTGGTTCTTTTCTTGTCCTACAACATGCGTCACTCCACTGTGATGTTTGCATGACCTCCATTCTGTCACAAGTTGAAGCCTTTCATTCTCTGTGCTGTGTCTCTTCATGTGTTTGTGGTCCAAGCTACGGTGCTTCCAGAGATGCCAAATCTAAGGGTATCCTACAGGGGCTTACAGGCACTTTGGGGACAAATTTCAATTTGACGCAGTGGGCAGGAAGCACACAGGATCAGATGAAATGCCAGTTTTACACCCTCCCCTAATATTTCTCTCCACTGATAGCGGGCACAGTGTAAAACCAACATTGACCCCCTTCATTTTTGGGAGATGTGGCGGAGCATTCACTGGCCACCACATCTTTAAATTTACCCAGTTACAGGTGGGACAGTGCAAATTGTCGGCGCGCAAGGGCACAGGATGCAGTAGCAAGGACATGGATTCGTGTGGACAAGTTCTGCCCAGCGGGTCAACAGTTTTGGCTGTGTCATTCGGAGGTGGGGGAGGCTGTTGTAGGGAGCGCTGAGCGCTGAAGGATAGGTAGTTGAGCACAGATTAGGACGATGGAGGTGGGACTAATTGTGAAAACGGAATATGGTCCACACCAGCCCCCGAGGAAGCAGTCTTGCCTTCATCCTAGAATGCCAGTGGCTGAGCAGGGGAACCCGCTTTGCTTCGTCCTCTTACCGTCGGTGTTGACGCTCAGTAGCTGAGCGGACCCTTACTGGGAGCTACTGAGAGGACCACTCCCAACCCCCACCCTCTGCCCAACACTGGAAGAAGTTCAGGGTTTGTGCTAGATCCTTAGGCATGGGCCAGCAAAGGCTTTATATCAGGTTCTAAAACATGAAGAAGATTTTGGGGGCATTTTCCAGCTCCCTAGATAGCCTTCGAGGACAATAAAGGATGAGAACCACCACATGGCAACCCAGAATTTGTTGCCCTCTGCCAGCAGCTTGCAAAACCAGGTGCTAGGGTAGGTCCATTGCACCCATTACTTCCCCATGCAAAATACAGAGTGAGGCACAGCCCAAAAAGGCAATAGAAAGCAGTTCACAGTGGAGGGAAACCCATATAGTTGTGTCAACTAAATACAGATCCCTTGATAGTTAGTGCAAAATGGGGACTGGGTGGTTTGCTTAAATCGTATTTATCAGAGGGAAGAGAGACAATGGGCCCTTGATCAACCCCTCAGCTACATCAATTGGTCAGGGAGGGGTCTAAAACGCCCGTTGATGTGCCCAGTTATCATGTGATTGCATGATGATTTTGACTGTGGGGTGGGTGGTGGCTGGTAGTGGGGACGGCTTGCTCATGCGCTCATTTCAAGTCGTCTCCCCGCATTAAAGCCAGGTGGTTGGTGTGTCATCTCTGTGAAATGTGGGGAGGAGGGGAGAGGGTTTCAAAACGGCAAGCATGAGGGAAAAGTAAATGTTCATTGAACTGGGGCCCGCCTGTCACCATGTCTAATTAGGGTATTAATTGAGTACAAAGATCCCGAAGCCTAGGCCGCAGCAGAGGAGCACACTGCACTGGGATGTGAAAGCGGAGATGTTGTAGATTGTTGGTAGATTTGATTCTCGATGCTTTGAAATGTCCTCATACCCTGGAATCATCCAACCACAATCCTGTGGGGAGCACATTTTGCCATTCTGACTGGAAGCTATTGAAATCTAACCACCCAATCAGGCCACCTGTATTTTAAAACATGTCCCTCCTAATCTTTTTCGCCACCCCGACGTTTGAAAAAAAAAAAATGACCACCTTTTATTTCCTTTTGTAATGAGAAGTGCCAACCATTGCCATTGAGGCCTGCCACCTCATGCTATATCCCTCTGCGCAGCAACTGAGGCTTCTGTTTTCCCTCACCTTTGACCCCGGCCTTCTCCCCATCGCTGACAGTCTCCACGTCCACCTGAGCTTGGCCGGTTCCCAAGCCTCAACACGTTGTTCCACAGCTCTGGCTCGGATGTACAACCCATGTGTGAAATCCTGAGCCCTGCGGTAGCAACTGTGATTCTGTCCACCTGCCGTGGAAGAGTTTCCTGAGCTGGTTGGCAGCAAAGTCCTACGGTCCCTGCTCGAGGTTTCACATTGCCCTTGACTCGAAGGTACCAACCTTCAGTCTTCCATCCCAAAGTACACAAGTGAAGCCTTCTTTCATTAAATTATGCAATTGGCTGGTGCAAGTAGCCTCACTGGGATTGTTACTTTCCAATGATTTAAGTCCCCTCAGACCCCTGTTATAAATTGGCTTCCTCTCACACATTGGTTCGAGGACTTGGCTTGGCTGCTCCAGGGTACAGAGGGGTTCGCCCTCCTTGGCGATGGATGCTGTGGCTTTAACACGGATTTCTTCCCTTTTTATATATTTTTTGTTTTGTTTAGGAGAGGCAGCTCTCAACGATGGGGGCCACCAACTCCCGGCTGATGAGCACCCTGAGTCACATGAAAGACCGGTGCAGCGAGACCCAGCTGAATGGCGTGACATCGTCGCACCCTCCGCCGCGCCTGCAGATCACGGAGAATGGCGAATTCCGTAACGCCAGCGGCCACTGACGCGAGGGGGAAGGAGGCGGTGGGGTTGGGGGGGGTGGTGTTGGGGGTGGGAGTGCAGTGGAAGCGAGGTCGGGTGTCAGTTATCTCCCACCACTACTTCACTTCATCTCTCTCCCCTCCCTGCCCCTCCCCCCATTTCTTTCCCCTCAAGTGCAGGGCTGTGGTGGGATGGAGCTAGCAAGCCAGTGGAATGAAAACCGATTATAACTATTAACAATTATTTTATATCCTCTCGTCATTCATGCACGAACACTCCCAATTCCCATGGCTGTGGATAATGCCCGGATCTTGATGCACTTAAAAGTGGTATATTTTTCATTGCACTTTTCTACTTGTGTGCCATGTTTAAATGGCTTATTGTATGAGAAAGAAAAGGAAAAAAGTTTGAGATATAAATATATATAATATATATATATATATAAATAAATATAACAAAAAATGTACAGTACACAAATATTTCCATGGTTACCTGGAGAGTGGGTTCAGCTGAAACCTTCATTCGTAAGGCTGTTAATTTCTTTCCTGGCTAACACATGCGTTTGGTGTATCTCGGATAGTGGACAGTCGCTGCAGATCTTGAATTGTGGCTCCAGTTCACCGCCAAGGAAGTGTACGCTGGCATGTGCATTTCCCCACCCCTCTCGTTCCCTTCCCCTCAAGGTGTTTGCGTCAATTTCTCTAGCGCCAGCAAATCAGACCTCAATTGATGGATAGATGGGCAATCAATGGATAACGTTACACCTAACCTGACAACCTGCAGGATTCGAGTATACTGGTGCATTACAGATTCATTTGAAATTCCTTTATTTTGTTTCTTTTAAATATTTACATTTATCTAGCATCTCTCATGACCAAATGAAGTGTCAAAGCACTTTGCAGCTTTTGGAGTGTAGTCACTTGCTGTAATGTAGAAAATACAACATCCATTTTGTGCACAGCAAGCTCCCACCATTACTATTTGATAATGACCAGGCAATCTGTTTTTTTAGTGATGCTCGTTGAAGAATAAATATTGGTCATGACACCAGGGAGATCTCCCCTTTTCTACTTTGAAATAGTGCTGTGGGATCTTTTATATCCACCTGAAAGAGCAGGTTTAACATCACATCTGAAAGACAGCACTTCTGACACTACAAAACTCTTTCAGTACTGCATTGGGAGCATCAAGCTGGATTATATGTGCTCAAACCTCTAGATTGGGGCTCGAATCCATAATCTTCTGAATCAGAGACAAGAGTGCCACTGACCAAGCCATGGCTGACATCATGTTTTAGATGGAAACATCTCTAGTAAAATAATTGATGGAGGAGTCTTGGCTGACTACTTTGTTTTCGTAAATTAGTTTCCTACAGGGTAATTCATTTCATTGAGATCCTAGCTCCTGTTTGGTCTGTTTACTTAATCAGGTTTCCTCCCTGCAAGCAGTAGATTCACAGATTTTGCATTCTGAGATGTTCTTGAAAGTAACTGCTGACCAGTCCAACTCCAGGACTCAAACGAGAAGCCCGATTAGAAATTCAACTTTCACTGGGCTTGAACTTAGGAGCCCATTCCTGCTGGTCTCAAACAAGGAAATCCAAACTCCTGCTGGTTTCTCAAACTGGAATCCCAACTCCTGCTGGCTTTTCAAACTAGAACCTCAACTCCTGCTGGCTTTTCAAACTAGAACCTCAACTCCTGCTGGCTTTTCAAACTAGAACCTCAACTTCTGCTGGTCTCAAACAAAGAATTCCCAACTCCTGCTGGTTTCTCAAACTAGAATCCCAACTTCTGTTGGTTGCAAACAAGGAAATCGCAACTTCTGCTGTTTTCAGAGAAGGAAATCCCAACCCCTGCTTGTTTCTCAAACTAGAAGCCCAACCTCTGTTGGTTGCAAACAAGGAAATCGCAACTTCTGCTGGTCTCAGACAAGGAAATCCCAACCCCTACTTGTTTCTCAAACTAGAAGCCCAACTTCTGTTGGTTGCAAACAAGGAAATCGCAACTTCTGCTGGTCTCAGACAAGGAAATCCCAACCCCTGCTTGTTTCTCAAACTAGAAGCCCAACTTCTGTTGGTTGCAAACAAGGAAATCGCAACTTCTGCTGGTCTCAGACAAGGAAATCCCAACCCCTGCTTGTTTCTCAAACTAGAAGCCCAACTTCTGCTGGTCTGAAACTAAGGATCCCAATTTCTGCTGGTCTCAAACTGGAAGCTCAACTTCTGCTGGTCTCTGCAACTAGACGCCCAACTCCCCTTGTTCTCTAATAGGAAGCATAACGCTTGCTCATCACTCAAATGAGAACCCCAACCAAAAGCCCCTGAGGATGCTAATCTCAAGTTAGAAGCCAACTCATTTCGAATCTCAAAATAGAAGCTCTAACTGCTGATAGGCTCTCAGACCCAAAGCCCTGATTCCTGTTGGTTTCCAAGCCTTGACTCCTATTGGTATCCAGGACCCAAGCCCCCACACCCATCAGCCTCCAGCATCCATCAGCCTCCAGGACCCATAGCCCCTAAACCTGTTGGTCTCCTGAACTACAAGCCCAGACCCAAAAACTTGGACCCAAAACACCGACTCCTGCTGGTCAGAACATGAAGCTGAATTCTTGCTGGTCGCCTGGACCCATAGCCCCGACAACTGTTTGTCTTCTGGATGCGAAGCCCCAATTCCTGCTGGTCTGTTATCAGAGCTGAATGGATAGTAAATTCTATCAGGTACCTTCCACTCACATAACAAGTAAAGCTCCTGGGTCGGCCTTCAGAGTCTGTGGAAAGTCAGTGGAAATTGCTGAACTAGATTTACTGGGTTTATGCAAAATGAAACCATAATTTCCGGCACTTCTCTGAATCTCTAAAAGTCTTCCAATGATGCAGATAATCACAGGATAGGAATAGTATGGTAAATCTGGAGTTGTGGAGGGAAACGGATAGCCAAGAGATGGAACAGATAATGGGTGAGGGGGGGGGGTGCGGGGGGGGCGGTGTTGGTCAGCAGGGGGCAGTGGGGGGTGCGGCGAATGGTGCATATAATTGGGGGTGTGGTAGGTGAATGGTGCAAATAATCAGGGGTTGGCGATAATGCTGATCATAAGTTTGTCTCTTTATCCTGTAATGAAGAAAGAAAGATTTACATTTATATATAACACCTTTAATGACCTCTGAGCATTCCAAAGTGCTTTATAATACCAAGTACTTTTTGAAGTGTAGTCACTATTGTAATGTAGATATTGCGGCAGCCAATTTGCACACAGCAGGCTCCCACAGACAGCAATAATGGCTAGCTAATTTGTTCATTGATGTTTTTGAAAGATAAATATTAGCCAGGAGACTTGGGCCAACTCCTGCTTGTCAAGTAGTGCCACGGGATTGTTTGCATCGATCTGAGAGGGAAGACTTGGCTTAACAACTCATCTGAAGAACGGCACCTCTGACTGGTGCAGCAGTCCCTCAACCCTGCACTGAAATGTCATCCTTGATTTTGTGCTCGAGTCCCTGGAGTAGGGTTTGTACACTTGACCTGCGAGTATAACACTGAACATGAAGTATCAGTTTTAACCTCTTCAATAACCTATCATCGGCATTAGTGGTTTTAGCCCCTGCCCTTTGGTCAAATAATGACAGTGTTACTGACGGTGATGCAACGTAATTTGAAAGGTATTTTTCTTTTTTACATTACAGGCCACTCAAAGAGCAACACCTTGAGTTGTCCCATAACGAATAATGTGATGTTTAACCCTCTCTGTTTCATCTGTTTTTGTGTGCTTTCCACAGCCTCACCCACGTGACCAAACCTCATGTTCAATTAGTCAGCAGAATAATTGACCATAGTAAGGTCCCAACCTGATTGTGCCCTCATACATTATCCACGCTGCGTGCAACTCTGGCACAGGCAGGTGAGAGGGCCAGGCCATGATTTAAATTCTTGGTCTCTTCCTTAAGCCGATGCCCTGAGCCTAATTGCAGCCGTCTGACCACTGCCTTAACTAAGCCAACAGTGCATCCAAGCTGACCCCACCATCTACAAGGCATAAGTCAGGAGTGTGATGGAATACTCTCCACTTGGTCTGGATGAGTACAGCTCCAACAGCGCTCAAGAAGCTTGACACCACCCAGGGCAAAGCAGCCCACTTGATTGGTATCCCATCCATCACTTTAAACATTCATTCCCCCCACCAGCGACACAGTGGCAGCAGTGTGTGTACCATCTCCAAGATGCACTGTAGCAACTTACCAAGGCTCCTTTGACAGCACCTTCCAAACCCTCAACCTCTATTACCTATTAGGACAAGGGCAGCAGATGCATGGGAACACCACCACCTGCAAGTTCCCCTCCAAGTCACTCACCATCCTGACTTGCAACTATATCACCGTTCCTTCACTGTCACTGGGTCAAAATCCTGGAACTCCCTCCCTAACAGCACTGTGGGTGTACCTACACCACATGGACTGCAGCGGTTCAAGGAGGCAGCTCACCACCACCTTCTCAAGGGCAATTAGGAATGGGCAACAAATGTTGGCCTAGATAGCGATACCCACATCCCTTTGAAAGAATAAAAATAAATTCCCCCTCTTGGGCTGGCTGATTGGTCACTGACTTGATAATAATGCTGGGCCTTCTGATGGAGGCCCTCTTTTTTTTCATGTAAGCACATGAAGGAGCAGCAGGAGTTTCATCCAGTAGAAAAGGAACTTGGATCCGTAATAGAGCAGGGGGGAGGTCTTTCATAGGCTAGTGCATTAGCTCTAGGGTCATCACAAAGCCTCATTCCTGATCACAAACAAATATCAAACAAACATATCACCACAGCTGATAATTTTGTTGGGGGATAATTATAAGAAGAAGATTAAGCCACTCAGCCTCTTGAGGCTTTTCCACCATTCAGTTAGACCACAGCTGATTAGTACCTCAGCTCCATTTACCTATCTTGATTCCACATTCCATGATGTCCTTTCCACAGTAAAATCTATCATCTCAATATTGACATTTTCAATTGATCCCCTGTCCAGATTTCCACTTTTGTGAGTAGGTGCTTCCTGACATCACCTCTAAATGGCCCAGCTCTAATTTTAATGTTACTCGCCCTTACTCTGGACTCGCTCACTATTTTTTCTCTATCCACCCCATCTACTACACGCGAGGGAACACATGCCAATGGGCAAAGGCATCAACAACAGCCCTTTCCAGACCTTCAAATCCAAGAAATTTAAGCAGCACAAATAAGTATCGCTGTCATCGTTCGGTTTCCAGAGCTGGATTTCTGAACTCAGTGTGGAGCTGGGTACATGTTGACTCTCCCCTGTGGTAAATGACTGCAGTTTGAACACCTGTACTCTGGAGAGGGTTATGTTTTATTTACGGCTTAAGTTGCACTGTTGAACACAAAGACCTCCTGGAGTTAACTAGCCTACTGATGACAGGATAACTCTGTACCTTTAGGGAAAATTGTATTGAAGTTGGGAGAGAGGAAATTTGTTTAACTAACTTTATTGCAAATGTACATATTAAAATAGCATTCAGCTTCATATTTGAATACATTTTGTTGCAAAACACACACTGAATTTACGACAAATTACACAGCACCTTTCCGAACCTCAGTTCCAACATTTCCTTTAAAATTTCACTGCGGCCTGTTTTTTTCCGCACGCTGTTCCCTTAATTTTTTTGCACGACTGAACGCATTACTTATCACGGAGCAAGGTCAGCATGGTACCTTGCAAGTTGCTACATGGCCACATACCCAACTGACTTTGTGGAAAAATTCCTCAAGGCATCCCAATGTTCTTTACAGTCAAAGAGGTGCTTTTGAAATAGTACTCCAAGGTACTAAAAAGTACTGCTTTAATGTTGGGAAATGTGGCAGCCAATCTGCACAGCAAAATCCCACAAACATCAATGACCACATAATCTGTTCGTAGTGAAGCTGGTTGAGGGATAAATGTTATACAGGACACCAAAGTGAAAGAGCTCCCTCTTCTTCTTTGATATAGTGCCAATGGAATCTTTTCCCTTAACCAGAAAAGACCTTGGTTTAATGTCACGCTCAAAAGACTCTGATATTGCACTGTCGCTAGCCTCAGGGTGTGTCAGCCTACACTTGCTTCTCAAATCTCGGGTGGGTCATGAACCTTCCAAGACCACAATGCTATCACCGAGCCAACGTTGGCACCTTAAGAGAAAGATCATTTGAAATCACTGTATCAAGTATTTACTTGGTGTTGCAGCTCAATAGAGTGGTGGATTGGTTTAATGCCCAGTGTAGTACTGAGCCAGGAAACCCCCAAGAATTGACCTAGTGACCTTTCCAGGGGAGGGGGGGAGTGCAGGGATGACTGCTTGGAAGCTATAGCAACATTGTAACTCTTTCAAGTACAATCCCCTTTCCATCTGTTTCAGATGAAGTTACATTGTTTCATAGTTCGTCATTGTGAGATTTGAACTCCTGATTTTGGGGTTACAAACCCAGTACCATAACCACTTGGCTATTTAAGCCAAGCATAGCAACATTGTATGTGAATTCAAGAAGAACAGGATTAAGATGCCAATAACGTCCACTACCTATCTAGTGCCTACTGTCTGAACCCGAAAAGAGGGAAGGTCATAGGCTCAAACCCTGGTGAACAACAACTTTCATTTATATAGCACTTTATTTACTTTAATGGGATGTGGGCATCACCCATCTCTAACAGCCCCTGAGCAGGTTGTGTGGTACAACGTTCCAAGACACTTCACAGCAGCGTAATGAGTGAAAAATTGACAACAAACCAAGGAAGGTTTGGTGACCTAAAACTCAGGCAGAGATAGGAATGAGTTAAAAGTGGGGTGAAAGGTAGTGAGGCAGTGAGGTTTAAGGACAGAATTCCAGAGCTGAAGGCCAACAATGTTGAGGCAAAGAAAATCGGGGATGCACAAGAGACTAGAATCGGAGGCATGCCAAGGTTGTAGAGCTGGAGGAGGTTACAGAGGTAGGGAGATGTGAACCCATGGAGTGGGACCACAAGCTAACTGAGATCAGTTAGTACAGGGTGTGATGGACGAGGGGTGCAAGTTCTGGATGAGCTGAAGTTTACCTGTGATCACAGGGGAAGTTTAATCTGAAGTGAATTACTGGGAAATTGCATGTGTTACCCGGTAAGAAGGGAGCATCAAGGATGTTAATAAAATTCTCGTCCCATTTCTCCCACCCATTCTCATCCAGAGACGCCAAATGTATGAGGGAATGCAAAAGGAAGAAATAACTTGCTTTTCTATAGTGCCTGTCACAATGTGAAGATGTCCAAAACGCTGTAAATTAAGTATTTTTGAAATGTAGTCTCTGTTGAAACATGGCAGTAAATTGCTGTTCAGCAAGGCCCCACAAAGAGCAGTCTGATAAATGACCCTGTTTAAGAACATAAAAAATTGGTTCCAGTGTAGCCCAACTGGCTCCTCAAGCCGTTCCACCATTCAGTTAAATCATGGCTGATCTTCGACCTCAACTCCACTTTCCTGCCCGATCCCCATATCCCTTAATTCCCTTGGTGTCCAAAAAGTTATTGATCTCAGCCTTGAATATATACTCAATGGCTGAACATCCACAACCCTTTGCGGTACAGAATTCTGAAAATTCACAACCCTATGAGTGAAGAAATTTCTCCTCATCTCAGTCCAAAATGGCCTTATCTTCAGCCAGGTAAACAGCCTCCCAGAATCTAATCTGTCAAACCCTATAAGAATTTTATATGTTTCACTTAAAATGATCTCTCATTCTTCTAGACTTCAGATAATATAGGTCCACTCCTCAAAGGACAACACTCTTGCCCAGAAATCAAATCTAGTGAACCTTTGTTGCATCCCCTCTAAGGCAAGTATATCCTTCCTAGGTAAGAAGACCAAAGCTGTACACAGTAAGGCTGCCGGCTGACCTATCAGAACTTAGGACAACCTGGTAAAATATTGTCAGGAGATTACCGACCAGAGGACACAGATTTAAGGTAATTGGCAAAAGAACTAGAGGGGAGCTGAGGAGATTTTGTTTTTACCACAGTGAATTATTATGATTTGGAATGCACTACCTGAAAGGATGGTGAAAGCAGATTCAATAGTATCCTTCAAACACTATCGACTATATACTTGAAAAGTATAAATTTGCACGGATATGAGTAAAGGGCAGGGGAGTGGGCCTGATTGGTTAGCACTTTCAAAGAGAGACGATGGCTGAATAATCTTCTTGTATCATTCAATGATTGTGAACCATTGTTTCTCCTGTCAAGCAGATTGTTGTGACTGTGCAGTAGGTAAACACTTGTGGGGAAACATAGTGCACATAACACAATCATATATTATAACCTGATGATGGTTTTAATGTAAGCAATATAAGGTGAAAAATTTATGGGTTTTTTTTTGCAAAATCATGCAATGGGATTCCTCAAAATGCTGCCATACATCCCATTAAATTCCAGGATCCCATAAAATAAAATCAGAATGTGACATACTCGGTTATTATATATCACTGGTCCTATTGATAATCTCATTAATGATAAGTGGCATTAATGCTTTCATGTAAGTAACCAGAAATGAATTAGAAGTTTGAGTATTAATAGTACAGCGTAATGTCTTCAGTGTAAAGAAAGAACTTTGGAACATAAGAACAGGAGGAGGCCATTCAACCCCTCAAGTCTGCTCCACCATCCACATAGATCATGGCAGATTTGTATCTTTGTCCTGTCTACCACTTCGAAACATTACAGCACATAAGGGGGCCATTCTCGCTATCCGTGAAGGTGTCACCTTCTCAACTTTGCCCCTCGCCTGAGGCATGGTGACCCTCAAGTTAAACTCACCACCAGTCATCCCTCTCATAAGAGAGCAGCCCATGGTCCTCAAGACTATGATGACTTTCATTCTCACTATCGTGTATGTGCTGATCAAAAGAGTTATTCAGCCTAATCTCACTTTCCAGTTCTCGGTCTGTAGTCTGTAGGTTATGGCACTTCAAGTGTATATCCAAGTATTTTCTAAATGCGATGGTGGGTTCTGCCTCTACCACTCTTTTCCTCAACTTCCCTGTAATCCTTCTGCCTGTTACTTTAAATCTATGCCCCCGGTTCTTGACCTCTTTGCTAAAGGAAACAGAGTCTTCCTATCCACTCTATCTACACCCCTGATTATTTACTATACCACACTTAAGCCTCCTCTGTGTCATAAAAATAATAATAATATCAATCTCACCTTTGAAATTTTCAATTGTCAGCAAGTTTTTGGGGAAATGAGTTCCAGATTTCCACTATCCTTTGTGTGAAGAAATGCTTCCTGATATCAGCCCTGAATGACCTGGCTCTGATTTTAAGGTCTGTTCTGAACTCACTGGCCAGAGGAAATAATTTCTCTATGTGCTTCATCAACTTATTTGATTTCCTTAAACACCTAAATTTGGTATACCTTTAATCTTCTGTAAGAGAAATACAATCCTAGTCGATACAACATGTCCATATAATTTAACCCTCCAAGCCCAGCATTACCTGGTGAATCTATCATACTCTGCAGTGATGTCAGTGGAGAACGATATCAGGCAAGGTGTAAAACTGGTATTCCATCCAACCCATTGGGATTCTAGGTGACTTAGGTTAATGGTGCCCCTATCTAACTATTCAAGGGAAGTGATAAGAAATATAGTGCATATATGGTGAAACAATCGAGGAGAGATTAACCTGCTATGCATAGGAAGTGTGTTGTAAGGCAAAAGGCATATATGACAATATCATATTGTCCCTGCAGAGGGGCAATAAGGATAAATGATAGGTATTGAATATAAATGTAACACCCGGATTGCCATTTTTTTGGATTAGGGTTCATCAAATGCATGCAGTTGGGTCCTGGCCAGATTCTCGCTGCCAAGTGGAAAATGCTGGCATGGTGGGTGTGTGGTGGTGTGGTGGGGTGCCCCTGCTGACCTGAAAGAGGAGGGAATGGCCCAAGTGCTTTGAAGGCTGACAGAGCTATGACCTTGTAGATCCCTGGCCAAGAATTGAGTGCTGAAGAGGGAGGGAATGGGCAGTGCAGAGCTGTGGATCCTAGATTGTCTCCCTCCCAGATCCCCCATTTGGCAACGGGAATGATAATGATGGGTGAGGTTATTTTTGCATCCTTTTATCGCAATGTTGTGGCTACCCAATGGCTTAGGTCCTTGTCAGGGAACTACAAGGCAGTAGCTCTGTCAGCCTTCAAGGCACTGCCATCCATTTAACCCCTTCCCTACTATTTGGGCATGACAGCAGAGGCCTCGCAGTCCTGGACTTTCCAATTGGCAATAAGAATCTTACCAGGACACCATTGCATGTGTTTGATGAACCTTAATCCAGGGAAATAATAGTCAGAGTGTTGAGTTTATATCTATATTGTCATCCCTATTGCCTTAATGGGAGGTATTGTAGGATATTGTCATATTTCCTTTACCTCTAATAGCAATGTGAGCACCAGGAAGTACTGAAAACATCTGGTTAATATTCTGTCAAATTGAGTCAATGGTATCATAAAACATTACCTCGTACAGGCAGTTTATATGAGAAATTGACACCAATACTCTCATATTGTATCATTGAAGTATTTATTAACGGTCCCAGTACATTTACAACACAATTCCTATGCATAGCAGATTAACCTCTACAGCCTTCATTGATTGTTTCACTATATATTCACTATATTTCTTATCTCTTCTTATGTAATGTTCTTGAAGTCGGGGTAACGTTAACCTAAGTCGCAGGGCTGAAATCCCGTGGCATAGGATGGAACGCCAGTTTTACACCTTGCTTGATATTGGTCAAATTTCTCCTGACCCCGTGGGTTTCCTGATAACTCGGTGGGGTTAAAATTGCCCTCTATGTCTGCTATACTCTTGGTCTAGCCTTGTACAGCCATTACAACCAACACAGAATGAATCTTTAATATGTGGATTATATATTTTATTTATTCATTCATGGGATGAGGGCATCGCTGGCTAGGCCAGCATTATTGCCCATCCCTAACTGCCCTTGGGAAGGTGGTGTTGTGCTTGAACCGCTGTCGTCCATGTGCTGTAGGAACACCCACTGTGCTGTTAGGGAGGAAGTTTCAGGATTTTGACCCAGCGACAGTGAAGGAACGGTGATATAGTTCCAAGTCAGGATGGTGTGTAGCTTAGAGATTAGAGGAGATCTTGCAGGTGGTGGTGTTCTCCATGCACCTGCTGCCCTTGTCCTTCTAGGTGGTAGAGGTCATGGGTTTGGTTGGTGCTGTCGAAGGAGCCTTGGTGAGTTCCTGCAGTGCATCTTATAGATGGTGCACACTGCTGCCACTGTGTGTCAGTGGTGGAGGGAGTGACGATCAATAATGCAAATATTTGGCAATAACAAAAGCCATTCTACCTGCTACACCTAAATTTACACAACTTTATGTCAGAACCAGAGGAGGCAGGTGGAAATCCTGTACCAGCAGAGCATTTCCCCAAAGAGGAGACCCCCCCTGCTATCCCACATCTCACCCCCTTCCTCAACCCCCCATCCTTTGCTGCGACCCCACACTCAAGTGAACAGAGAAATCAACTTCATATGTATTTAAAAGCTGAACTAGCCAACAACTCATCCTTGCCTGCATGTAGTGTGTAAGCTGCCATTTGGCTGTAACCACATCTCACTGTCTTTTATGTAACAGATCTTCTTAACTAGTTTGAAGGACTTTGGGAACAGCACTGATTATTTGGAAAGCTGTGTCATAGAATGGGTGCAGACTCTTACTGTACTGTCTTACTCTAATGCAAGGAAAGTCTTCATCTGATTTGGAACATTCGAACATGGTAATCACTGAAATTTCTCACAGTCTGCTGAGCATCCTTTGAGTAGCAGGGTGGAGAGAGACAGTTTAGGAACTGCATCTATTAATATTGAGCAGCATCTGCATAAACCAGTCACTCATTGCTCTGCTTCAATCCAACATCTAGTGATGTTCACCTACTTAGATGTCAGCCATGGCTCAGTGGTAGAACTATTGCCTTCTATGTCAGAAGGTTACAGGTTCAAGCTTCACTCTGGAGACTTGAACACAAAATCCAGCCTGACATTCCTATTGCAGTACTGAGGGAGCAGGTTCATGTTCAGAATCCTATCCACTGACTTCTAGCAATCCATGCTCAGCCATTCTCTTGATATTCCCCTCTATCCACTGCCTCCCTGATACCTTTACTCTCAGTTAGCTAGCTGTGATCTACCATTCTTAAAAAAAAGAACATGCTACTTTTCCCTGGTATACTTCTCAGAGTCACATACAGGCTTAGGCATTTGTCTGTCACTGTACAGGACACTGTGCGTGATGGCAAACGTTATGGGCAAATGTGTCGCATATAGGATAGTGTATCAGGCTGGAGTGTTTCATTCCCCAATGAGTGCCTGGTCCTGCTCATCCTAACCTTAAGAAGGGTTATTCTTTTTACTTAGTTTCTGATTTCGCTAAGTCTAACCACCATCTCCAAGGCACAAGTCAGGAGTATGATTGTATGCTCTCCCACTTGCCTGGATGGGTGCAACAACTCAAGAAGTTCAACAACATCCAGGACAAGGCAGTCAGCTTCATCAGCAGTCCATTTACTGCCTTAAACAGCCACTTCCTCCATCACCAGCATCCCAACCCCCAATCTGCTCCAAATTCCTTTCAAGAAGCCTGTTTTCCTCTTTCATAATAGAGATATCTTTTGACATTTCTCCATGATGGACAAATTGGCCATAGCTTGAATATTGCTTCCATACCTAGTAGGCTTCTCTAACAACTCTCGCACTACTGTACAACATACAAGAATAGTACTCATCTGAGTACACTATCACCTCTAACCTCTAAATCTTATTCCCTTTCTCTCATATTCTCATACCATGGTACCCATTTTGCTGTGGTTCTTCCAAAGTTCTTAAAAACATGATTTATTCTCAGGATGTGGAACGTTCCTGATAAGGCAGCTATTTATTGCCCGTTCCCTATTCGCCCAATTAAATGGCTTCCTGACGAGTGCTGAGAGTAGTTATGAGTGAAGAACATCGGTTTGATACTGGAGCCTCGTATAGATGAGACCAGGCATAGGTTCTAGGTTTTCTTCCCTAAATGACATTAGTGAACCAGTTGGTTGACACTCCCAACAGCTTCATGGTCACCTTAATTGACACCAGCCTTTTCCAGATTTTAAAAAATTGAATTCAAATGTTGAAATTTGAATCCACATTCATCCTAGTTTATTAGTTTTGGTTTCAATCTTACTTGCCCATTAATTTAACTCCTACACTACCGTACCCCCATTTATGATTGAATTTTCTGCTCCTTTTATCTTCTCTTGTGTTGAAAACACCTATCTCTTACTCTAACTCATTGCAAATAATTTTAACCTAAATTGTCAGGCAGGAAACCCAGAGCATCAATTTACACTTCACCCAATAATACCCACCATTGACTTTCAAGGCTTCAAACCCATTTTAGCAGACCCTGTATGAACAGTGGGGAATATTACACTATAGGGAATATCAGACCCTTTATACATGATAGTGAATATTTTGTATCATAATACAATATTATGCTGTTTGTATTATAATGAATAATAGACTCTGCATGTACTATAGGAAGCATCAGACCTTGCATGATACCGGAAATATATTACAATGAATAGTAGACACTGTATATACTATGGGAAATATCAGACACTGTATATATTATAGTAAATAGTAGACCATGTGTATATTATAGGGAATATCAGATCCTGTATATTTTATAGTGAATATTAGACTGCATATATTATAGGAAATATTGGTCTCTGCATACATTATAAAGAATATTAGACTCTATATATATTATAGGGAACAAGAAACCCTGCATATATTATGGAGAATAGTCAACCCTATATACTATAGGGAATATTAGACCCTAAATATGGTATGGAAAAAGTAGGCCCTGTACATATCACGGGTAATATCAGCTCCTGTATATTATAGGGAATATTAGACCCTGCATACATTATGGGGAATAGTGGACTCTGTATATAATACAGGTAATATCAGGCCCTATATATTATAGGGAATATCAGACTCTGTATACGATACAGGTAATATCAGCCCCTGTACATATTACAGGAGATATCACCCCCTCTATATTCTATAGGGAATGTCAGACACATATTTTGGTGAAAGAATAAAAACAGATGCTGTGGTTGCTATGCTAATAAGAAACACCGGTTCGAAAGTTTGTTTCTAGTTTGCAATTTTGGTCCTAACTATTGATTAGCATAATTTGAACTTGCTAGGAAGGGATAAAACAGAGAGGCCTACAGGTTTAGAACTCAAGCACTAATTAGAAGCAATGCTCATGGAGCGGTATATTTGGACTCTATGCACCCCACTTCCACTGGATGGGTGGAGTATGCTGGTTAACACACAGTGTTTCAGGATGGCTCAGGGACTGAGGGAAAGAGTGTGGCTGTGGCACTGGAGGTCCTGATGGAGGTGGTCCAGATGAGGAGGGTTGCCCTCTGCCCAAGGTGTTTGGGGGTGGGGGGGGTGGTGGGATGTGGTAGGGTAATGGAGTTCACCTCAGTCCCTTCTCCCTCTTGCCTCTCTGCTGTTGCGCCTGATGCTGCCCTTCTTGGCTTCATGTCCTCCTTCCATTCCTCCTTCAGACTGAGGGGGACCCCCTAGTAAGATGTAGGTGGGAAGGGATTCCTTTTCTCCCAGTGACTCCTGTAAAGTGAGCAATAGGGGAGTGTAGCACAGCTCTCTATAGGTGAAATCTTAACAGAATCTCCAGAGTAAAGGTTGAAGAAGTGTTGGTAAAGACCAGATGGATTGTCCCAGAAAGTTTCCCAATGTTTTTCGAAGGTCCTCTTCAAACCTCCAGCAGCAAGTGAACATCAAAAGGCCATACAAAAGCAAAGTACTGCAGATGCTGGAAATCTGAAATAAAATAAAAACAGAAAATAATAGACCATGCATATACCAAATGATAGTGGTATTGTCACTGGGCTAGTATTCCAGAGACCCAGGGTAATGCGCTGGGGACCTGGGTTTGAATCCCACCACGACAGAGGGTGAAATTTGAATTCAATAAAAATCTGGAATTAAAAGTCTGTTGATGACGATTAAATCATTGTCGTGAAAATGCTTTTGGTTCACTAATGTCCTTTAGGGAAGGAAATCTGTCGTCCTTACCTGGTCTGGCCTACATGTGACTCCAGATCCACAGCAATGTGGTTCACTCTTAAATACTCTCCAAAATGGCCCAGCAAGCACTCAGTTGTATCAAACTAACAAAAATTCTAAAAAGAATGGAACCAGGTGGATCACCTGGTATTGACAATAGCAAACCCAGCCCAGTCGACCCTCCTTACTAACATCTGGGGGCTAGTGCCAAAATTGGTAGAGCTGTCTCTCACACACTAGTCAAGCAACAGCCTGACATAGTCATACTCACAGAATTATATCTGACAATGTCCCAGACGCCACCATCACCAGCCCTGGCAGTACAGACCCAGCAGAGATGGTGGCACAGTGGTGTACACTTGGAAAGGAGTTGCCCTGGGAGTCCTCAACATCGACTTTGGACCCCATGAAGTCTCATGGCATCAGATCAAACATGAGCAAGGAAACCTCCTGTTAATTACCACGTACCGTCCATCCCTCAGCTGATGAATCAGCGTCCCTTCATGTTGAACACTACCTGGAGGATCATTGAGGTTGGCAAAGGTGCAGAATGCACTCTGGGTGGGTTACTTCAATGTCCATCACCAAGAGTGGCTTGGTAGCACCACTACAGACTGAGCTGGCTGAGTCCTTTTATTCATTCAAGGGATGTGGGCTTCGTTGGCTAGGCCAGCATTTATTGCCCATACCTAATTGCCCTTGAGAAGATGGTGGTGAGCTGCCTTCTTGAACTGCTGCAATCCATGTGGTGTAGGTACACCCACAGTGCTGTTAGGTAGGGAGTTCCAGGTTTTGACCCAGTGACAGTGAAGGAACGGCGACATATTTCCAAGTCAGGATGGTGAGTGGCTTGGAGGGGAATTTCCACGTGCTTGTGTTCCCATGTATCTGCTGCCCTTGTCCTTCTAGATGGTAGTGGTCATGGGTTTGGAAGGTGCTGGCTAAGGAGCTTAAAGGACATAGCTGCTAGACTGGTTCTGCAGCAGGTGGTGAGGGAACCAACAAGAGGAAAAAACATACTTGACCTCATCCTCACCAACCTACCTGCACTGATGCATCTGTCCATGACAGTATCGACAAAGTCCGGTCTTCAACTTGAGGATACCCTCCATCATGTTGTAGGGCATGACCACCGTGCTAAATGGGCTAGATTTTGAACAAATCTAGCAACTTAAGACTGGCCAACCATGAGGCACTGTGGGCCATCAGCAGTAGCAGAAATGTTCTCAACCACACCCTGTAACCTCATGGTCTGGCATATCCCACACTCTACCACCAAGCCTCTACAGTAAAGAGTGCAGGAGGTCATGTCAGGAGCAGCACCAGACATACCTAAAAATGAGGTGTCAACCTGCTGAAGCTACAACACAGGACTACTTGCATGCCAGACAACATAAGCAATAAGTGTTAGAGCTAAGTGATTTCACAACCAATGGATCAGACCCAAGTTCTGCAGTCCTGCCATATCCAGTCATGAATGCTGGTGGACAATTAAACAACTCATTGGAGGAGGAGTCTCCATAAATATCCCCATCCTCAATGATGGAGGAGCCCAGCACATCAGCGCAAAAGATATGGCTGAAGCATTTGTAACAATCTTCAGCCAGAAGTGCTGACTGGATGATCCATCTCAACCTCCTCCGGAGGTCACAGCATCACAGAAGCCAGTCTTCAGCTAATTTGATTCACTCCATGTGATATCAAGAAGCAGCTGAAGGCACTGGATACTACAAAGGCTATCGGCCCTGACAATATTCCAGCAATAGTACTGAAGACTTATGCACCAGAGCTTTCCACGACCCTAGTCAAGCTGTTCCAGTACAGCTACAACACTGGCATCTACCCAGCAATGTGAAAAATTGTCCAGGTGTGTCCTGTATACTAAAAGCAGGACAAATCCTACCTGGCCAATTACCGCCCCATCTGTCTACTCTCCGTCATCAGTAAAGTGATGGAAGAGGTCATCAAGTGCTATCAAGCAGCATTTCTTTGCAGTTAGCTGCTCAATGATGCTCCATTTGTATTCTGCTAGGACCACTCAGCTCCTGACCTCCAAACAGGGTCAAAAGAGCTGAACTCCAGAGGTGAGGTGAGAGTGACAACCCTTGACATCAAGGCAGCATTTGACCAAGTGTGGCATCAAGGAGCCCAAGAAAAACTGGAGTTAATGGGGATCAAGGGGAAAACTTTCCATTGGTTGGAGTCATATCTAGCACAAAGGAAGATGGCTGTGATTGTTGGAGGTCAGTCATCTCAGTTCCAGGATATTGCTATAGGAGTTTCTCAGGGTAGCATCTCAGGCCCAACCATATTCAGCTGCATCATCAATGACCTTCCTTCCATCATAAGGTCAGAAGTGGGGATGTTTGTCGACGATTGCACAAAGTTCAGCACCACATGCAACTCCTCAGATACTGAAGCAGTCCGTATCCAAATCCAGCAAGACTTGGACAATATCCAGGCTTGGGCGGACAAGTGGCAAGTAACACTTGCACCACACAAGTGCCAGGCAATGACCATCTCCAACAAGAGAAAATCTAACCATTGCCCCTTGACATTCAATGGCATTACCATCACTGAATTTTCCACCATCAACATCCTGGGGTTACTGTTGACCAGGAACTGAACTGGAATAACCACATAAATACTTTGGCTACAAAAGCAGGTCAGAGGCTAGGAATCCTGCAACAAGTAACTCACCTCCTGTCTCCCTAAAGCCTGTCCACCATCTACAATGTAGAAGTCAGGAGTGTGATGGAATTCTCCCCACTTGCCTGGATGAGTACAGCTCCAACAACACTCGAGAAGCTTGACACCATCCAGAGCAAAGCAGCCCACTTGATTGGCGCCCCATCCACAAACATTCACTCCCTCCACCACTGATGCATAGTGGCAACAGTGTGTAGCATCTACAAGATGAACTGCAGGAACTCACCAAGACTCCTTAGACAACACCTTCCAAACTTATGACCACTACCATCTAGAAGTACAAGGGCAGCAGACACATGGGAACATCACCACCGGAAAGATCTCCTCCAAGCCACTCACCATCCTGACTTGAAACTATAATCACCATTCCTTCACTGCCAACCATGTCTACAGGGTAAGGATGTCCAGATGTTGGAATGACAGTGCCTCAGAAGACTGCATCTTTCAAGGGAAACAGTCACATCCCTGTGTGACATGCTGACTGGGGAGAAAGCTTCCAATTGTGTTGCTGGCTGCCCGATGCCAGTAACATTAAAAGTGGACTGTAGCCTTGAATTCCTTTGTCTCCAGGCATCGTGTGGAGACTTTGGCAGAATTCGCAGACTGCTGTTCATCACTGTATAAAGGTTTTCATGGATGCTGAATTCAGGCTTGTGGACGAGTACATCTAACTATTGATGACACCAGTAAAGCAGACAGGACCAGAGGCTTTGCAGCCATTGGCTGGATTTCCAGAGGTGCAAGGGGTCATCAATTGCACACATGTTTCAATAAAGACTCCCATCAGGACAGCCAAGTGCATTTGTAAATAGAAAAGGATATCACTCCATCAGTGTCCAGATTGTGTGTGATCATAAACAAAAGATAATGCAGATGTGTGCATGGTATCCGGGTCACAGTCATGATGCATACATACTTAGGCACTCTCAGGTGCCGAGGGTGTTCAGTAGCTGGATGGCTGACTTCTAATTGATAAAGATTATCCTTTAAAGAGTTGGCTGATGACATCAGTAAGGAATCCACACTCTGAGCTTGTGAGGAGGTGGTATAATGATAACTCCGCATATCGCTGATCTTCTCAAAATGCGCTTTTGATTTTTGGACAGATCAGGTGACGCTCTGCAATATGCACCTGCTCGAGTCTCACTTATGGCCATTGCCTGCTGTGCCTTGCACAGAGAGGGGAAACCCTGGGCTGAGGAGGATCTGATGAAGACAGCCCTGTCCTCTGACGATGAGTGTGACGATGAGGAGGGTGAGTCACAGCCAACTGTGGAAGCGAATGTGCAGAAGGGCCTGTCTTCCTGGGAGGCAGGAGATTCTGTCACTGCAAAGATTCCAACAGCAACGGTGTCTTTTGCTCAATGAGAACATATAGGCCACATTCACCTTTTCCTGTTATCTCCCTCGCATGAACACCAGGGTTGCCCGCCAGTGCAAATGCCAATGTAGAGATAACAAATAAGGCTGGTCAGAGGGACCCACATGAGCACAAACTCCCTTAACAGAATGCAGCCGATACAAATCAAAGCTATCACATCACACACACGATACGCTAATGTGGCCGGAGCATCGAGTGAAAAGAAAAATTATTTAGTAACAAAATTATTCAACCATTTATATTTCTGTCAAAACAGAATCACCCTTGTGAACCCTGATACGACCATGATGGTGTTTTCTTTGTCTGTTTATGGGTGCTACAGCGCGGTGCTTTCTCCTCACTGCCAGCCGTGCTGAAGATGTGCTGCTGACCCTTTTGCCCCTTTGCATGGGATGACTTTGGCGGGTGTCCTCTGTTCTCCTGAGGCTGTGACGGCCCGGGTGTGGTGGGAGTCTCCTGCACAGTAGCAGGAGATTCACCTCTCGCCGTGGCACTCTGAGGCATTGTGTCAATGGCAGAGGGGTGGGGGAGAGGCTGGCCCCATCAGACATGCCCTGAGAGGTGGCAGCAGCAGCTGCTCATCCACCACCGTGAGGTCCATTTGGCCCTCTTGCTTTCCTGAAAGGAACCATGACCTGACTATGACTCCAGGACTGTCATCCCCTTCTCGGCTTGGCTCCACACACCGGAGCTCAGAGAGAAGGCCATGGAGTTTAGGTCGGAGCGTATACCCAGTATCCACTGAGCTGCTGGGTTTGGCCTCCATGACAGTTGTCCATGGAGGAAGCCACACGCTCTGAAAGGCAGGTGATCACAGCGCTCATTGGCTGGATGGACCCCTCCACTGTCCATGCCAGTGTATGCAACCCTTCTGGCTTCTATTCCACATCTCCACATACCTTGTGCTGTACGTCCAGCATCTGCCGCCTGATGGATGACTTCAGAGGCTTGTCATCTAGGTCACCTCCAGGACACCTTCAAGTGCCAGAGGCCTGCTCTACCTCAGTCTCCAACAGCTGGTCTTGCGACTGTGATGTGCCCTCACCAGTGCGTGAATCCCTTAGAGTTGACTTGCACATACCCACCGAGGTGCTTGTATCCGTGCTAGTGCTAGGTGCGGAGTAAGGATGGGACACTGCACCCTTTGAGATGTTCTCCTCCTCCTCAGCGGTTAACGTTGTCCCATGGTGGCTGGTGGCTGCAGCTGCCGATGTTTCACCTGTGGGGGAAAGAAACAAGGAGCACAAAAGGCACCATCATCATTTGGAATTACTTCAGAGAGAAAAGCTTCCTAAAAACACACACTGGCGCCATTGGGAGATGGTAACCAGGATCTAAACCTCAGCCCCTTCAACACATAAATTCCTTCCCAAATTCTGCAAGCCTCCAAATTCCAAATGCACCAATACTACCTCCCTGTCACATTCCCCAGTTTCCAACTTTCCCCCACCCCCTTCAGCACTGTTTTCAGGAGAGAGAGCTATGCACCCGTGGAATCTCACCAACCTGAGGCCGTCCTCTGACCTCACCTCGCCCAATGGTATGAGTCCACTGGCTGGCAGACTGCTCCAATACTTCCTCCTGCATTGAGGTGAAAATTGCTAGGTTGGCTGGATCAGCTCCGGCTCTGGCCCTCTCTCAGGCATGATGTACCCCATTCTCGTGCCAATGAAAAGGGACACTGTAATGAATCTGCTGTGGATAAATGCTTTCAATGGTGTGCCCAACATGTCCATTGTTGGCATAGAGCAATTCTCAATGACCCTTGCTAACCATCAGGTGTTACATCTTAAAACCGCTCGCCCCTCCCAAATCTGCCATTCCTGTGGAGAGTGGCATGTCTGTTTCACACTGCCTTTTGTACTTGGCCAACACACTAGGCAATTCCACACTTGACGTACATCACACTCTTCCATACAGGTCCATCTGCAAAATGGTTACACACTCACCCTGGCAGATCATAAGAGATCATTAAGCCTTTTAAGGCACTGCAGCCATGTACTTTGGACAACTCCACAGCTGCTGACTACCTGCGGGACCTCTTTTCGGGCTGTTTTGGTCTGGCTAGGAGATCTCCTCTTCCTGTCTGCAGGCAGGAGGACCTCCCGTTGATCAGTCACAGCCTGGAAGATGACTCTCAAGGCATCGCCATCAAACCGTGGAGCCATCCTTGGTCTAGACTCCTCAGCAGCTGGTGGGTCCATTCCTTCAGCCACCTGTGGAGAGACAAAGAGAGTTAAAGGGTAGAATTTGAGTATTTTCCTAAACACTTAAGGGGAAAAGGGACATGTGACCTCAAATGTGCTTTCCACCCTGGCAAGGGTCCTCGATAATGCACTACTTGCACAATAATCACCAACATTTAAAAACCAGCTCTTTCCTGCTGCTGCTCCAATAAGTCAAGGGATTTCAAAGACTTCTGTCTGCAACCTTCAGCCTCTAGATCACCAATCCTGCTATAGCTGCCACAAACCCGTGCCAGGGTCCCTTTAAACAGACGCTGTGACCGACTTCCAGTTCACGGCCTGTCCCCCTCCTGTCCCCAGACGTCTGGCCTTTCAGCCCCAATTGGGCGTGTTGCCCACCATCCCGCTCAGCAGCAGGACAGCTGTTGATTGGCCGCAGGATGCTTTATCCGGCACCATTCAAAGGCAGGGGCAGGAGGCGGTGATCCATTTGCTTCCGAGTCAGACTCCGACCCCAGACCCCGCCCCCTCACTCGACGTGAAGCGGAAAATATGAAAGGTCGTTGACCGAAATTAATTCCATTTCCACAGATGCTGCTTGGCTTGTTGTGTATTCCCAGCATTTTCTTTCCTTATCATTAAAAGGTGTAGCATTGAAAATCCTCTGCAATGACTTGTTTACTCCCAGTCCGTAGGCTGCTATTGGGAGAGGGCACCTGTAAAGTGCTATACATTAAAATGCCGTGCTGCCTCATTAACCACTGCCAGTGGGCAATTTAAGTGACAATCGGCTCCTGAATGATCCTTTGGCTGGCTTTTTCTAGTAGGCACTTCAATTCCTTTACCAAGATGGCACCTTGGTATACTGGCATTTCAGCTCAAGACAGCACATCGGCCAGCTCTGAGGTTCTTTAGCACCTACAGGAGCTATCAAAAATCACCCATGTAAATATTATAGGGAATGTCAAACTCTGCACATGTAATTGGCCGTGTCAGTCCCTGAATTCTATAGGGCACAGCAGACCTATATAAATGATGAGGAATTTATAACACTGTATATGTTATTAGACACCATAAATCTTATAGGGAATGTATACAATGAAGACTATCGGACCCTGTAAACTATAGGTAATGTTAGTCCCTGTTTATATTATAGAAAATATCGGACCCTGTACGTATAGCAGAGAATATTGGACCCTATTTACATTATGAGGAATAGCAGGTCTGTATATTTTATAGGGAATATTAAACACTGTATATATTACAATGAATTGTGGATCGTGTATAGATGGTGGGGAATGCCTGTCATTTTCTATTGTAGAGGATAGCCCATCTGCATTTATATGATGAGCAATACCAGATCCTGCACATATTATAGGGAATATTTGACTCTGCAAATATTATAGGGAATACTAGATCTTGTAATATATCACAGGGATCCTTAAATGCTGTATATATGCTGGATATATTATACGGAATATCAGGTCCTTTTTATATTATGGAGAATATTAAATCCTGCTTAGGGTTGTGTGGATCCCACACATTATGTATGAACATAAGGAATAGGAGCAGGAATGCTTTACCGTTCACTTAGGTCATGATTTTCTATCTCAGCTTCACCTTCCTGAACCTTATCCTTTGATTCCCTTAGTATACAAAAATCTATCAACCTCTGTTTTGAATATACTCAACAACTGAGCATCCACAGCTCCCTGGGATTGAGAATCCTAATGACTCGTAGCTCTTTGAGTGAAGAAATTTCTCCCCACCTCAGTCCTATGGCTGACCCCCTTATACTGAGATTGCAATTGCAATCCCTAGTTCTAGACTCCCCAGCCAGGGGAAGCATCTTCCCAGCATCTACCCTGTCAAGTCCCTTAGGCAATATATATGTTCCAGTGAGATCACCTCTCATTCTTTTAAACTCTAAGCAATGTAAGTCTCAATACTTTTAAACTCTCCTCAAAGGACAATCCCCTCATCCAGGAAATCAATCTAGTTAACCTTTGTCCCACTCATTCTACATATGTCCTTCCTTCAGTAAGGAGACCAAAACTATACATAGCACTCCAGGGGTAGGATTTTATGTCCCGTGGGTGGGCGTGCGCTGGACCCGATCGGCTGTAAAATAGCTCATGAGGACGTCGGGCAAGTGTCCCAACGTCATCGCGCACTTCTGCGATATTTCGGTCGGCAGGTGCACACAAGAGCTGGCAGCATTGCCCGCCAACAATTAAGAGGCCTGTTAAGGCCCTTAATCAAGGAGTTGGAAGCAATTCTCTGCACGCTCATCCAACCTTATGGTTGGCGGGCGAGCGAATCGGCCAAGCAGCCTTTGGATTTTTTTATGAAACGTCATCCACGGGTGGGATGAATTAATTAAGTAAAAAATAAAATCCTTTAGACATAATCTTTATTGCGTTTCTGCTATCGTTGCTGAATTCTATGTCTCGACGTGTTTTTAACATTTTTAAAATCTTTCTTTTTGATTGTACAATTCTTCAGCTCCCTGTCTTCAGGGAGCTTTCAATGTGCACTCCCCCCCCGCTCATGTGCAGACGTTTGCGCTCACACTCCTCCTGCCCCCCGCCCCGACGGTGCTGAGCTCCTCAGAGCGCCTTGCATGCTGGCTGGCCGTTAATTGGCCAGCCAGCGTGAAATCACGGTTGGGGCCCGATTGTGGGCGGAGGACCATTTTGCGGCCGCTTCTGGGCCCTCCTGCCAGGCCCGCCCGAAGACCAGGAGATCCTGTCCCAGGTGTTGTTTCACAAATGCCCGATATAAATACAGGAAGGCTCCTTTACTCTTCTACTCCAATTCCTTCATAATGAAAGCTAACATTCCATTTGCATGCTAACTTTTTGCGATTCATTTACAAGTACACCCAGGTCCCTTTAATACCAACAGTTACCAGTCTCTCACCATTTAAAAATTCTTTTGTTTTTCTATATTTCCTACCAAATGGATAGCTTCATACTTGTCCACAATGTATTTCATCTGTCATACTCTTGCTCACTCACATGGCCTATCTCTATCCCCTTGTAGCCTCTTTGTATCTTCCTCACAGCTTACCTTCCCTCATAACTTTGTATCATCAGGAAACCTGAATGCATTAAACTTAGTCCTCTCATCAAAGTCATTGATATAAATTGTAAATAGCTGAGACTAAAGCACTGACCTTAATAGTAACCCATCAGTTACAACCTGCCAATCCAAAATGACCTTTTTACTCTCAGTATTCTGTCCATTAACCAACTGTGAATCCATACTAACATATTACCTCCAGGTCCATGAGCCTTAATTTTAGATAATAATTTCTTGTCTTGCACCTTATTGAAAGCTTCTTGAAAATCCAGATATACTACATCCACTTTCTCCCCTGTATCTACCCCGCTAGTTACAAATCCCAAATGCTCTAACAAATTTTGTCAAGCATGACTTCCCTTTCATAAATCCATGTTGACTCTGCCCAATCATAATACAATATTCTAAGTGGTCCATTACCATATCTCTAATAACAGATTCTAGCGTATTCTCTACTACTGATGTTAGGCAAACCAGCCTGCAGTTCCCTGTGTTCTCTTTCCCTCCTTTTTTTGAATAGCAGGATAGCATTTTCCACTTCCATGGGAAAATTTCCAGAGTCTCAGGATTTCTGGAAGGTCAAAGTCAATGCATTCATTATCTCTGCAGACAGCTCTTTAAATGTTTAGCATGTAGACCACCTAAAATCACATCTCAGAATCGACCTTAGACAAGTCATCCCTCATACCCATGTAGTTTACTTTCCTCAGATTTAGGATCCTGAATATATTATCGGGAATATTAGACACTGCGTATATTATAGGGAACTGTAGTTCTGGCGAATGTAATGACAAATGACATTTCCTTTGTATTATAGGGAATAGCAGATTTATATATACAACAGGGAATTTTAGACACGATATTTATGATGAGGACATTTAAGGCCAGAATTTTCCAGCCCTGCCACAGCAAGTCGGGGCCAGGAAAGGCAGGGAACCATCCAAAAATCCGTGTACTTCGCCGGGACTGGAAGATCCCGCTATCAGGTTGGACTGGATCCTGCCCCCAGTCTTTGTCTGCCTTAGAGAGAATAGCAGCCTCCGAATCTAAAATAATAATGAATTGAAGACCCTCCATATTTTATAGAGAAAGTAAGGCCTACCATGTTACCTGTAAAGTGTAGAGAGAGCTTAATGCTGATTCTTACATATGCTGCACCTACCCTGGGAAGTTTGATGGGGCAGTGTAGAAGGAGCTTTACTTTGTACCTAACCCCGTGCTGCACCTGTCCTGGGAGTGTTTGATGGGATAGTGCAGAGGGATCTTTACTCTGTATCTAATCTAGGTTTTTTTTATTCATTCACGGGATGTGGGCTTCGCTGGCTGGGCCAGCATTTATTGCCCATCCCTAATTGCCCTTGAGAAGGTGGTGGTGAGCTGCCTTCTTGAACTGCTGCCGTCCATGCGGTGTAGGTACACCCACATTGCTGTTAGCAAGGGAGTTCCAGGATTTTGCAATAGTGAAGAAACGGCGATGTATTTCGAAATCAGGATGGTGAGTGGTTTGGAGGGGAACTTCCAGGTGGTGGTGTTCCCTTGTGTCTGTTGCCCTTGTCCTTTTAGATGGTAGTGGTCGTGGGTTTGGAAAGTGCTGTCGAAGGACCATTGCTGAACTCCTGCAGTGTGTCTTGTAGATGGTAGACACCTCTGCTACTGTGCATTGGTGATGGAGAGAGTTAATATTTGTGGATGCGGGCTGCTTTGTCCTGGATGGTGTCAAGCTTCTTGAGTGTTGTGGGAGCTGTGCTCATCCAGGCAAGTAGGGAGAATACCATCACACTCCTGACTTGTGCCTTGTAGGTGGTGGATAGGCTTTGGGGAGTCAGGAGGTGAGTTACTCGCCACATATTTCCTAGCCCCTGACATGCTCTTGTGGCTACAGTATTTATATGACCGCTCCAGTTCAGTTTCTGGTCAATGGTAATCCCCAGGATGTTGATAATGGGGATTCAGTGATGGTAATGCAATTGAACATCAAGGGACGATGGTTGGATTCTCTCTTGCTGGAGATGGTCATTGCCTGACACTTGAATATTACTTGCTGCTTGTCAGCCTAAGCCTGGATATTGTCCAGGTCTTGCTTCATTTAGACATTGATTTACTTGCCCTGGGAGTGTTTGATGGGACAGTGTAGAGGGAGCTTTACTTTGTATCTAACCTGTGCCATACTTGGTGTGGGAATGTTTGATTAGACAGGGCATGAACCTGCCCTGGGAGTGTTTGATAGAACATAGTGGAGGGAGCTTTACTCTGTATCCTAACCCATGCTGTATTTGCCCTAGGAGTGTTTGATAGGACAGTGTAGAGGGAGCTTTACTCTGTATCTAACCCCGTGCAGTACCTGCCCTGAGTGTGTTTAATGGGACAGTGTAGAGGGAGCTTTACTGTGTATCTGACCTGTGCTGTCCCTGATTTGAGTATTTGATGTGATAGTGTGGACGGAACGGCAAGGTGGTCTCAGTGATCGTTGTTCGATACAACACTGAAACCTGACCAACAACCCATTAGGGCCCGTGTGTACAATGATGGCGCCCCAAGGTCCCCAAGGCTAAACAAAGTCATACACAGGCTTCTACCAGTGTCCCTTTGCCAAGTCCTGGTGCAATGGAGAATTGGTGCAGGGAACAAGGCTCTCAACCCGGGAGTCCTTAGTCAAGAATCTGCTCACAGGTAGTAGATGAATGAAGGTTGTTGGATACCTGTGTTGGAATAATGGTGTCTTTGAGCAACAGCATTTGTGACTGAGCAGTCCTCTTCAAGATACCCAAATGGAGAGGGGGCTAGAAATGGTACTTTCAAAAGAGGCCATCCCATTTTCTGTTGGGGAACCATACCCTGCGGGATCACCATTTTCGTGATCAAAGAAAGAAAACTTTAAATTTTGCAACTCGGAATGTTAGAACACTCAATGACAATCTCAAGAGTGACCGTCTGGAAAGAAGAACGGCAATCGTTATCACATGAGCTATCAAGGGTCCAAGCTGACATCGCCACTCTCAGTGAGACCCACCGTCCTGGGGAAGGGCAGCTGAAAGAACAAGCAGGGGGATACACCTTCTAATGGAAAGGAAAGACTGACAGCGACCCTCCTATGTCCACAGAGTTGGTTTTTCCATCTGGAATAGTATCTTGGATGCACTGTCAGAACTCCTCAGTTGTATAAATGAAAGAGTCATGACATTACATCTGCAATCAATATGCCACTGTCATCAGTGCTTATTTCCTGACCCTGGACTCCGATGAAGGTGTTAAGGAAAAGCTCTATTCTGACCTTAATGAAGTCCTCACTGCCATCCCAAATGAAGAAAAGATCATCCTTCCGGGGGAACTTAATGCCAGGTTGGCCGTGACTCCAGTCTCTGGAGTGGAACTATTGGAAAAATCGGGTGGGAAAAGCCAGCGCAAGTGCCATCCTCTGGCAAAGTGTGCTGAGCATGGCCTCATTATAACAAACATCCTCTTCTGCCAGAAGGACAAAGGACAAATACAATGGAGACACCCTAGATCAAAGCACTGCCACACCTCCTGGATTATGTCATTGTGCAGGTTAAAGATCTAGCGATGTTCGTATCACTCGATCCATGCGGGGGTACTGATGTCTGCTGGACAGATCATAGACTTGTTTGATCAGTGATGAACTTCCACTTAGCAGCAAGACATCGCAAGGCCCAAAGTCCAAGAGGAAGACAATCGATGTCTCAGCCCTAAAACTGCCTGGCCAAAGAGAGGAGTGCTGCTCATGACCAATCTGGAAAATCCTTACAATTCCAACTCAATTTCAGAACAGTGGGATCAAGCAAAGTCAGTTGTACCCAGACCAATCGGGTTCAAGCATCATGGTCACCAGGACTGGTTCGATGGAAAGGAAATATGCAACCTCCCAGAACAAAACCAAGCAGCCTTCATTGCCTGGCAGAACAACCCAAGTCAAGAAGGCAGCACAAAGCTGATGTCCTTCGTCTTCTGATTTGACTTTGGGCATGTGCTGAGAAGAGAAAACCCAAGAGATCGAATAATAATCGGACTATCATGACATACAAGGCTTTTTTTTTAAGCCACCAGGGCTATCTCTAGATCAAGGTCAAATGAACAATATCCCCTTTGCTCCCAGAAAAGTGTCTTTCTCTCTCTTCTTAAAGATGTCAGTGCCATCCGACAATGCTGGAAAGAACATGTTCAACAACTCCTCAACCAGGAATCCACAGTGGGAGTTGATATTCTCCAGGCTAACTCCCTGTACCCTGTGGTGGAATCCGCAGGTGAGCCATCATCAATGGGAGAGCTGCAACAAGCAATCAAATGGATTTAAAAAGCAACAAAGCCTGTGGCCACGATGGTATTTCAGCTGAGCTCTTCAAAGCTGATGGGCTTTTGTTCACATATCAGGACCCCATGCACTCATCCTACAGATCTGGAGGGAAAAGAACTGCCCCCAACTCCTCACCACCGAAATCAGGAATGCAACAATTGTAACTACCTTCAAGAAGGGAGATCAATCACATTGTGGAAACTATTGAGGTATTTTTCTCTTGTCCACAGCAGGGAAAGTCCTGACATGCATTCTCCTGAATTACCTCCTTCCTGTGGTTGTGGAAATATTCCCAGAGCACAGGGCTACATAATACAGTTGTGCGCCGACGGCAGGTTCCACACCCAGAAGTCGGCGGCGTCTCGACTTCTGGGCCTGCCATTATTGTGCGCTTGATAATACGGTAATTGCCACCCATTAGCGGCAAGGGCGGGTTACAGACCGTCTTCCCACCCAATGAGTGCTGGAGGATGGGATGTCGGGTCTCTGAGGTGCAGGCCGTGACCCAGAACAAGGTAACGGTCAGCACTTTAAAGGGCCCCCTGGTGAGGGACAGTGTTAGGTGAGCCATCAGAAGATCAATCGGGTGCATCTCCTATACATAGTGAAGATTAGTGCATTTTCCATTCTGGCCAGGTAAGTCAATTTGAATTTTTAGCTAATCTCTGCCAACCATATCAGTCTTCAAAGGTGGCAGAAGTATTAAAAATCAGCAAGTTTCCGACCTTTTGGCATTGAGGAGTTGTACATTTATTACATATTTCCACGCATAGGTGTCTGTGCCATTGGAGCTATGGAGAGGCGTTCTAGAAGGGACAAAGCTGCCCCCAGATTCAGTGAGGCCGCCCTTGGTGCCCTCCTGGGTGTAGTATATGATCAACATGACCAGCTCATGCTGACCATTGGGAAAAGGAGGGCCAAGATTTCACCAAACCCCTTCTATAGCAGTGGCAAGACGTACTATAGAAACCTTTGCCCTATTAAGGAATCCCTGGTGTCACGTGACCATGATGCCCATCTGCCTCAGAGATTTTTCACCCCTGGGTAATGGACAGGAAAATAATCTATCAAAAGAGCCCTCTGAATCAGACGCGAGTCCTCCTGATGAAAGAATCTCCAAAAGGTTCCTCTGCTCAGTCAACCAAGTGTTAACTGCAAAGCTTCTCAGCTTCTCTGGTCCCAGCTGCAGTTTTAAAACCCAGCCATTCAAAAACAGATTCCAACCTGTCGTTATTCTCACTCTGAAGGTGTATTATTGTCTTCTGTACGTATTATATCAGTGAGTTGGGTCATTAATGACCTTAATTAGCTTCTGAATTGCAATTGAAATGATGTGGGCAGGTTTCCGAGTTTTTGACCTGCCCGCGTACTGTATTACCTCAAAGCAGAGTGATTACATTGTAAACGGCACCCAACGTCATCACACCCCATAATAATGTCTGCAAAGCAGTGAACACTCCCGTTGTGGGATTGTATTAGTCAGCCCACGGTGTGGCTTTGGACCTTCCAGAGGAACTTCTGACATGGATTTTGTGGCCAGAGAAATCTTAGAAAAATGTCAAGATCAACACCAGGAAACCTTCGTCGCATTCAGCTATCTAACCAAAATATTTGACTCAATAAATCGTGAGACACTGTGGATTACACTCCAAAGATTTGTATGTCCAAAAAACTTCATCACAAAGCTGCAATTGCTTCAAGCTGGCAACAGTCTTGAGTGGGAGATCTGAAATAGATGCCTTCAAAATCAGGACCATGGTCAATAAGGCTGTGTGACAACCCCAGATTATTTACAGTCTAGCTGACAGTGGCGATTCACCTCAAAGATCAACTGCCCTCCAATGTCAGTACTAAGTACCACCTGGATGGAAAACTGTTCAACCTCAGTCACCTCTGTGCCAAAACTAAACTGACCACCACTGACATGCATGATCCACAGTTTGTGGATTGCCCACTCTGCACCAGATTTGCAAGCCACTCACAATCTCTCGAATGCTGCACACAAGAAACTTGAGCTATCCTTGAATGTTGCCAAAACAAAACTCATATCAACCTGGTCAGCCAAATATTCTGCCACCACCCCCCCCCACCCCCCCGCCACCCTACCGCCCACCTCCCCAATATATGTTGAAGGGGAGACTCTGGAATAAGTTGAGCACTTCCCATGACTTTGCAGCCACCTTTCTCTAAAGGCTACCATCCAACACTGGATAAGCTGTGTCAGTTTAGCCTTTCACAAATGATGCCAGCAAGCATTTGACAACAAACACCTCAACAAAAGAGTAGTGTACAGAGCAGCTGTCATCACCTCACTCCTTTACTGCAGTGAGACCTGGACTGTATATCAGCAAAACATAAGCACGCTAGAGAAACTCCATTATCAATGCCTCCACCACATCCTCTAAATTCAATGGAAGGACCATTGGACAAATACTATTCTCCTTCTTGAAACCAGCACCACACACATTCAGACAAAGCTCCTGTAAAATCAGCTATGATGGACAGGACACTGTGTCTGGATGGCTGAAGTGTCTCCCCACCATATCCTGTTTTCTCAACTCTCAAATGGCCAACATTCCAGGAGAGGACAAAGAAAACACTTCGACCACACTCGGAAGCTCTCCTTGAAGCACAGCAGCATTGACATTAATGACTGGGAGGAGCTTGCTACTAGTTTTCTAAATGGCAACAACTTGTCCATCAAACTGCATCATGCTTTGAGTCCCAATATCTTAATGATGATGTGAGTAGCAGCAGAGAAGGAAGGAAAAGATTGCAAATCCTGCACTCCAGAGCCAACTACCTCATGGCACAACCTGCCTCATGTACCCAAATATCTGTGAGTTGAGAATTGTCCAGTTCAGTCACATAAAGACCCATAGCAGAAACTTGCGACCCTGAGTAGACATCATCCTCAAAATGAGGGATAGCCGACAAGTCATAGAGGGACCTTTATTCTGTGCCTATCTTGTGCTGTGCCTGACCCGTGGGTGTTTGATATGATCAGGTAGAGGCAGCTCGACTGCACCATTGCTGCACCTAATGTGTGAGTGTTTGGTAGGACATTGTAGTAGAGGAATATTTACTCTGCATTAAAATCATGCTGCAAGACATTGTTATGACGTTGAGAGGAAACTTTAGTCTCAATCTAACCTATGCAGTACTTGGCCTGGAAAAATTTCCTGGTACAGTGAAAAGGGAGATTTCCTCTCTGTCCAACCCATGCTGTACCTGACCAGGGGGTTTTTGGCACGGCAATAGAGGAACATAGGAACAGGAGAAGGCCATTCAGCCCATCGAGCCTGCTCCACCTTTCAGTATGATCATGACTGATCGAAGACTTCAATGCCTTTTACCCACACTATCCCCATAACCCTTTATGTTATTGTTAATTAGAAATCTATCAAACTCTATCTTAAACATACTCAATTATTGAGCTTCCACAGCCCTATGAGGTAGAGAATTCCAAAGATTCACAACCCTCTGAGTAAAGAAATTTCTCCTCATCTCGGTCCTAAGTGGCTTCCCCTTATTTGAAATTGTGACCCCTGGCTCTAGACTCCTCAGTGCAGAGGAACGTTTACCTTTGTATCTAACCTGTGGTGGACATGAGCTGTGTGCGTTTGACAGGACAATGTAGAACATAAGAACATAAGAAATTGGGGCTGGAATAGACCATACGCCCCCTAGAGCCTGCTCTGCCATTCAACACAATCAAAGCTGATGTTAGACTTCAACTCCGCTTTCCTGCCCAATCCCCATATCCTTTGATTCCCCTAGAGTTAAAAATCTATCTATCTCAGCCTCAAATATACTCAATAATTAAGCATCGACAGCCCTTTGGGGTAGAGAATTCTATAGATTCACAACCTTCTACGTGAATAAATTCCTCCTCATCTCAGTCTTAAATGATCACCCCCCTGCCCCATCCTTCTCCTGATAGGGTACTCCCCAGTTCTAGATTTCTCCACAAGGGGAAACAACTTCTCAGTATCTATCCTGTCAAGCTCTCTCAGAAACCTATAAGTTTCAATGAGCTTGCCTCTCATTCTTCTAAACTCCAGAGGGTACAGAGAGAATTTATTCAATCTTTCATCATAGGACACCCTCCCTTCCCTAGAATCAATCTAGTGAACCTGCAGCCAATGCCTCTAAAGCAAGTGTATTCTTCCATAGATAAGGAGAAAACTGCGCACAGTACTCCCAAGTGTCATCTCACCAAAGCCCTCAACAACTGTAGCAAGACTTCCTTATTCTTATATTCTTATCCCTTTGCATTAAAGGCCAACGTGCCATTTGCCTTACCAATTTTTTAAAAATTCTTTCATGAGATGTGGGTGTGACTGGCTTCTCCTGAACCATTGCAGAGGGCAGTCAATCACATTGCTGTGGGTCTGGAGTCACATATAGGCCAGACCAGGTAAGGATAACAGATTTCCTTCCTTAAAGGACGTTAGTGAACCAGATGGGTTTTTACAACAGTCGATGATAGCTTCAGTGCCTCCATTACTGAGACTAGCTTTCAATTCCAGAAATATGAATTAATTGAATTTAAATTCCACCAGCTGCCATGATGGGCAGCAGTAGCTGTGTGCTAACTTTCCGTGTTTCCTGAATAAGAACACCCAAAACTCTCTGAACATCAACATTTCAAAGTTTCTCACCATTTAAAAAAATATGCTTATTTTCCCCACCAAATTGAATAACTTCACATATCCCCACATTATACTCCATCTGCCACCTTATCGTCCACTCACTTAACCCATCTATATCACTTTGCACCCTCTTTGTGTCCTCCTCACAGCTTACTTTCCCATCTAACTTTGTATTATCAACAAATTTAAATACTCTCTTGCTCTCTTCATCTAAGTTATCAGCAAATTTAAATACACTCCTGCTCTCTTCATCTAAGTCATTAATATGGATTGTAAATAGCTGAGGCCCCAGCACTGATCCCCACTGTTTATAGGCTGCCAGCTTTATAGTGTCCCATTTATCTTGTTTCTTGTCCATGAAACAACTCTCTTTCCATGCTAATATGCTACATCCTATACCACGAGCTCTTAACCTTGTGTAATAACCTTTATGTGGTACCATGTCAAAAGTCTTTCGTAAATTCAAATATACGACTTCCAATGGTTTGCCTTTATCTACCCTGTTAATTGCATCCTCAAAAACCACTAACAAATTTGTCAGATATGATTTCCCTTTCATAAGGCCACGTTGATTCTTTCAAACCATATTATGATGTTCTAAATACCTTGTTAACACCACTTACATAATAGATTTCAGCAGTTTCAAGAGACACACTGTACCTAACCCATGCTGTACCTACCAGGGGAATGCTTGACTGGGATAATGTGGAGGAAACTTTACAATGGCCCAAATTCTGAAAAGTGCATCTAATGGCCCCCGCACTTGTACATTTAGGTTTTTGAATGTCTTCAGTGGCAAGTAGCTGGAAGGGCAAGTTGATAATAGTGCAGCAAAGCAAACTGAACCTCTAGGACCTGAGTAAACAGAGCAAGCAAAAACGCAATCAGATTGAAGGATTGTGAAATTAATCATGCAAGGACTGAGAAGAAAAACTAAATTAGATTAAGTAAAATTAAGTGCAAAAAGAGAAATAAAGAGAGTGAAAGGAAGAATGGGTTAAGAGAGAGAGAAAAGAGACAGGAAGGAAAATAAAAAAGTAAAAATGTTCTTTTTGTTGTTTTTAAGATCAGCAACAATCAAAAACATGAGGCAGCTGTAATAGTTAATTGTTAGTAAGAGGTTATTTTTGAATAATTAATACTTTTATCACATCATAGAAACGATCCTTAGACTGGAATGGCAATAGACTTAGAGTGGCAAGTTTAGTTCATGTCTACCAAGCAAGTATGGCAAATTCATGCTATTCACAGTGAGATGCCATCTTAAAGGAAGCTAATGTCAGATTGGTGTAACCTGTGCAGCAACTTCTGGATATCTGTATTTCACCAGGCATTTGCCCCTCATCAGACATTGCTGCAGAATTTCTGCATAAATAACAAAGAGTACTTTTAGCCTCACCACCATTTTGAGAGCAAAATCTGGCCAAGGTATTTAACCCATGCTTGTATCTATTCTGAGAGCATTCAAAATGTAGAAGTGTTGAAGGAGCTTTACTCTCTTTCTCACCCATACCTTTGGAATGTTTGATGGGACAGTTTAAAGGGAGTTTCACTCTATATCTATTCTATGCCTGAACTGCGAGTATCAGAAAGGATAGTGTAGAGTGATCTTACATCTATGTAATGCATGCTGTACCTGAGCTAAGAGTGTTTGATGGGACAGCATAGAGGAAGCGTTACGCTGTATGTAACCCCGTGCTGAACCTGCCCTGGGAGTGTTTGATGGGGACGGTGTAGAGGGAGCTTTACTCTATATCTAACCTGTGCTGTATCTGCTGTGCGAGTGTTTGATGGGACAGTGTAGACACAGTTTTACTCTGTATCTAACCCTGTGCTGTACCTGTCCTGGAAGTGTTTGATGTGACAGTGTTGAGGGAGCTTTACTCTGTATCTAACACATGCTGTACCTGCCCTGCGAGTGTTTGATGGGGACAGTGTAGAGGAAGTTTTACTCTGTATCTAACCCCATGCTGTACCTGTCCTAGGAGTGTTTGATGGGGACAGTGTAGAGGGAGCTTTACTCTGTATCTAACCCCATGCTGTACCTGCCCTGGGAGTGTTTGATGTGACAGTGTAGAGGGAGCTTTACTCTGTATCTAACCACGTGCTGTAGCTGCCCTGGGAGTGTTTGATGGGGACAGTGTAGAGGGAGCTTTACTCTGTATCTAACCCATGCTGTACCTGCCCTGGGAGTGTTTGATGGGACTGTGTAGAGGGAGCTTTACTCTGTATCTAACCCCGTGCTGTACCTGTCCTGGGAGTGTTTGACGGGACAGTGTAGAGGGAGCTTTACTCTGTATCTAACCCATGCTGTACCTGCCCTGGGAGTGTTTGATGGGGACAGTGTAGAGGAAGCTTTACTCTGTATCTAACCCTGTGCTGTACCTGTCCTGGGAGTGTTTGATGGGACTGTGTAGAGGGAGCTTTACTCTGTATCTAACCCATGCTGTACCTGTCCTGGGAGTGTTTGATGGGACAGTGTAGAGGGAGCTTTACTCTGTATCTAACCCCGTGCTGTACCTGTCCTGGGAGTGTTTGATGGGGACAGTGTGGAGGGAGCTTTATACTGTATCTAACCCTGTGCTGTACCTGTCCTGGGAGTGTTTGATGGGACAGTGTAGAGGGAGCTTTACTCTGTATCTAACCCTGTGCTGTACCTGTCCTGGGAATGTTGTTTTGGGACAGTGTAGAGGGAGCTTTACTCTGTATCTAACCCATGCTGTACCTGCCCTGGGAGTGTTTGATGGGACAGTGTAGAGGGAGCTTTACTCTGTATCTAACCCTGTGCTGTACCTGTCCTGGGAGTGTTTGATGGGACAGTGTAGAGGGAGCTTTACTCTGTATCTAACCCTGTGCTGTACCTGTCCTGGGAGTGTTTGATGGGGACAGTGTACACAGAGCTTTACTCTGTATCTAACCCATGCTGTACCTGCCCTGGGAGTGTTTGATGGGGACAGTGTACACAGAGCTTTACTCTGTATCTAACCCATGCTGTACCTGCCCTGGGAGTGTTTGATGGGACAGTGTAGAGGGAGCTTTACTCTGTATCTAACCCATGCTGTACAAGCCCTGGGAGCTTTACTCTGTGTCTAATCCAAGCTGTACTTCATTTCGGAGTGTTTGATGGGACATTGTAGAGGGAGATTTATTCTGTATCTAATATATGTTGTAGCTGAACTTGGAATTTTTCATGGGTCAGTTTAAAGTGCTTTTTCTCAGTATCTGTCCAGTGCTGTAGCTGATTTGTGAGCCTTTGATAGGGTATTGTAAAAGAAATATTACTTTGTACCTAATCCTTGTGTAGGTAAAGTGTTAAAGTTTGCTGATATATTGTAGACGATGCTGTACTTGACTTGTTGAGTTTATGATGGGACAGTGCAAAGTGAAATTTACTCTGTATACACCCATGCTGAATCTGCCCTGGAAACATTTGATGGGACAGTGTAGACGCAATAGAGGGAGCTTTACTCTTCATCTAATCCATGCTGTAGCTGGCCAGGAGTGTTTGTTGGGACAGTATAGAGGGTGTTTTAGTCTGAACTCTTCTCTGTATTAAGCCCATTCTGTAGCTGTGTTTGATAGGACACTGTAGTGCGGGGGTTGGAGGGGGGTGGAGTTTTACTCACTGTTCAACTACCTGAGAGTGTTTGTCAGGGCATACATAATTATGTAGTTTTACAGCACAGAAACAAGCTATTCTATTCAACATGTCCATGTTTATACACCACATGAACCTCCTCCTATCCTTCTCCATCTAACTATATCGATATATCTTCCATTTGTTTCTCTGTCATGTGTTTATCCCCTTTGACACATTTGCTATACTCCATGGTACAGACTAAAAGTTTTTTCTCAGTATCTCACTCAGTGTCACACTGTAGGTGATCTGTGAGTGTTTGACACTACAGTTCAGACTTTTACTCTGTATCTAAACAATACTGTACTTGGTCTGGGAGTGTTTGATGAGATGGTACAAGGGAAAATTTGCTGTCTTATCTAACCCTGACCTGGGAATGGTTGATCTGCAGTGTAGGGAGAGCTTTATTCTATATACTAACACATACTGTACCAAATCTATCAATGTCTGATGGGACATTGCAGTTGGAGCCTTACTCTGTGTTTACCGTGTGTTATAGCTGACCTGGAAGTATTTGACTTGCATTGTAGAGGAAGCTTTATGCTGTATTTAACTGATGCTGCACCTGATCTAGTCATGTTATCTGAGGCTGTGCAGAGGGAGTTTTGCTCTATATCAATCTTGTGCCATAGATAAGCTAGGAGCATTATCTGGGGCAGTGTAGAGGTAACTTTATATATGATAGAACATTCTACACATGCTGTACCTTACCTGCGATTGTTTAATGGGACAATGTAGAGGAAGCTTTATTCTGTATCTAATCTGTGCTGTACCTGTCCTGGGAGTGTTTGATGGGACAGTGTAGAAGAAGCTTTACCCTGTAACTAACCCATGCTGTACTTGCCCTATGAGTATTTGATGGGACAGTGTAGAAGGAACTTTACCCTGTGTCTAACTCATGCTGTACCTGTCCTGGGAGTGTTTAATGGGACAGTGTAGAGGGAGTTTTACTCTGTATCTAACCCCGTGATGTACCTGCCCTGGGAGTGTTTAATGGGACAGTGTAGAGGGAGCTTTACTCTGTATCTAACCCCGTGATGTACCTGCCCTGGGAGTGTTTAATGGGACAGTATAGAGGGTGTTTTACTCTGTATCTAACCACTGAGGTACCTGCCCTGGGAGTGTTTGATGGGTGATCTTTATTCTAGGTCTAAATTATGCTGCATCTTACCTGGGAATATTTGAGAGAGATGAACTCTGTATCTACCACACGGTGTACTTGCCCTGGGAGTGTTTCATGGAACAGTGGAGTGGAAGCTTTATGCTAACCCATGCTGTATATCACCTGGGGGAGTTGATCAAACAGTGTAAAGAGAGCTTTACATAGTTGTGTATTACTTACAGCTCAGAAACAGGCCATTCATTCCAACAGGTCCATGCCAGCGTTTACACCCAGCAGAAGCCTCCTCCCATTTTTCTCCATCTAACCCCATTAACATATCCTTCAACAGTATTTCTTTCTCTTTTTATAGCTTCCTTGATATCTATCTATGCTATTTGATTCAACTACTCCTTGTGGTACCAGTGACAGGGTAAAGAAGGTTCTCCTGAAATCCCCGTGGGATTTATTTGTGACCTTTTCATAATCTTAAAGATTTCTATCAGATCACCACACAGTCTTCACTTTTCTGGAGAAAGATCCCCAGTCTGTTCAATTTATCCTGATAGGTATAGCCTCTCAATTCTGGTAATATCCATGAATTCTTTTTGCACCTTTTCCAATGCCTGTATGTCCTCTTTATAGTATGGAGAACAGAACTGCTCACAGTGCTCCAAATGTTATGCTGAATCTTCTTTTGCAATGTTCGATGGGAAAATATAGAGGGAGCTTTACTCTGTACCTAACCCTTATGTGACTAGGAGTTTTAATGGAATAGCTTAGAAGAAATTTGACTCTCCATTTAACTCACATTGGACCTTACCTGGAATTGTTGATGGATTGTGCAGATGAAGCTTTGCTCTTTACCTAACCTATGCTGTTTTTGATCTGAGAGCATTTATCTGCCCCGGACTGTGCTTGACTTGGGAGAGTTTATGGGACAATGTAAAGGGAGATTTATTCTGTATGTAACCCATGTTGTTCTTGACCTGAGAGAGTTTGCTGGACGGTGTAGAGTGAGCTTTACTCTGTATCATACTCATGCTATACATGATCTGGGAGTTGTTTTATGGGGCTGCATAGAGAGACTTTTATTTTGTATCTAATTTTCGCTGCCCATGACCTGTTATTGCTTAGTAGGGTGGTCTAGTGGAAGCTTTACTCTGTTCCTACTTGTGCTATAACCTGACCTGGGAATGTTTAATTGGACAGTGTGGAGGGAGTTTTACTTGGTATCTAACTCATGCTGTATGTGTCCTGAGAGTGTTTGTTGGGACAGTGTAAACCGAGAGAGCTTTACTCTGTGTCTAACCTGTACTCTATCTGATCTGGGATTGTTTGATAGGACGTTGTAGGGGGAGCTTTACTCTGTATCTAACCCATGCTGTACCTGTCCTGGGAGTGTTTGATGGGGACAGTGTAGAGGGAGCTTTACTCTGTCTCTATTCCCATGCTGTACCTGTCCTGGGACTGTTTGATGGGACAGTGTAGAGGGAGCTTTACTCTGTATCTAACTCTGTGCTGTACCTGCCCTGGGAGTGTTTGATGGGACAGTGTAGAGGGAGCTTTACTCTGTATCTAACCCGTGCTGTACCTGTCCTGGGAGTGTTTGATGGGACAGTGTAGAGGGAGCATTACTCTGTATCTAACCCGTGCTGTACCTGTCCTGGGAGTGTTTGATGGGACAGTGTAGAGGGAGCTTTACTCTGTATCTAACCCTGTGCTGTACCTGTCCTGGGACTGTTTGATGGGACAGCGTACATGGAGCTTTCCTCTGTATCTAACCCCATGCTGTAGCTCTCCTGGGAGTGTTTGATGGGGACAGTGTAGAGGGAGATTTACTCTGTATCTAATCCATGCTGTACCTGTCCTGGGAGTGTTTGATGGGGACAGTGTAGAGGGAGATTTACTCTGTATCTAATCCATGCTGTACTTGGCCTAGGAGAGTTTAATGGAACAGTGTGGAGGGAGCTTTACTATCTATCTAACCCCATGCCGTATCTGTCCTGTGAGTGTTTGATGGGACAGTGCACATGGAGCTTCACTCTGTATCTAACTCGTGCTGTACCTGTCCTGGGAGTGTTTGATGGGGAAGTTGTACAGTGAGCTTTACTCTGTATCTAACCCCGTGCTGTACCTGTCCTGGGACTGTTTGATGGGACAGTGTACACGGAGCTTTACTCTGTATCTAACCCCATGCTGTACCTGTCCTGGGAGTGTTTGATGGGACAGTGTAGAGGGAGATTTACTCTGTACCTGATCCCATGCTGTACCTGTCCTGGGAGTGTTTGATGGGATAGTGTACACGGAGCTTTACTCTGTATTTAACTCGTGTTGTACCTGTACTGGGAGTGTTTGATGGGGACATTGTACAGAGAGCTTTACTCTTGTCTAACCCCGTGCTGTACCTGTCCTGGGAGTGTTTGTTGAGACAGTGTAGAGGGAGCTTTACTCGGTATCTAACCCCGTGCTGTACCTGTCCTGGGAGTGTTTGATGGGACAATACAGAGGAAGCTTTACTCTGTATCTAACCCCGTGCTGTACCTGTCCTGGGTGTGTTTAATGAGACAGTGTAGGTGGAGCTTTACCCTTTATCTAATCCATGCTGTACCTGGCCTGGGAGTGTTTGATGGAACAGTGTAGAGGGAGTTTTACTCTGTATCTAACCCCGTGCTGTACCTGCCCTGGGACTGTTTGATGGGACAGTGTAGAGGGAGCTTTACTCTGTATCTAACCCGTGCTGTACCTGCCCTGATAGTGTTTGATGGGACAGTGTAGAGGGAGCTTTACTCTGTATCTAACCCCGTGCTGTACCTGTCCTGGGAGCGTTTGATGGGACAGTGTAGAGGGAGCTTTACTCTGTATCTAACCCCGTGCTGTACCTGTCCTGGGAGTATTTGATGGGACAGTATAGAGGGAGATTTACTCTGTATCTAACCCGTGCTGAACCTGTCCTGGGAGTGTTTGATGGGACAGTGTAGAGGGAGCTTTACTCTGCACCTAACCCTGTGCTATACCTGTCCTGGGATTGTTTGATGGAAACAGTGTAGAGGGAGTTTTACTCTGCATCTGATCCCGTGCTGTACCTGCCCTGGGAGTGTTTGATGGGACAGTGTAGATGGAGCTTTCTTCTTTTCCATGCTGTACATGACCTCGGAGTGTTGAATCATGTGACAGTGTTAATGGACCTTTAATCTGTATGTAATGTGTGTTGCGCTTAATTGAGATTATATATGAGACTGAATGCAGGGGACGTTATTACACCCCCCCCCACCCCCCACCCCCACACTGAAAGTTATGCAGGAATGTGTTTTTGGAAGGTTAATGGGGAGCTTTACTCTCTATTTAACTAGTGTTGGCCCTGACCTGGAATTGTTCAATCTGCGGTGTAGAGGGACCTTTACTCAGAACGAGGAGAGGCAATATAAAATAAGGGGTACAATTCTAAATAGAATTCAGGAGCAGTGGAACCTTGGGGTATATTTGCACAAATCATCGACAGTGGCAGGGCAGATTGAGAAAGTGACTAAAATGCATAAGGATTCTGGGCTTTATACATAGAGACATAGAGTATGAAAGCAAGGAATGATCCTATGTAAAGATTGGTTCGATCTGCACTGGAGTATTCTGTGCAATTCTGGGCACCACACTTCAAGAAGGATGTGAGTGCTGGGGAGAGAGTGCAGAAAATATTTACAAAAATGGTTGCAGGGATATTGGAGTTCAGTTACACGCATTGATTGGAGAAGCTGGGGTTGTTCTCCTTAAAGAAGAGAAGGTTCAGAGGAGATTTGTTGGAGGTGTTCAAAATCATGAGGTTTCTAAACAGAGTAGATAGGGAGAAACTGTTGCCATTGGTGGAAGGGTCGAGAACAAGTATACACCGATTTAAGTTGAATGGCAAAAGGGCTAAAGGCGTCATGAGAAAAACTTGTTTAAACAGGGAGCGCTTAGGATCTGGAATGCGCGGCCTGAAAGATTGGTAGATTCTGATTCAATCACGGGTTTCAAAAGGGAATTGGATACGCACCTGAAGGGAGAAAACATTTGCAGGGATATGGGGAAAGAGCAGGAAGGGGGGTTGGGACTAGCTAAATTGCTGCTGAAGGGATCCGGCATGAGCTCAATGGGCCGAGTGACTTCCTTCCCTGCTGTAACGATTCTCTGATTCTATCTGACCTGTGCTGTACCTTATCTGACATTGTTAATGGGACTTTATAGAGTAAGCAATACTTTGTATGTAACCTGCAGAATGCATGACCTGGGGGTATTTAACGGGACAGTACCGAAGGAACTTAACCCCCTATCTGTAGCTATAGTGCAGTAGCTTACCAGGGTGTGTTCGATGTTGGCACTGAGGACATAAAGAGTATAATGATTCCAGTGCTTTGAAATGATATCCATCAGCTTTAAATAGTGCAGAATTCACCCAATATCTCACTGGTATCTCTGCAGTATCAGCTGGGTATATATTGTATCTAATTTTAAATTGTGGAATGGAGTAGGATTTAGCAGTGTGTAGATCGGAATGTGAAGATCCTGAATTGGCCCTGTCTTAATGTTTTAACACCACCCCACCCTTTCCTAAATTTCTCTGCTCTTCATGCTCAGGTGCACTCTTACATCTCTCTCTCTCTCTCTCTGCCTGTCTCACACACTCTGTCTCTCATATTTCCTGGGGTAGACGTTTGATATTGGATTTCACCCCCACCTCCCACCCTGTTATACTCCCCACCAGATATTCATAGACTTTTAATAGACCTGAATGTTAGATGGGGTGTATAAAAGGCTGCTGATTCGATATGCCCACCTTGAGCTGATTCATCTAAGAAATGTCTACACCTCTCTCTGCCTGTCTCTCTTTCTCTCTCTCTCTCTGTCTTTCTATGTTTCCCTTGCTCACTTTCTCCCTCTCCCTCTCATTGTGTCTCCTTCTTTCTGTCAATGAAAGGGGCCAATTTTAATCAAATCCACCCATCTGAAAACTGACAGGATCAGGCCCAGGGCCAGCTTTACGCCTGCCCCACTTTTACTGTCCATTGAAGTCAACCGGGAGTAATGTTGGGCTGGATGCGAAAGTGACATTCCACATGATCCTTTGGGATATCCGCCCAGAGAGGTTTTTTTTTCTATCACTTTCACTCCTTCTGAGTTTGTGCATTCACAAAGGTTTGTGTTAAAGCAAAACAATTTTGCGTTACATTTCTTGAAGTTAGTTTGTGCTGACATTTTCTGGTGCAGTGAATCTAGTCTGGGTGGAGTAAGCTCTGAATCGTTCAGCCCCTTCAGCTGGTTTCTCCAGACTGTTCAGTGAGCTCGTCATTAAACCTTAAAAGTTGAGCGAGGGCCCATTTTGATCTGTGCCAAGTGAGGGGGAGTGTTGGGGAGTAGGGATGGGGAGGAAAAATATCCACGATCGCTGGTGACACCTAAGGAAAGAAATACTTGCATTCTTCAGCACCTTTCACAATCTCAGCGTGTCCCAAAGCTTTTGAAGTCCATTCACAGTTGTAATGCGAGAAACGCGGTAGCCAATTTGCATACAGCAAGCACCCACAAACAGCAATGTGCTAATGACCAGATAATCATCTTTTAAACGAGGAATAAATATTAGCCAGAACACCAGGGAGAAGAGTGCCCGCCTCCCCCCGCACACACCCCTGCCCCACCAGTCTCTTTCAAAATAGTGCTGTGGGATTCTTTCAAGTCCTCCTGAGAGGTCAGACAGAGGGTTTATTGTCCTAACCTGAAAGACGGCACCTCTGATGATATAGCACTCCCTCAGTATTGCATTGGGAGTGTCAGCCTGCATAATGTGCTCAGGTCGCTGGATTGGGGTTTGAACCCTTGATACACTGATTCAGAGGTGAGAGCCACAACTGACACTTAATGTAAAGCATGGGTGTTGGCTGGGGCCAGGAGATAAACTAGGCATTCCCTGCCTACGGTCGCACTCATTACCTGGACTCTCCCACAATAAATGGCCACTTGAAAGAGATATTTAAGGTCCCTGATAGCTCAGTTAGTGCCTTCAAGAGAAGTCGCACAGCAGAGAGAGGAGAAAAAGAACAAGGAGAGCTGGATAGGGGTGGAGTGCAATTCCCCCAAGAACAAGGCGCAGTTCTGCAACATTTATCCATGAGTTCCACGCACAAACCTTAGGGTAAAACTTTCTCAATTTTTGGCCATAAACCTTATCAAGTGAAGGGAGAGGTGAGGTGTGGGCTGCTGGGGGTGGACGAGTTGGGGCACGGGACGTTGAGAGCAGCCAATTTGCTGCAACCCTCCAATCACGCTCTTGAGGATTCCAAACTGGGAATTGCTTGCTTGTCTCCCCGTCTCTTTGAACGTGACACTTGCTCGCGTAGAGGTTACCATTGGCTGCTGGTCACTGAAAATGTATTTAACCAATTTATTATTAATAATTTTTTCTTTAACGTTAAATCATTTACCCCCCCAGAGGCGGTTAAGTGTAGGATACCACAGCGACTTAAGTGTGCACAATCCAGTCACAGGGGTGTGGGGGTGCGGGTGGGGGGAGGGGGAACATTGTCAATTCGCGATTATCGCCATAGTGACAGAGTTCACCGGTAAGGTAGGGTCATTCAGTCGCAACGTTTGATTCGTTCTGTGAGCAATGTTGTTCAGTGTTTTGTTCTTTTTTTTAAATCTTTTAAAAAAAGCCAATTTGAATGAAGGAAAATCCTGGGATATTTTAAACAATATAAAGAAATGCATTCACTTTGGGGAGTGAGGGGGAGGTTGTGGAATTGGACCTTTAATCAACTGAAACAAACAAGCAAACATAGCCCTTAAAACGCATGCATAAGCTGCCAGGGTGACAATTTAAAAATAGTTTCTGTCCCCTGCCAACCACCCATCACCCCCACCCCCCACCCGCCCCCCTCATCCCACTTAAATAAATCTTGAAAGATCAGACTTAAAGGGTCCGCGCCGTCACTGGAAATTCTTTGCTTGCAAGACAGATAAGACTGGATATTAATGAGGGCCATTTTGTCAGAAGGTTAGGCAGTTCTCAGGATTAGGAATTCAGGAATACAGGAATAGGAGTCGAACATTCAGCCTGTCGAGCCCTGTTCCCACGTTCAATTAGATCATGGCTGATTAATACCATTTACCTACTTTTGCTCCACATCCCTTAATACCTTTGCTCCTTATCCCTTAATACCTTTGCCTAACAAGGAATTTCAGTCCCAGTTTGGAATCTTTCATTTGAGCCCAAATGTCGACAGCTTTTTGAGGGTATTTCCACTAACCCTTGTTTGAAGAAGTGTTTCCTGACTTCACTACTAAATGGCTTAGTTCTAATTTTAAGTTCATAGCCCCCTGTTCTTGACTCTCCCACTGCAGAATAAATAGTTTCTCTCCTAACCACATGATCAATTCCTTTAACCATTATAAACACTGCAGTTAGATCTTCTATGCTCAAGGGAGCACAAGTCTAGTCTACGCAACCTGCCCTCATAACTTAGCCCCGCACCATTCTGGCAATTTTTCTGGGAACCATTCTCCGGGTTGTATCAGAAAACCCAAAATGGCGGTCATGTTAGCTATCACTTTGATGATAGCATTTTCCTTGGAGCTGTGGGACATGGGGTTGAAGTAAAAGCTGCTGGCACAAAGGCTGAAACGGGATTGTGTGTGCCCTTCTCATGATCAAAGGCCATTCGCCAACTGTAGCCCTGTCCGCCTTCTAGTCCCACTGTCTCAACCTGCCATCCAGATGAGCATCGCTCCCTTAAATTCTTCACCTCTGCGATTCACTTTGGGAAATTTTCCAGACATTTGCAGAATAGGTTTTCATCAAAAAATCATGTTTGACCTTTTCACTGGCTTATCCCAACCATGTCTACCCCGTCCGACCTGCGTCACAAATGCAAAGCCATCTTGTGAACTGTAGGCTGAAACTACCGAGCACATTCCAAATTGCAAAAATTCCTTGACACGTTACAATTAAAATCTTGATTGATGTGAACTTTTGTTAATGAACATGTAGATTGTGATGCATTTAAAGGGACTACGTTCTCTGTGCTAAATGATATAATACTTCTGAGCTTACAAACCTGCACTATTTTTGAGTGTGAGCAATGCCAAAAAGACATGTCTAGCAGACTTCAAATGTCACAGGACCTCACACAAGTTTATGAGCCCCTCCTTTCTTAAAAAAGGAAAGCCTATCCGATTTCTAATTGACCTGCAAATCACATGAGAACAGTTAGCCTCTAATTGACCTGAGCAACTGGTAACAGCAGCTAGCCTCTAATTGATGTGAGATCCAAAGAGAGCAGTTACACTCTAATTGACCTGAGATCGACTGAGAGCAGTTATGCTCTAATTGATCTGAGGATATGGTAACAGCAGTTAGCCTCCAATTAACTTGAAGACATAGAAAGAGCAATTAGCCTCTAATTGATCCAAGGATCTGGTAAGGGCAGTTAGTCATAATTGAGCAAAGAACCTGGTAGGAGTAGTCATACTTCAATTGACCTGAAAATCTGGTATGAGCAGTTAGTCCGAGGATCTAGTAAAGCGCTTACATGCTAATTGACCTGAGGATCAAATGAGAGTAGTTGATCTCTAATTGATCTGAGAAGCTGCTAATAGCAGTTACACTCTAATTGACCCGAGGATTTGGTGGGAGCAGTCACACTTTGACCCAGGACCTGTTAAGAGAAGTTATCCTTTTATTGACCGTGAATCTGGTAGAAGCAATTAACTTCTAATTGATTTGAGGATCTGGTAAGAGCAGTTAGCCTATAACTGATCGGAAGGAGATGGAGAAATTACACCTCTGGCCTTAAAGTATCAAACTAAGTGACACACAGCCACACCGTTGCACTATACGTTGTTGGGATAAAGCAGTGAATCCTCCGGCCTACAGAGAGCATGCCACAGGAGATCTGTGAGCTCTCAGTTGGATTCCTCCTTAACAGCATCCCACCAGGCTATGGAAGATGAAGCTCTTCCTCCTGGCTCAGTCTTTCTTGCATTTAGAAATCATTCTAGTTTTTCTGGCCTACACCCAGGATTGCCAACGGCGGTTGGTGTATTCCTGAATATTTCATTGCCTCAGTCCCAACCCCAGTGAAATAGCCTTTATAATCCAATACTTTTATATTAATAAATAAACTCTTCAAAGAAAGTGAAAAGAAAACAGTTCATTTTAAACCTCCAGTCATTTTTCCTCCCACGTTGCTCACAGCATGGAGATCAGCCTTTGATTTCTGGAGGCTCCAGAACAGTGTTGGAGGGTTAACAATCCTGTCTGTGCCCGCTCCTGTTTAGCTAGCAGAGTGAACTGGCACTGGTAGACTGTCCCCTCTGCCCACTCCTCAACTCTGCCCTCACTACCCCCACCAGTTCCAAAGTCCCAAAGCAATACGACCCCCCCCCCCACCACCACCAACCCCCACCCCCCCCCCCCCACCTCCCCCCCAACAGGTACACACAAAGAATATGGCTTGCAAGCTGGGAAGGTCATAGTGATGGCACAGGGACAAATTAACACAGAAGGCACCTTGGGTCAAAGTGAGTGGGAGGTAGCACAGCCGAATTCTCGACTGTGCAATTTCAGTCCCAACTGATGGCACTAAATATAAAAGTAGTAACAACGTCACCTTTTTAATCACCGCTCCCAGGTCAGAAGGGCAGGGCTGACAGGTTTCTGGCCAATATCACAAAACAGGGGTGGGGCGGGGATAGCATATTGCATCAACAATCTGAAAAATGCTTTGAAATACCACGACCTGAGCTTTGAAAACCCCTGGCCTTACAATCCCCCTCCCAGTCCCCCTTCTGCCTGCCCTGACTCTTTAGAATTAACCCTCAACATTAACCTGCACAACACCACCAGCCCCACCCCCACCACCTCACCCTAATTGCTGCCTCGTTTGGCTATACAGAATAGGAAGATCCCAGGTTTGACCCCCCTCCCACCCGCCCCATCACCACTTTGTGCTGTTAATTGCGGTGGGTGGTTTGGAAGTGGGGAGGATTGCTGAGGTAGGTTGCAGGTCTCCCCACAACCAAGAAAGCAAAAGTCAGTCGAAGTTCCCAGGGGGGAGCCAGTGTGGGAGCTGGGGGTGAGGGGTGGGGTCCTTGCTGGAAACTGCAAAACTGTCCCTTAAAATCAGATAGATCACCTGCAACCACTGCCTTGGCTGACCCACCAGGAATGGCATTTTGGGGCAGTGAGGAGGGGTGAAGTGGCAGGGGAAAGTTGGGGTGAACTCAGGGCTGATCTCTTCCCTTATACCAGCGTCCCAGCAGGAGACAGCATCTTCAGGAGAAGGCAGGAACAAAGCAAGAGACTGCTGAAAAAATTGTGGGATGTGGGGAGGAGACATAGAAATGAGTGTCTGTGATTCCCCAGTCATCTCTCCATCACCAGCTGAACCCCGGGTACGGATGTATGCACTGACCTTTGACACACCACGGTGACATCACTGTTCTGACTATGTATGTGCGCCTGCATATGTGGTATGAGAAACGATGTCACAGATTTCCCAGCCTTGATCCGACAGACAGCTCACACCCCCCCCCCCCACCCCCGCGTGAATACATTCCATCAAATATTTCCTCATTTCCATCGGATCTCAGCACAGAGCTACCTTGACAAAGAATAATAAAAAAAGTGCGACTGACAATCAACAGGCTTCTGGCCAACCCACTGAAGGCAGTGTTCAATTTTAAGGGTTTGTCCTCAAAGCAGGGGGCCAGCATTCTCTGCCGCTGGGGTCCACCGTTCCCTTTGCTTGCTTCTTTTAGCACCAAATTTGCCTTATTCCTCTGGTGAAAGCACTGTGTTAGAAGCTAATATTTGGGAGGAACACTGTGTCACGGCAGGGGACATTTCTCTTGAGGAGAATCAGGCAGGTTCCAATACTCCACGTGGCTCGTCTGATAATCAATGGGTCCAAGCACTTAGGTCTAACCCTGTGGAAACCTCCCCTACTATCCTTAGGCCTAGGCGGAAAGGGGGAAAACAATGTCCATTTAAGCGAAAGGAGTGAGCACCGAGTGTTTGGTCCGGAGGAAGAGGAATAGCAATTTATGGGCATTAAGTGGAGAAGAGGTGCATGCTCACTTAGCACCCTGTTTAAATATTTACTGGGGTTGAGATGATGGTAGAAAGGAGGTTCCCTAGGGTTGCCAACCCTCCAGGATTGTCTGGGCATAAAGTAGGTGGCCTGCCCATCTTCAATTTCATCCCCAACCTTCTGCCCTTAGCACCGAAAGTAAAATGATTTGAAATATTATGGCATCAATGACACTTTTAAATGGTGCCCCATCAGGTGGCAAGGGCACTCGATTGTTTGGGGAGGGGTTTGGGGTGGTTGGGCTGGGATTCGACAGCACAATCAAGATCCCACAGGCTTGCTTCCCAACTCAACCCCCTCCCTCGCATCCCCTCCCCTGAAACACCAAGCCTAGAGGAATGCCTCTATTTATTGATCATTTGTTTGACGCTACAAGGTTGGGGAAGGGGGAGGGGTTTATATTTTCTTAACGCGACCGATTCACACTCGCCCATCTTTCGATCCATAGCCTTCAGAAACGGGGCACAGAGCTGGAAGAACAGCCCGGAGTCATAGTCGCCTTCTCCCGTTGACTTATGGGGCATTCCGATAGCCATAGACACAAAAAAACAAAATTCAAAACGAAAAGAAAGTAACTTCAATATCGATGCAGTTCTGAGTCGACAATCAATAGCCATACATAAATAAATAACGTTTTAAAATTTGAAACAAAAAAAAACACAGGCATGGCTCAACATGATTTGACGTTTGTATCATGTGACTATAATCTCTGTTGCTATAGTAACCACTGCCAGAATAATGTTGGAGGAAGTGATTGTACCGGTTTATGTTGTTCTGTGTATATATTTAACAAGGAGAAAACAAAAGCGTTAATTTTTCAGGTCCTCGATTTATCCATTTTAAATGCCGACTTTGTAATTAATCCCAGTCCTAACCCCATAAAAATCAAAATATTTATACGTATATAAATGTGTATATATGTTGAATTTTTTCTCCCCACACGTGTAATTAAGAGAATGTTGTTTGTATTGTAAATAACATAACGATATGTACTGTACATAGTTTAACATATATTCCTGGTTGCCGTGACACCAGGGATGCTATCTGATGCTTCTATTGTTGTGTTGTATGGGGGTGTGGTGACAGAATGACCTTTAATAAAGCAAAAACGTAACCTTTTACTCTCTCTGTCTTGCAGTCGTGGTCTTTCTAGCCTTTAACTCACTCCCAGGTATCCACCATTCTATGTATAGACCATCTAAACCCCTCAAATAGGTTCCAGCCTGTAACTCACTCCTGAGGAATCAATAATTCATTATTGAAACAGAGACCATTTAGATCCTCAAATCTGTAATACCACTCCACGAGATCATGGATGATCTGTATCTTAACTGTATCCACCTGCCTTAACTCCTTATCCTTTCATACCCTTGTGTAGCTAAAATTTATTGATCTCAAATTTAACTGAGCGAGCATCTCACATTTTCTTTTGTGGGAGTTCCACACATCTGCCACTCCTTTGTGTGAAGAAATATTCCTTAGCTTCTCCCCTGAATGGCCTATGTCTGATTATGTCCCCTTATCCTACCCACCCCCCCGACCTCTATCTACCCTATAAACTCCTTTCCAAATCCTAAAAAGTTCAAATTACTATTTAACCTTCCCTATTCCCAGGGAATAGAAACCTTGTTTATGTAATCCCTTTTTATAATCTGACACTTGGATCACTGGTAACATTCTGGTGAACCTGCACTGAACTCATTCCAAAACCAAATTTATCTTTACCAAGGTACGGCATGCTGTACACAGTACACGAGATGTGGTCTCAGTAGGGCTTTGTATAGCTGTAGCAAAACATCTCTCCCTTTTCTGCTAGACTTCTAGTTATAAAGACTAATGTTGCATTAGCCTTTTCTAATAAATTTTCTGGTTATTTACTGCATATTAATGATCTGTGTATACGCACTCCGAATACCTGCATCCCCACCGTCCCTGAATTTTCACTATTTTAATAATACTAGGGCCTATCCTTTATTGGTCCAAAATGGATGACCTCACACTTACTGCCTTGGTATCTATCTGTCACAGTTTAGCCCACTCATATAATCTAATGTCTCTTTGTACTTCTACACTGCTTACTGTACCATCAATCTTTGTGTCATCGGCAAACTTGGATATATGGCTCTCTATTGTGTTACCCAAGTCATTTTTAAATTTTATGAATAGTTGTGGCCCCAGCACAGATCCTTATGGGACACCACTATTCATTTCCTTCCAATTTGAGTACACACCAATTATCCCAGCCCTCTGTTTCCACTGCCTAACCAATCACCTAACCAGGTCAAAAATCTGACTTCAGTTCCATGTGCTTTACTTTTAGCTAACATCCCCTTCTATGGAACCTTCTTGAATACCGCTCGTTTTGCATCGCCAGAAAATGGAGCTAAAGATTAACTGAAGGACATAGATTGGTTGCGTAATTAGGCAGAGAAACGACAGATAAAATTTAACGCTGCTAAATGCGAAGCAATTGGTTGAAAAAGGCTGCGTCGTAATCTGGGGTGAGCGAAATTGAATTAAAGCAGTGAAACTTAGAACAGGATCTGAGAGCAGTGGTTGACTCATCACACTCAAAAGTCTAAACAATAGAGCAAAGCAATTTTTTTAAAAAAGCAAGAGGAACACTTCTGTCTCCATCTTATGAAAAGGATTTAGAAGCACTGGGGAAGATCCAAAAAAGATTCAGATGGGTGATACCAGAATTGAGAGGTTATATCTATCAGGAAAGACAGAACACATTGGGGTAGAAGCAAAATATTTCAGAACTCATTGGGGTTGTTTTCTCTGAAAATAAGAGAAGATTGAGGGGCAACCTGATAGAGGTCTTTAAGATTATGAAAGGGTTTGATAGGGTAGATGTCGAGAAAATGTTTCCACTTGTGAGGCAGTCCAAAACTCAGGGCCATAAAACTAAAATATCCAATTCAGGAGAAACCAATGAGTGGTTAGAATGTGGAACTCACTACCACGGGGAGTAGGTGAGGCAAATCTCACTGATGTCTTCAAGGGAAAGCTAGATAAAACACAATGGATAAAGGAACAGAAAATCATGCTGACAGGGTTAGATGGCACATTGTGGGAGGAGGTTAATGTGGAGCATAAACTTTGGAAAGACCAGTTGGAATGAATGGCTTAATTCTGCACATTCATTGTAATTCTACCTAATGCTGGAATACACAGTTGGAACAGTAGAATAGTAGTCTGAAAATGTTACACTAATGTATGATGTGCTGGTCAAAGTGCATTTGCAACAGCTTGTTCAATTCAAACTGCTGCAATGAAAGAAAACAGTAGCGACATGCATTGGAGAGGCTGCAGAGATCAATGAGATTGATCGTAAGAGAAAAGACAACAGTGAGAGAAGGATAAAGGGGGAACGTTGCTGAGGTATTTAAACTAAAGGCAAAAGAAAAAGTGAACCTCTAGTACACTTTCAAAGTCTTGACTCAAGAACCAGAAGCTTCAAGAGGGAAGGGCTTCAATGGGCGAGTTAGAAAGGTCATCTCTTCTGGATAAGCTAAATGGAGGAGCTTCAAATGGTGAGTTAGAGGGATGGTCGTCAATGGGTGAGCTAGAGAATGTGCACTAATCGGTGAGTGAGAGGGATGGTCTTCAATGGGTGAGTTGGGATGATCACCAATGGTTGAGTTAGGGGGATGGTCTTCAATAGGTGAGTTAGAGAATGCGTGTCAATGGGTGAGTTAGAGGGATAGTCTTCAATGTGTGAGTTGGAGAATGCGCGTCAATGGGCATGTTTGAGAGATGGTCTTCAGTGGTTGAGTTAGAGAATGCACGTCAATGGATGAATTGGAGGGATGGTCTTCAATGGTTGAGTTGGGATGGCCTTCAATTGGTGAGTTAGAGGAGGATCTTCAATGGGTGAGTTAGAGGGATGATCATCACTGGTTGGGTTAGAGGAGAATCTTCAGTGGGTGAGTTAGAGGGATGATCCTCACTAATTGGGTGAGATGGATGATGCAGACTGGTTGGATTAGAGGAGGATCTTCAATTGGTGAGCTAGAAGAATGATCTTCAATCGGTGAGTTAGAGTCATGAGCCCCTTTGCTGATTTGATCCTCAGTCCATTCTTGAATTAACTGATTTTAAGTGGGTAGGGATGGGGTGGGCACGGAGGTGAGGAGGGGGGCTGGTCTGCAGTGCCTCTAGGCTAAGATTAATGTCCTCTGAGGTTCTAGGTCCTGATTTTGGTAATTCCTGTTGCAAAGTGTGAGTCTGTGTGCTTGTGAAAATCAGGCGAGGAAAGCATCGGGCTCTGGTGTAATCCCTTCATAGTTGAATAGTCTGCTGCTGTTTATGCTGCCCAGGCTTACAGGTGAAGACTAACAGGTGGGTGAAGTAGCAGAGGATGCCCAATGTTGTCGGGAGGGCGACATGCAAATTTATCGCAGCAACTTTAGGAGGGGATGAGAAGACAATTGAACCTCCATCCCTGTTGCTTGAGAGTAGGGAGGTGGAGGAAATGGAATACATACAATAGTTGCAGCTAAAAGATAATGAAAACAACAGAAATGGGCTGCCTTGTACATTAGAGTTATCAGCTGTAGCTCAGTGAGTAGCACTCTCATCTCTGAATCAGAAAGTCAGGGGTTCAATTCCCACTGCAGAATTTTGACTGTATAATCTAAGCTGAGACTTCAGTGTAGTACTGTGAGAGTCCTGCACTGCCAGTGATGCTGGTTTTCAGGTGAGATATCAAACTGACTGCCATCTCAGGTGGATACAAGTGACCCTCTGGGGCTATTTCAAACAGGAGCAGAGGAGTTCTCCCTAGTGACTTGATCAATATCTATCCCTCAACGAATATCATACAGACAGATTACCTAAATAAAAAAACCCCGAATATCGTATTGCAGTTTGTGGGATCTTGCTGTGCACAATTGGATGCTTCATTTTCTACTTTACAGCAGTGACTACACTTCAACCAACATCTAATTGGCTGTAAAAGTGCTTGGGCACATCCTGAGGTTGATGCCATTTAATTAAAAATTGATTAATAAAGCAATTCGGCATTCGGAACCGAGTAAGAATAGTCAAGAGAGAGGAGCTATAACTTTTAAATTTCGAGACTTCACTGAACTCGGTTCCTTTTCTTCAATTTCTAGACTCTCTGGGATAATTTTAAGCTAACGCGCCAGACAGGAATCCCATGGGATCAGATGGAAATCCAGTTTTACAACCCACCCAATTTTAAACTCCACTGACTTCAACAGAGGCTGACAGACAGCGTGTAAAAGTAAATGTTACAGTAGCCCTGTCAGTTTCCCAACAGGCGAGTTAGATTAAAATTGCCATCCCTTAGCCCTCAGTCACTGAGAATATTTTTTTCAGGGTATAAATTAGCCCCTCCCACCCATGTCAACAATCTCTGGTGCAGTCAATCTCCCTTAATGAGTTTTTTTTCCCCCCAAGTCTGTGAGATATTTGTGGCAATGTTCTCTGAATAGGGTGAGTCTTTCTTAAAGGGGAGGGTAAACACACGCTGCAGCATCGGCACCCAAGCTCGGTGGGCTCCTAACTAAAGTCTTCAAGTTTGCAAGGAGTTATAATCAATAATTCGGCACGCAGTTGTCAGCCATGGTTCCATCTGATAGTACTTTCACTTCTGAGTCAGAAGGCTGTGGGTTCATAGTCTCACTGCCGAGAGTTAAACACAACATTCAGCCTGTCAATCCAGTGCAGTGCTGAGGGAATGCTGCACTGTCAGAGGTGCCAACTTTCAGATGACATGTTAAATTGAGGCCTTCCTCGTCTGTAAAGTGCTTTGACGTTAGATGTCGTGACATGTGCTATAGTGAAACAATTCTTTCTTTAACCACAAGTTCAGCAACCATGGCACTATAGAGAGAAGATTCACATTGAATTATTTTGATCATATTGGGGTGATGATGTGGCACAGAAGTTGCCAGGGAGACAATAGACGTGAAGAGTGTCGGCAGATTCTCACAGCAGCTGGACAGCTTTTTGGTGGAGAGAAGTTCAGGATAAAAGGGATCGACCATGGGTATGAGATAGTTTTTGAACATGTGAACTGCTTAGGTGAATTACGATGCTGTTTTCTAGCTCTGCACATTCCAACATTCCCCACCAACTCCAATTTTTGATTTTAATCCAAACAGAGGGTCTTTATTGGAACAAAGTGGACAACAGACATCACTCAGTTTCGAATCCATTCCAGCCAGGCAGATCAGATCAAAGTCATGGCTTGAGAATGAAGCTGACTTAAAGGGAAAGATGATGTTCTGTCAAGGTAGCATGAATGACATTTAGTTAGCCGGTGTTGAAGTATCTCCATTCGGACAGTGGTATACTTGAGTTTCCAGGGAGAGGTCGAGCGATTGGAACTCAAGCGGAGAGGAATCTGGTGGAGCATGGCCACTTCAGTAAAGACGTTGCCACATTTTTTAGATGGAGTGTACGCAGGGTTGCAAAAGGAGATGGAGGGGCTGGGGGAAGAGGTCAGGGAGGGGCGACCAATGAATTCACAACGTGTCAAGAGTGAATACCAGAGTTGCCATCTTGGTGGGCGTAAGTTGGAAATTAACTGCTGACTACTGAACATTCCTGCTTATGTTGCATGTATGTGCGTGTGGCTAGCAGGAGTGACTCACATTGTTAACTTACCATTTGTGACAATTAAACCCAAGAGCTACTGTCCATCACCTTTAATGGGTCCATTGAATATTCCTGTATGTGTTGTGTGTGTGGAAAACAGGAGTGATTCATATTGTCTAGTGTTTTTACTGTATCATAACTTCTGTAACAAGGCAATCAGAACAGAAGAAGGGGATTTAACCCTTCATGCCTGTTTTACCATTCAATTAGATATTAGATCATGACTGATCAGTATCTTAACTCCCATCCCTTAATTCACTTACCGAATAAATTATTTTATATACATAGTCAGCTGAACATAATGGACAGATTACTGATTACTAATTCTTAGGCTATATTATAAAGGGAAGCTAGAATTGTGCTTTGTTTTTTTTTAAAGAGACAAACTTGTCCATTTGCACCTTGGTCTTCCTCACACTTTAAAACTTTAAAATTGATACTACTTCTGCTAATTTTAGGACCATTCCTGAACCATCCTGTTGAAACGTCCTCCTAAGCCAATGAGCAGAGAGGCTGTGGAAAGAACCACCATGAGAGGGGGGTGCTTCCTACACCAGCTGATCTTACAGTCAGACTAGCTCTGCTCACTGGCACTAAATCCAGACTCTAATGTTCATTTTCATATTGCTCACTTCATACCTTTGTCCAAAATGAAAGTTACTTCAATTGTAATTGTCAGTCCTGCATAGCAGTAGTCTGTTTGCCTAGTATCTATTTTTCTACCCAATTATCTATTCATCTATTTATTGCAATTTATATCTCTCTTCATCCATATATCTCTCTATCCATCTATAATCCATCTATCTTTGACTCTCCATCCATCTATCTAACCATCTATTACAATCTATCTAGCTTCCTGCTCCATTAGTTAGTGTAGGATATGTAATTATTTATGTATTGTGTGTGTATCTAAAAATGAAGGGCTTTTTGCTGCACTGAGGGTGGACCTGTTGAGTCAGACTCCTGTCTGATCAAGTGCTTTCGAAATCCTCCCAACTTGGTAAGAAACCAGACGCTCAGTGAAAACTTTCAAACTTATTCTTCCATTGCTGAAGATATTTGGTTTCCCCGCTGACACATGGTAACATTAACCTAACCAGATAAGCACCCCCCACCCCGCCCCTCGCCGGCCGATTTCACATTCCCTTTACTTCAGTGCTCAGCCAGTGGCCCCTTCTCTCTTTCTGCTCAATGCACAGAACAATGTCAGCAGTCAGCCATGTAACACTGGCAGATGGGATGGGAGAGGGAGGGGCAGTTGCGGCGAGGGTCGGTGCAGTTGGCCTCAGAACCGCTGAGCTAGGGAGGAGAGAATTAGCCTGAATATTAAGCATCATCCCTTACTGGAAAGTGTATGCTTGGAGATTGAGTGAGTGAGAACAAAATTAGAGTCTGGTTCTCAGTGGTTGCAATTAGGAAGTAATTTTAACCTAACCTGCCCGCCAGAAGCAGACAAGATTGGATGCGTGTGAGTTTTACTCTCTTCTCTGCCTGATTTTAGTCTCCATTGAGGTCAATATCGGACGGCGTATAAAACCAGCGTTCTGCTCGATACTGTGGGATTTTAACCATGCCAATGAAGTCAAAATTACTCCCTCACCATCCGGACTGCTTTACGAAACAAAAACAGAATTACCTGGAAAAACTCAGCAGGTCTGGCAGCATCGGCGGAGAAGAAAAGAGTTGACGTTTTGAGTCCTCATGACCCTTCGACAGAACTTGAGTTCGAGTCCAAGAAAGAGTTGAAATATAAGCTGGTTTAAGGTGTGTGTGTGGGGGGCGGAGAGATAGAGAGAGAGAGAGGTGGGGGGGTGGGTGTGGTTGTAGGCACAAACAAGCAGTGATAGAAGCAGATCATCAAAAGATGTCAACGACAATAGTACAATAGAACACAGGTGTTAAAGTTAAAGTTGGTGATATTATCTAAACGAATGTGCTAATTAAGAATGGATGGTAGGGCACTCAAGGTATAGCTCTAGTGGGGGTTTTTTTTATATAATGGAAATAGGTGGGAAAAGGAAAATCTTTATAATTTATTGGGAAAAAAAAGGAAGGGGGAAACAGAAAGGGGGTGGGGATGGGGAGGGAGCTCACAACCTAAAGTTGTTGAATTCAATATTCAGTCCGGAAGGCTGTAAAGTCCCTAGTCGGAAGATGAGGTTTTGATCCTCCAGTTTACGTTGGGCTTCACTGGAACAATGCAGCAAGCCAAGGACAAACATGTGGGCAAGAGAGCAGGGTGGAGTGTTAAAATGGCAAGCGACAAGGAGGTTTGGGTGATTCTTGCGGACAGACCGCAGGTGTTCTGCAAAGCGGTCGCCCAGTTTACGTTTGGTCTCTCCAATGTAGAGGAGACCACATTGGGAGCAACGAATGCAGTAGACTAAGTTGGGGGAAATGCAAGTGAAATGCTGCTTCACTTGAAAGGAGTGTTTGGGTCCTTGGACGGTGAGGAGAGAGGAAGTGAAGGGGCAGGTGTTGCATCTTTTGCGTGGGCATGGGGTGGTGCCATAGGAGGGGGTTGAGGAGTAGGGGGTATGGAGGAGTGGACCAGGGTGTCCCGGAGGGAGCGATCCCTACGGAATGCCGATAAGGGGGGTGAAGGGAAGATGTGTTTGGTGGTGGCATCATGCTGGAGTTGGCGGAAATGGTGGAGGATGATCCTTTGAATGCAGAGGCTGGTGGGGTGATAAGTGAGGACAAGGGGGACCCTATCATGTTTCTGGGAGGGAGGAGAAGGCGTGAGGGCGGATGCGCGGGAGATGGGCCGGACACGGTTGAGGGCCCTGTCAACGACCGTGGGTGGAAAACCTCGGTTAAGGAAGAAGGAGGACATGTCAGAGGAACTGTTTTTGAATGTAGCATCATCGGAACAGATGCGACGGAGGCGAAGGAACTGAGAGAATGGGATGGAGTCCTTACAGGAAGCTTTACGAAGTAGGGCCCATTGGATGATGTCATGGAGCGGCACCATTGTCCTGATCTTTGTTCAACATTTTTTGGAGGGGGGGGAAATCAAAGGGAAGGAAATTCTGGATTTTCTAGATGCAGCGAGGAATGTAAAAGATCGTGTGGGTCAAAGAGTTTCTCACTACAGGCTGTTCTTGCACCAAAGTATAAATTCCTTCCTGAGGCTTGAGTTGTTCTTCAACCTGTATACAAGGTGCAATCGGTGTGTATTTAATGAAAGCCTTCACTCGCCACCATTTTGGGGTGGGATGTCTTGAACAACCATGAACCAGTTTGAGGCAGGGCGGTTCTGTGACCAATGAAATTAATTTATCCCACGCGGCATTTGTCAGGTTGGATGCACTGGTCATGCACAAATCTTTGGAGGTGGCTGCTCAAGTTGATAAAGCTGTTAAAAAGGCATACGGGATCCAGGGCTTTATAAATAGAGGTGTAGGGTACAAAAGCAAGAAATGTATGTTAAAATTTTACAAAACCCTGGTTATGCCCCAGTTGGAGTATGGTGTCCAATTCTGGGAAGTATGTCCAAGATCCTGGAGAGGATTGAGAGGGAAATTTACCAGAAAGGTAACAGGAATGAGGGACTTCAGTTATGTGGAGGGACTGGAGAAGCTGGGATGGATTCTCCTTAGAGCAGGGACGGAGAAGCTTTGATTAAAATGCTCAATTTATGGCTTGTTTTGATGGTGTCGATAAAGAGAAGCTGTTTTCACTGGCAGGGGAGGGGTTGATAACCAGAGGCCCATAAGGTGATTGGCAAAACAACCAGAGGGGGGAGATAAAGAGGAACAATTTACAGCAGAAAGATTTAATGGTTTGAAATATGCTGTCTAAAAGAAGATTCAATAATAACTTGCAAAAGGGAATTGGATACGTACTTGCAAACGAAAAATCTGCAGGATAATGGTGAGAACCTGGCAGAGTGGGAATAATTGGATAGTTCCTTCAAAGAGTCAACAGAAGCACAATGGGCCCTCTGTGCTGCAAGATTCTATGATCTGTCATTGGCTTTTGTTGACTTTTTCTATAAAGTTTACCATTATTGATTTAATTGGTGATATTGTCTCTATCAGCTGTTGTTCTTCCTCTGTAATCTGGAACTGTGGTGGCACACTGTGATGTACCTAATCCTTTTGTAGGCTCCCCTTGTGTGACCAATGCTAACTGGTGTCTCTGCTCTCGCCCTTACACACTTGCTCATGACTCCGACTGTTTCCTGCAGTAACAAGTTTGGGGACAAAGTTTCGGTTAAGCATTTTGGGCGGTTTCTCAAAACTCTGCTGTGCTCCCTGTCGTGTGGCAGAGCAAAATTCATCGCACTGTCCCTCCCCCCCCCAAACCCGTCAGGTCCAGTTAGATGGCACTGAGACCATTGTGATCTTCTTCCTATGAGTCATCCTGAGATAAGTAGACTTACAACTGGGGAATTGCTGCAGAAGGGGTGTGAGAGACGTGCTAAAGTAATGAGCAGTGCCACTTACGTCAAAAAATGTAACTCAATTTCAATGCGTCACGAAGTTTGCATCCGATTTGGGGCAAGGAGGAGGGTTGGTGTGGTGGGGGTATGAGGCTGATGCCAGCACAGTACTTGTTGAGACATATAGAGCGGAATCGACTGGTCCTGTTGGTGGTGGGTGTGAGGGGCAGAAATCGGTGCGCAGTCATCCAATGGTGTCCGCCATGGGGGAATGTGAATCCCACTGGAGGCTGGCGTGAAACCCATCTGCGTCCCGCTGATGCCATGCAAAGTAGGGCCTGGCTGGAATCGATTCACCCCCACCCCACCCCCCCCCAACCCCCGCCAATGTCTGATTTACCATAATGCCGGTGGGAAAAAAAACACACCAGCTCATATCATGTCTGGACACGTGTGATGGGCAAAGGCCAGGACTTACCTCTAGGGCCTTGCTCAGATCATGGACATCCGAGGAGCAGAAGATGCTGCAGCTCCACACCTATCGGACCCTGGAGGAACATGTGCATCACCATGCTGGGTGGACCCCCCATGCACATGGCTCCGACGCGAAGCAGCTCACAGAAGGTGGGAGGTCTCCGCCGATGCTTCGGAACATCACGGACTTGATCATGAGCTGCTCTGGATGATTGGCAACGGCGGGGAGAGGAAGGTCTAGCTGTGAGTGGGAGAAGAAGGCGTACTGGTGGGGTTGAGGTTGGGAGGATGGGGATGAAGGTGTCGGGGTTCAGGTCGGAAGCAGGTGGACAAAGGTTTCAAGGGAGCATGAGGTTGGGGGGAGACAAAGGTGTCAGGGGTGGATGAGGTTGGGTGGGGGGAATGAAGGCGTCAGAGGGATTGAAGTTGTGGGGGGGAGGGTCGAAGTTGTCAGGGGAAGGAGGGAGTACGGAGGGAGGAGTGTGTAATGGGGGAAGAATGCTGCAAGTGGGCAGGTAGCTATAAAGGGGGAGGAAGAGAGGAAGAGGGAGGGAGTTCAGAGGGAGAAAAATGTCTGGGTGGAGGAGGGAGTTCAGAGAGGGGAAGGTGTATGGGGGAGGAGGTAGTTCAGAGAGGAGAAGGTGTCTGGGGCAGGAGGGAGTACGGTTAGAGAAGGGAGTAAGAGGAGGGGATGTCCAAGCCAAAGTGCAAGGGAGGGGGTCTGTGGAGTCAATGGTTTCTCCTAGGGACAAAACTGAGGGGGGGCATGGTAGGAGGGAGTGGTGTGTGAGAGGAGGCAGAGGGAGCTGGTAGGGTGGGAGGGTGAGGGTGATATGGTAATGGTAGAAGGGGTGGCGGGGGTAGTTGGTGGGGATGTGGAGGCAGACACAGACGCTGGGGGTGGGAAGGAGATGGTTGGGAAGGTCAATGTGGATGGGGGTTGGAATTCTCTGGGAGGAAGGGAACGTGCTTGTTCACCTGGACATCCTGGAATGACAAGGGCTTAGATAGGTAGGTGACAGTGGGGAGGTGGAAGATGATGCTGTGGGGTCCAGAGTGATGGGGGAAAGGACATGGGTGACTGGGGGAGGGGAAAGGACAGGGGAACTGATAAGGTACCTGAGCACGACCATGGTTTTCAAATTGAAAATGAGCGGAGCCTCGTTTTGGATGGACACAGGTACTGCATGGGAGTGTGATCAGTGGATGGGCGGAGATGCAGGTCAGCTCAGATGGGCAACTGAAAGTGAACCTCAGCAGGCAGCACTGAAAGTGCTTGGGACAGTAAGATGAGTGTGATGGATGAAGGCTTTGTGTGCGTAGAAGAGTGCTTGCACGAGGCTCCGAAAGGCCCTGCCACACACACACACACACAGACACACACACACTTCTCCCTCCAGAATCACTTGTGGGCCGGCTGTGTGCAGCTGAACTGCTAGTGGGGGGAGGGAAATGCAGGGGGAGGACTCGCAAAGCCTGTAAATGAAGCTGAAAGATATTATCACACATTATTCATTGGAAGTGAAAATATTTTCAGATTATAAATTGACAAAATGTCTCCATTCATGCAACTACTTGTGATCAGAATTCCTTAACTTTTCCAGGCTCACCACTTCTAGGTGCTTCCCTGACATCTGCAGCAGAGGTGGAGACAGCCTGTGCAATGGTCGGCCCTGTGTCCTCTGATGACTTCAGCGTGCATCCTCTGGAGAGCCAAGGGCTTGAGGGCCCTGGCTTGCTTTGGTTGTTCTCCAAGGGGTTAGCTGCTCCCTCTGCGGTGACAGAGGATGGGGTTGAGGGGGTCACAGGCAAAGGGGACTCTTGCCCCCTCAACACTTCCACTGCAGGAACTCACCCATGGCTACCATGATGGATACAGGTCTGCACGCATCTTCGCATCCTGCTGGACCAGGGTCTCCATGGTGTCCACCATCCTTCCCATGGAGACCTCCATATGCACACATATGGGCACCACTTCATCAGAGAGCAGGTGGACGCACTCGTCTGACTCATGTGCCACCCTGCTGAGAGCTTCCAACAGCTCTGCGTGATGTTCCCCTGCCTTCTGCTGACTTTCCGTGATGAGTTGGAAAGTGAATCCATCTCGGACCTCACAGTCCTCCAAGCGTCAGGGAACTCGGAAGAGCCTGCCTCCTCCTGCTGCAGACACGTGTGCATGTGTGAACCCAAGCCTACTCTGCATTGAGGGCACACTGAGGTGTGAGTTACTGTGCTGGTGGAGGGTGTGGGTGAGCGCCGTGATAGGTCTTCGGTGGTGCTGCCCTCAGGGTCCTCATCTGAGATGGTCTCGGCACTGGGGTCAGGTTCAAGGTTGCCTGAGGGCAACAAGTCAGATGTGCCTAAAAGAGGAAGTGGAGATTATCCGTGCTTGGCAGCCGCATTGAACACAACCGTGGACTCAGAGTAGCATTGAGAAAGGGATGGTGCGGTGCAGGATCCTTATATGGGTGTTCACCACCGACCTCACCATCACTGCAAAAACGATCTACGTCCTCCTGGGCCAGATCCAACGAGCGATTCTCGGACAGAGTGAGGATCTTGATGTCCAGCACTCCACCCCCAGTCTGGGACCTCTCCTATTGATTGTGCGTGATCTTGCCCTGCATAAAGACAGATGGAGAGAGTGTGAGCAAGGCACATGCCAGGGCAAATGCGAAGGATGTCAGACATGTCTGTGTGCTGAGTGGAGCAATGCAAGTGTTGAGGAGGTCATCTCCAGAGGAGATGAGGCCAGACGGAGATGTGAGGGTGAGTGGGAGACAGTGAGTGGTGATGTCCCTTGAGCTGGCACTGAGTAGCCAGTGAATGTGTGATGGGATTGTGAGCAGTTGAGTTGAGAATGATGAGATGGTTGACCTACCCTGCCAGCACGGATGACATCATTCATCCATTTTCTGTGCTGGACAGCCGACCTCTCCTGGGCAGAGTTGGCACTGACCACCTCTGCCACCACCTCCCAAGCCGGAGTGGTGAAACTGATGGACCTCCTGTGGCTAGATCGGGGGTAGATGACATCATGGCGGGCCTCCACGGCAACCAGAAGGCTTCCCAGGGATTCATCACTGAATCAGAGTGGGAAGAGGTGAGGGGTGGGGGGGGGGGGGGGGGGGTGTGGTGTGTGTGTGTGGGGGCTGCATTTTTCTTGGCTTTTTGGGCAATGTCTTCACCAGAGCAGTCCTGGGTGCAAGTATTGAGAGCTGTGCATGCGGCTGCAGTTTAACTATGGCACCCGGCGTGAGGAAGCGGTGAGTAACGTGTGGCGGGCAAATCGGAGGCTGCCCACCAGCAATCTGGTGTGTTTCCCGTGAATGCATTATTAATGAGGTGGGACACATGGGGTGGGGGGTGGGGGGGGGACACAAAATGGCGTGAAAACCCACCATTGCAGCCAGTGGCTGAAACATCATTTTACCCGCCCACTACCTCCCTGAGTGCAAATCTGGGACAATTCCGCCCGTAGTCTTCACTTGACATATGTGAAGATTGACGGGATAAAAGGTATCCCTTTCTTGACAGCTACAACTTGCATTTAAATAGCGCCTTTCACGTCTAATAACATCCCAAAGTGCTGTACAGGAGTGTTACAAAGTAAAAACGAGCCCCTTTAGGCCATGTTAGGGCAAATAGCCTACAGCTTGGTCAAAGAGATAGGTCTTAAGGAACAGCGAGGCAGAAAGGTTTAGGGAGGGAATTCCAGAGATTAGGGGCCTGGGTGGGTGAAGGCACAGCCACCAGTGGCGCAGCGATTGTAATTGGGAATTCTTACGAGACCAGAGTTAGACGAGTACAGCTATCTCAGAGCGTTGTGGGGCTGGAGGGGAGTACAGAGCTGGGGAGGGGTGAGGCCATGGAAGGATTTGAGAACAAGGTTGAGAATTTTAAAGTCAAGGAGTCATGCGACCCAGGAGCTGCTAATGTAGGTCAGCGAGCGCAAGAGTGAATGGGATCTGGTGTGAGAAAGGAAAGGGGCAGCACTGTTTTGGATGATCTGAAGTTTACAAATGTGGGACGATGGCCAGGAGTACTTCAGAACAGTCAAAGTCTAGAGATAACAAAGGAGTAGTTGAGGATTTAGGCAGAAGATGAGCTGAGGCAGGGGTGGAGTCGGGCAGTTTTGCTGAGGTGGATATAGACAAGTCTTGGCGATTGTGCTTAGCTGCAACCATTCTAACTAGAACAGTAATAAAGAAACAGGCACCAACCACTGAGCTCCTGGAGCCTGTTGTCTTTCAATGAGATCATGGCTGATATGTGACTTAACTTTATATTGTCCATCTTTTTCCCCATATCCCTCAATCGGTTGACAGAAATCTGTCAATCACAAGATTTAAAATTAGCAATTGACCGAGCATCAACTGCCCTTTCTGAAGAGCATTTTAAAATTCTACCACCCTTCCTGTGAAGAAATGGCTCCTAATTTCACTCCCAAAGGCATTGACTCTAATTTTTAGAGCATTCATTCCCCTTAGTCCTGGACCCCTTAGAAATAGTTTTTTTTCCCCCCAATCTGCACGATCTGTTCCCCTTGAGGATTTTGTTGTTATTATGTTCCTTAGTCCTAAATTCCCTAATAGATTGTGGCAGTCTAATTGTGAGATGGAATTTCCACTTGGCGTGCATTCGGCAATTCTAGCGTAAATTGCACCCAAAATTGCGCCTGTTTTGAAAAGTGCCTTTTCCACCCCGAGTTTCTACGCAAACCTACCAGAATTCGGGAACATTTTATAACATGATTTAAAAAAAAATGTGCTTTCAAAATGTTCCTTGTTGTATCTAAGAATGGTAACGTGGTAACGCTTGATTTATAGATCTGGTTTATAGCGAAAACAAATTAAATCAGTGTCAACCTCCCACGCGTCATTTTAAATGACTAGGGATGACTTCTTAAAAAATGTACACAAAACTATTTTCTAATTAGGTTATGCTCCAGTAGTCAGTCCTTTCCTAAATTAAAATGAAAAATAATTTAAACCCTAATTAACAAAAGGAACCCATTAGTGATCGTTTGCCAGCAGATCCAGTTTAATTCCTGGGTGGTCCTTGGAGACCTGCGAATGACAGCAATCCGCTTGCCCAATAGTCACTCTGGAGCTCGGCTAGTTTTGAGGACGGGGTTCTGCATCTAGTGCCATGTTTTTAAATGCACAGAAGGATCGCGGAAGCTTGAGTTACGCCGCGCACAACTCGCAATTAAACTTCCGAGACCCTTTGCCCCAGTTGCAACCACGTCGGCTCAACTAAGCCGAAGAAAGCAACCCAATCGGTCGGAAAAGGCAACTGGGGACCGGACTGGGATCTACAGGGATGGCTCATCAGAGCAACAGTATTGTCACAATTGGCATGGTTGAGTGCTGCTTGAATTTAAATTAAGTTATGTTATTCGGAACAGAATAGAGGAAGTTTTATTCTGTGTCTAATCTATACTAGGGCTGATCTGCGAGTATATGCTAGGACAGTGTAGAAGGTGCTTTACTCTGGATCTAATCCATGCTTTAGGACGAGCCCGAGGACTGTTTGATGGAGACAGTGTAGAGGGAACGTCACTCTATATCTAACCTGTGCTGTACCTGCCCCGGGACTGTTTGATGGGGACAGTGTAGAGGGAGCTTTACTCTGTATCTAACCCCGTGCTGTACCTGTCCTGGGAGTGTTTGATGGGACAGTGTAGAGGGAACTTCACTCCATATCTAACCTGTGCTGTACCTGTCCTGGGAGTGTTTGATGGGGACAGTGTAGAGGGAGATTTGCTCTGTATCCGACCTGTGCTGTACCTGCCCTGAGAGTGTTTGATGGGGACAGTGTAGAGGGAGCTTTAGTCTGTATCTAACCCCGTGCTGTACTTGCCCTGGGAGTGTTTGATAGGACAGTGTAGAGGGAGCTTTATACTGTATCTAACCCGGTACTGTACCTGTCCCGGGAGTGTTTGATGGGACAGTGTAGAGGGATCTTTACTCTGTATCTAACCTGTGCTGTATCTGTCCTGGGAGTGTTTGCTGGGGGCAGTGTAGAGGGAGCTTTATACTGTATCTAACCCCATGCTGTACCTGTCCCGGGAGTGTTTGATGGGACATTGTAGAGGGAGCTTTACTCTCTATGTAAACCTTGCAGCCTCTAATCTTGTTAAGAAGGCTGTTAAATAAGTATACAGGATCCTTGGGTTTTTTAATAGAGGTCGAGAGTTCCGAAACCTTTATAAATCACTGGTTAAGCTATAGCTGGAATATTGTGTCCAATTCTAGGTGCAACGCTTTGGAAAAGCTTCCGAGATGGTGTAGAGGAGATTGACTGGAATGGTCAGTCCTGGATTGAGGATCTACAGTTATGTGGGAAGAATAGCAAAGCTGGGATCATTCTTCATAGAGCAAAGAATGTTAAGGAGAGATTTAATAGAGCTGATCAAAATTAAGAAGGGTTTTAATCAAGTAAATAAAGAGAAATTATTTCCTCTGATAGGCTCAGGAAATTGGGTGGCAGAAACAGATCCAGTAATAGGTTTGAAAGGGAAATTGGATAAATACTTGGGAGGAAAAAATACAGAGCTACTGGGTAAGTGCAGGAGGAGGGTCCAACTGGATAGCTTTTTTGAAGAGCCATCATAGATGGTCCGCACAACCTCTTTCTTTGTTGCATTTTGATTCTCTGCTTTTTAATACAACATGGAGATAGCTGCACTCTATTTACCCCATGCTATGCCTTGTCTGGTGATGTTTAATGGGGCAGTACAAAGGGAACATAGCTGTCTTGAGAATACTTGATTTTAACCCAAAGCATAACCCTAGAAAAATGTTGTATGCTCCAGGACCAATATTCATTGCCTTGATTAGAATGAAAATTCATTAGAAAAAAATAGAGCCTTTGAAAGCCCTATTCTATTTAATGAAGGATACATATAGCCCTGCAAAAATATACACAGGATGTATGATGGCCTTGGCCATATTGATATCGCAAGGGTTGGGAATTAGGAACAGAATGCTTGACTTGTTTCCACTATTGGAGGTCCATGTGTAGTGGTTAACATGAGCAATGCAACTGGGACAACAGATTTGTATTTTCAGCTGGAACCCATGTAACCATCTCCTTGTTAGCATCGCTCGCAGTTATAGGCTGCTCCACCATGAGAAATCTGATTGCTGAAAAGTAACTACGCATCACCATTTTAGCGATTTCAAAAGGACAGCTTGTGTCTTTGGGAGTTCTGCAACTGCTCACCTGCACTTTTGCCTTGGAATTCCACGTTAGCCATCCCTAAAACTGACCCTCAGACTAAGCCTCTCTAGTCTCTAAATTATTCTTGTTGCCCATAAGCTCTTTGCAGGAAAGCTCTTCAAGAAAAAAAGACTGGAATACATATGGAGCCTTTCGTGACCTCAGGAAAACACTCTGGAGCCGAGGAAGTACGTTTTGAAGTGTATCCACTGTCATAACAAGGAAATTGCCTGCCAATTTACACACAGCAAGCTCCCAGAGAACAAGCAAAATGATAATGACCAGATAGTCTGTCTGTTGTCATGTTGATTGATAAATAATAGACATCTGCTCTTCTTGGCAAAAGTGCCATAGGATCCTTTACATCCAAATGGCAGATGGGGCCTCGGTTCAATGTCACACCTGAAAGTCAACACCTCTGACAGAACGGCACTTCTCGCTACTACACTAGAGTGTCAGCCTTGATTTTTGTGTTCAAATTCTTTAATGGACTTGAACCCAGAGCCTTGTGCCTCAGAAGCGAGCAGTGCCAAGTGAGCTACAGCTGATGCACTAGTGTCGATTGAAGAATAGATATTGGCTTGGAGACGGGGGAGAACTTCTTACTCTTTCCCGCATTTTGCTTTGGGATCTTTTACATCCAACTAAGAGGACAGATAGGGTATTCCTGCAAAGGTCATTTGCTGCCTGCAGAGGCAAATCAAACTGGAAGGAATATTTCAGGGATAGCCCAGCATTTCACTGGGAATCCGGCCAGTCCTCAAAAGCTAATGCTGTCTCAACCTCCTTGTTTTTGCACATGGAGGAAGTTAAATTCATGGGATTAAAGGGGCACTGGCTGCTTGGACATGAAATTGACTGAGAGCCAGAAAACAAAGTGTAGTTGTAAACAATAGCGTCCCCCCAAAAAATCCGTATTAGCACCACAGCTCTTATATTAATGACCTGGATTTGGTTACGTAAGGCATAATTTCAAAGTTGGCAGATGGCGTGAAACGCAATAAAATTAGGCTAATAACAGACTTTGAGGATGATAAAGGCGATGGTGAAATGGGCAGAAACATGGCAGATGTAATTGAATGCAGAGAAGTGTAAAGTGATGCATTTTGATTGGATATAAGCTAAATGACATAATTTTAACATGAATGCAGGAAAAAGAGAGACCTAAAGGGGTACATACACAGATCTTTGAAGTGGCAGGATGAGTTCAGAAAGCTGTTAAGAAGGCTTTTGGGATTCTTGGGCTTATGAATGGAGGTGTGGAGTACAAATGCAAGGAAGTTACGCTAAACCTTTTAAAATAAATAACTGGTTAATGTTGTATGTTGTTGTGGTTGTCTAAGGAAGAGGTTCAGAGGCATAGAGTCTGAACAGCAACTATTTTTCATAGAACATAACTATGTTCAGATATACAAGGCAATGAGACGAAGTGGTGGCATAGTGGTAATGTCACTAGGTTGGTAATTCAGAGACCCAGAGTAGTTCTCTGGGGATCCAAGTTCCAATCTTACCTTGGTGATGGTGGAATTTGAATTCAATAAAAATATCTGGAATTAAAAGTCTAATGATGACCATTAAACCACGTTGATTATCTAAAAAACCTATACAAGACAATGGGCTTCTTCAGTCCAAGCCCATATCCAGTCAGACCACTACTAGTCACGTGACTCCCTTTACATCACCTTGTGGGCGGTACTGTTTCCCCTGTCCCACATTAACCATTTCAGTCCTGAACACCCTAATACTACACCTCCCCCTGCTCAAGTCTTTATCCAAATATTTTTGCATTTATATTTACATGCTACCCCTTCTCCCCCACCGAGTGTCTGGCTTCACAGGTTTAAATGATTTGGAGGTTTCACGGCTCTCCCTGTGTTCTTTTGAAGCTTGAAGAATTGGTAGTCTCAATTTGAATCTCTGTGTTCTGACTTGGCTGTTCTTCAATAGAAGCTGCAGTATCTGGTGTTTTGTTTGTTTGAGGTTCAACAATTGATCCTTTTCTTCCTCTCCTTGCTTTGATACTTTTCCCTTTCATGGTCAGATGTCATGGGTTTATCCCTTTCTTTACATTGACTATGCTCCCTATCCTTGTTCATTGAATCGGTGCTGGTCCTTTTTAACAATTTTGTCTGCCATGCTTTGCTTTTAGAGTGATGACTCTGAGTAGTCCCTGGTCCCAGAAGTTTTGGGAAATCTTGGATTGTGGCCTTCTGAGGTGAGAAAGGCATTTGATTAACGGCTTGCTCCTGTCCAATTGCAGTAATGCCGATGTGGTAGGAAGGTCAGTATCCTCTAATGTAGAAGAGGTGGACCTCACCTGATTGGATTTTGTTTCTAGCTCTGAAACCATTTGGTTATTTGCACACTGGGCCACCAGTTCTGGGGATAAATCAGTATGGATGTACTTACAAAGGCGTCAGTATTGACAGGTGAATACAGGACTACCAGCACCTCCTATCACCTGGGCTTTGACTGCGATCCTCTGACAATTCGCTGAGTGGTGAAGAGTCACGGTCGCACTCAGGCACTCGTTGATCCAGCTGGTCCGTTTCCTCTTCAGGCTAAAGAAGGTCACCTTCGTCTGTTTAGAAAGGAGCTGGATTATCTGCCTCAGCAAATATTGTCAAAAATTCTGCAATGAAACCCCAGTCAAGGCCATCAGTGCTGCTGGATGGTTTGAGAGTCTCCAGCGTGGTATACGCAATGACTATCTGTTCCTTGACATCTTCTTCTGTTTTGGTGAGGTTGAGGGCAACACAGATATTGAGGCTCAGGAGAGAAAAGTCCTGATTGCGAATCACATATAGCCTCTCCAGTATCTGCTTGTTCCCTTATTAGAACAGTTCTAGAAGCATGCCTATAACTGGTAGTCTGATCCCTCCTGGGCCATATAATGGTGCGTCTTTTGTCCCCAGCCGTTTGGCTAGCCATGGTTCTCTATAAGACAGGACTGTCACACTTGCTGCTGTATCTGATTTAAAATGAGTAATATACCCACTAACGCATATGTCAGCATCCCAGAAGGTGTATCTGGGATCTTTAATCTCGCCTTCCATTGTTGTTCTTTGTCTTGGTGTGATTCTTCAATTATGTTGATGGCTTTTTGTGTGAAGATGCACTGGTGATCCTTTATGTTTAGAGGTTTTTTATCTGCACATTTTCCTAAAGTGACCCATTCTTTCACCGTGAAAACATTCTTCCAAGCTTTCAGGACACTATTCGTGCCTGTGAGGCTCTTTGGAGCCACAGCTCTGTCGTGGTTTGCTGCTATCTTGAGTCTTAATTGCACACGGCCTTCTTTGCCCTGGAGTGTCTTTCGCATTTCATTGTTTAATAAGCTGTACTGTCACTGGGGATATTCTGAAACATGGTCTGTCTTGACCTCTTAATATGTGTCCTCTTTGCTGACAGACCTCAGATTGCCTGACAACCTGTATCGCCTTCTCCAAAGTTAGATCATCTTTGGATTGATGCAGGTCATAAAGGATATACCCAAACTACTGTGCCGATCTCGTATCAGCTCAGACCTAAGGTCACCATAGTCACAGCCTTCAGCCAGCTGATACAAGTCATTGATGAAGGCTTTTGGATACTTGCTCTTTCCAAAATGTTATTACTCTGGAGATTAAAGAAACTGGCAAAGAATTTTATGACCTCTTCAAATTTGTCAGATGATTCATGAATGCGTGGCCAGGCTATCACATCATCAGCAATTGAATGAATTGGATACAAAAAAACATTAACTTGCTCAGCCTCTGATTTATTATTTAATCCTGATGCAATTCTGTATCTTTAAAACCTCCTCCTCCATGGTGCCCAATTCTGTGCCAGGCCTGGCCCTTCCTTCTGCCTAAAACATTCTGGAAAATTTTGAGTTCACTGCTGTTTTCAGCTCAGGAGAGGCTTGCCTTGAATTTTTAAGATGGTACTGCGGTAATCAAATTTTCCCACGCTGATTGGAGCTTTTAGATACCCGCTGTGGTTACTGAGCCATTTCAAACCTTCTCTGCATCTCAGGAATAATCATCAAAGCAATTATTAAGGACAGTTAGTTATTTTGCTGTCGCTGGAGGATGAATTTACTAGCCAACATTTTTCTTCATTCTTTTTCACCACACGGTCGCCACGTGTTATGGCACTGACTCTGGATTTGGACTGTGACATATTTCAAGCTGAGCACCTAAAAATGAACTGTCCCCCTGTAATAGGCTTGGTGTATTGGACAGGTTTCTTGTTAGAAACAGTAAGCTTTATTTACAGAGATCCTGGTAAAGTTACATGCTTGAACCAGGTCCACAACTAGAAATCTCCACCCCTAAGATTGCCCGTGCTTAGGGCTGATTCCTCTGTACAGTCAAATGATCCCCAAAAAAGAAGAAAGGTTTTACTTACAATGACTACATTCCTCCCCCTTTCATTTTGTATTACGTCTTATTTACAATAATATCTTAATCCATAACATATACAAATATACACAGTTCATGCAATTATGGATTAAGTCACTGAGGTGGTTTTCTGATTCAGTTAGAGCAAAGTAGCTCCACGGCTTGAGATTTTTCCATTGGATCAACTTGATCAGGAACTGTGGCATCAGGGACATCCTTAGACAATGGAGTTCAGAATTATTTACTTCAACGAAGACATCGTGTATGTCTATTCTATGTCGATCTCAGGGATCAAAGGTCCGATTTCGATTTCAGGTGGAGTAACTGGTTGTTGGAGTGTCTCTCTATTTCTTAGATGGTCCACATGTTTATGAACAATCTGGTTTTCTACTTCCAATTGACATGACAAAGGCCCTGTTTCAAAGACGATTATACCAGGAACACATCTAGGTCCATTTCCAAAATTTCACACAAAAATTTTCACTCTTTACTGTGAATCTCATGATTCACTTTCTAACTACACTGGTTCTTCTCTAATTCTCCCTCCCTCCTTAAGTTAGGAAACACCAGACCCAACCATGTACAAAGGCAGCATTTCATTAGTAATCCAGTGTTGAACCCATAGTTGCTTGAGGAGTCACGCAATAGTTGAAAAGAAATCATGAAATTCGTGTTTCTAATGTTCCTTCAGATAATTTCTTCATTCCTGTTTTGAAGGTTTGCATTGGTCCTTCTTCAAACCCATTGGATGAGGGATGATATGGTGCCGTTTTGATATGTTTAATCCCATTTAAGTTCATAAATCTGTACGAGTGAAAGCAGTACCGTAATCTGAAACAATGACTTCTGGTAGGCCATGTACACTAAAACATTGGTGCAGCTTTTCAATAGTTGCACATGATGTTGGTGATCTAACTTCTTACACATTCATCCGTTTAGAATGCACATCGATGATCACTAAAAAGTGGTAACTAAAAATGGACTTACACAGTCTAACCCAGGGTCGACCAGGCCACTCCCACGGAGATGAAACAGGCAACTTTTGTTGTTGCTGACACTGGAGACAGTGCTTGACCATGCTTTCAATGTCACTGTCTATGCCTGACCACCAGACATAGTTTTGCACAAGCATCATCATTTTGGAAATGCCTGGATGTGCACTGTGAAGCTCTGTCAAGAGTGGTTCTCTTCTTTGCAAAGGGACGACAACTCTTCCCCCCCCCACACAACAAGATTCCATCTTGACACCTTAATTTAGTCTTATGGGCATAGCATGGTTTTAACTCTTCAGAGACTTGTGCGTTTTAATATCCTTGTAATACCTGTTCTCAGACTCTTGATAAAATTGGGTCCCGGTTTGTCCAACTCTTAATTTGCTTTGCACAGACCAACAAGGAGTTCAGGAAATTCAACACCAGTACAACTTCTTGTGGCACTGGGGCATGTATAAAGCTCTCTGGCAAATGAAGATGACTGAGGGTGTTTGCATTTGCTATATGGACACCTAGATGGTGCATAAAGGTATGCCAACAAAATCAAAGCTCATCTTTGAATACTGGCAGAGGCTATTAGTGGAATTGCTTTACCTTCACTAAACAAACCCGTTAGTGGCTTGTGATCTGACACTATGGGCAGAATTTTCCAGTCGGCGATTTGGGGGCAGGGCCTGCTCGCCGACGGGAAAGTGACGCGGGATGATGTTGGGAGGAACCCCCGACTTCATCCTGGTCCATTTAACTATTGAGGAAGGCAGGCGGACAGCCAAATCAGTTGTCCGCCCACCGACCTGTCAGTGGCCAATTAAGGCCATTGGCAGGATAATTAAGATCATTAAAGACCCTGCCCTGGCGGGATGAGGTTTCATATCCATTTTTAAAAACTGTAATAAAGTTTATGTGCTTCTTATTAACATGTCCCATCTCGGGTGACATTGTCACATGAGGGGGACATGTTAATAATTTTTATAACTTTCTATTTTTCAAGTTTTTTACACTGTCAGTAATCTCGCTGAGACAGCACTTAGTCTCAGGGAGCAGTGCGCTCTTCTGTGTACATGCGCGATAGAGCGCATTCTGACAGATGGGGATTCCCTCACCCCTCCCCCCCCGCCCCGCACAGGAAGGACATGGCACTTCCTGTCGGGCAGGCCACTGGGCAGTCCTTAATTGGCCCGCCCACTCAAAATGGCGGCAGGCCCCGTTTTGGCGGCGGAATTCAGCTGCCCGCCCACCACCGAGCTGGTGGGACCCACCCGCCCATCAAGGGAAAAATTTTGGCCTATGTCGACCATGCAAATATTGATGAAATTTCTTTACTCCAAATATTACGAATCAGTTTTCTTTTTCAAGTTGTGAGTAACCTTTCTCGGCTGCAGGGAGGGCTCTGGAGACGTATCCTATTGGCTTTTTGGAACCATCTTCCATCCTGTGCGACAACACCACTCCCACACCGTAGGGAGATGCATCACAGGTTCCTATCAATTCTTTTGATGGGTCACAAGGTACTAACGGACATGATGAGTGTAAAAACCCTTTTTTGTGGCAGTGGTCGCATTCTGCCACTTTAAACCTGCAAGTTTCTGGTACATGGTTTACCCCGAACATCGGCAACAAATTAATTTCTGAATCGCTGGTGAGATGCTTCCAGTATTCCTCTTTGTTTTCCGAGTGGTAGGAGCTGTTTCCTGCTTCGCAGTTGTCGCTCTGGTTTTCACACCACACCCGGCGGTCGGTTCCCACCCCAACTGAAGAACGGCACCATGTTGCACACCCTTCAAAGCCTGCAAGCCCCTCTCTGCAATCTCCATTGTCAGCACTGTTTCTATGGCATACTTCAAGTCAATATTAACTTCTGCAAGTAAACGGCACCAATGGCGTGGCCATGCACACCGCAAACCAAACAACCTCGCAACATGTTATTGAGAGCATCTCCGAAGTCACAGTGTTCAGTCAACTGTTTTAACTTTGTGATATACATTGCGACTGACTCCCCCGGGGCGCTTACTCTAAAGTTGAACTCGAATCTTTGCATAATCACCGACGGCCTCAGCTGAAAATGTGTCTTCACGAAGTCTACTAGCTCGTTAAAAGATTTGAAATTGGGCACGCTCGGTGCTGTCAGACTACGGATGAAGTTATACGTCTTGCTTTCGCAGACACTTGGAAGAATTGCTTTCTGCTTCTCCACAAAGTAGAAACCTGGGTGCTCTATGTACTGACTCCAGTCTTCCATGGACAAGTCGTAGGGGTCGATTGTTCCGAAAAGTGGCATGACTGGTGAGTATACTTTTCTTCCTTCCCATAAAAAGTGAAATGCTCACATTCAGGAGACAAGGTTCAGTGTGAGAGCTATCCCTTTTTCATCGCCACTTGTAATAAACTCAGTGTACCAGACTGATTTCTTGTTAGAAACAGTAAAATTTTTTTACAAAGCTCCTGATGAAACTACATGCTTGAACCAGGTTCACGATTAGAAAGCTCTGCCCCCAAGATTACCCACACTTAGGGCTGATTCGTCTGTATAGTCACATGACCCCCAAAACAGTATGAAAGACTTACTTGCAATCGCTACACTTCCAATGCTACCTTGTTACCGCACCTTGTTTAGAAACTTTTTAAAGCCCTTTTTGAAGTTTGCTCACACTTCTTCGATCATCACTGGGTTCTTTTGATATCTACTTTTCAGTTGGGATTTTCAACAGACCTCCATGTACAATGGTGGATTCCTTCTTGAGCTGCACAGTCGATTTCTTCTCTGCCTCTCAGCCTCCACATCAGTTATGGAGCTTTTATGACGATTTCCAACTGTTTCATCGACTCCTTCCATTTTCACCTTTTTTTCCACATCAGACTGCAGATCTTTCAGGTTTTGATTACTGAGATTTTGGGATACTTCACCTGCTGCCGCCATGTTGTACGTTGTTGTGGTTGTCTAAGGAAGAGGTTCAGAGGCACAGAGTCTGAACAGTCACTATTTATTGTAGAACATAACTATGTACAGATATACAAGACAGTAGGGCTTCTTCAAGCCAAGCCATGAGCAATCTACATTCAGACTACTGCTAGTCATGTCACCTCCTTTACACCGCCTTGTGGGCTGTACTGTTTCCCCAGTCCCACATTAGCCCTTTCAGTCCTGAACACCCTAATACTACAGTTAAACCTTGACAGGCTATTATGCCCAATTCTGGGTCCCACACTTTAGGAAGGTGTCAAGGGCTTGGAAAGGGTGTGGAGAAAATTTTACTAGAATGGTACCAGGCATGAAGGACTTCAGTTATGTGGAAAATTTAGTGAAGCTGGGATTGTTCTCCATTACGCAGAGAAGGCGAGAAGGATTTATCAAGCTGTTCAAGAACATGAAGGGCCTGTGACTAGAGGACATGGATTTAAGATAATTGGTAAAATTAATGGAGAATTCTCCAAAAATTGGAGAATGCTTTCTCATAGTGAGTTGTTGTGATCCGGAACACTGCCCAAAAGGGTGGTGAAAGCAGATTTAATAATAATTTTCAAAAGTAATTTGGATAAATACTTGAAGGGAAGAATATTGCAGGCCAATTTGCTGGGTAATGCGGAAGAAGGAGAGCAGAACTGGTGAAGGCATGATAGGCCGAATGGGCTCTTTCTGTGCTGCTGTATTTCCTCTATGAAAGGATTAGATATAACTATGGTACCTCATAGTCTCTCAAAAGTCATCGTGGCGGTCCTGCTTGTATTATGTCTTTATTTACAGGCTCAGATCAATGTCACGAGTCAATCACCAATCTAATAATTAGATTTATCTTTTGCTCTGTTCAAATTGTGACATGGTTTCTCTGCTTCAGGATGAGATTTGACCATTTTACCTCACGTTAATCCAGAAGTGGTCTCATGTAGGAAGCAAATAATCCTTGGTGAAGCTCCAGCAATTCAGGAAATGAAAGACAAATATTCATTTTTTTACCTCTCGAAGACACCGGCCAAACTTTTGAAAGTTATGTGTTTTATACAGGAACATAGGACTTAGGAACAGGAGTAGGCCATTCAACCCTTAGAACCTGCTCCACCATTCAGTAAGATCATGGTTGATCTGGCTGTGGTCTCAACTCTACTTTCCTATCTGCCCCCGTCCATAACCCTTGACTTCCTTGTCTATCAACATCTATCTGACTCACCTGTGAATAAATTCATTGACCCAGCCTTCACTGCTTTCTGGGGAAGAGTATTCCACAGGCTAATGACCCTCTTGAGAGAAAAAAGTTCTCCTCATCTCTGTCTTAAAAGGGAGACCTCTTATTCTTAAACTGTGTCCCCTGGTTCTAATCTCCCCACAAGACGAGTCATCCTCCCAGTATCTGCCCTATTAACTGCCTTCAGCATCTTATATGTTTCATTAAGATCACCTCTCATTTGTCTAAACTCCAATGGGTATACACCTAACCTGTTCAACCTTTCTTCATAATGCAACCCCTTCATCCAGGAATGACTCCAGTGGATCTTCTCCGAACATACGAATTAGGAGCAGGAGTAGGCCACTCAGCCCCTCGAGCCTGCTCTGCCATTCAATAAGATCATGACTACTTTGATTGTAACTTTAACTCCACATTCCTGCCTAGCCCCGATTGACTTTCACCCCCCTTGCTTATCAAGTATCTATCTAACTCTGCTATCTTAAAAATATTCAAAGGCTCTGCTTCCACTGCCTTTTGAAGAAGAGAGTTCACGACCCTTGGAGGTAAACCTTCTCTAAACTACTACCAACTCATTTACATCTTTCCTTAAATAAGGAGCCCAATACTGTATACAGTATTCCATATGTGATCTCACCAATGTCCCGTATAACTGAAGCATAACTTCTGTACTTTTGTGTTCAATTTTTACAAAGATTCTTTCTCAGGACTTGCGCCAGCATTTTTATTGCCCATTCCTAATTGCCCTTGAGAAGGTGATGGTGAGCTGTCTTCTTGAACCATGTGGTGTAGGTACACCCACAGTGCTGTTAGGGAGGGAGTTCCAGGATTTTGACCCAGTGACAGTGAAGGAACGGCGATATATTTCCAAGTCAGGATGCTGTGTGACTTGGCGGGGAATTTGTAGTTGGCGGTGTTCCCATGTATCTGCTGCCCTTGTCCTTCTAGGTAGTAGAGGTCGCAGGTTTGGAAGATGCTGTTGAAGGAGCCTTGGTGAGTTGCCCTTGCAATAAATGATAACATTCTATTAGCTTTCCTAATTACCTGCTACACCTGCATATTAACTTTTTACAATTCATGCACTAGGACACCCAGATCCCTCTGCATCTCAGAGCTCTGCAATCTCTCACCACTTAGATAGTCTGCTTTTTTATTCTTCCTGCTTTTAAAGTAATTATGTCCTTTTACAAATTTCAAATATCTTCAGGATCATGCAATGGTCCTGGTAAACCTGGAAGAGTTGCAGTCATTCGGATTGTATTGTACAAATTGTCTGCCAGGGAACCAGTTCCTGCACAAGTTGAAGGTTTATGGTGCAGCTCTACCTGATCCATGAAAGATGCTGGAAAATTCAATCAACCTTCAAACCCATCACTTCAGGATGGTCAACACAAAAACCCAATTACCCATCATCTGAGCCTACAGTTACTGTAGACTTCATTACTCTGGAAGATAAGACTGAGCTTGCTGAAAATGACCATTATAAGGCTTGTAGCAATTGAATTCCTGAACAGTGTTCTCATTCCAATGGCTTTGCCTAATGTCCTATCCGGCTGAGGAGACTACATGCTTGCCTGTACCCTTGCTCCTTACTCGTTGATAAAGTAGCATCACTTCCAGTATCTAGATATTCAGGAGTGTCTGTTACTATAAAGGCAAGTAGCCCCAGACTTTAGTATATTGTGCATAACCCTGAATAATTACCTTTTGGTAGTTAAGCAATAACTGATTGAGTGTATCCTGCTTTTCTTTTGCCTATGTTGTGGCCAGTGCAGTTGGTAAAGTAGAGTTATTCAAAAATCCCAGACGGAAACTTTAAATAGCTGTCATAACCTATAATTTTAAGTGTCATGTTTGAGTTGCGACTCTAAATTCAGGAATCAGACCATCAGTTCTCGAGGTTTTACATTAAACTAAATAAAACATTTTATCAATTTACACAGGTTAAAATATATTTACACATGGCTACAAATCACTACTATCACAACTTTTAACAAATTTCCAAACTAATCTCCATTAAGGCAACAGCAACCTATAGACTTAACCAGACACCAGGCAAAGCATTTTCACCTTACAAAGTCAAAATGAGGTTCTTTTCACTTTGGTTCCTGTGGAGCCAGTTGGAGACTTACAGCTGCCTTTTGATTTCACATTGCCTCTGCTCTGCATACCCGAAAACTGCTGAAGTTATACCTATCACTCCCATTGAATGTTAATTCTCATTGTATCAGCAACCTCTGAATTAAACCTCTAACAATAAAACCCCTTTCATACCAACTTTATTAGTAATATAAACATATCGCTTGGTATCTGCTAGATAGGTGTTAAGTTTTCACCCCACTTCTTGAATGCTCTATTCAAAAAATGCAAATACACGCTATCTGTCTGACATATTAGAACTAGTACACATCAAAGCACCCAGACTAGCTGGCTTTAATCCTACTAAGACACATCCACAAAATATTTTTCTTTTAAAATATATTATATACATTAATAGCTTCATGACAGCCCAGCAGAGTGAGATATCTCTAAAGAGACCTCAACTGAAAGATTAGCAACTACCTGGCGTAACCTGATGCTAATGAGGACCCAGGGACCTGGAAGGCAGCTATACCTTAGTAGGACAACTCTCCAAGCAGTAACGTAAAGGAATAGGATTTTGTATTCAGTTCTTTTGCAGGCCCAAGACGCGTTGACCTTAAGAGCTTCCTGTAGGAGGATGGAGGAGATACTGAAGTTTGTTGAGCACAATAAGTGGAGGACAAAGATGAAAGACTCAAATTCATGATTTCTTGAAACAATGATCCTTTGTTAATCCGTCACTTCCCATTTTCTTCTTGTGCGGACTGGAGTTCAGGTTCTAACTTCTTTCAACTTCCTTTCATATTTAGGCAGATGTGTCCCTGATTTTTATTTTTGAAACACTCATCCTACCGAACACTGTTATGAAGGTGATGGGTTCAAATCCCTCTTCAGGACTTGAGTAAATAATGTAGGCTGGCACTCAGTGCAATACTGAGGGGGTGTTCCATTATCAAAGGCACCACCTTTTGGATGAAACATTAAATTGAAGTCTCAATCTGCCAAAGATACCGTGGAGCCAATCATGGAAGAGCAGGTATTTACCCTGGGATCCTGGCCAACATTCATTAGCTTCAATAAATGTAACAAAAACAGATCCACTGGTCATTTATCTAATTTCTGTTTGTACAACCTTGCCATGCACAAATTGGCTGCCTCATTTGCCAGCATGCTAATAGTGACTACACTCTAAAAATAACTAGTTCCCTGTGAAGCATTATGTGAACTCTTGAGGATACAAAAGCCATGTATAATCCAATTTATTTTCAAGAAAGCATCTGTCAACAAGCAGCCACTAGGATTCTGGCTGAAAACCTCATAAATTGACAGGTTTCCCTCCAAAAGGATCGTTGGAATTCTGGTTGAAAGCCTCTTCAATGGACATGGTTCCATCTGCTTGTTTTCTCTGCAATACTTATAGCGAGTGGAGCACATCTTTCATTTGAAGAGTGGTGACTATTGCTCTCACGGGGTGAGTAGTCAACATTTTTTTCTGAGAGAAATGGTCAAGTTCTGCTGGGATGTCACTGAGCCACAATTACAATTTAGATCAAAGCAGAAATAAAAAGGTGGGGGGGGTGCATTTAATTATACAACAGTCAACATTTGCAAAGTAAAATGGAATATAGAATAAAGCAGTGATTGCCGATTGTTAATCAGTGCTAATGTACCATGAATAAATCAGTGATTATGTACAAGCAACCAGTGATTATACAAAGTTCACGTGATTATAAATGTACTGTGATGGTATACAGGCAAAATATCATCATAGTCAGCCAAGAATATATGCGATCAGTCAGAAATTGAGCAGTGTCATTTAGTGATCGTCCGCAGTCAATTATTATACATAATTAGTGTTTAGCAGTCCACTATATGTAAGCAGCCAGTGATTATGTCCAGTCAGTGATCACACAAGTGATTATATACAATCAGTGATAATGCACAGTCAAAGATTAAATACTGTCAGTGATCATGCAGTCAGAGGTTACATGCAGTCTGTGATCACACGGTCACTGATTATGTACAGCAAGTGATCATTCAATCATAGGAACTTTCCGATAGGACTTTGGAGCAGGAATAGGCCATTCAGCCCTTCCAGCCAACTCTGCCATTCAATAACATCAGGTTGTGGTCTCAACTTCAATTATATATTCAGTGATTATATACAGTCAGTAATCATTCACAGTCAGTGACACACACACACACACACACACTCAGTGATCATTCACAGTCAGTGATTATATATAGTCAGTGACGCGCGCACAGTGATTATATGTAGCCAGTAATCACAGTCAGTGACACACGCAGCTGGTGATTATATACAGTTGGTGATCATATACAGTTTTATAGGTTCTATCTCACCTCAATCATTTTTATTTTTGATTAGTTCATGGGTTGTGAGCCTAGCTGGCAAGGTCAATCCCTAATTGCTCAATAGAGACCTCTGAGCATCACTAGATGAGAAAGTTGCCAAGATGACAGCCCATTGGTTTTGTAGCCACCTCTCCCACTCAGCACATCTTTCCAAGGCCAAGATATATACGTCAACATTGTACTCTGAAGTCATTTTCTGCAGCATCAGATTGGCTCAGATTGGTTGGATGGAACATTCCTACCCCTCCCCCAACGGCACTGCTGCCTCATTTCAGCAATCTCTACCTGTCCCTGGACAACCTGGTTCATCAGTAGTTGAGTGGTCCCCATTGGGCCTCAATCTGGGTGGTCCTCTTTTTTCTTTAATCCTTTCACAGGATGTGTGTGTCACTGGCATTTATTGCCCATCCCTAACTGCCCTTGAGAAGGTGGCGGGTAAAGCAGTGCTTCGACCTCTAGACAAGCTTGTGTCGTTCACTCCAGTTCACTTAATATTTCCTCCACAAGGGATGGTCTCCTTCTTTTCATGTCAAAGACTTCAATCCCATTTTAGGTATTGCAGGGGTCAGTTTAACTTTTGTATGGCACTGGGAGAACACAAGAACATAATAAATATGAGCTGGAATAGGACTTATGGCCCATTGAGCCTGCTGTGCCATTCAATAAAATCATGGCTGGTATTCTGACTGAACTCCATTTTCCCTCTTGCCTGCTCCCCACATCCTTTTATTCCCCGAAAGTCCAAAAATCTGTCTTCCCAGCCTTAAATATACTCAACAGTGGAACATCTACAACTCTCTGGGGCAAACCTAACAGCTTACATTCCCACCTAGCTTTTACCGTGCTTTGTGTGAGATCTTATCAAATGCCTTTTGGAAATCCAAGTATCCAACATCTACTGGTTTCCCTTTATCTAGCCTACTAGTTACATCCTCAAGGATACTGATGAATTCGTAAAACACAATTTCCCTTCTGTAAAACCATGTTGACTTTGTCTGATCGTACAATGATTTTTTATTGTTAAGGCTTCCTTAATAATAGATTCCAGCATTTTCCTAATGACTGACAGGCTAATAAACCTGTAGATCCTTGTTTTTTTTTTCTCTTCCTCCTTTCTTGAATAGCAGTGTTACATTTGTCAACTTTCAATCTGCAAGGACCACGCTAGATTCCAGAGAATTTAGGAAAATCATAACCTGAGAATCCACTATCTCTGCAGCTCTTTCTTTCAGAGCCCTTGTATGTAGGCCATCAGGTTGTGGGATTTTCTCAGCTTTTAGTCCTTTAATATTCTTCAGTACTTTTTCTTTGCTGATATTAATTACCTTACGTTCTTCACTCATATTATCCCCTTGGTCACACTCTATTCCTGATATGTAATTTGTGTCGTCTTCTGTGGATATAGACACAAAATATTTGTTTAAAAACTTTGCCATTTCCTCATTCCCCTTGATAAATTCACCTGACTGCCTCCAAGGGACCACCGTTTATTTTAGCTACTCTCCTACTTTTTATAAAGTTTTAACAATCTGTTTTTATATTTCTAGATAGTTTACTCTCATATTCTAATTTTGCCCTTTTTATCAACACTTTGGTTTCCCTTTGCTGGTATCTGAGACTCTCTCAATCCTCAGACTTAATATTATTCTTTGCAAAATTATAAACCACTTCTTTTAATCTAATACTATCCATAACTTACCTAGTAAGTCACAGATGGATTGTTCTGGCTGAGTTTTTGTTTTTTTAATGAAACATATTTTTGTTGAATATTTTGAATTGTTTATTTAAATGTTTCCCACTACTTATTTACTGCCATAACTTTTATTCTATTTACCCTGTCAATCTCAGCCAGCTCTCCCCTCATAAATTTTATTCAGTTTACCCAGTCAATCTTAATCAGATTTTCACTCATAACTATGTAATTGGCTCTGTTTTAAGTCTTAAGCTTCTTGTTCAAGACTAGAGTATGTCACTTTCAAACTTAATCTGGAATTCAGTTGTATTATGATCATTTTTTTCAATCTTTTCTTTTATTTCAATCAGATATTTTACTTTGAGATTACTAATTAAACCTGCCTCATTGCACAATACTAGATTTAAAAAGCTTCATCCCTAGTTGGTTTGACCATGTATTGTTCAAGGAAGCTGTGACCGAAAGCATCCCACAGATTCATTCTCCAGACTACTTTTGCCAATTTAACCTGTCCAATTTATATGAAGATAAAATTCCTCCACAATTATTACGTTGAGGCTTTCAAAAGAGAATTGGGCCATTATCTGAAAAATAAAGAAAATACGGTGCTGCAGGGAAAAGATAAGAGAGTAATGTGGTGGGGGTGGGGTGGGGGGGGTGGGGGGGATTCCTCCTTCAGAGAGTCAGCACAGACACAGTGGACTAAATGGTGGCCTCCTGTGCTGTAATCATTATTATTCTATGATTGCCTTTGTTAAAAACTCCAATTATTATTTGCTTGATGCCCTGTCCAGAATATAACTACTGTTAGGGGATCTATAAACTTCTCCCACCAGTGTTTTCTGGCCCACTTCATTCCAAATCTCCACACATACTTATTCTGCTTCCTGATCCCCTCACCAATGTCTTCCCATCACCCTTTACAACCAAGGCTCCCCTCCTCATTTTCGAATCTGTCTGTCTTTTGGAAATGTGTACCCTGAAATACTTATTTTCAGATTTGGTAATCTTGTAACCATGCCTCCATAATGGCAATCAGATCTAAATCATTTATCTCTGTTTGTGTCACTAGTTCATCTATTATTTTTGTGAATGCTTTCAGATACAGAGCCTTTAATTTATTTGTACTGCTATTCTTTTGCATTGACCTTATTCGTTGATGTACTATTATCATTAAATTCCCTGTCCTTACCTGCCCTACTCTGCTTGTCTTTATCCAAATCGCTACACTATTCTTTGCCTCAAATTTTCTCTTTACGTTTTGAAATCTCCCTTCACCTGACACCTCCCTTTTAGTTTATAGTTCTCTCCATTGCCCTTGCTAGGTGATTCGTCAAGATGTTGATTACAGCCCCTGGCTTAAGTGGATCCCATCCTAATAGAACAGCTCCCGCTTTCCCCTGCACTGATGCCAGTGCCCAATGGACAGAAAACCTTTCTTTCCACACCAGTCTTTCAGCAATGTGTTCAGTTTGCTAATCTGCTTGATCCTATGCCAATTGGCACGTGACTCAGGTAACAATACTAAGATTAAGGCTCTGAGATTGAACCTTCGAGGTTCTGCATTTTAACTTGGACCCTAAGTCCTCAAACTCTCTCAGCAGGACATCATTCTACCTATGTCATTATTTCCTACATGGGCCGTAACAACTGGATACTCCTCCTCCACTCGAAATTCACCTCCAGGTGTTAGGTGGCTTTAACCTTGGCACTGTGTAGGCAACATTTTTAAAAAATTCATTTACAGGATGTGGCGTCACTGGCTAGGCCAGCATTTATTACCCATCCCTAATTGCCCTTGAGAAGGTGGTGATGAACTGGCTTCTTGAACCGCTGCAGTCTCACGGCCTTCAGAATCCCCAGTCGCGGCTGCAGAGAACAGTATCTATCTCCCATTGACTATAGAGGTCCCATCACTGGGGCATTCCTTTTCACTGTCACACATTCAGTCATCACACATAGTAAGTGATTATATGCAGGGCCCCTGACCACATGCATTCAGTAATCACACACATTCAATAATTATATACAGTTAGTGACCACACACTGTCGGTAATTATATACAGTCCGTGATCGCACACAATCAGTAATTATATATTGTCAGTGATCACAGACAGTGATTATATGCAGTCAATGTAAATGCACATTAAATGATTAGACACAGTCAATGATAATGCACATTCAGCGACCACACACAGTCAATGATTATATACAGCTAGTGAACGCACACAGTTGGTGATCAGACAATGTTGCTGATTATATTCAATGAGTGTTCAAGTAGAGTCAGTGATTTTATATTGTTAGGAATCTCATGCATCCAGTCATTATATACCGGGTCACTGACCACACACAGTCAATGATTATATACATTTAGTGAAAATAGACATTAAGTGTTCATCAAATCACAGAATTTTAATGCCACAGAAGGAAGTCATTCAGCCCATCATGTCTATCCAGCTCTCCAAATGAGCATTATGACCTAGTGCCATTGCCCTGCCTTTTCCCTGTACCTCTGCAGATTGTTTCTATTCAAGTAATCATCTAATGTCCTCTTGAATGCCTCAGCTGAACCTTCCTCCACCACACTGCCAGGCAGTGCTTTCCAGACCCGAATCACTCGCTGTGTGATAAAGTTTTTTCTCACATCACAATGCCTTCTTTTGCAGACCACATTGTCCTCTTGTTCTTGATCCTTTTACGAGTGGGAACAGCTTCTCCCTATTTACTCTGTCCAGCCCTCTCATAATTTTGAACATTTCTATCAAATCTCCTCTTAGCCTTCTTCTCCCCAAGGAGAACACTCCCAGCCTCTCTAATCTATCCCCATAGCTGAAGTTTCTCATCGCTGGAACCATTCTTGTAAACCTCTTCTGTATTCTTTCCAATGTGTTCACATCCTTCCTATAGTGTGGCATCCAGAATTGTACACAATACTCCAGCTGAGGTCTAACGAGTGTCTTATATAAAGTCAGCATAACTTCCCTGCTCTTGTACTCTATTCCCCTATTAATAAAGCCCACCTGTCCTGCCACCTTCAATGATTTATGCACATATACACCCATGTCTTTCTGCTCCTACAACCCCTTCAAAATTTCACCCCTTATTTTATATTGTCTGTCCATGTTCTTTCTACCAAAATGCATCACCTCACACTTCTCCACATTAAGCTTCATCTCCCACCTATCAACCCACTCAACCAACTTGTCTATATCCTCTTGAAGTTCCACACTGTCCTCCTTGCAGTTCACAACACTCCCAAGCTTCTTATCATCTGCAAACTTTGAAATTGTCCCCTGCACACCAAGATCTAGATCATTAATATATATCAGGAAAAGCAAGTGTTCCAATACTGGCCCATGGGGAACTCCACTACAAATATTCTTCCAGCCCGAAAAATGTTCATTGACTATTACTCTCTGCTTCCTATTTTTCAGCCAATTTTGTATCCACGTTCCTACTGTCCCTTTTATTCCATGAGCAATAACTTTTCTCATAAGTCTGTTGTGTGGCACTATATCAAATGCCTTTTGAAAGTCCATGTACACCACATCAACAGCATTACCCTCATCGACCTTTTCTCTGCTACCTCTTCAAAAAACTCCAGCAAGTTAATTAAACATGATTTCCCCTTTAGACTCTTCCTTATCAACCCATATTTTTCCATGTGACTACTAATTCTTTCCCAAATTATTGTTTCTAAAATCTCACCCACCACTGAAGTTAAACTGACTGGCCTGTAATTGCTGGGCTTATCCTTACAACCTTTTTTTGAACAAGGTCATAATGTCTGCAATTCTCCAGTCCTCTGGCACCACCCCTGAGTCATGGAAAGAGGGAAAGATTAATGGCCAGTGCCCCTACAATTTCTACTCTCACTTCCTTCAATATTCTTGGATGCATCTCATCCATTCCCAGTACCTTGTCAATTTTAAGTACTGACAGTCTATTCAACACTTCCTCCTTATCAATTTTGAACCCATCTAGTGACAGAGTTTCCTCATCTTGTCACCATGGCCTGAGGAGTGTCTACCTCCTTGGTAAAGGCGGATGCAAAGTATTCATTTAATATCTCAGCCATGGCCCCTTCGTCCACGTATAAATTCCCTTTTATGTTCCTAATCAGCCTTACTCCTCCTTTTACCACCCTTTTACTATTTATATGCCTATAGAAGACTTTGGGATTCCCCTTAAGTCGGCTGCCAGTCTTTTCTCATAATTCCTTTCCGCTTTCCTAATATGCTTTTTTACCTCCCTTCTGAACCTTCTGTATTGCTCATGGTTCTCAATTGTATTTTCTATCTGACACCTGTCATAAGCACACTTTTTCTTTTATCTTAATTTCTATCTCTTTTTTCATCCAGGGAGCTCTGGATTTGTTTGTCCTACTTTTCCCTTTCAGTGGAATGTACTTTGACTGTGCCCGAACCAATTCTTTTTTGAAGGTATCCCATTGTTAAGCTACAGTTTTTCTTGCCAATCTTTAGTTCCAGTCTATCCGACCCAGCTCTGTTCTTGCTCCATCGAAGTCGGCTCTTGTCCAGTTAATTATTCTTACTCTGGATTGTCTAATGTCCTTTTCTATCACCATCCTAAAACGTACAATACAATGATTGCCATCTCCTAAATGTTCCCCCACTGACACTTGATCTACATGGCTCAACTCATTTCCAAGAACCAGGTCCAGCAGTGCATCTTTCCTTGTTGGATTGGACACACACTGCTGTAGAAAATCCTCCTAAACACAATCTAGGAAATTTTGCCCCTCTCCAACCTTTACACTAATCACTATCCCAGTCTATATTCAGGTAATTGAAGTCCCCCATTATAACTACTCTATAATGCCTGCATCTCCCTGTAATTTCTCTGCAGATTTGTTCTTCTACATCTTTCTCACCATTTGGCAGTCTATAGACTACACCGAGCAATGTAATTGCACCCTTTTTGTTCCTTAGCTCTAGCCAAATTGATTCTGTCCTTGAACCCTTTGGGACATTCTCTTTCTCCAGCACTACAATGCTCTTCTTAGCTAATACCACCACTCCTCCTCCTTTCTTACTTTTTCTGAACACCTTGTACCTGGGAATATTTAGCACCCAGTTCTGCCCTTCCTTGAGCCAGGTTCCTCTGAGGAACCAGCACTGCTATCACCACAACATCATATTTCCACATGGCAATCTGCGTCTGCAACTCCCTAACCTTATTTACTATACTCCGTGCATTCACATATATGCATAGTAATCCTGATTGAGATTTTGTTACTTACCCCCTTACCCCGACTTTACCTATTAACTTAGTATTCTCTATACTAGTGCTATCAGTCGCTCCCAGTATTTTGTTGTGCACCCTGGTATTCCTCTCTAATATTTTCTCTTGGTTCCCACACCCCTGCTGAGTTAGTTTAAAGCTCTCCCAACAGCACTAGCAAAACACCCTGCAAGGAACGCATTCCCAGCTCTGTTCAGGCACAACTTGTCCAGCTTGTACCGGTGCCATCCCCAACTGAGCCAGTCCCAGTGTCCCAGGAATCTAAAGCCCTCCCTCCTCCACCATCTTTCCAGTCATGCATTCTTCTGTCTTATCCCCCTATTTCTGGCATGTGGCACTGGGAGTAATCTGGAGATTACTACATTTGAGGTCCTACTCATTGATACCAATGTGAACCACATCCTCTCGCTGATCATCCTCCCCCAGAAGAATGTCCTGCAGCCACTCTGTGACATCCTTGACTCTGGCACATACCATGCTGGAGTCACGTCTGCAGCCACAGAAATGTCTATCTGTTCCGCTAGCTAATGAATCCCCCTATCACCATTGTGCTTCCTTTCTCCTTCCTCCTCTCCCATACTGCCAAGCCGCTTGTGGCGCCACAAACTTGGCTCTGACTGCACTCCTCTGAGGAACCAGCACTCTCACCAGCTTCCAAAACAGAAAACTAATTAGTGAGCAGAACCCCAGGGGACTCTTGCACTACCTGCCTACTTCTCTTGGACTGCCTGGTGGTCACCCATTCTCTCTCTGTCCCCAGGCCATTAAGCTGCAGTGTGACCACCTCTCTGAACGTGCTATCCATTGTAGCTGTCAGCCTCGTGGTTGCCCCACAGTGATTCTAGCTGCCGTTCGAGCTCTGAAACCCGGAGCTCAAGTTTCTGCAGCTGACAGCACTTCCTGCATATGTGGTTGTCTAGGACACCGGTAACGTCCTTGACTTCACACATCTTAGAGGACATGCATTCCACTTGACTGAGATGCCCTGCCATGTCTTAACTCTATCTCCCTTACATTATTCTAATTTGGATTATTTATGTTTCTTTATTATATTAACCCTAAATCTCCCTTATTCCTGGCACTTCTCAGTTAAATCCAAGTATAGAAACTTGTTTAAAAATATTACACTTTTCTAATTTACTCACCTGGTCGTACTTACCAAGGTCGCTGCTCTTCTTTCTGAGGAACGTAGAAAAGGAGTACCTCCTCCCTCCTCACCGAACTCCCTCAGTCACCAAACCCCAACTGAAGCACTCTACTGTAGCCCAAAACAGCATTCCAGTGTTATTGGGCAGTTACTTTACATGATCAGTAATTATATTCAGTCAACCAGTTTATCACACGCTATCAGTGATTATATACCATTGATGATCATACACATTCATTAATTGTATACAGTCGGTGATCACACACAGTGGGCTAAATAACATGGTCAGCGGCATTCCAACTTACTTGACCACCATTGGTATGCACCTGATAGTGCAGTAATTGCCGCCAATTAGCCAGAAGGACAGTTTACAGACCATCATCCTGCCCTATGAGTGCTGGAGGTCGGGACGTTGGGTCTCCGAGGCTGCAGACCGTAACCCGGAACAAGGTAATGGTCAGCACTTTAGAGAGCCGCCTGGTATGGGACAGTGTCAGGTGATCCATCAGATAATCGATCGAGAGCATCTGTTGTACATAGTGAAGATATGTGTATTTTCCAGTCTGGCCAGGTAAGTCAATTTAAATTTTATCTAGTCCCTGTCAGTCATGTTAATCTTCATAGGTGGCAGAAATTTTAAAAATCAACAAGCCACCCACCTTTGGGCATTGAGAAGTTGTACATTTATTGCATATTTCCATGCACAGATACCACATCATCACAAACCAGCATGATGATCTCGTGTACCGCGGCCGACATCATCATCACCCATAATATGCTTCACAAATTGACGGGGAGGATACGATTGTGTACAGTCCAGGATCACACACAGTCAGTGATTAAATACATCCGTCATCGCACAGTCAATGATTATGTACAGTCAGTGATCACACACATTCAGTGATTATATACAATCAATGGTTAGCTATACTCATCTTATAGTCATTGTATATCGTACCTGACTATACATAATCAATCTGATAGTACCAACCAGTGACCAGGCATAGCATTACATCATATACACTGTGTGACCACACACAGTGATTCTGTACAGCCAGTGAGTGAGCACAATGATTATAGACAGTCAAACATTTATAAATAGGTAATGAGCAACACACACACTGACTATATATAAAAGCAAAATATTGTGGATGCTGGAAATCTAGAACAAAAACAAAAATACCTGGGAAAACTCAGCAGGTCTGACAGCATCTGCGGAGAGGGATACAGTTGACATTTCGAGTCCATGAGAACTGATGAAGGGTCATATGGACTCAAAACATCAACTATATCCCTCTCCGCAGATGCTGCCAGACCTGTTGAGCTTTTCCAGGTATTTTTGTTTTTGTTCAGTGATTATATATGCTCGGTGATCACACACACAATCAGTGACTATATACAGTCAGAGATCATACAGAGTCAGAGATTGTTTACAGTGATGACACAGTTATTATTGTAAAGTCAGTGATCACACAGTCAATGAATTTAATCAATACTGATGCACATTCTGATTATTTGCAGTCAGTGTTCAGGTACAGTGATTATATACAGTGAGTTATCACACAAAGTCTTATATAAAATAACAACACACAGGGTCAGTGGTTCTATAAACACTGCCATTAAACACAGCCTGTGATTATATATTGTAAATGAGTGATCACACATTGTCATGATTGTATACAGTCAATGAGTGATCACACACACTGATTATATACAGTCGAGTGATCACACACACTGTTTATATACAATGGCTGATCACACACACATTCAGTCATTATTTACAGTCAATATGTGATCACACACCGTCGTAATTATACATTATCAATGAGCGATCACACACAGTAAGTGATTACATGCAGTCAAAGAGTGATCAAACAGTGATTATATATTGTGATTATATACATTCAGTGCTTATACACAGTCAATGTGTGATCACACACAGTCAGTGATTATATATTTTCAATGGATAATTACACAGTCAGTGATGATAAATTGTCAGTGAGTGATCACACGGTCAGTGATTACATGCAGTCAAAGAGTGATCACACAGAATTAGCAGTTATATATTGTGAATGAGTGATCACACACACTCCATGATTCTATATTGTCAAAGCGTGATCACACAGTCAGTAATTATATATTTTCAATGAATGATTGCACAATATCAGTAATTACATATTGTCAATGAGGGATCACATGCAGTTAGTGATGATATTTAGACAATAAGTTTTTTTTATTCATTCACAGGATGTGGGCTTCTCTGGCTGGGCCAGCATTTATACCCCATCCCTAGTTGCCCTTGAGAAGATGGTGGTGAGCTGCCTTCTTGAACCGCTGCAGCCCATGTGGTGTAGGTGCACTCACAGTGCTGTTAGGAAGGGAGTTCCAGGATTTAGGCCCAGCGATATTGAAGGAATGGCGATATTTTCCAGTATATTTCCAGAATGGTGAGTGGCTTGGAGAGAAACTTCCAGGTGCTGGTGTTCCCATCTACCTGCTGCCTTTGTCCTTCTAGATGGAAATGGTCTTGGGTTGGGAAGGTACTGTCGAAGGAGCCTTGATGAATTCCAGCAATGCACCTTGTAGACGGTGCACACTGCTGGCTCTGCACGTCAGTGATAGAGGGAATGAATGTTTGTGGATGTGGTGCCAATCAAGTGGGCTGCTTTGTCCTGGACGGTGTCAAGCTTTTTGAGTGTTGTGGGAGCTGTACTCATCCAGTCAAATGGGGAGTATTCCAACACAACCCTGAATTGTGCCTTGTGGACAGGCTTCGGAGAGTCAGGAGGTGAGTTACTTGTTGCAGGATTCCTAGCCTCTGACCTGCTCTTGTAGCCACAGTTTTTATGTGGCTAGTCCAGTTCAGTTTCTGGTCAATGGCAACCCTCAGGATGTTGACAGTGGGGGATTCAGTGATGGTAATGCCATTGAATATCAAGAGGTGATGGTTGGATTTTCTCTTGTTGGAGATGGTCATTGCCTGACACTTGTGTGGTGCGAATGTTACTTGCCACTTGTCAGCCCAAGCCTGGATATTGACCAAGTCTTTCTGTGCTTGGGCATGGGCTGCTTCAGTATCTGCAGATTTGTGAATGGTGCTAAACATTGTGCAATCATCAGCGAACACCCCCACTTCTGACCTTATGATGGAAGGAAGGTCACTGATGAATCAGCTGAAGATGGTTGGGCCTACCCTGAAGGACTCCTGCAGTGATGTCCTGGATATGAGATGACTGGCCTCCAACAACCACAACCATCTTCTTTTGTGCCAGGTATGATTCCAACCAGCGGAGAGTTTTCCCCCTGATTCCCATTGACTCCAGTTTTGCTCGGGCTTCTTGATGCACACTTGGTCAAATGCTGATTTGATATCAAGGGCAGTCACTCTCACCTCACCTCAGGAGTTCAACTCTTTTGTCCATGTTTGAACCAAGGATGTAGTGAGGTCAGGAGCTGAGTGGCCCTGGCAAAACCCAAACTGAGCGTCAGTGAGCAGGTTATTGCGAAGCTTGATAGCACTGGTTTTGACCCCTTCCATTATTTTACTGAAGATTGAGAATGGCCTGATGGGGTGGTAATTAGCTGGGTTGGATTTGTCCTGCCTTTTGTGGACAGGACATACTTGGGCAATTTTCCACATAGCTGATTAGATGCCAGTATTGTGGCTGTACTGGAACAGCTTGGCTAGGGGTGCGGCAAGTTCTGGAGCACAAGTCTTCAGTACTATTACTGGAATGTTGTCAGGGCCCATAGCATTTGCTGGATCCAGTGCCTTCAGCTGTTTCTTGATATTACGTGGAGCGAATTGAATTGGCTGAAGACTGGCATCTGTGATGCTGGGGACCTCTGGGGAGGCCGAGATGGATCATCCACTTGGCACGTCCGGCTGAATATTGTAGCAAATGCTTCAGCCTTATCCTTTGCACTGAAGTGACTGAAGATACTGAAGCAGTCCATGTCCAAATGCAGCAAGACCTGGACAGTATCCAGGCTTGGGCTGACAAGTGGCAGGTAACATTCGCGCCACACAAGTGTCAGGCAATGACCATCTCCAACAAGAGAGAATCCAACCATCGCCCCTTCATGCTCAATGGCATTACCATCACTGAATCCCCCATTATCAACATCCTGGGGGCTACCATTGACCAGAAACTGAACTGCACTAGCCATATAAATACTGTAGCTACAAGAGCAGATCAGAGGTTAGGAATCCTGTGACGAGTAACTCGCCTCCTGACTCCCAAATGCCTGTCCACTATCTACAAGGCGCAATTCAGGAGAATGATGGAATACTCCCCACTTGCCTGGATGAGTGCAGTTCCAACAGCACTCAAGAAGCTTGACACTATCCAGGACAAAGCAGCCCGCTTGATTGGCACCACATCCACAAACATTCACTCCCTCCACCACTGACAGTAGCAGCAGTGTGTACCATCTACAAGATACATAGCAGGAGTTCACCAAGGGTCCTTCGACAGCACCTTCCAAACCCACAAGCACAACCATCTAGAAGGACAAGATCAGCAGATAGATGGGAACACCACCACCTGGAAGTTCCCCTCCAAGTCACTCACCATCCTGACTTGGAAATATATCGCCGTTCCTTCACTGTCACTGGGTCAAAATCCTGTAACTCCCTTCCTAACAGCACTGTGGGTGTATCTACACCACATGGACTGCAGCGGTTCAAGAAAGCAGCTCATCGCTACCTTCCCAACAACAATTAGGGACGGGCAATAAATGCTGCCTCAGCTAGCGAAGTCCACATCCCATGAATGAATAAGTCAGCAATTGTATATTGTCAATGAGTGATCACAGATAGCCAGTGGTTATATACAGTCAATGAGTGATCACACACAGTCAGTGATTATATATTGTCAATGTGTGATCACACACAGTCAGTGATTATATATTGTCAATGAGAGATCACACACAGTCAGTGACAATATATTGTCAATGAGTGATCACACACAGTCAGTGATTACATATTGTCGATGAGTGATCACACACAGCCAGTGTTTATATACAGTCAAGGAGTGATCACACACAGTCAGTGATTATATACAGTCAAGGAGTGATCATACACAGTCAGTGTTTATATATTTTCAGAGAGTGATCACACACAGTCAGAGATTATATATTGTCAAGGTGTGATCACACACAGTCAGAGATAATATATTCTCAATTAGTGATCACAGACAGTCAGTGATTACATCGTTCAATGAGTGATGACACACAGTTTGTGATTATATATTGTGAATGAGAGATCACACACAGTCAGTAATCATATATTGTCAGTGAGTGACACAGTCAGTGATTATACTGTCAATGAATGATCGTACTCATGTAGTGGTCATATACTGTTAATGAGTGATGACACACAGTCAGTAATTATATATTGTCAATGTGTGATCAAAGACAGTCAGTGATTCCATGAAGTCAATAAGAGATCACACACCATAAATGATTATATATTGTCAATGACTGATCACACACAGTCAGTGATTATATATTGTCAATGTGTGATCACACACAGTCAGTGATTATATATTGTCAATGATTGATCACAAAGTCAGTGATTATATATTGTCAATGACTGATCACACACAGTCAGTGATTATATATTGTCAATGAGTGATTACACAGTCAGTGATTATATATTGTCAATGAGTGATCACACACAGTCAGTGATTATATATTGTCAATGTGTAATCACACACAGTCAGTGATTATATATTGTCAATGAGTGATCACACACAGTCAGTGATTATATGTTGTCAATGTGTAATCACACAGTCAGTGATTATATATTGTCAATGAGTGATCACACACAGTCAGTGATTATATATTGTCAATGACTGATCACACACAGTCAGTGATTATATATTGTCAATGTGTGATTACACACAGTCAGTGATTATACTGTCAATGAGTGATCACACACAGTCAGTGATTATGCTGTCAATGAGTGATCACACACAGTCAGTGATTATGCTGTCAATGAGTGATCACACACAGTCAGTGATTATGCTGTCAATGAGTGATCACATACAGTCAGTGATTATACTGTCAATGTGTGATTACACACAGTCAGCGATTATATATTGTCAATGTGTAATCACACACAGTCAGTGATTATATATTGTCAATGAGTGATCACACACAGTCAGTGATTATACTGTCAATGTGTGATTACACACAGTCAGTGATTATATACTGTCAATGAGTGATCACACACAGTCAGTGATTATGCTGTCAATGTGTGACCACACACAGTCAGTGATTATGCTGTCAATGTGTGATCACACAGTCAGTGATTATACTGTCAATGAGTGATCACACACAGTCAGTGATTATACTGTCAATGTGTGATCACACACAGTCAGTGATTATGCTGTCAATGAGTGATCACACTGGGCGGAATCATCCCAGATTTGCATCAAGTGTGGTAGCGGATGTATAAAATGATGTTTTACTTGCCAGCTGCAATGACCACATTGCTGTATCATCCCGATGCTGCCACACTATTTATGGATTCCCGGAAAACATGCTCTCATTCGCCCACCCACCATCACCTCGCCATTTCATCATGCCGGGCCCCATATTTAAAGAGCAGCCGCGTGCATACATCCCAGTCCTTCCAGGGCATGACTACTGCAGGGAAGTTGTCCACAAAAGGTAAGAAGGGTGCAGCCACCAGGCTTAGCAACATGTCACTGGAATGTCTTTCGGTAGCTGTGTAAGCCCGCTGCTATGACCTCTACCCCTGCTCTGGCCTCCGGATGGGCAGCGGCATCACCAACCAGGCTTGGGCGGTGGTGGCAATGCAAAACAGGGCAGCTATCCAGTGCCACTACAGGATGAATGGCCTCATCTGTTCTGCCAAGGCAAGTCACTCAACTCATCACTCTCACCTCACACACTACCAACCCATCACACATCCACAGGGATCTCACACCTCAAGGGACAACACCACTAACTCTCACACACACACATTCACATCTCCATCAGACTTATATCCTCTCGAGCTCACACCCCCATTCCTGTCAATGGGTCCGCTCACCCACACAAACATTCCACTCAGTGCCACGTGTCCTGCTCATAACGCACTCTCCATCTGTTTACATGCGGGGGGGGGGGGCGGGGGGGGGGGTGGCGTGGTGGAATGGCCCACAATAGGCTCCACACTCACTTTGAGGAGCGTGCCATTGTGCTGACTGGTGAGGATGTGGACCGTGCCTGCAGCAACACTGAGGTCAGCGGCGAACACCCACCCGAAGATCCTGTGCCACATCATTCCTCCCTCACGCAACTGTGAGTGCTCTCTCTCCTGCTTTTGACTCTGCTGCCATGCACTACTTATCTCTACTTTGGTTCACAGGGAGCTCTGCCAAGTGACCAATACCCTCAGCCTACCAGTCCCTCAGCTCCATCCTTGTCCCCATCTGCAGCCAAGAGGGCACCTCCTCCAGTGAAGAGTTGGAAATAAGCAGCCCGGAGGACCTGTCACTGCAGAGGGAGCAGCCGGTCCACGAGTGATTCTGGAGGGAAAAGTGTCTGTGTGGCAGGGCCTTTCGGAGCCTCGTGTAAGCACTCTCACACGCACGTAGATCCTTCATGTTTCACACTCATCTCAATGTCCTGAGCATTTTGACTGCTGCATCCTGGGATTCGCTTGCAGTTGTCCACCTGAGCTGACCTGCATCTCCACCCACCCCCCGATCACAGTCCCATGCAGCGCATCATCTCGCCCAACACGATTCTCATTTCACTTTTGATTCGGACAGCATGGTGCTAATTTGGTTTTACTTTTGCTCCCCCGTCCTTTACCCTCACCCCCGTCACCCATTTCCTTTCCCCCATCACAGTTGACACCCCGGTATCACATTCCACCTCCCCTCTGTTACCCACCAGCCCCAACCCTTCACCTTCGGGAATGTCCAGGTGAATGTGCACGTTCCCTTCCTTCCTGAAAATTCCACCCCCATCTACATTGACATCCCTGACCTCCTCCTACCCACCCCCAGGGTCTGTGTCTGCCTCCGGTCCCCACCAACCAACCTTGTCATCCCTTCTATTGCAACTGTCGATCTCTCACCCTCCCAACCTACTGCCTCACTCTGCCTTTGGTCATTCCCACCATTCCTCCATACCACGCCCACCTTCAGTTCACTGCCCCGGAGGCAGACATGGAACTATCAGGCCCCTCCTGTGCACGTTCACCTGTATATCACCCCCTCCGCATCCTTTCCCCCCTTGATGCCCCTTCACCTCTCCACATCTTTCCCCCACTTTGCACCTCACCCACCTGGAACCCCTTTCCCTCCCCAGAAACCCTTCCCCTGCAAGTCCTCCCATACCCCGGACTCCGCTCCCCCCTCTTAATCCCTCCCCCTTCCTGACTTCTTACCTCTTCTGCCACCCTTAGTCTCTCCTCCTCCCAATTCCTTCCTCCGGATCTACCTCTCCCTCTAACCCCACACCTTTCTCCAGCTTTACTCCTAACCCCTTCCTGATTCGTTCCTCTCTTACTTCTTCCTCCACCCTTACTCCGTCCCCTCTCTGTACTCCTTCCTTCCCCTGGACACCCACCCCTCTCCACACCCCTTCCCCCCACTGGACACCTTCCCCTCTCTGCACTCCTTCCTTTGCACTTTCTACCCCATTACATCTGCCTCCCCACTTGCTGTCTTTTCCTGCATTACTGCCTTCTCCCTCCGCCCCTGTCCTCCCTCCTCCCTCTCCCAACCTCCCCCGCTGACACCTTCATTTGCCCCCTCCCAACATCACCATATTCGGAAACTTTCATTCCAACCATACCAACCTCACTGCCCCCGACACCTCTTCCTCTCGCAGCCGATCCAAGCCCTTGCTCTCCCACCCCCTTGACCGTCACCTGCTGTGAGCACCAACGGTGACTTTCCAACTTCCATGTGCTGCTTCACAGCCGAGCCCTGTCCATGAGAATCCACCCAGCATGCCATGGACGTTCCTCCTGATGTTAGGCTCCAGCATCTTCTGCTCCTCGGATGTCCGCAATGTGAGCAGAGCCCTGGTGGGTAGGTCCCAACTTCTGCACATCACAACTGTCAAGACGTGTTGCACATCAGCGTATTTTCTAGCCGACGTGGGCAGCCGATCCAGCAGCTGGGGTGCGGAGGGGGCTTGGTTGGCAGGGGTGGGGGGAATGATTCCGGCGGGCAGACCTTCTAATGATATACTGATATATTACAATGAGGTTCCCGATGTCCGAAGGCAGAGAATGTGGCCTGCCATCGGCGAGCTGAGCGGAAATCACAAACTGCTTTCATGCTGTTGTGAAACCGATTGCTCCATCTTATCCGCTCAAGCTACCGAACATGCCCAGTGCCGGTGGGCACGGAAACTTCCAGCCACACTGTCTGTGATTCTATATTGTCAATGAGCGATCACGCACAGTCAGTGATTATATATTGTCTTTCAGTGATCACACAGAGTCAGTGATTATATATTGTCAATGATTGATCATGCAAAATCTTTGATTACATTCAGTCAATGAATGATCACACACAATCAGTGCTTATATGCAGTTAATGAGTGATCACATTCAGCCAGTGATTATATGCAGTTAATGAGTGATCACATCCAGCCAGTGTTTATATACAGTTATGATGACACAGCTGATGGTAAAGGCTGAGTTGTTCCAATCCCAGAGGAAAATTGAAACAACTGTCATAAGCCATTTTTGCAATTCGTATGTTTCGAGATGCAGGCTTTGAATTCAGTAGTAATAAGACCACCGAGTCTCAAGAGGTTTTCTTTATAAAACAAAATTAACCTTTTAGTAATACGAGGAAAATTGTAAGCACATTCTTGTGTCTACAAAATTGCTACTATAATAACGACAAAAATCCCCTAATTAATTTGGCTCTCAGTTAGACCCCGGGTAAGGCAACAGTAAATCTCATAGATTTAAACAGACCCCTGGCAAAGCACAACCTGGACAGTCACATTGAAAATGAGTTTCTTTCAGCTCTGGCTCCTTGAAGACACACTTGAGGCTTAACAGGCTGGAGGCTTCTCATATTTGTTGGATATTAAAAATGCCTCTACCTTGCACACAATCTCCTTTCTCCTTTATGCATATCTTTCTATTTGAATGCAAATTTTCCATTGTGTAACTAGGCTTTGAATTTTACGTCTTCTAACAATGACATCCTAATTCCACCAATTTTATTAGTAAACTGAAAAAAAATACACATTGTTTGGCATCTTCCAACTAGGTGCAAGTTTTCACCCATTGTTTTGAATGGTTTATTTAAAAATGCAAATTGCCCCCTTGACACTATGGGCAGGATTTTACATGTCGTAAAATGATGCGGGTGACGTCAGGGGAAACATCCGACCTCGCCCCGCCCCATTTAAATTTTCAGGAAGGCGGGGGCTCAGCAAAATCAGCTGCGCGTCCACCGACCTGTCAATGGCAAATTGAGGCCATTGACAGAGGCAATTAAGTAATTAAAGGAGCCCCAGCGAGAATTAGAAAAAGCACGAAACCTCATCATGGGTGGGATGAGGTTTCATGTAGGTTTTTTAAAATTTTAATAAAGTTTGTGTGAAAGTTAAGAACATTGTCACATGAGGAGACATGTTAGGAAAATTTTATTTTTCTATTTTTAGGTTTTTCACATTGACAGCCGATCTCCCTGAGGCAGCACCTAGCTTCAGGGAAATGAATACGCCCTTTCTTGTGCATACGCGAAAGAGCACATCCTCGGTTTTGGGATCCTCCTCCAACTCTGCCCGCACAAGGACCGCACAGCGCTTCTGTGCGAACGTCACGCTGGGCGGGCCTTAATTGGCCCATCCACATAAAATGGTGCCACGCCCCCGATTGGGGGCACCGATTGGAAGTGTGCCTGTGCCCCCAATGGGGGAAGAATTCAGTCCTATTTTTCTAAACTTCCGCATGTTTATCTAATTGCCATTTCAAATCTACTTCTTTCTATACACCAAAGAACCCAGACTAGCTGGCTTTAATCCAATACATATATACAGATAGACACAAACACCACTAAACTCTATTTTCAAAAAATAATTTCCAATAACATTATAGACATTAATATCTCTTCACGACATCCCCCTTATTGAAAAATGAACCATCATAATTTTAAAATGGTAGCTTCATTTTTATTAACTCATCTTACACTATCTCCTATACTTATTACACTATTGCACTACCAGATGCCTGCATTAACATATATTAACAAATCCTTGGTATCAGCAGAAATCATTCCAATTCAGTGTCCAGATTTTAAAATGTCCAATTTTCCCTTTAAGCTTCAAACTCTTTATAACATAAATGCAAACAGATTCTCTCGTCCAGCGACATGTCTTATCTGTAGATTAAATGGTTGCAGTAACAACTCCACCTGAATAGCCTTGCACTTTTGTCTCAAATTTTGTGCAGAAATATTAAAGGATTGTGTTCTGTATAAACAATTGTCCCTGATGAATTGTTTGCCACTCGGATGTCAAAATGCTGTAATGCTAACACCAAACCCAATGTCTCCTTTTCAATTGTTGAATATTTTCTTTGTTGTTCAACTTCCACAAACAATATCCTATTTGTTTTTCAATTCCAGTGTCATCATCTTGTAACAGTATGGCCCCAATGCATCACTTGCGTCAACAGCCAGCTTAAATGGCTTGGTGTAATTGGTACTGCCAAAACTGCTGTTGTAGTTCATACAGTTTTCATGCTGTCTGCTGCCTTCTGACACTCCATTGTCCATTGAAACTCTTGGTTTTTTTTTAATAGTTCAGTCAGTGGAGAAACCGCACTGCTAAAAATTGGTACAAATGTCCGGTAATACCCACTCATGCCCAGAAATTTCAAAACTTCTCGTTTTGTTGTAGGCACTGAGAATTCTATGATAGCCTTGACTTTCACATCTCTTGGAGCCACCTTACCACATCCAATGGTATGGCCTAGATACGTAGCTTGCTCTTTTGCAAATTCACTTTTAGTCAAGTTCACCACCAAATCAGCTTCTTGTAATCAAATAAATAATTCTTCCAGATGCTGTAAATGCTCATCCCATGTCTGACTGAAAACTATTAAGTCATCAATATAAACAGCACAATTGCTTAGACCTGCAATTACTTTGTTTGTCAGTCTTTGAAATGTCTCAGGTGCCCTCTTCATGTCAATTGGCATGACTTTAAACTGCTTTAGCCCACTTGCCGTTACAAAAGCTGATATCTCCTTTGCTGTCTCCAATACCGATATTTGCCAATACCCTTTTAGCAAGTCAATCTTTCTGATAAATTTTGATTGTCCCACTTTCTCAATACAATCCTCCAACCATGGTATAGGATATGAATCTGCTTTTGTCACCTTTTGTCAGTCCACACACAGTCTTTGTGTTCCATCTGGTTTCAGTGCCACTATGATGGGTGAACTCCACTTAGGCCCTACACAATCAATCATGACCCTGGTAAAAAGTTCTTCAAATGCTGGTATTGGGATTAAAGGCGCCAGCTTAATCACTGCTTGTGGCTTTCCTGTTATTTGAGATGTATAACAGGTTCTATAGAATTTAACTACATCTCTATGCAATCCTGACCAAAAAAATACCTCTGTACCTTTTCCTGTGTTTTGCTAATTCCTAAATGTCCCCCCATTGGAATTTCATGAGCAATCCTCAGAATCTCCTTTCTATACCCTAATGGGATAACAATCTGATGCACCTCCCTCCAGCTTTCATTCGCTGAGTCATGATCCGGCCTCCACTTTCTCATCAAAATGTCTTCCCGAAGGTAATAACATACAGGAATACATTTTGCTTCGGTTTCTTAATAAGTTTTCTGATGTAATGTTTTAATTGCAAATCATTTGCTGTAACTCCACTAACCTCTTTGAATTAAACACTTCAGCTGAACTGTCCTGTTCCCTCCTCTGGAACAATGTTATCAAACACAGTGCCAGCTAATTGGATTCAACACCCACTTCTTGCCTTTGAACTGCCTGCTTATCTCATCTTTCTTGTTCTTCCCTATGAATCTTGTTGCAACAAAATCAGGAAACAATCCAGGATGTTCCTTCTGTAACACCTCTGTTGAAAACACTTCTACAGGCTGCTCATCTACCATAGGCATCACCCACATTTGTGATCCAGCTGTATCATTACCCAGAATAAATTGAACCTCTTTAATGGGCAATTTTTCCACCACTCCAACTGTAACTTCAACCATTCTTCCATTTGCTCTTTAAATTTACCTTCTACAATGGAATAGGTTTAGCATCTCCATGAACCCCACTTATTATTACCCTCACCTGTGATAGTCCCTTTGAACAACAAATAATACTATCCCACAACATTAAGGATTGACTAGCCCCTGTGTCTCTTAAAATTTTAACATTTTTGCCTACTCCACCCTGTACACATGGAAAGCCTTTCCCTTCACACACAAAGTCTTTAAACATTTCTGCAACCTGATCCTCAGAATTCTCTTGAGTAAACTGTGAACATATTACCACTTCTTTATCTTTCATTGATTCTCCCTGTTTCACCTGTACATAAACCACTGGTTTCCCCTGGGCCTGAACCTCAGAACCCACAGTACTTTTACTTCCAGAGCTTTTCTGTACCCCAACAATTCCGACAGATTTTCCTGCAATCTCCAATACACTGACTTTGTGTGCCCCACTTTATTACAATGAAAACACCTCAATTTTTGAAAGTCACTTCTACCTTCAGCACCTTCCTTTTTATTCAGAGAAAAAACTTGCTGGGAACTTCCAGCTACTCTTTTTCTTCCCTGACTACCCACCTCCATTTCATTTTTCCACATTTTATCCTTTTCCAATTCGAAAGGGTGATGAAAAAAAAGGTTTAGCTCAATGAACTAACTCATAATCATCAGCTATCTCTGCTGTTTGTCTTACAGAATCAACCCTCTGTTCCTCCACATAAGTTCTCGCTACCAAGGGATTGAATCTTTAAATTCTTCCAAAAGAATTACTTCCCTAAGAGCTGCATTGATTGTTTCTATTTTTAACACCCATATCCACCAGTCAAAATTACTTTGTTTTACTCTTTCAAACTCAACACAAGTGTGTCCAGGCTGTTTTCTCATATTCCTAAATTTCTGCCTGTATGCTTCGGGAACCAACTCGTATGCACTCAAAATAACCTTTTCATCACATCATAATTCACAAATATTTCTTCTGATAGTGAGGCATATACCTCATGTGCCCTACCTTGCCACTTAGACTGTAATAATAATGCCCAATTTTCCTGTGGCCATTTCATCTGTTTAGCTAGCTTCTCAAATGAAATAAAGAACGCTTCAGTATCTTTTTCCTCAAACTTGGGAAGAGCTTGTACAGATTTAAACACCTCTCCACTGGGTTCTACTCTCAAGATAAATCCTTCCTCACCTATTGGCATCTCATTTTTAACTGCCAACATTTTCAGTTGGAATTTTCTCTCTTTTTCTCTTTCTTCCTTCTCGTTGTTCACAATTTCTAATTTCCTTTTAAAAGCCATTTTTCTGTCCTTCGCTTTTAATTCAAGCTTTTTCAATTCCTTTGCTTGTTCAAATTCAAGTGTCTTCATTTGGAACTGAAGTTTCACTAACGCCCCCTGTGACCCACTAGTGTCAGGTTTCGCTTCCAACTGTAGATGCTGTGCTACACTTTTAATTATACCTGATTTCCTAGCACCATCAGGTAACCCCAATTTTAACTTATCTGCCATCTCTGTTAACTTACTTTTGGTTATTTTCTCCAACCTAATCAGAGTTATCTCTTCCACTCCCAAACAAGTCTTAGCATTTGCCAAAGCCATACTGCAGCCTCACCACTTCTAAAATACCTCACCAACTCCTGAAATCAAAGGGCAGAATTTTGCCCTTGGTGGGCGTGTGGGCCCCATTGGCTCGGCAGTGAGCAGACAACTGACCCCCGCTGCCGAAACGAGGCCTGCCGCCATTTTGAGTGGGCGGGCCCATTAAGGCCCACCCAGCGGCCTTATAGAGCTTCCTGTGCAGGAGGGCGAGGGAATGCCCAGCTGTCAAAGTGCACTCCTTCGTGCATGAGCGCAAAATAGTGCACTGCTCCCTGAGACTAAGTGCTGTCTCAGGGAGAATAGTGACAATGCACAAAAGTTAAAAAATAGAAAAATCAAAATATTATTAACATCTCCCCCTCATGTGACAATGTCACATGAGATGGGACATGTTAATAAAAATGACATAAACTTTATTACACTTTTTAAAAACAGACAAGAACCCTCATCCCGCCAGTGGATGAGGTTTCATGTATTATCAGGTGCTCACTGGGGCTCCTGGCCTGCCCACCAGCCTTAAGGTTGGATGGGCAGGTCTTTAATGATCTTAATTAGCCTGTCGATGGCCTTAAATGGCCCCCAAATTGCCAACGGGAAAATTCTAGCCAAAGAGTCTCTCACACTCATAAGCTTAAGATTCATCAATTCCAAATTAATCAAGGAATTAGAAATATTTTTATCCTGCTAGTGCCTCTAATTGTTACGACACAGCAGTTGGTAAAGCTGAGTTATTTAAAAGTCCCAGAGGGAAAATTTAAACAACAGTCATAACATAAATTTTTATTTTTGTATGTTTGAGATGCAGCTCTAAATTCAGGAATCAGACCACCAGTTCTCGAGCGGTTTTATAACAAAATATATGAGACATTTAATACTTTACAGAAGCTAAGTATATACACATGACTACAAATTACTACTATCATAACTTCTAACAAAATTCCCAGACTAATCTCCATTGAGGCAACAGTAACCCATAGGCCTGAATTTTCCCGTTGGCGATTTGGGGAGCGGGGTCCGCTCGCTGATGGGAAAATGATGTGGGATGACTTCGGGAGGAATCCCCAATGTCACCCCGGTCCCTTTAAGGTTTTACAAAGGCGGGCGGACAGCGGAATCAGCTGCCCACCTACCGACCTGTCAATGGCCAATTGAGGCCATTGACAGAGTAATTAAGATAATTAAAGACCTGCCCGGCCAACCTCAAGGCTGGTGGGCAGGCCAGGAGCCCCAGCGGGCTTCTGATAACACATGAAACCTCATCCACTGGCGGGATGAGGCTGCATGTCTGTTTTTAAAAATTTTAATATATTTTATGTGATATTTATTAACATTTCCCATCTCGTGTGACATTGTCACATGAGGGAGACATGTTAAAAAAATTTTAATTTTTCTATTTTTAACGTTTTTTGGACTATCAGTAATCTCCCCGAGACAGCACTTTGTCTCAGGGAGCAGTGCGCTCTATCATGCACAAGCGTGAAAGAGTGCACTTTGACAGCTGGGGATTCCCTTCCCGCCCACTCCCTCCCACACAGGAAGCCCATAGCACTTCCTGTCGGGAAGGCCGCTGGGCTGGCCCTATTTGGAACGCCCACTCAAAATGGCGGCGGGCCCCGTTTCGGTGGCGGGGGTCAGATGTCCACCCGCCGCCAAGCTGGTGGGGCCCACATGCCCACCAAGGGCAAAATTCTGCCCTTAGACTTTCAGCAGACACCAGGCAAAGAATTTTCACCTTACCAATTCAAAGTGAGGTTCCTTTCACTTTGGTTCCTTTGGAGACAGTTCTGGGCTTACAGCTGCTTTGACCTTACATTGCCTCTACCCTGCACACACAAATCTGCTGTCTGCTATACCCAGCAAAGCTCATTGAATGTAAATTCTCATGGTACCACCAGACCCTTTGAACTCCACCTCTTCTAATAATAAAACCCCTTTCACAGTACCAATTTTATTATCAATATAAACATATTGCTTGGTCTTTGCTAGCTAGGTGCCCGATTTCACCCCACTCCTTGGGCTGCAACTTCCGGTCAGCGAGCTGGGGGGTGGTGGGGGTGGGGGGGGCATAGTCCACTCGCCGACACGTAAAATGACGTGGGGTGATGTCGAGTGGGCATCCCGCTGTCACCCCGCGTCTTTACACTTTCAGCTCGGGGGACATGCAACCCAGTCGGCTGCGTGCCATCAACCTGTCAATGGCCTATTAAGGCCATTAAAAAAAATAATTGAAATCATTAATAGACCTGCCCAAAAATAAAAGCAAAATACTGCGGACGCTGGGAGTCTGAAGCAAAAACAAAAATAGCTGGAAAAACTCAGCAGGTCTGACAGCATCTGCAGAGAGGAGCACAGTTAACGTTTTGAGTCCGTATGACTCTTCATCGGAACATTAAGGTTGACGGGCAGGATGGGGGCCCAGGTGGGCTTATGGAAAAACATGAAACCTCATCCACGGGCAGGATGAGGATTCTTGTGGGATTTAAAAATTTCAGAATATTTTAAAATAAACATTATGGACATGTCCCAACTCAGGTGAGAGTGTCACATGAGGGGACATGGCAACAACATTTTTTTCCCATCTTTATTTAACATTTCGAACCTGAGCCAATCTCCCTGAGGCTGCACTTTGCCTCAGGGAGATCTGTGTGCTTTTCCACACGCGAAAGAGTACACTCCCAGCTCAGGGAATCTGCCTCCCCCCCCCCACCCGCACAGGGAGCCGCATAGCACTTCCCAGCGGATGTCACGCTGGGTGGGCCTTAATTGGCCCGCCCACATAAAATGGCGGTGTGCCCCGATTAGTGGTGCCAATCAGGAACCCACCCACCCGAGCCCGCTCCTGCACATCCCCCCCAACCCCGATGGGGGGATAATCTTGCCCCTTGAATACCCTATTTAAAAAAATGCAAATGCACTCTACCTCCCTTACATCTCAAAACTAGTACAGATCAAAGCATCCAGAATAGCTGGTTTTAATCCAATTAAAACACACCCACAGACTAAACCTCTATTTTAAAAGAAAAGTGTTTTCCAATAATATATATATTAATAGCTTCATGACGACGAATCCGCCCTGAACACGGAAAGAGTTTCCCTTCCCACACAAAATCTTTTAAAATTTTTGGAACCTGCTCCTCAGAATTTTCTTGGGTAAACTGTGAACCCATTCCCACTTTTTCCCTATCATTGATTCTCTCTGTTTACCTATGACTGGTCCTTCCAGTTTAAAACAGCCAGAGGAGAGCCGGGATTTTCACACTTTGAGACAGCGAGAGGAGAGCCAGCAGCTTGTTTAAAATAGAGGGAGGAGAGTGGATTTTCATTGTTTAAAACACTGAGAGGAGAGCAGGATTTCAAGAGCTGAATTGTCCCCCCTGTTGGGGGCGGGGGGGGGGGGGGTAAAGTTGATGGGTGGGCGTGTACAGGCACAATTCCAATTGGCGCCCCCAATTGGGGACGCACCACCTTTTTATGTGGGAGAGCCAATTAAGGCCTGTGCAGGTGGGGAGAATCCCAAAATCGAGATTGCGCACTTTTGCGCATGGGCACGAAAGAGCACACTCATGTCCCTGAGGCTGCAATTAGCCTCAGGGAGTTCAGCTGTAAATGTAAAAAACCTAAGAGTAGAAAAATAAAAATTCCCGAACATGTCCCCTCATGTGTCACATGAGTTGGGACATCTCCATCATTTTTACAAGAACTTAATTAAAGTTTTTTAAAGCCTACACGAAACCTCATCCCGCCGGTGGATGAGGTTTCATGTTTTTTCATTCCCGCTGAGGCTCCTGGCCTGCCCACCAGCCTTAAGGTTGGACAGGCAGGTCCTTTAATTACTTGATTGCCACTGTCGATGGCCTCAATTGGCCATTGACAGGTCGGCGGGTGCACAGCTGATTTTGCTGCGGGCCCATCTTCCTGAAAATTTAAATGGGGTGCGGTGACATCGGGAGTTTCACCCGACATCATCCTGCATCATTTTACGTGTCCCTGCTCGCCGACTCGTAAAATTCTGCCCCAACTGATTAAAACAGTGAGAGCAGAGGTGGATTTTCACAGTTTAAATCAGCAAGAGGAGAGTTGGGATTTTCAGTTTAAAACAGCGAGAGGAGAGTTGGGATTTTCACAGTTTAAAACAGTGAGAGGAGAGCCGGGATTTTCACAGTTTAAAACAGTGAGAGGAGAGTTGGGATTTTCACAGTTTAAAACAGTGAGAGGAGAGCCGGGATTTTCACAGTTTAAAACAGAGAGAAGAGAACTGGCATTTTTGCAGTTTATAACAGCAAGTGGAGAGTCGAGATTTTCACTGTTTAAAACAGCGAGAGGAGAGCCAGGATTTTGACAGTTTAAAACAATGAGAGGAAGAGCTGGGATTTTCACAGTTTAACACAGTGAGAGGAGAGCCAGGATTTTCACGGTTTAAAACAGTGAGAGGCAAGCCGAGATTTTCACAGTTTAAAATAGTGAGAGGAGAGGCAGGATTTTCACAGTTTAAAACAATGAGAGGAGAGCTGGGATTTTTATTGTTTAAAACAGTGGACAGGAAAGCCGGGATTTCACAGTTCAAAACAATGAGAGGAGAGCTGGGATTTTTATTGTTTAAAACAGTGAAAGGAGAGCCGGGATTTTCACAGTCTAAAACAGAGAGGAGAGATGGGATTTTTATTGTTTAAAACAGTGAAAGGAGAGCCGGGATTTTCACAGTTTAAAACAGTGAGAGGAGAGACGGGATTTTCACAGTTTAAAACAGCAAGAGGGTAGTTGGGATTTTCACAGTTTAAAACCGTGACAGGAGAGCTGGGATTTTTATTGTTTAAAACAGTGGACAGGAAAGCCGGGATTTCACAATTCAAAACAGTGAGAGGAGAGCTGGGATTTTTATTGTTTAAAACAGTGAAAGAAGAGCCGGGATTTTCACAGCTTAAAACAGAGAGAGGAGAGCCAAGAGCACACGGAAAGCGGACCTGCGTGAGAAGTGCAGTGGTGTTGGGAGATAAAAACCGGTGTCAGATAGCTCCTTCGACCTGTTTCAACCTTCTTCTCAAGCGTACAGCATCCTAGGCTTCATTAATAGGGGCATAGAGTACAAGAGCAGAGACGTTATGATGAACTTGTATAGGATACTGATTACACCTCAACTGGAAGTTTATGTACACTTCTGGGCGACACACTATAGGAAAGATGTGAACGCATTGGAGAGAGTGAAGAAGACCTTTACGAGAATGGTTCCAGGGATGAGACACTTGCATTATGTGGAAGGATTGGAGGAGTTGGGATTGTTTTCCTTGGAGAGGAGAAGGTTGAGAGGAGACTTGATAGAAGCTTTCAAAACAACGAGCACCTTGGACAGAGCAGATAGGGAGAAACTGTTCCCGCTCGTAAATGGATTGAAAACCAGAGGGCACAGTTTTAAAGTGTTTTGCAAAAGAAGCAAATGAGAAGTTTGAAAAACCTATTCACATAGCGAGTAGTTAGGGTTTGGAATGCACTGCCTGGAAGTGTGGTGGAGGCGGGTTCAATTGAGGCATTCAAGGGGACATTGGATGATTATCAAAATTGAAACAATTTGCAGGGTTATAGGGAAAAGGCAGGAGACTGGCACTAATTTAAAATGCTCAGAGAGCAGACATGATGAGCCAAATAGCCTCCTTCTACACAATACACACACAGTGAAGTGTGACACCAGAGGAAAACAGGTAGGTGATTGGTGGGTATCTCTTCCGTGTCTCTTTTGATTGGCCAGAAGACATTATTACAGCTGAACAGTACAGTGAAGAAATTCGTTTTTAAAATATTTAACATCAAAATTAATGAATTAAATAGAATGGGGTGACTGGGCTGGCAATGTTGCAGCCTTAGCACGTGAGAGCCAGTGCGATGGTGACCACATCTGCAGCAAGTGTTGGCTGCTCGAGGAACTTTGACTCAGAACTGATGAGCTGGGCTCCGAGCTGCGGACACCATGACACATCAGGGAGTGGGAGAGTTACCCGGACACTGTGTTTCAGGAGGCAGTCACACCCCTTAAATTAATTACATCAAATTTGGTCCGTGGTCAGGGACAGGAGAATGTGACTGTGAGTGAGGCTGATACAGGGATCCAGAATTTAACTTTGGAGGAGCCTCAGCCAGTGCCCCTGTCCAATAGGTACAAAGCTCTTGCTCCCAGTGCGGACGAGGACTCAGATTGCAGGGAGGATGAGCGAACTGACCACAGAACCATGGTACAGAGCATCATTCAAGTGGGGGGGGAGAAAAGAGAAATGTAGTCATAATAGGAGATAAGATAGTTAGGGGAATAGATAATTTTCTTTGCAGCAAAGACGGAGAGTCCTGAAGGCTGTGTTGCCTACCTGGTGCCAAGGTTAAGGACATTTCTTCTGGGCTGGAGAGGAACTTGGAGTGGGAGGGGAAAAACCCAGTTGTCATGGTCCACGTAAACACCAACAACATAGGTAGGACTAGGAAAGAGGTTCTGGACTATGAGCAGCTCGGGGCTAAATTTAAAAGCAGAACCACAAAGGTAATAATCTCTAGATTACTACCTGAGCCACATGCAACTTGGCATAGGGTAAATAAGATTAGAGAGGTCAATGCGTGGCTCAAAGATTGGTGTGGGAGAAATGGGTTCCAATTCATGGGGCACTGACACCAATACTGGGGAAGGAGAGAGCTGTTCCATTGGGACGGGCTTCATTTCAGCCATGCTGGGGCCAGCGCCCTGGTGAATTGTATAACTAGGGCTGTAGATAAGACTTTCAACTAATTAATGGGGGAAGGGTTCAATTGAAGGATGTTTAAAAGATCAAAAAGGAGAGAGCAGAGGTGCAGGGTAGTGAAGAGGTGAATGATAATCAAAGTGTGACTGGAAGGGGCAGGAAATATAAGCAGAAGAGTGAGGCAGAAATTAGAACCAGAATGAATAATAATGGTAAAAATTCGAAGCTTAAGGCTCTTTATCTGAATACACGCAGCATTTGTAACAAGATAGATGAGTTATCGGCACAAATAGAAATACATGGATATGACTTGATAGCTATTACAGAGACGTGGTTGCAGGATGACCAAGACTGGGAACTCAATATTCAAGGGTATTCGACATTCCAGAAAAATAGGCACAAAGGAAAAGGAGGTGGGGTAGCCTTGTTAATAAAGGAAGGTATCTGTGTGGTGGTGAGTAGTAATATAGGTGCCATAGATCATGATGTGGAATCAGTTTGGGTGGAAATAAGGAATAGCAAGTGGAAGAAGTCATGGGTGGGAGTCATCTATAGGCCCTATAGGATCCTCGAGGTGGGTAGCGATCACAACATGGCAGAATTTCAAATTCTATTTGAGGGCAAAAAACTCGGGTCTCAAACCAGTGTCCTCAACTTAAATAAGGGCAATTGCAGAAGTATGAAGAAAGAGTTGTCTAAAGTGGGCTGGGAAAATAGACTAATGGGAAGGTCAGTGGATGAGCAGTGACAGACATTTAATCAAATATTTCATAAATGCTCAGCAAAAATTTATTCCGGTCAAAAAGAAAGACTCGATGAGAAGGATGAACCACTCATGGTTCACAAAGGTGGTCAAGGAGAGAATCCAATCAAAATCTAAGGCATACAGAGCGGCAAAAACTAGTGGTAGTCCAGAAGATTGGGAATTTTTTAGGAGCCAGCAGCGGATGGCTAAAAAGCTAATAAAAAGGGAGAAAGTTGAATATGAAAGTAAGTTGGCAAGAAATGTAAAAACAAACAGCAAGTGCTTCTACGGGTATATAAAAAGAAAGAGAGTAGCTAAAGTGAACGTGGGACCCTTGGAGGATGCAACTAGAGATTTGATAATGGGGAACAGGGAAATGGCATATAGTTTAAACCAATATTTTGCATCGGTTTTCATGGTGGAGGACACTATAAGTATCCCAAAGATATCAGATAAGCAAGGAGCTAATGGGAGGTAAGATCTTGTAACAGTCTCTATCACAAGGGACACAGTATTTGAGAAACTAATGGCACTAAAGGCAGACAAGTCACCAGGACCTGATGGCCTGGATCCAAGGGTTTTAAAGGAAGTGGCTGCTAAGATAGTGGAGGCATTGGTCAAAATATTCCAGAACTCGCTGGATTCCAGGAGGGTCCCAGCGGACTGGAAAACCGCTAATGTGACATCCCTGTTCAGGAAGGGAGGGAGGCAAAAAGCAGGAAACTATAGGTCAGTCAGCCTAACATCTGTAGTTGGGAAAATGTTAGTGTCGTTATTAAGGAAGAAATAGCAGGACATTTAGAAAAGCTTAATGCAATCAAACAGAGTCAACATGGTTTTGTGAAAGGGAAATCATGTCTGACAAATTTTCCAGAATTCTTTGAGGATAATACAAGCAGAATTGATGTAGCGTATTTGGCTTTCCAGAAAACATTCGATTAGTTGCCACATCATTGCGCAAGATAGAGCTCACGGCATTGGGGGTAATGTATTAGCATGGATTGAGGATTGGTTAACACACAGAAGACAGAGAGTTAGGATTAATGGGTCTTTATCAGGTTGGAAAGATGTAACTAGTGGAGTGCACGAGGATCAGTCCTAGGGCCTCAATTATTTACTATCTATATTATTGACTTGAAGGAGGGGGAAGAGTGTAATGTATCCAAATTTGCTGACTATAAAAAATAGGTGGGAGGGCATGTTGTGTTAAGGACATAAGGAACCTGCAAGGGGATATAGACAGGTTGAGTGAGTGGGCAAAAACTTGGCAGATGAGTTTAATGTAGGAAAGTGTGAAGTCATGCACTCTGATAGGAAAAATCAAAAGTCAAATGGAGAAAGGCTCCAAAAAAGTGCACCATAGAGGGATCTAGGTGTTATTGTGCATGAAACACAAAAAGTTAGCATGCAGGTGCAGCAAGTAATTAAGAAGGCAAATGGAATTTTGGCCTATATTGCTAGGGGGTTGGAGTTTAAAAACAGGGAAATCTTGTTACATCTGCACAGGGTGTTAGTGAGGCTGCACCAGGAGTATTGTGTACAGTTTAGGTACCCGTATTTAAGAAAGGATATACTGGTATTGGAGGCAGTTCAAAAAAGATTCACTGTGATGAAGGGGTTGACTTATCAAGAATGGATAAACAGGTTAGGCTTTTATTCACTACAGTTTAGAAGAATGAGAGCTGATCTTATTAAAACGTACAGGATTCTGAGGGGGCTTGACAGGGTAGATGTTGAGAAGATGTTTCTACTGGTGGGGGAATCTTGAACTAGGGGGCATAGTTAAAAAATAAGGGGACACTCATTTAAAACTGAGATGCAAAGGAATTCCTCCTCTCAGAGGGTAGTCAATGTCTGGAATTCTCTACCCCAGAGAGTTGTGGAGTCTAGATCGCTGAAAGCATTTAAAGTGGGGGTAGACAGATTTGAGGGAGTTGAGGGCTATGAGGCGCTGGCACAAAAGATGAGTTGAGGCCTGGGGCAGATCAGCCTTGACCTTATTGAATGGCGAGTGGCCTACTCCTGCTTCTATATCTTATGTTCTTGTGTTCTTATGTTTTACTTCAACACAAACCACTGGCTTTTCTGCTTTCTTTCTCTCCCCTGCCTTTCTGCCTGTTCCCTTTGGAATGCCCTGTCTCTTTCCTTTTCTTACAATTCAATTGTTTTCATTTGCAACTGAATTTGAGCCCATTCCAATGAACCACCTCTTGGAGAACTCTGTCTCTCAGATATTCCTTCCATTTTCAGATGCTGTGCTATCACTTCAATTAAGTCTGAATTCCTAGTCCCCGCAGATAACCCCAATTGCAATTTATCCACTAACTCTGTTAACTTACCCTTAGATACTTTTTGTAACCCAATCAGAGTTATATCTTCTAGTTCCAGACAAGTCTTATCAATTACTGAAGCCATCTTGCAGTCTCACCACTTCAAAAATACCTTACACCCTCTCCTGAATTCAAAGTGCTTCTTGTCCTCATAGACTTAAGATTCATCAATGCCAAAAAAAAATCAAAGAATTTCAAATGTATCCTGCCTGGGGACCCCAGTTATTATGACAACAGCCGATGGTAAAGTCTGAGTTGTTCCAATCCCAGAGGGAAAATTGAAGCAACTGTCATAACCCATTTTTGCAATTTGTATGTTTGGAGATGCGGGCTTTGAATTCAGTAGTAATAAGACCACCGATTCTCAAGAGTTTTTTTATAAACCTAGATTAAACATTTATTAATATAATAAAAATTGTAAGCACATACACATGCCTACAAAATTATTACTATAATAACTACAAAAAACCCCTAATTTCCCTGACTCTCAGTTAGGCTACCGGTAAGGTAACAGTAAATCTCATAGATTTAAACAGACACCTGGCAAAGCACAGCATGGACAGTCTAATTCAAAATGAGTTTCTTTCAGCTCTGGCTCCTTGAAGACAGACTTGAGGCTTAACAGGCTGGAGGCTTCTCATATCTGTTGGATCTTAAAAATGCCTCTACCTTGCACACAATCTCCTTTCTCCTTTATGTATATCTTTCTATTTGAATGTAAATGTTCCATTGTGTAACTAGGCCTTGAATTGTACCTCTTCTAACAATGACATCCTAATTCCACCAATTCCCCCTTGACACCTATGTTCCTAAACTTCTCCATGTTTATCTGATTAGCATTTCAAACCTTTTTTCTATACATCAAAGCACCCAGACGAGCTGGCTTTAATCTAATTAAGACACATACCACTAAACTTTATTTTCTAAAAATAATTTCCAACAACATTATAGACATTAATATCTCTTCATGACAAAGTCATTGATTGATCACACACTGTCAGTGATTATATACAGTCAATCAGGGATGACACACAGTTGGTGAGTATACGTTGTCAATGAGTGATCATACGCAGTCAGTGATTATATATTGTCATTCAGTGGTCATGCACAGTCAGAGATTATACACAGTCAATGAGTAATTGCACACAACCAGTGATTATATACAGTCAATAAGGGATCACACACAGTCAGCGATTGTATATTGTCAACGAGTCATCACACAGAATCAGTTATTATATACAGTGAGTCATCACACACAATCAAAAATTATATACCGTCAATGAGTGTTCGCAAACAGCGACTCTATACAGTCTGTGAGTGATCACACACAGTCAGTGATTATATACAGTCAATGACTAATAACACACATTCATAGGTAACATACAGCCAATGAGTGACCACACACAGTCAGTGATTAAATATTGTCAATGAGTCATGACACACAGTCAGTCATGATATACACTCAATGAGTGATCACACATAGCCAGTGATTATATTCAGTCAATGGATGATCACACACACAGTCCTTGATTGTATATTCTCAATGTGCAACCACACATAGTCAGTGATTATATCCAGCCAATGAGTGATCACACACATTCAGCATTATATGTATTCAATGAGTGATTACTGTCAGTGATTATATACTGTCACTGAGTGATCATACACAGTCTGTGATTATATAGTCAATATGTAATCACGTACATTCAGTGATTATCTACAGTCAGTGAGTGATCACATAAGTCATTGATTATATATTGTCAATTAGTGATCACACTCAGTCAGTGATTACATACAGTCAATACGTGATCACACACAATCATAAATTATTTACAGCTAATGAGTCATCACACACAGTTAGTGCTTACATATTCTTAATGAGCGATCACACACATTCAGTGACTACGTAAACGCAATGAGTGATGACACAGAGTCACTGATTATATACAATCAAAACGTGATCACGCAATCAGTGATTATATACAGTCAATGAGTTATCATACACAGTCAGGCATTATTCTATCTAAAGTCCAGTCTTACTTTAATTCAGTAATTAACTAAAAGTTGCTGTTTGTGGTGGAAGAAGGTGAATTTTACACCAGCTTTTAAACAGGGTTTATACAGGCTCTGCTTGCAGCTACAACTAGTTAATTAGATAACTGGTTTAAATAGGTTTTCAGAGGCTAGTTTCAGAGAGTATAAAAGCAGGTCATCTTACAGTGCTGACTTTGTACGCACTGGAGTGTTGCTTTTGGCTGCAGTAGAGTGCTTAAGTTGGAGTTTGGTGACTGAAGGAGTTCGGTGAAGAGGTACATACCAGTCAGGTAAGTATTTACTACTTTTATCACTTGGTTTTTAAGGCCTTATTTTGTGATTTATCATTTGTAAGGGCTATATTCTGTAACAACGAGGAGCAGGGAAGAAGGGCCCTAGAGTAATTGATATTATTTGATATTAAGTGTCTTCCAAAAGGCTTAACTTAATTTAAAGGCGTAAATCATGGCAGGGGAGCTCAAAGCTGTGGCATGCTCCTCCTGCTCTATGTGGGAAGCTGGGAACATTTCCAGTGCCTGGGGCCAGCATGTGCATGGGAAGTGTCTCCAGCTGCAGCTCCTGGAAGCCCAGGTTTTGGAGCTGGAGCGGCAGCTGGGGACACTGTGGAGCATCCGTGAGGCAGAAAGTATCATGGATAGCATGTATAGAGAGGTGGTCACACCGCAGGCTAAGAGTCCACAAGCAGTAAGGGAATGGTTTACCACCAGGCAGCGCAAGGGGGCTAGTCGGGCAGTGCAGGAATCTCCTGTAGCTATTCAACTGCAAAACAGATATACCACTTTGGATACTGTTGAGGGGAGTGCCCGCTCTGGAGAAAGCAGCAACAGCCAAATTCGTTGCACCATAGTTGGCTCTGCTGCACACGGGAGGAGTAAAAAGTGTGGGAATGCAATAGTTATAGGGGATTTAATTGTAAAGGGAATTGATAGGTGTCTCTGTGGCCACAAATGAGACTCCAGGATGGTATGTTGACTCCCGGGTGCTCGGGTCAAGGATGTCTCAGAGCAGCTACAGGAAATTCTGAAGGGAGAGGGTGAACAGCCAGTGGTCATGGTACACATTGGTACAAATGACATAGGTAAAAAAAGGGATGAGGTCCTAAAAACAGGATATAGGGAGTTAGGAAGTAACTTGAAAAGTAGGACCTCAAAGGTAGTGATCTACCAGTGTCACGTGCTATCAGAGTAGAAATAGCAGGATATATCGGATAAATACGTGGCTGAAGAGATGGTGTGAGGGGGAGTGTTTCAGATTCCTGGGGCATTGGGACCAGTTCTGGGGCAGGTGGGACCAGTACAAACTGGACAGGTAACACATGGGCAGGACTGGGATTGATGCCCTGGGGGGAATATTTGCTAGAGTGGTTGGGAAGGGTTTAAACTAAAATAGCTGGGGGATGGGAACCTATGCAAGGAGTCAGAGGAAGGGGAATCAAGGACAAGGACAAAAGACAGAAAGGGGAATAAGAAAAGTGATAGGCAGAGAAATCAACGGCAAGAATCAAGCAGGGACTCAATGAAAAATATTGGGAACAGGACAAGTAATGTTAAAAAGACAAGCCTTGAGGTTTTGTGCCTTAACGTGAGGGGCATTCACAATAAAGTGGATGAATTAACCACGCAAATAGATGTAAATAGGCATGATATAGTCGGCATTATGGAGGCATGGCTGCAGGGTGACCAGGGATGGGAACTGAACATCCAGGGGTATTCAGTATTTAGGAAGGACAGACAAAAAGGAAAAGGTGGTGGAGTTGCATTGCTGATTAAAGAGGAAATTAACGCAATAGTGAGGAAATATATTAGCTCCGATGATGTGGAATCTGTATGGGTAGAGCTGAGAAACACTAAGGGGCAAAAAACATTAGTGGGGGTTGTATATAGACCCCTAAACTGTAGTGGTGATAATGGAGATGGCATTAAACAAGAAATTAGAGATGCATGCAATAAAGGAATATCTGTAATTTTGGGTGGCTTTAATCTGCATTTAGATTGGGCAAATCAAATTAGTAACAATACCGCAGAGGAGGAATTCCTGGAGCGTATATGGGATGGTTTTCTGGACCAATACATTGAGGAACCACCTCAAGAATGGGCTAACCTAGGCTTGATATTGTGTAATGAGAAAGAAATAACTGGCAATCTAGTTGTGCAAGGGCCCTTGGGGATGAACGACCATAATATCATAGAATTCTTCATCAAGATGGAGTGAAGTAGTTGATTCTGAGACTAGGGTCCTGAATCTTAATAAAGGAAATTACGATGTTATGAGGTGAGAGCTGGCTATGATGGATTGGGAAATGTTACTTAAAGGGATGACGGTGGATAGGCAATGGCAAACATTCAAAGAGTGCATGGGTGAACTGCAACAATTGTTTATTCCTGTCTGGCACAAAAGTAAAATAAGAAAGATGGCCAAACCATGGCTTACAATGGAAATTAGAGATAGTATTAGATCCTATTAAGAGGCATACAAATTGACCAGAAAAAACAACAGACCTGAGGATTGAGAGCAGTTTAGAATTCAGCAAAGGAAGATCAAGGGATTGATTATGAAGGGGAACACAGAGTACGAGAATAAGCTTGCGGGGAACATAAAAACTGACTGTAAACGTTTCTGTAGATATGTGAAGGGAAAAAGATTGGTGAAGATAAATGTAGGTCCCTTACAGTCAGAAACAGGGGAATTTATAAAGAGGAACAAAGAAATGGCTGACCAACTAAGTACATACTTTGGTTCTTTCTTAACAAAGGAGGACACAAATAACATACCAGAAATGTTGGGGAACACAGGGTTTAGTGAGAGGGAGGAACTGAAAGAAATCAGTATTAGTAGGGAAATGGTGTTGGGGAAATTGATGGGATTGAAGGCCGATAAATCCCCAGGGCCTGATAATCTACATCCCAGAGTACTTAAGGAAGTGACCCTAGAAATAGTGGATGCATTGGTAGTCATCTTTAGAGATTCTATAGAGTCTGGAACAGTTTCTACAGATTGGGGGGTAGCTAATGTAATCCCGCTATTTAAAAAGGAAGGTAGAGAGAAAACAGGGAATTATAGATCAATCAGCCTGACATCAGTAGTGGGGAAAATTCTAGAGTTCATTGTAAAAGATTTAATAGCTGAGCACTTGGAAAACAGTAGCAGAATCGGACAGAGTCAGGATGGATTTACAAAAGGGAAATCATGCTTGACAAATCTACTGAAATCTTTCAAGGATGAAACTAGTAGAGTTGATGAGGGGGAGCCAGTGGATGTGGTTTATTTGGACTTTCAGAAGGCTTTCGACAAAGTCCCACATAAGAGATTAGCGTGTAAAATTAAAGCGCGTGGGATTGGGGTAGTGTATTGAGATGGATAGAAAACTGGTTGGCAGACAGGAAGCAAAAAGTAGGAAATAATGGGTCTTTTTCCGAATGGCAGGCAGTGACTAGTGGGGTACCGCAGGGATCAGTGCTGGGACCCCAGCTATTCACAATATATATTAATAATTTAGATGAGGGAACTAAATGTAATGTCTCCAAATTTGCAGATGACACAAAGCTGGGTGGGAGGGTGAGCTGTGAGGAGGATGCAGAGATACTTCAGGGTGATATAGACAAGCTGAGTGAGTGGGCAAATGCATGGCAGATGCAGTATAATGTGGATAAATGTGAGGTTATCCACTTTGGCAGCAAAAGCAGGAAGGCAGATTATTATCTGAATGGCTATAAATTGAGAGAGGGAAATGTGCAACGAGACCTGGGTGTCCTCGTACACCAGTCACTAAAGGTAAGCATGCAGGTGCAGCAGGCTGTAAAGAAGGCAAATGGTATGTTGGCCTTCATAGCAAGAGGATTTGAGTACAGGAGCAGGGATGTCTTGCTGCAATTATACAGGGCCTTGGTGAGACCACACTTGCAATATTGTGTGCAGTTTTGGTCTCAGGGAGTGCAACAAAGGTTTACCAGACTGATTTCTGGGATGGCGGGACTGACATATGAGGAGAGATTGAGTCAGTTAGGATTACATTCGCTGGAGTTCAGAAGAATGAGAGGGGATCTCATAGAAACCTATACAATTCTAACAGGACTGGATAGGGTAGATACAGGAAGGATGTTCCCGATGGTGGGGGAGTCCAGAACCAGGGATCACAGTCTGAGGATACGGGGTAGAACATTTAGGACTGAGATGAGGAGAAATTTCTTCACCCAGAGAGTGGTGAGCCTGTGGAATTTGCTACCACAGAAAGTAGTTGAGGCCAGAACATTGTGTTTTCAAGAAGGAGTTAGATATAGCTCTTTAGGGTGAAAGGGATCAAAGGGTGTGGGGAGAAAGCAGGAGCAGACTATTGAGTTGGATGATCAGCCATGATCATAATGAATGGTGAAGCAGGCTCGAAGGGCCGAATGGCCTACTCGTACTCCTAGTTTCTATGTTTCTATTATATACACTTTCAATGAGTGATCGTAGAGTCAGTGCTTATATACAGTCAATGAGTGATCAAACAGTTAGTGATTATACACAGTCAACAATTGATCACACAAGGTCATAGATTATATGCAGTCAGTGAATGATTACACACAGTCAGTGCTTACATATGATCAATCAGTGATCACACACATGCAGTGATTATATACATTCAATGAGTGATCACACACAGTCAGTGATTATATATTGTCAATGAATATTCATACAAAGTCAGTGATTATATGCGGTTAAAGAGTGATCACACACAGTCACTGATTATTTACAGTTAATGAGTGATCACACACAGGCAGTGATTATCTACATTCAATGAGTCATCATCGACAGTCAGTGATTATATTCTGTCAATGTGTGATCACACCCATTTAGTGATTATATACAGTCAATGTGTGATCGTGCACAGCCAGTGATTATATACATTGAATGAGCGATTACACAGAGTTACTGATTATATACAGTCAATGCATGATCACACACAGTCAGTGAGTATGTACAGTTAATGGTGATCATGTACACTCAGTGATTGTATACAATCAGTAAGTGACTACAGACAGGCAGTGATTATACATTGTGAATGAATGATCACACACGATCAGTGAATATATAGACTGAATGAGTGATCACACACATTCAGTGATTATATATTGTCAATGAGTAATCACACATTTAGTGATCATGTACCGTCAATGAGAGTCAGTGAATATACACAGTCAATGATTAATCACACAGAGTAATAGATTATATGCAGTCAGTGAGTGATCACACACAGTCAGTGCTTACATATGATCTATGAGTGATCACACACATGCAGTGATTGTATACATTCAATGACTGATCACATACAGTCAGTGAGTGATCACACACAGTCAGTGATAATATATTCTGAATGCGTGATCACAGTCACTGATTATATACCGCCAATGAGTGATCACTTTAAGTTAGTGATTATATATTGTCAATGAGTGATCACATACAGTCAGTGATTATCTACAATCAATGAGTGATCACATACAGTCAGTGATTATATATTGTCAATGAATGATCCCATGCAGTGATTTACAGTCAGTGAGTGAATACACAGTCATTGATTATATACAGTCAACGAATGATCACACACAGTCAGTGATTATATACAGTAACTGAGTGATCAGACACAGTCACTGATTATATGCTTTCATTGAGGGATTACATACAGTCAGTCATTATACGCACTCAATGAGTGATCACACACTGTTGGTGATTATATATAGTCAATGAGTGGTCACACATTTAGTGATTATTTACCGTCATTGAGTGATCGCAGAGTCAGTTCTTATACGCAGTCAATGAGTGATCACAAATAGTCTGTGAATATACACAGTCAATGATTGATCATACAGAGTCATAGATTATATGCAGTCAATGAGTGATCACTCACAGTCAGTGCTTACATATGACCAATGAGTGATCACACACATTCAGTGATTGTATACATTCAATGAATGATCACACACAGGCAGTAATTACCTACAGTCATTGAGTGATCACATATAGGCAGTGATTATATACAGTCAATGAGTGATCACACACAGTCAGTGATTTTATACTCTGAATGCGTGATCACACAGTCACTGATTATATACCGTCAATGAGTGATCACATTAAGTTAGTGATTATATATTGTCAATGAATGAACACACATAGTCAGTGATTATATGTCATCAATGAAGGATCACATACAGACAATGAGTGATCACACACAGACAGTGATTATATATTGTGAATGAATGATCACACACGATCATTGATTATATACATTCAATGAGTGATCACACAGAGTGACTGATTATATGCCGTCAATGAGTAATCAGACACAGTCAGTGATTATATATTGTCAATGAAAGATCACACATAGTGAGAGATTATGTATCATCAATGTGCAAGAGCACAGTCAGTGCTTATATACAGTAAATGTGAGATCACACACAGTCAGTGATAACACATTATCAATGAGTGATTACACACAACCAGTGATTCTGTACTCTCAATTACTGACCACATACATAGTCAGTAATTACATACAGTCAATGCATGATCCCACACAACCATAGATTATATACAGCCAATGAGTCATCACACACAGTCAGTGTTTACATATTGTTAATGAGTGATCACACACATTCAGTGACTATGTACATTCAATGAGTGATGACACAGAGTCACTGATTACATACAGTCAATGAGTGATCACACACAGTCAGTGATTGTATGCAGTCAATGAGTGATCACACATAGTCAGTGATTATATACAGTCAATGTGTGATCACACACATTTAATGATTATATACAGTCAATGTGTGAGCATGCAGCTAGTGATTATATATTGTCAATGAGTAATTATGCACAGCCACTGATTATATACAGTCAATGAGTGACCACACACAATCAGTGATTGTATGCAGTCAATGAGTGATCACACACAGTGATTATATGCAGTCAATGTGTGATCATGCAGCTAGTGATTATATATTGTCAATGAGTAATCATGCACAGCCAGTGATTATATATGTTGAATGAATAGTTACACAAAGTCACTGATTATAAACAGTCAATGAGTGATCACGTACACTCAGTGATAATATGCAGTCAAAGAGTGATCTCACACACAGTCAATGATTATATACAGTCAATGAGTGATTACAGACAGTCAGTATTATATATTCTTGATGAGTGATCCCACAGTCACTGAACTTATACAGTCAATGAGTGATTACACAGACAGTGATTATATACAGTCAATGAGTAATCACACAGTGATTATATGTTGTGAATGAATGATCACAAACATTCAGTGATTATATACAGTGAATGAGTGATCACACACAGTCACTGATTATATACAGTCAATGAATGATCTCAAGCAATCAGCAATTATGTATCATCCATGTGCGATCACATGGTCAGTGCTAATATAGAGTTAATGATTGATCACATATAGTCAGTGATTATATACAGTCAATGATTGACCACACAGTTTGTCATTATATACATTCAATGACTGATAACACAGTCAGTGATTATATAGTCAATGTATGGTTATACACAGTTATAGATTATACACAGTCAATGATTGATCACACTCTGTCAGTGCTTGCATGTTGTTAATGTGTGATCACACACGTTCAGCGATTATATATATTCAATGACGATCACACATAACGACTGATTATATACAGTCAATGAGTGATCACACAGTCAGTGATAATATACAGTTAATGAGAGATCATATACGTCATTATATATGCTCAAATGAGTGATCACACAAATCAGTGATTATATACAGTCAATGTGTGATTAGACAGTCAGTAATTATATATTCTCAATGAGTGATTCCACAGTCACTGATTACCTACAGTCAATGAGTGATCACACACAGTTAGTGATTATATTCTGTCAGTGTGTGATCATGCACATTTACTGATTATATACAGTCAATGTGTGATCATGCACAGTCAGTGATTATATATTATCAATGACTGATCTTGCATGGTCAGTAATTATACACATTTACTGAGTGATTACACAGAGTTGCTGATCATAGGCAGTCAATGTGTGATCTCACATACAGTCAGTGATTATGTACAGCCAATGAGTGAACACGCATAGTCAGTGATTATATATTATCAATAAGCGATCACAGACAGTCAGCAATTATATTTGTCAATGAACGACCACACAAGTCAGTGATTATATATTGTCAATGAGTCATCACACACAGTCTTTTTTTCAACGACTAATCACAATCAGTCAGCGATTATATGCCATCAATGAATGATCACACATAGTCAGTGATTCTACACAGTCAATGAGTGATCACACACAGTCAGTGATTATACAGTCAATGAATGATCACACAGTCAGTGATGATATACAGTCAATCTGTGATGACACACCATCAGTGATTATATACTGTCAATGAGTGATCGCACACAATCATTGATTATGTATTGTCAATGAGTCATCACAGACAATCAATGATTATATGTGGTGAGTCATCATACACAGTGAGTGATTATATGCAATGAATGAATGATCACATACAACCACTGTTCACAGTCAGTGATTATATATTGTCAATGAACCAGCACACACAATCAGTGATTTTATATAGTGAGTCAACACACACAGTCAGTGATTATATACAGTCAATGAGTGTTGAGAAACAGTCAGTGATTCTATACAGTCAATAACTGATCACACATAGTCAGTGATTATATACAATCAATGACCAATCACACATAGTCAATGATTTCACACAGTCTATGACTGATCTCACACAGGCAGTGATTATACACAGTCAATTAGCAATCACACACAGTCAGTGATTATATACAGTCAATGAGAGATCACATGTAGTCAATGATTATATACAGTCAATGATTGATCACACACAGTCAATGATTATACACAGTCTATGAGTGATCACACACAATCAGTCATTATATACAGTCACTGAGTGATGACACACCTCAGTGATTAAATATTATCAATGTGTGATCACACTCAGACAGTGATTATATATTGTCAATGAGTGGTCATACACAGTCAGTGATTACATACTGTCAATGAGTAATCATATATTTCCAGTGATTACATCCAGTCATTGAGTGATCAGGCACAATCAGTGATTGTATACAGTCAATGAGTGATCACACACTGTCAGTGATTATATACTGTCAATGAGTGATTGCAGACAACCATTGATTATATTTTATCAATGAGTCATCACACACAATCAGTGATTATATGTAGTGAGTCATCACATACAGACAATGATTATATATAGTGAGTGAGTGATCACATACATTCAGTGATCATATACAGTCAATGTGTGATCACACGCCATCAGTGATTATATACAGTCAATGAGAGATCACATAGTCAGTGATTATACACATTCAATGACTGATCACACAGCCAGTGAGTGTACTCCATCAATGAATGATCACCCAAAGTCAGTGATTATATATTGTCAATGAGTGATCAGACCAGTGAGTGATTATGTACAGTCAATGAGTGATCAGACACAGTCAGTGATTATACACAGCCAATAACTAATCATATAAAGTCAGCGATTATATACAGTCAATGAGTGATCAGACGCAGTCAGTGATTATACACAGTTAATGAGTAATCACACACACTCAGCGATTATTTACAGTCAATCTGTGATCTCACACAGTCAGTGATTTTATACTGTCAATGAGTAATCACACACTGCCAGTGATTATATATAGTCAATGAGTGATCACACATTGTCACTGATTACATATTATCAGAGTGACCCGACACAGTCAGTGATTAAATATTATCAATGAGTGATCACACACAATCAGTGATTATATACAGTCAATGAGCGATCAGACACATTCAGTGATTATACACAGTCAATGAGTGATCAGACACCTTCAGTGGTTATACACAGTCAATGAGTGATCAGACACAGTCAGAGATTATATATTGTCAATGAGTCATCACAGACAGTCAGTGATTATATAAAGTCAATGAATGATCACGAAGAGTCGGTGATTTTATACAGTCATTGAATGATTACACACAGTCAGTGATTTTGTATTATCAGTGTGTGATCACACAGTCAGTGCTTGCATAAGTCAATGAGTGCTCACATGTAGTTGTGATTATATACTGTCAATGAGTGATCACACACAGTCTGTGATTATGTACCGTCAATGTGCGATCACCCATGGTCAATGCTTGAATACTGTCAATGATTGATCACGCATAGTCAGTGATTACATACAGTCACTGTGTGACTACATGCAGTCAGTGAATTTAGCGACTCAATGAGTGATCACACAGTCAGTGATTGTATATTGTCAATGAATCAACACACACAATCAGTGATTATATGCAGTGAGTCAATACATGCAGTCAGTGATTATACACAGTCAATCAGTGTTGAGAAACAGTCAGTGCTTATATACTCACTGAGAGATCACACATGGACAATGTTTATATACAGTTAATGTTTTATCACACACAGTCAATGGTTATATGTAGTGAGTCAGCACACACAGTCAGTGCTTATATACAGTCAATGAGTGATCACACATGGTAACTGATTATATACAGCTAATTATTGATCACAGAAAGCCAATGATTATACATAGTCTATGAGTCATCACACATTGTTACTGATTATATACAGTCATGAGTGATCAGACACTGTTTGTTACTATCTACAGTCAATGTCTGGTCACATACAGTCATTGGTTATATATTCTCAATGAGTGACCACCCAGTCACTGCTTATATACAATCATTGACTGATCACATACAGCTGGTGATTATATACCGTCAATGAGTGATCACATAGTTGGTGATTACATGTCATATATGAGAGATCACACAGTCAGTGATTATATACAGTCAATGACCATCACACACTGTTAGAGATTATATATTGTCAATGAATCATCACACACAATCAGTGATTATATGTAGTTGAATCAACACATACTGTCAGTGATTAGATACAGTCAATGAGTGTTCACACACAGTCAGTGATTATGTATCATCAATGTGCGAACACACACAGTCAGTGATATATACAGTAAATGTGAGATCACACATAGTCAGTGATTATATATGTTAATGATTGATCACACAGTCAATGATTATACACAATCTATGAGTGATCATACAGAGTCAGTGATTATATACAGTCGCGTGCTCACAGACTGTCCATGATTATATATTCTCAATGTACAATCACACAAAGTCAGTGCTTATATGTTGTCAATGAGTGATCACACACAGTATGTGAATTTACACACTCAATGAGTGATCACACAATCAATGATTAGATGCAGTGAGTCATCACACAGTCAGTGTCTATTTGCAGTGAGTCAACACACACAGTCAGTGATTATATATTGTCAATGAGCAATCATATATAGTCAGTGCTTATATACAGTCAATGAGAGATCACAGCTAGTCAGTGGTTATATACAACCAATGATTGATCACACAAAGTCAGTGATTGTATACAGTCAATGAGTGTTGAGAAACAGTCAGTGATTATATACGGACATTGACTGCTCATGCACAGTCAATATTTATGTATCATCAATGTGCAATCACACGTGGTCAGTGCTTTTATACAGTCAATGAGAGATCACATATAGTCAGTGATTATATACAGTTAATGATTGATCACATACAGTCAGTGATTAGATACAGTCATTGAGTGTTCTCATGCAGTCAGTGATTATGTATCATCAATGTGTGATCGCACATGGTCAATGCTTATATACAGTCAATCAGTGATCACACACAGTCAGTGATTACATACAGTCCATGACTGATCACACAAAGTCAGTGCTTATATATTGTCAATGGGTGATCACACACAGTATGTGAATCTACACACTCAATGAGTGTTCACACAGTGAGTGATTATATATTGTCAATGAATTGGTATACACAATCAGTGATTATATGCAGTGCATCATCACACAAAGTGAATGATTATATATTGTCAATGAGTCATCACACACATTCAGTGATTATATACATTGATGATTGATCACACACAGTGATTGATTATACACAGCCTATGAGTGATCACACACAGTAATATTATACAGTCAATGAGCACTCACAGACTGGTCATGATTATATATTCTCAATGTGCAATAACACAGCCAGTGATTAGATACAGTCAATGTGTGAGCACACGCAGCCAGTGATTCTACACAGTCAATGACTGATCACACATAGTCAGTGATGGTATATTGTCAATGAATCAGCACACACAATCTGTGATTATATGCAGTGAGTCATCACACACAGTCAGTGATTATATCGAGTCAATGAGTTTTGAGAAACAGTCAGTCAATGCAGTCAATGAGTGATCACACAAACTCAGTGATTATATACAATCAATAACTGATCACACACAGTCAGTGATTATAAACAGACAATGAGTGCTCACAGACTGTTTGTGATTATATATTCTCAATGCACAATCACACACAATCAGTGAATATATACATTCAATGAGTGATCACACAAAGTCAGGGATTATTTACAGTCTATATGTGATCACACACTGTCAGTGATTATATATAGTCAATGAATGATCAAACACAGTCAGTGAATATATACTGTCAATGTGTGCTCACAGACTGTCCATGATTATATATTCTTAATGTGCAATCACATACAGTCAGTCATTATATACAGTCAACGAGTGATCACACAGAGGCACTGGTTATATACAGTCAATGAGTGATCCCACACATTGGGTGATTATATACAGTCAATGAGTGGTCACACGCAGTCAGGGATTATATATTGTCAATATTGTGATCACACACAGTCAGTCTTTTTATATCACACTGACAGTGAATTTATACATTCAATGAGCGATCACACACAGTCAGTGATTACATACAGTCAATGAGCGATCACACACAGTCAGTGATTTTATATTATCAATGAGTGCTCACAATCAGTCAGTGATTATATACAGCCATTAAGTGATCGCACAGTCACTGATTATGCATCGTCAATGTGCAATCACATACGGTCAGTGCTTATGTACAGTCAATGAATGATCACACAATCAGTGATTATATACTGTCAATGAGCGATCGCACACAGTCAGTGATTTTATATTGTCAATGAGTGTTCACAATTAGTCAGTCATTATATACAGCCAATGAGTGATCACACACAGTGAGTGCATTTACACATTCAATGAGTGATCACAGAGTCAGTGATTATATATTGTCATTGAATCAGCACACACAATCAGTGATTTTATGTAGTGAGTCAACACACACAGTCAGTGATTATATTCAGTCAATGACTGTTGTGAAACAGTCAGTGATTCTATACAGTCAATGACTGATCACACATAGTCAGTGATTATATACAGTCAATGAGAGATCACACATAGTCAGTGATTATATACAGTCAATGATCAATCACACACAGTCAATGATTTCACACAGTCTATGACTGACCACAAACAGGCAGTGATTATACACAGTCAATGAGCGATCAAACACAATCAGTGATTATATACAGTCAATGAGTGATCACATGGTGATTATATGCAGTGTCATCACGCAAAGTCAGTGTTATATGTTGTCAATGAGTGATCACACACAGTCAATGATTATATACAGTCAACGAGTGATCACACACAATCTGATTATACACAGTCAATGAGTGATCACGCAGTGATTATATGCAGTGAGTCATCACATAAAGTCAGTGCTTATATATTGTCAATGAGTGATCACACATAGTATGTGAATTTACATACTCAATGAGTGATCACACGGTCAGTGATTATATATTGTCAATGAATCAGCACACACAATCAGTGATTATATGCAGTGAGCCATCAAACACAGTAAGTGCTTATATACAGTCAATGAGTGTTGATAAGCAGTCAGTGCTTATATCCAGTCAATGAGAGATCACACATAGTCAGTGATTATATACACCAATGATTGATCACACAAAGTCAATGATTATACACAGTCTATGATTGATTGCACACAGTCAGTGATTATATACCATCAATGACTGATCACACAGGTCAGTGATTATATACAGTCATTGAGTGATCTCACACATTCATTGATTATGTAGATTCAATGAGTGGTCACACAGATTCACTGATTATACAGGGAATGAGTGATCACACACAGTTAGTGATTATATACAGTCAATGAGTGATCACACCCAGTCAGTGATTATATTTTGTCAATGTGCGATCACACACATTTAGTGATTGTGTACAGTGATCGATTACACACAGTCAGTGATTATATACATTCAATGAGTGACCATATACAGAGTCACTGATTATATAAAGTAAACGATTGAGCACGCATGGTTAATGATTGTATACAGCCAATGAGGAATCACAAACAGTCAGTGATTATATACAGTCGTTGATCACAAGCAGTCAGTGATTATATACAGTTGATCACAAACATTCAGTGATTGTATACAGTCAGTGATCACACACAATCAGTGATTATACACAGTCAGTGATCACACTTAGTCATTGATTATATACAGTCAGTGATGACACACAGTCAGTGATTATGTACAGTCAGTGATCAGGGAAAGTCACAGGTTAGTAGCGGCAGTGAGTGATCACACAATCAGTGATAATATGCAGGCAGTGGTCACACACACTGAGTATGTATAGTATTTTTTGTAACTGCCCTCAGGAAGGGAGATATACCATGCTGTGGAAACTATTTCCTTATTTTCCTAAATAGGGAAACTCCTAATGTGCATTCTGCTGAATTGCTTACTTCCTGTGGCTGTGGAAGAGACACAATGAAGTTTTAGGCCTTCCAGAATGATCCCTGCCATGGTCTTTGTTGCCAGACAAATACAAGAAAAATGTTGAGAACAACACCTGGGGCTCTTCATTGCACCAATCTCCCCAACCAAAATATTTGACAGGCTAACTTGCGAAGCTGTGTTGATTATGCTCCAAAGCTTTGGACATTCAGGAAACCTCATCACTGGTTTGTAATCGCTTCTTGATGAAACGACTGCAACTGTCTTGAGTGGGGGATCCGAAACAGATGTCTTCCAAATGTGGACCGGGTTCAAGCAAGGCTGTGTAATAACCCATATACTATTGACAATCTACCTGACAGCGGCTGTTAACCTCATCAAAGACCAACTGCCCTCTGATGTAAGTATTAAATACCATCTAGATGGAAAACACTCGAACCTCAGCTGCCTTGTAGTATAATTGGTTAATAGTGATGGTAATGAGTTAGTGATGTAATCAGCAGTTATGTGCTAGAGCAGATGGCACATTCAATACTCAACAGAGATGCTCACACTCTGTAGCCTACCTTGTATATAGCATTAATAAACTAGTTTGATGTAACCTTCCCGAGTCAGACCAGAACGACTCAAGATAAGATAGACCACATGTCCAACATTCGAAGCATATTAGCAGCAGGGGTGACACCAATCTAACAATAGATTGGAGCCATCGACAGAACAGCTGTGGTGAGGAAGAGGAAGAAACCTGTTAGAAGCAAGAATCTGAAAACATACCTACGAGGGAGGCACACTGAGAAGTGTTACCGATGTCCGCACCAGGTGAGCAGTCGCTGCCCCTGCCCTGACTGTTCGGAAGCCTCGAGGACCTGCAGAGAGGCCAACATTGGGAGCTATGGAAGAAACACTCCCAAAGGTATCAACAGAATTGAGCTTGTGTGCTAAAGAGCAGGAGCAACAGGGTAGTTCATTCCTCTATGTCATAGGACCTGTCACTGACAATCTCCGCTTGAAACAGAGGGCAGGAGAATCCCTTGCAGACATTGAGACTGCCCTAAGATCAATCAACACATGTTTTAGTCTGAAATGAAACCTTGCGATTGAGTGAGTGTGCTTTAATCAGAGATCCCAAAGATCAGGGGAGTCCACTGAATTATGCCTTATTGACATATGTCGCCTAGCCAATTCTTGCTGGTATGGTGCATTGAAAGGTGAACTTATTCACGCCAACATTTTGGTCAGGGTCCACAATGAAAAGCTGTCAGCTCTTTTACAGGCAAAAGTGGCCTCCCTCACGATCAGGCGATTCCGTACACGAGACAGGCCGAGCTCAGAGAGATAAGTCCAGCTTTAATCCATTGCAGCATCTAAACTTTACATGACTCCATTACCTGGTTAGACCCAACGGTGGAGGCCCAACCCACACAAAAGCCCGTCAACATCGGCAAAAGGGCGGGAAACCCTAACGCAGCCATCTTGAGGTGGTTACTCTGCGGCACAAAGAAGCAGAACAGACAAAAAACAGACAGTGCAGACTGTTTCCAGTGTGGAAAATCAGGGCATTTCAAGCACTTTCATAAGTCTAACAATTTCAATAGAGGAAGAAGACAGGAGGACATTTATGAAAGGCAAACTACTCAAGAAACTGGAAGCAATGACAGACACTAAGTTACAGAGTTCCTCGGAGAAGTAAATAGTCACAATCAATACAACTGGTCAGTTACAGTGGAAGTTAAAGGTTTTAAAACTGACTTCAAAACTGACACTGGAGCTGGCGTTACAACACTAGCTGATCATCTGGACTGGCTCGAAACAGTATCTCTCTATCCATAGAACATTAAATTTCAAGATTCAGGTGGCCTGGACCTTTCAGTCAAAGGTCAGCTAATCGCCACCCTTTGCTACAAGGGGCTCCAGATTGTTGAGACCCTCTGTGTTGTCTACAATCAAAGCATATCCTTAGTGAATAGAGATCACTATACAACTGAGTATCCTGGAAAAAGCAGATGACAGCCTACAAATGGTCTGCACCGAGTGCAGTCTGTGGCTGCATTTAAGTGCTTCAGTTGGAGTTTGGTGAGTGAGGAAATTCAGTGAAGAGGGATGGAGGTGATCCTATCATTTCTTACCTTTCCTCAGAAAGAAGAGCAGCAGCCTTAGTAAGTAGGACTTGGTGAGTATTTCTGCTGCCCTTAATATTCTCTAAACCAAAGGAAATAAAAGTAAAGGGAGTAATTTAAGGGTAAGTCATGGCAGGGCAGCTTGGCCCATGGAATGCTCCTCCTGTGCGATGTGGGAAGTCAGGGACACTTCCAGTGTCCAGGGCAACCATGTGGACAGGAAGTGTCTCCAGCTGCAACTACTTGAAATCCACATTTTGGATATGAAGCAGCGGCTGGAGTCACTGTGGAGCAACCACAGGGCTGCAATCTCCATGGATAGCACGTACAGTGAGGTGGTCACACTGCAGGTAAAGAGTGCACAGGCAAAATGGGAATGGGTGACCACCAGACAGAGTAAAGCACTAGGCAGGTAGTGCAGAAGTCCACTGCTTCCATCTCCCTCTCTAACAGATTTTCCATTTTGCATGGAGGAGATGTTTTCTCAGGGAACTGCAGCAAGAGCCAAATCTGGCACCACGAGTGGCTCAGCTGCACAGTGGGAGAAAAAAGAGTGGGAGAGCAATAGTGATAGGGATTCTAACATAAGGAAAACAGATAAATGTTTCTGCAGCCAGAGACGTGACACCAGGATGGTATGTTGCCTCCCTGGTGCCAGAGTTATGGATGTCACATGTCCAGCTGCAGGACGTTCTGAGGGAGAGGGTGAACAGCCAGAGGTCGTCGTCCATACCACTACCAACAACATAGGTGAAAAGAGGGATGAAGTCCTGCAAGCAGAATATAGGGAGCTAGGAAATAAATTGTGAAGCAGGACCTCAAAGATAGTAATCCCAGGATTACACCCAATGCCATGTGCTAGTGAGATCAGGAATAGGAGAATACACCAGATAAATGGGTGGCTGGAGAGATGATGTAGGAGGGAGGGATTTAGACTCCTGCGGCATTGGGACCAATTCTGGGGGAGATGGGACCTTTTGAAGCTGGAAGGGTTGGGTCCCAGCAGGACCGGGACCAATATACTCGCAGGTATATTCACTAGTACTGTGGGGAGGGTTTAAACTAGATTGACAGGCAGATGGGAACCTGAGCAGGGAGACACAAGAGAGGGAAACAAAGATAGAAATGAAAGGTAGAAAAATAAAAAGCAAAAGTGGAAGGCAGGGGAAACAGGGGCTAGCAGCAAATTGGGCCACAACACCAAACAAATGTGTAAAAAGGCAAGTCTAAAGGCACTGTATATGAATACACGGAGCATTCGCAATAAGGTGGACGAATAAACAGTGCAAATAGATGTAAACGGATTCTATATGATTGCAATTACAGAGATATGGCTGCAGGGTGGCCAAGGTTGGGAACTGAATACTCAAGGATATTCGATATTTAGGAAGGACAGGTAAAAAGGAAAAGGAGGTGGCGTGACGTTGTTAGTTAAGGATGAAATCATTGCCATAGTGAGAGAGGATATTGACTCAGAAAATCTAGATGTAGAATCAGTCTGGGTGGAACAAGGGGCGGAAAGCATTAGTGGGAGTTGTCTATAGGCCTCCAAACAGTAGTGGTAAGGAGGAAATTCCTCAGGGTAGTGTCCTAGGCCCAACCATCTTCAGCTGCTTCATCAATGACCTTCTTTCCATTACAAGGTCAGAAGTGGGGATGTTCGCTGATGATTGCACAATGTTCAGCACCATTCGCGACCCCTCAGATACTGAAGCAGTCCATGTCCAAATGCAGCAAGACCTGGACAATATCCAGGCTTGGGCTGACTAGTGGCAAGTAACATTTGCGCCACACAAGTGCCAGGCAATGACTATCTCCAACAAGGCAGAATCCAACCATCACCCCTTGATGTTCAACGGCATTGCGGAATCCACCCACTATCAACATCCTGGGTGTTACCATTGACCAGAAACTGAACTGGACTAGCCATATAAATACTGTGGTTACAAGAACAGAGGCTAGGAATCGTTCCATGAGTAACTCACCTCCTGACTCCCCAAGGCCTGTCCACCACCTACAAGGCACAAGTCTTGGAGTGAGATGGAATACTCCCCACTTGCCTGAATGAGTGCAGCTCCCACAACACTCAAGAAGTTTGACACCATCCAGGACAAAGCAACCCACTTGATTGGCACCGTGTCCACAAACATTCACTTCCTCCACCACCAGTGCACAGTAGCAGCAGTGTGCTCCAACTACAAGATGCACTGCAGGGAATTCACCAAGGCTCCTTCAACAGCACTGTCCAAACCCATGACCACTACCATCTCGAAGGATAAGGGCAGTAGATAGATGGGAACATCACCACCTGGAAGTTCCCCTCCAAGTCACTCGCCATCCTGACTTGGAAATATATCACCGTTCCTTCACTGTCACTGGGTCAAAATCCTGGAACTTCCTCCCTAACAGCACTGTCAATGTATCTACACCACATGGACTGCAGTGGTTCAAGAAGGCAGCTCTGCACCACCTTCTCAAGGGCAACTAGGGATGGGCAATAAATGCTGGTCCAGCCAGCGAAGTCTACATCCCATGAATGAATAAAAAAAAATAGAAATGTATGTAAGAAGGGTGCTACAGTAATCATGGGTGACTTTAAACTACATATAGACTGGGTAAACCAAATTAGCAATAAGGCAGATGAATTCTAGGAGTGTGTACAACATGACATTTTTAGACCAGTGCGTCGAGGAACCAACTGGGGAACAGGCTATCCTAGATTTCGTTTTGTGCAATCAGAAGGGGCTAATTAATAATCTTGTGTGGGGTTCTTTGGGGAACATTGACCATAACATGTTAGAATTCTTCATTAAGAGGGAAAATGAAGTAGTTCAATCCAAAACTAGAATCCTAAATCTGAACAAAGGAAACTACGAAGGTATGAGGTGTGAGTTAGCTAAGATAGATTGGGGAACTTCATTAAAAGGTGGATAGGCAATGGCTAATATTTAAGGAATTAATGTATGTATTGCAACAGTCATATATTCCTTTTTGGCGCAAAATCACAACAGGAAAAGTGGCCTAACCATGGCTAACAAAATAAATTAAGGATAGTATAATATAAGAGGAATCATATAAAATTGCTACAAAGAGTAGCAAGTCTGAGGATTGGGAGCAGTTTAGAATTTAGCAAAGGAGGACCAAGAGATTGATTAGGATGGGAAAAATAGAGCATGAGAGTAAACCTACAAGGAATATAAGAGGAACGCAAAAGCTTCTATAAGTATGTAAGAAGTAGAGAACAAGGAAATGGCAGAGCAGTTAAACAGCTACTTTAGTTCTGTCTTCACGGAGGAAGACACAAATAACTTCCCAGAAATACTAGGGAATGGAGGGTCAAGTGAGGAGCAGGAATTGAAGGAAATTAATATTACTAAAAAACAGTGCCGGAGAAATTAATGGGGCTGAAAGCCAATAAATCCCCAGGGCCTGATAATCTACACCCCAGGGTGCTAAAGGAGGTGGCCATGGAAATAGTGGATGCATTGGTTGTCATCTTCCAAAATTCTGTAGATTCTGGAACAGTCCCGGCAGATTGGAGGGTGGCAAATGTAACCCCACTATTTTAAAAAGGAGGGAGGGAGAAAACAGGGAATTACTGACTGGTTAGCCTAACATCAGTGGTAGGGAAAATGTTAGAGCCTATTATAAAGGACGTGATAACAGGGCACTTAGAAAATATCAGTGGGATTAGACAAAGTCAGCATGGATTTATGAAAGGGAAATCATGTTTGACAAACCTACTGGAGTTTTTTGAGGATGTAACTAGCAGAATAGATAAGGGAGAACTAGTGGATGTGGTGTATTTGGATTTTCAATAAGCTTTTGATAAAGTCCCACATAAGAAGTAAATGTGTAAAATTAAAGCACATGGGATTGGGGGTAATATATTGGCATGGATTGAGAATTGGTTAGCAGACAGGAACCAAAGAGTAGGAATAAATGGGTCTTTTTCAGAATGGCAGGTGGTGACTAGTGGGGGTATCGCAGGGGTCAGTGCTTGGGCCCCAGCTTTTCACAATGTATATCAATGATTTGGTTGAGGGAACAAATGTAATATTTTCAAGTTTGCTAATGACACAAAACTAGGTAGGAATGTGAGTGATGAGAAGGATGTTAAAAGGCTTCAAGGCAATTTAAACAAGTTGAGTGAGTGGGCAAATATAATGTGGATAAGTGTGAAGTTATCCACTTTGGTAGGAAAAACAGAACAGCAGAGTATTACTTAAATGGTGATAGACTGGGAAATGTTGATGTACAAAGGGACCTGGGTGTCCTTGTACACCGATCACTGAAAGCAAGAATGCAGTGCAGCAAGCAGCTAAGAAGGCAAATGTTGGCCTTCATTATGAGAGGACATGAGTACAGGAGCAAGGACGTCTTACTGCAGCTGTACAGGGCCTTGGTGAGACCACGCCTGGAGTATTGTGTGCAGTTTTGGCCTCCTTACCTAAGAAAGGATATACTTGCCATGGAGAGAGTGCAGCGAAGGTTCACCAGACTGATTCCTGGGATGGCAAGATTGTCGTTTGAGGAGAAATTGGGCCGATTAGGCCTGTATTCACTGGAGTTTAGAAGAATGAGAGGTGATCTCATTGAAATCTATAAAATTCTGAGATGGCTGGATAGACTGGATGCAGGGATGATAATTCCTCTGGCTGCGGGGGCGGGTCTAGAACAAGGGGTCACAGTCTCAGGATACAGGGTAGGCCAGTTAGGACTGAGATGAGAAGAAACTTCTTCACTCAGAGGGCGATGAACCTGTGGTTCAGAAGGCTGAGGAAGCCAAGTCACTGAATATATTTCAGAAGGAAATAGATAGATTTCTGGACTCTAAAGACATCAAGGGGTATGGGGAGAAGACGGGAGTACGACGTTGAGGTAGAGGATCAGCCATGATCATAGTGAATGGCAGAACAGGCTCGAAGGACCAAATAACCTGCTCCTGCTCCTATTTTCTATGCTTCTGTGTAAATAGACACCTGGATGCCTTTCGTGGAGGAATTTCTGAAACCATGTGTAGAACCGATGGAGTTTCATTCTACACCTGTTGGTGAGGTTTATTCATCAAGCGGTGATTCACTGTCCATCATTGAGACACCATTCGCTAGACCCCGGGAGATGAATGAGATTATCAGTTGTTTTTTGAAGTTCAGTTGGAGGTTGCGGGCTCAGAAGGCATTGCAGTGGACAGCGGCCATCCGCAAGAAGACCTTTTGGGACCTGGGTTGCCACTTTCCTGCAGAAGGTTATAAGAAAGAAGCCATTGTAGCAGTGAGTGATCTGTTGAAAGATGAGGTCCTAGACATTGGTAAGCTATTCAAATTTACAGCCAAAGCACTTGAAGTCTCTGGTTTCTTTTTGGGGGAGTCGGCCTTGTTTGCTGTGGAGGAGAAGCATTCAGGTCTTTGTCCCACTGAGCCCACCAATGCAATGCCTTGTGTATCGCCAGTCCACCAGAGAGAACAAAATGCTTGATTCCATAGTGGATCACACTGCCAGAGCATTGGTAGAACCCTTTAGCTTGGATGAAAGTAAATTGGCACCCACACTTCAATCTCATCTGAAAGTCTTCTTTTCACTAAACTTGTCCTGTAATGCAGGGGCTGAGGCCAAATCTTCAGAGCTACTGCAGCCTAGGAGTCCTGTGCAAGAATTTTGTCAAGATGTAATTCTGGAGATTCATTCCATTGCGGGAAATAGTGGTGTCTTATCTTCTCAACCTGACTCAGTCTTCCCATTTCCCGTGGTGGAACAGCCTCACACTGAGGAAAGTGTGGCAAGAAAGCAAAAGTAATTTACGAAATGTCATCGGGAAATCATATCTTTCTCGTCTTCTGTAAAGGAATTTTGTTGATCTTCTTCTCGTCATCCAGATTTGTTTGAATCTCAGATTTTCAATACCTTTTTCATTCTCAATGCAACCGTGAATGACATAGCTGTGCAATTCTTTGTTGGAATTGAAGATCCTTCGTCCTCTCAGGGCTCTCTCCAGCATGATTTGAAGGAGCAGAAGATTCCTGAGTGAGTCCTACTCTATCCTCTTCCAGGTTAAGAGAGCTCAAGTGTCGATGTCCTTTAGTCTTCTCCCTCGGATTGGCCTTTCTTCGAAAAGTTCTTTCTTCTTTACAGTTCAGCCAACTGGAGATCGCACCCCAATTACCAGATGTCCAGGAAAGCTGCTGTCTCATTTCGCCAATAATGATGTCCTCCGGGGAAATGTTGAGCACTCGTATCTATTCACGATGTCTTCCCAGAGTGCCAAGAACACTGTGGGAGATTGAGTCCCTTGGGGAGGGGGAAAAGTAGGGGTATGGGGTGGGCAGAATCTGTAACAGTAAAGGAAGTTCCGGAATAGTAACGTAAATAGTTTTAAAAAAGTTTAACGATGTTATTAAAGAAGTTGACATTATACTTGAGGGGAGGTGTAGTATAATGGGTTAATAGTTATGGTGATGAGTTAGTGATGTGTATCATGATGTAACAGTGACATCAGCAGTCATGTGCTAGAGACTCTGTAGAGCAGATGGAACAGTCTGTACTCAAAAGAGATGTAACTCATCTTGTATGTAGTGTTAATAAACTAGTTTGAGGTAACCTACCTGAGTCAGACCAGAATCACTGAAGATAAGATAGGTCTCGCAACCAATATCTGAAACAGTTTCTGTGCCAAAACTAAACTGACTACCACTGACATGCATGATCTACAGTTTGTGGGTGACTGCAGTGTTGCTGCCCACTCTGTGCCGGATTTACAAGCCATTCTCTTCAATTCTGCACACAAGAAACTTCACCTGTCCTTGAATGTTGGCAATGCAAAACTCATATATGAACCCATACCTGGTTATTCAAATATTCCACCTCCCACATACATTGAAAGGGACCCTCTGGAATAAGTTGAATGCTTTCCACACCTTGGCAGCCACCTCTCTCAAAAGGCCACCATGATGAGGAAATCCAACACCGGATCAGCTCCGCCAGCTCAGCCTTCGACAAACTACGGCAGCGAGTGTTTGACAACAAAGATCTCCACAAATCAATGAAAGGCTTAGTGTACAGAGAAGTTGTCACCACACTCCTGTAATACTGTGAGACCAGCAACACATCAGAGCACTAGAGAAATTCCGTCAACAGTGCTGCATCCTCCAGATTCAATGGGGAGACTGTTGAACAAACACACATGTCCTTCTTGAAGCCATCTCCACAATCGTTCAGTCAAAGCTCCTGCAAAATCAACAACGATGAACTGGACAATGTGTCCGTATGGCCGAAAAGCATCCCCCCTGCAAGGTCCTGTTTTCTCAACTCTCAAATGGCCAATGTTCCAGGGAGAGGACAAAGGAAACACTTCAACCACACCCTTGAAGCACAGCAGCAGTGACATTAATGACTGGGAGGAGCTGACTACCAATCGTTCAAAATGACGACAACTTGGCTATCAAGCTGCACCAAGCTTTGAGTCACAACATCTTAATGATGAGACAGCAGCAGCCGAGCAGGAAGGAGGAGGAAGCAAATCCTGCCCTCCGCATCCCCCTACCTCGTGGGATGTCCTGCCACACATGCCCAAAGATCCACAAATCGAGAAGCGGTCTGTTCAGTCATGTGAAAGCCCACAGCAAACCCTGCAACCCTAAGTAAACATCATCCTCAAATTGAGGGACAGCTGATGACAGTCAATGAATTATCGCTCACAGTCAGTGACTATATACAGTCGGTGATCACACAGCTTCATTGATTTTAAACAGTCAGTAATCTCACACACTTAGTGATTATAATGGGGTCAGTGTCCACACTGAATCAATGGCTATGTACAGTCAGTGAAATACAAATTAAGTGATTAGATGCAGTCAATGATAGTATACACTCAGCAATCACGCACAGTCAGTGATTGGACACAGTCAGAGTTTATGTACAGTCAGTGTTTATGTTCAGTTAATGATACACTGGTGCATCCACAAGGCTTTGTGGATAGCATGATTATAGAAATGCTCACACCTCAACTTAAGAGTTTCCAGGCAGAGAGGGATGGAATGACCACCTGGCAGTCAAGAAGGACCGTACAGGTAGTGCCAGGAGTCCCCTGAGTGCATCTCACTTTCCAACCATTATTCAGTGCTGAACACTGTGAGAGTGATGGTTCATCTGGGGAGTGCAGCCACAGCCAAGTCCAAGGCATCACAGCTGGATCAGCTGTATGGTGGGGCAAGAGGAAGATTGGGAAAGCAATAGTGATAGGGGATTCAATAGTTAGGGGACTAATATGTGTTCCTGCAGCTACAGACGTGAATCCAGGATGGTATATTGTCTCCCTGGAGCTAGGTTCAAGGATATCACTGAGCAGCTGCAGTACGTACTGAGGGGGAGGGGAGGAGGGTGAACAGCCAGCAATCCTGGTCCATATCGGAACTAACAACATAGGTAGAAACAGGGCTAAGGTCCTGCAGACAGAATTTAGGAAGTTTGGAAGGAAATTATCAAACAGGACCTCAAAGGTAGGAATCTCTTGATTACTCCCAGTGCAAGCAAGTAAGATTAAAAATAGTATAGAGCAGATGAATGCGTGGCTGGAAAGCTGGTGCAGGAGGGAGGGATTTAGATTCCTGGGACATTGCGATCTGTTCTGGAGGAAATGGGTCCTGATCAAGCCGGGTGGGTTACACCTGAACAGAACAGGGGCCAATTTCCTTGGGGGCAATTTGCTAGTGCTATTGTTGATGGTTTAAGCTAACTTGGCAGGGGTGGGGAATCAGGAGATAAGCTGAGAGAGGGTAAACAAGGTACACAAAGAACTGGGAGAGACAGTTAGCACCAGAGTAGGAAATAGTAAGGTCTCGGGTAGGGTCAAGACTAAGAAGGAAAGTAATAAATTCTAAATTATGATTACTAAATTAGGATAAACTAGGATGTATGTGAATGCACGGAATGTGGTAAATAAGGTTGGTGATCTGAAGGCGCAGATAGTCATGTGGAAATACAATGTTGTGGCAATAATAGAAACTCAAAGAAGGGCAGGACTTGGGTACTAAATATTCTTAGATACAAGGTGTTCAGGAAAGGTAGAGGGAGAAGGAAAAGGAGAGGGGTAGCAGCATTGATTGAGAAGATTGTTACTGTGCTGGAGAGAGGATGTCCTAGGGAGGTCAAGGGCAGAATCTATTTTTGTTAGAACTAAGAAACAATAAAAATGCTATTACATTGCTGGGTGTATTCTATAGGCCACCAACTAGTGGAAAAGATATAGGAGGAATAAGATTGCAATTACAGAAAAGTGCAAGAGCAATATTGGGGGACACTAATTACCCGAATAAGGACTGGGATGATAATAGTATAAAGGCAAAGAGGGGAAGGCATTTCTAGAGTGTGTTCAGGAAAATATTCTAGTTGTATGTTTACAGCCCAACAAGAAAGGAGACACAGGTGAATCTGGTTCTTGGGAGTGAGGTGAACTAAGTGGATCAAGTGACATTAGGGGAACATTTAGCAGGTAGTGGTGTTAGTATCATTAGATTTAGGGAGGCTATGGAAAAGGACAAGGAGCAATTCAAAGTAAGAATAATTAATTGGGGGTGGCCAACTTCAATGGGGTGAGAACGGATCTAGCCTTGGTAAATTGGAATCAAAGATTACCAGGCAAAACTGAAGAATAGGCTGCCTTTAAAGGGGAGATAGTTTTGGTGCAGTCAAGGTACATTTCCCTCAGGTGGAAAGATAGGGTAAACAAATCCAGAGCTACCTGGGCAACAAAAGAGATGGAGAGTAAAGTGAAGCAGGAAAAGGGTGCTTATGACAGAATACAGGTGGATAATACAATTGAGAATCAGGCTGAGTATAGAAGGTTCAGAGGGAAAGTGAAAAAACAAATATGAGAAACAAAGAGAGACTATGGAAGATGCTGGTAGCTATCACACAAAGGAAATTCAAAAGTCTTCCATAAACATATAAATAGTGAAAGGTGGTAAATGTTTCTGATTAGGAACCTAAAAAGGAATTTACGCATGCAGGCAGGGGGCATGGCTGAGGTATGAAATGAATACTTTTTATCTTTACCAATGAAGGAAACGCTGCCCAATTCATAGTGAAAGAAGAGAAAGTTGAGATATTTGATGGGCTCTAAATTGATGAGGAGGTATTAGATAGGCTGGCTGTACTTAAAGTTGATAAGTCACCAGGGCCAGATAAAATGCATCTAAGGATACTGAGGAGAGTAAGGGTGGAAATTACGGAGGCACTGACCATAATCTCCCAATCCTCCATAGATACAGGCTTGGTCCCAGAGGACTGGAGAATTGCAAATGTTGCTTCGTTATTCAAAAAAGGGTGTAAGAATAAACCTAGCAACTACAGATCTCATTTAACCTCAATAGTGGAGAAGCTTGTAGAAATGCTAATTTGGGACAAAATTAGTAGCCACTAGGCCAAATGCAGATTAATTAAGGAAAGCAATAATGGATTTGGTAAGGGCAAATTATGATTAACTAACTCATTTATGGTTTTTGATGAGCTAACAGAAAGGGTGGATGAGGGTAATGTGGTTGATATGGTGTAAATGGACTTCCAAAAGGCATTTGATAAAGTGCCACACTAAACACTGGTGAACAAAATCGAATAAAAGGGACCGTAGCATGATGAATATGAAGTTGGTTGAGCGACAGGAAACAGAGAGTAGGAGTGAACAATTGTTTTTCAGACTGGAGGAACATTTATAATGGGGTTCTCCAGGGGTCAGTGTTAGAACCTCTGCTCTTCTTGATCTATATCAATGATCTAGACCCGGATTATCGTGGAGTCAGGCTAAGTTGGGAGGCCTTTAAAAATGTTGGGTGAGACCTGATTCCGGGATTCCTACCCCATTCCCATTTCTGGCAATTTTTACCAGTGCAGGATAAGGGCCCAGGTAGCCAGCCCACATGCAATGCCGTCGTCTTTTCTGGCTCCATTGCATTTCAAGTACCACCCCCGGCACTCCCAGCAATTTTGATGAGCCGGGTCGTTCAGTTAGTGGATATCATTCAGATGAGTCATGAACCATGGTGGAACCCTAGCCCTGAGTCTGGAACAAAATAAAAGCAGCCATTTGACATTCCCTTTAAAATACATTGCCCCATACCTTCTCGTAAAGTTGTTAATTAATCACAGCCATTTGTAGTATCAATGACAAAAAGCTTTTATCCACTTCACACATTTAAATCTTGTGTAAATAAACATACAGACATTAAAAAAAACCTTCAACGAAAGATCAGGATATTAGGAATAACAAGGATGTCACTCAAACAAAACTATCACTCACCTGCATAACAAGGCCATTTGGAAATCAGCTGTCTGGCCACCGATTCAGCCTGGCTTGTTGATACATTTACCAGATGGCCTCATAAATGCTTGACTGAGCTCCAGGAATGGTTAGTGGACTGAGCCCTTTAGGCAATATTATCACAGCTTGCAGGGGACTGATAGCTTTGTTTGATTGACATATTTATTACCTGGTCTTTCTTTTAAAATGCGTTTTTCGAAAGAACACAGGTAGCTGCGGTTGCAGAGGAAATTTAATGCAGAGAAGTGTGAAGTAATTCATTTCGGTCAGAAGAATGGAGGGAGGCAATATGAAGTAAAGGGTACAATTCTAAAGGAGCAGGGGGACCTGGGGATGTATGTGCACAAATCATTGAATGTGGCAAGGCAGGTTGACAGCGTGGCTAATAAAGCACATGAGATCCTCGACTTTATAAACAGGGGAATAGAGTACAAAAACAAGGAAGTTATGGTAAACTGCATGAAACACTGGTTCAGCCTCAACTGGAGTGTTGCATCCAGTTCTGAACACCACACTTTAGGCAAGATCTGAATGCATTAAAGAGGGTGCATGAAAGGCTCAGGAGAATGGTTCCATGGAAGAGGGACTTCAGTTACATGGATAAATTGGGGAAGTTTGGGCTACTAGCCTTAGAGAAGAGACGGCTGAGAGAAGATTTGCTAGCTCCTATTAAAAATGATGAGGGACAGGGACAGAGTGGATAGGGAGAAAACTGTTCCCATTGGTGGAAAGATTGAGAACCAAGGGGGCAAAGATTTAAGGTGCTTGACAAAAGAAACAACAGTATCATGAGGAGAACATTGTCCCACAGTAAGTGATTAGGATCTGGAATGCACTGCCCGAGAGTGTGGTGGAAGCACATTCAATTGTGGATTTCAAAAGAGGATTTGAACATTATTTGAAGAGAAAATTTTGCTCTTGCTGAGAGCCAGCACATGCACAATGGGCTGAATGACCTTCTTCCGTGCTGAAACCATTCTATGATTCTGTGATCATCTAAGTGATTACACACAGTCATTGAACGACCACACACACTGTGCGATTATACACAGCCAGTGATCACATAGAGTCAGTGAATATATACAGTCAGTGGTCACACACAATCAGTGCAATACAGTCGGTGATCATACAAAGTGATTGTATGCACTTCGTTAATGATCACTCAGTCAATGATTATAGACAGTCAACCTACAATCATATTATCATTGGGTAAGAAGCGATGGATTTAAAATAGCGCACTTTAATCCACATTCCAATTCTTCTGCATTCTTTGTCAATCCTATTCTTGGTTGGAACCTGATGTTGGTTTGTTGTTAACTAATCTTTTAAAGGCAAATTTGAAACTAATTGATATGCTGTTTAATCCGGGCTTCAATGGACCCTGTGCAGAGCTGAATACCCCCTTCACAGCTCCACTTGAAAGAAGCAAAATTCAATGCCTTGGAAGGCAACACAGCCCTGCTTTGTTTTCACAGCTGTACCAACAGGGGAAAGAGATGGAGTCATGTACCTAGACGCAAATATGGGTCTTTGGGCCTGAGTATTTCACGAACCAGAAACAAGCTCATGGTCAAAACCTATTTTCCCAAAGATTATATTTTCTGATTCCCCCACTCCCAGCATCGTGGTATCAATAATCTCACTGTTCCACTATGATTCCAATGCGTTTCCTTATACAGCAATCACAGCGGCTGGCCCGTACATTTCATTCAGTCTCGTGTCGGAAAGCCTCCTCCAATGCTTCATCTGCCGCCTGCTCCGGGGACGTAACCTTTGCACTGCCTTTGTGAAAATTCTCCAAAGTTTCTCCTGGCCTTTTGTTTCCTCCGGCTCCACAGGCCAACCGAGGCTCTTTTGGGCATTTTTGCATGTCTTTTCTCGCAAGCCAGTCCCATCCCTCTCAAAGCCAAAAGAAAACTGCAATGTTATTGAAATTGGTTGATTGCAAGGCTGGCGGGATAATGATGACTTTGTCACGTAACCTTACACTCAGAGATGTGACTAAGTTACAAGAGGAGAAAAAAAAATACACAATTCTGACAATCTGGGGGCTGAATGTTTCTCTTGCTCCAGTGTTGCAATATTGACCCGTTGTTGTTCTAGGACATCCCCTGTGTTGTATACAGTCGTGTATTTGTCCAGCAGTGTTAGCCAATCATTCGCTGACATGTGCCTTGTTTCATTTACCAGGTTCTCTGTGAGGTGAGTGTAGAGAGCTTCCTTTAAATGTCTCCTCCCTTTTTCCTGCCTCTCGGTTTTATAGGTTCTGTTTTACGTCAGTGTATGTATTTGAATGTGTGTGTATGTGAGTGATGCATTGAACGAGGCGGTATACTGCCATCGAGAGCTGCAGTTGTTGAGAGTAGTGTCTGGTATAAGCTATATAATAAGCTATTATTTAAACCGGGTGTAGCACCTAGTGAATAAAACTGATAACTCGCAGTGGGTGGTTAGCTTAATGGTGGTTGGTGTCCTTGATTCCTGAAGCCTGCTTCGGTACTGGATGGTTCAACAATCCTTCTGCATGTCCGGACAAAGAGAGATTTCCGTTTCCCTGTGAATGTTGGTTGGTTTGGGCACAGTGTGGGAATATGATCAAATGAGCTCCTGCAGCATCATGTTGTCATGAAATTCTAAAATTTCATTTATTTATTTACCTTGTGCCCTGATTATTTTGCCTCATTTAGGCTCCCATCATATCACAAGAGCCAGTCTACAAGTAAAAAGTAGGCAGGCGACTACCAACCTGTTCGAAGGTTTCCACTCAGCAGTCCCAAGGTTTGTATCCACCTTTACGGAGATTTCTATCCACCAGTCCCAAGGTTTCTATCCACCAGTCCCAAGGTTTCTATCCACCTGTCACGAGGTTTGTATCCACCTGTCACGAGGTTTCTATCCACCTGTCACGAGATTCCTATCCACCTGTCACGTGGTTTCTATCCACCTGTCACGTGGTTTCTATCCACCTGTCACGAGGTTTCTATCCACCTGTACCGAGATTTCTATCCGCCTGTCACGAGATTCCTATCCACCAGTCCCAAGGTTTCTATCCACCTGTCACGAGGTTTGTATCCACCTGTCCCGAGGTTTCTATCCACCTGTCACGAGATTCCTATCCACCTGTCACGAGATTCCTATCCACCTGTCACGTGGTTTCTATCCACCTGTCCCAAGGCTTCCATCCACCTGTCCCAAGGTTTCTATCCACGACCCCAAGGTTTCTATTCGATTGTCACAGTGTTTTTATCCACCTGTCCCGAGCTTTCTATCCACCTGTCCCAAGGATTCTAACCACCTGCCCCAAGGGTTCTATGTACCTATCCCTGGGTATCTATCTGCCTGTCCTGAGGTTTCTATCCATCTGTCCCAAGATTTCTATCTGCCTGTCACTGGGTTTCTATCTGCCTGTCCTGATGTTTCTATCTGCCTGTCCAAGGGTTTCTATCTGCCTGTACCGAGGTTTCTCTCAACCTGCCCCGAGGTTTGTATCCACCTGTCCCGAGGTATGTATCCACCTGTCCCGTGGTTTTTATCCAGCTGTCCTGAGGTTTCTTCCCAACTGTCCCGAGGTTTGTGTCCATCTGTCCCAAGCTATCGATCCACCTGTCCCGAGGTTTCTATCTGCCTGTCCCTGGGACTTTATCTGCCTATCCCGAGGTATCTATCTGCCTGACCCAAGGTTTCTATCCTCCTGTCCCTGGGTTTTTATCTGCCTGTCCCGAAGTTTCTATTCACATGTCCCAAGGTTTGTATCAACCTGTACCAAGATTTCTATCCACCTGTCCCGAGATTTCTATCCACCTGTCTGTGGGGTTCTATCTGCCTGTCCATGGGTATTTATCTGCCTGTCCTGAAGTTTATATCCAGCTGCCCCTGGGATTATACCCACCTTTCCCAAAGTTTCTATCCACCTGTCCCAAAGTTTCTATTCACATGTCCCAAGGTTTGTATCAACCTGTACCAAGATTTCTATCCACCTGTCCCGAGCTTTCTATCCACGGGTCCCAAAGCTTCTATCTACCTTTCCTGAGGTTTCTATCCACCTGTCCCAAGGCTTCTGTCCACCTGTCCACCTGTCTGCCTGTCCCTGGGTTTCTATATGCCTGTTACAAGATTTCTAGCCAGCTGTTCCAAGGCTTCTATCCACCTGTCACAAAGTTTCTATCCACCTGTCCCAAGGTTTCTATCCAGTACCCCAAGGTTTCTATCCAACTGTCCCAGTGTTTCTATCCACCTGTCCCGAGGCTTCCATCCACCTGTCCCAAGGTTTCTATCTGCCTGTCCCGAGGATTCTATACACCTATCTCAAGGTGTCTATCCACCTGTCCCGAGGTTTCTATCTGCCTGTCCTTGGAATTCTATTCACCAGGCCTAAATTTTCTATCCACCTGTCCAAAGGTTTGTATCCACTTGTCCCGTTATTTCTATCCACCTCTCCCGAGGTTTTTATCCACCTGTCCCTGGGTTTCTATCCATCTGTCCCGAGTTTTCTATCCACCTGTCCCGAGGTTTCTATTCACCTGTTCCGAGGTTTCTATCCATTTGTCCTAAGGTACCTCTCCACCTGTCCCGAGGTTTCTATCCACTGGTCACAAGTTATCTAAACACATGTCACAGGTTTATTACCCACCAGTCGCAAGGGTTCTATCCACCTCTCCCAAGGTTTCTATCCACCTGTCCCAAGTTACCTATCCACCTGTCACAAGGTTACTATCCAACTGCCCAAGGTTTCTATCCACCTGTCCATAGTTTACTATCCAACTTTCCCAAGGCTTCTATCCACGTCTCCCTAGGTTTCTATCTGCCTGTCCCTGGGTTTCCATCTGCCTATCCCAAGGTGTCTATCCACCTGTCCTGAGGTTTCTATCACCTTTCCCTGGGATTCTATTCACCTGACCTAAAGTTTCTATCTACCTGTCCAAAGGTTTCTATCCAGCTGTCCGGCTATTTCTATCCACCTCTCCCGAGCTTTCTATCCACCTGTCCTGAAGTTTCTATCTACCTCTCCCAATGTTTCTATCTGCCTGTGCCTGGGTTTCTATCTGCCTGTCCCGAGATTTCTATCCATCTGTCCCGAGGTTTCTATCCACCTGTCCCGAGGTTTCTGCCACCTGTCGATGGGTTTCTATCCACTTGTCCCGAGGTCTCTATCCACCCGACCTGAGGTTTGTATCCACCTGTCCTGAGGTTTCTATCCACCTGTCCCATGGTTTCTATCCCCCTGTTCCGAGGTTTCTATCCATTTGTCCTAAGGTATCTCTCCACCTGTCCCAACGTTGCTATCCACTGTTTCCAAGTTATCTAAACACCTGTCTCACGTTTATTACCCACCTGTCTCAAGGGTTCTATCCACCTATCCTAAGGTTTCTATCCACCTGTCCCGAGGGTTCTCTCCAACTGTCCCAGGGATTCTAACCACCTGTCCGAAGTTATCTATCCACCTGTCACAGGTTTACTATCCAACTGTCCCAAGGTTTTTACCCACCTGTCCGAAATTTACCATCCACCTGTCCCAAGGCTTCTATGCACCTCTCCCAAGGTTTCTATCCACCTGTCACTGGGTTTCTATCTGCCTGTCCCAAGGTTTCTATCTGCCTGTCCATTGGTTTCTATCTGTCTGTCATGAGGTTTCTTCAAAGCTGCCCCGAGGTTTGTATCCATCTGTCCCGAGGTTTGTATCCACCTGTCCCGAGGTTTCTCCCCAACTGTCCCGAGGTTTCTATCCATCTGTCCCCAGTTTTCGGTCCACCTGTCGATGGGTTTCTATCTCCCTGTCCCGAGGTTTCTATCCACCTGTATTGAGTTTTGTATCCACCTGTCCCGAAGTTTCTAAGCACCTCTCCCGAGGTATCTATCCGGCTGCCCCTGTCTTTCTATCTGCCGGTCCCAAGGTTGCTATCCACGTGTCCCGAGGTTTCTATCTGCCTGTCCCTGCGACTTTATCTGCCTATCCTGAGGTATCTATCTGCCTGTCCCTGGATTTTTATCTGCCTGTCCCGAAGTTTCTATCCAGCTGCCCCTGGGAATATACCGACCTTTCCCAAAGTTTCTATCCAACTGTCCCAAAGTTTCTATTCACATGTCCCAAGGTTTGTATCAACCTGTACCAAGAATTCTATCCACCTGTCCCGAGATTTTATCCATCTGTCTGTGGGGTTCTATCTGCCAGTCCCGTAGTTTCTATCCGCCTGTCCCAAGGTTTCTATCCAGCTGTCCCAAAGTTTCTGTCTACCTGTCCTGAGGTTTCTATCCACTTGTCCCAAGGCTTCTGTCCACCTGTCCCAAGGTTTCTATCTGCCTGTCCCTGGGTTTCTATCTGCCTGTCACAAGATTTCTAGCCACCTGTTCCAAGGCTTCTATCCACCTGTCCCAAAGTTTCTATCCATCTGTCCCAAGGTTTCTATCCACTACCCCAAGGTTTCTATCCGACAGTCCAAGTGTTTCTATCCACCAGTCCCAAGGCTTCTATCCACCTGTCCCAAGGTTTCTACCTGCCTGTCCCTGGGTATCTATCCATCTGCCCCGTCATTTCTATCAACCTGTCCCGAGGTTTGTATTCGATTGTCACAGTGTTTTTATCCACCTGTCCCGAAGATTCTATCACCGTGTCCCAAGGCTTCTATCCACCTGCCCCAAGGGTTCTATCTGCTTGTGCCTGGGTATCTATCTGCCTGTCCCAAGGCTTTTATCCACCTGCCCCAAGGGTTCTATCTGCTTGTGCCTGGGTATCTATCTGCCTGTCCCAAGGTTTCTATCCATCTCTCCAAAGGTTTCTATCTGCCTGTCCCGAGGTTTCTATCCATCTGTCCTGAGGTTTCTATCCACCTGTCCCAAGGCTACTATCCACCTGTCCCGAGGTTTCTATCTGCCTGTCCCTGGGAATCTATCCACCTGTCCCGAGGTTTCTATCCACCTGTATTGAGTTTTGTATCCACCTGTCCCGAGGTTTCTATCCAGCTGTCCCGAGATTTTGATCCACAAGTCCAACATTTCTGTTCGATTGTCACAGTGTTTTTATCCAACTGTCGCGAGGATTCCATCCACCTGTCCCAAGGCTTCTATCCACCTGCCCCAAGTGTTCTATCGGCCTGTGCCTGGGTGTCTATCTGACTGTCCTGAGGTTTCTATCCATCTGTCCCAAGGTTTCTATCCACCTGTCACTGGGTTTCTATCCATCTGTTGTGAGGTTTCTATCCATCTGTCCATGGGTTTCTATCTGCCTGTACCGAGGTTTCTCTCAAACTGCCCCGAGGTTTGTATCCACCTGTCCCGAGGTTTGTATCCACCTGTCCCGAGGTTTCTCCCCAACTGTCCCGAGGTTTGTGTCCATCTGTCCCAAGCTATCTATCCACCTGTCCCGAGGTTTCTATCTGCCTGTCCCTGGGACTTTATCTGCCTATCCTGAGGTATCTATCTGCCTGACCCAAGGTTTCTATCCTCCTGTCCCTGGGTTTTTATCTGCCTGTCCTGAAGTTTCTATCCAGCTGCCCCTGGGATTATACCGACCTATCCCAATGTTTCTATCCACCTGTCTCAAAGTTTCTCTTCACATGTCGCAAGGTTTGTATCAACCTGTACCAGGATTTCTATCCACCTGTCCCGAGATTTCTATCCAACTGTCTCTGGGGTTCTATCTGCCTGTCCGGAGGTTTCTATCCGCCTGTCCCGAGCTTTCTATCCACCTGTCCCAAAGCTTCTATCTACCTGTCCTGTGGTTTCTATCCACCTGTCCCAAGGCTTCTGTCCACCTTGTTCCGAGGTCTCTATCTGCCTGTCCCTGGGTTTCTATCTGCCTGTCACAAGATTTCTAGCCACCTGTTCCAAGGCTTCTATCCACCTGTCCCAAATTTTCTATCCACCTCTCCCGAGGTTTCCATCCACCTGTCCTGATGTTTCTATCTACCTCCCCCAAGGTTTCTGTCCGCCTGGCCCTGTGTTGCTATGTGCCTGTCCCGAGGTTTCTATCCATCTGTCCTGAGGTTTCTATCCACCTGTCCCAAGGCTTCTATCCACCTGTCTCAAGGTTTCTATCTGCTTGTCCCTGGGAAACTATCCACCTGTCCCGAAGTTTCTGTCCGCCTGTCGATGGGTTTCTACCTGCCTGTCCCGAGGTTTGTATCCACCTGTCCTGAGGTTTGTATCCACCTGTCTCGAGGTGTCTATCCACCTGTCCTGAGGTTTCTATTCACCTGTTCTGAGGTTTCTATCCATTTGTCCTAAGGTATCTCTCCACCTTTCCAGAGGTTTCTATCCACTGGTCACAAGTTATCTAAACACCTGTCCTACGTTTTTTACCCACCTGTCCCAAGGGTTCTATCTACCTGTCCCAAGGTTTCTATCCACCTGTCCCGAGGGTTCTATCCACCTGTCACAGGTTTACTATCCAACTGTCCCAAGGTTTTTACCCACCTGGCCGAAGTTTACTATCCAACTGTCCCAAGGCTTCTATGCACCTCTCCCAAGCTTTTTATCTGCCTTTCCCTGGGTTGCTATCCGCCTGTCCCGAGGTTTCTATCCATCTCTCACAAGGTTTCTATCTGCATGTCCCTGGCTTTCTATCTGCCTGTCCATGGGTTTCTATCTGCCTGTCCCGAGGTTTCTATCCATCTCTCACAAGGCTTCTACCTGGCTCTCTCTGGGTTTCTATCTGCCTTTCCCAAGGTATCTATCCACCTATCCCGAGGTTTCTATCCACCTGTCCTGAGGTTTGTATCCACCTGTCCCAAGGCTTCTATCCACCTGCCCCAAGGGCTCTATCTGCCCGTGCCTGGGTATCTATCTGCCTGTCCCGAGGTTTCTATCCATCTGTCCCAAGGTTTCTACCTGCCTGTCCCTGGGAATCTATCCACCTGTCCCAAGGTTTCTATCCACCTGTCCCCAGTTTTCTGTCCGCCTGTCGATGTGTTTCTATTTGCCTGTCCTGAGGTTTCTATCCACCTGCATTGAGCTTTGTATCCACCTGTCCCGAGGTTTCTATCCAGCTGTCCTGAGGTTTCGATCCACATGCCCAACATTTTTATTCGATTGTCACAGTGTTTTTATACACCTGTCCCAAGGCTTCTATCCACCTGCCACAAGGGTTCTATTGGCCTGTGCCTGGGTGTCTATCTGCCTGTCCCAAGGTTTCTATCCATCTGTCCCAAGGTTTCTATCCACCTGTCACTTGGTTTCTATCCGTCTGTCGTGAGGTTTCTATCCATCTGTCCATGGGTTTCTATCTGCCTGTACCGAGGTTTCTCTCAAACTGCCCCGAGGTTTGTATCCACCTGTCCCAAGGTTTGTATCCACCTGTCCCGAGGTTTCTCCCCAACTGTCCCGAGGTTTGTGTCCATCTCTCACAAGGATTCTATCTGCCTGTCCTTGGGTTTCTATCTGCCTGTCCCAAGGTTTCTATCCACCTCTCCCAAGGCTTCTACCTGGCTTTCTCTGGGTTTCTATCTGCCTTTCCCAAGGTATCTATCCACCTATCCCGAGGTTTCTATCCACCTGTCCCAAGGCTTCTGTCCACCAGTCCCGAGGTTTCTATCCACCTGTTCCGAGGTTTCTATCCATTTGTCCTAAGGTATCTCTCCACCTGTCCTGAAGTTTCTATCCACTGGTCCCAAGTTATCTGAACACCTGTCCCACATTTATTACCCACCTGTCCCAAGGGTTCTATCTACCTATCCCAAGGTTTCTATCCACCTGTCCCAAGGGTTCTCTCCACCTGTCCCAGGGATTCTATTCACCTGTCCCAAGTTATCTATCCACCTGTCCCAAGGCTTCTATGCACCTCTCCCAAGGTTTCTATCTGCCTGTCGTTGGGTTTCTAACTGCCTGTCCCGAGGTTTCTCTCAAACTGCTCCGAGGTTTGTATCCACCTGTCCCGAGGTCTATATCCACCTATCCCGAGGTTTCTATCCACCTGTCCTGAGGTTTCTCCTCAACTCTCCCGAGGTTTGTATCCATCTCTCCCAAGCTATCTATCCACCTGTCCCGAGGTTGCTATGCACCTCTCACGAGGTATCTATCCGGCTGCCCCTGGGTTTCTACCTGCCGGTCCCAAGGTTCCTATCCATCTGTCCCGAGATTTCTATCCGCCTGTCCCTGGGACTTTATCTGCCTATCCTGAGGTATCTATCTGCCTGTCCCTGTGTTTTTATCTGCCTGTCCTGAAGTTTCTATCAACCTGCCCCTGGGATTATACCCACCTCTCCCAAAGTTTCTATCCATCTGTCCCAAAGTTTCTATTCACTTGTCCCAAGCTTTGTATCATTCTGTACTGAGATTTCTATCCACCTGTCCCGAAATTTCTATCCACCTGTCTCTGGGGTTCTATCTGCCTGTCCCGAGGTTTCTATCCGCCTGTCCCAAGGTTTCTATCCAGCTGTCCCAAAGCTTCTATCTACCTGTCCTGAGGTTTCTATCCACCTGTCCCAAGGCATCTGTCCACCTGTCCCAATGTTTCTATCTGCCTGTCCCTGAGTTTCTATCTGCCTGTCAGAAGATTTCTAGCTACCTGTTCCAAGGCTTCTATCCACCTGTCCCAAAGTTTCTATCCACCTATCCCAAGGTTTCTATCCACTACCCCAAGTTTTCCATCCGACTGTCCCAGAGTTTCTATCTGCCTGTCCCTGGGTAGATATCCACCTGTCCTGTGGTTTCTATCAACCTGTCCCGAGGTTTCTATCCACTACCCCAAGTTTTCCATCCGACTGTCCCAAGGTTTCTATCTGCCTGTCCCTGGGTAGATATACACCTGTCCTGTGGTTTCTATCAACCTGCCCCGAGGTTTCTCTCTGCCTGTCCATGGGTTTCTATCTGCCTGTCCCAAGTATTCTATACACCTATTCCAAGGTGTCTATCCACCTGTCCCAAGTTCTCTATCCACCTGTCCCAAGGCTTCTATGCACTTCTCCCAAGGTTTCTAACCCCCTGTCACTGGGTTTCTATCCACCTCTTCCAATATTTCTATCCATCTGTCCTGAAGTTTCTATCTACCTCTCCCAAGATTTCTATCCACCTGTCCCTGGGATTCTATCCACCTGTCCCGAGATTTCTAACCATCTGTCCTGAGGTTTCTATCCACCTGTCCCAAGGCTTCTATCCAGCTGTCCCGAGTTTTCTATCTGCCTGTCTGTCCCTGGGAATCTATCCACTTGTCCCGAAGTTTCTATCCACCTGGCCCAAGGTTTCTGTCCACCTGTCAATGGGTTGCTATCTGCTGGTCCCGGGTTTTCTATCCACGTGTCCTGATGTTTGTATCCACATGTCCCAAGGTTTCTCTCCACCTGTTCCGAGGTTTCTATCCACTGGTCCCAAGTTACATAAACACCTGTACCTCATTTATTTCCGACCTGTCGCAAGGGTTCTATCCACTTCACCCAAGATTTCTATCCACCTGTCCCGAGGGTTCTATCCACCTATCCCAGGGATTCTATCCACCTGTCCCATGGTTTCTATCCACCTGTCCCTGGGTTTCTATCTGCCTGTCCTGAGGTTTCTATCCATCTGTCCTGAGGTTTCTATCCACCTTGCCCGATGTTTCTATTCATCTCTCACAAGGATGCTATCTGCATGTCTCTGTGTTTCTATCTGCCTGTCCCGATGTTTCTATCCACCTCTCCCCAGGTTTCTACCTGGCTCTCTCTGGGTTTCTATCTGCCTGTCCTGAGGCATCTATCCACCTATCTCGAGGTTTCTATACACCTGTCCCGAGGTTTCTATCCACCTTTCCCTGGGATTCTATTCACCAGTCCCAAAGTTTCTAACCACCTGTCCTGAGGTTTGTATCCACCTGTCCCAAGGATTCTATCCACCTCTCCTGAGGTTTCTATCCACCTGTCCCGAGGTAATATCCATCTCTCCTGAGGTTTCTATCCACCTGTCCCAAGGCATCTATCCATCAGTCCCAAGGTTTCTATATGCCTGTCCCGAGGTTTCTATCCACCTGTCCTTGGGTTTCTATCTGCCTGTCCCGAGATTTCTATCCACCTCTCCCAAGGCTTCTACCCGGCTCTCTCTGGGTTTCTATCTGCCTTTCCCAAGGTATCTATCCACCTATCCCGAGGTTTCTATCCACCTGTCCTGAGGTTTGTATCCACCTGTCCCGAGGTTTCTATCCACCTGTCCTGAGGTTTCTATCCGCCTGTTCCGAGGTTTCTATCCATTTGTCCTAAGACATCTCTCCACCTGTCCCGAAGTTTCTATCCACTGGTCCCAAGTTATCTAAACACCTGTCCCATGTTTATTACCCACCTGTCCCAAGGGTTCTATCCACCTATCCCAAGGTTTCTATCCACCTGTCCCAAGGGGTCTCTCCACCTGTCCCAGGGATTCTATTCACCTGTCCCAAGTTATCTATCCACCTGTCCCAAGGCTTCTATGCACCTCTCCCAAGGATTCTAACCACCTGTCACTGGGTTTCTATCCACCTGTTCTGAGGTTTCTATCCACCTGTCCATGGGTTTCTATCTGCCTGTCGTTGGGTTTCTATCTGCCTGTCATTGGGTTTCTATCTGCCTGTCCCGAGGTTTCTCTCAAACTGCTCCGAGGTTTTTATCCACCTGTCCCGAGGTCTGTATCCACCTATCCCGAGGTTTCTATCCACCTGGCCCGAGGTTGCTATGCACCTCTCACGAGGTATCTATCCGGCTGCCCCTGGGTTTCTATCTGCTGGTCCCAAAGTTCCTATCCATCTGTCCCGAGGTTTCTATCTGCCTGTCCCTGGGACTTTATCTGCCTATCCTGAGGTATCTATCTGCCTGTCCCTGTGTTTTTATCTGCCTGTCCTGAAGTTTCTATCCACCTGCCCCTGGGATTATACCGACCTTTCCCAAAGTTTCTATCCACCTGTCCCAAAGTTTCTATTCACACGTCCCAAGCTTTGTATCAATCTGTACCAAGATTTCTATCGACCTGTCCTGAAATTTCTATCGACCTGTCTCTGTGGTTCTATCTGCCTGTCCTGAGGTTTCTAGCCGCCTGTCCCAATGTTTCTATCCAGCTGTCCCAAAGCTTCTATCTACCTGTCCTGAGGTTTCTATCCACCTGTCCCAAGGCTTCTGTCCACCTGTCCCAATGTTTCTATCTGCCTGTCCCTGAGTTGCTATCTGCCTGTCACAAGATTTCTATCCACCTGTCCCAAGGTTTCTATCCACTACCCCAAGTTTTCCATCTGACTATCTCAGAGTTTCTATCTGCCTGTCCCTGGGTAGATATCCAAATGTCCTGTGGTTTCTATCAACCTGTACCGAGGTTTCTATCCCCCTGTATATGGTTTTCTATCTGCCTGTCCCAAGTATTCTATACACCTATCCCAAGGTGTCTATCCACCTGTCTTGAGGTTTCTATCCACCTGTCCCTGGGATTCTATTCACGTGACCTAAAGTTTCTATCCACCTCTCCCGAGGTTTGTATCCATCTGTCCTGAAGTTTCTATCTACCTCTCCCAAAGTTTCTATCCATCTGTCCCAAAGTTTCTATTCACACGTCCCGAGCTTTGTATCAATCTGTACCAAGATTTCTATCGACCTGTCCTGAAATTTCTATCGACCTGTCTCTGTGGTTCTATCTGCCTGTCCTGAGGTTTCTAGCCGCCTGTCCCAATGTTTCTATCCAGCTGTCCCAAAGCTTCTATCTACCTGTCCTGAGGTTTCTATCCACCTGTCCCAAGGCTTCTGTCCACCTGTCCCAATGTTTCTATCTGCCTGTCCCTGAGTTGCTATCTGCCTGTCACAAGATTTCTATCCACCTGTCCCAAGGTTTCTATCCACTACCCCAAGTTTTCCATCTGACTATCTCAGAGTTTCTATCTGCCTGTCCCTGGGTAGATATCCACCTGTCCTGTGGTTTCTACCAACCTGTACCGAGGTTTCTATCCCCCTGTATATGGTTTTCTATCTGCCTGTCCCAAGTATTCTATACACCTATCCCAAGGTGTCTATCCACCTGTCTTGAGGTTTCTATCTGCCTGTCCCTGGGTTTCTACCCAGCTCTCTCTCTGTTTCTCTCTGCCTGTCCCAAGGTATCTATCCACCTATCCCAAGGTTTCTACACCACCATCCCAAGGTGCCTATCCACGTGTCCCTGGGTTTCTAATGGCCTGTCACAAGGTTTCTATCCACCTGTTCCAAGGCTTCTATCCACCTCTCCCAAAGTGTCTATCCACATACCCCAAGGTTTCTATCCGCCTGTCCCTGGGTTTCTATCTGCCTGTCCCTAAGTTTCTATCCATCTGTCCTGAGGTTTCTATCCACCTGTCCCAAGGTTTCTCTCTGCTTGTCCCTGGGAATCTATCCACCTGTCCCGAGGTTTATATCTGCCTGTCCCTGGGAATCTATTCACCTGTCCTGTGGTTTCTATCCACCTGTCCCGAGTTTCTATCCGCCTGCGGATGGGTTTCTATCTGCCTGTCCCGAAGTTTCTATCCAACTCCTCGAGGTTTGTACCAACCTGTCCCGAGGTTCCTATCCACCTGTCCTGAGGTTTCAATCCGCTTGTCCCTTGGTTTCTATTCGCCTGTCCCGAGGTTTCTATCCATCTGTCCCAAGGCGTCTATCCACCTGTCCCGAGGTTTCTATCAGCCTGTCCCTGAGATTCTATCCACCTGTCCCAAGGTTTCTATCCATCTCTCGCCAGGATTCTATCCGCATGTCCCTGGGTTTCTATCCACCTGTCCCTGGCTTTCTGCCAGCTCCCTCTGGGTTTTTATCTGCCTGTCCAATGGTTTCTATCCACTATCACCAGGTTCTATTCGATTGTGCAGGTGTTTCTATCCACCTGTCCCGAGGTTTCTATCCAAGTGTCCTGAGGTTTCCATTCACCTGTCGCAGGGCTTCTATCCACATGTCCCAAGGTTTCTATCTGCCTGTCCCTGGGTATCTATCCAACTGTCCCAAGGTATCTATCCACCTATCCAAAGGTTTCTATCCACCCATCCCAAGGTGCCTATCCACCTGTCCCTGGGTTTCTAATTGCCTGTCACAAGGTTTCTATCAACCTGTTCCAAGGCTTCTATCCACCTGTCCCAAAGTTTCTATCCACCTGTTCAAATGTTTCTATCCATGATACCAAGGTTTCTATCTGACTGCCCCAGAGTTTCTATGCACCTGCACAGTGGTTTCTATTCACCTGTCTTGAGTTTTCTATCCAAATGTCCCAAGGCTTCTATCCACCTGTCCCAAGGTTTCTATCCGCCTGTCCCTGGGCTTCTATCCGCCTGTCCTGAGGTTTCTATCCATCTGTCCTGAGGTTTATATCCACCTGTCCCAAGGCGTCTATCCAGCTTCCTGAGGTTTCTATCTGCCTCTCCCAAGGAATCTATCCACCTATCCTGTGGTTTCCATACAATTACCCTAATGTTTCTATGCACCTGTCCCAAAATTCTATCCACCTGTCTCAAGGTTTCTATCCACCTGTCCCAACATTTCTATCAACATGTCCCGAGATTTCTATCCACTGGTCCAAGGTTTCTATCCACATGTCCTGAGGTTTCTATCCACCTGTCCCAAGGTTTAATATCCATTATCCTAAGGTTTTTGTCCACCAGCTCTTGGGTTTCTATCCACCTGTCACAAGGCTTCTATCCACCTGTCCCGAGGTTTCTATCCACGACCCCAAGGTTTCTATCCGATTGTCACAGTGTTTTGATTCACCTGACCTGAGGTTTCTATGCACCTGTCCCAAGACTTTCATCCACCTGTCCCAAGGGTTCTACCTGACTGTCCCAAGGTTTGTATCCACCTGTCCAGAGGTTTCTAATTATTTCTCCCACGGTATCTCTCCACCTGTCCCGACCTTCCTATCCATATCCAATTTATCTAAACAGCTGTCAAAGGTTTACTATCCAACCGCCCAATGTTTCTAACCACCTGTCCGAAGTTTACTATCCACTTGTCCCAAGGCTTCTATCCACGTCTCCTGAGATTTCTATCTGCCTGTCTCTGGGTTGCTATCCGTCTGTCCCAAGGTTTCTATCCATCCCCCACAAGGATTCTATCCGTCTTTCCCTGGGTTTCTATCTGCCTGTCCCTGGGTTTCTACCCAGCTCTCTCTCGGTTTCTCTCTGTCTGTCCCAAGGTATCTATCCACCTATCCCAAGGTTTCTATACCCTCATCCCAAGGTGTCTGTCCACCTGTCTCTGGGTTTCTAATGGCCTGTCACAATGTTTCTATCCACCTGTTCCAAGGCTTCTATCCACCTGTCCCAAAGTTTCTATCCACCTGTCCCAATATTTCTATCCACGACACTAAGGTTTCTATCCAACTGTCCCAGAGTTTCTATCCACCTCTCCTGAGGTTTCTATCCACCTGTCCCAAGGCACCTATCCACCTGTCCCAAGGTTTCTCTCTGCTTGACGCTGGGAATCTATCCACCTGTCCCATGGATTCTATCCACCTGTCCCGAGGTTTATATCTGCCTGTCCCTGGGAATCTATTCACCTGTCCCGTAGTTTCTATCCACCTGTCCCGAGTTTCTATCCGCCTGCAGATGGGTTTCTATCTGCCTGTCCCGAAGTTTCTATCCAACTGCCCGAGGTTTGTACCAACCGGTCCCGAGGTTCCTATCCACCTGTCCTGAGGTTTCAATCTGCCTGTCGCTTGGTTTCTATCTGCCTGTCCCGAGGTTTCTCTCCACCTGTCCCAAGGTTTCTATCCATCTCTCACCAGGATTCTATCCCCATGTCCCTGGGTTTCTATCCAACTGTCCCTGGCTTCCTACCCGGCTCCCTCGGGGTTTCTATCTGCCTGTCCCATGGTTTCTATCCACTATCACCAGGTTCTGTTCGATTGTCCCATTGTTTCTATTACCTGTCCCGAGGTTTCTATCCACCTGTCCTGAGGTTTCTATCCACCTGTCCTGAGGTTTCAATCCGCTTGTCCCTTGGTTTCTATTCGCCTGTCCCGAGGTTTCTATCCATCTGTCCCAAGGCGTCTATCCACCTGTCCCGAGGTTTCTATCAGCCTGTCCCTGAGATTCTATCCACCTGTCCCAAGGTTTCTATCCATCTCTCGCCAGGATTCTATCCGCATGTCCCTGGGTTTCTATCCACCTGTCCCTGGCTTTCTGCCAGCTCCCTCTGGGTTTTTATCTGCCTGTCCAATGGTTTCTATCCACTATCACCAGGTTCTATTCGATTGTGCAGGTGTTTCTATCCACCTGTCCCGAGGTTTCTATCCAAGTGTCAGGTTCCATCCCTGTCGCAGGGCGTCTATCCACATGTCCCAAGGTTTCTATCTGCCTGTCCCTGGGTATCTATCCAACTGTCCCAAGGTTTCTATCCACCTATCCCAAGGTGCCTATCCACCTGTCCCTGGGTTTCTAATTGCCTGTTACAAGGTTTCTATCAACCTGTTCCAAGCCTTCTATCCACCTGTCCTAAAGTTTCTATCCACCTGTCCAAATGTTTCTGTCCATGACACCAAGGTTTCTATCTGACTGTGCCAGGATTTCTATGCACCTGCCCCGAGGTTTCTATCCACCTGTCCCAAGGCTTCTATCCACCTGTCCCAATGTTTAACCCTGCATTTCCATGGTTATCGATCCAACTGTACCATGGTTTCTATCCACCTGTCCCGATGTTTCTATCCACCTGTCCATGGGTTTCTATCCGCCTGTCCCTGGGCTTCTATCCGCCTGTCCTGAGGTTTCTATCCATCTGTCCTGATGTTTATATCCACCTGTCCCAAGGCATCTATCCACCTGTCCCGAGGTTTATATCTGCCTCTCCCAAGGAATCTATCCACCTGTCCCGAGGTTACCATACAATTACCCTAAGGTTTCTATGCCACTGTCCCAAATTTCTATCCACCTGTCTCAAGGTTTCTATCCAACTATCCCTGGGATTCTATCCACTGGTCCCAAGGTTTCTATCCACCTGTCCGAAGGTTTAATATCCATTATCCTAAGGTTTTTCTCCACCAGCTCTTGGGTTTCTATCCACCTGTCACAAGGCTTCTATCCACCTGTCCTGAGGTTTCTATCAACGACCCCAAGGTTTCTATCCGATTGTCACAGTGTTTTTATTCACCTGACCCGAGGTTTCTATCCACTTGTCCCAAGACTTCCATCCACCTGTCCCAAGGGTTCTACCTGACTGTCCCAAGGTTTGTATCCACCTGTCCAGAGGTTTGTATTCATGTGTCCCACGGTATCTCTCCACCTGTCCCGAGCTTCCTATCCATATCCAATTTATCTAAACAGCTGTCAAAGGTTTACTATCCAACCGCCCAATGTTTCTAACCACCTGTCCGAAGTTTACTATCCACTTGTCCCAAGGCTTCTATCCACGTCTCCTGAGATTTCTATCTGCCTGTCTCTGGGTTGCTATCCGTCTGTCCCAAGGTTTCTATCCATCCCCCACAAGGATTCTATCCGTCTTTCCCTGGGTTTCTATCTGCCTGTCCCTGGGTTTCTACCCAGCTCTCTCTCGGTTTCTCTCTGTCTGTCCCAAGGTATCTATCCACCTATCCCAAGGTTTCTGTACCCTCATCCCAAGGTGTCTGTCCACCTGTCTCTGGGTTTCTAATGGCCTGTCACAATGTTTCTATCCACCTGTTCCAAGGCTTCTATCCACCTGTCCCAAAGTTTCTATCCACCTGTCCCAATATTTCTATCCACGACACTAAGGTTTCTATCCAACTGTCCCAGAGTTTCTATCCACCTCTCCTGAGGTTTCTATCCACCTGTCCCAAGGCACCTATCCACCTGTCCCAAGGTTTCTCTCTGCTTGACGCTGGGAATCTATCCACCTGTCCCATGGATTCTATCCACCTGTCCCGAGGTTTATATCTGCCTGTCCCTGGGAATCTATTCACCTGTCCCGTAGTTTCTATCCACCTGTCCCGAGTTTCTATCCGCCTGCAGATGGGTTTCTATCTGCCTGTCCCGAAGTTTCTATCCAACTGCCAGAGGTTTGTATCAACCGGTCGCGTGGTTCCTATCCACATGCCCTGACGTTTCAATCTGCCTGTCCCTTGATTTCTATGTGCCTGTTGAGGTTTCTATCCATCTGTCCCAAGGTGTCTATCCACCTGTCCTGAGGTTTCTATCCGCATGTCCCTGAGATTCTATCCACCTGTCCTGAGTTTTCTATCCAAATGTCCCAAGGCTTCTATCCACCTGTCCCAAGGTTTCTATCTGCCTGTCCCTGGGTATCGATCCAACTGTACGATGGTTTCTATCCACCTGTCCCGAAGTTTCTATCCACCTGTCCCAAGGTTTCTATCCGCCTGTCCCTGTGCTTCTATCCGCCTGTCCTGAGGTTTCTATCCATCTGTCCTGAGGTTTATATCTGCCTCTCCCAAGGAATCTATCCACCTGTCCCGAATTATCCATACAATTACCCTAAGGTTTCTATGCACCTGTCCCAAAATTTCTATCCACCTGTCTCAAGGTTTCTATCCAACTATTCCTGGGATTCTATCCACCTGCCCCAAAGTTTCTATCCACCTGCCCCAAAGTTTCTATCCACCTGTCCCGAGATTTCTATCCACTGGTCCCAAGGTTTCTATGCACATGTCCTGAGGTTTCTATCCACCTGTCCCAAGGTTTAATATCCATTATCCTAAGGTTTTTGTCCACCAGCTCTTGGGTTTCTATCCACCTGTCACAAGGCTTCTATCCACCTGTCCCGAGGAATCTATCCACGACCCCAAGGTTTCTATCTGATTGTCACAGTGTTTTTATTCACCTGACCCGAGGTTTCTATCCAGTTGTTCCAAGACTTCCATCCACCTGTCCCAAGGCTTCTACCTGACTGTCCCAAGGTTTGTATCCACCTGTCCAGAGGTTTCTATTCATTTCTCCCACAGTATCTCTCCACCTGTCCTGAGCTTCCTATCCACTGGTCTCAAGTTATCTAAACAGCTGTCCCAAGTTTACTATCCAACTGCCCAAGGTTTCTATCCACCTGTCCGAAGTTTACTATCCACTTGTGCCAAGGCTTCTATCCACGTCTCCCGAGATTTCTATCTGCTGTCTCTGGGTTGCCATCCATTTGTCCCGAGGTTTCTATCCATCCCCCGGAAGGATTCTATCTGCCTGTCCCTGGGTTTCTACCCAGCTCTCTCTCGGTTTCTCTCTGCCTGTCCCAAGGTATCTATCCACCTGTCCCAAGGTTTCTAAAACCCCATCCCAAGGTGTCTATCCACCTGTCCCTGGGTTTCTAATTGCCTGTCACAAGGTTTCTATCTACCTGTTCCAATATTTCTATCCACGACACTAAGGTTTCTATCCGACTGTCCCAGAGTTTCTATCCACCTCTCCCTTGGTTTCTATCCATCTGTCCTAAGGTTTCTATCCACCTGTCCCAAGGCGCCTATCCACCTGTCCAAAGGTTTATATCTGCCTGTCCCTGGGAATCTATTCACCTGTCCCGTGGTTTCTATCCGTCTGTCCCGAGTTTCTATCTGCCTGCAGATGGGTTTCTATCTGCCTGTCCCGAAGTTTCTATCCAACTGCCCGAGGTTTGTACCAACCGGTCCCGAGGTTCCTATCCACATGTCCTGAGGTTTCAATCCGCCTGTCCCTTGGTTTCTATCCGCCTGTCCCGAGGTTTCTATCCATCTATCCCAAGGCGTCTATCCACCTGTCCCGAGGTTTCTATCAGCCCGTTCCTGAAATTCTATCCACCTGTCCCGTGGTTTCTATCCACCTGTCCCAAGGTTTCTATCCATCTCTCGCCAGGATTCTATCCGCATGTCCCTGGGTTTCTATCCAACTGTCCCTGGCTTTCTATCCGGCTCCCTCTGGGTTTCTATCTGCCTGTCCCATGGTTTCTATCCACTATCAACAGGTTCTATTCGATTGTCCCAGTGTTTCTATCCACCTCTCCCGAGGTTTCTATCCACCTGTCATGAGGTTTCCATTCACCTGTCGCAGGGCTTCTATCCACATGTCCCAAGGTTTTTATCTGCCTGTCCCTGGGTATCTATCCAAATGTCCCAAGGTATCTATCCACCTATCCCAAGGTTTCTATCCGCTCATCCCAAGGTGCCTAACCACCTGTCCCTGGGTTTCTAATTGCCTGTCACAAGGTTTCTATCAACCTGTTCCAAGGCTTCTATCCACCTGTCCTAAAGTTTCTTTTCACCTGTCCAAATGCTTCTTTCCACGACACCAAGGTTTCTATCTGACTGTCCCAGAGTTTCTATGCGCCTGTCCCGAGGTTTCTATCCACCTGTGTCAAGGTTTCTATCCAACTATCCCTGGGATTCTATCCACCCGCCCCAAAGTTTCTATCCACCTGTCCCGAGATTTCTATCCACTGGTCCCAAGGTTTCTATCCACATGTCCTGAGATTTCTATCCACCTGTCCCAAGTTTAATATCCATTATCCTAAGGTTTTTGTCCACCAGATCTTGGGTATCTATCCACCTGTCACAAGGCTTCTATCCACCTGTCCCGAGGTTTCTATCCACGACCCCAAGGTTTCTATCTGATTGTCACAGTGTTTTTATTCACCTGACCCGAGGTTTCTATCCAGTTGTCCCAAGACTTCCATCCAACTGTCCCAAGGGTTCTACCTGACTGTCCCAAGGTTTGTATCCACCTGTCCAGAGGTTTCTATTCATTTCTCCCACAGTATCTCTCCACCTGTCCCGAGCTTCCTATCCACTGGTCTCAAGTTATCTAAACAGCTGTCCCAAGTTTACTATCCAACTGCACAAGGTTTCTATCCAGCTGTCCGAAGTTTACTATCCACTTGTGCCAAGGCTTCTATCCACGTCTCCCGGGATTTCTATCTGCCTGTCTCTGGGTTGCTAACTGTCTGTCCCAAGGTTTCTATCCATCCCCCGCAAGGATTCTATCTGTCTTTCCCTGGGTTTCTAACTGCCTGTCCCTGGGTTTCTACCCAGCTCTCTCTCGGTTTCTCTCTGCCTGTCCCAAGGTGTCTATCCACCTGTCCCTGGGTTTCTAATGGCCTGTCACAAGGTTTCTATCTACCTGTTCCAATATTTCTATCCACGACACTAAGGTTTCTATCCGACTGTCCCAGAGTTTCTATCCACCTCTCCCTTGGTTTCTATCCATCTTTCCTGAGGTTTCTATCCACCTGTCCCAAGGCGCCTATCCACCTGTCCAAAGGTTTCTCTCTGCTTATCCCTGGGAATCTATCCAACTGTCCTGTGGATTTTATCCACCAGTCCTGAGGTTTATATCTGCCTGTCCCTGGGAATCTATTCACCTGTCCCGTGGTTTCTATCCACCTGTCCCGAGTTTCTATCTGCCTGCAGATGGGTTTCTATCTGCCTGACCCGAAGTTTCTATCCAACTGCCCGAGGTTTGTACCAACCAGTCCCGAGGTTCCTATCCACATGTCCTGAGGTTTCAATCCGCCTGTCCCTTGGTTTCTATCCGCCTGTCCCGAGGTTTCTATCCATCCATCCCAAGGCGTCTATCCACCTGTCCCGAGGTTTCTATCAGCCCGTCCCTGAAATTCTATCCACCTGTCCCGTGGTTTCTATCCACCTGTCCCAAGGTTTCTATCCATCTCTCGCCAGGATTCTATCCGCATGTCCCTGGGTTTCTATCCAACTGTCCCTAGCTTTCTACCCGGCTCCCTCTGGGTTTCTATCTTCCTGTCCCATGGTTTCTATCCACTATCAAGAGGTTCTATTCGATTGTCCCAGTGTTTCTATCCACCTCTCCCGAGGTTTCTATCCACCTGTCATGAGGTTTCCATTCACCTGTCGCAGGGCTTCTATCCACATGTCCCAAGGCTTTTATCTGCCTGTCCCTGGGTATCTATTCAAATGTACCAAGGTATCTATCCACCTATCCCAAGGTTTCTATCCGCCCATCCCAAGGTGCCTAACCACCTGTCCCTGGGTTTCTATTTGCCTGTCACAAGGTTTCAATCCACCTGTTCCAAGCCTTCTATCCACCTGTCCAAAGGTTTCTATCCACTTGTCCAAATGTTTCTATCCACGACACCAAGGTTTCTATCTGACTGTCCCAGAGTTTCTATGCACCTGTCCCGAGGTTTCTATCAACCTGTCCTGAGTTTTCTATCCAAATGCCCCAAGGCTTCTATCCACCGGTCCCAAGGTCTGCCTGTCCCTGGGTATCGAGCCAACTGTACGATGGTTTCTATCCACCTGTCCATGGGTTTCTATCTGCCAGTCCTGATGTTTCTATCCACCTCTCCCAAGGTTTCTATCCGCTGTTCCCTGGGCTTCTATCCGCCTGTCCTGAGGTTTCTATCCATCTGTCCTGAGGTTTATATCCATTTGTCCCAAGGCATCTATCCACCTGTCCCGAGGTTTCTATCTGCCTCTCCCAAGGAATCTATCCACCTATCCCGAGGTTTCCATACAATTACTCTAAGGTTTCTATGCACCTGTCCCAAAATTTCTATCCACCTGTGTCAAGGTTTCTATCCAACTATCCCTGGGATTCTATCCACCCGCCCCAAAGTTTCTATCCACCTGTCCCGAGATTTCTATCCACTGGTCCCAAGGTTTCTATCCACATGTCCTGAGATTTCTATCCACCTGTCCCAAGTTTAATATCCATTATCCTAAGGTTTTTGTCCACCAGATCTTGGGTATCTATCCACCTGTCACAAGGCTTCTATCCACCTGTCCCGAGGTTTCTATCCACGACCCCAAGGTTTCTATCCGATTGTCACAGTGTTTTTATTCACCTGACCCGAGGATTCTATCCACTTGTCCCAAGACTTCCATCCACCTGTCCCAAGGGTTCTACCTGACTGTCCCAAGGTTTGTATCCACCTGTCCAGAGGTTTCTATTCATTTGTCCCACGGTATCTCTCCACCTGTCCCGAGTTTCCTATCAACTGGTCACAAGTTATCTAAACAGCTGTCACAGGTTTACCATCCAACTGCACAAGGTTTCTATCCAGCTGTCCGAAGTTTACTATCCACTTGTGCCAAGGCTTCTATCCACGTCTCCCGAGATTTCTATCTGCCTGTCTCTGGGTTGCTATCTGTCTCTCCCAAGGTTTCTATCCATCCCCCGCAAGGATTCTATCCGTCTTTCCCTGGGTTTCTATCTGCCTGTCCCTGGGTTTCTACCCACCTCTCTCTCGGTTTCTCTCTGCCTGTCCCAAGGTATCTATCCACCTATCCCAAGGTTTCTATACCCTCATCCCAAGGTGTCTATCCACCTGTCCCTGGGTTTCTAATGGTCTGTCACAAGGTTTCTATCCACCTGTTCCAAGGCTTCTATCCACCTGTCCCAAAGTTTCTATCCACCTGTCCCAATGTTTCTATCCACGACACCAAGATTTCTATCCAACTGTCCCAGAGTTTCTATCCACCTCTCCCGAGGTTTCTATCCATCTGTCCTGAGGTTTCCATCCACCTGTCCCAAGGCGCCTATCCACCTGTCCCAAGGTTTCTCTCTGCTTGTCCCTGGGAATCTATCCACCTGTCCCGTGGTTTCTATCTGCCCGTCTCTGGGAATCTATCCACCTGTCCCATGGATTCTATCCACCTGTCCCGAGGTTTATATCTGCCCGTCTCTGGGGATCTATTCACCTGTCCCGTGGTTTCTATCCACCTGTCCCGAGTTTCTATCCGCCTGCGGATGGGTTTCTATCTGTCTGTCCTGAAGTTTCTATCCAACTGCCCGAGGTTTGTACCAACCTGTCCCGAGGTTCCTATCCACCTGTCCTGAGGTTTCAATCCGCCTGTCGCTTGGTTTCTATCCGCCTGTCCCGAGGTTTCTATCCATCTGTCCCAAGGCGTCTATCCACATGTCCCGAGGTTTCTATCAGCCTGTCCCTGAGATTCTATCCACCTGTCCCGTGGTTTCTATCCACCTGTCCCAAGGTTTCTATCCATCTCTCGCCAGGATTCTATCCGCATGTCCCTGGGTTTCTATCCACCTGTCCCTGGCTTTCTACCCGGCTCCCTCGGGGTTTCTATCTGCCTGTCCCATGGTTTCTATCCACTATCAACAGGTTCTATTCGATTGGCCCAGTGTTTCAATCCACCTCTCCCAAGGTTTCTATCCACCTGTCATGAGGTTTCCATTCACCTGTCGCAGGGCTTCTATCCACATGTCCCAAGGTTTTTATCTGCCTGTCCCTGGGTATCTATCCAACTGTCCCAAGGTATCTATCCACCTATCCCAAGGTTTCTAACCGCCCATCCCAAGGTGCCTAACCACCTGTCCCTGGGTTTCTAATTGCCTGTCACAAGGTTTCTATCAACCTGTTCCAAGCCTTCTATCCACCTGTCCTAAAGTTTCTATTCACCTGTCCAAATGTTTCTATCCACGACACCAAGGTTTCTATCTGACTGTCCCAGAGTTTCTATGCACCTGTCCCGAGGTTTCTATCCACCTGTCCTGAGGTTTCTATCCAAATGTCCCAAGGCTTCTATCCACCTGTCCCAAGGTTTCTATCTGCCTGTCCCTGGGTATCGATCCAACTGTACGATGGTTTCTATCCACCTGTCCCGAAGTTTCTATCCGCCTGTCCATGGGTTTCTATCTGCCAGTCCCGATGTTTCTATCCACCTCTCCCAAGGTTTCTATCCGCTGTTCCCTGGGCTTCTATCCGCCTGTCCTGAGGTTTCTATCCATCTGTCCTGAGGTTTATATCCATTTGTCCCAAGACATCTATCCACCTGTCCCGAGGTTTCTATCTGCCTCTCCCAAGGAATCTATCCACCTATCCCGAGGTTTCCATACAATTACCCTAAGGTTTCTATGCACCTGTCCCAAAATTTCTATCCACCTGTGTCAAGGTTTCTATCCAACTATCCCTGGGATTCTATCCACCCGCCCCAAAGTTTCTATCCACTGTCCCAAGGTTTCTATCCACCTGTCCCGAGATTTCTATCCACTGGTCCCAAGGTTTCTATCCACATGTCCTGAGATTTCTATCCACCTGTCCCAAGTTTAATATCCATTATCCTAAGGTTTTTGTCCACCAGCTCTTGGGTATCTATCCACCTGTCACAAGGCTTCTATTCACCTGTCCCGAGGTTTCTATCCACGACCCCAAGGTTTCTATCTGATTGTCACAGTGTTTTTATTCACCTGACCCGAGGTTTCTATCCACTTGTCCCAAGACTTCCATCCACCTGTCCCAAGGGTTCTACCTGACTGTCCCAAGGTTTGTATCCACCTGTCCAGAGGTTTCTATTCATTTGTCCCACGGTATCTCTCCACCTGTCCCGAGTTTCCTATCAACTGGTCACAAGTTATCTAAACAGCTGTCACAGGTTTACTATCCAACTGCCCAAGGTTTCTATCCAGCTGTCCGAAGTTTACTATCCACTTGTGCCAAGGCTTCTATCCACGTCTCCCGAGATTTCTATCTGCCTCTCTCTGGGTTGCTATCCATCCGTCCCGAGGTTTCTATCCATCCCCCACAAGGATTCTCTCCGTCTTTCCCTGGGTTTCTATCTGCCTGTCCCTGGGTTTCTACCCACCTCTCTCTCGGTTTCTCCCTTCCTAACCCAAGGTATCTATCCACCTATCCCAAGGTTTCTATACCCCCATCCCAAGGTGTCTATCCACCTGTCCCTGGGTTTCTAATGGCCTGTCACAAGGTTTCTATCTACCTGTCCCAAAGTTTCTATCCACCTGTCCCAATATTTCTATCCACGACACTAAGGTTTCTATCCAACTGTCCCAGAGTTTCTATCCAGCTCTCCCGAGGTTTCTATCCATCTGTCCTGAGGTTTCCATCCACCTGTCCCAAGGCGCCTATCCACCTGTCCCAAGGTTTCTCTCTACTTGTCCCTGGGAATCTATCCACCTGTCCCATGGATTCTATCCACCTGTCCCGAGGTTTATATCTGCCTGTCTCTGGGGATCTATTCACCTGTCCCGTGGTTTCTATCCACCTGTCCCGAGTTTCTATTCGCCTGCGGATGGGTTTCTATCTGTCTGTCCCGAAGTTTCTATCCAAATGGCCGAGGTTTGTACCAACCGGTCCCGAGGTTCCTATCCACCTGTCCTGAGGTTTCAATCCGCCTGTCCCTTGGTTTCTATCTGCCTGTCCCGAGGTTTCTATCCATCTGTCCCAAGGCGTCTATCCATCTGTCCCAAGGTTTCTATCAGCCTGTCCCTGAGATTCTATCCACCTGTCCCGAGGTTCCTATCCACCTGACCTGAGGTTTCTATCTGCCTGTCCTGAGGTTTCTATCCGCCTGTCCCTGGGATTCTATCCATCTGTCCCGTGGTTTCTATCCACCTGTCCCAAGGTTTCTATCCATCTCTCGCCAGGATTCTATCCGCATGTCCCTGGGTTTCTATTCAACTGTCCCTGGCTTTCTACCCGGCTCCCTCGGGGTTTCTATCTGCCTGTCCCAAGGTTTCTATCCACTATCCCCAGGTTCTATTCGATTGTCCCTGAGTTTCTATCCACCTGTCCCGAGGTTTCTATCCACCTGTCCTGAGGTTTCTATTCACCTGTCGCAGGGCTTCTATCCACCTGTCCCAAGGTTTCTATCTGCCTGTCCATGGGTATCTATCCAACTGTCCCAAGGTATCTATCCACCTATCCCAAGGTTTCTATCCGCCCATCCCAAGGTGCCTAACCACCTGTCCCTGGGTTTCTAATTGCCTGTCACAAGGTTTCTATCAACCTGTTCCAAGCCTTCTATCCACCTGTCCTAAAGTTTCTATTCACCTGTCCAAATGTTTCTATCCACGACACCAAGGTTTCTATCTGACTGTCCCAGAGTTTCTATGCACCTGTCCCGAGGTTTCTATCCACCTGTCCTGAGGTTTCTATCCAAATGTCCCAAGGCTTCTATCCACCTGTCCCAAGGTTTCTATCTGCCTGTCCCTGGGTATCGATCCAACTGTACGATGGTTTCTATCCGCCTGTCCATGGGTTTCTATCTGCCTGTCCCGATGTTTCTATCCACCTCTCCCAAGGTTTCTATCCGCCTGTCCCTGGGCTTCTATCCGCCTGTCCTGAGGTTTCTATCGATCTGTCCTGAGGTTTATATCCACCTGTCCCAAGGCATCTATCCACCTGTCCCGAGGTTTCTATCTGCCTCTCCCAAAGAATCTATCCACCTATCCCGAGGTTTCCATACAATTACCCTAAGGTTTCTATGCACCTGTCCCAAATTTCTATCCACCTGTGTCAAGGTTTCTATCCAACTATCCCTGGGATTCTCTCCACCTGTCCCAAAGTTTCTATCCACCTGTCCCAACGTTTCTATCCACCTGTCCCGAGATTTCTATCCACTGGTCCAAGGTTTCTATCCACATGTCCTGAGGTTTCTATCCACCTGTCCCCAGGTTTAATATCCATTATCCTAAGGTTTTTGTCCACCAGCTCTTGGGTTTCTATCCACCTGTCACAAGGCTTCTATCCACCTACCCCAAGGTTTCTATCCATGACCCCAAGGTTTCTATCCGATTGTCACAGTGTTTTTATTCACCTGACCCGAGGTTTCTATCCAGTTGTCCCAAGACTTCCATCCACCTGTCCCAAGGGTTCTACCTGACTGTCCCAAGGTTTGTATCCACCTGTCCAGAGGTTTCTAATTATTTCTCCCACGGTATCTCTCCCCCTGTCCCGACCTTCCTATCCACTGGTCTCAATTTATCTAAACAGCTGTCACAGGTTTACTATCCCACCGCCCAATGTTTCTAATCACCTGTCCGAAGTTTACTATCCACTTGTCCCAAGGCTTCTATCCACGTCTCCTGTGATTTCTATCTGCCTGTCTCTGGGTTGCTATCCGTCTGTCCCAAGGTTTCTATCCATCCCCCACAAGGATTCTATCCGTCTTTCCCTGGGTTTCTATCTGCCTGTCCCTGGGTTCTACCCAGCTCTCTCTCTAGATTTCTCTCTCTCTGTCCCAAGGTATCTATCCACCTATCCCAAGGTTTCTATACCCTCAACCCAAGGTGTCTGTCCACCTGTCTCTGGGTTTCTAATGGCCTGTCACAATGTTTCTATCCACCTGTTCCAAGGCTTCTATCCACCTGTCCCAAAGTTTCTATCCACCTGTCCCAATATTTCTATCCACGACACTAAGGTTTCTATCCGACTGTCCCAGAGTTTCTATCCACCTCTCCCGAGGTTTCTATCCATCTGTCCTGAGGTTTCTATCCACCTGTTCCAAGGCGCCTATCCACCTGTCCCAAGGTTTCTCTCTGCTTGTCGCTGGGAATCTATCCACCTGTCCATGGGTTTCTATCCGCCTGTCCCTGGGCTTTTATCCACCTGTCCTGAGGTTTCTATCCATCTGTCCTGATGTTTATATCCACCTGTCCCAAGGCATCTATCCACCTGTCCCGAGGTTTATATCTGCCTCTCCCAAGGAATCTATCCACCTGTCCCGAGGTTACCATACAATTACCCTAAGGTTTCTATGCACCTGTCCCAAATTTCTATCCACCTGTCTCAAGGTTTCTATCAACTATCCCTGGGATTCTATCCACCTGCCCCAAAGTTACTATCCACCTGTCCCGAGATTTCTATCCACTGGTCCCAAGGTTTCTATCCACCTGTCCGAAGGTTTAATATCCATTATCCTAAGGTTTCTCTCCACCAGCTCTTGGGTTTCTATCCACCTGTTCCAAGACTTCTATCCACCTGTCCTAAAGTTTCAATTCACCTGTCCAAATGTTTCTATCCATGACACCAAGGTTTCTATCTGACTGTCCCAGAGATTCTATGCACCTGTCCCGAGGTTTCTATCCACCTGTCCTGAGTTTTCTATCGACCTGTCCCAAGGTGCCTATCCAACTGCCCCAAGGTTTCTCTCTGCTTGTCCCTGGGAATCTATCCACCTGTCCCTGGGAATCTATTCACCTGTCCCGTGGTTTCTAACCACCTGTAACAAGTTTCTATCTGCCTGCGGATGGGTTTCTATCTACCTGTCCCGAAGTTTCTATCCAACTGCCAGAGGTTTGTATCAACCGGTCGCGTGGTTCCTATCCACATGCCCTGACGTTTCAATCTGCCTGTCCCTTGATTTCTATGTGCCTGTTGAGGTTTCTATCCAACTGTCCCAAGGTGTCTATCCACCTGTCCTGAGGTTTCTATCCGCCTGTCCCTGAGATTCTATCCACCTGTCCTGAGTTTTCTATCCAAATGTCCCAAGGCTTCTATCCACCTGTCCCAAGGTTTCTATCTGCCTGTCCCTGGGTATCGATCCAACTGTACGATGGTTTCTATCCACCTGTCCCGAAGTTTCTATCCACCTGTCCATGGGTTTCTATCTGCCAGTCCCGATGTTTCTATCCACCTCTCCCAAGGTTTCTATCCGCCTGTCCCTGTGCTTCTATCCGCCTGTCCTGAGGTTTCTATCCATCTGTCCTGAGGTTTATATCCACCTGTCCCAAGGCCTCTATCCACCTGTCCCGAGGTTTATATCTGCCTCTCCCAAGGAATCTATCCACCTATCCTGAGGTATCCATACAATTACCCTAAGGTTTCTATGCACCTGTCCCAAAATTTCTATCCACCTGTCCCAACGTTTCTATCCACCTGTCCCGAGATTTCTATCCACTGGTCCCAAGGTTTCTATCCACATGTCCTGAGGTTTCTATCCACCTGTCCCAAGGTTTAATATCCATTATCCTAAGGTTTTTGTCCACCAGCTCTTGGGTTTCTATCCACCTGTCACAAGGCTTCTATCCACCTGTCCCGAGGCATCTATCCACGACCCCAAGGTTTCTATCTGATTGTCACAGTGTTTTTATTCACCTGACCCGAGGTTTCTATCCAGTTGTCCCAAGACTTCCATCCACCTGTCCCAAGGGTTCTACCTGACTGTCCCAAGGTTTGTATCCACCTGTCCTGAGGTTTCTATTCATTTCTCCCACGGTATCTCTCCCCCTGTCCCGAGCTTCCTATCCACTGGTCTCAAGTTATCTAAACAGCTGTCCCAAGTTTACTATCCAACTGCACAAGGTTTCTATCCAGCTGTCCGAAGTTTACTATCCACTTGTGCCAAGGCTTCTATCCACTTCTCCCGAGATTTCTATCTGCCTGTCTCTGGGTTGCTAACTGCCTGTCCCAAGGTTTCTATCCATCCCCCGCAAGGATTCTATCTGTCTTTCCCTGGGTTTCTAATTGCCTGTCCGTGGGTTTCTACCCAGCTCTCTCGGTTTCTCTCTGCCTGTCCCAAGGTATCTATCCACCTATCCCAAGGTTTCTATACCCTCATCCCAAGGTGTCTATCCACCCGTCCCTGGGTTTCTGATGGCCTGTCCCAAAGTTTCTATCCACCTGTCTCAATATTTCTATCCAGGACACTAAGATTTCTACCCGACTGTCCCAGAGTTTCTATCCACCTCTCCCGAGGTTTCTATCCATCTGTCCTGAGGTGCCTATCCACCTGTCCCAAAGTTTCTCTCTGCTTGTCCCTGGGATTCTATCCACCTGTCCCGAGGTTTATATCTGCCTGTCCCTGGGAATCTATTCACCGTTCCCGTGGTTTCTATCCACCTGTCCCGAGTTTCTATCTGCCTGCGGATGGGTTTCTATCTGTCTGTCCCGAAGTTTCTATCCAACTGCCCGAGGTTTGTACCAACTGGTCCCGAGGTTCCTATCCACCTGACCTGAGGTTTCTATCTGCCTGTCCCTTGGTTTCTATCCGCCTGTCCCGAGGTTTTTTGCATCCATCCCAAGGCGTCTATCCACATGTCCCGAGGTTTCTATCAGCCCGTCCCTGAAATTCTATCCACCTGTCCCGTGGTTTCTATCCATCTGTCCCGTGGTTTCTATCCACCTGTCCCAAGGTTTCTATCCATCTCTCACCAGGATCCTATCCGCATGTCCCTGGGTTTCTATCCACCTGTCCCTAGCTTTCTACCCGGCTCCCTCTGGGTTTCTATCTGCCTGTCCCATGGTTTCTATCCACTATCAAGAGGTTCTATTCGATTGTCCCAGAGTTTCTATCCACCTCTCCCGAGGTTTCTATCCACCTGTCATGAGGTTTCTATTGACCTGTCGCAGGGCTTCTATCCACATGTCCCAAGGTTTTTATCTGCCTGTCCCTGGGTATCTATTCAAATGTACCAAGGTATCTATCCACCTATCCCAAGGTTTCTATCCGCCCATCCCAAGGTGCCTAACCACCTGTCCCTGGGTTTCTATTTGCCTGTCACAAGGTTTCAATCCACCTGTTCCAAGGCTTCTATCCACCTGTCCAAAGGTTTCTATCCACTTGTCCAAATGTTTCTATCCACGACACCAAGGTTTCTATCTGACTGTCCCAGAGTTTCTATGCACCTGTCCCGAGGTTTCTATCAACCTGTCCTGAGTTTTCTATCCAAATGCCCCAAGGCTTCTATCCACCGGTCCCAAGGTCTGCCTGTCCCTGGGTATCGAGCCAACTGTACGATGGTTTCTATCCGCCTGTCCATGGGTTTCTATCTGCCAGTCCCGATGTTTCTATCCACCTCTTCCAAGGTTTCTATCCGTCTGTCCCTGGGCTTCTATCCACCTGTCCTGAGAATTCTATCGATCTGTCCTGAGGTTTATATCCACCTGTCCCAAGGCGTCTATCCACCTGTCCCGAAGTTTCTATCTGCCTCTCCCAAGGAATCTATCCACCTATCCCGAGGTTTCCATACAATTACCCTAAGTTTTCTATGCATCTGTCCCAAAATTTCTATCCACCTGTCTCAAGGTTTCTCTCCAACTATCCCTGGGATTCTCTCCACCTGTCCCAAAGTTTCTATCCACCTGTCCCAACGTTTCTATCCACCTGTCCCGAGATTTCTATCCACTGGTCCAAGGTTTCTATCCACATGTCCTGAGGTTTCTATCCACCTGTCCCCAGGTTTAATATCCATTATCCTAAGGTTTTTGTCCACCAGCTCTTGGGTTTCTATCCACCTGTCACAAGGCTTCTATCCACCTACCCCAAGGTTTCTATCCATGACCCCAAGGTTTCTATCCGATTGTCACAGTGTTTTTATTCACCTGACCCGAGGTTTCTATCCAGTTGTCCCAAGACTTCCATCCACCTGTCCCAAGGGTTCTACCTGACTGTCCCAAGGTTTGTATCCACCTGTCCAGAGGTTTCTAATTATTTCTCCCACGGTATCTCTCCCCCTGTCCCGACCTTCCTATCCACTGGTCTCAATTTATCTAAACAGCTGTCACAGGTTTACTATCCCACCGCCCAATGTTTCTAATCACCTGTCCGAAGTTTACTGTCCACTTGTCCCAAGGCTTCTATCCACGTCTCCTGTGATTTCTATCTGCCTGTCTCTGGGTTGCTATCCGTCTGTCCCAAGGTTTCTATCCATCCCCCACAAGGATTCTATCCGTCTTTCCCTGGGTTTCTATCTGCCTGTCCCTGGGTTCTACCCAGCTCTCTCTCTAGATTTCTCTCTCTCTGTCCCAAGGTATCTATCCACCTATCCCAAGGTTTCTATACCCTCAACCCAAGGTGTCTGTCCACCTGTCTCTGGGTTTCTAATGGCCTGTCACAATGTTTCTATCCACCTGTTCCAAGGCTTCTATCCACCTGTCCCAAAGTTTCTATCCACCTGTCCCAATATTTCTATCCACGACACTAAGGTTTCTATCCGACTGTCCCAGAGTTTCTATCCACCTCTCCCGAGGTTTCTATCCATCTGTCCTGAGGTTTCTATCCACCTGTTCCAAGGCGCCTATCCACCTGTCCCAAGGTTTCTCTCTGCTTGTCGCTGGGAATCTATCCACCTGTCCATGGGTTTCTATCCGCCTGTCCCTGGGCTTTTATCCACCTGTCCTGAGGTTTCTATCCATCTGTCCTGATGTTTATATCCACCTGTCCCAAGGCATCTATCCACCTGTCCCGAGGTTTATATCTGCCTCTCCCAAGGAATCTATCCACCTGTCCCGAGGTTACCATACAATTACCCTAAGGTTTCTATGCACCTGTCCCAAATTTCTATCCACCTGTCTCAAGGTTTCTATCAACTATCCCTGGGATTCTATCCACCTGCCCCAAAGTTACTATCCACCTGTCCCGAGATTTCTATCCACTGGTCCCAAGGTTTCTATCCACCTGTCCGAAGGTTTAATATCCATTATCCTAAGGTTTCTCTCCACCAGCTCTTGGGTTTCTATCCACCTGTTCCAAGACTTCTATCCACCTGTCCTAAAGTTTCAATTCACCTGTCCAAATGTTTCTATCCATGACACCAAGGTTTCTATCTGACTGTCCCAGAGATTCTATGCACCTGTCCCGAGGTTTCTATCCACCTGTCCTGAGTTTTCTATCGACCTGTCCCAAGGTGCCTATCCAACTGCCCCAAGGTTTCTCTCTGCTTGTCCCTGGGAATCTATCCACCTGTCCCTGGGAATCTATTCACCTGTCCCGTGGTTTCTAACCACCTGTAACAAGTTTCTATCTGCCTGCGGATGGGTTTCTATCTACCTGTCCCGAAGTTTCTATCCAACTGCCAGAGGTTTGTATCAACCGGTCGCGTGGTTCCTATCCACATGCCCTGACGTTTCAATCTGCCTGTCCCTTGATTTCTATGTGCCTGTTGAGGTTTCTATCCAACTGTCCCAAGGTGTCTATCCACCTGTCCTGAGGTTTCTATCCGCCTGTCCCTGAGATTCTATCCACCTGTCCTGAGTTTTCTATCCAAATGTCCCAAGGCTTCTATCCACCTGTCCCAAGGTTTCTATCTGCCTGTCCCTGGGTATCGATCCAACTGTACGATGGTTTCTATCCACCTGTCCCGAAGTTTCTATCCACCTGTCCATGGGTTTCTATCTGCCAGTCCCGATGTTTCTATCCACCTCTCCCAAGGTTTCTATCCGCCTGTCCCTGTGCTTCTATCCGCCTGTCCTGAGGTTTCTATCCATCTGTCCTGAGGTTTATATCCACCTGTCCCAAGGCCTCTATCCACCTGTCCCGAGGTTTATATCTGCCTCTCCCAAGGAATCTATCCACCTATCCTGAGGTATCCATACAATTACCCTAAGGTTTCTATGCACCTGTCCCAAAATTTCTATCCACCTGTCCCAACGTTTCTATCCACCTGTCCCGAGATTTCTATCCACTGGTCCCAAGGTTTCTATCCACATGTCCTGAGGTTTCTATCCACCTGTCCCAAGGTTTAATATCCATTATCCTAAGGTTTTTGTCCACCAGCTCTTGGGTTTCTATCCACCTGTCACAAGGCTTCTATCCACCTGTCCCGAGGCATCTATCCACGACCCCAAGGTTTCTATCTGATTGTCACAGTGTTTTTATTCACCTGACCCGAGGTTTCTATCCAGTTGTCCCAAGACTTCCATCCACCTGTCCCAAGGGTTCTACCTGACTGTCCCAAGGTTTGTATCCACCTGTCCTGAGGTTTCTATTCATTTCTCCCACGGTATCTCTCCCCCTGTCCCGAGCTTCCTATCCACTGGTCTCAAGTTATCTAAACAGCTGTCCCAAGTTTACTATCCAACTGCACAAGGTTTCTATCCAGCTGTCCGAAGTTTACTATCCACTTGTGCCAAGGCTTCTATCCACGTCTCCCGAGATTTCTATCTGCCTGTCTCTGGGTTGCTAACTGCCTGTCCCAAGGTTTCTATCCATCCCCCGCAAGGATTCTATCTGTCTTTCCCTGGGTTTCTAATTGCCTGTCCGTGGGTTTCTACCCAGCTCTCTCGGTTTCTCTCTGCCTGTCCCAAGGTATCTATCCACCTATCCCAAGGTTTCTATACCCTCATCCCAAGGTGTCTATCCACCCGTCCCTGGGTTTCTGATGGCCTGTCCCAAAGTTTCTATCCACCTGTCCCAATATTTCTATCCAGGACACTAAGATTTCTACCCGACTGTCCCAGAGTTTCCATCCACCTCTCCTGAGGTTTCTATCCATCTGTCCTGAGGTGCCTATCCACCTGTCCCAAAGTTTCTCTCTGCTTGTCCCTGGGATTCTATCCACCTGTCCCGAGGTTTATATCTGCCTGTCCCTGGGAATCTATTCACCGTTCCCGTGGTTTCTATCCACCTGTCCCGAGTTTCTATCTGCCTGCGGATGGGTTTCTATCTGTCTGTCCCGAAGTTTCTATCCAACTGCCCGAGGTTTGTACCAACTGGTCCCGAGGTTCCTATCCACCTGACCTGAGGTTTCTATCTGCCTGTCCCTTGGTTTCTATCCGCCTGTCCCGAGGTTTTTTGCATCCATCCCAAGGCGTCTATCCACATGTCCCGACGGTTTCTATCAGCCCGTCCCTGAAATTCTATCCACCTGTCCCGTGGTTTCTATCCATCTGTCCCGTGGTTTCTATCCACCTGTCCCAAGGTTTCTATCCATCTCTCACCAGGATCCTATCCGCATGTCCCTGGGTTTCTATCCACCTGTCCCTAGCTTTCTACCCGGCTCCCTCTGGGTTTCTATCTGCCTGTCCCATGGTTTCTATCCACTATCAAGAGGTTCTATTCGATTGTCCCAGAGTTTCTATCCACCTCTCCCGAGGTTTCTATCCACCTGTCATGAGGTTTCTATTGACCTGTCGCAGGGCTTCTATCCACATGTCCCAAGGTTTTTATCTGCCTGTCCCTGGCTATCTATTCAAATGTACCAAGGTATCTATCCACCTATCCCAAGGTTTCTATCCGCCCATCCCAAGGTGCCTAACCACCTGTCCCTGGGTTTCTATTTGCCTGTCACAAGGTTTCAATCCACCTGTTCCAAGGCTTCTATCCACCTGTCCAAAGGTTTCTATCCACTTGTCCAAATGTTTCTATCCACGACACCAAGGTTTCTATCTGACTGTCCCAGAGTTTCTATGCACCTGTCCCGAGGTTTCTATCAACCTGTCCTGAGTTTTCTATCCAAATGCCCCAAGGCTTCTATCCACCGGTCCCAAGGTCTGCCTGTCCCTGGGTATCGAGCCAACTGTACGATGGTTTCTATCCGCCTGTCCATGGGTTTCTATCTGCCAGTCCCGATGTTTCTATCCACCTCTCCCAAGGTTTCTATCCGTCTGTCCCTGGGCTTCTATCCACCTGTCCTGAGAATTCTATCGATCTGTCCTGAGGTTTATATCCACCTGTCCCAAGGCGTCTATCCACCTGTCCCGAAGTTTCTATCTGCCTCTCCCAAGGAATCTATCCACCTATCCCGAGGTTTCCATACAATTACCCTAAGTTTTCTATGCATCTGTCCCAAAATTTCTATCCACCTGTCTCAAGGTTTCTCTCCACCTATCCCTGGGATTCTATCCACCTGCCCCAACGTTTCTATCTACCTGTCCCAACGTTTCTATCCACCTGTCCCGAGATTTCTATCCACATGTCCCAAGCTTTCTATCCACATGTCCTGAGGTTTCTATCCACCTTTCCCAAGTTTTAGTATCCATTATCCTAAGGTTTTTCTCCACCAGCTCTTGGGTTTCTATCCACCTGTCACAAAGCTTCTATCCACCTGTCCCCAGGTTTCTATCCCCGACCCCAAGGTTTCTATCCGATTGTCACAGTTTTTATTCACCTGACTCGAGGTTTCTATCCACTTGTCCCAAGACTTCCATCCACCTGTCCCGAGGGTTCTACCTGACTGTCCCAAGGTTTGTATCCACATGTCCTGAAGTTTCTATCCATTTGTCCCACGCTATCTCTCCACCTGTCCCGAGCTTCCTATCCACTGGTCTCAAGTTATCTAAACAGCTGTCACAGGTTTACCATCCAACTGCCCAATGTTTCTATCCACCCGTCCGAAGTTTACTGTCCACTTGTCCCCAGGCTTTTATCCACGTCTCCCGAGATTTCTATCTGCCTGTTTCTGGGTTGCTATCTGTCTGTCCCAAGGTTTCAATCCATCCACTGCAAGGATTCTATCCGTCTTTCCCTGGGTTTCTATCTGCCTGTCCCTGGGTTTCTACCCACCTCTCTCTCGGTTTCTCTCTGCCTGTCCCAAGGTATCTATCCCCCTATCACAAGGTTTCTGTACCCCCATCCCAAGGTGTCTATCCAACTGTCCCTGGGTTTCTAATTGCCTGTCACAAGGTTTCTATCCACCTGTTCCAAGACTTCTATCCACCTGTCCCAAAGTTTCTATCCACCTGTCCCAATATTTCTATCCACGACACTAAGGTTTCTATCTGACTGTCCCAGAGTTTCTATCCACATGTCCGGAGGTTTCTATCCACCTGTCCTGAGATTTCTATCCACCTGTCCCAAGGCTTCTCTCCACCTGTCCCAAGGTTTCTATCTGCCTGTCCCTGGGTATCTATCCAACTGTACCGTGGTTTCTATCCATCTGTCCTGAAGTTTCTATCCGCCTGTCCAATGCGTTTCTATCTGCCTGTCCCGAGGTTTCTATCCACCTATCCCAAGGTTTCTATCCACCTGTCCCTGGGATTCTATCTACCTGACCCTAAGTTTCTTTCCATCTGTCCTGAGATTTCTATCCACCTGTCCCAAGGTTTCTCTCCGCTTGTCCCTGGGAATCTATGCACCTGTCCCATGTTTTCTATCAGCCTGTCCCTGGGAATCTATTTACCTGTCCCGTGGTTTCTATCCACCTGTCCCGAGTTTCTATCCGCCAGTGGATGGGTTTCTATTTGACTGTACCGAAGTTTCCATCCGAGTCCCTGAGGTTTGTACGAACCTGTCCCGAGGTTCCTATCCACCTGTTCTCAGATTTCTATCCTCCTGTCCCTGGGTTTCTATCCGCCCGTCCTGAGGTTTCTATCCACCTGTCCCAAGGCGTATATCCAACTGTCCTGAGGTTTCTATCCACCTGTCCCAAGGCGTATATCCAACTGTCCTGAGGTTTCTATCTGCCTGTCCCTGGGATTCTATCCACCTGTCCCGTGGTTTCTATCCACCTGTCCCGAGGTATCTATCCATCCCTCGCAAGGATTCTATCCGCATGTCCCTGGGTTTCTATCCTCCTGTCCCTGGCTTTCTACCCGGCTCCCTCTGGGTATCTATCTGCCTGTCCCAATGTTTCTATCCACTAAACCAAGGTTCTATTCGACTGTCCAAGAGTTTCTATCCACCTGTCCCGAGGTTTCTATCCACCTGTCCTGAGGTTCACCTGTCGCAGGGCTTCTATCCACCTGTCCCAAGGTTTCTATCTGCCTGTCCCTGGGTATCTATCCTACTGTCCCAAGGTATCAATCCACCTATCCCAAGGTTTCTATCTGCCCATCCCAAGGTGCCTATCCACCTGTCCCTGGGTTTCTAATTGCCTGCCACAAGGTTTCTATCCAGCTGTTCCAAGGCTTCTATCCACCTGTCCCAATGTTTCTATCCACCTGTCAAATGTTTCTATCCAGAACACCAAGATTTCTATCTGACTGTCCAAGATTTTCTACGCACCTGTCCCGAGGTTTCTATCCACCTGTCCTGAGTTTTCTATCCAAATGTCCCAAGGTTTCTATCTGCCTGTCCCTGGGTATTGATCCAACTGTACGATGGTTTCTATCCACCTGTCCAGAAGTTTCTATCCGCCTGTCCATGGGTATTGATCCAACTGTACGATGGTTTCTATCCACCTGTCCAGAAGTTTCTATCCGCCTGTCCATGGGTTTCTATCTGCCAGTCCCGATGTTTCTATCCGCCTCTCCCAAGGTTTCTATCCGCCTGTCCCCTGGGCTTCTATCCACCTGTCCTGAGGTTTCTATCCATCTGTCCTGAGGTTTATATCCACCTGTCCCAAGGCCTCTATCCACCTGTCCCGAGGCTTCTATCTGCCTCTCCCAAGGAATCTATCCACCTATCCCGAGGTTTCCATACAATTACCCTAAGGTTTCTATACACCTGTCCCAAAATTTCTATCCACCTGTCTCAAGGTTTCTATCCAACTATCCCTGGGATTCTATCCACCTGTCCCAAAGTTTCTATCCACCTGCCCCGAGATTTCTATCCACTGGTCCCAAGGTTTCTATCCACCTATCCTGAGGTTTCTATCCACCTGTCCCAAGGTTTAATATCCATTATCCTAAGGTTTTTCTCCATCAGCTCTTGGGTTTCTATCCACCTGTCCCGAGGTTTCTATCCACCTGTCCCGAGGTTTCTATCCATGACCCCAAGGATTCTGTCCGCTTGTCACATTGTTTTTATTCACCTGACCCGAGGTTTCTATCCACTTGTCCCAAGACTTCCATCCACTTGTCCCAAGGCTTCTATTCACGTCTCCCGAGATTTCTATCTGCCTGTCTCTGGGTTGCTATCTGGCTGTCCCAAGGTTTCTATCCATCCCCCGTATGGATTCTATCCGTCTTTCCCTGGGTTTCTATCTGCCTGTCCCTGGGTTTCTACCCAGCTCTCTCTCGGTTTCTCTCTGCCTGTCCCAAGGTATCTATACCCCCATCCCAAGGTGTCTATCCACCTGTCCCTGGGTTTCTAATTGCATGTCACAAGGTTTCTATCCACCTGCTCCAAGGTTTCCATCCACCTGTTCCAAAGTCTATCCACCTGTCTGAATATTTCTATCCGTGACACTAAGGTTTCTATCCGCCTGTCCCTGGGCTTCTATCCGCCTGTCCTGAGGTTTCTATCCATCTGTCCTGAGGTTTATATCCACCTGTCCCAAGGCGTCTATCCACCTGTCCCGAGGTTTCCATACAATTACCCTAAGGTTTCTATACACCTGTCCCAAAATTTCTATCCACCTGCCCCAAAGTTTCTATCCACCTGTCCCAACGTTTCTATCACCTGTCCCGAGATTTCTATCCACTGGTCCCAAGGTTTCTATCCACATGTCCTGAGGTTTATATCCACTGGTCCCAAGGTTTAATCTCCATTATCCTAAGGTTTTTCTCCATCAGCTCTTGGGTTTCTATCCACCTGTCCCGAGGTTTCTATCCACGACCCCAAGGTTTCTGTCCGATTGTCACATTGTTTCTTTTCACCTGACCCGAGGTTTCTATCCACCTGTCCTGAGTTTTCTATCCAAATGTCCCAAGGCTTCTATCCACCTGTCCCAAGATTTCTTTCTGCCTGTCCCTGGGTATCGATCCCACTGTACGATGGTTTCTATCCACCTGTCCTGAAGTTTCTATCCGCCTGTCCATGTGTTACTCTCTGCCAGACCCGATGTTTCTATCCACCTCTCCCAAGGTTTCTATCCGCCTGGCCCTGGGCTTCTATCCGCCTGTCCTGAGGTTTCTATCCACCTGTTCCTGGCATCTATCCACCTGTCCCGAGGTTTCTATCTGCCTCTCCCAAGGAATCTATCCACCTATCCCGAGGTTTCCATACAATTACCCTAAGGTTTCTATGCACCTATCCCAAAGTTTCCATGCTCCTGTCCCAAAGTTTCCATGCACCGGTCCCCAAGTTTCTATCCACCTGTCCCAAAGTTTCTATCCACCTGTCCCAAGGTTTCTATCCACCTGTCCCAGGGTTTCTATCTGCCTGTCCCTAAGTTTCTATCCATCTGTCCAGAGATATCTATCCACCTGTCCCATGGTTTCTCTCTGCTTGTCCCTGGGAATCTATCCACCTGTCCCGTCATTTTTATCCACCTGTCACGAGGTTTCTATCAGCCTGTCCCTGGGAATCTATTCACCTGTCCTTTGGTTTCTATCCACCTGTCCCGAGTTTCTGTCTGCCTGCCCCTGGGATTCTATCCACCTGTCCCGAAGTTTCTATCCAACACCCCGAGGTTTGTACGAACCGGTCACGAGGTTCCTATCCACCTGTTCTGAGCTTTCTATCTGCCTGTCCCTGGGTTTCTATCCGCCTGTCCTGAGGTTTCTATCCACCTGTCACAAGGCTTCTGTCCACCTGTCCCGAGGTTTCTATCCACGACCCCAAGGTTTCTATCCGATTGTCACAGTGCTTTTATTCACCTGACCCGAGGATTCTATCCACTTGTCCAAAGACTTCCATCCACCTGTCCCAAGGGTTCTACCTGACTATCCCAAGGTTTGTATCCACCTGGCCACAGGTTTCTATTCATTTCTCCCACGCTATCTCTCCACCTGTCCTGAGCTTCCTATCCACTGGTCTCAAGTTATCTAAACAGCTGTCACAGCTTTACTATCCAACTGCCCAATGTTTCTATCCAGCTGTCCGAAGTTTACTATCCACTTGTGCCAAGGCTTCTATCCACGTCTCCCGAGATTTCTACCTGCCTGTCCCTGGGTTTCTACCCAGCTCTATCTCGGTTTCTCTCTGCCTGTCCCAAGGTATCTATCCACCTTTCCCAAGGTTTCTATACCCCCATCCCAAGGTGTCTATCCACCTGTCCCTGGGTTTCTAATTGCCTGTCACAAGGTTTCTATCCACCTGTTCCAAGGCTTCTATCCACCTGTCCCAAAGTTTCTATCCACCTGTCCCAATATTTCTATCCACGACACTAAGGTTTCTATCCAACTGTCCCAGAGTTTCTACCCAACTGTCCCGAGGTTTCTATCCACCTGTCCTGAGATTTCTATCCACCTGTCCCAAGGCTTCTATCCAACTGTCCCAAGGTTTCTATCTGCCTGTCCCTGGGTATCTATCCAACTGTACCGTGGTTTCTATCCAACTGTCCTGAAATTTCTATCCGCCTGTCTAATGGGTTTCTATCTGCCTGTCCCCAAGTTTCTATCCACCTGTCCCTGGGTTTCTATCTGCCTGTCCCTAAGTTTCTATCCATCTGTCCTGAGATTTCTATCCACCTGTCCCAAGGTTTCTCTCCGCTTGTCCCTGGGAATCTATTTACCTGACCCGTGGTTTCTATCCACCGGTCCGAGTTTCTATCCGCCTGTGGATGGGTTTCTATCTGCCTGTACCGAAGTTTCTATCCGACTCCCTGAGGTTTGTACGAACCGGTCCCGTGGTTCCTCGCCACCTGTTCTGAGGTTTCTATCCACCTGTCCCTGGGTTTCTATCCGCCTGTCCTGAGGTTTCTATCCATCTGTCCCAAGGCGTCTATCCACCTGTCCCGAGGTTTCTATCTGCCTGTCCCTGGGATTCTATCCACCTGTCCCGTGGTTTCTATCCACCTGTCCCGAGGTTTCTATCCATCCCTCGCAAGGATTCTATCTGCATGTCCCTGGGTTTCTATACTCCTGTCCCTGGCTTTCTACCCGGCTCCCTCTGGGTATCTATCTGCCTGTCCCAATGTTTCTATCCACTGCCCCAAGGTTCTATTCGACTGTCCCAGAGTTTCTATCCACCTTCCCGAGGTTTCTATCCACCTGTCCTGAGATTCACATGTCGCAGGGCTTCTATCCACCTGTCCCAAGGTTTCTATCTGCCTGTCCCTGGGTATCTATCCTATTGTCCCAAGGTATCAATCCACCTATCCCAAGGTTTCTATCCGCCCATCCCAAGGTGCCTATCCACCTGTCCCTGGGTTTCTAATTGCCTGCCACAAGGTTTCTATCCACCTGTTCCAAGGCTTCTGTCCACCTGTCCCAAAGTTTCTATCCACCTGTCCTGAGTTTTCTATCCAAATGTCCCAAGGCTTCTATCCACCTGTCCCAAGGTTTCTATCTGCCTGTCCCTGGGTATCGATCCAACTGTACGATGGTTTCTATCCACCTGTCCAGAAGTTTCTATCCGCCTGTCCATGGGTTTCTATCTGCCAGTCCCGATGTTTCTATCCATCTGTCCTGAGGTTTATATCCACCTGTCCCAAGGCGTCTATCCACCTGTCCCGAGGTTTCTATCTGCCTCTCCCAAGGAATCTATCCACCTATCCCGAGGTTTCCATACAATTACCCTAAGGTTTCTATGCACCTGTCCCAAAATTTCTATCCACCTGTCTCAAGGTTTCTATCCAACTGTCCCGAGATTTCTATCCACTGGTCCCAAGGTTTCTATCCACGACCCCAAGGATTCTGTCCGATTGTCACATTGTTTTTATTCACCTGACCCGAGGTTTCTATCCACTTGTCCCAAGACTTCCATCCACCTGTCCCAAGGGTTCTACCTGACTGTCCCAAGGTTTGTATCCACCTGTCCTGAGGTTTCTATCCATTTGTCCCACGGTATCTCTCCACCAGTCCCGAGCTTCCTATCCACTGGTGTCACAGTTATCTAAACAGCTGTCACAGGTTTACCATCCAACTGCCCAAGGTTTCTATCCACCTGTCCGAAGTTTACTATCCACTTGTGCCAAGGCTTCTATCCACGTCTCCCGAGATTTCTATCTACCTGTCTCCGGGTTGCTATCTGGCTGTCCCAAGGTTTCTATCCATCCCCCGCAAGGATTCTATCCGTCTTTCCCTGGGTTTCTATCTGCCTGTCCCTGGGTTTCTACCCAGCTCTCTCTCGGTTTCTCTCTGCCTGTCCCAAGGTATCTATACCCCCTATCACAAGGTGTCTATCCACCTGTCCCTGGGTTTCTAATTGCATGTCACAAGGTTTCTATCCACCTGTTCCAAGGTTTCCATCCACCTGTTCCAAAGTTTCTATCCACCTGTCCCAATATTTCTATCCGTGACACTAAGGTTTCTATCCGCCTGTCCCTGGGCTTCTATCCGCCTGTCCTGAGGTTTCTATCCATCTGTTCTGAGGTTTATATCCACCTGTCCCAAGGCGTCTATCCACCTGTCCCGAGGTTTCCATACAATTACCCTAAGGTTTCTATACACCAGTCCCGAAATTTCTATCCACCTGTCTCAAGGTTTCTATCCACCTATTCCTGGGATTCTATCCACCTGTCCCAAAGTTTCTATCCACCTGTCCCGAGATTTCTATCCACTGGTCCCAAGGTTTCTATCCACATGTCCTGAGGTTTATATCCACTGGTCCCAAGGTTTAATATCCATTATCCTAAAGTTTTTCTCCATCAGCTCTTGGGTTTCTATCCACCCTTCCCGAGGTTTCTATCCACCTGTCCCGAGGTTTCTATCCACGACCCCAAGGTTTCTGTCCGATTGTCACATTGTTTTTATTCACCTGACCCGAAGTTTCTATCCACTTGTCCCAAGGGTTCTACCTGACTGTCCCAAGGTTTGTATCCACCTGTCCAGAGGTTTCTATCCATTTGTCCCACGCTATCTCTCCACCTGTCCCAAGCTTCCTATCCACTGGTCTCAAGTTATCTAAACAGCTGTCACAGCTTTACTATCCAACTGCCCAAGGTTTCTATCCATCTGTCCGAAGTTTACTATCCACTTGTCCCAAGGCTTCTATCCACGTCTCCCGAGTTTTCTATCTTCCTGTCTCTGGGTTGCTAGCTGTCTGTCCCAAGGTTCCTATCCATCCCCCGCAAGGATTCTATCCGTCTTTCCCTGGGTTTCTCTCTGCCTGTCCCAAGGTATCTATACCCCCATCCCTGGGTGTCTATCCACCTGTCCCTGGCTTTCTACCCGGCTCCCTCTGGGTATCGATCTGCCTGTCCCAAGGTTTCTATCCAATGCCCCAAGGTTCTATTCGACTGTCACAGAGTTTCTATCCACGTGTCCCGAGGTTTCTATCCACCTGTCCTGATGTTCACCTGTCGCAGAGCTTCTATCCACCTGTCCCAAGGTTTCTATCTGCCTGTCCCAGGGTATCTATCCTACTGTCCCAAGATATCTATCCACCTATCCCAAGGTTTCTATCCGCCCATCACAAGGTGCCTATCCATCTGTCCCTGGGTTTCTAATTGCCTGTCACAAGGTTTCTATCCACCTGTTCCAAGGCTTCTATCCACCTGTCCCAAATTTTCTATCCACCTGTCAAATGTCTTTATCCACGATACCAAGATTTCTATCTGACTGTCCCAGAGTTTCTATGCACCAGTCCCGAGGTTTCTATCCACCTGTCCTGAGTTTTCTATCCAAATGTCCCAAGGCTTCTATCCACCTGTCCCAAGGTTTCTTTCTGCCTGTCCCTGGGTATCGATCCAACTGTACAATGGTTTCTATCCACCTGTCCCGAAGTTTCTATCCGCCTGTCCATGGGTTACTCTCTGCCAGACCCGATGTTTCTATCCACCTCTCCCAAGGTTTCTATCTGCCTGGCCCTGGGCTTCTATCCGCCTGTCCTGAGGTTTCTATCCATCTGTCCTGAGGTTTATATCCACCTGTTCCTGGCATCTATCCACCTGTCCCGAGGTTTCTATCTGCCTCTCCCAAGGAATCTATCCACCTATCCCGAGGTTTCCATACAATTACCCTAAGGTTTCTATGCACCTATCCCAAAGTTTCCATGCTCCTATCCCAAAGTTTCCATGCACCGGTCCCAAAGTTTCTATCCACCTGTCCCAAAGTTTCTATCCACCTGTCCCAAGGTTTCTATCCACCTGTCCCAGGGTTTCTATCTGCCTGTCCCTAAGTTTCTATCCATCTGTCCTGAGATATCTATCCACCTGTCCCATGGTTTCTCTCTGCTTGTCCCTGGGAATCTATCCACCTGTCCCGTCGTTTTTATCCACCTGTCACGAGGTTTCTATCAGCCTGTCCCTGGGAATCTATTCACCTGTCCTTTGGTTTCTATCCACCTGTCCCGAGTTTCTGTCTGCCTGTCCCTGGGATTCTATCCACCTGTCCCGAAGTTTCTATCCAACACCCCGAGGTTTGTACGAACCAGTCACGAGGTTCCTATCCACCTGTTCTGAGCTTTCTATCTGCCTGTCCCTGGGTTTCTATCCGCCTGTCCTGAGGTTTCTATCCACCTGTCACAAGGCTTCTGTCCACCTGTCCCGAGGTTTCTATCCACGACCCCAAGGTTTCTATCCGATTGTCACAGTGCTTTTATTCACCTGACCCGAGGATTCTATCCACTTGTCCAAAGACTTCCATCCACCTGTCCCAAGGCTTCTACCTGACTGTCCCAAGGTTTGTATCCACCTGTCCACAGGTTTCAATTCATTTGTCCCACGGTATCTCTCCACCTGTCCCGAGCTTCTTATCCACTGGTCTCAAGTTATCTAAACAGCTGTCACAGGTTTACTATCCAACTGCCCAAGGTTTCTATCCAGCTGTTCGAAGTTTACTATCCACTTGTCCCAAGGTATCCATCCCCCACAAGGATTCTATCCATCTTTCCCTGGGTTTCTACCTGCCTGTCCCTGGGTTTCTACCCAGCTCTATTTCCGTTTTTCTCTGCCTGTCCCAAGGTATCTATCCACCTATCCCAAGGTTTCTATGCACCCATCCCAATGTGCCTATCCACCTGTCCCTGGGTTTCTAATGGCCTGTCAAAAGGTTTCTATCCACCTGTTCCAAGGCTTCTATCCACCTCTCCCAAGGTTCCTATCCAATTGTCCCAAGGCTTCTATCCAACTGTCCCGAGGTTTCTAAACACCTGTCCCAAGGTTTCTATCTGCCGGTCCCTGGTTATCGATCCAACTGTACGATGGTATCTATCCACCTGTCCCGAAATTTCTATCCACCTGTCCATGGGTTGCTATCCACTGCTCCCAACGTTTCTATCCACCTGTCACGAGATTTCTATCCACTGGTCCCAAGGTTTCTATCCACATGACCTGAGGTCTCTATCCACCTGTCCCAAGGTTTAATATCCATTATCCTAAGGTTTTTGTCCACCAGCTCTTGGGTTTCTATCCACCTGTCCCGAGGTTTCTATCCACGAGCCCAAGGTTTCTATCGGATTGTCACATTGTATTTACTCACCTGACCCGAGGATTCTATCCACATGTCCCGAGACTTCCATCCAGCTGTCCCAACAGCTCTACCTGACTGTCCCAAGGTTTGTGTCCACCTGTCCTGAGGTTTCTATCCATTTGTCCCACGGTATCTCTCCACCTGTCCCGAGCTTCCTATACACTGGTCTCAAGTTATCCAACCAGCTGTCACAGGTTTACTATCCAACTGCCCAAGGTTTCTATCCACCTGTCCTTAGTTTAGTATCCACGTGTCCCAAGGCTTCTATCCACGTCTCACGAGATTTACATCTGCCTGTCTCTGGGTTGCTGTCCATCAGTCCCGAGGTTTCTATCCATCCCCCGCAAGGATTCTATCCGTCTTTCCCTGGGTTTCTATCTGCCTGTCCCTGGGTTTCTACCCACCTCTCTCTCGGTTTCTCTCTGCCTGTCCCAAGGTATCTATACCCCCTATCACAAGGTATCTATCCACCTATCCCAAGGTTTCTATACACCCATCCCAAGGTGTCTACCCACCTGTCCATGGGTTTCTAATGGCCTGTCACAAGGTTTCCAACCACCTGTTCCAAGGCTTCTATCCACCTGTCACAAAGTTTCTATCCACCTGTCCCAATATTTCTATCCACGACACTAAGGTTTCTATCCGACTGTCCCAGAGTTTCTAACCACCTGTCCCGAAGTTTCTATCCAACTGTCCTGCGGTTTCTATCCACCTATTCAATGGCTTCTATCCACCTGTCCCAAGGTTTCTATCTGCCTGTCCCTGGGTATCTATCCAACTGTACCGTGGTTTCTATCCACCTGTCCTGAAGTTTATATCCGCCTGTCCAAGGGGTTTCTATCCGCCTGTCCCGAGGTTTCTATCCACCTATCACAAGGTATCTATCCACCTATCCCAGGGTTTCTATCTGCCTGTCCCTAAGTTTCTATCCATCTGTCCTGAGATTTCTATCTACCTGTCCCATGGTTTCTCTCTGCTTGTCCCTGGGAATCTATCCACCTGTCCCGTCGTTTTTATCCACCTGTCACGAGGTTTCTATCAGCCTGTCCCCGGGAATCTATTCACCTGACCCATGGTTTCTATCCACCTGTCCCGAGTTTCTGTCTGCCTGTCCCTGGGATTCTATCCACCTGTCCTGAAGTTTCTATCCAACACCCCGAGGTTTGTACGAACCGGTCACGATGTTCCTATCCACCTGTTCTGAGGTTTCTATCCGCCTGTCCCTGGGTTTCTATCTGCCTGTCCTGAGGTTTCTATCCACCTGTCACAAGGCTTCTGTGCACCTGTCCTGAGGTTTCTATCCACGGCCCCAAGGTTTCTATCCGATTGTCACAGTGTTTTTATTCACCTGACCCGAGGATTCTATCCACTTGTCCAAAGACTTCCATCCACCTGTCCCAAGGGTTCTACATGACTGTCCCAAGGTTTGTATCCACCTGTCCACAGGTTTCAATTCATTTGTCCCACGGTATCTCTCCACCTGTCCCGAGCTTCCTATCCACTGGTCTCAAGTTATCTAAACAGCTGTCACAGGTTTACTATCCAACTGCCCAATGTTTCTATCCACCTGTCTGAAGTTTACTATCCACTTGTCCCAAGGCTTCTATCCATGTCTCCCGAGATTTCTATCTGCCTGTCTCTGGGTTGCTATCTGACTGTCCCAAGGTTTCTATCCATCCCCCGCAAGGATTCTATCCGTCTTTCCCTGGGTTTCTATCTGCCTGTCCCTGGGTGTCTACCCAGCTCTCTTTCCGTTTTTCTCTGCCTGTCCCAAGGTATCTATCCACCTATCCCAAGGTTTCTATACACCCATCCCAAAGTGCCTATCCACCTGTCCCTGGGTTTCTAATGGCCTGTCACAAGGTTTCTATCCACCAGTTCCAAGGCTTCTATCTACCTGTCCCGAGGTTTCTATCCACCTGTCCTGAGGTTACTACCCACATGTCCCAAGGCTTCTATCCACCAGTCCCAAGGGTTCTATCTGCCTGTCCCTGGGTATCTATCCAACTGTACTGTGGTTTTGATCCACCTGTCCCTAATTTTCTCTCCGCCTGTCCCTGGGTCTCTATCTGCCTATCCCTAAGTTTCTATCCATCTGTCCTGAGGTTTCCATCCACCTGTCCCAAGGCGCCTATCCACCTGTCCCAAGGTTTCTCTCTGCTTGTCCCTGGGAATCTATCCACCTGTCCCGTGGTTTCTATCCACCTGTCCCGATGTTTATATCTCCCTCTCCCTGGGAATGTATTCACCGTTCCCGTGGTTTCTATCCACCTGTCCCGAGTTTCTATCCGCCTGCGGATGGGTTTCTATCTGTCTGTCCCGAAGTTTCTATCCAAATGCCCGAGGTTTGTACCAACCGGTCCCGAGGTTCCTATCCACCTGTCCTGAGGTTTCAATCCGCCTGTCCCTTGGTTTCTATCTGCCTGTCCCGAGGTTTCTATCCATCTGTCCCAAGGCGTCTATCCACCTGTCCCGAGGTTTCAATCAGCCTGTCCCTGGGATTCTATCCATCTGTCCCGTGGTTTCTATCCACCTGTCCCAAGGTTTCTATCCATCTCTCGCCAGGATTCTATCCGCATGTCCCTGGGTTTCTATCCACCTGTCCCTGGCTTTCTACCCGGCTCCCTCTGGGTTTCTATCTGCCTGTCCCAAGGTTTCTATCCACTATCCCCAGGTTCTATTCGATTGTCCCAGTGTTTCTATCCACCTGCCCCGTGGTTTCTATCCACCTGTCCCAAGGTTTCTATCTGCCTGTCCCTGGGTATCGATCCAACTGTACGATGGTATCTATCCACCTGTCCCGAAATTTCTATCCACCTGTCCATGGGTTTCTATCCACTGGTCCCAAGGTTTCTATCCACATGTCCTGAGGTCTCTATCCACCTGTCCCAAGGTTTAAAATCCATTATTCTAAGGTTTTTGTCCACTAGCTCTTGGGTTTCTATCCACCTGTAACACGGCTTCTTTCCACCCGTCCGGAGGTTTCTATCCACGAGCCCAAGGTTTCTATCCGATTGTCACATTGTTTTTACTCACCTGACCCGAGGTTTCTATCCACTTGTCCCGAGACTTCCATCCACCTGTCCCAAGGCCTCTACCTGACTGTCCCAAGGTTTGTGTCCACCTGTCCTGAGGTTTCTATCCATTTGTCCCATGGTATCTCTCCACCTGTCCCGAGCTTCCTATCCACTGGTCTCAAGTTATCTAAACAGCTGTCACAGGTTTACTATCCAACTGCCCAAGGTTTCTATCCACCTGTCCGAAGTTTACTATCCACTTGTCCCAAGGCTTCTATCCACGTCTCACGAGATTTCTATCTGCCTGTCTCTGGGTTGCTATCCATCAGTCCCGAGGTTTCTATCCATCCCCCGCAAGGATTCTATCCGTCTTTCCCTGGGTTTCTATCTGCCTGTCCCTGGGTTTCTACCCACCTCTCTCTCGGTTTCTCTCTGCCTGTCCCAAGGTATCTATTCACCTATCCCAAGGTTTCTATACCCCCATCCCAAGGTGTCTATCCACCTGTCCCTGGGTTTCTCTTTGCCTGTCAGAAGGTTTCTATCCACCTGTTCCAAGGCTTCTATCCACCTGTCCCAAAGTTTCTATCCACCTGTCACAAGGCTTCTATCCACCTGTCCCGTGGTTTCTATCCACGACCCCAAGTTTTCTATTCGATTGTCACAGTGTTTTTATTCACCTGACTCCAGGATTCTATCAACTTGTCCAAAGACTTCCATCCACTTGTCCGAGGGGTTCTATCTGCCTGTCCCAAGTTTTCTATCCACCTGTCCAAAGTTTACTACCAACTTGTCCCAAGGCTTCTAACCATTTCTCCCGAGATTTCTATCTGCCTGTCACATGGTTTCTATCCATCCCCCGCAAGGATTCACTCCGTCTTTCCCTGGGTTTCTAACTGCTATCCCTGGGTTTCTACCCACCTCTCTCTCGGTTTCTCTCTGCCTGTCCCAAGGTATCTATCCACCTATCCCAAGGTTTCTATACCCCCATCCCAAGGTGCCTATCCACCTGTCCCTGGGTTTCTAATGGCCTGTCACAATGTTTCTATCCAACTGTTCCAAGGCTTTTATCCACCTGTCCCAATGTTTCTATCCACCTGTCCCAATATTTCTATCCATGACACCAACTTTTCTATCCACCTGTCCCAAGGTTTCTATCCACCTGTCCTGAGGTTTCTATCCAACTGTCCCAAGGCTTCTATCCACCTGTCCCGAGGTTTCTATCTGCCTGTCCCTGGGTATCGATCCAACTGTCCCATGGTTTCTATCCACATGCCCCGAGGTTCTATACACCTGTCCATGGGTTTGTATCCACCTGTCCCGCTATTTCTATCCACCTCTCCCGAGGTTTCCTTTCAACTGTCCTGAAGTTTCTATCTACCTCTCCCAAGGTTTCTATGTGCCTGTCCCTGGGTTTCTTTCTGCCTGTCCCGAGGTTTCTATCCATCTGTCCCGAGGTTTCACTCCACCTGTCCCGAGGTTTCTATCCGCCTGTTTCAATACTTCTATCCACCTGTCCCAAAGTTTCTATCCACCTGTCCCGAGGTTTCTATCCACCTGTCCTGAGGTTTCTATCCACCTGTCCCAAGGCTTCTATCCACCTGTCCCAAGGTTTCTATCTGCCTGTCCCTGGGTATCGATCCAAATGTCCCACGGTTTCTATCCACCTGTCCTGAGGTTTCTATCCACCTGTCCATGCATTTGTATCCACCTGTCCCGCTATTTCTATCCACCTCTCCCGAGGTTTCCTTCCAACTGTCCTGAAGTTTCTATCTAAGTCTCCCAAGGTTTCTATGCGCCTCTCCATGGGTTTCTTTCTGCCTGTCCCGAGGTTTCTAAACATCTGTCCCGAGGTTTCACTCCACCTGTCCCAAGGTTTCTATCTGCCTGTTTCAAGACTCCTATCCACCTGTCCCAAAGTTTCTATCCACCTGTCCCAGAATTTCTATCCACCTGTCCCGAGGTATCTATCCACCTGTCCTGAGGTTTCTATCCACCTGTCCCAAGGCTTCTATCCACCGGTCCCAAGGTTTCTATCTGCCTGTCCCTGGGTATCGATCCAACTGTCCCATGGTTTCTATCCACCTGTCCCAAGGTTTCTATCCGCCTGTCCATGGGTTTGTATCCACCTGTCCGGCTATTTCTATCCACCTCTCCTGAGGTTTCCTTCCAACTGTCCCTTTGTTTCTATCTACCTCTGTCAAGGTTTCTATGCACCTGTCCTTGGGTTTCTACCTGCCTGTCCCGAGGTTTCTATCCATTTGTCCTGAGGTTTCACTCCACCTGTCCCGAGGTTTCTATCCACCTGTTTCAATACTTCTATCCACCTGTCCCGAGGTTTCTATCCACCTGTCCTGAGGTTTCTATCCACCTGTCCCAAGGCTTCTATCCACCTGTCCCAAGGTTTCTATCTGCCTGTCCCTGGATATCGATCCAACTGTAGCCTGGTTTCTATCCACCTGTCCCGAAGATTCTATCCGCCTGTCCATGGGTTTCTATCTTCCTGTCCTGATGTTTCTATCCACCTCTCCCAAGATTTCTATCCGCCTGTCTCTGGGCTTCTATCCGCCTGTCCCGAGGTTTCTATCCACCTGTCCCGATGTTTCTATCTGCCTCTCCCAGCGAATCTATCCACCTATCCCGAGGTTTCTATACAATTACCCGAATATTTCTAAGCACCTGTCCCAAATCTTCTATCCACATGTCTCAAGGAATCTAAGCACCTGTCCCAAGGTTTAATATCCATTATCCTAAGGTTTTTGTCCACCAGCTCTTGGGTTTCTATCCACCTGTCACAAGGCTTCTATCCATCTGTCCTGAGGTTTCTATCCACCTTTCCCAAGGCTTCTATCCTCCTGTCACGAGGTTTCTATCTGCCTGTCCCTGGGAATCTATTCACCTATCCCGTGGTTTCTATCCACCTGTCCCGAGTTTCTATCCGCCTGTGGATGGGTTTCCATCTGCCTGTCCCGAAGTTTCTATCCAACTGCCCGAGGTTTGTACCAACCGTTCACGAGGTTCCTATCCACCTGTCCTGAGGTTTCTATCCGCCTGTCCCTTGGTTTCTATACATCTGTCCCAAGGCGTCTATCCACCTGTCCCGAGGTTTCTATCTGCCTGTCCCTTGGGATTCTATCCACCTGTCCCATGGTTCTATCCACCTGTCCCGAGGTTTCTATCCATCTCTCAACAGGATTCTATCCGCATGTCCCTGGGTTTCTATCCACCTGAACCGGGCTTTCTACCCGGCTCCCTCTGGGTATCTATCTGCCTGTCCCAAGGTTTCTATCCACCACCCCAAGGTTCTATTCGACTGTCCCAGAGTTTCTTTCCACCTGTCCCGAGGTTTCTAGCAACCTGTCCTGAGGTTTCTATCCACGACCCCAAGGTTTCTATCCAATTGTCACAGTGTTTTTATTCACCTGACCCGAGGTTTCTATCCACTTGTCCCAAGACTTTCATCCACCTGTTCCAAGGGTTCTATCTGCCTGTCCCAAGGTTTGTATCCACCTGTCCAGAGGTTTCTATCCATTTGACCCACGGTATCTCTCCACCAGTACCGAGCTTTCTATCCACTGGTCCCAAGTTATCTAAACGGCTGTCCCAAGTTTACTATCCAACTGCCCAAGGTTTCTATCCACCTGTCCGAAGTTTACTATCCACTTGTCCCAAGGCTTCTATCCACGTCTCCCGAGATTTCTATCTGCCTACCTGTCTCTGGGTTGCTATCCATTTGTCCCGAGGTTTCTATCCATTCCTCGCAAGGATTCTATCCACCTTTCCCTGGGTTTCTATCTGCCTGTCCCTGGGTTTCTCACCAGCTCTCTCTCGGTTTCTCCCTTCCTAACCCAAGGTATCTATCCAGCTGGCCCGGGGTTTCTAATTGCCTGTCACAAGGTTTCTATCCAGCTGTTCCAAGGCTCCTATCCACCTGTCCCAATGTTTCTATCCACCTGTCCTGAGGTTTCTATCCACCTGTCCCAAGATTTCTATCCACCTGTCCTAAGGTTTCTATCCACCTGTCCCCAGGTTTCTATCCACCTCTCCCAAGGTTTCTAACCGCCTGTCCCTGGGTTTCTATCTGCCCGTCCCAATGTCTCCATCTATCTGTCCTGAGGTTTCTATCCATCTGTCCCAAGCGTCTATCCACCTGTCCTGAGGTTTCTATCTGCTTGTCCCTGGGAATCTATCCACCTGTCCCTTGGTTTCTATCCACCTGTCCCGAGGCATCTAACTGCCTGTCCCTGGGAATCTATCCACCTGGCTCAAGGTTTCTATCCACCTCTCCCAAGGTTTCTATCCTCCTCTCCCTGGGTTTCTATCCACCTCTCCCAAGGTTTCTATACCCCCATCCCAAGGTGCCTATCCACCAGTCCCTGGGTTTCTAATTGCCTGTCACAAGCTTTCTATCCACCTGTTCGAAGCCTTCTATCCACTTGTCCCAAAGTGTCTAACCACCTGTCCCAATGTTTCTATCCACCACACCAAGGTTTCTTTCCATCTCTCCCAGAGTTTCTATCTACCTGCCCGCAGGTATTTATCCAACTGTCCTGAGGTTTCTATCCACCTGTACTAAGGCTTCTATACTCCTGTCCCAAGGTTTCTATCTGCCTGTCCCTGGGTATCTATCCAACTGTACAGTGGTTTCCATCCACCTGTCCCGAACTATCTATCCACCTTGTCCATGGGTTTCTATCTGCCTGTCCCCAGGTTTCTATCCATCTGTCCTGAGGTTTATATCCACCTGTCCCAAAACATCTATCCACCTGTCCCGAGCTTTCTATCTGCCTCTCCCAAGGAACCAGTATACCTATCCCGAGATTTCTATACAATTACCCTAATGTTTCTATGCACCTGTCCCAAAATTTCTATCCACCTGTCTCAAGGTTTCTATCCACCTGTCCCGAGATTTCTATCCACCTGTCACAAGGCTTCTATCCATCTGTCTGAAGTTTACTATCCACTTGTCCCAAGGCTTCTATCCACGTCTCCCGAGATTTCTATCTGCCTGTCTCTGGGTTGCTATCCATCTGTCCTGAGGTTTCTATCCATCTGTCCCAAGGTGTCTACCCACTTATCGTGAGGTTTCTATCTTCTTCTCCGGGAATCTATCCACCTGTCCCTTGGTTTCTCTCCATCTGTCCCGAGGTTTCTATTTGCCTGTCCCTGGGAATCTAGCAACCTGTCCCAAAGTTTCTAACCACCTGTCCCTATGTTTCTATCCACAACACCAAGGTTTCTATCCATCTGTCCCAGAGTTTCTATCTACCTGTCCCCAGGTTTTTATCCACCTGTCCCAAGTTTTAATATCCATTATCCTAAGGTTTATCTCCACTAGCTCTTGGGTTTCTATCCACCTGTCACAAGGCTTCTATCCACCTGCCCCGAGGTGTCTCTTCACGACCCCACGGTTTCTATCCACCTGTCCTGAGGTTTCCGTCCCCCTGTCCCTGGTTTTCCATCCGCCTGTCCCGAGGTTTCTATCCATCTGTCCCAAGGCGTTTATCCAGCAGTCTGGAGGTTTCTATCTGCCTTTCCCTGGAATTCTATCCACCTGTCCCGTGGTATCTATCCACCTCTCCCCAGGTTTGTATCCATCTCTCGCAAGGATTCTATCCGCAGGTCCCTGGGTTTCTTTCCACCTGTCCCTGAGTTTCTACCCAGCTCTCTCTTGGTTTCTATCTGCCTGTCCCATGGTTTCTATCCACAACCCCAAGGTTCTATTCGACTGTCCCAGAGTTTCTATCCTCCTATGCCAAGGTTTCTATACCCCCATCCCAAGGTGCCTATCCACCTCTCCCTCGGTTTCTAATTGCCTGTCACAAGGTTTCTATCCACCTGCTCCAAGGCTTCTGTCCACCTGTCCCAAGGTTTCTATCCACCTGTCCCAATGTTTCTATCCACGACACCAAGGTTTCTCTCCGACTGTCCCAGAGTATCTATGCACCTGTCCTGAGGCTTCTATGCACCTGTCCTGAGGTTTCTATCCACCTGTCCCAAGATTTCTATCTTCCTGTCCCTGGGTATCTATCCAACTGTACCGTGGTTTCTATCCACCAGTCCTAAAGTTTCTATCTGGCTGTCCATGGGTTTCTATCTGCCTGTCCCGGGATTTCTATCCACCTCTCCCAAGGTTTCTATCCATCTGTCCTGAGGTTTATATCTGCCTGTCCCAATGCGTATATCCACCTGTCCCGAGGTTTCTATCTGTCTCTCACAAGGAATCTATCCACCTATCCCGAGGTTTCTATATAATTACCCTAATGTTTCTATGCACCTGTCTCAAACTTTCTATCCACCTTTCTCAAGGTTTCTATCCACTTATCCCTGGGATTCTATCCACCTGTCTCAAAGTTTCTATCCACCTGTCCCAACGTTTCTATCCACCAGTCCCGAGAATTCTATCCACTGGTCCCAAGGTTTAATATCCATTATCCTAAGGTTTTTGTCCACCAGCTCGTGGGTTTCTATCCACCTGTCCCGAGGTTTCTATCTGATTGTCACAGTGTTTTTATTCACCTGACCCGAGGTTTCTATCCACTTGTCCCAAGGCTTCTATCCACGTCTCCCGAGATTTCAATCTGCCTGTCTCTGGGTTGCGATCCATCTGTCCCGAGGTTTCTATCCATCCCCCACAAGGATTCTATCCGTCTTTCCCTGGGTTTCTATCTGCCTGTCCCTGGGTTTCTACCCAGCTCTCTCTCGGTTTCTCTCTGCCTGTCCCAAGGTATCTATCCACCTATCCCAAGATTTCTATACCCCCATCCCAAGGTGTCTAGCCACCTGTCCCGGGGTTTCTAATTGCCTGTCACAAGGTTTCTATGCACCTGTTCCAAGGCTCCTATCCACCTCTCCCAATGTTTCTATCCACGACACCAAGGTTTCTATCCAACTGTCCCATAGTTTCTAACCACCTGTCCCAAGGTTTCTATCTGCCTGTCCCTGGGTATCTACACAACTGTACCGTGGTTTCTATCCACCTGTCCCAAGGTTTAATATCCATTATCATAAGGTTTTTGTCCACCAGCTCTTGGGTTTCTATCCCCCTGTCCTGAGGTTTCTATCCATCTGTCCTGAGGTTTATATCTTCCTGTCCCAATGCGTATATCCACCTGTCCCGAGTTTTCTATCTGCTTCTCCCAAGGAATCTATCCACCTATCCCGAGGTTTCAATACAATTACCCTAATGTTTCTATGCATCTGTCACAAACTTTCTATCCACCTTTCTCAAGGTTTCTATCCACCTATCCCTGGGATTCTATCCACTTGCCCCAAAGGTTCTATCCACTGGTCCCAAGGTTTCTATCCACCTGTCCCAAGGTTTAATATCCATTATCATAAGGTTTTTGTCCACCAGCTCTTGGGTTTCTATCCCCCTGTCCTGAGGTTTCTATCCATCTGTCCTGAGGTTTATATCTTCCTGTCCCAATGCGTATATCCACCTGTCCCGAGTTTTCTATCTGCTTCTCCCAAGGAATCTATCCACCTATCCCGAGGTTTCAATACAATTACCCTAATGTTTCTATGCATCTGTCACAAACTTTCTATCCACCTTTCTCAAGGTTTCTATCCACCTATCCCTGGGATTCTATCCACTTGCCCCAAAGGTTCTATCCACTGTTCCCAAGGTTTCTATCCACCTGTCCTGAGGTTTCTATCCACCTGTCCCAAGGTTCAATATCCATTATCCTAAGGTTTTTGTCCACCAGCTCTTGGGTTTCTATCCACCTGTCACAAGGCTTCTATCCACCTGTTCCGAGGTTTCTATCCACGACCCCAAGGTTTCTATCTGATTGTCACAGTGTTTTTATTCACTTGACCCAAGGTTTCTATCCACTTGTCCCAAGACTTCCATCCACCTGTCCCAAGGGTTCTACCTGACTGTCCCAAGGTTTGTATCCACCTGTCCAGAGGTTTCTATCCATTTGTTGCACGGTATATCTCCACCTGTCCCGAGCTTTCTATCCACTGGTCTCAAGTTATCTAAAGAGCTGTCACATGTTTACTATCCAACTGCCCAAGGTTTCTATCCACCAGTCCAAATTTTACTATCCACTTGTCCTAAGGCTTCTATCCATGTCTCCCGAGATTTCTATCTGCCTGTCTCTGGGTTTCTATCCATCTGTCCCGAGGTTTCTATCCATCCCCCACAAGGATTCTATCCGTTTTTCCCTGGGTTTCTATCTGCCTGTCCCTGGGTTTCTACCCACCTCTCTCTCGGTTTCTCTCTGCCTGTCCCAAGGTATCTATCCACCTATCCCAAGGTTTCTTTACCTCCATCCCAAGGTGTCTATCCACTGTCCCTGGGTTTCTAATTGCCTGTAACAATGTTTCTATCCACCTGTTCCAAGGCTTCTATCCAGCTATCCCTAAATTTCTATTCACCTGTCCCAATGTTTCTATCCATGACACAAAGGTTTCTATCCGACTGTCCCAGAATTTCTATCCACCTGTCCTAAGGTTTCTATCCACCTGTCCTGAGGTTTCTATCCACCTGTCCCAAGGCTTCTATCCACCTGTCCCACGTTTTCTATCTGCCTGTCACTGGCTATCTATCCAACTCTACCTTGGTTTCTATTCATCTGTCCCGAAGTTTCTATCCGCCTGTCCATGGGTTTCTATCCATCTGTCCTGAGGTTTCTATCCACCTGTCCCAAGGCGTCTATCCACCTGTCCCGAGGTTTCTATCTGCTTGTCCCTGGGAATCTATCCACCTGTCCCTTGGTTTCTATCCACCTGTCCTGAGGTTTCTATCTGCCTGTCCCAGGGTATCTATCCACCTGTCCCGTGGTTTCTATCCACCTGTCCCAAGGCATCTATCCACCTGTCCTGAAGTTTCTATCTACCTCTCCCAAGGAATCTATCCACCTATTCCGAGGTTTCTATACAATTACCCTAAGGTTTCTATGCACCTGTCCCAATATTTCTATCCACCTGTCTCAAGGTTTCTATCCACCTGTCCCTGGGATTCTATCCACCTGCCACAAAGTTTCTATCCACCTGTCCCGAGGTTTCTATCCACCTGTCCTGAGGTTTCTATTCCCCTGTCACAGGGCTTCTATCCACCTGTCCCAAGGTTTCTATCTGCCTGTCCCTGCGTATCTATCCAACTGTCCTATGGTTTCTATCCACCTGTCCCGAGCTTTCTATCCATCTGTCCATGGGTTTGCATCCACCTGTCCCGCTATTTCTATCCACCTCTCCCGAGGTTTCCATCCACCTGTCCTGAAGTTTCTATCCACCTCTCCCAAGGTTTCTATCCACCTGTCCAGAGGTTTCTATCCATCTGTCCCGAGGTTTCTATCCACCTGTTCCAAGGCGTCTATCCACCTGTCCCGAGGTTTCTATCTGCTTGACCCTGGGAATCTATCCTCCTGTCCCTTGGTATCTATCCACCTGTCCCGAGGTTTCTATCCACCTGTGGATGGGTTTCTATCTGCCTGTCCTGAAGTTTCTATCCAAGTGCCCGAGATTTGTACCAAGCTGTCCGGAGGTTTCTATCCACCTGTCCTGAGGTTTCTATCTGCCTGTCCCTGGATTACTATCCGCCTGTCCGGAGGTTTCTAACCTACTGTCCCAAGGTGTCTATCCACCTGTCCCAATCTGCCTGTCCCTGTGGTTCTATCCGCCAGTCCTGTGGTTTCTAACCACCTGGCTCGAGGTTTCTATCCACCTAAGGATGGGTTTCTATCTGCCTGTCCCGAGGTTTCTATCCAACTGCCCAAGGGTGTATCCACCTGTCCTGAGGTTTCTATCCACCTGCCCAAGGGTGTATCCACCTGCCCTGAGGTTTCTATCCACCTGTCCCGAGGCTTCTATCCACCTGTCACTAGGTTTCTATCTGTCTGTGGATGGGCTTTTATCTGCCTGTCCTGAGGTTTCTACCCATATGCCCGAGGTTTGTACCAATGTGTCCCGAGGTTTCGTTCCACCTGTCCCGTGGTTTCTATCCATCTGTCCCATGGTATCCCTCGACCTGTCCCGCAGTTTCTATCCACTGGACACAGGTTATCTAAACACCTGTGACAGATTTACTATCCACCTGTCCCGTGGTTTCTATCCAGCTCCGATGTTTACTATCCACCTGTCCCAAGGCTTCTATCCACCTGTCCCGAGATTTCTATCTGCCTGTCCCTGGGTTGCTATCCACCTGTCCCTGGGTTTCTACCCGGCTCTCTCTGGGTTTCTATCTGCCTGTCCCAGAATTTCTATCCACCTGTCCCCGAGGTTTCTATCCACCTGTCCTGAGGTTTCTATTCACCTGTCCCAAGGCTTCTATCCACCTGTCCCAAGGTTTCTATCTGCCTGTCCCTGGGCATCTATCCAAATGTCCCATGGTTTCTATTCACCTGTCCGGAGGTTTCTATCCATGAACTCAAGGTTTCTATCTGATTGTCACAGTGTTTTTATTTAACCTGACCTGAGATTTCTATCCACTTGTCCCAAGATCTCCATCCACCTGTCCCAAGGCTTCTATCCGCCTGTCCCAAGGTTTCTATCTTCCTGTCCCTGGCTATCTATCCAACTGTACCGTGGTTTCTATCCACCAGTCCCAAAGTTTCTATCCGGCTGTCCATGGGTATCTATCTGCCTGTCCCGGGATTTCTATCCACCTCTCCCAAGGTTTCTATCCATCTGTCCTGAGGTTTATATCTGCCTGTCGCAATGCGTATATCCACCTGTCCTGTGGTTTCTATCTGTCTCTCACAAGGAATCTATCCACCTATCCCGAGGTTTCTATACAATTACCCTAAGGTTTCTATGCAGCTGTCTCAAAATTTCTATCCACCTGTCTCAAGGTTTCTATCCACCTGTCCCAACGTTTCTATCCAACTGTCCCGAGAATTCTATCCACTGGTCCCAAGGTTTAATATCCATTATCCAAAGGTTTTTGCCCACCAGGTCTTGGGTTTCTATCCACCTCTCACAAGGCTTTTATCCACCTGTCCTGAGGTTTCTATCCATGACCCCAAGGTTTCTATCCGATTGTCACAGTGTTTTTATTCACCTGACCCGAGGTTTCTATCCACTTGTCCCAAGATTTCCATCCACCTGTCCCAAGGGTTCTATCTGACTGTCCCAAGGTTTGTATCCACCTGTCCAGAGGTTTCTATCCATTTGTCGCATGGTATCTCTCCACCTGTCCCGAGCTTTATATCCACTGGTCTCAAGTTATCTAAACAGCTGTCACAGGTTTACTATCCAACTGCCCAAGGTTTCTATCCATCTGTCCGAAGTTTACTATCCACTTGTCCCAAGGCTTCTATCCACGTCTCCCGAGATTTCTATCTACCTGTCTCTGGGTTTCTATTCATCTGTCCCGCGGTTTCTATCCATTCCCCTCAAGGATTCTATCTGTCTTTCCCCGGGTTTCTATCTGCCTGTCCCTGGGTTTCTACCCACCTCTCTCTCGGTTTCTCTCTGCCTGTCCCAAGGTATCTATCCACCTATCCCAAGGTTTCTAGACCCCATCCCAAGTTGTCTATCCACCTGTCCCGGGGTTTCGAATTGCCTGTCACAAGGTTTCCATCCACCTGTTCCAAGGCTTCTATCCACCTGTCCCACGGTTTCAATCTGCCTGTCCCTGGGTATCTATACAACTGTACCGTGGCTTCTATTCACATGTCCCGAAGCTTCTATCCGCTTGTCCATGGGTTTCTATCTGCCTGTCACCAGGTTTCTATCTATCTGTCCTGAGGTTTCTATCCATCTGTCCCAAGCATCTATCCACCTGTCCTGAGGTTTCTATTCACCTGTCCTGAGGTTTCTATTCCCCTGTCACAGGGCTTCTATACACCTGTCCCAAGGTTTCTATCTGCCTGTCCCTGGGAATCTATCCACCTGGCCCGAGGTTTCGATCCGCCTCTCCCTGGGTTTCTAATTGCCTGTCACAAGGTGTCTATCCACCTGTTCGAAGCCTTCTATCCACTTGTCCCAAAGTGTCTAACCACCTGTCCCAATGTTTCTATCCATGACACCAAGGTTTCTATCCATCTGTCCCAGAGTTTCTATCTACCTGTCCGCAGGTATTTATCCAACTGTCCTGAGGTTTCTATCCACCTGTCACAAGGCTTCTATCCTCTGTCCCAAAGTTTCTATCTGCCTGTCCCTGAGCATCTATCCAACTGTACCGTAGTTTATATCCACCTGTGCCGAAGTTTCTATCCACCTTGTCCATGGGTTTCTATCAGCCTGTCCTGATATTTCTATCGACCTCTCCCAAGTTTTCTATCCGCCTATCCCTGGGTATCTATCCGCCTGTCCCGAGGTTTCTATCCATCTGTCCTGAGGTTTATATCCACCTGTCCCAAGGCATCTATCCACCTGTCCCGAGGTTTCTATCTGCCTCTCCCAAGGAATCTATCCACCTATCCCGAGGTTTATATACAAATATCCTAAGGTTTCTATGCACCTGTCCCAAAATTTCTATCCACCTGTCTCAAGGTTTCTATCCAACTATCCCTGGGATTCTATCCACCTGTCCCAACGTTTCTATCCACCTGTCCCGAGATTTCTATCCACTGGTCCCAAGGATTCTATCCACATGTCCTGAGGTTTCAATCCACCTGTCCCATGGTTTAATATCCATTATCCTAAGGTTTATGTCCACCAGTTCTTAGGTTTCTATCCACCTGTCACAAGGCTTCTATCCACCTGTCCCGAGGTTTCTATCCACTTGTCCCAAGACTTCCATCCACCTGTCCCAAGGGTTCTATCTGCCTGTCCCAAGGTTTGTATCCACCTGTCCAGAGGTTTCTATCCATTTGTCCCACGCTATCTCTCCACCAGTCCTGAGCTTCCTATCCACTGGTCCCAAGTTATCTAAATGGCTGTCCCAAGTTTACTATCCAACTGCCCAAGGTTTCTATCCACCTGTCCGAAGTTTACTATCCACTTGTCCCAAGGCTTCTATCCACGTCTCCCGAGATTTCAATCTGCCTGTCTCTGGGTTGCCATCCATTTGTCCTGAGGTTTCTATCCATCCCCCGGAAGGATTCTATCCGCCTTTGCCTGGGTTTCTATCTGCCTGTCCCTGGGTTTCTAACCAGCTCTCTCTCAGTTTCTCCCTTCCTAACCCAAGGTATCTATCCACCTATCCCAAGGTTTCTATACCCCCATCCCAAGGTGTCTATCCACCTGTCCCGGGGTTTCTAACTGCCTGTCACAAGGTTTCTATCCAGCTGTTCCAAGGCTCCTATCCACCTGTCCCAATGTTTCTATCCACCTGTCCCAATGCTTCTATCCACGACACCAAGGTTTCTATCGAACTGTCCCATAGTTTCTATACACCTGTCCCAAGGTTTCTATCCACCTGTCCTGAGGTTTCTATCCACCTGTCCCAAGGCTTCTATCCAAATGTCCCAAGGTTTCTATCTGCCTGTCCCTGGGTATCTATCCAACTGTACGGTGGTTTCTATCCACCTGTCCCGAACTTTCTATCCACCTTGTCCATGGGTTTCCAAAAGCCTGTCCTGATGTTTCTATCGATCTCTCCCAAGGTTTCTATCCGCCCGTCCCTGGGTATCTATCCGCCTGTCCCAAGGATTTTATTCATCTGTCCTGAGGTTTATATCCACCTGGCCCAAGGCATCTATCCACCTGTCCCGAGCTTTCTATCTGCCTCTCCCAAGGAATCTATCCACCTATCCCGAGGTTTTCATACAATTAGTCTAATGTTTCTATGCACCTGTCCCAAAATTTCTATCCACCTGTCCCAACGTTTCTATCCACCTGTCCCGAGATTTCTATCCACTGGTCCCAAGGTTTAATATCCATTATCATAAGGTTTTTGTCCACCAGGTCTTGGGTTTCTATCCACCTGTCACAAGGCTTCTATCCACCTATCCCGAGGCTTCTATCCACGACCCCAAGGTTTCTATCCAATTGTCACAGTGTTTTTATTCACCTGACTCAAGGTTTCTATCCACTTGTCCCAAGACTTCCATCCACCTGTCCCAAGGGTTCTATCTGCCTGTCCCAAGGTTTGTATCCACCTGTCCAGAGGTTTCTATCCATTTGTCCCACAGTATCTCTCCACCAGTCCCGAGCTTTCTATCCACTGGTCCCAAGTTATCTAAACAGCTGTCACAGGTTTACTACCCAACTGCCCAAGGATTCTATCCACCTGTCCAAAGTTTGCTATCCACTTGTCCCAAGGCTTCTATCCACATCTCCCGAGATATCTATCTGCATGTCTCTGGGTTGCTATCCATTTGTCCTGAGGTTTCTATCCATCCCCCACAAGGATTCTATCCGTCTTTCCCAGGGTTTCTATTTGCCTGTCCCTGGGGTTCTAACCAGCCCTCTCTCGGTTTGTCCCTTCCTGTCCCAAGGTATCTCTCCACCTATCCCATGGTTTCTATACCCCCATCCGAAGGTATCTATCCACCTGTCCCAGGGTTTCTAATTGCCTGTCACAAGGTTTCTATCCAGCTGTTGCAAGGCTCCTATCCACCTGTCCCAATGTTTCTATCCACGACTCCAAGGTTTCTATCCGACTGTCCCAGAGTATCTATCTCCCTGTCCGCAGGTATTTATCCAACTGTCCTGAGGTTTCTATCCACCTGTCACAAGGCTTCTATCCACCTGTCCCAAAGTTTCTATCTGCCTGTCCCTGAGCATCTATCCAACTGTACCGTAGTTTATATCCACCTGTGCCGAAGTTTCTATCCACCTTGTCCATGGGTTTCTATCAGCCTGTCCTGATATTTCTATCGACCTCTCCCAAGTTTTCTATCCACCTGTCCCAAGGCATCTATCCACCTGTCCCGAGGTTTCTATCTGCCTCTCCCAAGGAATCTATCCACCTATCCTGAGGTTTATATACAATAACCCTAAGGTTTCTATGCACCTGTCCCAAAATTTCTATCCACCTGTCCCAACATTTCTATCACCTGTCCCGAGATTTCTATCCACTGGTCCCAAGGATTCTATCCACATGTCCTGAGGTTTCAATCCACCTGTCCCATGGTTTAATATCCATTATCCTAAGGTTTTTGTCCACCAGTTCTTAGGTTTCTATCCACCTGTCACAAGGCTTCCGTCCACCTGTCCCGAGGTTTCTATCCACTTGTCCCAAGACTTCCATCCACCTGTCCCAAGGGTTCTATCTGCCTGTCCCAAGGTTTGTATCCACCTGTCCAGAGGTTTCTATCCATTTGTCCCACGCTATCTCTCCACCAGTCCCGAGCTTTCTATCCACTGGTCCCAAGTTATCTAAACGGCTGTCCCAAGTTTACTATCCAACTGCCCAAGGTTTCTATCCACCTGTCCGAAGTTTACTATCCACTTGTCCCAAGGCTTCTATCCACGTCTCCCGAGATTTCAATCTGCCTGTCTCTGGGTTGCCATCCATTTGTCCTGAGGTTTCTATCCATCCCCCGGAAGGATTCTATCCGTCTTTCCCTGGGTTTCTATCTGCCTCTCCCAAGGAATCTATCCACCTATCCCGAGGTTTCTACACAATTACCCTAAGGTTTCTAAGCACCTGTCCCAAAATTTCTATCCACCTGTCTCAAGGTTTCTAACCACCTATCCCTGGGATTCTATCCACCTGTCCCCAAGTTTCTATCCACCTGTCCCCAAGTATCTATCCACCTGTCCCAACGTTTCTATCCACCTGTCCCAACGTTTCTATCCACATGTCCTGAGGTTTCAATCCACCTGTCCCATGGTTTAATATCCATTATCCTAAGGTTTATCTCCACCAGCTCTTGGGTTTCTATCCACCTGTCACAAGGCTTCCATCCACCTGTCCCAAGGTTTCTATCCACTTGTCCCAAGACTTTCATCCACCTGTCCCAATGCTTCTATCCACGACACCAAGGTTTCTATCGAACTGTCCCATAGTTTCTATACACCTGTCCCAAGGTTTCTATCCACCTGTCCTGAGGTTTCTATCCACCTGTCCCAAGGCTTCTCTCCAAATGTCCCAAGGTTTCTATCTGCCTGTCCCGAGGTTTCTATTCATCTGTCCTGAGGTTTATATCCACCTGTCCCAAGGCATCTATCCACCTGTCCCGAGCTTTCTATCTGCCTCTCCCAAGGAATCTATCCACCTATCCCGAGGTTTTCATACAATTACCCTAATGTTTCTATGCACCTGTCCCAAAATTTCTATATACCTGTCTCAAGGTTTCTATCCACCTGTCCCGAGATTTCTATCCACTGGTCCCAAGGTTTAATATCCATTATCATAAGGTTTTTGTCCATCAGGTCTTGGGTTTCTATCCACCTCTCCCAAGGCTTCTATCCACCTGTCCCGAGGTTTCTATCCACGACCCCAAGGTTTCCATCCAATTGTCACAGTGTTTTTATTCACCTGACTCAAGGTTTCTATCCACTTGTCCCAAGACTTTCATCCACCTGTCCCAAGGGTTCTATCTGACTGTCCCAAGGTTTGTATCCACCTGTCCAGAGGTTTCTATCCATTTGACCCACGGTATCTCTCCACCAGTCCCGAGCTTTCTATCCAGTGGTCCCAAGTTATCTAAACAGCTGTCACAGGTTTACTACCCAACTGCCCAAGGTTTCTATCCACCTGTCCGAAGTTTACTATCCACTTGTCCCAAGGCTTCTATCCACATCTCCCGAGATATCTATCTGCATGTCTCTGGGTTGCCATCCATTTGTCCTGAGGTTTCTATCCATCCCCCACAAGGATTCTAACCGCCTTTGCCTGGGTTTCTATCTGCCTGTCCCTGGGTTTCTAACCAGCTCTCTCTCAGTTTCTCCCTTCCTAACCCAAGGTATCTATCCACCTATCCCAAGGTTTCTATACCACCATCCCAAGGTGTCTATCCACCTGTCCCGGGGTTTCTAATTGCCTGTCACAAGGTTTCTATCCACCGGTCCCAATGCTTCTATCCACGACACCCATGTTTCTATCGAACTGTCCCATAGTTTCTATACACCTGTCCCAAGGTTTCTATCCACCTGTCCTGAGGTTTCTATCCACCTGTCCCAAGGCTTCTATCCAAATGTCCCAAGGTTTCTATCTGCCTGTCCCTGGGTATCTATCCAACTGTACGGTGGTTTCTATCCACCTGTCCCGAACTTTCTATCCACCTTGTCCATGGGTTTCCATCAGCCTGTCCTGATGTTTCTATCGATCTCTCCCAAGGTTTCTATCCGCCCATCCCTGGGTATCTATCCGCCTGTCCCAAGGATTTTATTCATCTGTCCTGAGGTTTATATCCACCTGTCCCAAGGCGTCTATCCACCTGTCCCGAGCTTTCTATCTGCCTCTCCCAAGGAATCTATCCACCTATCCCGAGGTTTTCATACAATTACCCTAATGTTTCTATGCACCTGCCCCAACGTTTCTATCCACCTGTCCCAACGTTTCTATCCACCTGTCCCGAGATTTCTATCCACTGGTCCCAAGGTTTAATATCCATTATCATAAGGTTTTTGTCCACCAGGTCTTGGGTTTCTATCCACCTGTCACAAGGCTTCTATCCACCTATCCCGAGGTTTCTATCCACGACCCCAAGGTTTCTATCCAATTGTCACAGTGTTTTTATTCACCTGACTCAAGGTTTCTATCCACTTGTCCCAAGACTTCCATCCACCTGTCCCAAGGGTTCTATCTGCCTGTCCCAAGGTTTGTATCCACCTGTCCAGAGGTTTCTATCCATTTGTCCCACAGTATCTCTCCACCAGTCCAGAGCTTCCTATCCACTGGTCCCAAGTTATCTAAACAGCTGTCACAGGTTTACTGCCCAACTGCCCAAGGTTTCTATCCATCTGTCCGAAGTTTGCTATCCACTTGTCCCAAGGCTTCTATCCACATCTCCCGAGATTTCTATCTGCATGTCTCTGGGTTGCTATCCATTTGTCCCGAGGTTTCTATCCATCCCCCGCAAGGATTCTATCCGTCTTTCCCAGGGTTTCTATCTGCCTGTCCCTGGGGTTCTAACCAGCCCTCTCTCGGTTTGTCCCTTCCTGTCCCAAGGTATCTCTCCACCTATCCCATGGTTTCTATACCCCCATCCGAAGGTATCTATCCACCTGTCCCTGGGTTTCTAATTGCCTGTCACAAGGCTCCTATCCACCTGTCCCAATGTTTCTATCCACGACTCCAAGGTTTCTATCCGACTGTCCCAGAGTATCTATGCACCTGTCCTGAGGTTTCTATCCACCTGTCCTGAGGTTTCTATCCACCTGTCCCAAGGCTTCTATCCACCTGTCCCCAGATTTCTATCTTCCTGTCCCTGGGTATCTATCCAACTGTACCGTGGTTTCTATCCACCAGTCCCAAAGTTTCTATCCGGCTGTCCATGGGTTTCTATCTGCCTGTCCCGGGATTTCTATCCACCTCTCCCAAGGTTTCTATCCATCTGTCCTGAGGTTTATATCTGCCTGTCCCAATGCGTATATCCACCTGTCCCGAGTTTTCTATCTGCTTCTCCCAAGGAATCTATCCACCTATCCCGAGGTTTCAATACAATTACCCTAATGTTTCTATGCATCTGTCACAAACTTTCTATCCACCTTTCTCAAGGTTTCTATCCACTTATCCCTGGGATTCTATCCACTTGCCACAAAGGTTCTATCCACCAATCCTGAGGTTTCTATCCACCTGTCCCAAGGTTCAATATCCATTATCCTAAGGTTTTTATACACCAGCTCTTGGGTTTCTATCCACCTGTCACAAGGTTCAATTTCCATTATCCTAAGGTTTTTATACACCAGCTCTTGGGTTTCTATCCACCTGTCACAAGGCTTCTATCCACCTGATCCAAGGTTTCTATCCACGACCCCAAGGTTTCTATCCGATTGTCACAGTGTTTTTATTCACTTGACCCAAGGTTTCTATCCACTTGTCCCAAGACTTCCATCCACCTGTCCCAAGGGTTCTACCTGACTGTCCCAAGGTTTGTATCCACCTGTCCCGAGGTTTCTATCCACTTGTCCCAAGACTTCCATCCACCTGTCCCAAGGGTTCTATCTGCCTGTCCCAAGGTTTGTATCCACCTGTCCAGAGGTTTCTATCCATTTGTCCCACGGTATCTCTCCACCAGTCCCGAGCTTCCTATCCACTGGTCCCAAGTTATCTAAACAGCTGTCACATGTTTACTATCCAACTGCCCAAGGTTTCTATCCACCTGTCCGAAGTTCACTATCCACTTGTCCCAAGGCTTCTATCTATGTCTCCCGAGATTTCTATCTGCCTGTCTCTGGGTTTCTATCCATCTGTCCCGAGGTTTCTATCCATCCCCCACAAGGATTCTATCCATTTTTCCCTGGGTTTCTATCTGCCTGTCTCTGGGTTTCTATCCATCTGTCCCGAGGTTTCTATCCATCCCCCACAAGGATTCTATCCGTTTTTCCCTGGGTTTCTATCTGCCTGTCTCTGGGTTTCTATCCATCTGTCCCGAGGTTTCTATCCATCCCCCACAAGGATTCTATCCGTTTTTCCCTGGGTTTCTATCTGCCTGTCCCTGGGTTTCTACCCAGCTCTCTCTCGGTTTCTCTCTGCCTGTCCCAAGGTATCTATCCACCTATCCCAAGGTTTCTTTACCTCCATCCCAAGGTGTCTATCCACTGTCCCTGGGTTTCTAATTGCCTGTCACAATGTTTCTATCCACCTGTTCCAAGGCTTCTATCCAGCTATCCCTAAATTTCTATTCACCTGTCCCAATGTTTCTATCCACGACACAAAGGTTTCTATCCACCTGTCCTAAGGTTTCTATCCACCTGTCCTGAGGTTTCTATCCACCTGTCCCAAGGCTTCTATCCACCTGTCCCAAGTTTTCTATCTGCCTGTCACTGGCTATCTATCCAAATCTACCGTGGTTTCTATTCATCTGTCCCGAAGTTTCTATCCGCCTGTCCATGGGTTTCTATCTGCCTGTCCCGAGGTTTCTTTCCACCTCTCCCAAGGTTTCTATCCGCCTGTCCTTGGGTTTCTATCTGCCTGTCCCTAGGTTTCTATCCATCTGTCCTGAGATTTCTATCCACCTGTCCCAAGGCTTCTATCCACCTGTCCTGAGGTTTCTATCTGCCTGTCCCAGGGTATCTATCCACCTGTCCCGTGGTTTCTATCCACCTGTCCCAAGGCATCTATCCACCTGTCCTGAAGTTTCTATCTACCTCTCCCAAGGAATCTATCCACCTATTCCGAGGTTTCTATACAATTACCCTAAGGTTTCTATGCACCTGTCCAAATATTTCTATCCACCTGTCTCAAGGTTTCTATCCACCTGTCCCTGGGATTCTATCCACCTGCCACAAAGTTTCTATCCACCTGTCCCGAGGTTTCTATCCACCTGTCCTGAGGTTTCTATTCCCCTGTCACAGGGCTTCTATCCACCTGTCCCAAGGTTTCTATCTGCCTGTCCCTGGGTATCTATCCAACTGTCCTATGGTTTCTATCCACCTGTCCCGAGCTTTCTATCCATCTGTCCATGGGTTTGCATCCACCTGTCCCGCTATTTCTATTCACTTCTCCCTAGGTTTCCATCCACCTGTCCTGAAGTTTCTATCTACCTCTCCCAAAGTTTCTATCCACCTGTCCTGAGGTTTCTATCTGCCTGTCCCTGGATTACTATTCGCCTGTCCGGAGGTTTCTAACCTACTGTCCCCAGGCGTCTATCCACCTGTCCCAATCTGCCTGTCCCTGTGATTCTATCCGCCAGTCCTGTGGTTTCTAACCACCTGGCTCGAGGTTTCTATCCACCTAAGGATGGGTTTCTATCTGCCTGTCCCGAGGTTTCTATCCACCTGCCCAAGGGTGTATCCACCTGCCCTGAGGTTTCTATCCACCTGTCCCGAGGATTCTATCCACCTGTCCCAAGGCGTCTATCCACCTGTCCCGAGGTTTCTACCTGCCTGTCCCTGGGACTCTCTCCACCTGTCCCATGGTTTCTCTCCACCTGTCCCGAGGTTTCTATCCACCTGTCCCGAGGTTTCTATCCACCTGTGGATGGGTTTCTATCTGCCTGTCCCGAAGTTTCTATCCAAGTGCCCGAGATTTGTACCAAGCTGTCCGGAGGTTTCTATCCACCTGTCCTGAGGTTTCTATCCACCTGTCCCGAGGCTTCTATCCACCTGTCACTAGGTTTCTATCTGTCTGTGGATGGGCTTTTATCTGCCTGTCCCGAGGTTTCTACCCATATGCCCGAGGTTTGTACCAATGTGTCCCGAGGTTTCGTTCCACCTGTCCAGTGGTTTCTATCCATCTGTCCCATGGTATCCCTCGACCTGTCCCGCGGTTTCTATCCACTGGACACAAGTTATCTAAACACCTGTGACAGATTTACTATCCACCTGTCCCGTGGTTTCTATCCAACTCGCCCGAGATTTCTATCTGCCTGTCCCTGGGTTGCTATCCACCTGTCCCTGGGTTTCTACCCGGCTCTCTCTGGGTTTCTATCTGCCTGTCCCAGAATTTCTATCCACCTGTCCCCGAGGTTTCTATCCACCTGTCCCAAGGTTTCTATCTGCTTGTCCCTGGGCATCGATCCAACTGTACCGTGGTTTCTATCCACCTGTCCCGAAGTTTCCATCTGCCTTGTCCATGGGTTTCTATCAGCCTGTCCTGATAATTCTATCGAACACTCCCAAGGTTTATATCCACCTGTCCCAAGGCATCTATCCACCTGTCCCGAGCTTTCTATCTGCCTCTCCCAAGGAATCTATTCACCTATCCCGAGGTTTCTACACAATTACCCTAAGGTTTCTATGCACCTGTCCCAAAATTTCTATCCACCTGCCCCAACGTTTCTATCCACCTGTCCCGAGATTTCTATCCACTGGTCCCAAGGTTTCTATCCACATGTCCTGAGATTTCTATCCACATGTCCCAAGGTTCAATATCCATTATCCTAAGGTTTTTGTCCACCAGCTCTTGGGTATCTATCCACCTGTCACAAGGCTTCTATCCACCTGTCCCGAGGTTTCTATCCATGACACCAAGGTTTCTACCCAATTGTCACAGTGTTTTTATTCACCTGACCCGAGGTTTCTATCCACTTGTCCCAAGACTTTCATCCACCTGTTCCAACGGTTCTATCCGCCTGTCCCAAGGTTTGTATCCACCTGTCCAGAGGTTTCTATCCATTTGACCCACGGTATCTCTCCACCAGTCCCGAGCTTTCTATCCACTGGTCCCAAGTTATCTAAACAGTTGTCCCAAGTTTACTATCCAACTGCCCAAGGTTTCTATCCACCTGTCGGAAGTTTACTATCCACTTATCCCAAGGCTTCTATCCACGTCTCCCGAGATTTCTATCTGCCTGTCTCTGGGTTGCTATCCATTTGTCTCGAGGTTTCTATCCATCCACCGCAAGGATTCTATCCGCCTTTCCCTGGGTTTCTATCTGCCTGTCCCTGGGTTTCTAACCAGCTCTCTCTCGGTTTCTCCCTTCCTAACCCAAGGTATCTATCCACCTATCCCAAGGTTTCTATACCCCCATCCCAAGGTGTCTATCCACCTGTCCCGGGGTTTCTAATTGCCTGTCACAAGGTTTCTACCCAGCTGCTCCAAGGCTCCTATCCACCTGTCCCAATGTTTCTATCCACCTGTCTGAATGCTTCTATCCACGACACCAAAGTTTCTATCGAACTGTCGCATAGTTTCTATCCACCTGTCCCAAGGTTTCTATCCACCTGTCCTGAGGTTTCTATCCACCTGTCCCAAGGCTTCTATCCACATGTCCCAAGGTTTCTATCTGCCTGTCCCTGGGTATCTATACAACTGTACCGTCGTTTCTATTCACCTGTCCCGAAGCTTCTATCTGCCTGTCCATGGGTTTCTATCTGCCTGTCCCTGGGTTTCTATCTGCCTGTCCCAATGTTTCTATCTATCTCTCCTGAGGTTTCTATCCATTTGTCCCAAGCGTCTATCTACCTGTCCAGAGGTTTCTATCTGCTTGTCCCTGGGAATCTATCCACCTGTCCCTTGGTTTCTATCCACCTGTCCCGAGGCTTCTATCTGCTTGTCCCTGGGAATCTATCCACCTGGCCCGAGATTTCTATCCACCTCTCCCAAGGTATCTATCCACCTCTCCCTGGGTTTCTATCCACCTATCCCAATGCTTCTATATCCCCATCCCAAGTTGCCTATCCACCTGTCCCTGGGTTTCTAATTGCCTGTCACAAGGTTTCTATCCACCTGTTCAAAGCCTTCTATTCACTTGTCCCAAAGTGTCTAACCACCTGTCCCAATGTTTCTATCCATGACACCAAGGTTTCTATCCATCTGTCCCAGAGTTTCTATCTACCTGTCCGCAGGTATTTATCCAACTGTCCTGAGGTTTCTATCCACCTGTCCTAAGGCTTCTATACTCCTGTCCCAAGGTTTCTATCCACCTGTCCCTACCTTTCTATCCACCTTGTCCATGGGTTTCCATCAGCCTGTCCTGATGTTTCTATCGACCTCTCCCAAGGTTTCTATCTGCCCGTCCCTGGGTATCTATCCGCCTGTCCCAATGTCTCCATCTATCTGTCCTGAGGTTTCTATTCATCTGTCCTGAGGTTTATATCCACCTGTCCCAAGGCATCTATCCACCTGTCCCGAGCTTTCTATCTGCCTCTTCCAAGGAATCTATCCACCTATCCCGAGGTTTCTATACAATTACCCTAATGTTTCTATACACCTGTCCCAAAATTTCTATCCACCTTTCTCAAGGTTTCTACCCACTTATTCCTGGGATTCTATCCACCTGTCCCGAGATTTCTATCCACCTGTCCCAAAGTTTCTATCCACCTGCCCCAACGTTTCTATCCACCTGTCCCGAGATTTCTATCCACCTGTCCCAAGGTTTAATATCCATTACCCTAAGGTTTTTGTCCACCAGGTCTTGGGTTTCTATCCACCTGTCACAAGGCTTCTATCCACCTGTCCCGAGGTTTCTATCCACGACCCCAAGGTTTCTATCCGATTGTCACAGTGTTTTTATTCACCTGACCCAAGGTTTTTATCCACTTGTACCAAGACTTTCATCCACCTGTCCCAAGGGTTCTACCTGACTGTCCCAAGGTTTGTATCCACCTGTCCAGAGGTTTCTATCCATTTGTCCCACGGTATCTCTCCACCAGTCCCGAGCTTTCTATCCACTGGTCTCAAGTTATCTAAACAGCTGTCCCAAGTTTACTATCCAACTGCCCAAGGCTTCTATCCACCTGTCCGAAGTTTACTATCCACTTGTCCCAAGGCTCCTATCCGCACCTCCCGAGATTTCTATCTGCCTGTCTCTGGGTTGCTATCCATTTGTCCCGAAGCTTCTATCCGCCTGTCCATGGGTTTCTCTCCGCCTGTCCCCAGGTTTCTATCCTTCTCTCCCAAGGTTTTTATCCGCCTGTCCCTTGGTTTCTATCTGCCTTTCCCAAGGTTTCTAACCATCAGTCCTGAGGTTTCTATCCGTCTGTCCCAAGGCATCTACCCACCTATCCTGAGGCTTCTATCTGCTTGTCCATGGGAATCTATCCACCTGTCCCTTGGTTTCTCTCCATCTGTCCCGAGGTTTCTATTTGCCTGTCCCTGGGACTCTAGCAACCTGGCCCGAGGTTTCTATCCACCTCTCCCAAGGTTTCTATCTGCATCTCCTGGGATTCTATCCACCTATCAGAAGGTTTCTAAACCCCCATCCCAAGGTGCCTATCCACCTGTCCCTGGATTTCTAATTGCCAGTCACAGGTTTCTATCCACCTGTTCGAAGCCTTCTATCCACCTTTCCCAAAGTTTCTAACCACCTGTCCCAATGTTTCTATCCACGACACCAAGGTTTCTATCCATCTGTCCCAGAGTTTCTATCTACCTGTCCCCAGGTTTTTATCCACCTGTCCCAAGTTTTAATGTCCATTATCCTAAGGTTTTTCTCCACCAGCTCTTGGATTTCTATCCACCTGTCACAAGGCTTCTATCCACCTGCCCCGAGGTTTCTATCCACGACCCCAAGGTTTCTATCCACCTGTCCTGAGGTTTCCGTCCCCCTGTCCCTGGTTTTCCATCCGCCTGTCCCGAGGTTTCTATCCATCTGTCCCAAGCCGTCTATCCAGCAGTCCGGAGGTTTCGATCTGCCTTTCACTGGAATTCTATCCACCTGTCCCGTGGTATCTATCCACCTCTCCCCACGTTTGTATCCATCTCTCGCAAGGATTCTATCTGCATGTCCCTGGGTTTCTATCCACCTGTCCCTGAGTTTCTACCCGGCTTGGTTTCTATCTGCCTGTCCCATGGTTTCTATCCACAACCCCAAGGTTCTATTCGACTGTCCAGAGTTTCTATCCTCCTATCCCAAGGTTTCTATACCCCCATCCCAACGTGCCTATCCACCTCTCCCTGGGATTCTAATTGCCTGTCACAAGGTTTCTATCCACCTGTTCCAAGGCTTCTGTCCACCTGTCCCAAAGTTTCTATCCACCTGTCCCAATGTTTCTATCCACGACACCAAGGTTTCTATCCGACTGCCGCAGAGTATCTATGCACCTGTCCTGAGGTTTCTATCCACCTGTCCTGAGGTTTCTATCCACCTGTCCCAAGGCTTCTATCCACCTGTCCCAAGATTTCTATCTGCCTGTCCCTGGGTATCTATCCAACTGTACCGTGGTTTCTATCCAGCAGTCCCAAAGTTTCTATCCGGCTGTCCATGGGTTTCTATCTGCCTGTCCCGAGATTTCTATCCACCTCTCCCAAGGTTTCTATCCATCTGTCCTGAGGTTTATATCTGCCTGTCGCAATGCGTATATCCACCTGTCCCGAGTTTTCTATCTGTCTCTCACAAGGAATCTATCCACCTATCCCGAGGTTTCTCTATAATTAACCTAATGTTTATATGCACCTGTCTCAAACTTTCTATCCACCTGTCTCAAGGTTTCTATCCACTTATCCCTGGGATTCTATCCACCTGTCCCAAAGTTTCTATTCACCTGTCCCAACGTTTTTATCCACCTGTTCCGAGAATTCTATCCACTGGTCCCAAGGTTTAATGTCCATTATCCTAAGGTTTTTGTCCACCAGGTCTTGGGTTTCTATCCACCTGTCACAAGGCTTCTATCCACCTGTCCCGAGGTTTCTATCCACGACCCCAAGCATTCTATCCGATTGTCACAGTGTTTTTATTCACCTGACCCAAGGTTTCTATCCACTTGTCCCAAGACTTTCATCCACCTGTTCCAAGGGTTCTATCTGCCTGTCCCAAGGTTTGTATCCACCTGTCCAGAGGTTTCTATTCATGTGTCCCACGGTATCTCTCCACCTGTCCCGAGCTTTCTATCCACTGATGTCACAATTATCTAAACAGCTGTCACAGGTTTACTATCCAACTGCCCAAGGTTTCTATCCACCTGTCCGAAGTTTACTATCCACTTGTCCCAAGGCTTCTATCCACGTGTCCCGAGATATCTATCTGCCTGTTTCTGGGTTGCTATCCATCAGTCCCGAGGTTTCTATCCATCCCCCGCAAGGATTCTATCCGTCTTTCCCTGGGTTTCTATCTGCCTGTCCCTGGGTTTCTAACCAGCTCTCTCGGTTTCTCTCTGCCTGTCCCAAGGTGTCTATCCACCTGTCCCGGGGTTTCTAATTGCCTGTCACAAGGTTTCTATCCAGCAGTTCCAAGGCTCCTATCCACCTGTCCCAATGTTTCTATCCACGACACCAAGGTTTCTATCCAACCGTCCCATAGTTTCTATCCACCTGTCCCGAGGTTTCTATCCACCTGTCCCAAGGCTTCTATCCATCTGTCCCAAGGTTTCTATCTGCCTGTCCCTGGGTATCTATACAACTGTACCGTGGTTTCTATCCACCTGTCTAAGGTTTTAATATCCATTATCATAAGGTTTTTGTCCACCAGCTCTTGGGTTTCTATCCACCTGTCCTGAGGTTTCTATCTGCCTCTCCCAAGGAATCTATCCACCTATCCCGAGGTTTCAATACAATGACCCTAATGTTTCTATGCACCTGTCACATACTTTCTATCCACCTTTCTCAAGGCTTCTATCCACCTATCCCTGGAATTCTATCCACTTGCCCCAAAGTTTCTATCCACCTGTCCTGAGGTTTCTATCCACCTGTCCCAAGGTTAAATATCCATTATCCTAAGGATTTAGTCCACCAGCTCTTGGGTTTCTATCCACCTGTCACAAGGCTTCTATCCACCTGTCCCGAGGTTTCTATCCACTTGTCCCAAGACTTCCATCCAACTGTCCCAAGGGTTCTACCTGACTATCCCAAGGTTTGTATCCACCTGTCCTGAGGTTTCTATCCATTTGTCGCACAGTATCTCTCTACCTGTCCCGAGGTTTCTATCCACTGGTGTCAAGTTATCTAAACAGCTGTCACATGTTTACTATCCAACTGCCCAAGGTTTCTGTCCACCAGTCCAAAGTTTTCTATCCACTTGTCCTAAGGCTTCTATCCACGTCTCCCGAGATTTCCATCTGCCTCTCTCTGGGTTGCTATCCATCTGTCCCGAGGTTTCTATCCATCCCCCGCAAGGATTCTATCCGTCTTTCCCTGGGTTTCTATCTGCCTGTCCCTGGGTTTCTACCCAGCTCTATCTCGGTTTCTCTCTGTCTGTCCCAAGGTATCTATCCACCTATCCCAAGGTTTCTAAAACCCCATCCCAAGGTGTCTATCCACTGTCCCTGTGTTTCTAATTGCCTGACACAATGTTTCTATCCACCTGTTCCAAGCCTTCTATCCAGCTCTCCCAAAGTTTCTATCCACCTGAGCCAATGTTTCTATCCACGACACAAAGGTTTCTATCTGAATGTCCCAGAATTTCTATCCACCTGTCCCAAGGTTTCTATCCACCTGTCCCAAGGCTTCTATCCACCTGTCCTAAGTTTTCTATCTGCCTGTCACTGGCTATCTATCCAAATCTACCGTGGTTTCTATTCATTTGTCCCGAAGTTTCTATCCGCCTGTCCTTTGGTTTCTCTCTGCCTGTCCCGAGGTTTCTATCCATCTGTCCTGAGGTTTCTAACCACCTGTCCCAGGGCGTCTATCCCCCTGTCCCGAGGTTTCTATCTGCTTGTCCCTGGGAATCTATCCACCTGTCCCTTGGTTTCTATCCACCTGTCCTGAGGTTTCTATCTGCCTGTCCCAGGGTATCTATCCACCTGTCACGTGGTTTCTATCCACCTGTCCCAAAGCATCTATCCACCTGTCCCAAAGTTTCTATCTGCCTCTCCCAAGGAATCTATCCACCTATCCCGAGGTTTCTGTACAATTACCCTAAGGTTTCTATGCACGGGTCCCAAAATTTCTATCCACCTGTCTCAAGGTTTCTATCCCCCTGTCCCTGGGATTCTATCCACCTGTCCCGAGGTTTCTATCCACCTGTCCTGAGGTTTCTATTCACCTGTCGCAGGGCTTCTATCCACCTGTCCCAAGGTTTCTATCTGCCTGTCCCTGGGTATCTATCCAACTGTCCTATGGTTTCTATCCACCTGTCCCGAGCTTTCTATCCACCTGTCCATGGGTTTGCATCCACCTGTCCCGCTATTTCTATCCGCCTCTCCCGAGGTTTCCATCCACCTCTCCTGAAGTTTCTATCTACCTCTCCCAATGTTTCTATCCACCTGTACCGAGCTTTCTATCCATCTGTCCATGGGTTTGCATCCACCTGTCCCGCTATTTCTATCCACCTCTCCCGAGGTTTCCATCCACCTGTCCTGAAGTTTCTATCCATCTGTCCCGAGGTTTCTATCCACCTGTCCCAAGGCGTCTATCCACCTTTCCCGAGGTTTCTATCTGCTTGTCCCTGGGAATCTATCCTCCTGTCCCGTGGTATCTATCCACCTGTCCCGAGGTTTCTACCTGCCTGTCCCTGGGACTCTCTCCACCTGTCCGGAGGTTTCTATCCACCTGTCCTGAGGTTTCTATCTGCCTGTCCCTGGGTTACTATCTGCCTGTCCGGAGTTTTCTAACCTACTGTCCCAGGGCATCTATCCACCTGTCCCGAGGTTTCTATCTGCCTATCCCTGTGATTCTATCCGCCAGTCCTGTGGTATCTAACCACCTGGCTCGAGGTTTCTATCCACCTAAGGATGGGTTTCTATCTGCCTGTCCCGAGGTTTCTATCCACCTGCCCAAGGGTGTATCCACCTGTCCTGAGGTTTCTATCCACCTGTCCCAAGGCTTCTATCCACCTGTCACTAGGTTTCTATCTGTCTGTGGATGGGTTTTTATCTCCCTGTCCTGAGGTTTCTACCCATCTGCCCAAGGTTTGCACCAACCTGTCCCAAGGTTTCATTCCACCTGTCCCGAGGTTTCTATCCATCTGTCCCATGTTATCCCTCGACCTGTCCCGCGGTTTCTATCCACTGGACACAGGTTATCTAAACACCTGTGACAGATTTACTATCCACCTGTCCCAAGGTTTCTATCCAGCTCCGATGTTTACTATCCACCTGTCCCAAGGCTTCTATCCACCTGTCCCGAGATTTCTATCTGCCTATCCCTGGGTTGTTATCCACCTGTCCCTGGGTTTCTACCCGGCTCTCTCTGGGTTTGGATCTGCCTGTCCTAGAATTTCTATCCACCTGTCCCCGAGGTTTCTATCCACCTGTCCTGAGGTTTCTATTCACCTGTCCTGAGGTTTCTATTCACCTGTCCCAAGGCTTCTATCCACCTGTCCCAAGGTTTCTATCTGCCTGTCCCTGGGCATCTATCCAACTGTCCCGTGGTTTCTATCCACCTGTCCCGAGGTTTCTATCCATGACCCCAAGGTTTCTATCTGATTGTCACAGTGTTTTTATTTAACCTGACCCGAGGATTCTATCCACTTGTCCCAAGACTTCCATCCACCTGTCCCAGGGCTTCTATCTGCCTGTCCCGAGGTTTTTATCCACCTGGCATGAGGTTTCTATCCACCTGTTCCAAGGTTTCTATCCGCCTGTCCCTGGGTTTCTATCTTCCTGTCCCAAGGTTTCTATCCATCTGTCCTGAGATTTCTATCGACCTGTCCCAAGGCGTCCATCCACCTGTCCCTAGGTTTCTATCCATCTCTCACAAGGATTCTATCTGCATGTCCCTGGGTTTCTTTCTGCCTGTCCCTGGGTTTCTATCTGCCTCTCCCGAGGTTTCTATCCACCTCTCCCAATGTTTCTACCCGGCTCTCTCTAGGTTTCTATCTGCCTGTCCCAGGGTATCTATCCACCTATCCCAAGGTTTCTATACACCTATCCCAAGGTCTCTATCCACCTTTCCCGAGGTTTCTATCTGCCTGTCCCTGGGATTCTATGCACCTGACCCAAAGTTTATATCCCCTGTCCAAAGGTTTGTATCCACCTGTCCCGATATTTCTACCCACCAGTCCCGAGGTTTCTATTCACCTGCTCCAAGATTTCTAACCACCTGTCCCAAGGCTTCTATCCACCTTTCCCTGGGTTTCTATCCAACTGTCGCGAGGTTTCTATCCACCTGTCCCGAGGTTTCTATTCTCCTCTCCCAAGATTTCTATCCGCCTGTCCCTGGGTTTCTATCCGCCTGTCCTGAGGTTTCTATCCGTCTGTCCTGAGTTTTCTATCCACCTGTCCCAAGGTGTCTATCCACCTGTCCCGAGGTTCCTATCTGTCTGTCCCTGGGAATCTATCCACCTGTCCCGAGGTTTCTATCTGCCTGTCCCGAGGTTTCTATCCACCTGTCCCGAGATTTCCCCCAAGGTATCTCTCCACCTGTCCCGAGGTTTCTATCCACTGGTCCCAATTTATCTAAACACCTGTCACAGGTTTACCAACCAACTACCCCAAGGTTTCTATCCTCCTGTCCGAATTTTACTATCCACCTGTCCCAAGATTTCTATCCATCTCTCGCAAGGATTCTATCTGGATGTCCCTGGTTTTCTATCCACCTGTCCCAAGGCGTCTATCCACCTGTCCCGAGGTTTCTATCTTCCTGTCCCTGGGAATCTATCCACCCGTCCCATGGTTTCTATCCACCTGCCCCGAAGTTTCTATCCACCTGACCCGAGGTTTCTATCCACCTGTCCCGAAATTTCTATCCATTTCCCCCAAGGTATCTCTCCACTTGTCCCGAGGTTTCTATCCACTGGTCCCAATTTATCTAAACACCTGTCACAGGTTTATTATCCAACTGCCCCAAGATTTTTATCCATCTCTCGCAAGGATTCTATCTGCCTGTCCCTGGGTTTCTATCTGCCTGTTCCGAGTTTTCTATTCGCCTCTCCCAAGGAGTCTACCCGGCTCTCTCTGGATTTCTATCTGCCTCTCCCAAGGTATCTATCCACCTATCCCGAAGTTTCTATACAATTATCCTAAGGTGTCCATGCACCTGTCCCTGGGATTATATCCACGTGTCCCAAAGTTTTAATCCACCTGTCTCAAGGTTTCTCTCCACCTATCCCTGGGATTCTATCCACCTGTCCCCAAGTTTCTATCCACCTGTCCCAACATTTCTATCCACCTGTCCCGAGATTTCTATCCACTGGTCCCAAGGTTTCTATCCACATGTCCTGAGGTTTCTATCCACCTGTCCCAAGGTTTAATATCCACTATCCTAAGGTGTTTGTCCACCAGGTCTTGGGGTTCTATCCACCTGTCACAAGGCTTCTATCCAGCTGTCCCTAGGTTTCTATCCACGACCCCAAGTTTTCTATCCAATTGTCACAGTGTTTTTATTCACCTGACCCGAGGTTTCTATCCCCTTGTCCCAAGACTTCCATCCACCTGTACCAAGGGTTCTATCTGCCTGTCCCTAGGTTTCTATCTGCCTGTCCCACTGTTTCTCTCTACCTGTCCCGAAGTTTTTATCCACCTGTCCTGAGGTTTGTATCCAACAGTCCCGTGGTTTCTATGTACCTGTCCTGATGTTTCTAACCAACTGTCCCGAGGTTTGTATCTCTGTCCAAACTATCTATCCACCTGTCCCGAGGTTTCTATGCATATCTCCTGAGGTATCTATCCAGCTGCCCCTGGGTTTCTATCTGCTGGTCCCAAGGTTCCTATCCACCTGTCCCAAGGTTTCTACCCGCCTGTCCCTGGGATTTTATCCGCCTGTCCAAAGGTTTCTATCCTCCTGTCCCAAGGTTTCTATCTGCCTGTCCCTGGGTTTTAAATCTGCCTGTCCTGTGGTTTCTATCCAGCTGCCCTTGGGATTCTACCCACATTTCCTGAAATTTCTATCCACCTGTCCCCAAGTTTCTATCCACCTGTCCCGAGGTTTCAATCCACCTGTCCTGAGGTTTCTATCCACCTGTCTCAAGCCTTCTATCCACCTCTCCCAGGTTTTCCAGTTGCCTGTCTCTGGGTACCTGTCTGCCTGTCCCGAGGTTTTCTATCCATCTGTCACAAGGTTTCTATCCACCCTTTCCTGGGATTCTATCCATGTATCCCAAAGTTTCTATCCACCTGCCCCAAGGTTTCTATCTACCTGTCCCGAGATTTCTATCCACCTGTCCCAAAGTTTCTATCCACCTGTCCCAACGTTTCTATCCACCTTTCCTGTGATTTCTATCCACTGGTCCCAAGGTTTCTATCCAAATGTCCTGAGGTTTCTATCCACCTGTCCCAAGGTTTAATATCCACTATCCTAAGATTTTTGTCCACCAGCTCTTGGGTTTCTATCCACCTGTCACAAGGCTTCTATCCACCTACCCCAAGGTTTCTATCCATGACCCCAAGGTTTCTATCCGATTATCACAGTGTTTTTATTCACCTTTCCTGAGGTTTCTATCCACTTGTCCCAAGTCTTTGATCCACCTGTCCCAAGGGTTCTATCTGCCTGTCCCTGGGTATCTATCGGTCTGTTCTGAGGTTTCTATCCATCTGTCCCAAGGTTTCTATCCACCTGTCAATGGGTTTTTATCTGCCTCTCCCAAGGTTTCCCTCCACCTGTCCCGAGGTTTGTATCCTCCTGTCCCGAGGTTTCTCCCCAGCTGTCCCGAGGTTTGTATTCACCTGTTCCAGGTTTCTATGCACATCTCCTGAGGTATCTATTTGGCTGCCCCGGGGTTTCTATCTGCCTGTCCCAAGGTTCCTGTCCACCTATACCGAGGTTTGTACCCACCTGTCCTTGGGATTTTATCTGCCTATCCTATCCTATCTGCCTGTCCCTAGGTTTCCATCTGCTTGTCCCTGGGTTTTTACCTGCCTGTCCTGAGCTTTCTATCCAGCTGCCCCTGGGATTCTATCCAACTTTTCCAAAGTTTCTATCCACCTGTCCCAAAGTTTCTATTCATCTTTCCCATGGTTTGTATAAACCTGTACCGAGATTTCTATCCATCTGTCCTGAGATTCCTATCCACCTGTCTCTGGGTTTCTATCTGCCTGTCCAAAGGTTTCTATCCACCTGTCACAAGATTACTATCCAACTGCCCGAGGTTTCTATCCATCTGTCCCGAGCTTTCAAACCGCATCTCCATGGGTTTCTATATGCCTGTCCCGAGGCATCTATCCACCTGTCCCGGGGTTTCTATCCACCTGTTCCAAGTTATCTATCCATCTGTCACAGGTTTGCAATCCAACCATCCCAAAGTTTCTATTCACATCTCCGAAGTTTACTATCCACCCGTCCTAAGGTTTCAATCTGCCTGTCCCTGGGTGGCTATCTGCATGTCCTGAGGTTTCCATCCATCTCTCACAAGGATTCTATCCGCATGGCCCGGGTTTCTATCTGCCTGTCCCGAGGATTGTATCCAACTATCCCGAGGTTTCTATCCACCTGTTCTGAGGTTTCTACCCACCTTTCCCGAGGTTTCTATCCACCTGTCCCAAGGTATCTATCCACCTCTCCCAAGGTTTCTATCCACCTGTCCCACGTTTACTAACCACCTATCCCAAGGTTTCTATCCACCTTTCCAGAGGTTTCTTTCCACCTGTTCCGAGTTTTCTATCAAACTTTCCCAGGGTTTCTATCCACCTGTCACAGGTTTACTATCCAACTGTCCGAGGTTTCTATCCACCTTTCCAGAGGTTTCTTTCCACCTGTTCCGAGTTTTCTATCAAACTTTCCCAGGGTTTCTATCCACCTGTCACAGGTTTACTATCCAACTGTCCAAGGTTTCTATTCACCTGTCCCGAGCTTTCTATCCACCTCTCCATGGGTTTCTATCTGCCTGTCCCAAGGTTCCTATCCATCTGTCCCGAGTTTTGTATCCTCCTGTCCCGATGTTTCTATCCACCGGTCCTAAGTTATCCATCCACCTGTCCCACATTTACTAACCACCTGTCCCAAGGTTTCTATCCACCTTTCCAAAGGTTTCCATCCACCCATCCCGAGGTTTCTAACCACCGGTTCCAAGTTATCTTTAGATCTGTCACAGGTTTGCTATCCAACCATCCCAAATTTCTATCCACCTGTCCAAAGTTTACTATCCACTTGTCCTAAGAATTCTATCTGCCTGTCCCTGGGTGGCTATCTGACTGTCCTGAGGTTTCCATCCATCTCTCACAAGGATTCTATCCGCATGGCCCTGGGTTTCTATCTGCCTGTCCCGAGGTTTCTATCCACCTGTCCTGAAGTTTTTATCCACCTGTCCCGAGGTATCTATCCACCTGTCCTGAGATTTCTACCCACCTTTCCCGAGGTTTCTATCCATCTGTCCCAAGGTACCTATCCACCTGTCCCACATTTACTACCCATCTGTCCCAGGGTTTCTATCCACCTTTCCAAAGGCTTCAATCCACTGGTCCCGAGGTTTCTTTCCACGTGTCCCAGGGTTTCTATCCAACGGTCCCAAGTTATCTATCCACCTGAACCACGTTTACTAACCACCTGTCCCAAGGTTTCTATCCATCTTTCAAGAGGTTTCTTTCCACCTGTTCCGAGTTTCCTATCAACCTATCCCAGGTTTTCTATCCACCTATTACAAGTTGTCTATCCACCTGTCACAGGTTTTCCATCCAACTGTCCGAGGTTTCTATTCACCTGTCCCGAGATTTCAAACCACCTGACCATGGGTTTCTATCTGCCTGTCCCAAGGTTCCTATCCATCTGTCCCGAGGTTTCTATCCACCTGTCCCGAGGTTTCTATCCACCTGTCCCGAGGTTTCTATCCACCTGTCCCGAGGTTTCTATCCACCTGCCCTGAAGTTTCTATCCACCAGTCCCAAGTTATCTATCCAGCTGTCCCGATGTTTCTCTCCGCCTGCCTAGAGGTTACTATCAGACTGTCCCAAGTTTTCTATCCATCAGTCCAAAGTTATCTATCCACCGGTCCCATGATTTCTTTCCACCGATCCCGAGGTTTCTATACACTTATCCAAGGTTTCTATCCACCTGTCCCGAGGTTTTCTCATTATTTCCCTCGGATTCTATTCACTTGAACCAAAGTTTCTATTCACCTGTCCAAGGGTTTCTATCCACCTGTCACAAGATTTCACTCCTCCTGTCCCGAGCTATCCAACCAACTGTCCCAAGGTTTTTATCCAATATTCCAGAGGTTTCTATCCATCTGTCCCAAGGTTTCTATCCACCTCTCCTGATGTTTCTTCCACCCGTCCTGAGGTTTCAATCCACCTCGCCTGAGGTTTTTATCGCCTTTCATTGGTTTTCTATCGGCCTGTCCTGATGTTTCTAACCATCTGTCCCAAGGTTTCTATCCGCCTGTCCCTGGGTATCTATCCACCTGTCCTGAGGTTTCTATCCAGATGTCCCCTGGTTTCTATCCACCTGTCCCGAGGTTTCTATCCATCTGTCCATGGTTTTCTATCCACCTCTCCTAAGGTTTCTATCCACCTGTCCCGAGGTTTGTATCCTCCTGTCCTGAGGTTTCTGTCCACCTGTCCTAAGGTTTCTATCCACCTATCCCGAGTTTTCTATCCATCTGTCCCAAGGTATCAATCCGCCTGTCCCTGGGTTTCTATCCGCCTGTCCTGAGGTTTCTATCCAACTGTCCCAGTGTTTCTGTCCCCCTGTCCCGAGGTTTCCAACCACCTGGCCCGGGATATGTATCCACCTGTCCCAAGGTTTCTATCCACCTGTCCTGAGTTTTCTATCCACCTGTCCTGAGGCTTCTATCCACCTGTGCCCAGGTATCTAACAACCTGTCCCATGGTTTCTATCCGTGTCCCGAGGTTTCTATCCAACTGTCCCAAGGTTTGTATCCACCTGTTCCAGGGTTTCAATCCACCTTTCCAAAGGTTTCTATCCAGATATCCTGAGGTTTCTATCCACATGTCCCAGGGTTTCTATCCACCTGTTCCAAGTTATCTATCAATCTGTATTAGGTTTGCTATCCAACCATCCCAAAGTTTCTATCCACCTCTCCCAAGGTTTCTATCCACCTATCCCAGGGTTTCTATCCACCTGTTCCAAGTTATATATTGATCTCTCTTAGGTTTGCTATCGAACCATCCCAAAGTTTCCATCCACCTCCCCCAAGATTTCTATCCACCTGTCCCAAGGCTTATATCCACCTGTCACAGGTTAACTATCCAACTGTCTGAGGTTTCTATCCACCTGTGCCAAGCTTTCTAACCGCCTGTCCTTAGGTTTCTAACTGCCTGTCGCGAGGTTTCTGTCCACCTGTCCCAAGGTTTCTATTCTGCTTGTCCCTGGCTTTCTATCCATCTGTCCATGGGCTTCTATATGCCTGTCCCGACGTTTTTAGCCACCTGTCCCGAGGTTCGTACCCTCCTGTACCGAGGTTTCTGTCCACCTCTCCTGAGGTTTCTATCCACCTGTCTCGACTTTTCTATCCATCTGTCCCAATGTATCAATCCACCTGTCCCTGGGTTTCTATCCGCCTGTCCTGAGGTTTCTATGCAGCTGTCCCGGTGTTTCTATTCCCCTGTCCCGAGGCTTCTATCCACCTGTCCCAAGGTTTCTATCCACCTGTCCCGATCTTTGTATCCACCTGTCCCGAGGATACTATCCACCAGTCCTGTGTTTTCTATCAACCTGTACTGAGGTTTCTATCCACCTGTCCCGAGGTTTCTATCCACCTGTCCTGAGGTTTGTATCCACCTGTTCCAGGGTTTCTATCAACCTGTTCCAGGTTTTCAAACAATCTATCTTAGGTTTGCTATCCAACCATCCAAAGGTTTCTATCCATCTGTCCCAAGCTTGGTATCCAGCTGTCCCAAGGCTTATATCTACCTGTCAGAGGTTTACTATGCAACTGTCTGAGGTTTCTAACCACCTATCCAGAGCTTTCTAACCGCCTCTCCATGGGTTTCTATCTGCCTGTCCCGTGGTTTCTATCCACCTCTCCCAAGTTTCTATCCACCACGCCAGGGTTTCTATCCACCTGTCCTGAGGATTCTATCTGCCTGTCCATGGGTTTCTATCCACCTGTCCTGAGGTTTCTATCTACCTGTCCCGAGTTTTCTATCCATCTGTCCCAAGGTTTCTATCTGCCTGTCGCTGCGTTTCCATCCCCCTATCCGGAGAATTCTATCCAGCTGTCCCGAGGTTTCTATCCACCTGTCCCGAGCTTTCTATCTGCCTGTCCATGGATTTCTATCGGCCTGTCCCGAGGTTTCTATTCAACTGTCCCTGGGTTTCTATCTGCCTGCCCTGAGGTTTCTATCTGTCTCTCTCTGGTTTCTATCTGCATCTCCTATGGTTTCTATCCACCTATCCCTCGGTGTCTGTTCACCCATCCCAAGGTGTTTTTCCACCTGTCCTGAGCTTTCTATCTGCCTGTCCCTGGGAATCTCTCCACCTGACCCAAAGTTCCTATCCACCTGTCCCAAGGTATCTAACCACCTGTCCGGAGATTTCTATTCCACTGAATCGAGCTATCTGTCCAACGGTCCAGGGTTATTAACCACCAGTCCCTAGTTTTCTATCCATCTGTCCATGGGTTTCTATACACCTGTCCCAAGTTTTTTATCCACCTGTCCCGAGGCTTCTATCCATCTGTCCCAAGGCTTCTATCCACCAGACCTTGGTTTTCTTCCACCTCGCCCGATGTTTCTATCCGCCTGTCCGTGGGTTTCTATCCGCCTGTCCTGAGGTTTCTTTCCAGCTTTCCCTAAGTTTATATCCACGTGTCCCGCGGTTTCTATCCACCTGTCACGTGGTTTCTATCCATCTGTCCCAAGGTTTCTATCCACCTGTCCCGAGATGTGTATCCTGCTGTCCCGAAGATTCTATCCACCTGTCCTGAGGTTTCTATCCATCTGGCCCAAGGTTTCTATCCACCTGTCCCGAGATGTATATCCTACTGTCCCGAGGATTCTATCCACCTGTCCTGAGGTTTCTATCCATCTGTCCCAAGGTTTCTATCCACCTGTCCCGAGATGTGTATCCTGCTGTCCCGAAGATTCTATCCACCTGTCCTGAGGTTTCTATCCATCTGGCCCAAGGTTTCTATCCACCTGTCCCGAGATGTATATCCTACTGTCCCGAGGATTCTATCTACCTGTCCTGAGGTTTTTAACCATCTGTCCCAAGGCTTCTATCCACCAGACTTGGGTTTTCTTCCACCTCGCCCGATGTTTCTATCCGCCTGTCCCTGGGTTTCTATCCGCCTGTCCTGAGGCTTCTTTCCAGCTTTCCCTAAGTTTATATCCACGTGTCCCGCGGTTTCTATCCACCTGTCACGTGGTTTCTATCCTCCTGTCCCGAGATTTCTATCCACCTGTCCTGAGGTTTCTATCCATCTGTCCCAAGGTTTCTATCCACCTGTCCCAAGATGTGTATCCTGCTGTCCCGAGGATTCTATCCACCTGTCCTGAGGTTTCTATCCATCTGTCCCAAGGTTTCTATCCACCTGTCCCGAGATGTGTATCCTACTGTCCCGAGGATTCTATCCACCTGTCCTGAGGTTTTTAACCATCTGTCCCAAGGCTTCTATCCACCAGACCTGGGTTTTCTTCCACCTCGCCCGATGTTTCTATCCGCCTGTCCCTGGGTTTCTATCCGCCTGTACTGAGGCTTCTTTCCAGCTTTCCCTAAGTTTATATCCACGTGTCCCGTGGTTTCTATCCATCTATCCATGGGTTTCTATATGCCTGTACCGAGGTTTTTATCCATCCATCCCGAGGTTTCTATCCGCATGTCCTTAGATTTCTATCCACCTGTCCCGAGGTTTCTATCCTCCTGTCCTGAGATTTCTATCCACCTGTCCTGAGGTTTCTATCAAGCTGTCCCGAGGTTTCTATCCACCTGTCACGTGGTTTCTATCCTCCTGTCCCGAGATTTCTATCCACCTGTCCTGAGGTTTCTATCCATCTGTCCCAAGGTTTCTATCCACCTGTCCCGAGATGTGTATCCTGCTGTCCTGAGGATTCTGTCCACCTGTCCTGAGGTTACTATCCACCTGTCCTGAGGTTTCTATCCACCTGTCCTGAGGTTTCTATCCACCTGTCCTGAGGTTTCTATCCACCTGTCCCGAGGTTTGTATTCACCTGTTCCAGGTTTTCTACCCACCATTCCAAAGGTTTCTATGAAGCTATCCCGAGGTTTCTGTCCTCCTGTCCCTGGGTTTCTATCCACCTGTTCCAAGTTATCGATTGATCTGTCTTAAGTTTCCAACCATTCCAAAGTTTCTATCCACCTCTCCCAATGTTTCTATCCACCTGTCCCAAGGCTTATATCCACCTGTCACTGGATTACTATCCAACTGTCTGAGGTTTCTATCCACCTGTCCTGAGCTTTCTAACCACCTCTCCCTGGGTTTGTACCCTCCTCTCTCGAGGTTTCTATCCACCTGTGCCAAGGTATATATCAACCTGTCCCATGGTATCAATCCACCTGTCCCGAGGATTCTATCCACCTGTCCCGAAGTCTGTATCCACTTGTTCCAGGGTTTCTATCCACCTTTCCAAAGGTTTCTATGAAGCTATCCCGAGGTTTCTATCCTCCTGTCCCTGGGTTTCTATCCACCTGTTCCAAGATATCTATCGATCTGTCTTAGGTTTCCTACCACTCCAAAGTTTCTATCCACCTGTCCCAAGGTTTCTATCCACCTGTCCCAAGACTTATATGCACCTGTCACTGGATTACTATCCAACTGTCCGAGGTTTCTATCCACCTGACCGCCTCTCCCTGGGTTTCTATCCGCCTGTCCTGGAGTTTCTATCAACCTGTCCCGAGGTTTGTATCCTCCTGTCCCGAGGTGTCTATCCACCTGTCCTGAGGTTTCTATCCACCTGTCCCAAGGTATCTATCTGCCTGTCCTGGGTTTTCCAACAACCTGTCCCGAGGTTTCTATCCACCTGTCCCAAGCTTTCTATCCACCTGTCCCGAGGTCTGTATCCACCTGTCCCAAGGTATCTATCCATCTGTCCAGAGCTTTCTATCCACCTGTACCGAGGTTTGCATCCACCTGTCCCAAGGATTCAATCCACCAGTCCCGAGGTTTGTATCCACCTGTTCCAGGGTTTCCCTCCAGCTTTCCAAAGGTTTGTATCCAGCTATCCCTAGGATTGTATCCAAGTGTCCCTGGGTTTCTATCCACCTGTCCCAAGCTTTCTATCCACCTGTCCCAAGGCTTAAATCCACCTGTCACAGGTTTACTATCTAACTGTCAGAGGTTTCTATCCAACAGTCCCGAGTTTTCTCACCGCCTCTCCATGGGTTTCTATCCACCGGTCCTGAGGTTTCTATCCACCTGTCCAATGCTTCTATCCACCTGTCCCGAGCCTTCTATCCACCTGTCCCAAGGTTTCTATCCACCTGTCCCAAGGTATCTATCAACCTGTCGCATGGTTCCTATCCACCTGTACCGAGCTTTCTAACCACCTCTCCATGGGTTTCTATCTTTCTGTCCCGAGGTTTGTATCCACCTGTTCCAGTGTTTCTCTCCACCTTTCCAAAGGTTTCTATCCAGCTATCCCGATGTTTCTATCCACCTGTCCCAAGTTATCTAACGATCTGTCTTAGGTTTGCTATCCAACCATCACAAAGTTTCTATCCACCTGTCCCAAGGCTTATATCCATCTGTCACAGATTTACTATCCAACTGTCCGAGGTTTCTATCCACCTGTCCCAAGCTTTCTAACCGCCTCTCCTTGGCTTTCTATCTGCCTGTCCCGAGATTTCTACCCACCTGTCCCGATGTTTTTATCCACCTGTCCCGATGTTTCTATCCACCTGTCCAGAGGCTTCTATCCAACTGTCCCAAGGTTTCAAACCGCCTGTCCCTGGGTTTCTATCCGCCTGTCCTGAGGCTTCTTTCCAGCTGTCCCTGGGTTTCTATCCGACTGTCCCAAGGCTTCTATCCATCTGTCCCTGGGTTTCTATCTGCCTGTCCCGAGGTTTTATCCACCTGTCCCAAGGTTTGTATCCTCCTGCCCGAGGTTTTTATCCATCTGTCCCGATGTTTCTATCCACCTGTCCAGAGGCTTCTATCCAACTGTCCCAAGGTTTCAAACCGCCTGTCCCTGGGTTTCTATCCGCCTGTCCTGAGGCTTCTTTCCAGCTGTCCCTGGGTTTCTATCCGACTGTCCCAAGGCTTCTATCCATCTGTCCCTGGGTTTCTATCTGCCTGTCCCGAGGTTTTATCCACCTGTCCCAAGGTTTGTATCCTCCTGCCCGAGGTTTTTATCCATCTGTCCCAAGTTTTCTATCCACCTGTCCCAAGGTTTCTATCCACAAGACCCGGGTTTTCTTCCACCGCGCCCGATGTTTCTATCCAACTGTCCATGGGTTTCTATCGGCCTGTCCTGAGATTTCTTTTCATCAGTCCCAGGGTTTCTAGCTGCCTGTCCCTGATATTCTATCCGCCTGTCCTGAGGCTTCTTTCTAGCTTTCCCTAAGTTTATATCCACCTGTCCCGTGGTTTCTATCCATCTGTCCATGGGATTCTATATGCCTGTCCCGAGGTTTTTATCCACCCGTCCCGAGGTTTCTATCCGCCTGTCCCGAGGTTTCTATCCTTCTGTCCGGAGACTTCTATCCACCTGTCCTGAGGTTTCTATCTATCTGTCCCAAGGTATCTAGCCGCCTGTCCCTGGGTTTCTATCCCCCTGTCCTGAGGTTTCTATGCATCTGTCCCGTGGTTTCTATCCTCCTGTCCCGAGATTACTATCCACCTGTACTGAGGTTTCTATCCACCTGTCCTGAGATTTGTATCCTGCTGTCCTGAGGATTCTATCCATCTGTCCTGAGGTTTCTATTCACCTGTCCTGAGGTTTCTATCCACCTGTCCCGAGGTTTTCTCATTATTTCCCTCGGATTCTATTCACTTGAACCAAAGTTTCTATTCACCTGTCCAAGGGTTTCTATCCACCTGTCACAAGATTTCACTCCTCCTGTCCCGAGCTATCCAACCAACTGTCCCAAGGTTTTTATCCAATATTCCAGAGGTTTCTATCCATCTGTCCCAAGGTTTCTATCCACCTCTCCTGATGTTTCTTCCACCCGTCCTGAGGTTTCAATCCACCTCGCCTGAGGTTTTTATCGCCTTTCATTGGTTTTCTATCGGCCTGTCCTGATGTTTCTAACCATCTGTCCCAAGGTTTCTATCCGCCTGTCCCTGGGTATCTATCCACCTGTCCTGAGGTTTCTATCCAGATGTCCCCTGGTTTCTATCCACCTGTCCCGAGGTTTCTATCCATCTGTCCATGGTTTTCTATCCACCTCTCCTAAGGTTTCTATCCACCTGTCCCGAGGTTTGTATCCTCCTGTCCTGAGGTTTCTGTCCACCTGTCCTAAGGTTTCTATCCACCTATCCCGAGTTTTCTATCCATCTGTCCCAAGGTATCAATCCGCCTGTCCCTGGGTTTCTATCCGCCTGTCCTGAGGTTTCTATCCAACTGTCCCAGTGTTTCTGTCCCCCTGTCCCGAGGTTTCCAACCACCTGGCCCGGGATATGTATCCACCTGTCCCAAGGTTTCTATCCACCTGTCCTGAGTTTTCTATCCACCTGTCCTGAGGCTTCTATCCACCTGTGCCCAGGTATCTAACAACCTGTCCCATGGTTTCTATCCGTGTCCCGAGGTTTCTATCCAACTGTCCCAAGGTTTGTATCCACCTGTTCCAGGGTTTCAATCCACCTTTCCAAAGGTTTCTATCCAGATATCCTGAGGTTTCTATCCACATGTCCCAGGGTTTCTATCCACCTGTTCCAAGTTATCTATCAATCTGTATTAGGTTTGCTATCCAACCATCCCAAAGTTTCTATCCACCTCTCCCAAGGTTTCTATCCACCTATCCCAGGGTTTCTATCCACCTGTTCCAAGTTATATATTGATCTCTCTTAGGTTTGCTATCGAACCATCCCAAAGTTTCCATCCACCTCCCCCAAGATTTCTATCCACCTGTCCCAAGGCTTATATCCACCTGTCACAGGTTAACTATCCAACTGTCTGAGGTTTCTATCCACCTGTGCCAAGCTTTCTAACCGCCTGTCCTTAGGTTTCTAACTGCCTGTCGCGAGGTTTCTGTCCACCTGTCCCAAGGTTTCTATTCTGCTTGTCCCTGGCTTTCTATCCATCTGTCCATGGGCTTCTATATGCCTGTCCCGACGTTTTTAGCCACCTGTCCCGAGGTTCGTACCCTCCTGTACCGAGGTTTCTGTCCACCTCTCCTGAGGTTTCTATCCACCTGTCTCGACTTTTCTATCCATCTGTCCCAATGTATCAATCCACCTGTCCCTGGGTTTCTATCCGCCTGTCCTGAGGTTTCTATGCAGCTGTCCCGGTGTTTCTATTCCCCTGTCCCGAGGCTTCTATCCACCTGTCCCAAGGTTTCTATCCACCTGTCCCGATCTTTGTATCCACCTGTCCCGAGGATACTATCCACCAGTCCTGTGTTTTCTATCAACCTGTACTGAGGTTTCTATCCACCTGTCCCGAGGTTTCTATCCACCTGTCCTGAGGTTTGTATCCACCTGTTCCAGGGTTTCTATCAACCTGTTCCAGGTTTTCAAACAATCTATCTTAGGTTTGCTATCCAACCATCCAAAGGTTTCTATCCATCTGTCCCAAGCTTGGTATCCAGCTGTCCCAAGGCTTATATCTACCTGTCAGAGGTTTACTATGCAACTGTCTGAGGTTTCTAACCACCTATCCAGAGCTTTCTAACCGCCTCTCCATGGGTTTCTATCTGCCTGTCCCGTGGTTTCTATCCACCTCTCCCAAGTTTCTATCCACCACGCCAGGGTTTCTATCCACCTGTCCTGAGGATTCTATCTGCCTGTCCATGGGTTTCTATCCACCTGTCCTGAGGTTTCTATCTACCTGTCCCGAGTTTTCTATCCATCTGTCCCAAGGTTTCTATCTGCCTGTCGCTGCGTTTCCATCCCCCTATCCGGAGAATTCTATCCAGCTGTCCCGAGGTTTCTATCCACCTGTCCCGAGCTTTCTATCTGCCTGTCCATGGATTTCTATCGGCCTGTCCCGAGGTTTCTATTCAACTGTCCCTGGGTTTCTATCTGCCTGCCCTGAGGTTTCTATCTGTCTCTCTCTGGTTTCTATCTGCATCTCCTATGGTTTCTATCCACCTATCCCTCGGTGTCTGTTCACCCATCCCAAGGTGTTTTTCCACCTGTCCTGAGCTTTCTATCTGCCTGTCCCTGGGAATCTCTCCACCTGACCCAAAGTTCCTATCCACCTGTCCCAAGGTATCTAACCACCTGTCCGGAGATTTCTATTCCACTGAATCGAGCTATCTGTCCAACGGTCCAGGGTTATTAACCACCAGTCCCTAGTTTTCTATCCATCTGTCCATGGGTTTCTATACACCTGTCCCAAGTTTTTTATCCACCTGTCCCGAGGCTTCTATCCATCTGTCCCAAGGCTTCTATCCACCAGACCTTGGTTTTCTTCCACCTCGCCCGATGTTTCTATCCGCCTGTCCGTGGGTTTCTATCCGCCTGTCCTGAGGTTTCTTTCCAGCTTTCCCTAAGTTTATATCCACGTGTCCCGCGGTTTCTATCCACCTGTCACGTGGTTTCTATCCATCTGTCCCAAGGTTTCTATCCACCTGTCCCGAGATGTGTATCCTGCTGTCCCGAAGATTCTATCCACCTGTCCTGAGGTTTCTATCCATCTGGCCCAAGGTTTCTATCCACCTGTCCCGAGATGTATATCCTACTGTCCCGAGGATTCTATCCACCTGTCCTGAGGTTTCTATCCATCTGTCCCAAGGTTTCTATCCACCTGTCCCGAGATGTGTATCCTGCTGTCCCGAAGATTCTATCCACCTGTCCTGAGGTTTCTATCCATCTGGCCCAAGGTTTCTATCCACCTGTCCCGAGATGTATATCCTACTGTCCCGAGGATTCTATCTACCTGTCCTGAGGTTTTTAACCATCTGTCCCAAGGCTTCTATCCACCAGACTTGGGTTTTCTTCCACCTCGCCCGATGTTTCTATCCGCCTGTCCCTGGGTTTCTATCCGCCTGTCCTGAGGCTTCTTTCCAGCTTTCCCTAAGTTTATATCCACGTGTCCCGCGGTTTCTATCCACCTGTCACGTGGTTTCTATCCTCCTGTCCCGAGATTTCTATCCACCTGTCCTGAGGTTTCTATCCATCTGTCCCAAGGTTTCTATCCACCTGTCCCGAGATGTGTATCCTGCTGTCCCGAGGATTCTATCCACCTGTCCTGAGGTTTCTATCCATCTGTCCCAAGGTTTCTATCCACCTGTCCCGAGATGTGTATCCTACTGTCCCGAGGATTCTATCCACCTGTCCTGAGGTTTTTAACCATCTGTCCCAAGGCTTCTATCCACCAGACCTGGGTTTTCTTCCACCTCGCCCGATGTTTCTATCCGCCTGTCCCTGGGTTTCTATCCGCCTGTACTGAGGCTTCTTTCCAGCTTTCCCTAAGTTTATATCCACGTGTCCCGTGGTTTCTATCCATCTATCCATGGGTTTCTATATGCCTGTACCGAGGTTTTTATCCATCCATCCCGAGGTTTCTATCCGCATGTCCTTAGATTTCTATCCACCTGTCCCGAGGTTTCTATCCTCCTGTCCTGAGATTTCTATCCACCTGTCCTGAGGTTTCTATCAAGCTGTCCCGAGGTTTCTATCCACCTGTCACGTGGTTTCTATCCTCCTGTCCCGAGATTTCTATCCACCTGTCCTGAGGTTTCTATCCATCTGTCCCAAGGTTTCTATCCACCTGTCCCGAGATGTGTATCCTGCTGTCCTGAGGATTCTGTCCACCTGTCCTGAGGTTACTATCCACCTGTCCTGAGGTTTCTATCCACCTGTCCTGAGGTTTCTATCCACCTGTCCTGAGGTTTCTATCCACCTGTCCCGAGGTTTGTATTCACCTGTTCCAGGTTTTCTACCCACCATTCCAAAGGTTTCTATGAAGCTATCCCGAGGTTTCTGTCCTCCTGTCCCTGGGTTTCTATCCACCTGTTCCAAGTTATCGATTGATCTGTCTTAAGTTTCCAACCATTCCAAAGTTTCTATCCACCTCTCCCAATGTTTCTATCCACCTGTCCCAAGGCTTATATCCACCTGTCACTGGATTACTATCCAACTGTCTGAGGTTTCTATCCACCTGTCCTGAGCTTTCTAACCACCTCTCCCTGGGTTTGTACCCTCCTCTCTCGAGGTTTCTATCCACCTGTGCCAAGGTATATATCAACCTGTCCCATGGTATCAATCCACCTGTCCCGAGGATTCTATCCACCTGTCCCGAAGTCTGTATCCACTTGTTCCAGGGTTTCTATCCACCTTTCCAAAGGTTTCTATGAAGCTATCCCGAGGTTTCTATCCTCCTGTCCCTGGGTTTCTATCCACCTGTTCCAAGATATCTATCGATCTGTCTTAGGTTTCCTACCACTCCAAAGTTTCTATCCACCTGTCCCAAGGTTTCTATCCACCTGTCCCAAGACTTATATGCACCTGTCACTGGATTACTATCCAACTGTCCGAGGTTTCTATCCACCTGACCGCCTCTCCCTGGGTTTCTATCCGCCTGTCCTGGAGTTTCTATCAACCTGTCCCGAGGTTTGTATCCTCCTGTCCCGAGGTGTCTATCCACCTGTCCTGAGGTTTCTATCCACCTGTCCCAAGGTATCTATCTGCCTGTCCTGGGTTTTCCAACAACCTGTCCCGAGGTTTCTATCCACCTGTCCCAAGCTTTCTATCCACCTGTCCCGAGGTCTGTATCCACCTGTCCCAAGGTATCTATCCATCTGTCCAGAGCTTTCTATCCACCTGTACCGAGGTTTGCATCCACCTGTCCCAAGGATTCAATCCACCAGTCCCGAGGTTTGTATCCACCTGTTCCAGGGTTTCCCTCCAGCTTTCCAAAGGTTTGTATCCAGCTATCCCTAGGATTGTATCCAAGTGTCCCTGGGTTTCTATCCACCTGTCCCAAGCTTTCTATCCACCTGTCCCAAGGCTTAAATCCACCTGTCACAGGTTTACTATCTAACTGTCAGAGGTTTCTATCCAACAGTCCCGAGTTTTCTCACCGCCTCTCCATGGGTTTCTATCCACCGGTCCTGAGGTTTCTATCCACCTGTCCAATGCTTCTATCCACCTGTCCCGAGCCTTCTATCCACCTGTCCCAAGGTTTCTATCCACCTGTCCCAAGGTATCTATCAACCTGTCGCATGGTTCCTATCCACCTGTACCGAGCTTTCTAACCACCTCTCCATGGGTTTCTATCTTTCTGTCCCGAGGTTTGTATCCACCTGTTCCAGTGTTTCTCTCCACCTTTCCAAAGGTTTCTATCCAGCTATCCCGATGTTTCTATCCACCTGTCCCAAGTTATCTAACGATCTGTCTTAGGTTTGCTATCCAACCATCACAAAGTTTCTATCCACCTGTCCCAAGGCTTATATCCATCTGTCACAGATTTACTATCCAACTGTCCGAGGTTTCTATCCACCTGTCCCAAGCTTTCTAACCGCCTCTCCTTGGCTTTCTATCTGCCTGTCCCGAGATTTCTACCCACCTGTCCCGATGTTTTTATCCACCTGTCCCGATGTTTCTATCCACCTGTCCAGAGGCTTCTATCCAACTGTCCCAAGGTTTCAAACCGCCTGTCCCTGGGTTTCTATCCGCCTGTCCTGAGGCTTCTTTCCAGCTGTCCCTGGGTTTCTATCCGACTGTCCCAAGGCTTCTATCCATCTGTCCCTGGGTTTCTATCTGCCTGTCCCGAGGTTTTATCCACCTGTCCCAAGGTTTGTATCCTCCTGCCCGAGGTTTTTATCCATCTGTCCCGATGTTTCTATCCACCTGTCCAGAGGCTTCTATCCAACTGTCCCAAGGTTTCAAACCGCCTGTCCCTGGGTTTCTATCCGCCTGTCCTGAGGCTTCTTTCCAGCTGTCCCTGGGTTTCTATCCGACTGTCCCAAGGCTTCTATCCATCTGTCCCTGGGTTTCTATCTGCCTGTCCCGAGGTTTTATCCACCTGTCCCAAGGTTTGTATCCTCCTGCCCGAGGTTTTTATCCATCTGTCCCAAGTTTTCTATCCACCTGTCCCAAGGTTTCTATCCACAAGACCCGGGTTTTCTTCCACCGCGCCCGATGTTTCTATCCAACTGTCCATGGGTTTCTATCGGCCTGTCCTGAGATTTCTTTTCATCAGTCCCAGGGTTTCTAGCTGCCTGTCCCTGATATTCTATCCGCCTGTCCTGAGGCTTCTTTCTAGCTTTCCCTAAGTTTATATCCACCTGTCCCGTGGTTTCTATCCATCTGTCCATGGGATTCTATATGCCTGTCCCGAGGTTTTTATCCACCCGTCCCGAGGTTTCTATCCGCCTGTCCCGAGGTTTCTATCCTTCTGTCCGGAGACTTCTATCCACCTGTCCTGAGGTTTCTATCTATCTGTCCCAAGGTATCTAGCCGCCTGTCCCTGGGTTTCTATCCCCCTGTCCTGAGGTTTCTATGCATCTGTCCCGTGGTTTCTATCCTCCTGTCCCGAGATTACTATCCACCTGTACTGAGGTTTCTATCCACCTGTCCTGAGATTTGTATCCTGCTGTCCTGAGGATTCTATCCATCTGTCCTGAGGTTTCTATTCACCTGTCCTGAGGTTTCTATCCACCTGTCCCGAGGTTTTCTCATTATTTCCCTCGGATTCTATTCACTTGAACCAAAGTTTCTATTCACCTGTCCAAGGGTTTCTATCCACCTGTCACAAGATTTCACTCCTCCTGTCCCGAGCTATCCAACCAACTGTCCCAAGGTTTTTATCCAATATTCCAGAGGTTTCTATCCATCTGTCCCAAGGTTTCTATCCACCTCTCCTGATGTTTCTTCCACCCGTCCTGAGGTTTCAATCCACCTCGCCTGAGGTTTTTATCGCCTTTCATTGGTTTTCTATCGGCCTGTCCTGATGTTTCTAACCATCTGTCCCAAGGTTTCTATCCGCCTGTCCCTGGGTATCTATCCACCTGTCCTGAGGTTTCTATCCAGATGTCCCCGGGTTTCTATCCACCTGTCCCGAGGTTTCTATCCATCTGTCCATGGTTTTCTATCCACCTCTCCTAAGGTTTCTATCCACCTGTCCCGAGGTTTGTATCCTCCTGTCCTGAGGTTTCTGTCCACCTGTCCTAAGGTTTCTATCCACCTATCCCGAGTTTTCTATCCATCTGTCCCAAGGTATCAATCCGCCTGTCCCTGGGTTTCTATCCGCCTGTCCTGAGGTTTCTATCCAACTGTCCCAGTGTTTCTGTCCCCCTGTCCCGAGGTTTCCAACCACCTGGCCCGGGATATGTATCCACCTGTCCCAAGGTTTCTATCCACCTGTCCTGAGTTTTCTATCCACCTGTCCTGAGGCTTCTATCCACCTGTGCCCAGGTATCTAACAACCTGTCCCATGGTTTCTATCCGTGTCCCGAGGTTTCTATCCAACTGTCCCAAGGTTTGTATCCACCTGTTCCAGGGTTTCAATCCACCTTTCCAAAGGTTTCTATCCAGATATCCTGAGGTTTCTATCCACATGTCCCAGGGTTTCTATCCACCTGTTCCAAGTTATCTATCAATCTGTATTAGGTTTGCTATCCAACCATCCCAAAGTTTCTATCCACCTCTCCCAAGGTTTCTATCCACCTATCCCAGGGTTTCTATCCACCTGTTCCAAGTTATATATTGATCTCTCTTAGGTTTGCTATCGAACCATCCCAAAGTTTCCATCCACCTCCCCCAAGATTTCTATCCACCTGTCCCAAGGCTTATATCCACCTGTCACAGGTTAACTATCCAACTGTCTGAGGTTTCTATCCACCTGTGCCAAGCTTTCTAACCGCCTGTCCTTAGGTTTCTAACTGCCTGTCGCGAGGTTTCTGTCCACCTGTCCCAAGGTTTCTATTCTGCTTGTCCCTGGCTTTCTATCCATCTGTCCATGGGCTTCTATATGCCTGTCCCGACGTTTTTAGCCACCTGTCCCGAGGTTCGTACCCTCCTGTACCGAGGTTTCTGTCCACCTCTCCTGAGGTTTCTATCCACCTGTCTCGACTTTTCTATCCATCTGTCCCAATGTATCAATCCACCTGTCCCTGGGTTTCTATCCGCCTGTCCTGAGGTTTCTATGCAGCTGTCCCGGTGTTTCTATTCCCCTGTCCCGAGGCTTCTATCCACCTGTCCCAAGGTTTCTATCCACCTGTCCCGATCTTTGTATCCACCTGTCCCGAGGATACTATCCACCAGTCCTGTGTTTTCTATCAACCTGTACTGAGGTTTCTATCCACCTGTCCCGAGGTTTCTATCCACCTGTCCTGAGGTTTGTATCCACCTGTTCCAGGGTTTCTATCAACCTGTTCCAGGTTTTCAAACAATCTATCTTAGGTTTGCTATCCAACCATCCAAAGGTTTCTATCCATCTGTCCCAAGCTTGGTATCCAGCTGTCCCAAGGCTTATATCTACCTGTCAGAGGTTTACTATGCAACTGTCTGAGGTTTCTAACCACCTATCCAGAGCTTTCTAACCGCCTCTCCATGGGTTTCTATCTGCCTGTCCCGTGGTTTCTATCCACCTCTCCCAAGTTTCTATCCACCACGCCAGGGTTTCTATCCACCTGTCCTGAGGATTCTATCTGCCTGTCCATGGGTTTCTATCCACCTGTCCTGAGGTTTCTATCTACCTGTCCCGAGTTTTCTATCCATCCGTCCCAAGGTTTCTATCTGCCTGTCGCTGCGTTTCCATCCCCCTATCCGGAGAATTCTATCCAGCTGTCCCGAGGTTTCTATCCACCTGTCCCGAGCTTTCTATCTGCCTGTCCATGGATTTCTATCGGCCTGTCCCGAGGTTTCTATTCAACTGTCCCTGGGTTTCTATCTGCCTGCCCTGAGGTTTCTATCTGTCTCTCTCTGGTTTCTATCTGCATCTCCTATGGTTTCTATCCACCTATCCCTCGGTGTCTGTTCACCCATCCCAAGGTGTTTTTCCACCTGTCCTGAGCTTTCTATCTGCCTGTCCCTGGGAATCTCTCCACCTGACCCAAAGTTCCTATCCACCTGTCCCAAGGTATCTAACCACCTGTCCGGAGATTTCTATTCCACTGAATCGAGCTATCTGTCCAACGGTCCAGGGTTATTAACCACCAGTCCCTAGTTTTCTATCCATCTGTCCATGGGTTTCTATACACCTGTCCCAAGTTTTTTATCCACCTGTCCCGAGGCTTCTATCCATCTGTCCCAAGGCTTCTATCCACCAGACCTTGGTTTTCTTCCACCTCGCCCGATGTTTCTATCCGCCTGTCCGTGGGTTTCTATCCGCCTGTCCTGAGGTTTCTTTCCAGCTTTCCCTAAGTTTATATCCACGTGTCCCGCGGTTTCTATCCACCTGTCACGTGGTTTCTATCCATCTGTCCCAAGGTTTCTATCCACCTGTCCCGAGATGTGTATCCTGCTGTCCCGAAGATTCTATCCACCTGTCCTGAGGTTTCTATCCATCTGGCCCAAGGTTTCTATCCACCTGTCCCGAGATGTATATCCTACTGTCCCGAGGATTCTATCCACCTGTCCTGAGGTTTCTATCCATCTGTCCCAAGGTTTCTATCCACCTGTCCCGAGATGTGTATCCTGCTGTCCCGAAGATTCTATCCACCTGTCCTGAGGTTTCTATCCATCTGGCCCAAGGTTTCTATCCACCTGTCCCGAGATGTATATCCTACTGTCCCGAGGATTCTATCTACCTGTCCTGAGGTTTTTAACCATCTGTCCCAAGGCTTCTATCCACCAGACTTGGGTTTTCTTCCACCTCGCCCGATGTTTCTATCCGCCTGTCCCTGGGTTTCTATCCGCCTGTCCTGAGGCTTCTTTCCAGCTTTCCCTAAGTTTATATCCACGTGTCCCGCGGTTTCTATCCACCTGTCACGTGGTTTCTATCCTCCTGTCCCGAGATTTCTATCCACCTGTCCTGAGGTTTCTATCCATCTGTCCCAAGGTTTCTATCCACCTGTCCCGAGATGTGTATCCTGCTGTCCCGAGGATTCTATCCACCTGTCCTGAGGTTTCTATCCATCTGTCCCAAGGTTTCTATCCACCTGTCCCGAGATGTGTATCCTACTGTCCCGAGGATTCTATCCACCTGTCCTGAGGTTTTTAACCATCTGTCCCAAGGCTTCTATCCACCAGACCTGGGTTTTCTTCCACCTCGCCCGATGTTTCTATCCGCCTGTCCCTGGGTTTCTATCCGCCTGTACTGAGGCTTCTTTCCAGCTTTCCCTAAGTTTATATCCACGTGTCCCGTGGTTTCTATCCATCTATCCATGGGTTTCTATATGCCTGTACCGAGGTTTTTATCCATCCATCCCGAGGTTTCTATCCGCATGTCCTTAGATTTCTATCCACCTGTCCCGAGGTTTCTATCCTCCTGTCCTGAGATTTCTATCCACCTGTCCTGAGGTTTCTATCAAGCTGTCCCGAGGTTTCTATCCACCTGTCACGTGGTTTCTATCCTCCTGTCCCGAGATTTCTATCCACCTGTCCTGAGGTTTCTATCCATCTGTCCCAAGGTTTCTATCCACCTGTCCCGAGATGTGTATCCTGCTGTCCTGAGGATTCTGTCCACCTGTCCTGAGGTTACTATCCACCTGTCCTGAGGTTTCTATCCACCTGTCCTGAGGTTTCTATCCACCTGTCCTGAGGTTTCTATCCACCTGTCCCGAGGTTTGTATTCACCTGTTCCAGGTTTTCTACCCACCATTCCAAAGGTTTCTATGAAGCTATCCCGAGGTTTCTGTCCTCCTGTCCCTGGGTTTCTATCCACCTGTTCCAAGTTATCGATTGATCTGTCTTAAGTTTCCAACCATTCCAAAGTTTCTATCCACCTCTCCCAATGTTTCTATCCACCTGTCCCAAGGCTTATATCCACCTGTCACTGGATTACTATCCAACTGTCTGAGGTTTCTATCCACCTGTCCTGAGCTTTCTAACCACCTCTCCCTGGGTTTGTACCCTCCTCTCTCGAGGTTTCTATCCACCTGTGCCAAGGTATATATCAACCTGTCCCATGGTATCAATCCACCTGTCCCGAGGATTCTATCCACCTGTCCCGAAGTCTGTATCCACTTGTTCCAGGGTTTCTATCCACCTTTCCAAAGGTTTCTATGAAGCTATCCCGAGGTTTCTATCCTCCTGTCCCTGGGTTTCTATCCACCTGTTCCAAGATATCTATCGATCTGTCTTAGGTTTCCTACCACTCCAAAGTTTCTATCCACCTGTCCCAAGGTTTCTATCCACCTGTCCCAAGACTTATATGCACCTGTCACTGGATTACTATCCAACTGTCCGAGGTTTCTATCCACCTGACCGCCTCTCCCTGGGTTTCTATCCGCCTGTCCTGGAGTTTCTATCAACCTGTCCCGAGGTTTGTATCCTCCTGTCCCGAGGTGTCTATCCACCTGTCCTGAGGTTTCTATCCACCTGTCCCAAGGTATCTATCTGCCTGTCCTGGGTTTTCCAACAACCTGTCCCGAGGTTTCTATCCACCTGTCCCAAGCTTTCTATCCACCTGTCCCGAGGTCTGTATCCACCTGTCCCAAGGTATCTATCCATCTGTCCAGAGCTTTCTATCCACCTGTACCGAGGTTTGCATCCACCTGTCCCAAGGATTCAATCCACCAGTCCCGAGGTTTGTATCCACCTGTTCCAGGGTTTCCCTCCAGCTTTCCAAAGGTTTGTATCCAGCTATCCCTAGGATTGTATCCAAGTGTCCCTGGGTTTCTATCCACCTGTCCCAAGCTTTCTATCCACCTGTCCCAAGGCTTAAATCCACCTGTCACAGGTTTACTATCTAACTGTCAGAGGTTTCTATCCAACAGTCCCGAGTTTTCTCACCGCCTCTCCATGGGTTTCTATCCACCGGTCCTGAGGTTTCTATCCACCTGTCCAATGCTTCTATCCACCTGTCCCGAGCCTTCTATCCACCTGTCCCAAGGTTTCTATCCACCTGTCCCAAGGTATCTATCAACCTGTCGCATGGTTCCTATCCACCTGTACCGAGCTTTCTAACCACCTCTCCATGGGTTTCTATCTTTCTGTCCCGAGGTTTGTATCCACCTGTTCCAGTGTTTCTCTCCACCTTTCCAAAGGTTTCTATCCAGCTATCCCGATGTTTCTATCCACCTGTCCCAAGTTATCTAACGATCTGTCTTAGGTTTGCTATCCAACCATCACAAAGTTTCTATCCACCTGTCCCAAGGCTTATATCCATCTGTCACAGATTTACTATCCAACTGTCCGAGGTTTCTATCCACCTGTCCCAAGCTTTCTAACCGCCTCTCCTTGGCTTTCTATCTGCCTGTCCCGAGATTTCTACCCACCTGTCCCGATGTTTTTATCCACCTGTCCCGATGTTTCTATCCACCTGTCCAGAGGCTTCTATCCAACTGTCCCAAGGTTTCAAACCGCCTGTCCCTGGGTTTCTATCCGCCTGTCCTGAGGCTTCTTTCCAGCTGTCCCTGGGTTTCTATCCGACTGTCCCAAGGCTTCTATCCATCTGTCCCTGGGTTTCTATCTGCCTGTCCCGAGGTTTTATCCACCTGTCCCAAGGTTTGTATCCTCCTGCCCGAGGTTTTTATCCATCTGTCCCAAGTTTTCTATCCACCTGTCCCAAGGTTTCTATCCACAAGACCCGGGTTTTCTTCCACCGCGCCCGATGTTTCTATCCAACTGTCCATGGGTTTCTATCGGCCTGTCCTGAGATTTCTTTTCATCAGTCCCAGGGTTTCTAGCTGCCTGTCCCTGATATTCTATCCGCCTGTCCTGAGGCTTCTTTCTAGCTTTCCCTAAGTTTATATCCACCTGTCCCGTGGTTTCTATCCATCTGTCCATGGGATTCTATATGCCTGTCCCGAGGTTTTTATCCACCCGTCCCGAGGTTTCTATCCGCCTGTCCCGAGGTTTCTATCCTTCTGTCCGGATACTTCTATCCACCTGTCCTGAGGTTTCTATCTATCTGTCCCAAGGTATCTAGCCGCCTGTCCCTGGGTTTCTATCCCCCTGTCCTGAGGTTTCTATGCATCTGTCCCGTGGTTTCTATCCTCCTGTCCCGAGATTACTATCCACCTGTACTGAGGTTTCTATCCACCTGTCCTGAGATTTGTATCCTGCTGTCCTGAGGATTCTATCCATCTGTCCTGAGGTTTCTATTCACCTGTCCTGAGGTTTCTATCCACCTGGCCCGAGGTTTGTATCCACCTGTTCCAGGTTTTCTATCCACCATTCCAAAGGTTTCTATGAAGCTATCCCATGGTTTCTATCCTCCTGTCCCTGGGTTTCTATCCACCTGTTCCAAGTTATCTATCGATCTGTCTGATGTTTCCACCCATTCCAAAGTTTCTATCCACCTCTCCCAAGGTTTCTATCCACCTGTCCCAAGGCTTATATAGACCTGTCACTGGATTACTATACAACTGTCCGAGGTGTCTATCCACCTGACCCAAGCTTTCTAACCGCCTCTCCCTGGTATTCTACCTGCCTGTCCATGGGTTTCTATAAGCCTGTCCTGGGGTTTCTATCAACCTGTCCTGAGGTTTGTATCCTCCTGTCTCAAGGTTTCTATCGACCTGTCCTGAGGCTCTAACCACTTGCCCCGAGTTTTCTACCCATCAGTCCCAACTTATCTTTCTGCCTGTCACTGGGTTTCCATTTACCTGCCCGGAGGATTCTATCCAGCTGCCCCGGGGTTTCTCTTCACCTGTCCCAAGGTTTCTATCCGCCTGTCCATGGATTTCTATCAGCCTGACATGAGGTTTCTATTTAACTGTCCCTGGGTTTCTATCAGCCTGTCCTGAGGTTTCTATCCGTCTCTCTCTGGTTTCTATCTGCCTCTCCCATGGTTTATATCCACCTAGCCCTATGTATCTCTTCAGCTATCCCAATGTGTTTATCCTCCTGTCCTGAGATTTCTATCTGCCTGTCCATGGGAATCTATCCACCTGACCCAAAGTTTCTATCCACCTGTCCCAAGGTTTCTATCCGCCTGTCCATGGATTTCTATCAGCCTGACATGAGGTTTCTATTCAACTGTCCCTGGGTTTCTATCAGCCTTTCCTGAGGTTTCTATCCGTCTCTCTCTGGTTTCTATCTGCCTCTCCCATGGTTTATATCCACCTAGCCCTATGTATCTCTTCAGCTATCCCAATGTGTTTATCCTCCTGTCCTGAGCTTTCTTTCCGCCTGTCCATGGGAATCTATCCACCTGACCCAAAGTTTCTATCCACCTGTCCAAAGGTTTCTATCCACCTGTCCACGTATTGCTATTCCACTGCACCGAGCTATCTGTCCAATGGTCCCAGGGTTTTTATCCATCTATCCCTAGGTGTCTCTTCACCTATCCCAAGGTGCTTATCTACCTGTCCTGAGTTTTCTATCCACCTGTCCCAAGGTATCTATCAACCTGTCCCATGGCTCCTATCCACCTGTCCTGAGGTTTCTCTCCTCCTGTCCTGATGTTTGTATCCACCTGTTCCAGGGATTCTATCCATCTTTCCAAAAGTTTCTATCCAGCTATGCCGAGGTTTCTATTCACCTGTCCCAGGTTATCTATCCACCTGTTCCAAGTTATCTATCGATCTGTCTTAGGTTTGCTATCCAACCATCCAAAAGTTTCTATCCACCTGTCCCAAGCTTTCTAACCGCCTATCCTTGAGTTTCTATCTGCCTGTCCCGAGTTTCTATCCACCTGTCCTAAGGTTTCTATCCACCTGTCCCGAGGCTTCTATCCACCTGTCACAGGTTTTCTATCCAACTGTCCGAGGTTTCTATCCATTTGTCCATGTGTTTCTGTATGCCTGTCCCGAGGTTTTATCCACCTGTCCCGAGGTTTGTATCCTCCTGCCCGAGGTTTCTATCCACCTGTCCCGAGTTTTCTATCCATCTGTCCCAAGTTTTCTATCCGCCTGTCCTGAGGCTTCTTTCCAGCTGTCCCTGGGTTTCTATCCACCTGTCCCGCGGTTTCTATCCATCTGTCCATGGGATTCTATATGCCTGTCCTGAGGTTTCTATCCACCTGTCCTGAGGTTTCTATCCACCTGTCCCGAGGTTTCTATCCACCTGTCCCGAGGTTTCTATCCTCCTGTCCAGAGATTTCTATCCATGTGTCCTGAGGTTTCTATCCATCTGTCCCAAGGTATCTATCCACCTGTCCTGAGGTTTCTATCCAGCTGTCCTGAGGTTTCTATCCACCTGTCCCGAGATTTGTATCCTGCTTTCCAGAGGATTCTATCCACCTGTCCCGAGGTTTCTATCCACAAGTCACGAGGTTTGTATCCACTTGTTCCAGGTTTTCTATCCACCTTTCCAAAGGTTTCTATGAAGCTATCCCGAGGTTTCTATCCTCCTGTCCCTGGGTTTCTATCCACCTGTCCCAAGGCTTATATCCACCTGTCACAGGTTTACTATCCAACTGGCCGAGGTTACTATCCACCTGTCCCGAGCTTTCCAACCACCTCTCCCTGGGTTTCCACCTGCCTGTCCATGGGTTTCTATCCGCCTGTCCTGAGATTTCTATCCACCTGGCCCGAGGTTTGTATCCACTTGTTCCAGGGTTTCTATCCACCTTTCCAAAGGTTTCTATGAAGCTATCCCAAGGTTTCTATCCTCCTGTCCCTGGGTTTCTACCCACCTGTTCCAAGTTATCTATCGATCTGTCTTAGGTTTCCAACCATTCCAAAATTTCTATCCACCACTCCCAATGTTTCTATCCACCTGGCCCAAGGCTTATATACCTGTCCTGAGATTTCTATCCCCCTGTCCCAAGGTTTCTATCCACCTGTCCCGAGATTTGTATCCTGCTGTCCAGAGGATTCTATCCAACTGTCCTGAGGTTTCTATCCACCTGTCCTGAGGTTTCTATCCACCTGTCCCGAGGTTTCTATCCACCTGTCCCGAGGATTCTATCCACCTGTCCTGAGGTTTGTATCCTCCTCTCTTGAGGTTTCTATCCACCTGTCCCAAGGTATATATCAACCTGTCCGGAGGATTCTATCCACCTCTCCTGAGGTTTGTATCCACTTGTTCCAGGGTTTCTATCCACCTTTCTAAAGGTTTCTATGAAGATATTCCAAGGTTTCTATTCTCCTGTCCCTGGGTTTCTATCCACCTGTTCCAAGTTATCTATCGATTTGTCTTAGGTTTCCATCCATTCCAAAGTTTCTATCCACCTGACCCAAGATTTCTATCTACCTCTCCCAAGGCTTATATCCAACTGTCCCGAGCTTTCTAACTGCCTCTCCTTGGCTTCCTATCTGCCTGTCCCGACGTTTCTATCCACCTGTGCCGAGATTTCTATCCGACGGTCCCGAGCTGTCTATGCAACTGTCCCAGGCTTTTTATCCACCTTTCCAGAGGTTTCTATCTACCTGTCCTGAGGTTTCTATCCACCTGATCCTGGGGTTCTATCCGTCTGTCCTGAGGCTTCTATCCAGCTGTCCTGAGGTTTCGATCCACCTATCCCGGGTTTTCTATCCATCTGTCCTAAGGTAACTATCCACCTTTCCCTGGGATTCAATCCGCCTGTCCTGAGGCTTCTCTCCAGCTGTCCCGGGGTTTCTATTCACCTGCCCTGTGGCTTCTATCCACGTGTTCCTAGGTTTCTATCTACCTGTCCCGAGGTTTTTATCCACCTATTCCATGGTTTCTATCCATTTTTCCAAAGGTTTCTAACCAGCTATCCCGAGGTTTAAATCCACCTGTCCCTGTGTTTCTATCCACCTGTTCCAAATTATCTATGGATCTGTCACAGGTTTGCTGTCCAGCCATCCCAAAGTTTCTATCCATCTGTCCCAAGATTTCTATCCACCTGTCCCAAGGCTGCTATTCACTTGTCACGGGTTTACTATGCAACTGTCCGAGGTTTCTATCCAGATGTCCCGAGTTTTATAATCGCATCTCCATGGGTTTCTATCCACCGATCCCGAAGTTTCTATAACCTGTCCAATGCTTCTATCCACCTGTCCCAAGGTTTCTATACACCTGTCCCGAGGTTTCTATCTTCCTGTCCCTGGATTTTTATCAGCCGGTCCCGAGGTTTCTATCCAGCATTTCCGGGGTTTCCATCCACCTGTCCCGAGGTTTCTATCCTCCTGTCCCGAGGTTTGTATCGTCCTGTCCCGATGTGTCTATCCACCTGTCCTGAGGTTTCTATCCACATGTCCCGAGTTTTCTATCCATCTGTCTCAAGGTATCTATGCGCCTGTCCCTGGTTTCTATCCACCTGTCCTGAGGTATCTATCCACCTGTCCCATGGTTTCTATTCATCTATACTGAGGTTTCTATACAATTATCACAAGGTTTCTATCCATCGGTCCCGAGGTTTTATCCTTCTTTCCGTGCGATTCTATCCACCCAACCCAAAGTTTCTACTGACCTGTCCCAGGGTTTCTATCCACATCTCCCAAGCTTTCTATCCACCTGTTACGAGGTTTGTATCCACCTCTCCCGATGATTCTATCCACCTGTCCTGAGATTTCTATCCATGTGTTCCGAAGTTTCTTTCCACCTGTGCCGAGGTTTGTATCCACCTGTTCCAGGGTTTCTATCCACTTGTTCCAAGTTACCTCGCGATCTGTCACATGTTTGCTATCCAGCCATCCCAAAGTTTCTATCCACCTGTCCAAGATTTCTGTCCACCTGTCCCAAGGCTTATATCCACCTGTCACGGGTTTACTATGCAACTGTCTGAGGTTTCTATCCAACTGTCCCGAGTTTTCTAACTTCCTCTCCATGAGTTTCTATTCACCGGTCCCGAGGTTTCTATCCACCTGTCCAATAATTCTATCCACCTGTCCCAAGGTTTCTATACACCTGTCCCGAGGTTTCTATCTTCCTGTCCCTGGGTTTTTATCAGCTGGACCTGGGGTTTCTATTCACCTGTCTGAAGGTCTCTATCCACCTGTCCCGACGTTGTATCCACCTGTCCCGAGGATTCTATCCACCTGTCCAAGGTTTCTATCCACCTATCCCGAGGTTTCTATCTTCATGTCCCTGGGTTTCTCTCCGCCTGTCATGAGTTTTGTCTCCAGCGGTCCCGGGGTTTCTATTCACCTCTCCTGAGGTTTCTATCCACCTGTCCCTGGGTTTCTATCCACATGTTCCAAGTTATCTCTCGATCTGTCACATGTTTGCTATCCAGCCATCCCAAAGTTTCTATCCACCTGTCCCAAGATTTCTATCTACCTCTCCCAAGGCTTATATCCAACTGTCCTGAGCTTTCTAACCGCCTCTCCTTGTCTTCCTATCTGCCTGTCCCGATGTTTCTATCCACCTGTGCCGAGATTTCTATCCGCCGGTCCTGAGCTATCTATGCAACTGTCCCAGGCTTTTTATCCACCTTTCCAGAGGTTTCTATCTACCTGTCCTGAGGTTTCTATCCACCTGATCCTGGGGTTCTATCCGTCTGTCCTGAGGCTTCTATCCAGCTGTCCTGAGGTTTCGATCCACCTGTCCCGGGTTTTCTATCCATCTGTCCTAAGGTACCTATCCACCTTTCCCTGGGATTCAATCCGCCTGTCCTGAGGCTTCTCTCCAGCTGTCCCGGGGTTTCTATTCACCTGCCCTGTGGTTTCTATCCACGTGTTCCTAGGTTTCTATCTACTTGTCCCGAGGTTTTTATCCACCTATTCCATGGTTTCTATCCACTTTTCCAAAGGTTTCTAACCAGCTATCCCGAGGTTTAAATCCACCTGTCCCTGTGTTTCTATCCACCTGTTCCATATTATCTATGGATCTGTCACAGGTTTGCTGTCCAGCCATCCCAAAGTTTCTATCCATCTGTCCCAAGATTTCTATCCACCTGTCCCAAGGCTGCTATTCACTTGTCACGGGTTTACTATGCAACTGTCCGAGGTTTCTATCCAGATGTCCCGAGTTTTATAATCACATCTCCATGGGTTTCTATCCACCGATCCCGAAGTTTCTATCACCTGTCCAATGCTTCTATCCACCTGTCCCAAGGTTTCTATACACCGGTCCCGAGGTTTCTATCCAGCATTTCCGGGGTTTCCATCCACCTGTCCCGAGGTTTCTATCCTCCTGTCCCGAGGTTTGTATCGTCCTGTCCCGATGTGTCTATCCACCTGTCCTGAGGTTTCTATCCACATGTCCCGAGTTTTCTATCCATCTGTCTCAAGGTATCTATGCGCCTGTCCCTGGTTTCTATCCACCTGTCCTGAGGTATCTATCCACCTGTCCCATGGTTTCTATTCATCTATACTGAGGTTTCTATACAATTATCACAAGGTTTCTATCCATCAGTCCCGAGGTTTTATCCTTCTTTCCGTGCGATTCTATCCACCCGACCCAAAGTTTCTACTGACCTGTCCCAGGGTTTCTATCCACATATCCCAAGCTTTCTATCCACCTGTTACGAGGTTTGTATCCACCTCTCCCGATGATTCTATCCACCTGTCCTGAGATTTCTATCCATGTGTTCCGAAGTTTCTTTCCACCTGTGCCGAGGTTTGTATCCACCTGTTTCAGGGTTTCTATCCACTTGTTCCAAGTTACCTCGCGATCTGTCACATGTTTGCTATCCAGCCATCCCAAAGTTTCTATCCACCTGTCCAAGATTTCTGTCCACCTGTCCCAAGGCTTATATCCACCTGTCACGGGTTTACTATGCAACTGTCTGAGGTTTCTATCCAACTGTCCCGAGTTTTCTAACTTCCTCTCCATGAGTTTCTATTCACCGGTCCCGAGGTTTCTATCCACCTGTCCAATAATTCTATCCACCTGTCCAAAGGTTTCTATACACCTGTCCCGAGGTTTCTATCATCCTGTCCCTGGGTTTTTATCAGCTGGTCCTGAGGTTTCTATTCACCTGTCTGAAGGTCTCTATCCACCTGTCCCAACGTTTGTATCCACCTGTGCCGAGGATTCTATCCACCTGTCCAAGGTTTCTATCCACCTATCCCGAGGTTTCTATCTTCATGTTCCTGGGTTTCTATCCGCCTGTCATGAGTTTTGTCTCCAGCGGTCCCGGGGTTTCTATTCACCTCTCCTGAGGTTTCTATCCACCTGTCCCTGGGTTTCTATCCACATGTTCCAAGTTATCTCTCGATCTGTCACATGTTTGCTATCCAGCCATCCCAAAGTTTCTATCCACCTGTCCCAAGATTTCTATCTACCTCTCCCAAGGCTTATATCCAACTGTCCCGAGCTTTCTAACTGCCTCTCCTTGGCTTCCTATCTGCCTATCCCGATGTTTCTATCCACCTGTGCCGAGATTTCTATCCGCCGGTCCTGAGCTATCTATGCAACTGTCCCAGGCTTTTTATCCACCTTTCCAGAGGTTTCTATCTACCTGTCCTGAGGTTTCTATCCACCTGATCCTGGGGTTCTATCCGCCTGTCCTGAGGCTTCTATCCAGCTGTCCTGAGGTTTCGATCCACCTGTCCCGGGTTTTCTATCCATCTGTCCTAAGGTACCTATCCACCTTTCCCTGGGATTCAATCCGCCTGTCCTGAGGCTTCTCTCCAACTGTCCCGGGGTTTCTATTCACCTGCCCTGTGGTTTCTATCCACGTGTTCCTAGGTTTCTATCTACTTGTCCCGAGGTTTTTATCCACCTATTCCATGGTTTCTATCCACTTTTCCAAAGGTTTCTAACCAGCTATCCCGAGGTTTAAATCCACCTGTCCCTGTGTTTCTATCCACCTGTTCCAAATTATCTATGGATCTGTCACAGGTTTGCTGTCCAGCCATCCCAAAGTTTCTATCCATCTGTCCCAAGATTTCTATCCACCTGTCCAAAGGCTGCTATTCACTTGTCACGGGTTTACTATGCAACTGTCCGAGGTTTCTATCCAAATGTCCCGAGTTTTATAATCGCATCTCCATGGGTTTCTATCCACCGATCCCGAAGTTTCTATCACCTGTCCAATGCTTCTATCCACCTGTCCCAAGGTTTCTATACAAAGGTCCCGAGGTTCCTATCCAGCATTTCCGGGGTTTCCATCCACCTGTCCCGAGGTTTCTATCCTCCTGTCCCGAGGTTTGTATCGTCCTGTCCCGATGTGTCTATCCACCTGTCCTGAGGTTTCTATCCACATGTCCCGAGTTTTCTATCCATCTGTCTCAAGGTATCTATGCGCCTGTCCCTGGTTTCTATCCACCTGTCCTAAGGTATCTATCCACCTGTCCCATGGTTTCTATTCATCTATACTGAGGTTTCTATACAATTATCACAAGGTTTCTATCCATCAGTCCCGAGGTTTTATCCTCCTTTCCGTGCAATTCTATCCACCCGACCCAAAGTTTCTATTGACCTGTCCCAGGGTTTCTATCCACATATCCCAAGCTTTCTATCCACCTGTTACGAGGTTTATATCCACCTCTCCCGATGATTCTATCCACCTGTCCTGAGATTTCTATCCATGTGTTCCGAAGGTTCTTTCCACCTGTCCCGAGGTTTGTATCCACCTGTTCCAGGGTTTCTATCCACCTGTTCCAAGTTACCTCGCGATCTGTCACATGTTTGCTATCCAGCCACCCCAAAGTTTCTATCCACCTGTCCAAGATTTCTGTCCACCTGTCCCAAGGCTTATATCCACCTGTCATGGATTTACTATGCAACTGTCTGAGGTTTCTATCCAACTGTCCCGAGTTTTCTAACTTCCTCTCCATGAGTTTCTATTCACCGGTCCCGAGGTTTCTATCCACCTGTCCAATAATTCTATCCACCTGTCCCAAGGTTTCTATAAACCTGTCCCGAGGTTTCTATCTTCCTGTCCCTGGGTTTTTATCAGCTGGTCCTGAGGTTTCTATTCACCTGTCTGAATGTCTCTATCCACCTGTCCCGACGTTTGTATCCACCTGTCACGAGGATTCTATCCACCTGTCCCAAGGTTTCTATCCACCTTTCCCGAGGTTTCTATCTCATGTCCCTGGATTTCTATCCGCCTGTCATGAGTTTTGTCTCCAGCGGTCCCGGGGTTTCTATTCACCTCTCCTGAGGTTTCTATCCACCTGTCCCTGGGTTTCTATCCACCTTTTCCAAGTTATCTCTCGATCTGTCACATGTTTGCTATCCAGCCATCCCAAAGTTTCTATCCACCTCTCCCAAGATTTCTATCCACCTGTCCCAAGGCTTATATCCACCTGTCAGGGGTTTACTGTGCAACTGTCCAAGGTTTCTATCCACCTGTCCCAAGCTATCTAGCCGCCTCTCCATGGGTTTCTATCAGCCGATCCTCAGGTTTCTATCCAGCGTTTCTGTGGTTTCTATCCAACTGTCCCGAGTTTTTTATCCACCTGTCCCGAGGTGTCTATCCACCTGTCCTGAGGTTTCTGTCCACCTGTCCTGAGGTTTCTATCCACCTGACCCGAGTTTTCTATCTATCTGTCCCAAGGTATATCTCCGCCTACCCCTGGGTTTCTATCCACCTGATCCTGGGGTTCTATCCGTCTGTCCTGAGGCTTCTATCCAGCTGTCCTGAGGTTTCGATCCACCTGTCCCAGGTTTTCTATCCATCTGTCCTAAGGTACCTATCCACCTTTCCCTGGGATTCAATCCGCCTGTCCTGAGGCTTCTCTCCAGCTGTCCCGGGGTTTCTATTCACCTGCCCTGTGGTTTCTATCCACGTGTTCCTAGGTTTCTATCTACTTGTCCCGAGGTTTTTATCCACCTATTCCATGGTTTCTATCCACTTTTCCAAAGGTTTCTAACCAGCTATCCCGAGGTTTAAATCCACCTGTCCCTGTGTTTCTATCCACCTGTTCCATATTATCTATGGATCTGTCACAGGTTTGCTGTCCAGCCATCCCAAAGTTTCTATCCATCTGTCCCAAGATTTCTATCCACCTGTCCCAAGGCTGCTATTCACTTGTCACGGGTTTACTACGCAACTGTCCGAGGTTTCTATCCAAATGTCCCGAGTTTTATAATCGCATCTCCATGGGTTTCTATCCACCGATCCCGAAGTTTCTATCACCTGTCCAATGCTTCTATCCACCTGTCCCAAGGTTTCTATACAAAGGTCCCGAGGTTTCTATCCAGCATTTCCGGGGTTTCCATCCACCTGTCCCGAGGTTTCTATCCTCCTGTCCCGAGGTTTGTATCGTCCTGTCCCGATGTGTCTATCCACCTGTCCTGAGGTTTCTATCCACATGTCCCGAGTTTTATAATCGCATCTCCATGGGTTTCTATCCACCGATCCCGAAGTTTCTATCACCTGTCCAATGCTTCTATCCACCTGTCCCAAGGTTTCTATACAAAGGTCCCGAGGTTTCTATCCAGCATTTCCGGGGTTTCCATCCACCTGTCCCGAGGTTTCTATCCTCCTGTCCCGAGGTTTGTATCGTCCTGTCCCGATGTGTCTATCCACCTGTCCTGAGGTTTCTATCCACATGTCCCGAGTTTTCTATCCATCTGTCTCAAGGTATCTATGCGCCTGTCCCTGGTTTCTATCCACCTGTCCTAAGGTATCTATCCACCTGTCCCATGGTTTCTATTCATCTATACTGAGGTTTCTATACAATTATCACAAGGTTTCTATCCATCAGTCCCGAGGTTTTATCCTTCTTTCCGTGCAATTCTATCCACCCGACCCAAAGTTTCTATTGACCTGTCCCAGGGTTTCTATCCACATATCCCAAGCTTTCTATCCACCTGTTACGAGGTTTATATCCACCTCTCCCGATGATTCTATCCACCTGTCCTGAGATTTCTATCCATGTGTTCCGAAGGTTCTTTCCACCTGTCCCGAGGTTTGTATCCACCTGTTCCAGGGTTTCTATCCACCTGTTCCAAGTTACCTCGCGATCTGTCACATGTTTGCTATCCAGCCACCCCAAAGTTTCTATCCACCTGTCCAAGATTTCTGTCCACCTGTCCCAAGGCTTATATCCACCTGTCATGGATTTACTATGCAACTGTCTGAGGTTTCTATCCAACTGTCCCGAGTTTTCTAACTTCCTCCCCATGAGTTTCTATTCACCGGTCCCGAGGTTTCTATCCACCTGTCCAATAATTCTATCCACCTGTCCCAAGGTTTCTATAAACCTGTCCCGAGGTTTCTATCTTCCTGTCCCTGGGTTTTTATCAGCTGGTCCTGAGGTTTCTATTCACCTGTCTGAATGTCTCTATCCACCTGTCCCGACGTTTGTATCCACCTGTCACGAGGATTCTATCCACCTGTCCCAAGGTTTCTATCCACCTATCCCGAGGTTTCTATCTCATGTCCCTGGATTTCTATCCGCCTGTCATGAGTTTTGTCTCCAGCGGTCCCGGGGTTTCTATTCACCTCTCCTGAGGTTTCTATCCACCTGTCCCTGGGTTTCTATCCACCTGTTCCAAGTTATCTCTCGATCTGTCACATGTTTGCTATCCAGCCATCCCAAAGTTTCTATCCACCTCTCCCAAGATTTCTATCCACCTGTCCCAAGGCTTATATCCACCTGTCAGGGGTTTACTGTGCAACTGTCCAAGGTTTCTATCCACCTGTCCCAAGCTATCTAGCCCCCTCTCCATGGGTTTCTATCAGCCGATCCTCAGGTTTCTATCCAGCGTTTCTGTGGTTTCTATCCAACTGTCCCGAGTTTTTTATCCACCTGTCCCGAGGTGTCTATCCACCTGTCCTGAGGTTTCTGTCCACCTGTCCTGAGGTTTCTATCCACCTGACCCGAGTTTTCTATCCATCTGTCCCAAGGTATATCTCCGCCTACCCCTGGGTTTCTATCCACCTGTCCTGAGGTTTATATCCTGCTGTATCGTGGTTTCTATCCACCTGCCGCGAGATTTTTATCTGCCTGTCCACGGATTTCAATTGGACAGTCCCGAGGTTTCTAATCAACTGTCCCTCGGTTTCGATCTGCCTGTTCTGCAGTTTCTATCCATCTCTCTCTCTGGTTTCTATCTGCCTGTCCCAGGGTTTCTATCCACCTATCCCAAGTTGTTTATCCACTTGTCCTGAGCTCGCTATCCGCCTCTCCCTGGGATTCTATCCACCTGACCCAAAGGTTCTATCCACCTGTCCAAAGGTATCTATCCACCTGTCCCGAGATTTCTATTCCCCTGTCCTGAGATATCTGACCAACGGTCCCAGGGTTTTTGTCCACCTGTCCCGAGGTTTCTATCCACTTGTCCCGAGGTTTTTATCCACCTGTCCCGAGCTTTCTATCCACCTGTCCCGAGGTTTGTCTCCAACTCTCCCGAGGATTCTATGCAACTGTTCTGAGATTTCTATCCACGTGTTCCGAGGTTTCTATCCACCTGTCCCGAGGTTTGTCTCCACCTCTCCCGAGGATTCTATGCAACTGTTCTGAGATTTCTATCCACGTGTTCCGATGTTTCTATCCACCTGTCCCGATATTTCTATCAGCCAGTCCCAAGCAATCAATGCAACTGTCCGAGGCTTCTTATCCACCTTTCCAGAGGTTTCTATCCACCTGTCCCGGGTTTCTATCCACCTGTCCCTGGGAATCTATCCACATGTCCCTGGGTTCCTATCCACCTGTCCCGGGTTTCTATCCACCTGTCCCGGGTTTCTATCCACCTGTCCCGAGGTTTTTATCCTCCTGTCCCAAGGTTTCTATCTTCATGTCCCTGGGTTTTTATCAGCCGGTCCCGAGGTTTCTATCCAGCATTTCCAGGTTTTCCATCCGCCTGTCCTGAGGTTTGTATCATCCTGTCCCAAGGTGTCTATCCACCAGTCCCGAGGTTTCTATCCATCTGTCTCAAGGTATCTATGCGCCAGTCCCTGGTTTCTATCCACCTTTCCTGAGGTATCTATCCACCTGTCCCATGGTTTCTATCCATCTATCCTGAGGTTTCTATATAATTATCACAAGATTTCTATCCATCAGACCTGAGGTTTTATCCTTCTTTCCCTGGGATTCTATCCACCCGACCCCAATTTTCTATTCACTTGTCCCAGGATTACTATCCAACTGTCCCGAGATTTCTATCCACCAGTCCCAAGCTATGTATCCAACTGTTGCAGGGTTTTTATCTACCTGTCCCGAGGTTTCTATCCACCTGTCTGAAGGTCTCTATCCACCTGTCCCGAGGTTTGTATCCACCTGTTCCAGGGTTTCTATCCACGTTTCCAAAGGTTTCTATTCACCGATCCCGAGGTTTATATCCACCTGTTCCTGGGTTTCTATCCACCTGTTCCAAGTTAGCTCTCGATCTGTCACATGTTTGCTATCCAGCCATCCCAAAGTTTCTATCCACCTGTCCCAAGATTTCTATCCACCTCTCCCAAGGCTTATATCCAACTGTCTCGAGCTTTCTAACCGCCTCTCCTTGGCTTTCTATCCACCTGTCCCGAGATTTCTATCCGCCGGTCCCGAGCTATCTATCCAACTGTCCCAGGCTTCTTATCCACCTTTCCAGAGGTTTCTATCTACCTGTCCTGAGATTTCTATCCACTTGTCCCTGGGGTTCTATCTGCCTGTCGAGAGGCTTCTATCCAGCTGTCCGTGGATTTCTATCCGCCTGTCCCGAGGTTTTTATCTTGCTGTCCTGAGGTTTCAATCCACCCGTCCCAAATTTTCTATCCATCTGTCCCTATGTACCTATCCAGCTTTACCTGGGATTCAATCCACCTGTCCTGAGGCTTCTCTCCAGATGTCCAGAGGTTTCTATTCACCTGCCCTGTGGTTTCTATCCACGTGTTCTGAGGTTTCTATCTACCTGTCCAGAGGTTTGTATGCACCCATACCATGCTTTCTATCCACCTTTCCAAAGGTTTCTAACCAGCTATCCCGAGGTTTATATCCACCTGTCCCTGTGTTTCTATCCACCTGTTCCAATTTATCTATTGATCTGTCACAGGCTTGCTATCCAGCGATCCCAAGCTTTCTATCCACCTGTCCCAAGCTTTCTATCCACCTGTCCCAAGATTTCTATCCACCTGTCCCAAGATTTCTATCCACCTGTCCCAAGGCATCTATTCACTTGTGACGGGTTTACTATGCAACTGTCCGAGGTTTCTATCCACCTGTCCAATAATTCTATCCACCTGTCCCGAGGTTTCTATCTTCCTGTCCCTGGGTTTTTATCAGCTGGTCCTGAGGTTTCTATTCACCTGTCTGAAGGTCTCTATCTACCTGTCCCGACGTTTGTATCCACCTGTCACGGGTTTACTGTGCAACTGTCCGAGGTTTCTATCCACCTGTCCCAAGCTTTCTAACCGCCTCTCCATGGATTTCTATCAGCCGATCCTGAGGTTTCTATCCTGCATTTCTGGGGTTTCTATCCAACTGTCCCGAGTTTTCTATCCGCCTGTCCCGAGGTGTCTATCCACCTGTCCTGAGGTTTCTGTCCACCTGTCCTGAGGTTTCTATTCATCAGTCCCGAGGTTTTATCCTTCTTTCCCTGGGATTCTATCCACCCGACACCAATTTTCTATTCACCTGTCCCAGGATTACTATACAACTGTCCCGAGGTTTCTATCCGCCAGTCCCAAGCTATGTATCCAACTGTTGCAGGGTTTTTATCTACCTGTCCCAAGGTTTCTATCCACCTGTCTGAAGGTCTCTATCCACCTGTCCCGAGGTTTGTATCCACCTGTTCCAGGGTTTCTATCCACTTGTTCCAAGTGACCTCGCGATCTGTCACATGTTTGCTATCCAGCCATCCCAATGTTTCTATCCACCTGTCCAAGATTTCTGTCCACCTGTCCCAAGGCTTATATCCACCTGTCATGGATTTACTATGCAACTGTCTGAGGTTTCTATCCAACTGTCCCGAGTTTTCTAACATCCTCTCCATGAGTTTCTATTCACCGGTCCCGAGGTTTCTATCCACCTGTCCAATAATTCTATCCACCTGTCCCAAGGTTTCTATACACCTGTCCCGAGGTTTCTATCTTCCTGTCCCTGGGTTTTTATCAGCTGGTCCTGAGGTTTCTATTCACCTGTCTGAAGGTCTCTATCCACCTGTCCCGACGTTGTATCCACCTGTCCCGAGGATTCTATCCACCTGTCCAAGGTTTCTATCCACCTATCCCGAGGTTTCTATCTTCATGTCCCTGGGGTTCTCTCCGCCTGTCATGAGTTTTGTCTCCAGCGGTCCCGGGGTTTCTATTCACCTCTCCTGAGGTTTCTATCCACCTATCCCTGGGTTTCTATCCACCTGTTCCAAGTTATCTCTCGATCTGTCACATGTTTGCTATCCAGCCATCCCAAAGTTTCTATCCACCTCTCCCAAGATTTCTATCTACCTCTCCCAAGGCTTATATCCAACTGTCCCGAGCTTTCTAACTGCCTCTCCTTGGCTTCCTATCAGCCTGTCCCGATGTTTCTATCCACCTGTGCCAAGATTTCTATCCACCGATCCCGAGCTATCTATGCAACTGTCCCAGGCTTTTTATCCACCTTTCCAGAGGTTTCCATCTACCTGTCCTGAGGTTTCTATCCACCTGATCCTGGGGTTCTATCCGCCTGTCCTGAGGCTTCTATCCAGCTGTCCTGAGGTTTCTATCCACCTTTCCCTGGGATTCAATCCGCCTGTCCTGAGGCTTCTCTCCAGCTGTCCCGGGGTTTCTATTCACCTGCCCTGTGGCTTCTATCCACGTGTTCCTAGGTTTCTATCTACTTGTCCCGAGGTTTTTATCCACCTATTCCATGGTTTCTATCCACTTTTCCAAAGGTTTCTAACCAGCTAACCCGAGGTTTAAATCCACCTGTCCCTGTGTTTCTATCCACCTGTTCCAAATTATCTATGGATCTGTCACAGGTTTGCTGTCCAGCCATCCCAAAGTCTCTATCCATCTGTCCCAAGATTTCTATCCACCTGTCCCAAGGCTGCTAATCACTTGTCACGGGTTTACTATGCAACTGTCCGAGGTTTCTATCCAAATGTCCCGAGTTTTATAACCGCATCTCCATGGGTTTCTATCCACCGATCCCGAAGTTTCTATCACCTGTCCAATGCTTCTATCCACCTGTCCCAAGGTTTCTATACACCTGTCCCGAGGTTTCTATCTTCCTGTCCCTGGATTTTTATCAGCCGGTCCCGAGGTTTCTATCCAGCATTTCCGGGGTTTCCATCTACCTGTCCCGAGGTTTCTATCCTCCTGTCCCGAGGTTTGTATCGTCCTGTCCCGATGTGTCTATCCACCTGTCCTGAGGTTTCTATCCACATGTCCCGTGTTTTCTATCCATCTGTCTCAAGGTATCTATGCGCCTGTCCCTGGTTTCTATCCACCTGTCCTAAGGTATCTATCCACCTGTCCCATGGTTTCTATTCATCTATACTGAGGTTTCTATACAATTATCACAAGGTTTCTATCCATCAGTCCCGAGGTTTTATCCTTCTTTCCGTGCGATTCTATCCACCCGACCCAAAGTTTCTATTGACCTGTCCCAGGGTTTCTATCCACATATCCCAAGCTTTCTATCCACCTGTTACAAGGTTTATATCCACCTCTCCCGATGATTCTATCCACCTGTCCTGAGATTTCTATCCATGTGTTCCGAAGTTTCTTTCCACCTGTCCCGAGGTTTGTATCCACCTGTTCCAGGGTTTCTATCCACCTGTTCCAAGTTACCTCGCGATCTGTCACATGTTTGCTATCCAGCCACCCCAAAGTTTCTATCCACCTGTCCAAGATTTCTGTCCACCTGTCCCAAGGCTTATATCCACCTGTCATGGATTTACTATGCAACTGTCTGAGGTTTCTATCCAACTGTCCCGAGTTTTCTAACTTCCTCTCCATGAGTTTCTATTCACCGGTCCCGAGGTTTCTATCCACCTGTCCAATAATTCTATCCACCTGTCCCAAGGTTTCTATACACCTGTCCCGAGGTTTCTATCTTCCTGTCCCTGGGTTTTTATCAGCTGGTCCTGAGGTTTCTATTCACCTGTCTGAATGTCTCTATCTACCTGTCCCGACATTGTATCCACCTGTCCCGAGGATTCTATCCACCTGTCCCAAGGTTTCTATCCACCTTTCCCGAGGTTTCTATCTTCATGTCCCTGGATTTCTATCCGCCTGTCATGGGTTTTCTCTCCAGCAGTCCCGGAGTTTCTATTCACCTTTCCTGAGGTTTCTATCCACCTGTCCCTGGGTTTCTATCCACCTGTTCCAAGTTATCTCTCGATCTGTCACATGTTTGCTATCCAGCCATCCCAAAGTTTCTATCCACCTGTCCCAAGATTTCTATCCACCTGTCCCAAGGCTTATATCCACCTGTCACGGGTTTACTGTGCAACTGTCCGAGGTTTCTATCCACCTGTCCCAAGCTTTCTACCCGCCTCTCCATGGATTTCTATCAGCCGATCCTGAGGTTTCTATCCTGCATTTCTGCGGTTTCTATCCAACTGTCCCGAGTTTTCTATCTGCCTGTCCCGAGGTGCCTATCCACCTGTCCTGAGGTTTCTGTCCACCTGTCCTGAGGTTTCTATCCACCTGACCCGAGTTTTCTATCCATCTGTCCCAAGGTATATCTCCGCCTACCCCTGGGTTTCTATCCACCTGTCCTGAGGTTTATATCCTGCTGTATCGTGGTTTCTATCCACCTGCCCCGAGGTTTTTATCTGCCTGTCCACGGATTTCTATTGGACAGTCCCGAGGTTTCTAATCAACTGTCCCTCGGTTTCGATCTGCCTGTCCTGCAGTTTCTATCCATCTCTCTCTCTGGTTTCTATCTGCCTGTCCCAGGGTTTCTATCCACCTATCCCAAGTTGTTTTTCCACTTATCCTGAGCTCGCTATCCGCCTCTCCCTGGGATTCTATCCACCTGACCCAAAGGGTCTATCCACCTGTCCAAAGGTATCTATCCACCTGTCCCGAGATTTGTATTCCCCTGTCCTGAGCTATCTGACCAACGGTCCCAGGGTTTTTGTCCACCTGTCCCGAGGTTTCTATCCATATTTTCCAGGTTTCTATCCGCTTGTCCCTGGCCTTCTATCTGCCTGTCCCGCAGTTTCTATCCATCTATCTCTGGTTTCTGTCTGCCTTTCCCATGGTTGCATTTCACCTATCCCTCGATATCTCTTCACTGATCCCAAGGTGTTTATCTACCTGTCCTGAGCTTTCTATCCACCTGTCCCAAGGTTTGTCTCCACCTCTCCCGAGGATTCTATGCAACTGTTCTGAGATTCTATTGATGTGTTCCGAGGTTTCTATCCACCTGTCCCGAGGTTTGTATCCACCTGTTCCAGGGTTTCTGTCCACCTGTTCCAAGTTACTTGTCGATCTGTCACATGTTTGCTATCCAGCCATCCCAAATTTTCTATCCACCGGTCCAAGATTTCTATCCATCTGTCCCAAGGCTTATATCCACCTGTCACGGATTTACTATGCAACTGTCTGAGGTTTCTATCCAACTGTCCCGAATTTTCTAATCACCTCTCCATGGGTTTCTAACCACCTGTCCCAAGATTTCTACCCACCTTTCCAATGCTTCTATCCACCTTTCCCAACGTTTCTAAACGCCTGTCCCGAGGTTTCTATCTTCCTGTCCCTGGGTTTTAATCAGCTGGTCCCGAGGTTTCTATTCACCTGTCCCGATGTTTCTATCCACCTGTGCCTGGGATTCTATCCGCCTGTCCTGAGGCTTCTATCCAGCTGTCCCTGGGTTTCTATCCACCTGTCCCAAGGTTTCTATCCATCTGTCTGCGGGTTTCTATCCGCCTGTCCCGAGGTTTTTATCCTCCTGTCCTCAGGTTTCAATCCACCCATCCTGAGTTTTCTATCCATCTGTCCCAAGGGACCTATTCACCTTTCCCTGGGATTCAATCCGCCTGTCCTGAGGCTTCTCTCCAGCTGTCCTGGGGTTTCTATTCACCTGCCCTGTGGTTTCTAACCACGTGTTCCGAGGTTTCTATCTACCTGTCCCGAGGTTTGCATCCACCTATTCCATGCTTTCTATCCACCTTTCCAAAAGTTTCTATCCAGCTATCCCGAGGTTTATATCCACCTGTCCGTGGGTTTCTACCCACCTGTCCCGGGGATTCAATCCAACTGTCCCGAAGTTTTTATCCATAAGTCTTGAGGTTTCTATCCACATGTCCCAAGGTATCTATCAACGTGTCCTGGCTTTCTATCCACCTGTCTCGAGGTTTCTATCCACAAGTCCCGAGGTTTGTATCCACCTGTTCCAAGGTTTCCATCCACCTTTCCAAAATTTTCTATCCAGCTATCCCAAGGTTTCAATCCACCTGCCCCTGGGTTTCTATCCATCTGGTCCAAATTATCTATCGTTATGTCACAGGTTTGCTAACCAACCATCTCAAAGTTTCTATCCACCTGTCACAAGGTTTCTATCCACCTGTCCCGATGTTTCTATTTTCCTGTCCCTGGGTTTCTATCCTCCTGTCATGCGGTTTCTCTCCAGCAGTCCCGGGGTTTCTTTTCACCTGTCCTGAGGTTTCTATCCACCTGTCCCTGGGTTTCTATCCACATGTTCCAAGTTATCTCTCGATCTGTCACATGTTTGCTCCCCAGCCATCCCAAAGTTTCTATCCACCTGTCCCAAGATTTCTATTCAACTGTCCCAGGGCTTATATCAACCTGTCACGGGTTTACTATGCAACTGTCCAAGGTTTCTATCCACCTGTCCCAAGGTTTCTCTACACCTGTCCCGAGGTTTCTATCTTCCTGTCCCTGGGTTTTTATCAGCCGATCCCGAGGTTTCTATCCAGCATTTCCGAGGTTTCTATCCAACTGTCCCGAGTTTTCTATCCGCCTGTCCCGAAGTGTCTATCCACCTGTCCTGATCTTTCTATCCACCTGTCCTGAGGTTCCTATCCACCTGACCCGAGTTTTCTATCCATCTGTCGCAAGGTATCTATGCGCCTGTCCCTGGTTTCTATCCACCTGTCCTGAGGTTTCTATCCACTTGTCCCGAGTTTGCATCCACCTCTCCCGAGGATTCTATCCACCCTCCCTGGGTTTCTATCCACCTGTTCTAAGTTATCTTTCGATCTGTCACAGGTTTATAATCCAACCATCCCAAAGTTTCTATCCACCTGTCCCAAGGCTTATATCCATCTGTCACAGGTTTATTATCCAACTCTCCAAGGTTTCTTTCCACCTGTCCTGAGCTTTCTAACCGCCTCTCCTTGTCTTCCTATCTGCCTGTCCCGATGTTTCTATCCACCTGTCCCGAGGCTTATATCCATCTGTCACAGGTTTATTATCCAACTCTCCAAGGTTTCTTTCCACCTGTCCTGAGCTTTCTAACCGCCTCTCCTTGTCTTCCTATCTGCCTGTCCCGATGTTTCTATCCACCTGTCCCGAGATTTCTATCCGCCGGTTCCGAGCTATCTATTCAACTGTCCCAGGCTTTTTATGCACCCTTCCAGAGGTTTCTATCTACCTGTCCTGAGGTTTCTATCCACCTGTCCCTGGGATTCAATCCACCTGTCCTGAGGCTTCTCTCAGCTGTCCTGGGGTTTCTATTCACCTGCACTGTGGTTTCTGTCCACGTGTTCTGAGGTTTCTATCTACCTGTCCCGAGGTTTGCATCCACCTATTCCATGCTTTCTATCCACCTTTCCAAAGGTTTCTATCCAGCTATCCCTGGGTTTCTATCCGCCTGTCCCTGGGTGTCTATCCACCTGTCCCGAGGATTCTATCCACCTGTCCTGATGTTTTTATCCATAAGTCTCGAAGTTTCTATCCACATGTCCCAAGGTATCTATCAACGAGTCCCGGCTTTTTATCCACCTGTCCCGAGGTTTCTATCCACAAGTCCCGAGGTTTTTATCCACCTGTTCCAGGGTTTCCATCCACCTTTCCAAAATTTTCTATCCAGCTATCCCAAGGTTTCTATCCACCTGCCCCTGGGTTTCTATCCATCTGGTCCAAATTATCTATCGTTATGTCACAGGTTTGCTAACCAACCATCTCAAAGTTTCTATCCACCTGTCACAAGGTTTCTATCCACCTGTCCCGATGTTTCTATCTTCCTGTCCCTGGGTTTCTATCCGCCTGTCATGCGGTTTCTCTCCAGCGGTCCCAGGGTTTCTATTCACCTGTCCTGAGGTTTCTATCCACCTGTCCCTGGGTTTCTATCCACCTGTTCCAAGTTACCTCTCGATCTGTCACATGTTTGCTATCCAGCCATCCCAAAGTTTCTATCCACCTGTCCAAGATTTCTATCCACCTGTCCCAAGGCTTATGTCCACCTGTCACGGGTTTACTATGCAACTGTCTGAGGTTTCTATCCAACTGTCCCGAGTTTTCTAACCACCTCTCCATGGGTTTCTAACCACCGGTCCCGAGGTTTCTATCCACCTTTCCAATGCTTCTATCCACCTGTCCCAAGGTTTGTAAACACCTGTCCCGTGGTTTCTATCTTCCTGTCCCTGGGTTTTAATCAGCTGGTCCCGAGGTTTCTATTCACCTGTCCCGAGGTTTGTATCCACCTGTCCCCAGGATTCTATCCACCTGTCCCCAGTTTTCGATCCACCTGTCCCGAGGTTTCTATCTTCCTGTCCCTGGGTTTCTATCCACCTGTCATGAGGTTTCTCTCCAGCAGTCCCGGGGTTTCTATTCACCTGTCCCGAGGTTTGTAAACACCTGTCCCGAGGTTTCTATCTTCCTGTCCCTGGGTTTTAATCAGCTGGTCCCAAGATTTCTATCCACCTGTCCCAGGGCTTATATCCACCTGTCACGGGTTTACTATGCAACTGTCCAAGGTTTCTATCCACCTGTCCCGAGGTTTCTATCTTCCTGTCCCTGGGTTTTTATCAGCCGATCCCAAGGTTTCTATCCAGCATTTCCGAGGTTTCTATCCGCCTGTCCCGAAGTGTCTATCCACCTGTCCTGATCTTTCTATCCACCTGTCCTGAGGTTCCTATCCACCTGACCCGGGTTTTCTATCCATCTGTCACAAGGTATCTATATGCCTGTCCCTGGTTTCTATCCACCTGTCCTGAGGTTTCTATCCAGCTTTCCCCTGGTTTCTATCCACCTTTCCTGAGGTATCTATCCACCTGTCCTGAGGTTTCTGTACACGTATCCCAAGGTTTCTATCCATCAGTCCCGAGGTTTTATCCTTCTTTCCCTGGGATTCTATCCACCCGATCCCAATTTTCTATTCACCTGTCCCAGGATTTCTATCCAACTGTCCCGAGATTTCTATCCGCCAGTCCCGAGCTATCTATCCAACTGTCGCAGGGTATTTATCTACCTGTCCCGAGGTTTCTATCTTCTTGTCCCTGGGTTTTAATCAGCTGGTCCCGAGGTTTCTATTCACCTGTCCCGAGCTTTGTATCCACCTGTCCCCAGTTTCGATCCACCTGTCCCGAGGTTTCTATCTTCCTGTCCCTGGGTTTCTCTCCGCCTGTCATGAGGTTTCTCTCCAGCGGTCCCAGGGTTTCTATTCACCTGTCCCGAGGTTTCTATCCACAAGTCCCGAGGTTTCTATCCACCTGTTCCAGGGTTTCTATCCACCTTTCCAAAGGTTTCTATCCAGATATCCCGAGGTTCCTATCCACCTGTCCCTGAGTTTCTATCCACCTGTCCCAAGGTTTCTATCCATCTTTCCCAGGTTTCTATCCGCTTGTCTCTGAGTTTCTATCAGCCTGTCCCGAGGTTTCTATCCACTTGTCCCGAGGTTTGCATCCACCTCTCCCGAGGTTTCTATCCACCATCCCTGGGTTTCTATCCACTTGTTCCAAGTTATCTCTCGATCTGTCACATGTTTGCTATCCAGCCATCCCAAAGTTTCTATCCACCTCTCCCAAGATTTCTATCTACCTCTCCCAAGGCTTATATCCAACTGTCCCGAGCTTTCTAACTGCCTCTCCTTGGCTTCCTATCAGCCTGTCCCGATGTTTCTATCCACCTGTGCCAAGATTTCTATCCACCGATCCCGAGCTATCTATGCAACTGTCCCAGGCTTTTTATCCACCTTTCCAGAGGTTTCCATCTACCTGTCCTGGGGTTTCTATCCACCTGATCCTGGGGTTCTATCCGCCTGTCCTGAGGCTTCTATCCAGCTGTCCTGAGGTTTCTATCCACCTTTCCCTGGGATTCAATCCGCCTGTCCTGAGGCTTCTCTCCAGCTGTCCCGGGGTTTCTATTCACCTGCCCTGTGGCTTCTATCCACGTGTTCCTAGGTTTCTATCTACTTGTCCCGAGGTTTTTATCCACCTATTCCATGGTTTCTATCCACTTTTCCAAAGGTTTCTAACCAGCTAACCCGAGGTTTAAATCCACCTGTCCCTGTGTTTCTATCCACCTGTTCCAAATTATCTATGGATCTGTCACAGGTTTGCTGTCCAGCCATCCCAAAGTCTCTATCCATCTGTCCCAAGATTTCTATCCACCTGTCCCAAGGCTGCTAATCACTTGTCACGGGTTTACTATGCAACTGTCCGAGGTTTCTATCCAAATGTCCCGAGTTTTATAACCGCATCTCCATGGGTTTCTATCCACCGATCCCGAAGTTTCTATCACCTGTCCAATGCTTCTATCCACCTGTCCCAAGGTTTCTATACACCTGTCCCGAGGTTTCTATCTTCCTGTCCCTGGATTTTTATCAGCCGGTCCCGAGGTTTCTATCCAGCATTTCCGGGGTTTCCATCTACCTGTCCCGAGGTTTCTATCCTCCTGTCCCGAGGTTTGTATCGTCCTGTCCCGATGTGTCTATCCACCTGTCCTGAGGTTTCTATCCACATGTCCCGTGTTTTCTATCCATCTGTCTCAAGGTATCTATGCGCCTGTCCCTGGTTTCTATCCACCTGTCCTAAGGTATCTATCCACCTGTCCCATGGTTTCTATTCATCTATACTGAGGTTTCTATACAATTATCACAAGGTTTCTATCCATCAGTCCCGAGGTTTTATCCTTCTTTCCGTGCGATTCTATCCACCCGACCCAAAGTTTCTATTGACCTGTCCCAGGGTTTCTATCCACATATCCCAAGCTTTCTATCCACCTGTTACAAGGTTTATATCCACCTCTCCCGATGATTCTATCCACCTGTCCTGAGATTTCTATCCATGTGTTCCGAAGTTTCTTTCCACCTGTCCCGAGGTTTGTATCCACCTGTTCCAGGGTTTCTATCCACCTGTTCCAAGTTACCTCGCGATCTGTCACATGTTTGCTATCCAGCCACCCCAAAGTTTCTATCCACCTGTCCAAGATTTCTGTCCACCTGTCCCAAGGCTTATATCCACCTGTCATGGATTTACTATGCAACTGTCTGAGGTTTCTATCCAACTGTCCCGAGTTTTCTAACTTCCTCTCCATGAGTTTCTATTCACCGGTCCCGAGGTTTCTATCCACCTGTCCAATAATTCTATCCACCTGTCCCAAGGTTTCTATACACCTGTCCCGAGGTTTCTATCTTCCTGTCCCTGGGTTTTTATCAGCTGGTCCTGAGGTTTCTATTCACCTGTCTGAATGTCTCTATCTACCTGTCCCGACATTGTATCCACCTGTCCCGAGGATTCTATCCACCTGTCCCAAGGTTTCTATCCACCTTTCCCGAGGTTTCTATCTTCATGTCCCTGGATTTCTATCCGCCTGTCATGGGTTTTCTCTCCAGCAGTCCCGGAGTTTCTATTCACCTTTCCTGAGGTTTCTATCCACCTGTCCCTGGGTTTCTATCCACCTGTTCCAAGTTATCTCTCGATCTGTCACATGTTTGCTATCCAGCCATCCCAAAGTTTCTATCCACCTGTCCCAAGATTTCTATCCACCTGTCCCAAGGCTTATATCCACCTGTCACGGGTTTACTGTGCAACTGTCCGAGGTTTCTATCCACCTGTCCCAAGCTTTCTACCCGCCTCTCCATGGATTTCTATCAGCCGATCCTGAGGTTTCTATCCTGCATTTCTGCGGTTTCTATCCAACTGTCCCGAGTTTTCTATCTGCCTGTCCCGAGGTGCCTATCCACCTGTCCTGAGGTTTCTGTCCACCTGTCCTGAGGTTTCTATCCACCTGACCCGAGTTTTCTATCCATCTGTCCCAAGGTATATCTCCGCCTACCCCTGGGTTTCTATCCACCTGTCCTGAGGTTTATATCCTGCTGTATCGTGGTTTCTATCCACCTGCCCCGAGGTTTTTATCTGCCTGTCCACGGATTTCTATTGGACAGTCCCGAGGTTTCTAATCAACTGTCCCTCGGTTTCGATCTGCCTGTCCTGCAGTTTCTATCCATCTCTCTCTCTGGTTTCTATCTGCCTGTCCCAGGGTTTCTATCCACCTATCCCAAGTTGTTTTTCCACTTATCCTGAGCTCGCTATCCGCCTCTCCCTGGGATTCTATCCACCTGACCCAAAGGGTCTATCCACCTGTCCAAAGGTATCTATCCACCTGTCCCGAGATTTGTATTCCCCTGTCCTGAGCTATCTGACCAACGGTCCCAGGGTTTTTGTCCACCTGTCCCGAGGTTTCTATCCATATTTTCCAGGTTTCTATCCGCTTGTCCCTGGCCTTCTATCTGCCTGTCCCGCAGTTTCTATCCATCTATCTCTGGTTTCTGTCTGCCTTTCCCATGGTTGCATTTCACCTATCCCTCGATATCTCTTCACTGATCCCAAGGTGTTTATCTACCTGTCCTGAGCTTTCTATCCACCTGTCCCAAGGTTTGTCTCCACCTCTCCCGAGGATTCTATGCAACTGTTCTGAGATTCTATTGATGTGTTCCGAGGTTTCTATCCACCTGTCCCGAGGTTTGTATCCACCTGTTCCAGGGTTTCTGTCCACCTGTTCCAAGTTACTTGTCGATCTGTCACATGTTTGCTATCCAGCCATCCCAAATTTTCTATCCACCGGTCCAAGATTTCTATCCATCTGTCCCAAGGCTTATATCCACCTGTCACGGATTTACTATGCAACTGTCTGAGGTTTCTATCCAACTGTCCCGAATTTTCTAATCACCTCTCCATGGGTTTCTAACCACCTGTCCCAAGATTTCTATCCACCTTTCCAATGCTTCTATCCACCTTTCCCAACGTTTCTAAACGCCTGTCCCGAGGTTTCTATCTTCCTGTCCCTGGGTTTTAATCAGCTGGTCCCGAGGTTTCTATTCACCTGTCCCGATGTTTCTATCCACCTGTGCCTGGGATTCTATCCGCCTGTCCTGAGGCTTCTATCCAGCTGTCCCTGGGTTTCTATCCACCTGTCCCAAGGTTTCTATCCATCTGTCTGCGGGTTTCTATCCGCCTGTCCCGAGGTTTTTATCCTCCTGTCCTCAGGTTTCAATCCACCCATCCTGAGTTTTCTATCCATCTGTCCCAAGGGACCTATTCACCTTTCCCTGGGATTCAATCCGCCTGTCCTGAGGCTTCTCTCCAGCTGTCCTGGGGTTTCTATTCACCTGCCCTGTGGTTTCTAACCACGTGTTCCGAGGTTTCTATCTACCTGTCCCGAGGTTTGCATCCACCTATTCCATGCTTTCTATCCACCTTTCCAAAAGTTTCTATCCAGCTATCCCGAGGTTTATATCCACCTGTCCGTGGGTTTCTACCCACCTGTCCCGGGGATTCAATCCAACTGTCCCGAAGTTTTTATCCATAAGTCTTGAGGTTTCTATCCACATGTCCCAAGGTATCTATCAACGTGTCCTGGCTTTCTATCCACCTGTCTCGAGGTTTCTATCCACAAGTCCCGAGGTTTGTATCCACCTGTTCCAAGGTTTCCATCCACCTTTCCAAAATTTTCTATCCAGCTATCCCAAGGTTTCAATCCACCTGCCCCTGGGTTTCTATCCATCTGGTCCAAATTATCTATCGTTATGTCACAGGTTTGCTAACCAACCATCTCAAAGTTTCTATCCACCTGTCACAAGGTTTCTATCCACCTGTCCCGATGTTTCTATTTTCCTGTCCCTGGGTTTCTATCCTCCTGTCATGCGGTTTCTCTCCAGCAGTCCCGGGGTTTCTTTTCACCTGTCCTGAGGTTTCTATCCACCTGTCCCTGGGTTTCTATCCACATGTTCCAAGTTATCTCTCGATCTGTCACATGTTTGCTCCCCAGCCATCCCAAAGTTTCTATCCACCTGTCCCAAGATTTCTATTCAACTGTCCCAGGGCTTATATCAACCTGTCACGGGTTTACTATGCAACTGTCCAAGGTTTCTATCCACCTGTCCCAAGGTTTCTCTACACCTGTCCCGAGGTTTCTATCTTCCTGTCCCTGGGTTTTTATCAGCCGATCCCGAGGTTTCTATCCAGCATTTCCGAGGTTTCTATCCAACTGTCCCGAGTTTTCTATCCGCCTGTCCCGAAGTGTCTATCCACCTGTCCTGATCTTTCTATCCACCTGTCCTGAGGTTCCTATCCACCTGACCCGAGTTTTCTATCCATCTGTCGCAAGGTATCTATGCGCCTGTCCCTGGTTTCTATCCACCTGTCCTGAGGTTTCTATCCACTTGTCCCGAGTTTGCATCCACCTCTCCCGAGGATTCTATCCACCCTCCCTGGGTTTCTATCCACCTGTTCTAAGTTATCTTTCGATCTGTCACAGGTTTATAATCCAACCATCCCAAAGTTTCTATCCACCTGTCCCAAGGCTTATATCCATCTGTCACAGGTTTATTATCCAACTCTCCAAGGTTTCTTTCCACCTGTCCTGAGCTTTCTAACCGCCTCTCCTTGTCTTCCTATCTGCCTGTCCCGATGTTTCTATCCACCTGTCCCGAGGCTTATATCCATCTGTCACAGGTTTATTATCCAACTCTCCAAGGTTTCTTTCCACCTGTCCTGAGCTTTCTAACCGCCTCTCCTTGTCTTCCTATCTGCCTGTCCCGATGTTTCTATCCACCTGTCCCGAGATTTCTATCCGCCGGTTCCGAGCTATCTATTCAACTGTCCCAGGCTTTTTATGCACCCTTCCAGAGGTTTCTATCTACCTGTCCTGAGGTTTCTATCCACCTGTCCCTGGGATTCAATCCACCTGTCCTGAGGCTTCTCTCAGCTGTCCTGGGGTTTCTATTCACCTGCACTGTGGTTTCTGTCCACGTGTTCTGAGGTTTCTATCTACCTGTCCCGAGGTTTGCATCCACCTATTCCATGCTTTCTATCCACCTTTCCAAAGGTTTCTATCCAGCTATCCCTGGGTTTCTATCCGCCTGTCCCTGGGTGTCTATCCACCTGTCCCGAGGATTCTATCCACCTGTCCTGATGTTTTTATCCATAAGTCTCGAAGTTTCTATCCACATGTCCCAAGGTATCTATCAACGAGTCCCGGCTTTTTATCCACCTGTCCCGAGGTTTCTATCCACAAGTCCCGAGGTTTTTATCCACCTGTTCCAGGGTTTCCATCCACCTTTCCAAAATTTTCTATCCAGCTATCCCAAGGTTTCTATCCACCTGCCCCTGGGTTTCTATCCATCTGGTCCAAATTATCTATCGTTATGTCACAGGTTTGCTAACCAACCATCTCAAAGTTTCTATCCACCTGTCACAAGGTTTCTATCCACCTGTCCCGATGTTTCTATCTTCCTGTCCCTGGGTTTCTATCCGCCTGTCATGCGGTTTCTCTCCAGCGGTCCCAGGGTTTCTATTCACCTGTCCTGAGGTTTCTATCCACCTGTCCCTGGGTTTCTATCCACCTGTTCCAAGTTACCTCTCGATCTGTCACATGTTTGCTATCCAGCCATCCCAAAGTTTCTATCCACCTGTCCAAGATTTCTATCCACCTGTCCCAAGGCTTATGTCCACCTGTCACGGGTTTACTATGCAACTGTCTGAGGTTTCTATCCAACTGTCCCGAGTTTTCTAACCACCTCTCCATGGGTTTCTAACCACCGGTCCCGAGGTTTCTATCCACCTTTCCAATGCTTCTATCCACCTGTCCCAAGGTTTGTAAACACCTGTCCCGTGGTTTCTATCTTCCTGTCCCTGGGTTTTAATCAGCTGGTCCCGAGGTTTCTATTCACCTGTCCCGAGGTTTGTATCCACCTGTCCCCAGGATTCTATCCACCTGTCCCCAGTTTTCGATCCACCTGTCCCGAGGTTTCTATCTTCCTGTCCCTGGGTTTCTATCCACCTGTCATGAGGTTTCTCTCCAGCAGTCCCGGGGTTTCTATTCACCTGTCCCGAGGTTTGTAAACACCTGTCCCGAGGTTTCTATCTTCCTGTCCCTGGGTTTTAATCAGCTGGTCCCAAGATTTCTATCCACCTGTCCCAGGGCTTATATCCACCTGTCACGGGTTTACTATGCAACTGTCCAAGGTTTCTATCCACCTGTCCCGAGGTTTCTATCTTCCTGTCCCTGGGTTTTTATCAGCCGATCCCAAGGTTTCTATCCAGCATTTCCGAGGTTTCTATCCGCCTGTCCCGAAGTGTCTATCCACCTGTCCTGATCTTTCTATCCACCTGTCCTGAGGTTCCTATCCACCTGACCCGGGTTTTCTATCCATCTGTCACAAGGTATCTATATGCCTGTCCCTGGTTTCTATCCACCTGTCCTGAGGTTTCTATCCAGCTTTCCCCTGGTTTCTATCCACCTTTCCTGAGGTATCTATCCACCTGTCCTGAGGTTTCTGTACACGTATCCCAAGGTTTCTATCCATCAGTCCCGAGGTTTTATCCTTCTTTCCCTGGGATTCTATCCACCCGATCCCAATTTTCTATTCACCTGTCCCAGGATTTCTATCCAACTGTCCCGAGATTTCTATCCGCCAGTCCCGAGCTATCTATCCAACTGTCGCAGGGTATTTATCTACCTGTCCCGAGGTTTCTATCTTCTTGTCCCTGGGTTTTAATCAGCTGGTCCCGAGGTTTCTATTCACCTGTCCCGAGCTTTGTATCCACCTGTCCCCAGTTTCGATCCACCTGTCCCGAGGTTTCTATCTTCCTGTCCCTGGGTTTCTCTCCGCCTGTCATGAGGTTTCTCTCCAGCGGTCCCAGGGTTTCTATTCACCTGTCCCGAGGTTTCTATCCACAAGTCCCGAGGTTTCTATCCACCTGTTCCAGGGTTTCTATCCACCTTTCCAAAGGTTTCTATCCAGATATCCCGAGGTTCCTATCCACCTGTCCCTGAGTTTCTATCCACCTGTCCCAAGGTTTCTATCCATCTTTCCCAGGTTTCTATCCGCTTGTCTCTGAGTTTCTATCAGCCTGTCCCGAGGTTTCTATCCACTTGTCCCGAGGTTTGCATCCACCTCTCCCGAGGTTTCTATCCACCATCCCTGGGTTTCTATCCACTTGTTCCAAGTTATCTTTCGATCTGTCACAGGTTTCCTATCCAACCATCCCAAAGTTTCTATCCACCTGTCCCAAGGCTTATATCCATCTGTCACAGGTTTACTATCCAACTGTCCGAGGTTTCTTTCCACCTGTCCTGAGCTTTCTAACTGCCTCTCCCTGGCTTCCTATCTGCCTGTCCCGATCTTTCTATCCACCTGGCCCGAGATTTCTATCCGCCGGTCCCGAGCTATCTATCCAACTGTCCCACGCTTTTTATGCACCTTTCCAGAGGTTTCTATCCACCTGTCCCGATGTTTCTATCCACCTGTGCCTGGGATTCTATCCGCCTGTCCTGAGGCTTCTATCCAGCTGTCCCTGGGTTTCTATCCACCTGTCCCAAGGTTTCTATCCATCTGTCTGCGGGTTTCTATCCGCCTGTCCTGAGGTTTTTATCCTCCTGTCCTGAGGTTTCAATCCACCCATCCTGAGTTTTCTATCCATCTGTCCCAAGGGACCTATTCACCTTTCCCTGGGATTCAATCCGCCTGTCCTGAGGCTTCTCTCCAGCTGTCCTGGGGTTTCTATTCACCTGCCCTGTGGTTTCTAACCACGTGTTCCGAGGTTTCTATCTACCTGTCCCGAGGTTTGCATCCACCTATTCCATGCTTTCTATCCACCTTTCCAAAAGTTTCTATCCAGCTATCCCGAGGTTTATATCCACCTGTCCGTGGGTTTCTACCCACCTGTCCCGGGGATTCAATCCAACTGTCCCGAAGTTTTTATCCATAAGTCTTGAGGTTTCTATCCACATGTCCCAAGGTATCTATCAACGTGTCCTGGCTTTCTATCCACCTGTCTCGAGGTTTCTATCCACAAGTCCCGAGGTTTGTATCCACCTGTTCCAAGGTTTCCATCCACCTTTCCAAAATTTTCTATCCAGCTATCCCAAGGTTTCAATCCACCTGCCCCTGGGTTTCTATCCATCTGGTCGAAATTATCTATCGTTATGTCACAGGTTTGCTAACCAACCATCTCAAAGTTTCTATCCACCTGTCACAAGGTTTCTATCCACCTGTCCCGATGTTTCTATTTTCCTGTCCCTGGGTTTCTATCCTCCTGTCATGCGGTTTCTCTCCAGCAGTCCCGGGGTTTCTTTTCACCTGTCCTGAGGTTTCTATCCACCTGTCCCTGGGTTTCTATCCACATGTTCCAAGTTATCTCTTGATCTGTCACATGTTTGCTCCCCAGCCATCCCAAAGTTTCTATCCACCTGTCCCAAGATATCTATTCAACTGTCCCAGGGCTTATATCCACCTGTCACGGGTTTACTATGCAACTGTCCAAGGTTTCTATCCACCTGTCCCAAGGTTTCTCTACACCTGTCCCGAGGTTTCTATCTTCCTGTCCCTGGGTTTTTATCAGCCGATCCCGAGGTTTCTATCCAGCATTTCCGAGGTTTCTATCCAACTGTCCCGAGTTTTCTATCCGCCTGTCCCGAAGTGTCTATCCACCTGTCCTGATCTTTCTATCCACCTGCCCTGAGGTTCCTATCCACCTGACCCGAGTTTTCTATCCATCTGTCACAAGGTATCTATGTGCCTGTCCCTGGTTTCTATCCACCTGTCCTGAGGTTTCTATCCAGCTTTCCCCTGGTTTCTATCCACCTTTCCTGAGGTATCTATCCACCTGTCCTGAGGTTTCTGTACACGTATCCCAAGGTTTCTATCCATCAGTCCCGAGGTTTTATCCTTCTTTCCCTGGGATTCTATCCACCCGATCCCAATTTTCTATTCACCTGTCCCAGGATTTCTATCCAACTGTCCCGAGATTTCTATCCGCCAGTCCCGAGCTATCTATCCAACTGTCGCAGGGTATTTATCTACCTGTCCCGAGGTTTCTATCTTCTTGTCCCTGGGTTTTAATCAGCTGGTCCCGAGGTTTCTATTCACCTGTCCCGAGCTTTGTATCCACCTGTCCCCAGTTTTCGATCCACCTGTCCCGAGGTTTCTATCTTCCTGTCCCTGGGTTTCTCTCCGCCTGTCATGAGGTTTCTCTCCAGCGGTCCCAGGGTTTCTATTCACCTGTCCCGAGGTTTCTATCCACAAGTCCCGAGGTTTCTATCCACCTGTTCCAGGGTTTCTATCCACCTTTCCAAAGGTTTCTATCCAGATATCCCGAGGTTCCTATCCACCTGTCCCTGAGTTTCTATCAGCCTGTCCCGAGGTTTCTATCCACTTGTCCCGAGGTTTGCATCCACCTCTCCCGAGGTTTCTATCCACCATCCCTGGGTTTCTATCCACTTGTTCCAAGTTATCTTTCAATCTGTCACAGGTTTCCTATCCAACCATCCCAAAGTTTCTATCCACCTGTCCCAAGGCTTATATCCATCTGTCACAGGTTTACTATCCAACTGTCCGAGGTTTCTTTCCACCTGTCCTGAGCTTTCTAACTGCCTCTCCCTGGCTTCCTATCTGCCTGTCCCGATCTTTCTATCCACCTGGCCCGAGATTTCTATCCGCCGGTCCCGAGCTATCTATCCAACTGTCCCACGCTTTTTATGCACCTTTCCAGAGGTTTCTATCCACCTGTCCCGATGTTTCTATCCACCTGTGCCTGGGATTCTATCCGCCTGTCCTGAGGCTTCTATCCAGCTGTCCCTGGGTTTCTATCCACCTGTCCCAAGGTTTCTATCCATCTGTCTGCGGGTTTCTATCCGCCTGTCCCGAGGTTTTTATCCTCCTGTCCTGAGGTTTCAATCCACCCATCCTGAGTTTTCTATCCATCTGTCCCAAGGGACCTATTCACCTTTCCCTGGGATTCAATCCGCCTGTCCTGAGGCTTCTCTCCAGCTGTCCTGGGGTTTCTATTCACCTGCCCTGTGGTTTCTAACCACGTGTTCCGAGGTTTCTATCTACCTGTCCCGAGGTTTGCATCCACTTATTCCATGCTTTCTATCCACCTTTCCAAAAGTTTCTATCCAGCTATCCCGAGGTTTATATCCACCTGTCCGTGGGTTTCTACCCACCTGTCCTGGGGATTCAATCCAACTGTCCCGAAGTTTTTATCCATAAGTCTTGAGGTTTCTATCCACATGTCCCAAGGTATCTATCAACGTGTCCTGGCTTTCTATCCACCTGTCTCGAGGTTTCTATCCACAAGTCCCGAGGTTTGTATCCACCTGTTCCAAGGTTTCCATCCACCTTTCCAAAATTTTCTATCCAGCTATCCCAAGGTTTCAATCCACCTGCCCCTGGGTTTCTATCCATCTGGTCGAAATTATCTATCGTTATGTCACAGGTTTGCTAACCAACCATCTCAAAGTTTCTATCCACCTGTCACAAGGTTTCTATCCACCTGTCCCGATGTTTCTATTTTCCTGTCCCTGGGTTTCTATCCTCCTGTCATGCGGTTTCTCTCCAGCAGTCCCGGGGTTTCTTTTCACCTGTCCTGAGGTTTCTATCCACCTGTCCCTGGGTTTCTATCCACATGTTCCAAGTTATCTCTCGATCTGTCACATGTTTGCTCCCCAGCCATCCCAAAGTTTCTATCCACCTGTCCCAAGATTTCTATTCAACTGTCCCAGGGCTTATATCCACCTGTCACGGGTTTACTATGCAACTGTCCAAGGTTTCTATCCACCTGTCCCAAGGTTTCTCTACACCTGTCCCGAGGTTTCTATCTTCCTGTCCCTGGGTTTTTATCAGCCGATCCCGAGGTTTCTATCCAGCATTTCCGAGGTTTCTATCCAACTGTCCCGAGTTTTCTATCCGCCTGTCCCGAAGTGTCTATCCACCTGTCCTGATCTTTCTATCCACCTGTCCTGAGGTTCCTATCCACCTGACCCGAGTTTTCTATCCATCTGTCGCAAGGTATCTATGCGCCTGTCCCTGGTTTCTATCCACCTGTCCTGAGGTTTCTATCCACTTGTCCCGAGTTTGCATCCACCTCTCCCGAGGATTCTATCCACCCTCCCTGGGTTTCTATCCACCTGTTCTAAGTTATCTTTCGATCTGTCACAGGTTTATAATCCAAACATCCCAAAGTTTCTATCCACCTGTCCCAATGCTTATATCCATCTGTCACAGGTTTATTATCCAACTCTCCAAGGTTTCTTTCCACCTGTCCTGAGCTTTCTAACCGCCTCTCCTTGTCTTCCTATCTGCCTGTCCCGATGTTTCTATCCACCTGTCCCGAGATTTCTATCCGCCGGTCCCGAGCTATCTATTCAACTGTCCCAGGCTTTTTATGCACCTTTCCAGAGGTTTCTATCTACCTGTCCTGAGGTTTCTATCCACCTGTCCCTGGGATTCTATCCACCTGTCCTGAGGCTTCTATCCAGCTGTCCCTGGGTTTCTTTCCACCTGTCCCAAGGTTTCGATCTGTCTGTCCGTGGGTTTCTATCCGCCTGTCCCGAGTTTTTTAACCTCCTGTCCTGAGCTTTCAATCCACCCGTCCCGGGTTTTCTATCCATCTGTCCCAAAGTACCTATCCACCTTTCCCTGGGATTCAATCCACCTGTCCTGAGGCTTCTCTCAGCTGTCCTGGGGTTTCTATTCACCTGCACTGTGGTTTCTGTCCACGTGTTCTGAGGTTTCTATCTACCTGTCCCGAGGTTTGCATCCACCTATTCCATGCTTTCTATCCACCTTTCCAAAGGTTTCTATCCAGCTATCCCTGGGTTTCTATCCGCCTGTCCCTGGGTGTCTATCCACCTGTCCCGAGGATTCTATCCACCTGTCCTGATGTTTTTATCCATAAGTCTCGAAGTTTCTATCCACATGTCCCAAGGTATCTATCAATGTGTCCCGGCTTTTTATCCACCTGTCTCGAGGTTTCTATCCACAAGTCCCGAGGTTTTTATCCACCTGTTCCAGGGTTTCCATCCACCTTTCCAAAATTTTCTATCCAGCTATCCCAAGGTTTCTATCCACCTGCCCCTGGGTTTCTATCCATCTGGTCCAAATTATCTATCGTTATGTCACAGGTTTGCTAACCAACCATCTCAAAGTTTCTATCCACCTGTCACAAGGTTTCTATCCACCTGTCCCGAGGTTTCTATCTTCCTGTCCCTGGGTTTCTATCCGCCTGTCATGCGGTTTCTCTCCAGCGGTCCCAGGGTTTCTATTCACCTGTCCTGAGGTTTCTATCCACCTGTCCCTGGGTTTCTATCCACCTGTTCCAAGTTACCTCTCGATCTGTCACATGTTTGCTATCCAGCCATCCCAAAGTTTCTATCCACCTGTCCAAGATTTCTATCCACCTGTCCCAAGGCTTATGTCCACCTGTCACGGGTTTACTATGCAACTGTCTGAGGTTTCTATCCAACTGTCCCGAGTTTTCTAACCACCTCTCCATGGGTTTCTAACCACCGGTCCCGAGGTTTCTATCCACCTTTCCAATGCTTCTATCCACCTGTCCCAAGGTTTGTAAACACCTGTCCCGTGGTTTCTATCTTCCTTTCCCTGGGTTTTAATCAGCTGGTCCCGAGGTTTCTATTCACCTGTCCCGAGGTTTGTATCCACCTGTCCCCAGGATTCTATCCACCTGTCCCCAGTTTTCGATCCACCTGTCCCGAGGTTTCTATCTTCCTGTCCCTGGGTTTCTATCCACCTGTCATGAGGTTTCTCTCCAGCAGTCCCGGGGTTTCTATTCACCTGTCCCGAGGTTTGTAAACACCTGTCCCGAGGTTTCTATCTTCCTGTCCCTGGGTTTTAATCAGCTGGTCCCAAGATTTCTATCCACCTGTCCCAGGGCTTATATCCACCTGTCACGGGTTTACTATGCAACTGTCCAAGGTTTCTATCCTCCTGTCCTGAGGTTTCTATCTTCCTGTCCCTGGGTTTTTATCAGCCGATCCCAAGGTTTCTATCCAGCATTTCCGAGGTTTCTATCCGCCTGTCCCGAAGTGTCTATCCACCTGTCCTGATCTTTCTATCCACCTGCCCTGAGGTTCCTATCCACCTGACCCGAGTTTTCTATCCATCTGTCACAAGGTATCTATGTGCCTGTCCCTGGTTTCTATCCACCTGTCCTGAGGTTTCTATCCAGCTTTCCCCTGGTTTCTATCCACCTTTCCTGAGGTATCTATCCACCTGTCCTGAGGTTTCTGTACACGTATCCCAAGGTTTCTATCCATCAGTCCCGAGGTTTTATCCTTCTTTCCCTGGGATTCTATCCACCCGATCCCAATTTTCTATTCACCTGTCCCAGGATTTCTATCCAACTGTCCCGAGATTTCTATCCGCCAGTCCCGAGCTATCTATCCAACTGTCGCAGGGTATTTATCTACCTGTCCCGAGGTTTCTATCTTCTTGTCCCTGGGTTTTAATCAGCTGGTCCCGAGGTTTCTATTCACCTGTCCCGAGCTTTGTATCCACCTGTCCCCAGTTTTCGATCCACCTGTCCCGAGGTTTCTATCTTCCTGTCCCTGGGTTTCTCTCCGCCTGTCATGAGGTTTCTCTCCAGCGGTCCCAGGGTTTCTATTCACCTGTCCCGAGGTTTCTATCCACAAGTCCCGAGGTTTCTATCCACCTGTTCCAGGGTTTCTATCCACCTTTCCAAAGGTTTCTATCCAGATATCCCGAGGTTCCTATCCACCTGTCCCTGAGTTTCTATCAGCCTGTCCCGAGGTTTCTATCCACTTGTCCCGAGGTTTGCATCCACCTCTCCCGAGGTTTCTATCCACCATCCCTGGGTTTCTATCCACTTGTTCCAAGTTATCTTTCAATCTGTCACAGGTTTCCTATCCAACCATCCCAAAGTTTCTATCCACCTGTCCCAAGGCTTATATCCATCTGTCACAGGTTTACTATCCAACTGTCCGAGGTTTCTTTCCACCTGTCCTGAGCTTTCTAACTGCCTCTCCCTGGCTTCCTATCTGCCTGTCCCGATCTTTCTATCCACCTGGCCCGAGATTTCTATCCGCCGGTCCCGAGCTATCTATCCAACTGTCCCACGCTTTTTATGCACCTTTCCAGAGGTTTCTATCCACCTGTCCCGATGTTTCTATCCACCTGTGCCTGGGATTCTATCCGCCTGTCCTGAGGCTTCTATCCAGCTGTCCCTGGGTTTCTATCCACCTGTCCCAAGGTTTCTATCCATCTGTCTGCGGGTTTCTATCCGCCTGTCCCGAGGTTTTTATCCTCCTGTCCTGAGGTTTCAATCCACCCATCCTGAGTTTTCTATCCATCTGTCCCAAGGGACCTATTCACCTTTCCCTGGGATTCAATCCGCCTGTCCTGAGGCTTCTCTCCAGCTGTCCTGGGGTTTCTATTCACCTGCCCTGTGGTTTCTAACCACGTGTTCCGAGGTTTCTATCTACCTGTCCCGAGGTTTGCATCCACTTATTCCATGCTTTCTATCCACCTTTCCAAAAGTTTCTATCCAGCTATCCCGAGGTTTATATCCACCTGTCCGTGGGTTTCTACCCACCTGTCCTGGGGATTCAATCCAACTGTCCCGAAGTTTTTATCCATAAGTCTTGAGGTTTCTATCCACATGTCCCAAGGTATCTATCAACGTGTCCTGGCTTTCTATCCACCTGTCTCGAGGTTTCTATCCACAAGTCCCGAGGTTTGTATCCACCTGTTCCAAGGTTTCCATCCACCTTTCCAAAATTTTCTATCCAGCTATCCCAAGGTTTCAATCCACCTGCCCCTGGGTTTCTATCCATCTGGTCGAAATTATCTATCGTTATGTCACAGGTTTGCTAACCAACCATCTCAAAGTTTCTATCCACCTGTCACAAGGTTTCTATCCACCTGTCCCGATGTTTCTATTTTCCTGTCCCTGGGTTTCTATCCTCCTGTCATGCGGTTTCTCTCCAGCAGTCCCGGGGTTTCTTTTCACCTGTCCTGAGGTTTCTATCCACCTGTCCCTGGGTTTCTATCCACATGTTCCAAGTTATCTCTCGATCTGTCACATGTTTGCTCCCCAGCCATCCCAAAGTTTCTATCCACCTGTCCCAAGATTTCTATTCAACTGTCCCAGGGCTTATATCCACCTGTCACGGGTTTACTATGCAACTGTCCAAGGTTTCTATCCACCTGTCCCAAGGTTTCTCTACACCTGTCCCGAGGTTTCTATCTTCCTGTCCCTGGGTTTTTATCAGCCGATCCCGAGGTTTCTATCCAGCATTTCCGAGGTTTCTATCCAACTGTCCCGAGTTTTCTATCCGCCTGTCCCGAAGTGTCTATCCACCTGTCCTGATCTTTCTATCCACCTGTCCTGAGGTTCCTATCCACCTGACCCGAGTTTTCTATCCATCTGTCGCAAGGTATCTATGCGCCTGTCCCTGGTTTCTATCCACCTGTCCTGAGGTTTCTATCCACTTGTCCCGAGTTTGCATCCACCTCTCCCGAGGATTCTATCCACCCTCCCTGGGTTTCTATCCACCTGTTCTAAGTTATCTTTCGATCTGTCACAGGTTTATAATCCAAACATCCCAAAGTTTCTATCCACCTGTCCCAATGCTTATATCCATCTGTCACAGGTTTATTATCCAACTCTCCAAGGTTTCTTTCCACCTGTCCTGAGCTTTCTAACCGCCTCTCCTTGTCTTCCTATCTGCCTGTCCCGATGTTTCTATCCACCTGTCCCGAGATTTCTATCCGCCGGTCCCGAGCTATCTATTCAACTGTCCCAGGCTTTTTATGCACCTTTCCAGAGGTTTCTATCTACCTGTCCTGAGGTTTCTATCCACCTGTCCCTGGGATTCTATCCACCTGTCCTGAGGCTTCTATCCAGCTGTCCCTGGGTTTCTTTCCACCTGTCCCAAGGTTTCGATCTGTCTGTCCGTGGGTTTCTATCCGCCTGTCCCGAGTTTTTTAACCTCCTGTCCTGAGCTTTCAATCCACCCGTCCCGGGTTTTCTATCCATCTGTCCCAAAGTACCTATCCACCTTTCCCTGGGATTCAATCCACCTGTCCTGAGGCTTCTCTCAGCTGTCCTGGGGTTTCTATTCACCTGCACTGTGGTTTCTGTCCACGTGTTCTGAGGTTTCTATCTACCTGTCCCGAGGTTTGCATCCACCTATTCCATGCTTTCTATCCACCTTTCCAAAGGTTTCTATCCAGCTATCCCTGGGTTTCTATCCGCCTGTCCCTGGGTGTCTATCCACCTGTCCCGAGGATTCTATCCACCTGTCCTGATGTTTTTATCCATAAGTCTCGAAGTTTCTATCCACATGTCCCAAGGTATCTATCAATGTGTCCCGGCTTTTTATCCACCTGTCTCGAGGTTTCTATCCACAAGTCCCGAGGTTTTTATCCACCTGTTCCAGGGTTTCCATCCACCTTTCCAAAATTTTCTATCCAGCTATCCCAAGGTTTCTATCCACCTGCCCCTGGGTTTCTATCCATCTGGTCCAAATTATCTATCGTTATGTCACAGGTTTGCTAACCAACCATCTCAAAGTTTCTATCCACCTGTCACAAGGTTTCTATCCACCTGTCCCGAGGTTTCTATCTTCCTGTCCCTGGGTTTCTATCCGCCTGTCATGCGGTTTCTCTCCAGCGGTCCCAGGGTTTCTATTCACCTGTCCTGAGGTTTCTATCCACCTGTCCCTGGGTTTCTATCCACCTGTTCCAAGTTACCTCTCGATCTGTCACATGTTTGCTATCCAGCCATCCCAAAGTTTCTATCCACCTGTCCAAGATTTCTATCCACCTGTCCCAAGGCTTATGTCCACCTGTCACGGGTTTACTATGCAACTGTCTGAGGTTTCTATCCAACTGTCCCGAGTTTTCTAACCACCTCTCCATGGGTTTCTAACCACCGGTCCCGAGGTTTCTATCCACCTTTCCAATGCTTCTATCCACCTGTCCCAAGGTTTGTAAACACCTGTCCCGTGGTTTCTATCTTCCTTTCCCTGGGTTTTAATCAGCTGGTCCCGAGGTTTCTATTCACCTGTCCCGAGGTTTGTATCCACCTGTCCCCAGGATTCTATCCACCTGTCCCCAGTTTTCGATCCACCTGTCCCGAGGTTTCTATCTTCCTGTCCCTGGGTTTCTATCCACCTGTCATGAGGTTTCTCTCCAGCAGTCCCGGGGTTTCTATTCACCTGTCCCGAGGTTTGTAAACACCTGTCCCGAGGTTTCTATCTTCCTGTCCCTGGGTTTTAATCAGCTGGTCCCAAGATTTCTATCCACCTGTCCCAGGGCTTATATCCACCTGTCACGGGTTTACTATGCAACTGTCCAAGGTTTCTATCCTCCTGTCCTGAGGTTTCTATCTTCCTGTCCCTGGGTTTTTATCAGCCGATCCCAAGGTTTCTATCCAGCATTTCCGAGGTTTCTATCCGCCTGTCCCGAAGTGTCTATCCACCTGTCCTGATCTTTCTATCCACCTGTCCTGAGGTTCCTATCCACCTGACCCGGGTTTTCTAACCATCTGTCACAAGGTATCTATGTGCCTGTCCCTGGTTTCTATCCACCTGTCCTGAGGTTTCTATCCAGCTTTCCCCTGGTTTCTATCCACCTTTCCTGAGGTATCTATCCACCTGTCCTGAGGTTTCTGTACACGTATCCCAAGGTTTCTATCCATCAGTCCCGAGGTTTTATCCTTCTTTCCCTGGGATTCTATCCACCCGATCCCAATTTTCTATTCACCTGTCCCAGGATTTCTATCCAACTGTCCCGAGATTTCTATCCGCCAGTCCCGAGCTATCTATCCAACTGTCGCAGGGTATTTATCTACCTGTCCCGAGGTTTCTATCTTCTTGTCCCTGGGTTTTAATCAGCTGGTCCCGAGGTTTCTATTCACCTGTCCCGAGCTTTGTATCCACCTGTCCCCAGTTTTCGATCCACCTGTCCCGAGGTTTCTATCTTCCTGTCCCTGGGTTTCTCTCCGCCTGTCATGAGGTTTCTCTCCAGCGGTCCCAGGGTTTCTATTCACCTGTCCCGAGGTTTCTATCCACAAGTCCCGAGGTTTCTATCCACCTGTTCCAGGGTTTCTATCCACCTTTCCAAAGGTTTCTATCCATCTTTCCCAGGTTTCTATCCGCTTGTCTCTGAGTTTCTATCAGCCTGTCCCGAGGTTTCTATCCACTTGTCCCGAGGTTTGCATCCACCTCTCCCGAGGTTTCTATCCACCATCCCTGGGTTTCTATCCACTTGTTCCAAGTTATCTTTCGATCTGTCACAGGTTTCCTATCCAACCATCCCAAAGTTTCTATCCACCTGTCCCAAGGCTTATATCCATCTGTCACAGGTTTACTATCCAACTGTCCGAGGTTTCTTTCCACCTGTCCTGAGCTTTCTAACTGCCTCTCCCTGGCTTCCTATCTGCCTGTCCCGATCTTTCTATCCACCTGGCCCGAGATTTCTATCCGCCGGTCCCGAGCTATCTATCCAACTGTCCCACGCTTTTTATGCACCTTTCCAGAGGTTTCTATCCACCTGTCCCGATGTTTCTATCCACCTGTGCCTGGGATTCTATCCGCCTGTCCTGAGGCTTCTATCCAGCTGTCCCTGGGTTTCTATCCACCTGTCCCAAGGTTTCTATCCATCTGTCTGCGGGTTTCTATCCGCCTGTCCCGAGGTTTTTATCCTCCTGTCCTGAGGCTTCTATCCAGCTGTCCCTGGGTTTCTATCCACCTGTCCCAAGGTTTCTATCCATCTGTCTGCGGGTTTCTATCCACCTGTCCCGAGGTTTTTATCCTCCTGTCCTGAGGTTTCAATCCACCCATCCTGAGTTTTCTATCCATCTGTCCCAAGGGACCTATTCACCTTTCCCTGGGATTCAATCCGCCTGTCCTGAGGCTTCTCTCCAGCTGTCCTGGGGTTTCTATTCACCTGCCCTGTGGTTTCTAACCACGTGTTCCGAGGTTTCTATCTACCTGTCCCGAGGTTTGCATCCACCTATTCCATGCTTTCTATCCACCTTTCCAAAAGTTTCTATCCAGCTATCCCGAGGTTTATATCCACCTGTCCGTGGGTTTCTACCCACCTGTCCCGGGGATTCAATCCAACTGTCCCGAAGTTTTTATCCATAAGTCTTGAGGTTTCTATCCACATGTCCCAAGGTATCTATCAATGTGTCCCGGCTTTTTATCCACCTGTCTCGAGGTTTCTATCCACAAGTCCCGAGGTTTTTATCCACCTGTTCCAGGGTTTCCATCCACCTTTCCAAAATTTTCTATCCAGCTATCCCAAGGTTTCTATCCACCTGCCCCTGGGTTTCTATCCATCTGGTCCAAATTATCTATCGTTATGTCACAGGTTTGCTAACCAACCATCTCAAAGTTTCTATCCACCTGTCACAAGGTTTCTATCCACCTGTCCCGAGGTTTCTATCTTCCTGTCCCTGGGTTTCTATCCGCCTGTCATGCGGTTTCTCTCCAGCGGTCCCAGGGTTTCTATTCACCTGTCCTGAGGTTTCTATCCACCTGTCCCTGGGTTTCTATCCACCTGTTCCAAGTTACCTCTCGATCTGTCACATGTTTGCTATCCAGCCATCCCAAAGTTTCTATCCACCTGTCCAAGATTTCTATCCACCTGTCCCAAGGCTTATGTCCACCTGTCACGGGTTTACTATGCAACTGTCTGAGGTTTCTATCCAACTGTCCCGAGTTTTCTAACCACCTCTCCATGGGTTTCTAACCACCGGTCCCGAGGTTTCTATCCACCTTTCCAATGCTTCTATCCACCTGTCCCAAGGTTTGTAAACACCTGTCCCGTGGTTTCTATCTTCCTGTCCCTGGGTTTTAATCAGCTGGTCCCGAGGTTTCTATTCACCTGTCCCGAGCTTTGTATCCACCTGTCCCCAGTTTTCGATCCACCTGTCCCGAGGTTTCTATCTTCCTGTCCCTGGGTTTCTCTCCGCCTGCAATGAGGTTTCTCTCCAGCGGTCCCAGGGTTTCTATTCACCCATCCCGAGGTTTGTATCCACCTGTCCCCAGGATTCTATCCACCTGTCCCCAGTTTTCGATCCACCTGTCCCGAGGTTTCTATCTTCCTGTCCCTGGGTTTCTATCCACCTGTCATGAGGTTTCTCTCCAGCAGTCCCGGGGTTTCTATTCACCTGTCCCGAGGTTTGTAAACACCTGTCCCGAGGTTTCTATCTTCCTGTCCCTGGGTTTTAATCAGCTGGTCCCAAGATTTCTATCCACCTGTCCCTGAGTTTCTATCCACCTGTCCCAAGGTTTCTATCCATCTTTCCCAGGTTTCTATCCGCTTGTCTCTGGGTTTCTATCAGCCTGTCCCGAGGTTTCTATCCACTTGTCCCGAGGTTTGCATCCACCTCTCCCGAGGTTTCTATCCACCCTCCCTGGGTTTCTATCCACTTGTTCCAAGTTATCTTTCGATCTGTCACAGGTTTCCTATCCAACCATCCCAAAGTTTCTATCCACCTGTCCCAAGGCTTATATCCATCTGTCACAGGTTTACTATCCAACTGTCCGAGGTTTCTTTCCACCTGTCCTGAGCTTTCTAACTGCCTCTCCCTGGCTTCCTATCTGCCTGTCCCGATCTTTCTATCCACCTGGCCCGAGATTTCTATCCGCCGGTCCCGAGCTATCTATCCAACTGTCCCACGCTTTTTATGCACCTTTCCAGAGGTTTCTATCCACCTGTCCCGATGTTTCTATCCACCTGTGCCTGGGATTCTATCCGCCTGTCCTGAGGCTTCTATCCAGCTGTCCCTGGGTTTCTATCCACCTGTCCCAAGGTTTCTATCCATCTGTCTGCGGGTTTCTATCCGCCTGTCCCGAGGTTTTTATCCTCCTGTCCTCAGGTTTCAATCCACCCATCCTGAGTTTTCTTTCCATCTGTCCCAAGGGACCTATTCACCTTTCCCTGGGATTCAATCCGCCTGTCCTGAGGCTTCTCTCCAGCTGTCCTGGGGTTTCTATTCACCTGCCCTGTGGTTTCTAACCACGTGTTCCGAGGTTTCTATCTACCTGTCCCGAGGTTTGCATCCACCTATTCCATGCTTTCTATCCACCTTTCCAAAAGTTTCTATCCAGCTATCCCGAGGTTTATATCCACCTGTCCGTGGGTTTCTACCCACCTGTCCCGGGGATTCAATCCAACTGTCCCGAGGTTTTTATCCATAAGTCTTGAGGTTTCTATCCACATGTCCCAAGGTATCTATCAACGTGTCCTGGCTTTCTATCCACCTGTCTCGAGGTTTCTATCCACAAGTCCCGAGGTTTGTATCCACCTGTTCCAAGGTTTCCATCCACCTTTCCAAAATTTTCTATCCAGCTATCCCAAGGTTTCAATCCACCTGCCCCTGGGTTTCTATCCATCTGGTCGAAATTATCTATCGTTATGTCACAGGTTTGCTAACCAACCATCTCAAAGTTTCTATCCACCTGTCACAAGGTTTCTATCCACCTGTCCCGATGTTTCTATTTTCCTGTCCCTGGGTTTCTATCCTCCTGTCATGCAGTTTCTCTCCAGCAGTCCCGGGGTTTCTTTTCACCTGTCCTGAGGTTTCTATCCACCTGTCCCTGGGTTTTTATCCACATGTTCCAATTTTTCTCTCGATCTGTCACATGTTTGCTCCCCAGCCATCCCAAAGTTTCTATCCACCTGTCCCAAGATTTCTATTCAACTGTCCCAGGGCTTATATCCACCTGTCACGGGTTTACTATGCAACTGGCCAAGGTTTCTATCCACCTGTCCCAAGGTTTCTCTACACCTGTCCCGAGGTTTCTATCTTCCTGTCCCTGGGTTTTTATCAGCCGATCCCGAGGTTTCTATCCAGCATTTCCGAGGTTTCTATCCAACTGTCCCGAGTTTTCTATCCGCCTGTCCCGAAGTGTCTATCCACCTGTCCTGATCTTTCTATCCACCTGTCCTGAGGTTCCTATCCACCTGACCCGAGTTTTCTATCCATCTGTCGCAAGGTATCTATGCGCCTGTCCCTGGTTTCTATCCACCTGTCCTGAGGTTTCTATCCACTTGTCCCGAGTTTGCATCCACCTCTCCCGAGGATTCTATCCACCCTCCCTGGGTTTCTATCCACCTGTTCTAAGTTATCTTTCGATCTGTCACAGGTTTATAATCCAACCATCCCAAAGTTTCTATCAACCTGTCCCAAGGCTTATATCCATCTGTCACAGGTTTATTATCCAACTCTCCAAGGTTTCTTTCCACCTGTCCTGAGCTTTCTAACCGCCTCTCCTTGTCTTCCTATCTGCCTGTCCCGATGTTTCTATCCACCTGTCCCGAGATTTCTATCCGCCGGTCCCGAGCTATCTATTCAACTGTCCCAGGCTTTTTATGCACCTTTCCAGAGGTTTCTATCTACCTGTCCTGAGGTTTCTATCCACCTGTCCCTGGGATTCTATCCACCTGTCCTGAGGCTTCTATCCAGCTGTCCCTGGGTTTCTATCCACCTGTCCCAAGGTTTCTATCTGTCTGTCCGTGGGTTTCTATCCGCCTGTCCCGAGGTTTTTAACCTCCTGTCCTGAGCTTTCAATCCACCCGTCCCGGGTTTTCTATCCATCTGTCCCAAAGTACCTATCCACCTTTCCCTGGGATTCAATCCACCTGTCCTGAGGCTTCTCTCAGCTGTCCTGGGGTTTCTATTCACCTGCACTGTGGTTTCTGTCCACGTGTTCTGAGGTTTCTATCTACCTGTCCCGAGGTTTGCATCCACCTATTCCATGCTTTCTATCCACCTTTCCAAAGGTTTCTATCCAGCTATCCCTGGGTTTCTATCCGCCTGTCCCTGGGTGTCTATCCACCTGTCCCAAGGATTCTATCCACCTGTCCTGATGTTTTTATCCATAAGTCTCGAAGTTTCTATCCACATGTCCCAAGGTATCTATCAATGTGTCCCGGCTTTTTATCCACCTGTCTCGAGGTTTCTATCCACAAGTCCCGAGGTTTTTATCCACCTGTTCCAGGGTTTCCATCCACCTTTCCAAAATTTTCTATCCAGCTATCCCAAGGTTTCTATCCACCTGCCCCTGGGTTTCTATCCATCTGGTCCAAATTATCTATCGTTATGTCACAGGTTTGCTAACCAACCATCTCAAAGTTTCTATCCACCTGTCACAAGGTTTCTATCCACCTGTCCCGAGGTTTCTATCTTCCTGTCCCTGGGTTTCTATCCGCCTGTCATGCGGTTTCTCTCCAGCGGTCCCAGGGTTTCTATTCACCTGTCCTGAGGTTTCTATCCACCTGTCCCTGGGTTTCTATCCACCTGTTCCAAGTTACCTCTCGATCTGTCACATGTTTGCTATCCAGCCATCCCAAAGTTTCTATCCACCTGTCCAAGATTTCTATCCACCTGTCCCAAGGCTTATGTCCACCTGTCACGGGTTTACTATGCAACTGTCTGAGGTTTCTATCCAACTGTCCCGAGTTTTCTAACCACCTCTCCATGGGTTTCTAACCACCGGTCCCAAGGTTTCTATCCACCTTTCCAATGCTTCTATCCACCTGTCCCAAGGTTTGTAAACACCTGTCCCGTGGTTTCTATCTTCCTGTCCCTGGGTTTTAATCAGCTGGTCCCGAGGTTTCTATTCACCTGTCCCGAGCTTTGTATCCACCTGTCCCCAGTTTTCGATCCACCTGTCCCGAGGTTTCTATCTTCCTGTCCCTGGGTTTCTCTCCGCCTGCAATGAGGTTTCTCTCCAGCGGTCCCAGGGTTTCTATTCACCCATCCCGAGGTTTGTATCCACCTGTCCCCAGGATTCTATCCACCTGTCCCCAGTTTTCGATCCACCTGTCCCGAGGTTTCTATCTTCCTGTCCCTGGGTTTCTATCCACCTGTCATGAGGTTTCTCTCCAGCAGTCCCGGGGTTTCTATTCACCTGTCCCGAGGTTTGTAAACACCTGTCCCGAGGTTTCTATCTTCCTGTACCTGGGTTTTAATCAGCTGGTCCCAAGATTTCTATCCACCTGTCCCAGGGCTTATATCCACCTGTCACGGGTTTACTATGCAACTGTCCAAGGTTTCTATCCACCTGTCCCGAGGTTTCTATCTTCCTGTCCCTGGGTTTTTATCAGCCGATCCCAAGGTTTCTATCCAGCATTTCCGAGGTTTCTATCCGCCTGACCCGAAGTGTCTATCCACCTGTCCTGATCTTTCTATCCACCTGTCCTGAGGTTCCTATCCACCTGACCCGGGTTTTCTATCCATCTGTCACAAGGTATCTATGTGCCTGTCCCTGGTTTCTATCCACCTGTCCTGAGGTTTCTATCCAGCTTTCCCCTGGTTTCTATCCACCTTTCCTGAGGTATCTATCCACCTGTCCTGAGGTTTCTGTACACGTATCCCAAGGTTTCTATCCATCAGTCCCGAGGTTTTATCCTTCTTTCCCTGGGATTCTATCCACCCGATCCCAATTTTCTATTCACCTGTCCCAGGATTTCTATCCAACTGTCCCGAGATTTCTATCCGCCAGTCCCGAGCTATCTATCCAACTGTCGCAGGGTATTTATCTACCTGTCCCGAGGTTTCTATCTTCTTGTCCCTGGGTTTTAATCAGCTGGTCCCGAGGTTTCTATTCACCTGTCCCGAGCTTTGTATCCACCTGTCCCCAGTTTTCGATCCACCTGTCCCGAGGTTTCTATCTTCCTGTCCCTGGGTTTCTCTCCGCCTGTCATGAGGTTTCTCTCCAGCGGTCCCAGGGTTTCTATTCACCTGTCCCGAGGTTTCTATCCACAAGTCCCGAGGTTTCTATCCACCTGTTCCAGGGTTTCTATCCACCTTTCCAAAGGTTTCTATCCAGATATCTCGAGGTTCCTATCCACCTGTCCCTGAGTTTCTATCCACCTGTCCCAAGGTTTCTATCCATCTTTCCCAGGTTTCTATCCGCTTGTCTCCGAGTTTCTATCAGCCTGTCCCGAGGTTTCTATCCACTTGTCCCGAGGTTTGCATCCACCTCTCCCGAGGTTTCTATCCACCGTCCCTGGGTTTCTATCCACTTGTTCCAAGTTATCTTTCGATCTGTCACAGGTTTCCTATCCAACCATCCCAAAGTTTCTATCCACCTGTCCCAAGGCTTATATCCATCTGTCACAGGTTTACTATCCAACTGTCCGAGGTTTCTTTCCACCTGTCCTGAGCTTTCTAACTGCCTCTCCCTGGCTTCCTATCTGCCTGTCCCGATCTTTCTATCCACCTGGCCCGAGATTTCTATCCGCCGGTCCCGAGCTATCTATCCAACTGTCCCACGCTTTTTATGCACCTTTCCAGAGGTTTCTATCCACCTGTCCCGATGTTTCTATCCACCTGTGCCTGGGATTCTATCCGCCTGTCCTGAGGCTTCTATCCAGCTGTCCTGGGGTTTCTATTCACCTGCCCTGTGGTTTCTAACCACGTGTTCCGAGGTTTCTATCTACTTGTCCCGAGGTTTGCATCCACCTATTCCATGCTTTCTATCCACCTTTCCAAAAGTTTCTATCCAGCTATCCCGAGGTTTATATCCACCTGTCCGTGGGTTTCTACCCACCTGTCCCGGGGATTCAATCCAACTGTCCCGAAGTTTTTATCCATAAGTCTTGAGGTTTCTATCCACATGTCCCAAGGTATCTATCAATGTGTCCTGGCTTTCTATCCACCTGTCTCGAGGTTTCTATCCACAAGTCCCGAGGTTTGTATCCACCTGTTCCAAGGTTTCCATCCACCTTTCCAAAATTTTCTATCCAGCTATCCCAAGGTTTCAATCCACCTGCCCCTGGGTTTCTATCCATCTGGTCGAAATTATCTATCGTTATGTCACAGGTTTGCTAACCAACCATCTCAAAGTTTCTATCCACCTGTCACAAGGTTTCTATCCACCTGTCCCGATGTTTCTATTTTCCTGTCCCTGGGTTTCTATCCTCCTGTCATGCGGTTTCTCTCCAGCAGTCCCGGGGTTTCTTTTCACCTGTCCTGAGGTTTCTATCCACCTGTCCCTGGGTTTCTATCCACATGTTCCAAGTTATCTCTCGATCTGTCACATGTTTGCTCCCCAGCCATCCCAAAGTTTCTATCCACCTGTCCCAAGATTTCTATTCAACTGTCCCAGGGCTTATATCCACCTGTCACGGGTTTACTATGCAACTGTCCAAGGTTTCTATCCACCTGTCCCAAGGTTTCTCTACACCTGTCCCGAGGTTTCTATCTTCCTGTCCCTGGGTTTTTATCAGCCGATCCCGAGGTTTCTATCCAGCATTTCCGAGGTTTCTATCCAACTGTCCCGAGTTTTCTATCCGCCTGTCCCGAAGTGTCTATCCACCTGTCCTGATCTTTCTATCCACCTGTCCTGAGGTTCCTATCCACCTGACCCGAGTTTTCTATCCATCTGTCGCAAGGTATCTATGCGCCTGTCCCTGGTTTCTATCCACCTGTCCTGAGGTTTCTATCCACTTGTCCCGAGTTTGCATCCACCTCTCCCGAGGATTCTATCCACCCTCCCTGGGTTTCTATCCACCTGTTCCAAGTTACCTCTCGATCTGTCACATGTTTGCTATCCAGCCATCCCAAAGTTTCTATCCACCTGTCCAAGATTTCTATCCACCTGTCCCAAGGCTTATGTCCACCTGTCACGGGTTTACTATGCAACTGTCTGAGGTTTCTATCCAACTGTCCCGAGTTTTCTAACCACCTCTCCATGGGTTTCTAACCACCGGTCCCGAGGTTTCTATCCACCTTTCCAATGCTTCTATCCACCTGTCCCAAGGTTTGTAAACACCTGTCCCGTGGTTTCTATCTTCCTGTCCCTGGGTTTTAATCAGCTGGTCCCGAGGTTTCTATTCACCTGTCCCGAGCTTTGTATCCACCTGTCCCCAGTTTTCGATCCACCTGTCCCGAGGTTTCTATCTTCCTGTCCCTGGGTTTCTCTCCGCCTGCAATGAGGTTTCTCTCCAGCGGTCCCAGGGTTTCTATTCACCCATCCCGAGGTTTGTATCCACCTGTCCCCAGGATTCTATCCACCTGTCCCCAGTTTTCGATCCACCTGTCCCGAGGTTTCTATCTTCCTGTCCCTGGGTTTCTATCCACCTGTCATGAGGTTTCTCTCCAGCAGTCCCGGGGTTTCTATCCACCTGTCCTGCGTTTTCTATCTTTCTGTCCCAAGGTATATCTCCGCCTACCCCGGCGTTTCTATCCATCTGCCCCGAGGTTTTTATTCGCCTGTCCACGGATTTCTATCGGATGGTCCCGATGTTTCTATTCAACTGTCCCTCGGTTTCTATCTGCCTGTCCCGCAGTTTCTATCCATCTCTTTCTGCTTTCTATCTGCCTGTCCCACGGTTGCATTCCACCTATCGCTCGGTTTCTCTTCACCGATCCCAAGGTGTTTATCTACCTGTCCTGAGCTTTCTATCCACCTGACCCAAAGTTTCTATCCCCCTGTCCAAAGGTATCTATCCACCTCTCCCGGGATTTCTATTCCCCTGTCCTGAGCTATCTGACCAACGGTCCCAGGGTTTTTGTCCACGTGTCCCGAGGTTGCTTTCCATCTTTCCCAGGTTTCTATCCACTTGTCCCTGGTTTTCTATCAGCCATTCCCAAGTTTCTATCCACTTGTCCTGAGGTTTTTATCCACCTGTCCCGCGGTTTCTATCCACCTGTCCTGAGGTTTACCTCTACCTGTCCCGAGGTTTCTATCCATAAGTCCCAAGGTATCTATCCACCTGTCCCAGAAATTCTATCCACCGGTCCCAAGTTATATATCCACCTGTCCCACCTTCCCTACCCATGCCCCCAAGGTTTCTATACACCTTTCCAGAGGTTTCTTTCCACCTGTCCCGCGTTTTATATCCACCCGCCCCGAGGTTTTTATCCGCCTGTCCAAAGAGTTCTATCGGACGGTCCCGAGGTTTTTATTCTACTGTCCCTCGGTTTCTATTTGCCTGTCCCACAGTTTCTATACATCTCTCTCTGGTTTCTGCCTGCCTTTCCCATGGTTGCATTCCACCTATCCCTCGGTTTCTCTTCACCGATCCCAAGGTGTTTATCTGCCTGTCCTGAGCTTTCTTTCCGCCTGTCCCTGGGATTCTATCCACCTGACCCAAAGTTTCTATCCACCTGTCCAAAATTTTCTATCCACCTGTCCTGAGATTTCTATTCCCCTGTCCTGAGCTATCTGACCAACGGTCCCAGGGTTTTTGTCCACCTGTCCCGAGGTTGCTTTCCATCTTTCCCAGGTTTCTATCCGCTTGTCCCTGGGTTTCTATCAGCCTGTCCCGAGGTTTCTATACACTTGTCCTGAGGGTTTTATCCACATTTCCCGAGGTTTCTATCCACCTGTCCTGAGGTTTATATCTACCTGTCCCGAGGTTTCTATCCATCTGTCCCAACGTATCTATCCGAGTGTCCCAAAAATTCAATCCACCGGTCCCAAGTTATCTATCCACCTGTCCAGCCTTCCCTACCCATGCCCCCAAGATTTCTATACACCTTTCCAGAGGTTTCTTTCCACCTGTCCCACGTTTTCTATCCACCTGTCCCAGGGTTTCTATCCACCTGTCACAAATTATCTATCCACCTGTCAAAGGTTTAATATCCAACTGTCCGAGGTTTCTTTCCACCTGTCCCGAGCTTTCCATCCACCTGTCCCGAGGCTTCTATCCACCTGTCCCAAGGTTTCTATCCACCTGTCCCAAGGCTTATATCCACCTGTCCCGAATATTCTATCCATCTGTCCCAAGGTATCTAACCGCCTGTCCCTCTGTTTCCATCCGCCGGTCCTGAGGATTCTATCAACCTGTCCCGGGGTTTTTTTCCACCTGTCCCGAGGTATCTATCCACAAGTCCCGAGGTTTGCACCCACCTGTTCCCGGGTTTCCATCCACCTTTCCAAAGATTTTTATCCAGCTAAACCGAGGTGTCTATCTACCTGTCCCTGGGTTTCTATCAACCTGGTCCAAGTTATCTATCGTTCTGTCACAGGTTTGCTAACCAACCATCTCAAAGATTCTATCCAACTGTCACAAGGTTTCTATCAACCTGTCCTGAGGATTCTAACTTCCTGTCCCAGGGTTTCTATCCGCCTGTCATGAGGTTTCTCTCCAGCGGACCCAGGGTTTCTGTTCAACTGTCCTGAGGTTTCTATCCACCTGTCCTTGGGTTTCTATCCACCTGTTCCAAGTTATCTCTCGATCTGTCACATGTTTGCTATCCAGCCATCCCAAAGTTTCTATCCACCTGTCCCAAGATTTTTATCCACCTGTCCCAGGGCTTATATCCACCTGTCACGGGTTTACTATGCAACTGTCCAAGTTTTCTATCCACCTGTCCCAAGCTTTCTAACTGCTTCTCCATGGGTTTCTATCCACCGGTCCCGAGGTTTCTATCCATCTGTCCCAAGGTTTCTATACTCCTGTCCCGAGGTTTCTATCTTCCTGTCCCTGGCTACTTATCAGCCAATCCCAAGGTTTCTATCCAGCGTTTCCGGGGTTTCTATCCAACTGTCCCGAGTTTTCTATCCGCCTGTCCCGAGGTGTCTATCCACCTGTCCTGAGGTTTCTATCCACCTGACCCGAGTTTTCTATCCATCTGTCACAAGGTATCTAAGCGCCTGTCCCTGGTTTCTATCCACCTGTCCTGAGTTATCTATCCACCTGTCCTGAGGTTTCTATATACTTATCCAAAGGTTTCTATCCATCAGTCCTGAGGTTTTATCCTTCTTTCCCTGGGATTCTATCCACCCGACCCCAATTTTCTATTCACCTGTCCAAAGATTTCTATCCACCTGTCCCGAGAATTCTATCTGCCAGTCACGAGCTATCTATCCAACTGTCCCAGGGTTTTATCTATCTGTACCAAGGTTTCTATCCACCTGTCTGAAGGTCTCCATCCACCTGTCCCGAGGTTTGTATCCACCTGTCCCGAGGTTTCTATCCACCTGTCCCGAGGTTTGTATCCACCTGTTCCAGGGTTTCTGTCCACGTTTCCAAAGGTTTCTATCCAGCTATCCCGAGGTTTCTATCCACATCTCCCTGGGTTTCTATCCACCTGTTCCAAGTTATCTTTCAATCTGTCACAGGTTTCCTATCCAACCATCCCAAAGTTTCTATCCACCAATCCCAAGGTTGCTATCCACCTTTCCCAAGGCTTATATCCACCTGTCACAAGTTTACTATCCAACTGTCAGAGGTATCTATCCAACTGTCCCAAGCTTTCTAACCACCTCTCCATGGGTTTTTATCTGCCTGTACCGAGGTTTCTGTACACTTGTCCCGAGGCTTCTATCCACCTGTCCCAAGGTTTCTATCCACCTGTCCCGAGGTTTCTAACTTCCTGTCCCTGGGTTTCTATCCGCCTGTCATAAGGTTTCTCTCCAGCAGTCGCGGGGTTTCTATTCACCTGTCCTCAGGTTTCTATACACCTGTCCATGGCTTTCTATCCACCTGTCACGAGGTTTCTATCCACCTGTCCCAAGGGTTGTATCCTCCTGTCCTGAGGTTTCTCTGCACCTGTCCTGAGGTTTCTAGCCACCTGTCCCGAGTTCTCTATCCCTCTGTCCCAAGGTATATCTCTGCCTACACCTGGGTTTCTATCCACCTGTCCTGATGCTTCTATCCACATGTCTCGAGGTTTCTATGCACCTGTCCAAATGTATCTATGAACCTGTCCCGATGTTTCTATCCACAAGTCCCAAGGTTTGTATCTACCTGTTCCAGGGATTCTATCCACGTTTCCAAAGGTTTCTATCCAGCTTTTCCGAGGCTTCTATCCATCTGTCCCTGTGTTTCTATCCACCTGTTCCAAGCTATCTTTCGATCTGTCACAGGTTTCCGATCCAACCATCCCAAAGTTTCTATCCACCATTCCCAAGGTTGCTATCCACCTTTCCCAAGGCTTATATCCACCTGTCACAGGTTTACTGTCCAACTGTCCGAGGTATCTATCCAACTGTCCCAAGCTTTCTAACCACCTCTCCATGGGTTTTTATCTGCCTATCCCGTGGATTCTATCCATGTGTCCCGAGGATTCTATCCACCTGTCCCAAGGTTTCTATCCCTCTGTCCCAAGGTATATCTCTGCCTACCTTTGGGTGTCTATCCACCTGTCGTGATGTTTCTATCCACATGTCTCGAGGTTTCTATCCAGTTGTCCCAAGGTTTCTTTCCACCTGTCCGAAGTTTTGTATCCACCTGTCCTGAGGATTCTATCCACCTGTCTTGATGTTTCTATCCACATATCTCGAGGTTTCAATCCACTTGTCCCAAGGTATCTATCAACCTGTCCCGGAGTTTCTTTCCACCTGTCCCGAGGTTTCTATCCACAAGTCCCGAGGGTTGTATCCACCTGTTCCAGGGTTTCCATCCACTTTTCCAAAGGTTTCTATCCAGATATCCCGAGGTTTCTATCCACCTGTCCCTGGGTTTCTATCCACCAGGTCCAAGTTATCTATCGTTCTTTCACAGGTTTGCTAACCAACCGTCTCAAAGTTTCTATCCACCTGTCCCATGGTTTCTATCCATCTTTCCCAGGTTTCTATCCGCTTGTCCCTGAGTTTCTATCAGCCTGTCCCGAGGTTTCTATCCACTTGTCCCGAGGTTTGCATCCACCTCTCCTGAGGTTTCTTCCCACCGCCCCTGGGTTTCTATCCACTTGTTCCAAGTTATCTTTTGATCTGTCACAGTTTTCCTATCCAACCATCCCAAAGTTTCTATCCACCTATCCCAAGGCTTATATCCATCTGTCACAGGTTTACTATCCAACTGTCCGAGGTTTCTATCCACCTGTCCCGAGCCTTCTAACCGCCTCTCCTTGGCTTTCTATCTGCCTGTCGCGATGTTTCTATCCACCCGTCCCGAGATTTCTATCCGCCGGTCCCGAGCTATCTATCCAACTGTTCCAGGCTTTTTATCCACCTTTCCAGAGGTTTCTATCCACCTGTCCCGAGGTTTCTATCCACTTGTCCCAAGGCTTCTATCCATATCTCCTGAGGTTTCTATCCGCCTGTCCTGAAGTATATATCCATCTGTCCCAAGTTTTCTATCCACCTGACCCTGGGATTCTATTCGCCTGTCCCAAGGTTTCTATCCAGCTGTCCCTGGGATTCTATCCACCTGTCCTGAGGTTTCTATCCGTCAGTCCGTGGGTTTCTATCCTCCTGTCCCGAGGTTTTTATGCAGCTGTCCCGAGGTTTCTATCATCCTGTCCTGAGGTTTCGATCCACCTGTCCCAAGTTTTCTATCCATCTGTCCCAAGGTACCTATTCACCTTTCCCTGGGATTCAATCCACCTGTCCTGAGGTTTCTATCTGTCTGTCCGTGGGTTTCTAGCCGCCTGTCCCGAGGTTTTTATCCACCTGTCCCGAGGTTTCTATCCTCCAGTCCTCAGGTTTCAATCCGCCTGTCCCGAATTTTCTATCCATCTGTCCCAAGGTACCTATCCACCTTTCCCTGGGATTCAATCCGCCTGTCCCGAGGTTTCTCTCCAGCGGTCCCACGGATTCTATTCACCTGTCCTGTGGTTTCTATCCACGTGTTCGGAGGTTTCTATCCACCTTTCCAAAGGTTTCTATCCAGCTATCCCGAGGTTTATATCCACCTGTCCCTGCGTTTCCATACACCTGTTCCAAATTATCTATGGATCTGTCACAGGTTTGCTATCCAGCCATCCCAAAGTTTCTATCCACCTGTCCCAAGATTTCTATCCACCTGTCCCAAAGCTGCTATCCACCTGTCACGGGTTTACTATGCAACTGTCTGAGGTTTCTATCCAACTGTCCCGAGTTTTCTAACCACCTCTCCATAGGTTTCTATCCACCGGCCCCGAGGTTTCTATCACCTGTCCAATGCTTCTATCCACCTGTCCCAAGGTTTCTATACACCTGTCCCGAGGTTTCTTTCTTCCTGTCCCTGGGTTTTTATCAGCCGGTCCCGAGGTTTCTATCCAGCATTTCCGGGGTGTCTATCCACCTGTCCCAAGGTTTCTATCCACCTTTCCTGAGGTTTCTATCCGCCTGTCCCGAAGTTTGTAGTGTCCTGCCCCTGGTTTCTATCCACCTGTCCTGAGGTATCTATCCACCTGTCCGATGGTATATATCCATCTATCCCGAGGTTTCTATACAATTATCATAAGGTTTCTATCCATCAGTCCCGAGGTTTTATCCTTCTTTCCCTGGAATTCTATCCACCCGGCCCAAAGTTTCTATTCACCTGTCCCAGGTTTTCTATCCACCTGTCCTGAGATTTCTATCCATGTGTTCCGAGGTTTCTATCCACCTGTCCTGAGGTTTGTATCCACCTGTTCCAGGGTTTCTATCCACCTTTCCAAAGGTTTCCATCCAGCTTTCCCGTGGTTTATATCCACCTGTCCCTGGGTTTCTAACCACCTGTTCCAAATTATCTATTGATCTGTCACATGTTTGTTATCCAGCCATCACAAAGTTTCTATCCACCTGTCCCAAGATTTCTATCCACCGGTCCCAAGGCTTATATCCACCTGTCACGGATTTACTATGCAACTGTCCGAGGTTTCTATCCAACTGCCCTAGTTTTTGAACCGCTTCTCCATGGGTTTCTGTCCACCAATCCCGAGGTTTCTATCCACCTGTCCAATGCTTCTATCCAACTGTCCCAAGGTTTCTATCCACCTGTCCCGAGGTTTCAATCTTCCTGTCCCTGGGATCCTATCCGCCTGTCATGAGGTTTCGCTCCAGCGGTCCTGGGGTTTCTATTCACCTGTCCTGATGTTTCTATCCACCTCTCCCTGGGTTTCTATCCTCCTGTTCCAAGGTATTTCTTGATCTGTCTCATGTTTGCTATTAAGCAATCCCAAAGTTTCTATCCACCTGTCCCAAGATTTCTATACACCTGTCCCAAGGCTTATATCCACCTGTCACGGGTTTACTGTGCAACTGTCCAAGGTTTCTATCCACCTGTCCCAAGCTTTCTAACTGCCTCCCCATGGGTTTCAATCCAGCGTTTCTGGGGTTTCTATCCAACTGTCCCGAGTTTCCTATCCATCTGTCCCAAGGTATCTATGTGCCTGTCCCTGGTTTCTATCCACCTGTCCTGAGGTTTCTATCCAGCTGTCCCGTGGTTTCTATCCACCTTACCTGAGGTATCTATTCGCCTGTCCCGAGGATTCTATACACTTATCCCAATGTTGCTATCCATCAGTCCCGAGGTTTTATCCTTCTTTCCCTGGGATTCTATCCACCCGACCCCAATTTTCTATTCACCTGTCCAAAGATTTCGATCCACCTGTCCCGAGATTTCTATCTGCCAGTCCAGAGCTATCTATCCAACTGTCCCAGGCTTTTTATCTATCTGTACCGAGGTTTCTATCCACCTGTCTGAAGGTCTCCATCCACTGTCCCAAGGTTTGTATTCACCTGTTCCAGGGTTTCTTTCCACGTTTCCAAAGGTTTCTATCCAGCTATCCTGAGGTTTCTATCCACATGTCCCTGGGTTTCTATCCACCTGTTCCAAGTTATCTTTTGATCTGTCACAGGTTTCCTATCCAACCATCCCAAAGTTTCTATCCACCAATCCCAAGGTTGCTATTCACCTTTCCCAAGCCTTATATCCACCTGTCACAAGTTTACTATCCAACTGTCAGAGGTATCTATCCAACTGTCCCAAGCTTTCTAACCACCTCTCCATGGGTCTTTATCTGCCTGTCCCGTGGTTTCTATCCACCTGCCCTGAGGTTTCTATCCACCTGTCCCAAGGTTTCTATCCACCTCTTCCGAGGTTTCTATCTTCCAGTTCCTGGGTTTCTATCCGCTTGTCATAAGGTTTCTCTCCAGCAGTCCCGGGGTTTCTATCCACCTGTCCCACGTTTTCTATCTTTCTGTCCCAAGGTATATCTCCGCCTACCCGGGGTTTCTATCCACCTGTCCTGAGGTTTATATCCTGCTGTCCCGGTCTTTCTATCCAGCTGCCCCGAGGTTTTTATCCGCCTGTCCACGGAGTTCTATCGGACGGTCCCGAGGTTTCTATTCAACTGTCCCTCGGTTTCTATTTGCCTGTCCCGCAGTTTCTATACATCTCTCTCTGGTTTCTGTCTGCCTTTCCCATGGTTGCATTCCACCTATCGCTCGGTTTCTCTTCACCGATCCCAAGGTGTTTATCTGCCTGTCCTGAGCTTTCTATCCGCCTGTCCCTGGGATTCTATCCACCTGACCCAAAGTTTCTATCCACCTGTCCAAAATTTTCTATCCACCTGTCCTGAGATTTCTTTTCCCCTGTCCTGAGCTATCTGACCAACGGTCCCGGGGTTTTTATCCACCTGTCACGAGGTTTCTTTCCATCTTTCCCAGGTTTCTATCCGCTTGTCCCTGGGGTTCTATCAGCCTGTCCCGAGGTTTCTATCCACTTGTCCCGAGGGTTTTATCCACATTTCCCGAGGTTTCTATCCACCTGTCCTGAGGTTTATATCTACCTGTCCCGAGGTTTCTATCCATCTGTCCCAACGTTTCTATCCGATTGTCCCAAAAATTCAATCCACCGGTCCCAAGTTATCTATCCACTGTCCAACCTTTCCTGCCCATGCCCCCAAGATTTCTATACACCTTTCCAGAGGTTTCTTTCCATCTGTCCCACGTTTTCTATCCACCTGTCCCAGGGTTTCTATCCACCTGTCACAAATTATCTATCCACCTGTCAAAGGTTTAATATCCAACTGTCCGAGGTTTCTATCCACCTGTCCCGAGCTTTCCATCCACCTGTCCCGAGGCTTCTATCCATCTGTCCCGAGGTTTCTATCCACCTGTCCCAAGGCTCATATCCACCTGTCACAGGTTTACTATCCAACTGTCCGAGGTTTCTATCCACCTGTGCCGAGCTTTCTAACTGCCTCTCCATGGGTTTCTATCTGCCTGGCCTGAGGTTTCTATCCAGCTCTCCATGGGTATCTATCCGCCTGTACCGATGTTTTTATCCACCTATCCCGAGGTTTGTATCCACCTGTCCCAAGGTTTCTATCCACCTGTCCCGAGGTTTCTATCCACCTGTCCCGAATATTCTATCCATCTGTCCCAAGGTATCTAACCACCTGTCCCTCTGTTTCCATCCTCCGGTCCTGACGTTTCTATCCAGCTGTCCCGAGGTTTCTATCCACCGGTACCGAGGTTTGTATCCACCTGTCCCGAGGATTCTATCCACCTGTCCTGGTGTTTCTATCCACATGTCTCGAGGTTTGTATCCATCTGTCCCAAGGTATCTATCAACCTGTCCCGGGGTTTCTTTCCACCTGTCCCGAGGTATCTATCCACAAGTCCCGAGGTTTGTACCCACCTGTTCCTGGGTTTCCATCCACCTTTCCAAAGATTTTTATGCAGCTAAACCGAGGTGTCTATCTACCTGTCCCTCGGTTTCTATCAACCTGGTCCAAGTTATCTATCGTTCTGTCGCAGGTTTCCTAACCAACCATCTCAAAGATTCTCTCCACCTGTCACAAGGTTTCTATCAACCTGTCCTGAGGATTCTAACTTCCTGTCCCAGGGTTTCTATCCGCCTGTCATGAGGTTTCTCTCCAGCGGACCCAGGGTTTCTGTTCAACTGTCCTGAGGTTTCTATCCACCTGTCCTTGGGTTTCTATCCACCTGTTCCAAGTTATCTCTCGATCTGTCACATGTTTGCTATCCAGCCATCCCAAAGTTTCTATCCACCTGTCCCAAGATTTTTATCCACCTGTCCCAGGGCTTATATCCACCTGTCACGGGTTTACTATGCAACTGTCCAAGTTTTCTATCCACCTGTCCCAAGCTTACTAACTGCTTCTCCATGGGTTACTATCCACCGGTCCTGAGGTTTCTATCCATCTGTCCCGAGGTTTCTATACTCCTGTCCCGAGGTTTCTATCTTCCTGTCCCTGGCTATTTATCAGCCAATCCCGAGGTTTCTATCCAGCGTTTCCGGGGTTTCTATCCAACTGTCCCGAGTTTTCTATCCGCCTGTCCCGAGTTGTCTATCCACCTGTCCTGAGGTTTCTATCCACCTGACCCGAGTTTTCTATCCATCTGTCACAAGGTATCTAAGCGCCTGTCCCTGGTTTCTATCCACCTGTCCTGAGGTATCTATCCACCTGTCCTGAGGTTTCTATATACTTATCCAAAGGTTTCTATCCATCAGTCCTGAGGTTTTATCCTTCTTTCCCTGGGATTCTATCCACCCGACCCCAATTTTCTATTCACCTGTCCAAAGATTTCTATCCACCTGTCCCAAGAATTCTATCTGCCAGTCGCGAGCTATCTATCCAACTGTCCCAGCGTTTTTATCTATCTGTACCGAGGTTTCTATCCACCTGTCTGAAGGTCTCTATCCACCTGTCCCGAGGTTTGTATCCACCTGTTCCAGGGTTTCTATCCACGTTTCCAAAGGTTTCTATCCAGCTATCCCGATGTTTCTATCCACATGTCCCTGGGTTTCTATCCACCTGTTCCAAGTTATCTTTTGATCTGTCACAGGTTTCCTATCCAACCATCCCAAAGTTTCTATCCACCAATCCCAAGGTTGCTATCCACCTTTCCCAAGGCTTATATCCACCTGTCACAAGTTTACTATCCAACTGTCAGAGGTATCTATCCAACTGTCCCAAGCTTTCTAACCACCTCTCCATGGGTTTTTATCTGCCTGTCCCGTGGTTTCTATCCACCTGTCCCAAGGTTTCTATCCACCTGTCCCAAGGTTTCTATCCACCTGTCACGAGGTTTCTATCCACCTGTCCCAAGGGTTGTATCCTCCTGTCCTGAGGTTTCTCTGCACCTGTCCTGAGGTTTCTAGCCACCTGTCCCGAGTTCTCTATCCCTCTGTCCCAAGGTATATCTCTGCCTACACCTGGGTTTCTATCCACCTGTCCTGATGCTTCTATCCACATGTCTCGAGGTTTCTATGCACCTGTCCAAATGTATCTATGAACCTGTCCCGATGTTTCTATCCACAAGTCCCAAGGTTTGTATCTACCTGTTCCAGGGATTCTATCCACGTTTCCAAAGGTTTCTATCCAGCTTTTCCGAGGCTTCTATCCATCTGTCCCTGTGTTTCTATCCACCTGTTCCAAGCTATCTTTCGATCTGTCACAGGTTTCCGATCCAACCATCCCAAAGTTTCTATCCACCATTCCCAAGGTTGCTATCCACCTTTCCCAAGGCTTATATCCACATGTCACAGGTTTACTATCCAACTGTCCGAGGTATCTATCCACAAGTCACGAGGTTTGTATCCACCTGTTCCAGGGTTTCCATCCACCTTTCCAAAGGTTTCTATCCAGCTATCCCGAGGTTTCTATCCACCTGTCCCTGGGTTTCTATCCACCAGGTCCATGTTATCGATCGTTCTTTCATAGGTTTGCTAAACAACCGTCTCAAAGTTTCTATCCACCTGTCCCAAGGTTTCTATCCATCTTTCCCAGCTTTCTATCCGCTTGTCCCTGAGTTTCTATCAGCCTGTCCCGAGGTTTCTATCCACTTGTCCCGAGGTTTGCATCCACCTGTCCCGAGGTTTCTTTCCACCGCCCCTGGGTTTCTATCCACCTGTTCCAAGTTATCTTTTGATCTGTCACAGGTTTCCTATCCAATCATCCCAAAGTTTCTATCCACCTGTCCCAAGGCTTATATCCATCTGTCACAGGTTTACTATCCAACTGTCCGAGGTTTCTATCCACCTGTCCCGAGCCTTCTAACCTCCTATCTTTGGCTTTCTATCTGCCTGTCCCTATGTTTCTATCCACCCGTCCCGAGATTTCTATCCGCCGGTCCCGAGGTTTGTATCCACCTGTCCAGAGGATTCTATCCACCTGTCCTGAGATTTCTATCCACGTGTTCCGAGGTTTCTATCCACCTGTCCTGAGGTTTGTATCCACCTGTTCGAGGGTTTCTATCCACCTTTCCAAAGGTTTCGATTCAGATCTCCCGAGGTTTATATCCACCTGTCCCTGGGTTTCTATTCACCTGTTACAAGTTACCTCTCGATCTGTCACATGTTTGCTATCCAGCCATCCGAACGTTTCTATCCACCTGTCCAAGATTTCTATCCTCCTCTCCCAAAGCTTATATCCACCTGTCACGGGTTTACTATGCAACTGTCCGAGGTTTCTATCCAACTGTCCCGAGTTTTCTAACCGTCTCTCCAAGGGTTTCTATCCACCTGTCCTTAGGTTTCTATCTCCTTGTCCCTGGGTTTTTATCAGCCGGTCCCGAGGTTTCTATACACCTGTCCGAAGGTCTCTATCCACCTGTCCTGAGGTTTGTATCCACCTGTCCCGAGGATTCTATCCACCTGTCCCGAGGTTTCAATTTCCTGTCCCTGGGTTTCTATCCACCTGTCATGAGTTTTCTCTCCAGTGGTCCCGGGGTTTCTATCCACCTGTCCCAATATTTCTATCCATCTGTCCCGAGGTTTCTATGATCCTGTCCATGGGTTTCTAACCGCCTGTCATAAGGTTTCTCTCCAGCAGTCCCGGGGTTTCTCTTCACCTGTCCTGAGTTTTCTTTACACCTGTCCATGGGTTTCTATCCACCTATCACGAGGTTTCTATCCACCTGTCCCGAGGGTTGTATCCTCCTGTCCTGAGGTTTCTTTCCACCTGTCACGAGTTTTCTATCCATCTGTCCCAAGGTATATCTCCCCCTACCCCTGGGTTTCTATCCACCTGTCCTGAGATTTATATCCTGCTGTCCCGGGGTTTCTATCCACCTGCCCCGAGGTTTCTATCCACCTGCCCCGAGGTTTCTATCCACCTGCCCTGAGGTTTCTGTCCGCCTGTCCCGAGGTTTCTATCCAACTGTCCTGAGGTTTATCTCTACCTGTCCCGAGGTTTCTATCCATAAGTCCCAAGTTATCTATCCACCTGTCCCACCTTCCCTACCCATGCCCCCAAGGTTTCTATACACCTTTCCAGAGGTTTCTTTCCACCTGTCCCGCGTTTTCTATCCAGCTGCCCCGAGGTTTTTATCCGCCTGTCCACGGATTTCTATTGGACGGTCCCGAGGTTTCTATTCAACTGTCCCGCAGTTTCTGTTTGCCTGTCCCGCAGTTTCTATCCATCTCTCTCTGGTTTCAATCTGCCTTTCCCACGGTTGCATTCCACCTATCCCTCGGTTTCTCTACACCGATCCCAAGGTGTTTATCTGCCTGTCCTGGGATTTCTATCTGCATGTCCCTGGGATTCTATCTACCTGACCCAAGGTTTCTATCCACCTGTCCAAAGTTTTCTATCCACCTGTCCCGAGGTTTCTTTCCATATTTCCCAGGTTTCTATCCGCTTGTCCCTGGGTTTCTATCAGCCTGTCCCAAGGTTTCTATCCACTTGTCCCGAGGGTTTTATCCACCTGTCCCGAGGTTTCTATCCACCTGTCCTGAGGTTTATATCTACCTGTCCCGAGGTTTCTATCCTTCTGTCCCAAGGTATCTATCCACGTGTCCTGAAAATTCAATCCACCGGTCCCAAGTTATCTATCCACCTGTCCAACCTTTCCTACCCATGCCCCCAGGATTTCTATACACCTTTCCAGAGGTTTCTTTCCACCTGTCCCGCATTTTCTATCCACCTGTCCCAGGGTTTCTATCCACCTGTCACAAATTATCTATCCACCTGTCACATGTTTAATATCCAACTGTACGAGCTTTCTATCCACCTGTCATGAGGCTTCTATCCACCTGTCCCAAGCTTTCTATCCACCTGCCCCAACGATTCTATCCACCTGTCACAGGTTTATGATACAAATGTCCGAGGTTTCTATCCACCTGTCCCGAGCATTCTAACTGCCTCTCCATGGGTTTCTATCCACCTGTCCCGAGGTTTCTATCCACCTGCCCCGAGTTTTCTATCCAGCTGTCGCAAGGTTTCTATCAACAGTTCCTGAATTTTCAATCAATCAGTCCAAAGGTATCTATCCACCTGTACCAAGGTTTCTACCCACTGGTCCCAAGTTATCTAAAACCTTGTCCCACGTTTACTATCCACCAGTGCCAAGGTTTCTATCCACCTTTCCAGAGGTTGCTATCCACCTGTCCCAGTGTTTCTATCCACCTGTCACAAGTTATCTATCCACCTGTCACAGATTTACTATCCAATTACCCGCCTTTTCTGAGGTTTCTATCCGGCTCTCCATGGGTTTCTATGTGCCTGTCCCAGGGTTTTTATCCACCTGTCCCGAGGTCTGTATCCTCCTGTCCTGTGGTTTCTATCCACCTGTCCTGAGCTTTCTATCCACCTGTCCCGAATTTTCTATCCATCTGTCCCAAGGTATCTGCCTGCCCCTCCCTGTGTTTCTATCTGCCGGTCCTGAGGTTTCTATCCAGCTGTCCCGAGCTTTCTATCCACCTGTCTGAACTTTTCTATCCACCTGTCCCAAGGATTCTATCCACCTGTCCTGATGTTTCTATCCACAAGTCCCGAGGTTTCTATCCACCTGTCCCTGGGTTTCTATCCACCATGTCCAAGTTATCTATCATTCTTTCACAGGTTTGCAAACCAACCGTCTCAAAGTTTTTATCCACGATTCCCAAGGTTTCTATCCATCTTTCCCAGCCTTCTATCCGCTTGTCCCTGAATTTCTATCAGTCTGTCCTGAGGTTTCTATCCACTTGTCCCGAGTTTTGCATCCACCTGTCCCAAGGTTTCTATCCACCGTCCCTGGGTTTCTATCCACCTATTCCAAGTTATCTTTCGATCTGTCGCAGGTTTCCTATACAACCATCCCAAAGTTTCAATCCACCTGTCCCAAGGCTTATATCCATCTGTCACAGGTTTACTATCCAACTGTCCGAGGTTTCTATCCACCTGTCTTGAGCCTTCTAACCGCCTCTCAATGGGTTTCTATTTGCCTGTCGCGATGTTTCTTTCCACCTGTCCCGAGATTTCTATCTGCCGGTCCTGATCTATCTATCCAACTGTCCCAGGCTTTTTATCCACCTTTCCAGAGGTTTCTAACCACCTGTCCCGAGGTTTCTATCCACCTGCCCCTGGGATTTTATCCACCTCTGCCGAGGTTTCTTCCAACTGTCCTGAGGTTTCTATCTGCCTGTCCTGAGGTTTCTATCCATCTGTCCAAAGGTTTCTATCCACCTGTCCCTGGGATTCTATCCGCCTGTCCTGAGGCTTCTATCCACCTGTCCCTGGGTTTCTATCCACCTGTCCCGAGGTATATCTCCGCCTACCCCGGGTTTCTATCCACCTGTCCTGAGGTTTCTATCCATCTGTCCCAAGGTATATCTTCACCTACCCCTGGGTTTCAATCCACCTGTCCTGAGGTTTATATCCTACTGTCCTGGGGTTTCTATCCACCTGCCCCGAGGTTTTTATCAGCGTGTCCAGGGATTTCTATCGGACGGTCCCGAGGTTTCTATTCAACTGTCCATCGGTTTCTATCTGCCTGTCCCGCAGTTTCTATCCATCTCTCTCTGGTTTCTATCTACCTGTCCCATGGTTGCATTCCACCTATCCCTTGGTTTCTCTTCACCGATCCCAAGGTGTTTATCTGCCTGTCCTGAGCTTTCTATCTGCCTGTGCCTGGGATTCTATCCACCTGACCCAAGGTTTCTATGCACCTGTCCAAATGTATCTATCCACCTGTCCCGGGATTTCTATTCCCTTGTCCTGAGCTATCTGACCAACGGTCCCAGGATTTTTGTCCACCTGTCCCGAGGTTTCTTTCCATCTTTCCCAGGGTTCTATCCGCTTGTCCCTGGTTTTCTATCAGCCAGGCCCAAAGTTTCTATCCACTTGTCCCGAAATTTATACACCTGTCCCTAGCTTTCTATCCACCTGTCCTGAGGTTTATCTCTACCTGTCCCGAGGTTTCTATCCATAAGTCCCAAGGTATCTTTCAACCTGTCCCACCTTCCCTACCCATTCCCCCAAGGTTTCTATACAGCTTTCCAGAGGTTTCTTTCCACCTGTCCCACGTTTTCTATCCACCTGTCCCACGGTTTCTATACACCTGTCACAAGTTATCTATCCACCTGTCACAGGTTTAATATCCAACTGTCTGAGGTTTCTATACACCTGTCCTGAGCTTTCTATCCACCTGTCCCGAGGCTTCTATCCACCTGTCCCAAAGCTGCTTTCCACCTGTCACAGGTTTACTATCCACCTGTCCAAGGTTTCTATCCACCTGTCCCCAGCATTGTAACTGCCTCTCCATGGCTTTCTATCCACCTGCCCTGAGGTTTCTATCCAGCTGTCCCGAGGTTTCTATCAACAGTTCCCGAGTTTTCCATCCATCAGTCCAAAGGTATCTATACACCTGTCCCAAGGTTTCTATCCACCTGTCCCAAGGCTTCTATCCACCTCTCCTGAGGTTTCTTCCAACTGTCCCATGGTTTCTATCCACCTTTCCCAAGGTTTCTATCCACCTGTCCCAAGGTTTCTATCCACCTGTCCTGAGGTTTCTATCCATCTGTCCCAAGGTATATCTCCGCCTACCCCTGGGATTCTATCCACCTGTCCTGAGGTTTATATCCTACTGTCCCGGGGTTTCTATACACCAGCCCCGAGGTTTTTATCCGCCTGTCCACGGATTTCTATCGGACGGTCCCAAGGTTTCTATTCAACTGTCCATCGGTTTCTATCTGCCTGTCCCGCAGTTTCTATCTATCTCTCTCTGGTTTCTATCTGCTTGTCCCACGGTTGCATTCCACCTATCCCTCGGTTTCTCTTCACCGATCCCAAGGTGTTTATCTGCCTGTCCTGAGCTTTCTATCTGCCTGTCCCTGGGATTCTATCCACCTGACCCAAAGTTTCTATCCACCTGTCCAAAGGTATCTATCCACCTGTCCCGGGATTTCTATTCCCCTGTCCTGAGCTGTCTGACCCACGGTCCCAAGGTTTTTGTCCACCTGTCCCAAAGTTTCTTTCCATCTTTCCCAGGTTTCTATCCACTTGTCCCTGGTTTTCTATCAGCCAGGCCCAAAGTTTCTATCCACTTGTCCCGAGGTTTTTATCCACCTGTCCCTAGCTTTCTATCCACCTGTCCTGAGGTTTATCTCTACCTGTCCCGAGCTTTCTATCCATAAGTCCCAAGGTATCTATCCACCTGTCCCAAAAATTCTATCCACCGATCCCAAGTTATCTATCCACCTGTCCCACCTTCCCTACCCATGCCCCCAAGGTTTCTATACACCTTTCCAGAGGTTTCTTGCCACCTGTTCCACGTTTTCTATCCAATTGTCCCACGGTTTCTATACACCTGTCACAAGTTATCTATCCACCTGTCACAGGTTTAATTTCCAACTGACTGAGGTTTCTATCCACCTGTCCTGAGCTTTCTATCCACCTGTCACGAGGCTTCTATCCACCTGTCCCAAGGTTTCTATCCACCTGTCCCAAAGCTTCTATCCACCTGTCACAGGTTTACTATCCGCCTGTCACAGGTTTCTATCCACCTGTCCCAAGGTTTCTATCCACCTGCCCCGAGGTTTCTATCCAGCTGTCCCGAGGTTTCTCTCCAGCAGTCCCGGGGTTTCTATTCACCTGTGCTGAGATTTCTATACACCTGTCCATGGGTTTCTATCCACCTATCACGAGGTTTCTATCCAGCTGTCCCGAGGGTTGTATCCTCCTGTTCTGAGGTTTCTCTCCAGCTGTCCCGAGTTTTCTATCCATCTGGCCCAAAGTATATCTCCGCCTACCCCTGGGTTTCTATCCACCTGTCCTGAGGATTATATCCTGATGTCCCGGGGTTTCTATCCACCTGCCCCGAGGTTTTTATCCGCCTGTCCACAGAGTTCCATAGGACGGTCCCGAGGTTTCTATTCAACTGTCCCTCGGTTTCTATTTGCCTGTCTCGCAGTTTCTAAACATCTCTCTCTGATTTCTGTCTGCCTTTCCCATGCTAGCATTCCACCTATCCCTCGGTTTCTCTTCGCCGATCCCAAGGTGTTTATCTGCCTGTCCTGAGCTTTCTATCTGCCTGTCCCTGGGATTCTATCCACCTGACCCAAAGTTTCTATCCACCTGTCCAAAGTTTTCTATCCACCTGTCCCGAGATTTCTATTCCCCTGTCCTGAGCTATCTGACCAATGGTCCCAGGGTTTTTGTTCACCTGTCCCGAGGTTTCTATCCATCTTTCCCAGGTTTCTATCCGCTTGTCCTTGGGTTTCTATCAGCCTGTCCCGAGGTTTCTATCCACTTGTCCCGAGTTTTTTATCCTCCTGATCCGAGGTTTCTATCCACCTGTCCTGAGGTTTATATCTACCTGTCCCGAGGTTTCTATCCAACTGTCCTGAGGTTTATCTCTACCTGTCCCGAGGTTTCTATCCATCTGTCCCAAGGTATCTATCCACGTGTCCCAAAAATTCAATCCACCGGTCCCAAGTTATCTATCCACCTGTCCGACCTTTCCTACCCATGCCCCCAGGATTTCTATACATCTTTCCAGAGGCTTCTTTCCACCTGTCCCGCGTTTTCTATCCACCTGTCCCAGGGTTTCTATCCACCTGTCACAAATTATCTATCCACCTGTCACATGATTAATATCCAACTGTCCGAGGTTTCTATCCACCTGTCCCAAGATTTCTATCCACCTGTCCCAACGATTCTATCCACCTGTCACAGGTTTACGATACAAATGTCCGAGGTTTCTATCCACCTCTCCCGAGCATTCTAACTGCCTCTCCATGGGTTTCTATCGACCTGTCCCAAGGTTTCTATCCACCTGCCCCGAGTTTTCTATCTAGCTGTCGCAAGGTTTCTATCAACAGATCCTGAATTTTCTATCAATCAGTCCAAAGGTATCTATCCACCTATCCCAAGGTTTCTACCCACTGGTCCCAAGTTATCTAAAACCTTGTCCCACGTTTACTATCCACCAGTGCCAAGGTTTCTATCCACCTTTCCAGAGGTTGCTATCCACCTGTCCCAGTGTATCTATCCACCTGTCACAGATTTACTATCCAATTACCCGCCTTTTCTGAGGTTTCTATCTGGCTCTCCATGGGTTTCTATGTGCCTGTCCCAGGGTTTTTATCCACCTGTCCCGAGGTCTGTATCCTCCTGTCCTGAGGTTTCTATCCTCCTGTCCTGAGATTTCTATCCACCTGTCCCGAATTTTCTATCCATCTGTCCCAAGGTATCTACCTGCCCCTCCCTGTGTTTCTATCCGCCGGTCCTGAGGTTTCTATCCAGCTGTCCCGAGGTTTCTATCCACCTGTCCGAAGTTTTGTATCCACCTGTCCCGAGGATTCTATCCACCTGTCCTGATGTTTCTATCCACATGTCTCGAGGTTTCAATCCACCTGTCCCAAGGTATCTACCAACCTGTCCCGGGGTTTCTATCCACAAGTCCCGAGGTTTCTATCCACCTGTCCCTGGGTTTCTATCCACCAGGTCCAAGTTATCTATCGTTCTTTCACAGGTTTGCTAAACAACCGTCTCAAAGTTTTTATCCACCTGTCCCAAGGTTTCTATCCATCTTTCCCAGCTTTCTATCCGCTTGTCCCTGAGTTTCTATCAGCCTGTCCTGAGGTTTCTATCCACTTGTCCCGAGTTTTGCATCCACCTGTCCCAAGGTTTCTATCCACCGTCCCTGGGTTTCTATCCACCTATTCCAAGTTATCTTTCGATCTGTCGCAGGTTTCCTATACAACCATCCCAAAGTTTCAATCCACCTGTCCCAAGGCTTAAATCCATCTGTCACAGGTTTACTATCCAACTGTCCGAGGTTTCTATCCACCTGTCCTGAGCCTTCTAACCGCCTCTCAATGGGTTTCTATTTGACTGTCGCGATGTTTCTTTCCACCTCTCCCGTGATTTCTATCTGCCGGTCCTGATCTATCTATCCAACTGTCCCACGCTTTTTATCCACCTTTCCAGAGGTTTCTAACCACCTGTCCCGAGGTTTCTATCCACCTGTCCCTGGGATTTTATCCACCTCTGCCGAGGTTTCTTCCAACTGTCCTGAGGTTTCTATCTGCCTGTCCTGAGGTTTCTATCCATCTGTCCAAAGGTTTCTATCCACCTGTCCCTGGGATTCTATCTGCCTGTCCTGAGGCTTCTATCCACCTGTCCCTGGGTTTCTATCCACCTGTCCCAAGGTATATCTCCGCCTACCCCGGGTTTCTATCCACCTGTCCTGAGGTTTCTATCCCTCTGTCCCAAGGTATATCTTCGCCTACCCCTGGGTTTCAATCCACCTGTCCTGAGGTTTATATCCTTCTGTCCCAGGGTTTCTATCCATCTGCCCCGAGGTTTTTATCCGCCTGTCCACAGATTTCTATCGGACGGTCCCGAGGTTTCTATTCAACTGTCCCTCGGTTTCTATCTGCCTGTCCCGCAATTTCTATCCATCTCTCTCTGGTTTCTATCTGCTTGTCCCACGGTTGCATTCCAATTATCCCTCGGTGTCTCTTCACCGATCCCAAGGTGTTTATCTGCCTGTCCTGAGCTTTCTATCTGCCTGTCCCTGGGATTCTATCCACCTGACCCAAAGATTCTATGCACCTGTCCAAAGGTATCTATCCACCTGTCCCGGGATTTCTATTCCCCTGTCCTGAGCTATCTGACCAACGGTCCCAGGATTTTTGTCCACCTGTCCCGAGGTTTCTTTCCATCTTTCCCAGGTTTCTATCCGCTTGTCCTCGGTTTTCTATCAGCCAGTCCCAAAGTTTCTATCCACTTGTCCCGAGGTTTTTATCCACCTGTCCCTAGCTTTCTATCAACCTGTGCTGAGGTTTATCTCTACCTGTCCCGAGGTTTCTATCCATAAGTCCCAAGGTATCTATCCACCTGTCCCAAAAATTCTATCCACCTGTCCCAAGTTATCTATCCACCTGTCCCACCTTCCCTACCCATGCCCCCAAGGTTTCTATCCACCTTTCCAGAGGTTTCTTTCCACCTGTTCCACGTTTTCGATCCAACTGTCCCACGGTTTCTATAAACCTGTCACAAGTTATCTATCCACCTCTCACAGGTTTAATTTCCAACTGACTGAGGTTTCTATCCACCTGTCCTGAGCTTTCTATCCACCTGTCCCGAGGCTTCTATCCAACTGTCACAGGTTTACTATCCACCTGTCCGAGTTTTCTATCCACCTGTCCCGAGTTTTCTATCCACCTGTCCCAAGGTTTCTATCCACCTGTCCCAAAGCTTCTATCCAACTGTCACAGGTTTACTATCCACCTGTCCGAGTTTTCTATCCACCTGTCCCGAGTTTTCTATCCAGCTGTCACAAGGTTTCTATCAACAGTTCCTGAATTTCCTATCAATCAGTCCAAAGGTATCTATCCACCTGTACCAAGGTTTCTACCCTCTGGTCCCAAGTTATCTAAAACCTTGTCCCACGTTTACTATCCACCAGTGCCAAGGTTTCTATCCACCTTTCCAGAGGTTGCTATCCACCTGTCCCAGTGTTTCTATCCACCTGTCACAAGTTATCTATCCACCTGTCACAGATTTACTATCCAATTACCCGCCTTTTCTGAGGTTTCTATCCGGCTCTCCATGGGTTTCTATGTGCCTGTCCCAGGGTTTTTATCCACCTGTCCCGAGGTCTGTATCCTCCTGTCCTGAGGTTTCTATCCACCTGTCCTGAGCTTTCTTTCCACCTGTCCCGAATTTTCTATCCATCTGTCCCAAGGTATCTACCTGCCTCTCCCTGTGTTTCTATCCGCCAGTCCTGAGGTTTCTATCCAGCTGTCCCGAGGTTTCTATCCACCTGTCCGAAGTTTTGTATCCACCTGTCCCGAGGATTCTATCCACCTGTCCTGATGTTTCTATCCACATGTCTCGAGGTTTCAATCCACCTGTCCCAAGGTATCTACCAACCTGTCCCGGTGTTTCTATCCACAAGTCCCGAGGTTTCTATCTACGTGTCCCTGGGTTTCTATCCACCACATCCAAGTTATCCATCGTTCTTTCACAGGTTTGCTAACCAACCATCTCAAAGTTTTTATCCACCTGTCCCAAGGTTTCTATCCATCTTTCCCAGCTTTCTATCCGCTTGTCCCTGAGTTTCTATCAGCCTGTCCTGAGGTTTCTATCCACTTGTCCCGAGTTTTGCATCCACCTGTCCCGAGGTTTCTATCCACCGTCCCTGGGTTTCTATCCACCTGTTCCAAGTTATCTTTCGATCTGTCATAGGTTTCCGATCCAACCATCCCAAAGTTTCTATCCACCTGTCCCAAAGCTTATATCCATCTGTCACAGGTTTACTATCCAACTGTCCCAGGTTTCTATCCACCTGTCCTGAGCCTTCTAACCGCCTCTCAATGGGTTTCTATTTGCCTGTCGCGATGTTTCTATCCACCTGTCCCGAGATTTCTATCTGCCGGTCCCGAGCTATCTATCCAACTGTCCCAGGCTTTTTATCCACCATTCCAGACGTTTCTAACCACCTGTCCCTGGGTTAATATCCGCCTATATGAAGGCTTCTATCCACCTCTCGCAAGGTTTCTTCCACCTGTCCTGAGGTTTCTATCCACCTTTCCCAAGGTTTCTTTCCACCTGTCCCAAGGTTTCTATCCACCTGTCCGAGGTTTCTATCCACCTGTCCCAAAGCTTATATCCATCTGTCACAGGTTTACTATCCAACTGTCCGAGGTTTCTATCCACCTCTCCTGAGCCTTCTAACCGCCTCTCAATGGGTTTCTATTTGTCTGTCGCGATGTTTCTATCCACCTGCCCCGAGATTTCTATCTGCCGGTCCCGAGCTATCTATCCAACTGTCCCAGGCTTTTTATCCACCTTTCCAGAGGTTTCTAACCACCTGTCCCTGGGTTAATATCCGCCTATATGAAGGCTTCTATCCACCTCTCGCAAGGTTTCTTCCACCTGTCCTGAGGTTTCTATCCACCTTTCCCAAGGTTTCTTTCCACCTGTCCCAAGGTTTCTATCCACCTGTCCGAGGTTTCTATCCACCTGTCCCCAGCATTGTAACTGCCTCTGCATGGGTTTCTATCCACCTGTCCCGCGGTTTCTATCCAAATGTCCCAAGGTTTCTATCCACCTGCTCCGAGGTTTCTATCCAGCTGTCCCGAGGTTTCTATCCACCTGTCCTGAGGTTTCTATCCATCTGTCCCAAGGTATATCTCCGCCTACCCCTGGGATTCTATCCACCTGTCCTGAGGTTTATATCCTACGGTCCCGGGGTTTCTATCCACCTTTCCCAAGGTTTCTTTCCACCTGTCCCAAGGTTTCTATCCACCTGTCCTGAGGTTTCTATCCATCTGTCCCAACGTATATCTCCGCCTACCCCTGGGATTCTATCCACCCGTCCTGAGGTTTATATCCTACGGTCCCGGGGTTTCTATCCATCTGCCCCGAGGTTTTTATCCGCCTGTCCGCGGATTTCTATCGGACGGTCCCGAGGTTTCTATTCAACTGTCCCTCGGTTTCTATCTGCCTGTCCCACAGTTTCTATACTTCTCTCTCTGGTTTCTATCTACCTGTCCCATGGTTGCATTCCACCTATCCCTCGGTTTCTCTTCACCAATCCCAAGGTGTTTATCTGCCTGTCCTGAGCTTTCTATCTGCCTGTCCCTGGGATTCTATCCACCTGACCCAAAGTTTCTATCCACCTGTCCCAAAGCTTCTATCCACCTGTCAGAGGTTTACTATCCACCTGTCCGAGGTTTCTATCCACCTGTCCCCAGCATTGTAACTGCCTCTCCATGGGGTTCTATCCACCTGTCCCGAGGTTTCTATCCAAATGTCCAAAGATTTCTATCCACCTGCCCCGAGGTTTCTATCCAGCTGTCCCGAGGTTTCTATCGACAGTTCCCGAATTTTCTATCCATCAGTCCAAAGGTATCTATCCACCTGTCCTGAGGTTTCTATCCAACTGTCCTGAGGTTTCTATCATCCTGTCCATGGGTTTCTATCCGCCTGTCATAAGGTTTCTCTCCAGCAGTCCCAGGGTTTCTCTTCACCTGTCCTGAGTTTTCTATACACCTGTCCATGGGTTTCTATCCGCCTATCACCAGTTTTCTATCCACCTGTCCCGAGGGCTGTATCCTCCTGTCCTGAGGTTTCTATCCAGCTGTCCCGAGTTTTCTATCCATCTGTTCCAAAGTATATCTCCACCTACCCCTGGGTTTCTATCCACCTGTCCTGAGGTTTATATCCTGATGTCCCGGGGTTTCTATCCACCTGCCCCGAGGTTTTTATCCGCCTGTCCACGGAGTTCCATAGGACTGTCCCGAGGTTTCTATTCAACTGTCCCTCGGTTTCTATTTGCCTGCCCCGCAGTTTCTATACATCTCTCTCTGATTTCTGTCTGCCTTTCCCATGCTTGCATTCCACCTATCCCTCGGTTTCTCTTCACCGATCCCAAGGTGTTTATCTGCCTGTCCTGAGCTTTCTATCTGCCTGTCCCTGGGATTCTATCTACCTGACCCAAAGATTCTATGCACCTGTCCAAAGGTATCTATCCACCTGTCCCGGGATTTCTATTCCCCTGTCCTGAGCTATCTGACCAACGGTCCCAGGGTTTTTGTCCACCTGTCCCGAGGTTTCTTTCCATCTTTCCCAGGTTTCTATCCGCTTGTCCTCGGTTTTCTATCAGCCAGTCCCAAAGTTTCTATCCACTTGTCCCGAGGTTTTTATCCACCTGTCCCTAGCTTTCTATCAACCTGTGCTGAGGTTTATCTCTACCTGTCCCGAGGTTTCTATCCATAAGTCCCAAGGTATCTATCCACCTGTCCCAAAAATTCTATCCACCTGTCCCAAGTTATCTATCCACCTGTCCCACCTTCCCTACCCATGCCCCCAAGGTTTCTATCCACCTTTCCAGAGGTTTCTTTCCACCTGTTCCATGTTTTCGATCCAACTGTCCCACGGTTTCTATAAACCTGTCACAAGTTATCTATCCACCTCTCAGAGGTTTAATTTCCAACTGACTGAGGTTTCTATCCACCTGTCCTGAGCTTTCTATCCACCTGTCCCGAGGCTACTATCCACCTGTCCCAAGGTTTCTATCCACCTGTCCCAAAGCTTCTATCCAACTGTCACAGGTTTACTATCCACCTGTCCGAGTTTTCTATCCACCTGTCCCGAGTTTTCTATCCAGCTGTCACAAGGTTTCTATCAACAGTTCCTGAATTTCCTATCAATCAGTCCAAAGGTATCTATCCACCTGTACCAAGGTTTCTACCCACTGGTCCCAAGTTATCTAAAACCTTGTCCCACGTTTACTGTCCACCAGTGCCAAGGTTTCTATCCACCTTTCCAGAGGTTGCTATCCACCTGTCCCAGTGTTTCTATCCACCTGTCACAAGTTATCTATCCACCTGTCACAGATTTACTATCCAATTACCCGCCTTTTCTGAGGTTTCTATCCGGCTCTCCATGGGTTTCTATGTGCCTGTCCCAGGGTTTTTATCCACCTGTCCCGAGGTCTGTATCCTCCTGTCCTGAGGTTTCTATCCTCCTGTCCTGAGATTTCTATCCACCTGTCCCGAATTTTCTATCCATCTGTCCCAAGGTATCTACCTGCCCCTCCCTGTGTTTCTATCCGCCGGTCCTGAGGTTTCTATCCAGCTGTCCCGAGGTTTCTATCCACCTGTCCGAAGTTTTGTATCCACCTGTCCCGAGGATTCTATCCACCTGTCCTGATGTTTCTATCCACATGTCTCGAGGTTTCAATCCACCTGTCCCAAGGTATCTACCAACTGTCCCGGGGTTTCTATCCACAAGTCCCGAGGTTTCTATCCACCTGTCCCTGGGTTTCTATCCACCAGGTCCGAGTTATCTATCGTTCTTTCACAGGTTTGCTAAACAACCGTCTCAAAGTTTTTATCCACCTGTCCCAAGGTTTCTATCCATCTTTCCCAGCTTTCTATCCGCTTGTCCCTGAGTTTCTATCAGCCTGTCCTGAGGTTTCTATCCACTTATCCCGAGTTTTGCATCCACCTCTCCCGAGGTTTCTATCCACCGTCCCTGGGTTTCTATCCACCTGTTCCAAGTTATCTTTCGATCTGTCACAGGTTTCCTATCCAACCATCCCAAAGTTTCTATCCACCTGTCCCAAGGCTTATATCCATCTGTCACAGGTTTACTATCCAACTGTCCGAGGTTTCTATCCACCTCTCCTGAGCCTTCTAACCGCCTCTCAATGGGTTTCTATTTGCCTGTCGCGATGTTTCTATCCACCTGTCCCGAGATTTCTATCCGCCGGTCCCGAGCTATCTATCCAACTGTCCCACGCTTTTTATCCACCTTTCCAGAGGTTTCTAACCACCTGTCCCTGGGTTTATATCCGCCTATATGGAGGCTTCTATCCACCTCTCCCAAGGTTTCTTCCACCTATCCCGAGGTTTCTATCCACCTTTCCCAAGGTTTCTTTCCACCTGTCCCAAGGTTTCTATCTACCTGTCCTGAGGCTTCTATCCATCTGTCCCAAGGTATATCTCCGCCTACCCCTGGGATTCTATCCACCTGTCCTGAGGTTTATATCCTACTATCCTGGGGTTTCTATCCATCTGCCCCGACGTTTTTATCCGCCTGTCCATGGATTTCTATCGGACAGTCCCGAGGTTTCTATTCAACTGTCCCTCGGTTTCTATCTGCCTGTCCCGCAGTTTCTATCCATCTCTCTCTGGTTTCTATCTACCTGTCCCATGGTTGCATTCCACCTATCCCTTGGTTTCTCTTCACCGATCCCAAGGTGTTTATCTGCCTGTCCTGAGCTTTCTATCTGCCTGTCCCTGGGATTCTATCCACCTGACCCAAAGTTTCTATCCACCTGTCCCAAAGCTTCTATCCACCTGTCACAGGTTTACTATCCACCTGTCCGAGGTTTCTATCCACCTGTCCCCAGCATTGTAACTGCCTCTCCATGGGTTTCTATCCACCTGTCCCGAGGCTTCTATCCAGCTGTCCCGAGGTTTCTATCAACTGTTCCCGAGTTTTCTATCCATCAGTCCAAAGGTATCTATCCACCTGTCCCAAGGTTTCTATCCACCTGTACCGAGGTTTCTATCCACCTGTCCCGAGGTTTCTATCCGCCTGTCATAAGGTTTCTCTCCAGCAGTCCCGGGGTTTCTCTTCACCTGTCCTGAGTTTTCTATACACCTGTCCATGGGTTTCTATCCGCCTATCACGAGGGTTGTATCCTCCTGTCCTGAGGTTTCTATCCACCTATCCCGAGTTTTCTATTCATCTGTCCCAAAGTATATCTCCGCCTACCCCTGGGTTTCTATCCACCTGTCCTGAGGTTTATATCCTGCTGTCCCGGGATTTCTATCCACCTGCCCCGAGGTTTTTATCCGCCTGTCCACGGAGTTCTATAGGACGGTCCCGAGGTTTCTATTCAACTGTCCCTCGGTTTCTATTTGCCTGTCCCGCAGTTTCTATACATCTCTCCCTGATTTCTGTCTGCATTTCCAATGCTTGCATTCCACCTATCCCTCGGTTTCTCTTCACCGATCCCAAGGTGTTTATCTGCCTGTCCTGAGCTTTCTATCTGCCTGTCCTGAGGCTTCTATCCACCTGTCCCCAGCATTGTAACTGGCTCTCCATGGTTTTCTATCCACCAGTCCCAAGGTTTCTATCCAGCTGTCCCGAGGTTTCTATCCAGCTGTCGCAAGGTTTCTATCAACAGTTCCTGAATTTTCTATCAATCAGTCCAAAGGTATCTATCCACCTGTACCAAGGTTTCTACCCTCTGGTCCCAAGTTATCTAAAACCTTGTCCCACGTTTACTATCCACCAGTGCCAAGGTTTCTATCCACCTTTCCAGAGGTTGCTATCCACCTGTCCCAGTGTTTCTATCCACCTGTCACAAGTTATCTATCCACCTGTCACAGATTTACTATCCAATTACCCGCCTTTTCTGAGGTTTCTATCCGGCTCTCCATGGGTTTCTATGTGCCTGTCCCAGGGTTTTTATCCACCTGTCCCGAGGTCTGTATCCTCCTGTCCTGTGGTTTCTATCCTCCTGTCCTGAGATTTCTATCCACCTGTCCCGAATTTTCTATCCATCTGTCCCAAGGTATCTACCTGCCCCTCCCTGTGTTTCTATCCGCCAGTCCTGAGGTTTCTATCCAGCTGTCCCGAGGTTTCTATCCACCTGTCCGAAGTTTTGTATCCACCTGTCCCGAGGATTCTATCCACCTGTCCTGATGTTTCTATCCACATGTCTCGAGGTTTCAATCCACCTGTCCCAAGGTATCTACCAACCTGTCCCGGTGTTTCTATCCACAAGTCCCGAGGTTTCTATCCACCTGTTCCAAGGTTTCTATCCACCTGTTCCAAGTTATCTTTCGATCTGTCACAGGTTTCCTATCCAACCATCCCAAAGTTTCTATCCACCTGTCCCAAAGCTTATATCCATCTGTCACAGGTTTACTATCCAACTGTCCGAGGTTTCTATCCACCTCTCCTGAGCCTTCTAACCGCCTCTCAATGGGTTTCTATTTGTCTGTCGCGATGTTTCTATCCACCTGCCCCGAGATTTCTATCTGCTGGTCCCGAGCTATCTATCCAACTGTCCCAGGCTTTTTATCCACCTTTCCAGAGGTTTCTAACCACCTGTCCCTGGGTTAATATCCGCCTATATGAAGGCTTCTATCCACCTCTCGCAAGGTTTCTTCCACCTGTCCTGAGGTTTCTATCCACCTTTCCCAAGGTTTCTTTCCACCTGTCCCAAGGTTTCTATCCACCTGTCCGAGGTTTCTATCCACCTGTCCCCAGCATTGTAACTGCCTCTCCATGGGTTTCTATCCACCTGTCCCGCGGTTTCTATCCAAATGTCCCAAGGTTTCTATCCACCTGCTCCGAGGTTTCTATCCAGCTGTCCCGAGGTTTCTATCCACCTGTCCTGAGGTTTCTATCCATCTATCCCAAGGTATATCTCCGCCTACCCCTGGGATTCTATCCACCTGTCCTGAGGTTTATATCCTACGGTCCCGGGGTTTCTATCCACCTTTCCCAAGGTTTCTTTCCAGCTGTCCCAAGGTTTCTATCCTCCTGTCCTGAGGTTTCTATCCATCTGTCCCAAGGTATATCTCCGCCTACCCCTGGGATTCTATCCACCTGTCCTGAGGTTTATATCCTACGGTCCCGGGGTTTCTATCCATCTGCCCCGAGGTTTTTATCCGCCTGTCCGCGGATTTCTATCGGACGGTCCCGAGGTTTCTATTCAACTGTCCCTCGGTTTCTATCTGCCTGTCCCGCAGTTTCTATCCATCTCTCTCTGGTTTCTATCTACCTGTCCCATGGTTGCATTCCACCTATCCCTCGGTTTCTCTTCACCAATCCCAAGGTGTTTATCTGCCTGTCCTGAGCTTTCTATCTGCCTGTCCCTGGGATTCTATCCACCTGACCCAAAGTTTCTATCCACCTGTCCCAAAGCTTCTATCCACCTGTCAGAGGTTTACTATCCACCTGTCCGAGGTTTCTATCCACCTGTCCCCAGCATTGTAACTGCCTCTCCATGGGGTTCTATCCACCTGTCCCGAGGTTTCTATCCAAATGTCCAAAGATTTCTATCCACCTGCCCCGAGGTTTCTATCCAGCTGTCCCGAGGTTTCTATCAACAGTTCCCGAATTTTCTATCCATCAGTCCAAAGGTATCTATCCACCTGTCCTGAGGTTTCTATCCACCTGTCCTGAGGTTTCTATCATCCTGTCCATGGATTTCTATCCGCCTGTCATAAGGTTTCTCTCCAGCAGTCCCAGGGTTTCTCTTCACCTGTCCTGAGTTTTCTATACACCTGTCCATGGGTTTCTATCCGCCTATCACCAGTTTTCTATCCACCTGTCCCGAGGGCTGTATCCTCCTGTCCTGAGGTTTCTATCCAGCTGTCCCGAGTTTTCTATCCATCTGTCCCAAAGTATATCTCCGCCTACCCCTGGGTTTCTATCCACCTGTCCTGAGGTTTATATCCTGCAGTCCCGGGGTTTCTATCCACCTGCCCCGAGGTTTTTATCCGCCTGTCCCGCAGTTTCTATCCATCTCTCTCTGGTTTCTATCTGCCTGTCCTACGGTTGCATTCCAACTATCCCTCGGTTTCTCTTCACCGATCCCAAGGTGTTTATCTGCCTGTCCTGAGCTTTCTATCTGCCTGTCCCTGGGATTCTATCCACCTGACCCAAAGTTTCTATCCACCTGTCCCAAAGCTTCTAACCACCTGTCACAGGTTTACTATCCACCTGTCCGAGGTTTCTATCCACCTGTCCCCAGCATTGTAACTGCCTCTCCATGGGTTTCTATCCACCTGTCCCGAGGCTTCTATCCAGCTGTCCCGAGGTTTCTATCAACCGTTCCCGAGTTTTCTATCCATCAGTCCAAAGGTATCTATCCACCTGTCCCAAGGTTTCTATCCACCTGTACCGAGGTTTCTATCCACCTGTCCCGAGGTTTCTATCCGCCTGTCATAAGGTTTCTCTCCAGCAGTCCCGGGGTTTCTCTTCACCTGTCCTGAGTTTTCTATACACCTGTCCATGGGTTTCTATCCGCCTATCACGAGGGTTGTATCCTCCTGTCCTGAGGTTTCTATCCACCTATCCCGAGTTTTCTATCCATCTGTCCCAAAGTATATCTCCGCCTACCCCTGGGTTTCTATCCACCTGTCCTGAGGTTTATATCCTGCTGTCCCGGGATTTCTATCCACCTGCCCCGAGGTTTTTATCCGCCTGTCCACGGAGTTCTATAGGACGGTCCCGAGGTTTCTATTCAACTGTCCCTCGGTTTCTATTTGCCTGTCCCGCAGTTTCTATACATCTCTCTCTGATTTCTGTCTGCCTTTCCCATGCTTGCATTCCACCTATCCCTCGGTTTCTCTTCACCGATCCCAAGGTGTTTATCTGCCTGTCCTGAGCTTTCTATCTGCCTGTCCCGTGGCTTCTATCCACCTGTCCGAAGTTTCTATCCACCTGTCCCCAGCATTGTAACTGGATCTCCATGGGTTTCTATCAGCCTGTCCCACGGTTTCTATCCAAATGTCCCAAGGTTTCTATCCACCTGCTCCGAGGTTTCTATCCAGCTGTCCCGAGGTTTCTATCCACCTGTCCTGAGGTTTCTATCCATCTAAACCAAGGTATATCTCCGCCTACCCCTGGGATTCTATCCACCTGTCCTGAGGTTTATATCCTACGGTCCCGGGGTTTCTATCCACCTTTCCCAAGGTTTCTTTCCACCTGTCCCAAGGTTTCTATCCACCTGTCCTGAGGTTTCTATCCATCTGTCCCAAGGTATATCTCCGCCTACCCCTGGGATTCTATCCACCTGTCCTGAGGTTTATATCCTACGGTCCCGGGGTTTCTATCCATCTGCCCCGAGGTTTTTAGCCGCCTGTCCGCGGATTTCTATCGGACGGTCCCGAGGTTTCTATTCAACTGTCCCTCGGTTTCTATCTGCCTGTCCCGCAGTTTCTATCCATCTCTCTCTGGTTTCTATCTACCTGTCCCATGGTTGCATTCCACCTATCCCTCGGTTTCTCTTCACCAATCCCAAGGTGTTTATCTGCCTGTCCTGAGCTTTCTATCTGCCTGTCCCTGGGATTCTATCCACCTGACCCAAAGTTTCTATCCACCTGTCCCAAAGCTTCTATCCACCTGTTAGAGGTTTACTATCCACCTGTCCGAGGTTTCTATCCACCTGTCCCCAGCATTGTAACTGCCTCTCCATGGGTTTCTATCCACCTGTCCCGAGGTTTCTATCCAAATGTCCAAAGATTTCTATCCACCTGCCCCGAGGTTTCTATCCAGCTGTCCCGAGGTTTCTATCAACAGTTCCCGAATTTTCTATCCATCAGTCCAAAGGTATCTATCCACCTGTCCTGAGGTTTCTATCCACCTGTCCTGAGGTTTCTATCATCCTGTCCATGGATTTCTATCCGCCTGTCATAAGGTTTCTCTCCAGCAGTCCCAGGGTTTCTCTTCACCTGTCCTGAGTTTTCTATACACCTGTCCATGGGTTTCTATCCGCCTATCACCAGTTTTCTATCCACCTGTCCCGAGGGCTGTATCCTCCTGTCCTGAGGTTTCTATCCAGCTGTCCCGAGTTTTCTATCCATCTGTCCCAAAGTATATCTCCGCCTACCCCTGGGTTTCTATCCACCTGTCCTGAGGTTTATATCCTGCAGTCCCGGGGTTTCTATCCACCTGCCCCGAGGTTTTTATCCGCCTGTCCCGCAGTTTCTATCCATCTCTCTCTGGTTTCTATCTGCCTGTCCTACGGTTGCATTCCAACTATCCCTCGGTTTCTCTTCACCGATCCCAAGGTGTTTATCTGCCTGTCCTGAGCTTTCTATCTGCCTGTCCCTGGGATTCTATCCACCTGACCCAAAGTTTCTATCCACCTGTCCCAAAGCTTCTATCCACCTGTCAAGGTTTACTATCCACCTGTCCGAGGTTTCTATCCACCTGTCCCCAGCATTGTAACTGCCTCTCCATGGGTTTCTATCCACCTGTCCCGAGGCTTCTATCCAGCTGTCCCGAGGTTTCTATCAACCGTTCCCGAGTTTTCTATCCATCAGTCCAAAGGTATCTATCCACCTGTCCCAAGGTTTCTATCCACCTGTACCGAGGTTTCTATCCACCTGTCCCGAGGTTTCTATCCGCCTGTCATAAGGTTTCTCTCCAGCAGTCCCGGGGTTTCTCTTCACCTGTCCTGAGTTTTCTATACACCTGTCCATGGGTTTCTATCCGCCTATCACGAGGGTTGTATCCTCCTGTCCTGAGGTTTCTATCCACCTATCCCGAGTTTTCTATCCATCTGTCCCAAAGTATATCTCCGCCTACCCCTGGGTTTCTATCCACCTGTCCTGAGGTTTATATCCTGCTGTCCCGGGATTTCTATCCACCTGCCCCGAGGTTTTTATCCGCCTGTCCACGGAGTTCTATAGGACGGTCCCGAGGTTTCTATTCAACTGTCCCTCGGTTTCTATTTGCCTGTCCCGCAGTTTCTATACATCTCTCTCTGATTTCTGTCTGCCTTTCCCATGCTTGCATTCCACCTATCCCTCGGTTTCTCTTCACCGATCCCAAGGTGTTTATCTGCCTGTCCCGAGGCTTCTATCCACCTGTCCGAGGTTTCTATCCACCTGTCCCCAGCATTGTAACTGGATCTCCATGGTTTTCTATCCACCAGTCCCAAGGTTTCTATCCAGCTGTCCCGAGGTTTCTATCCAGCTGTCGCAAGGTTTCTATCAACAGTTCCTGAATTTTCTATCAATCAGTCCAAAGGTATCTATCCACCTGTACCAAGGTTTCTACCCACTGGTCCCAAGTTATCTAAAACCTTGTCCCACGTTTACTATCCACCAGTGCCAAGGTTTCTATCCACCTTTCCAGAGGTTGCTATCCACCTGTCCCAGTGTTTCTATCCACCTGTCACAAGTTATCTATCCACCTGTCACAGATTTACTATCCAATTACCCGCCTTTTCTGAGGTTTCTATCCGGCTCTCCATGGGTTTCTATGTGCCTGTCCCAGGGTTTTTATCCACCTGTCCCGAGGTCTGTATCCTCCTGTCCTGTGGTTTCTATCCACCTGTCCTGAGATTTCTATCCACCTGTCCCGAATTTTCCATCCATCTGTCCCAAGGTATCTACCTGCCCCTCCCTGTGTTTCTATCCGCCGGTCCTGAGGTTTCTATCCAGCTGTCCCGAGGTTTCTATTTGCCTGCCCCACAGTTTCTATCCATCTCTCTCTGATTTCTGTCTGCCTTTCCCATGCTTGCGTTCCACCTATCCCTCGGTTTCTCTTCACCGATCCCAAGGTGTTTATCTGCCTGTCCTGAGCTTTCTATCTGCCTATCCCTGGGATTCTATCCATCTGACCCAAAGTTTCTATCCACCTGTCCAAAGTTTTCTATCCACCTGTCCCGAGATTTCTATTCCCCTGTCCTGAGATATCTGACCAATGGTCCCAGGGTTTTTGTCCACCTGTCCCGAGCTTTCTATCCATCTTTCCCAGGTTTCTATCCGCTTGTCCCTGGGTTTCTATCAGCCTGTCCCGAGGTTTCTATCCACTTGTCCCGAGGGTTTTATCCACCTGTCCCAAGGTTTCTATCCACCTGTCCTGAGGTTTATATCTACCTGTCCCGAGGTTTCTATCCATCTGTCTCAAGGTATCTATCCACGTGTCCCGAAAATTCAATCCACCGGTCCCAAGTTATCTATCCACCTGTCCAACCTTTCCTACCCATGCCCACAAGATTTCTATACACCTTTCCAGAGGTTTCTTTCCACCTGTCCCGCATTTTCTATCCACCTGTCCCAGGGTTTCTATCCACCTGTCACAAATTATCTATCCACCTGTCACACGTTTAATATCCAACTGTCTGAGGTTTCTATCCACCTGTCCCGAGCTTTCTATCCACCTGTCATGAGGCTTCTATCCACCTGTCCCAAGCTTTCTATCCACCTGTCCCAATGATTCTATCCACCTGTCACAGGTTTACTATCCAACTGTCCGAGGTTTCTGTCCACCTGTCCCGAGGTTTCTATCCAAATGTCCCAAGGTTTCTATCCACCTGCTCCGAGGTTTCTATCCAGCTGTCCCGAGGTTTCTATCAACAGTTCCCCAATTTTCTATCCATCAGTCCAAAGGTATTTATCCACCTGTCCCAAGGTTTCTATCCACCTGTCCTGAGGTTTCTATCATCCTGTCCATGGGTTTCGATCCGCCTGTCATAAGGATTCTCTCCAGCAGTCCCAGGGTTTCTCTTCACCTGTCCTGAATTTTCTATACACCTGTCCATGGGTTTCTATCCGCCTATCACGAGTTTTCTATCCACCTGTCCCGAGGGCTGTATCCTCCTGTCCTGAGGTTTCTATCCAGCTGTCCCGAGGGTTGTATCCTCCTGTCCTGAGGTTTCTATCCACCTGTCCCGAGTTTTCTATCCATCTGTCCCAAAGTATATCTCCGCCTACCCCTGGGTTTCTATCCACTGTCCTGAGGTTTATATCCTGCAGTCCTGGGGTTTCTATCCACCTGCCCCGAGGTTTTTAATCCGCCTGTCCACGGAGTTCTATAGGAGGGTCCCGAGGTTTCTATTCAACTGTCCCTCGGTTTCTATTTGCCTGCCCCGCAGTTTCTATACATCTCTCTCTGATTTCTGTCTGCCTTTCCCATGCTTGCATTCCACCTATCCCTCGGTTTCTCTTCACCGATCCCAAGGTGTTTATCTGCCTGTCCTGAGCTTTCTATCTGCCTGTCCCTGGGATTCTATCCACCTGACCCAAAGTTTCTATCCACCTGTCCAAAGTTTTCTATCCACCTGTCCCGAGATTTCTATTCCACTGTCCAGGCTATCTGACCAACGGTCCCAGGGTTTTTGTCCACCTGTCCCGAGCTTTCTATCCATCTTTCCCAGGTTTCTATCCGCTTGTCCCTGGGTTTCTATCAGCCTGTTCCGAGGTTTCTATCCACTTGTCTCGAGGGTTTTATCCACCTGTCCCAAGGTTTATATCTACCTGTCCCGAGGTTTCTATCCACAAGTCACGAGGTTTGTATCCACCTGTTCCAGGGTTTCCATCCACCTTTCAAAGGTTTCTATCCAGATATCCCGAGGTTTCTATCCACCTGTCCCTGTGTTTCTATCCACCAGGTCCAAGTTATCTATCGTTCTTTCACAGGTTTGCTAAGCAACCATCTCAAACTTTCTATCCACCTGTCCCAAGGTTTCTATCCATCTTTCCCAGGTTTCTATCCGCTTGTCCCAGGGTTTCTATCAGCCTGTCCCGAGGTTTCTATCCACTTGTCCCGAGGGTTTTATCTACCTGTCCCGAGCTTTCTATCCACCTGTCCCAAGGTATCTATCCACGTTTCCCGAAAATTCAATCCACCGGTCCCAAGTTATCTATCCACCTGTCCAACCTTTCCTACCCATGCCCCCAAGATTTCTATACACCTTTCCAGAGGTTTCTTTCCCGCGTTTTCTATCCACCTGTCCCATGGTTTCTATCCACCTGTCACAAATTATCTATCCACCTGTCACACGTTTAATATCCAACTGTCCGAGGTTTCTATCCACCTGTCCCAAGCTTTCCATCCACCTGTCCCAACGATTCTATCCACCTGTCACGGGTTTACTATCCAATTGTCCAAGGTTTCTATCCACCTGTCCCAAGCATTCTAACTGCCTCTCCATTGGTTTCTATCTGCCTGTCCCGAGGGTTCTATCCACCTGTCCTGAGGATTCTATCCACCTGTCCTGATGTTTCTAACCACATATATCGAGGTTTCTATCCACCTGTCCCAAGGTATCGATCCACAAGTCACGAGGTTTGTATCCACCTGTTCCAGGGTTTCCATCCACCTTTCCAAAGGTTTCTATCCAGATATTCCGAGGTTTCTATCTACCTGTCCTTGGGTTTCTATCCACCAGGTCCAAGTTATCTATCGTTCTTTCACAGGTTTGCTAACCAACCATCTCAAACTTTCTATCCACCTGTCCCAAGGTTTCTATCCATCTTTCCCAGGTTTCTATCTGCTTGTCCCAGGGTTTCTAACAGCCTGTCCTGAGGTTTCTTTCCACTTGTCCCGAGATTTGCATCCACCTGTCCCGAGGTTTCCATCCACCGTCCCTGGGTTTCTATCCACCTGTTCCAAGTTATCTTTCAATCTGTCACAGGTTTCCTATCCAACCATCCCAAAGTTTCAATCCACCTGTCCCAAGGCTTAAATCCATCTGTCACAGGTTTACTATCCAACAGTCCGAGGTTTCTATCCACCTGTCCCAAGCATTCTAACTGCCTCTCCATTGGTTTCTATCTGCCTGTCCCGAGGGTTCTATCCACCTGTCCTGAGGATTCTATCCACCTGTCCTGATGTTTCTATCCACATATCTCGAGGTTTCTATCCACCTGTCCCAAGGTACCTATCAACCTGTCCCGGAGTTTCTACCCACCTGTCCCGAGGTTTCTATCCACAAGTCACGAGGTTTGTATCCACCTGTTCCAGGGTTTCCATCCACCTGTCCAAAGGTTTCTATCCAGATATCCCGACGTTTCTATCTACCAGTCCATGGGTTTCTATCCACCAGGTCCAAGTTATCTATCCTTCTTTCACAGGTTTGCTAACCAACCATCTCAAACTTTCTATCCACCTGTCCCAAGGATTCTATCCATCTTTCCCAGGTTTCTCTCTGCTTGTCCCAGGGTTTCTAACAGCTTGTCCTGAGGTTTCTATCCAGTTGTCCCGAGATTTGCATCCACCAGTCCCGAGGTTTCTATCCACCGTCCCTGGGTTTCTATCCACCTGTTCCAATTTATCTTTCGATCTGTCACAGGTTTCCTATCCAACCATCCCAAAGTTTCAATCTACCTGTCCCAAGGCTTAAAGCCATCTGTCACGGGTTTACTATCCAACAGTCTGAGGATTCTATCCACCTGTCCTGAGCCTTCTAACCGCCTCTCAATGGGTTTCTATCTGCCTGTCGCGATGTTTCTATCCACCTGTCCCGAGAGTTCTATCTGCCGGTCCTGAGCTATCTATCCAACTGTCCCAGGCATTTTATCCACCTTTCCAGAGGTTTCTATCCACCTGTCCCGAGGTTTCTATCCATCTGTCCAAAGGTTTCTATCCACCTGTCCCTGGAATTCTATCCGCCTGTCCTGAGGCTTTTATCCACCTGTCCCTGGGTTTCTATCCACCTGTCCCAAGGTATATCTCCGCCTACCCCTGGGTTTCAATCCACCTGTCCTGAGGTTTATATCCTACTGTCCCGGGGTTTCTATACACCTGCCCCGAGGTTTTGATCCGCCTGTCCACGGATTTCTATTGGACAGTCCCGAGGTTTCTATTCAACTGTCCCTCGGTTTCTGTCTGCCTGTCCTGCAGTTTCTATCCATCTCTCTCCGCTTTCTATCTACCTGTCCCATGGTTGCATTCCACCTATCCTTTGGTTTCTCTTCACCGATCCCAAGGTGTTTATCTGCCTGTCCTGAGCTTTCTATCTGCCTGTCCCTGGGATTCTCTCCACCTGACCCAAAGTTTCTATCCACCTGTCTAAAGGTATCTATCCACCTGTCCCGGGATTTCTATTCCCCTGTCCTGAGCTATCTGACCAACGGTCCCAGGGTTTTTGTCCACCTGTCCTAAGGTTTCTTTCCATCTTTCCCAGGTTTCTATCCGCTTGTCCCGGTTTTCTATCAGCCAGTCCCAAGGTTTCTATCCACTTGTCCCGAGGTTTTTATCCACCTGTCCCGAGGTTTCTATCCACCTGTCTTGAGGTTTATCTCTACCTGTCCCGAGGTTTCCATCCATAAGTCCCAAGGTATCTATCCATCTGTCCCAGAAATTCTATCCACCGGTCTCAAGTTATCTATCCACCTGTCCCACCTTCCCTACCCATGCCCCCAAGGTCTCTATACACCTTTCTAGAGGTTTCTTTCCACTTGTCCCAAGCTTTCTATCCAGCTGTACCAGCGATTCTGTCCACCTGTCACAGGTTTACTATCCAACTGTCCGAGGTTTCTATCCACCTGTCCCCAGCATTGTAACTGCCTCTCCATGGGTTTCTATCCATCTGTCCCGAGGCTTCTATCCACCTGTCCCAAGGTTTCTATCCACCTGCCCTGAGCTTTGTATCCAGCTGTCCCGAGGTTTCTATCAACAGTTCCCGAGTTTTCTATCCATCAGTCCAAAGGTATCTATCCACCTGTCCCAAGGTTTCTATCTACCTGTCCCAAGATTTCTATCATCCTATCCATGGGTTTCTATCCGCCTGTCATAAGGTTTCTCTCCAGCATTCCCGGGGTTTCTATTCACCTGTCCTGAGTTTTCTATACACCTGTCCATGGGTTTCTATCCGCCTATCATGAGGTTTCTATCCACCTGTCCCGAGGGTTGTATCCTCCTGTCCTGAGGGTTCTATCCACCTGTCCCGTGTTTTCTATCCATCTGTCCCAAAATATATCGCCGCCTACCCCTGGGTTTCTATCCACCTGTCCTGAGGTTTATATTCTGCTGTCCCGGTGTTCTATGTACCTGCCCCGAGGTTTTTATCTGCCTGTCCATGGATTTCTATAGGACAGTCCCCAGTTTTCTATTCAACTGTCCCTCGGTTTCTATTTGCCTGTCCCACAGTTTCTATACTTCTCTCTCTGGTTTCTATCTGCCTTTCCCATGGTTGCATTCCACCTATCCCTCGGTTTCTCTTCACCGATCCCAAGGTGTTTATCTGCCTGTCCTGAGCTTTCTATCTGCCTGTCCCTGGGATTCTATCCACTTGACCCAAAGTTTCTATCCACCTGAACAAAGTTTTCTATTCCCCTGTCCTGAGATATCTGACCAATGGTCCCAGGGTTTTTGTCCACCTGTCCCGAGGTTGCTTTCCATCTTTCCCAGGTTTCTATCCGCTTGTCCCTGGGTTTCTATCAGCCTGTCCCGAGGTTTCTATCCACTTGTCCTGAGGTTTATATCTAACTGTCCCGAGGTTTCTATCCATCTGTCCCAAGGTATCTATCCACGTGACCCCGAAAATTCAATCCACCGGTCCCAAGTTATCTATCCACCTGTCCAACCTTTCCTACCCATGCCCCCAGGATTTCTATACACCTTTCCAGAGGTTTCTTTCCACCTGTCCCGCGTTTTCTATCCACCTGTCCCATGGTTTCTATCCACCTGTCACAAATTATCTATCCACCTGTCACACGTTTAATATCCAACTGTCCGAGGTTTCTATCCACCTGTCCCAAGCTTTCTATCCACCTGTCCCAACGATTCTATCCATCTGTCACAGGTTTACTATCCAACTGTCCAAGGTTTCTATCCACCTGTCCCACGCATTCTAACTGCCTCTCCATTGGTTTCAATTTGCATGTCCCGAGGGTTCTATCCACCTTTTCCAGGGTTTTCATCCAACTTTCCAAAGGTTTCTATCCACCTATCCCGAGGTTTCTATCTTCCTGTCCCTGGGTTTCTATCCACCAGGCCCAAGTTATCTATCATTCTTTCACAGGTTTACTAACCAACCATCTCAAACTTTCTATCCACCTGTCCCAAGGTTTCTATCCATCTTTCCCAGGTTTCTATCCGCTTGTCCCAGGGTTTCTAACAGCCTGTCCTGAGGTTTCTATCCACTTGTCCCGAGATTTGCATCCACCTGTCCCGAGGTTTCTATCCACCGTCCCTGGGTTTCTATCCACCTGTTCCAAGTTATCTTTCGATCTGTCACAGGTTTCCTATCCAACCATCCCAAAGTTTCAATCCACCTGTCCCAAAGCTTAAATCCATCTGTCACAGGTTTACTATCCAACAGTCCGAGGTTTCTATCCACCTGTCCTGAGCCTTCTAACCGCCTCTCAATGGGTTTCTATCTGCCTGTCGCGATGTTTCTATCCAACTGTCCCGAGAGTTCTATCTGCCGGTCCTGAGCTATCTATCCCACTGTCCCAGGCTTTTTATCCACCTTTCCAGAGGTTTCTATCCACCTGTCCCGAGGTTTCTATCCACCTGTCCCTGGGATTCTATCCACCTCTCCCGAGGTTTCTTCCAACTGTCCTGAGGTTTCTATCCGCCTGCCCTGGGATTCTATCCACCTGTCCTGAGGCTTTTATCCACCTGTCCCTGGGTTTCTATCCACCTGTCTCAAGGTATATCTCCGCCTACCCCTGGGTTTCTATCCACCTGTCTTGAGGTTTCTATCCATCTGTCCCAAGGTATATCTTCACCTACCCCTGGGTTTCAATCCACCTGTCCGGAGGTTTATATCCTACTGTCCCAGGGTTTCTATCCACCTGCCCCGAGGTTTTTATCCGCCTGTCCACAGATTTCTATCGGACAGTCCCGAGGTTTCTATTCAACTGTCCCTCGGTTTCTATCTGCCTGTCCCGCAGATTCTATCCATCTCTCTCTGCTTTCTATCTACCTGTCCCATGGTTGCATTCCACCTATCCCTTGGTTTCTCTTCACCGATCCCAAGGTGTTTATCTGCCTGTCCTGAGCTTTCTATCTGCCTGTCCCTGGGATTCTCTCCACCTGACCCAAAGTTTCTATCCACCTGTCTAAAGGTATCTATCCACCTGTCCCGGGATTTCTATTCCCCTGTCCTGAGCTATCTGACCAACGGTCCCAGGGTTTTTGTCCACCTTCCTGAGGTTTCTTTCCATCTTTCCCAGGTTTATCCGCTTGTCCCGGGTTTTCAATCAGCCAGTCCCAAGGTTTCTATCCACTTGTCCCGAGGTTTTTATCCACCTGTCCCGAGGTTTCTATCCACCTGTCCTGAGGTTTATCTCTACCTGTCCCGAGGTTTCTATCCATAAGTCCCAAGGTATCTATCCACCTCTCCCAGAAATTCTATCCATCGGTCCCAAGTTATCTATCCACCTGTCCCACCTTCCCTACACATGCCCCCAAGGTCTCTATATACCTTTCCAGAGGTTTCTTTCCACTTGTCCCGCATTTTCTATCCACCTGTCCCAAGGTTTCTATCCACCTATCACAAGTTATCTATCCACCTGTCACAGGTTTAATATCCAACTGTCCGAGGTTTCTATCCACCTGTCCTGAGCTTTCTATCCACCTGTCCTGAGCTTTCTATCCACCTGTCCCAAAGCTGCTTTCCACCTGTCACAGGTTTACTATCCACATGTCCAAGGTTTCTATCCACCTGTCCCCAGCATTGTAACTGCCTCTCCATGGGTTTCTATCCATCTGTCCCGAGGCTTCTATCCACCTGTCCCAAGGTTTCTATCCACCTGCCCTGAGCTTTCTATCCAGCTGTCCCGAGGTTTCTATCAACAGTTCCCGAGTTTTCTATCCATCAGTCCAAAGGTATCTATCCACCTGTCCCAAGGTTTCTATCATCCTGTCCATGGGTTTCTATCCGCCTGTCATAAGGTTTCTCTCCAGCATTCCCGGGGTTTCTATTCACCTGTCCTGAGTTTTCTATACACCTGTCCATGGGTTTCTATCCGCCTATCACGAGGTTTCTATCCACCTGTCCCGAGGGTTGTATCCTCCTGTCCTGAGGTTTCTATCCACCTGTCCTGATGTTTCTATCCACATATCTCGAGGTTTCTATCCACCTGTCCCAAGGTATCTATCAACCTATCCCGGAGTTTCTATCCACCTGTCCCAAGGTTTCTATCCACAAGTCACGAGGTTTGTATCCACCTGTTCCAGGGTTTCCATCCACTTTTCCAAAGGTTTCTATCCAGATATCCCGAGGTTTCTATCTTCCTGTCCCTGGGTTTCTATCCACCAGGTCCAAGTTATCTAACCTTCTTTCACAGGTTTGCTAACCAACCATCTCAAACTTTCTATCCACCTGTCCCAAGGTTTCTATCCATCTTTCCCAGGTTTCTATCCGCTTGTCCCAGGGTTTCTAACAGCCTGTCCTGAGGTTTCTATCCACTTGTCCCGAGATTTGCATCCACCTGTCCAGAGGTTTCTATCCACCGTCCATGGGTTTCTATCCACCTGTTCCAATTTATCTTTCGATCTGTCACAGGTTTCCTATCCAACCATCCTAAAGTTTCAATCCACCTGTCCCAAGGCTTAAATCCATCTGTCACAGGTTTACTATCCAACTGTCCGAGGTTTCTATCCACCTGTCCTGAGCCTTCTAACCGCCTCTCAATAGGTTTCTATCTGCCTGTTGCGATGTTTCTATCCACCTGTCCCGAGAGTTCTATCTGCCGGTCCTGAGCTATCTATCCAACTGTTCCAGGCTTTTTATCCACCTTTCCAGAGGTTTCTATCCACCTGTCCCTGGGTTTATATCCGCCTATATGAAGGCTTCTATCCACCTCTCCCAAGGTTTCTTCCACCTGTCCCAAGGTTTCTATCCACCTGTCCCTGGGATTCTATCCACCTCTCCTGAGGTTTCTTCCAACTGTCCTGAGGTTTCTATCCGCCTGTCCTGAGGTTTCTATCCATCTGTCCAAAGGTTTCTATCCACCTGTCCCTGGGATTCTATCCGCCTGTCCTGAGGCTTCTATCCACCTGTCCCTGGGTTTCTATCCACCTGTCTCAAGGTATATCTCCGCCTACCCCTGGGTTTCTATCCACCTGTCTTGAGGTTTCTATCCATCTGTCCCAAGGTATATCTCCGCCTACCCCTCGGTTTCAATCCACCTGTCCTGAGGTTTATATCCTACTGTCCCGGGGTTTCTATCCATCTGCCCCGAGGTTTTTATCCGCCTGTCCACGGATTTCTATCGGACAGTCCCGAGGTTTCTATTCAACTGTCCCTCGGTTTCTATCTGCCTCTCCCGCAGTTTCTATCCATCTCTCTCTGCTTTCTATCTACCTGTCCCATGGTTGCATTCCAAGTATCCCTCGGTTTCTCTTCACCGATCCCAAGGTGTTTATCTGCCTGTCCTGAGCTTTCTATCTGCCTGTCCCTGGGATTCTATCCACCTGACCCAAAGTTTCTATCCACCTGTCTAAAGGTATCTATCCACCTGTCCCGAGATTTCTATTCCCCTGTCCTGAGCTATCTGACCAACGGTCCCAGGGTTTTTGTCCACCTGCCCCGAGGTTTCTCTCCATCTTTCCCAGGTTTCTATCCGCTTGTCCCGGGTTTTCAATCAGCCAGTCCCAAGGTTTCTATCCACTTGTCCCGAGGTTTTTATCCACCTGTCCCGAGGTTTCTCTCCACCTGTCCTGAGGTCTATCTCTACCTTTCCCGAGGTTTCCATCCATAAGTCCCAAGGTGTCTATCCACCTGTCCCAGAAATTCTATCCACCAGTCCCAAGTTATCTATCCACCTGTCCCACCTTCCTTACCCAAGCCCCCAAGGTCTCTATACACCTTTCCAGAGGTTCTTTCCACTTGTCCCGCATTTTCTATCCACCTGTCCCAGGGTTTCTATCCAACTGTCACAAGTTATCTATCCACCTGTCACAGGTTTAATATCCAACTGTCCGAGGTTTCTATCCAACTGTCCTGAGCTTTCTATCCACCTGTCCCAAGGCTTCTATCCACCTGTCCCAAAATTTCTATTCACCTGTACCAACGATTCTATCCACCTGTCACAGGTTTACTATCCAACTGTCCGGAGGCTTCTATCCACCTGTCCAAAGGTTTCTATCCACCTGCCCTGAGGTTTCTATCCAGCTGTCCCGAGGTTTCTATCAACAGTTCTCGAGTTTTCTATCCATCAGTCCAAAGGTATCTATCCACTTGTCCCAAGGTTTCTATCCAGCTGTCCTGAGATTTCTATCATCCTATCCATGGGTTTCTATCCGCCTGTCATAAGGTTTCTCTCCAGCAGTCCCGGGGTTTCTATTCACCTGTCCTGAGTTTTCTATACACCTGTCCATGGGTTTCTATCGGCCTATCACGAGTTTTCTATCACCTGTCCCGAGGGTTGTATCCTCCTGTCCTGAGGTTTCTATCCACCTGTCCCAAGTTTTCTATCCATCTGTCCCAAAGTATATCGCCGCCTACCCCTGGGTTTCTATCCACCTGTCCTGAGGTTTATATTCTGCTGTCCCAGTCTTTCTATCTACCTGCCCCGAGGTTTTTATCTGCCTGTCCATGTATTTCTATAGGACAGTCCCCAGTTTTCTATTCAACTGTCGCTCGGTTTCTATTTGCCTGTCCCGCAGTTTCTATCCATCTCTGGTTTCTATCTGCCTTTCCCATGGTTGTATTCCACCTATCCCTCGGTTTCTCTTCACCGATCCCAAGGTGTTTATCTGCCTGTCCGGAGCTCGCTATCCGCCTGTCCCTGGGATTCTATCCACCTGACCCAAAGTTTCTATCCACCTGTCCAAAGTTTTCTATCCACCTGTCCCGAGATTTCTATTCCCCTGTCCTGAAATATCTGAACAACGGTCCCAGGGTTTTTGTCCACCTGTCCCGAGGTTTCGATCCATCTTTCCCAGGTTTCTATCCGCTTGTCCCTGGGTTTCTATCAGCCTGTCCCGAGGTTTCTATCCACTTGTCCCAAGGGTTTTATCCACCTGTCCCAAGGTTTCTATCCACCTGTCCCAGGATTTCTATTCCCCTGTCCTGAGCTGTCTGACCAACGGTCCCAGGGTTTTTGTCCACCTGTCCAGAGGTTTCTTTCCATCTTTCCCAGGTTTCTATCCGCTTGTCCCGGGTTTTCTATCAGCCAGTCCCAAGGTTTCTATCCACTTGTCCCGAGGTTTTTATCCACCTGTCCCGAGGTTTCTATCCACCTGTCCTGAGGTTTATCTCTACCTGTCCCGAGGATTCTATCCACCGGTCCCAAGTTATCTGTCCACCTGTCCCACCTTCCCTACACATGCCCCCAAGGTCTCTCTACACCTTTCCAGAGGTTTCTTTCCACTTGTCCCGCGTTTTCTATCCACCTGTCCCAGGGTTTCTATCCACCAGTCTCAAGTTATCTATCCACCTGTCACAGGTTTAATATCCAACTGTCCGAGCTTTCTATCCACCTGTCCTGAGTTTTCTATCCACCTGTCCCAAGGCTTCTATCCACCTGTCCCAAGGCTTCTATCCACCTGTCAGAGGTTTACTATCCACCTGTCTGAGGTTTCTATCCACCTGTCCCCAGCATTGTAACTGCCTCTCCATGGGTTTCTATCCACCTGTCCCAAGGTTTCTATCCACCTGCCCTAAGGTTTCTATCCAGCTGTCCCGAGGTTTCTATCAACAGTTCCCGAGTTTTTTATCCATCAGTCCAAAGGTATCTATCCACCTGTCCCAAGTTTTCTATCCACCTGTCCCGAGGTTTCTATCATCCTGTCCATGGGTTTCTATCCGCCTGTCATAAGGTTTCTCTCCAGCAGTCCCGGGGTTTCTATTCACCTGTCCTGAGTTTTCTATACACCTGTCCATGGGTTTCTATCTGCCTATCACGAGGTTTCTATCCACCTGTCCCGAGGGTTGTATCCTCCTGTCCTGAGGTTTCTATCCACCTGTCCCGAGTTTTCTATCCATCTGTCCCAAGGTATATCTCCGCCTACCCCTGAGTTTCTATGCACCTGTCCAAAGGTATCTATCCACCCGTCCCGAGATTTCTATTCCCCTGTCCTGAGCTATCTGACCAACGGTCCCAGGGTTTTTGTCCACCTGTCCCGAGGTTTCTATCCACTTGTCCCGAGATTTCTATTCCCCTGTCCTGAGCTATCTGACCAACGGTCCCAGGGTTTTTGTCCACCTGTCCCGAGGTTTCTATCCATCTTTCCCAGTTTTCTATCCGCTTGTCCCTGGGTTTCTATCAGCCTGTCCTGAGGTTTCTATCCACCTGTCCCCAGGGTTGTATCCTCCTGTCCTGAGGTTTCTATCCACCTTTCCCGAGTTTTCTATCCATCTGTCCCAAAGTATATCGCCGCCTACCCCTGGGTTTCTTCCACCTGTCCTGAGGTTTATATCCTGCTGTCCCAGTCTTTCTATGTACCTGCCCCGAGGTTTTTATCTGCCTGTCCACGGATTTCTATAGGACAGTCCCCAGTTTTCTATTCAACTGTCCCTCGGTTTCTATTTGCCTGTCCCACAGTTTCTATCCATCTCTCTCTGGTTTCTATCTGCCTTTCCCATGGTTGCATTCCACCTATCCCTCGGTTTCTCTTCACCGATCCCAAGGTGTTTATCTGCCTGTCCTGAGCTTTCTATCTGCCTGTCCCTGGGATTCTATCCACCTGACCCAAAGTTTCTATCCACCTGTCCAAAGTTTTCTATCCACCTGTCCCGAGATTTCTATTCCCCTGTCCTGAGATATCTGACCAACGGTCCCAGGGTTTTTGTCCACCTGTCCCGAGGTTTCTATCCATCTTTCCCAGGTTTCTATCCGCTTGTCCCTGGGTTTCTATCAGCCTGTCCCGAGGTTTCTATCCACTTGTCCCAAGGGTTTTATCCACCTGTCCCGAGGTTTCTCTCCACCTGTCCTGAGGTTTATCTCTACCTGTCCCGAGGTTTCTATCCATAAGTCCCAAGGTATCTATCCACCTGTCCCAGAAATTCTATCCACCGGTCCCAAGTTATCTATCCACCTGTCCCACCTTCCCTACACATGCCCCCAAGGTCTCTCTACACCTTTCCAGAGGTTTCTTTCCACTTGTCCAGCGTTTTCTATCCACCTGTCCCAGGGTTTCTATCCACCTGTCACAAGTTATCTGTCCACCTGTCACAGGTTTAATATCCAACTGTCCGAGGTTTCTATCCACCTGTCCTGAGCTTTCTATCCACCTGTCCTGAGCTTTCTATCCACCTGTCCCAAAGCTGCTTTCCACCTGTCACAGGTTTACTATCCACATGTCCAAGGTTTCTATCCACCTGTCCCCAGCATTGTAACTGCCTCTCCATGGGTTTCTATCCATCTGTCCCGAGGCTTCTATCCACCTGTCCCAAGGTTTCTATCCACCTGCCCTGAGCTTTCTATCCAGCTGTCCCGAGGTTTCTATCAACAGTTCCCGAGTTTTCTATCCATCAGTCCAAAGGTATCTATCCACCTGTCCCAAGGTTTCTATCATCCTGTCCATGGGTTTCTATCCGCCTGTCATAAGGTTTCTCTCCAGCATTCCCGGGGTTTCTATTCACCTGTCCTGAGTTTTCTATACACCTGTCCATGGGTTTCTATCCGCCTATCACGAGGTTTCTATCCACCTGTCCCGAGGGTTGTATCCTCCTGTCCTGAGGTTTCTATCCACCTGTCCTGATGTTTCTATCCACATATCTCGAGGTTTCTATCCACCTGTCCCAAGGTATCTATCAACCTATCCCGGAGTTTCTATCCACCTGTCCCAAGGTTTCTATCCACAAGTCACGAGGTTTGTATCCACCTGTTCCAGGGTTTCCATCCACTTTTCCAAAGGTTTCTATCCAGATATCCCGAGGTTTCTATCTTCCTGTCCCTGGGTTTCTATCCACCAGGTCCAAGTTATCTAACCTTCTTTCACAGGTTTGCTAACCAACCATCTCAAACTTTCTATCCACCTGTCCCAAGGTTTCTATCCATCTTTCCCAGGTTTCTATCCGCTTGTCCCAGGGTTTCTAACAGCCTGTCCTGAGGTTTCTATCCACTTGTCCCGAGATTTGCATCCACCTGTCCAGAGGTTTCTATCCACCGTCCATGGGTTTCTATCCACCTGTTCCAATTTATCTTTCGATCTATCACAGGTTTCCTATCCAACCATCCTAAAGTTTCAATCCACCTGTCCCAAGGCTTAAATCCATCTGTCACAGGTTTACTATCCAACTGTCCGAGGTTTCTATCCACCTGTCCTGAGCCTTCTAACCGCCTCTCAATAGGTTTCTATCTGCCTGTTGCGATGTTTCTATCCACCTGTCCAGAGAGTTCTATCTGCCGGTCCTGAGCTATCTATCCAACTGTTCCAGGCTTTTTATCCACCTTTCCAGAGGTTTCTATCCACCTGTCCCTGGGTTTATATCCGCCTATATGAAGGCTTCTATCCACCTCTCCCAAGGTTTCTTCCACCTGTCCCAAGGTTTCTATCCACCTGTCCCTGGGATTCTATCCACCTCTCCTGAGGTTTCTTCCAACTGTCCTGAGGTTTCTATCCGCCTGTCCTGAGGTTTCTATCCATCTGTCCAAAGGTTTCTATCCACCTGTCCCTGGGATTCTATCCGCCTGTCCTGAGGCTTCTATCCACCTGTCCCTGGGTTTCTATCCACCTGTCTCAAGGTATATCTCCGCCTACCCCTGGGTTTCTATCCACCTGTCTTGAGGTTTCTATCCATCTGTCCCAAGGTATATCTCCGCCTACCCCTCGGTTTCAATCCACCTGTCCTGAGGTTTATATCCTACTGTCCCGGGGTTTCTATCCATCTGCCCCGAGGTTTTTATCCGCCTGTCCACGGATTTCTATCGGACAGTCCCGAGGTTTCTATTCAACTGTCCCTCGGTTTCTATCTGCCTCTCCCGCAGTTTCTATCCATCTCTCTCTGCTTTCTATCTACCTGTCCCATGGTTGCATTCCAAGTATCCCTCGGTTTCTCTTCACCGATCCCAAGGTGTTTATCTGCCTGTCCTGAGCTTTCTATCTGCCTGTCCCTGGGATTCTATCCACCTGACCCAAAGTTTCTATCCACCTGTCTAAAGGTATCTATCCACCTGTCCCGAGATTTCTATTCCCCTGTCCTGAGCTATCTGACCAACGGTCCCAGGGTTTTTGTCCACCTGCCCCGAGGTTTCTCTCCATCTTTCCCAGGTTTCTATCCGCTTGTCCCGGGTTTTCAATCAGCCAGTCCCAAGGTTTCTATCCACTTGTCCCGAGGTTTTTATCCACCTGTCCCGAGGTTTCTCTCCACCTGTCCTGAGGTCTATCTCTACCTTTCCCGAGGTTTCCATCCATAAGTCCCAAGGTGTCTATCCACCTGTCCCAGAAATTCTATCCACCAGTCCCAAGTTATCTATCCACCTGTCCCACCTTCCTTACCCAAGCCCCCAAGGTCTCTATACACCTTTCCAGAGGTTCTTTCCACTTGTCCCGCATTTTCTATCCACCTGTCCCAGGGTTTCTATCCAACTGTCACAAGTTATCTATCCACCTGTCACAGGTTTAATATCCAACTGTCCGAGGTTTCTATCCAACTGTCCTGAGCTTTCTATCCACCTGTCCCAAGGCTTCTATCCACCTGTCCCAAAATTTCTATTCACCTGTACCAACGATTCTATCCACCTGTCACAGGTTTACTATCCAACTGTCCGGAGGCTTCTATCCACCTGTCCAAAGGTTTCTATCCACCTGCCCTGAGGTTTCTATCCAGCTGTCCCGAGGTTTCTATCAACAGTTCTCGAGTTTTCTATCCATCAGTCCAAAGGTATCTATCCACTTGTCCCAAGGTTTCTATCCAGCTGTCCTGAGATTTCTATCATCCTATCCATGGGTTTCTATCCGCCTGTCATAAGGTTTCTCTCCAGCAGTCCCGGGGTTTCTATTCACCTGTCCTGAGTTTTCTATACACCTGTCCATGGGTTTCTATCGGCCTATCACGAGTTTTCTATCACCTGTCCCGAGGGTTGTATCCTCCTGTCCTGAGGTTTCTATCCACCTGTCCCAAGTTTTCTATCCATCTGTCCCAAAGTATATCGCCGCCTACCCCTGGGTTTCTATCCACCTGTCCTGAGGTTTATATTCTGCTGTCCCAGTCTTTCTATCTACCTGCCCCGAGGTTTTTATCTGCCTGTCCATGTATTTCTATAGGACAGTCCCCAGTTTTCTATTCAACTGTCGCTCGGTTTCTATTTGCCTGTCCCGCAGTTTCTATCCATCTCTGGTTTCTATCTGCCTTTCCCATGGTTGTATTCCACCTATCCCTCGGTTTCTCTTCACCGATCCCAAGGTGTTTATCTGCCTGTCCGGAGCTCGCTATCCGCCTGTCCCTGGGATTCTATCCACCTGACCCAAAGTTTCTATCCACCTGTCCAAAGTTTTCTATCCACCTGTCCCGAGATTTCTATTCCCCTGTCCTGAAATATCTGAACAACGGTCCCAGGGTTTTTGTCCACCTGTCCCGAGGTTTCGATCCATCTTTCCCAGGTTTCTATCCGCTTGTCCCTGGGTTTCTATCAGCCTGTCCCGAGGTTTCTATCCACTTGTCCCAAGGGTTTTATCCACCTGTCCCAAGGTTTCTATCCACCTGTCCCAGGATTTCTATTCCCCTGTCCTGAGCTGTCTGACCAACGGTCCCAGGGTTTTTGTCCACCTGTCCAGAGGTTTCTTTCCATCTTTCCCAGGTTTCTATCCGCTTGTCCCGGGTTTTCTATCAGCCAGTCCCAAGGTTTCTATCCACTTGTCCCGAGGTTTTTATCCACCTGTCCCGAGGTTTCTATCCACCTGTCCTGAGGTTTATCTCTACCTGTCCCGAGGATTCTATCCACCGGTCCCAAGTTATCTGTCCACCTGTCCCACCTTCCCTACACATGCCCCCAAGGTCTCTCTACACCTTTCCAGAGGTTTCTTTCCACTTGTCCCGCGTTTTCTATCCACCTGTCCCAGGGTTTCTATCCACCAGTCTCAAGTTATCTATCCACCTGTCACAGGTTTAATATCCAACTGTCCGAGCTTTCTATCCACCTGTCCTGAGTTTTCTATCCACCTGTCCCAAGGCTTCTATCCACCTGTCCCAAGGCTTCTATCCACCTGTCAGAGGTTTACTATCCACCTGTCTGAGGTTTCTATCCACCTGTCCCCAGCATTGTAACTGCCTCTCCATGGGTTTCTATCCACCTGTCCCAAGGTTTCTATCCACCTGCCCTAAGGTTTCTATCCAGCTGTCCCGAGGTTTCTATCAACAGTTCCCGAGTTTTTTATCCATCAGTCCAAAGGTATCTATCCACCTGTCCCAAGTTTTCTATCCACCTGTCCCGAGGTTTCTATCATCCTGTCCATGGGTTTCTATCCGCCTGTCATAAGGTTTCTCTCCAGCAGTCCCGGGGTTTCTATTCACCTGTCCTGAGTTTTCTATACACCTGTCCATGGGTTTCTATCTGCCTATCACGAGGTTTCTATCCACCTGTCCCGAGGGTTGTATCCTCCTGTCCTGAGGTTTCTATCCACCTGTCCCGAGTTTTCTATCCATCTGTCCCAAGGTATATCTCCGCCTACCCCTGAGTTTCTATGCACCTGTCCAAAGGTATCTATCCACCCGTCCCGAGATTTCTATTCCCCTGTCCTGAGCTATCTGACCAACGGTCCCAGGGTTTTTGTCCACCTGTCCCGAGGTTTCTATCCACTTGTCCCGAGATTTCTATTCCCCTGTCCTGAGCTATCTGACCAACGGTCCCAGGGTTTTTGTCCACCTGTCCCGAGGTTTCTATCCATCTTTCCCAGTTTTCTATCCGCTTGTCCCTGGGTTTCTATCAGCCTGTCCTGAGGTTTCTATCCACCTGTCCCCAGGGTTGTATCCTCCTGTCCTGAGGTTTCTATCCACCTTTCCCGAGTTTTCTATCCATCTGTCCCAAAGTATATCGCCGCCTACCCCTGGGTTTCTTCCACCTGTCCTGAGGTTTATATCCTGCTGTCCCAGTCTTTCTATGTACCTGCCCCGAGGTTTTTATCTGCCTGTCCACGGATTTCTATAGGACAGTCCCCAGTTTTCTATTCAACTGTCCCTCGGTTTCTATTTGCCTGTCCCACAGTTTCTATCCATCTCTCTCTGGTTTCTATCTGCCTTTCCCATGGTTGCATTCCACCTATCCCTCGGTTTCTCTTCACCGATCCCAAGGTGTTTATCTGCCTGTCCTGAGCTTTCTATCTGCCTGTCCCTGGGATTCTATCCACCTGACCCAAAGTTTCTATCCACCTGTCCAAAGTTTTCTATCCACCTGTCCCGAGATTTCTATTCCCCTGTCCTGAGATATCTGACCAACGGTCCCAGGGTTTTTGTCCACCTGTCCCGAGGTTTCTATCCATCTTTCCCAGGTTTCTATCCGCTTGTCCCTGGGTTTCTATCAGCCTGTCCCGAGGTTTCTATCCACTTGTCCCAAGGGTTTTATCCACCTGTCCCGAGGTTTCTCTCCACCTGTCCTGAGGTTTATCTCTACCTGTCCCGAGGTTTCTATCCATAAGTCCCAAGGTATCTATCCACCTGTCCCAGAAATTCTATCCACCGGTCCCAAGTTATCTATCCACCTGTCCCACCTTCCCTACACATGCCCCCAAGGTCTCTCTACACCTTTCCAGAGGTTTCTTTCCACTTGTCCAGCGTTTTCTATCCACCTGTCCCAGGGTTTCTATCCACCTGTCACAAGTTATCTGTCCACCTGTCACAGGTTTAATATCCAACTGTCCGAGGTTTCTATCCACCTGTCCTGAGCTTTCTATCCACCTGTCCTGAGCTTTCTATCCACCTGTCCCAAAGCTGCTTTCCACCTGTCACAGGTTTACTATCCACATGTCCAAGGTTTCTATCCACCTGTCCCCAGCATTGTAACTGCCTCTCCATGGGTTTCTATCCATCTGTCCCGAGGCTTCTATCCACCTGTCCCAAGGTTTCTATCCACCTGCCCTGAGCTTTCTATCCAGCTGTCCCGAGGTTTCTATCAACAGTTCCCGAGTTTTCTATCCATCAGTCCAAAGGTATCTATCCACCTGTCCCAAGGTTTCTATCATCCTGTCCATGGGTTTCTATCCGCCTGTCATAAGGTTTCTCTCCAGCATTCCCGGGGTTTCTATTCACCTGTCCTGAGTTTTCTATACACCTGTCCATGGGTTTCTATCCGCCTATCACGAGGTTTCTATCCACCTGTCCCGAGGGTTGTATCCTCCTGTCCTGAGGTTTCTATCCACCTGTCCTGATGTTTCTATCCACATATCTCGAGGTTTCTATCCACCTGTCCCAAGGTATCTATCAACCTATCCCGGAGTTTCTATCCACCTGTCCCAAGGTTTCTATCCACAAGTCACGAGGTTTGTATCCACCTGTTCCAGGGTTTCCATCCACTTTTCCAAAGGTTTCTATCCAGATATCCCGAGGTTTCTATCTTCCTGTCCCTGGGTTTCTATCCACCAGGTCCAAGTTATCTAACCTTCTTTCACAGGTTTGCTAACCAACCATCTCAAACTTTCTATCCACCTGTCCCAAGGTTTCTATCCATCTTTCCCAGGTTTCTATCCGCTTGTCCCAGGGTTTCTAACAGCCTGTCCTGAGGTTTCTATCCACTTGTCCCGAGATTTGCATCCACCTGTCCAGAGGTTTCTATCCACCGTCCATGGGTTTCTATCCACCTGTTCCAATTTATCTTTCGATCTATCACAGGTTTCCTATCCAACCATCCTAAAGTTTCAATCCACCTGTCCCAAGGCTTAAATCCATCTGTCACAGGTTTACTATCCAACTGTCCGAGGTTTCTATCCACCTGTCCTGAGCCTTCTAACCGCCTCTCAATAGGTTTCTATCTGCCTGTTGCGATGTTTCTATCCACCTGTCCAGAGAGTTCTATCTGCCGGTCCTGAGCTATCTATCCAACTGTTCCAGGCTTTTTATCCACCTTTCCAGAGGTTTCTATCCACCTGTCCCTGGGTTTATATCCGCCTATATGAAGGCTTCTATCCACCTCTCCCAAGGTTTCTTCCACCTGTCCCAAGGTTTCTATCCACCTGTCCCTGGGATTCTATCCACCTCTCCTGAGGTTTCTTCCAACTGTCCTGAGGTTTCTATCCGCCTGTCCTGAGGTTTCTATCCATCTGTCCAAAGGTTTCTATCCACCTGTCCCTGGGATTCTATCCGCCTGTCCTGAGGCTTCTATCCACCTGTCCCTGGGTTTCTATCCACCTGTCTCAAGGTATATCTCCGCCTACCCCTGGGTTTCTATCCACCTGTCTTGAGGTTTCTATCCATCTGTCCCAAGGTATATCTCCGCCTACCCCTCGGTTTCAATCCACCTGTCCTGAGGTTTATATCCTACTGTCCCGGGGTTTCTATCCATCTGCCCCGAGGTTTTTATCCGCCTGTCCACGGATTTCTATCGGACAGTCCCGAGGTTTCTATTCAACTGTCCCTCGGTTTCTATCTGCCTCTCCCGCAGTTTCTATCCATCTCTCTCTGCTTTCTATCTACCTGTCCCATGGTTGCATTCCAAGTATCCCTCGGTTTCTCTTCACCGATCCCAAGGTGTTTATCTGCCTGTCCTGAGCTTTCTATCTGCCTGTCCCTGGGATTCTATCCACCTGACCCAAAGTTTCTATCCACCTGTCTAAAGGTATCTATCCACCTGTCCCGAGATTTCTATTCCCCTGTCCTGAGCTATCTGACCAACGGTCCCAGGGTTTTTGTCCACCTGCCCCGAGGTTTCTCTCCATCTTTCCCAGGTTTCTATCCGCTTGTCCCGGGTTTTCAATCAGCCAGTCCCAAGGTTTCTATCCACTTGTCCCGAGGTTTTTATCCACCTGTCCCGAGGTTTCTCTCCACCTGTCCTGAGGTCTATCTCTACCTTTCCCGAGGTTTCCATCCATAAGTCCCAAGGTGTCTATCCACCTGTCCCAGAAATTCTATCCACCAGTCCCAAGTTATCTATCCACCTGTCCCACCTTCCTTACCCAAGCCCCCAAGGTCTCTATACACCTTTCCAGAGGTTCTTTCCACTTGTCCCGCATTTTCTATCCACCTGTCCCAGGGTTTCTATCCAACTGTCACAAGTTATCTATCCACCTGTCACAGGTTTAATATCCAACTGTCCGAGGTTTCTATCCAACTGTCCTGAGCTTTCTATCCACCTGTCCCAAGGCTTCTATCCACCTGTCCCAAAATTTCTATTCACCTGTACCAACGATTCTATCCACCTGTCACAGGTTTACTATCCAACTGTCCGGAGGCTTCTATCCACCTGTCCAAAGGTTTCTATCCACCTGCCCTGAGGTTTCTATCCAGCTGTCCCGAGGTTTCTATCAACAGTTCTCGAGTTTTCTATCCATCAGTCCAAAGGTATCTATCCACTTGTCCCAAGGTTTCTATCCAGCTGTCCTGAGATTTCTATCATCCTATCCATGGGTTTCTATCCGCCTGTCATAAGGTTTCTCTCCAGCAGTCCCGGGGTTTCTATTCACCTGTCCTGAGTTTTCTATACACCTGTCCATGGGTTTCTATCGGCCTATCACGAGTTTTCTATCACCTGTCCCGAGGGTTGTATCCTCCTGTCCTGAGGTTTCTATCCACCTGTCCCAAGTTTTCTATCCATCTGTCCCAAAGTATATCGCCGCCTACCCCTGGGTTTCTATCCACCTGTCCTGAGGTTTATATTCTGCTGTCCCAGTCTTTCTATCTACCTGCCCCGAGGTTTTTATCTGCCTGTCCAGGTATTTCTATAGGACAGTCCCCAGTTTTCTATTCAACTGTCGCTCGGTTTCTATTTGCCTGTCCCGCAGTTTCTATCCATCTCTGGTTACTATCTGCCTTTCCCATGGTTGTATTCCACCTATCCCTCGGTTTCTCTTCACCGATCCCAAGGTGTTTATCTGCCTGTCCGGAGCTCGCTATCCGCCTGTCCCTGGGATTCTATCCACCTGACCCAAAGTTTCTATCCACCTGTCCAAAGTTTTCTATCCACCTGTCCCGAGATTTCTATTCCCCTGTCCTGAAATATCTGAACAACGGTCCCAGGGTTTTTGTCCACCTGTCCCGAGGTTTCGATCCATCTTTCCCAGGTTTCTATCCGCTTGTCCCTGGGTTTCTATCAGCCTGTCCCGAGGTTTCTATCCACTTGTCCCAAGGGTTTTATCCACCTGTCCCAAGGTTTCTATCCACCTGTCCCAGGATTTCTATTCCCCTGTCCTGAGCTGTCTGACCAACGGTCCCAGGGTTTTTGTCCACCTGTCCAGAGGTTTCTTTCCATCTTTCCCAGGTTTCTATCCGCTTGTCCCGGGTTTTCTATCAGCCAGTCCCAAGGTTTCTATCCACTTGTCCCGAGGTTTTTATCCACCTGTCCCGAGGTTTCTCTCCACCTGTCCTGAGGTTTATCTCTACCTGTCCCGAGGTTTCTATCCATAAGTCCCAAGGTATCTATCCACCTGTCCCAGAAATTCTATCCACCGGTCCCAAGTTATCTATCCACCTGTCCCACCTTCCCTACACATGCCCCCAAGGTCTCTCTACACCTTTCCAGAGGTTTCTTTCCACTTGTCCAGCGTTTTCTATCCACCTGTCCCAGGGTTTCTATCCACCTGTCACAAGTTATCTGTCCACCTGTCACAGGTTTAATATCCAACTGTCCGAGGTTTCTATCCATCTATCCCGAGGTTTCTATCCACCTGTCCCGAGGTTTAAATCCAGCTGTCCCGAGGTTTCTATCAACAGTTCCCGAGTTTTTTATCCATCAGTCCAAAGGTATCTATCCACCTGTCCCAAGTTTTCTATCCACCTGTCCCGAGGTTTCTATCATCCTGTCCATGGGTTTCTATCCGCCTGTCATAAGGTTTCTCTCCAACAGTCGCGGGGTTTTTTATTCACCTGTCCTGAGTTTCCTATACACCTATCCATGGGTTTCTATCCGCCTATCACGAGGTTTCTATCCAGCTGTCCCGAGGGTTGTATCCTCCTGTCCTGAGGTTTCTATCCACCTGTCCCAAGTTTTCTATCCATCTGTCCCAAGGTATATCTCCGCCTACCCCTGAGTTTCTATCCACCTGTCCAAAGGTATCTATCCACCTGTCCCGAGATTTCTATTCCCCTGTCCTGAGCTATCTGACCAACGGTCCCAGGGTTTTTGTCCACCTGTCCCGAGGTTTCTATCCATCTTTCCCAGTTTTCTATCCGCTTGTCCCTGGGTTTCTATCATCCTGTCCCGAGGTTTCTATCCACCTGTCCCCAGGGTTGTATCCTCCTGTCCTGAGGTTTCTATCCACATTTCCCGAGTTTTCTATCCATCTGTCCCAAAGTATATCGCCGCCTACCCCTGGGTTTCTATCCACCTGTCCTGAGGTTTACATCCTGCTGTCCCGGTGTTTCTATCCACCTGCCCCGAGGTTTTTATCTGCCTGTCCACGGATTTCTATAGGACAGTCCCCAGTTTTCTATTCAACTGTCCCTCGGTTTCTATTTGCCTGTCCCACAGTTTCTATACTTCTCTCTCTGGTTTCTATCTGCCTTTCCCATGGTTGCATTCCACCTATCCCTCGGTTTCTCTTCACCGAACCCAAGGTGTTTATCTGCCTGTCCTGAGCTTTCTATCTGCCTGTCCCTGGGATTCTATCCACCTGACCCAAAGTTTCTATCCACCTGTCCAAAGTTTTCTATCCACCTGTCCCGAGATTTCTATTCCCCTGTCCTGAGATATCTGACCAACGGTCCCAGGGTTTTTGTCCACCTGTCCCGAGGTTTCTATCCATCTTTCCCAGTTTTCTATCCGCTTGTCCCTGGGTTTCTATCAGCCTGTCCCGAGGTTTCTCTCCACCTGTCCTGAGGTTTATCTCTACCTGTCCCGAGGTTTCTATCCATAAGTCCCAAGGTATCTATCCACCTGTCCCAGAAATTCTATCCACCGGTCCCAAGTTATCTATCCACCTGTCCCACCTTCCCTACACATGCCCCCAAGGTCTCTCTATACCTTTCCAGAGGTTTCTTTCCACTTGTCCAGCGTTTTCTATCCACCTGTCCCAGGGTTTCTATCCACCTGTCACAAGTTATCTGTCCACCTGTCACAGGTTTAATATCCAACTGTCCGAGGTTTCTATCCATCTATCCCGAGGTTTCTATCCACCTGTCCCGAGGTTTAAATCCAGCTGTCCCGAGGTTTCTATCAACAGTTCCCAAGTTTTTTATCCATCAGTCCAAAGGTATCTATCCACCTGTCCCAAGTTTTCTATCCACCTGTCCCGAGGTTTCTATCATCCTGTCCATGGGTTTCTATCTGCCTGTCATAAGGTTTCTCTCCAGCAGTCCCGGGGTTTCTATTCACCTGTCCTGAGTTTCCTATACACCTATCCATGGGTTTCTATCCGCCTATCACGAGGTTTCTATCCAGCTGTCCCGAGGGTTGTATCCTCCTGTCCTGAGGTTTCTATCCACCTGTCCCGAGTTTTCTATCCATCTGTCCCAAGGTATATCTCCGCCTACCCCTGAGTTTCTATCCACCTGTCCAAAGGTATCTATCCACCCGTCCCGAGATTTCTATTCCCCTGTCCTGAGCTATCTGACCAATGGTCCCAGGATTTTTGCCCACCTGTCCCGAGGTTTCTATCCATCTTTCCCAGGTTTCTATCCGCTTGTCCCTGGGTTTCTATCAGCCTGTCCCGAGGTTTATATCCACCTGTCCTGAGGTTTATATCTACCTGTCCCGAGGTTTCTTATCCTTCGGTCCCAATGTATCTATCCACGTGTCCCAAAAATTCAATCCACCGGTCCCACGTTATCTATCCACTGTCCAACCTTTCCTACCCATGCCCCCAAAATTTCTATACACCTTTCCAGAAGTTTCTTTCCACCTGTCCCGCGTTTTCTATCCACTTGTCCCAGCGTTTCTATCCACCTGTCACAAGTTATCTATCCACCTGTCACAGGTTTAATATCCAACTGTCCAAGGTTTCTATCCACCTGTCCCGAGCTTTCTATCCATCTGTCCCAAGCTTTCTATCCAACTGTCCCATCGATTCTATCCACCTGTCACAGCTTTACTATCCAACTGTCCGAGGTTTTTATCCACCTGTCCCGAGCATTCTACCTGCCTCTCCATGGGTTTCTATCTGCCTGTCCCGAGGTTTCTATCCACCTGCCCCGAGGTTTCTACCACCGGTCCCGAGGCTTCTATCAACCTGTCCCAAGGTTTCTATCCACCTGCCCCGAGTTTTCTATCCAGCTGTCCCGGGGTTTCTACCACCTGTCCCGAGGCTTCTATCAACCTGTCCCAAGGTTTCTATCCACCTGCCCCGAGGTTTCTATCCAGCTGTCCCGGGGTTTCTATCCACCTGTCCCGAGGTTTCTATGCGCCTGTCCATGGATTTCTATCGCTCTGCCCAGAGGTTTCTATCCAACTGTCCCTGGGTTTCTATCTGTCTGTCACGAGGTTTCTATTCACCTATCCCAAGTTTCTCTTCACCTATCCCAAGTTGTTTATCCAACTGTCCTAAGCTTTCTATCCGCCGGTCCCTGGGAATCTATCCACCTGAACCCAAGTTTCTATCCACCTGTCCAAAAGTATCTATCCATCTGTCCCGAGATTTCTATTCACCTGTCCCGAGCTTTCTGACCAATTGTCCTAGTGTTTTTGTCGACCTGTCCCGAGTTTTCTATCCATCTGTCCCAAGGTTTCTATCCACTGGTCCCTGGGTTTCTATCTGCATGTCCTTAGGTTTCTATCCACCTGTCCTGAGGTTTCTATCCACCCATCCCGAGGTTTCTATCCATCTGTCCCAAGTTATCTATCGATCTGTCCCATGATTACTACCCATCTGTCCCAAGGTTTCTATCCACCTTCCCAGAGGTTTCTTTCCACATGTCCAGCGTTTTCTATCCACCTGTCCAAGGGTTTCTATCCACCTGTCACAAGTTATGTATCCAAATGTCGCAGGATACTATCCAAATGTCTCAGGTTTCTATCCACCTGTCCCGAGCTCTCTAACAACCTCTCCATGGGTTTCTATCTGCCCATCCCGAGGTTTCTATCCACCTGTCACGAGGTTTCTATCCACCTGTCCCTAGGCTTCTATCCACCTTTCCCAAGGTTTCTATCCACATGTCTCAAGGCTTCTATCCACCTGTCCCGAGTTTTCTATCCAACCGTCCAAAGGTATCTATCCACCTGTCCCGAGGTTTCTATCCACTCGTCCCAAGTTATCTATCACCCTGTCCCACGTTTACTACCCACCTGTACCAAGGTTTCTATCCACAATTCCAGAGGTTTCTTTCCACCTGACCTGATTTTTCAATCCACCTGTCCCAGGGTTTCTATCCTCCTGTCACAAGTTATCTATCCCCTGTCACAGGTTTACTATTCAACTGTCTGAGGTTTCTATCCACCTGTCCCAAGCTTTCTAACTGCCTCTCTATGAGTTTCTATCTGCCTGTCCCGAGGTTTCTATCCACCTGTCGCGAGGTTTCTCCACCTGTCCCGAGGCTTCTATCCAGCTGTCCCAAACTTTCTATCCATCTGACCCAAGGCTTCTATCCACCTGTCACAGGTTTACTATCCAACTGTCCGAGGGTTCTATCCACCTGTCCCGAGGTTTCGATCAACCTGTCCCAAGATTTCTACCCATCAGTCCCAAGGTATCGATCCACAAGTCCTGAGGTTTCTATCCACTGGTCCCAGGTTATCTATCACCCTGTCCCACGTTTACTACCCACCTGTCCCAAGGTTTCTATCCACCTTTCCAGAGGTTTCTTTCCACATGTCCCACGTTTTCTATCCACCTGTCCAAGGGTTTCTATCCACCTGTCACAAGTCATCTATCCACCTGTCACAGGTTTACTATCCAAATGTCCGAGGTTTCTATCCACCTGTCCCAAGCTTTCTAACCACCTCTCCATGGGTTTCCATCGGCCTGTCCCGAGGTTTCAATTCACCTGTCCCAAGGTTTCTATCTACCTGTCCCAAGGTTTCTATCCACCTGTCACAGGTTTACTGTCCAACTATCCAAGGTTTCTATACACCTGTCCAGAGCTTTCTAACCGCCTCTCCATGGCTTTCCAGCTGCCTGTCCCAAGGTTTCTATCCACCTGTCCACAGGTTTCTAACCAACTGTCCCGAGGTTTCTATCCACCTGCCCCTGGGATTCTATCCACCTGTTCCAAGTTATCTATCGATCTGTCACAGGTTTGCTATTCAACCATCCCAAAGTTTCTATCCACCTGTCCCAATATTTCTATCCACCGGTCGCACGGCTTATATCCACCTGTCACAGGTTTACTATCCAACTGTCTGAGGTCTCTATCCACCTATCCCGAGTTTTCTAACCACCTCTCCATGGGTTTCTATCCACCGGCGCCGATGTTTCTATCCACCTATCCCGATGCTTGTATCCACCTGTCCCAAGGTTTCTATACACCTGTCCCGAGGTTTCTATCCACCTGTCCATGGGTTTCTATTCGCCTGTCCCGACGTGTCTATCCTCCTGTCCCGAGGTTTCTATCCACCTGTCCTGAGTTTTCTATCCATCTGTCCCAAGGTATCTATGCGTCTGTCCCGGGGTTTCTATCCACCTGTCCTGAGGTTTCTATCCAGCTGTCCCAAGGTATCTATCGGCCTGTCCCTGGATTTCTATCCGCCTGTCCTAAGGATTCTATCCAGCTGTCCCGGGGTTTCTATCCACGTATCTAGTGGTTTCTATCCAGCTGTCCCGAGGTTTGTATCCACCTGTCCCGAGCATTCTATCCACCTGTCCTGAGGTTTCTATCCAGCTGTCCCGTGGTTTCTATCCACCTTTCCCGAGGTTTCTATCTGCCTGTCCATGTATTTCTATCGGTCTGTCCCCAGGTTTCTATTCAACTGTCCCTGGTTTTCCTGCTGCCTGTCCCGAGGTTTCTATTCGACTCTCCAAGGTTTCTATCTGCCTGTCCCATGGTTTCTTTCCACCTATCCCTAAGTTTCTCTTCACCTATCCCAAGGTTTATATCCACCTGTCCTGAGCTTTCTATCCCCCTGTCCCTGGGATTCTATCCACATGACCCGAAGTTTCTATCCACCTGTCCCAAGGTATCTATCCACCTGTCCCGAGATTTCTAATCCCCTGTCCTGAGCAAATGTCCCAGGGTTTTTATCCACCTGTCCCGAGGTTTCTATCTATCTGTCCCAATTTTCTATCCGCTTGTCCCTGGGTCTCTATCTGCCTGTCCCGAGGTTTCTATCCACCTGTCCCGAGGTTTGTAGACACCCGTCCCGAGGTTTCTATCCATCAGTCCAAAGGTATGTATCCACCTGTCCCGAGGTTTCGATCCAATGGTCCCAAGTTATCTATCACCTTGTCCCAAGTTTACTACCCACCTGTCCCAAGGTTTCCATCCACCTTTACAGAGGTTTTGTTCCACCTGTCCTGATTTTTCTAACCACCTGTCCCAGGGTTTCTAGCCACCTGTCACAAGTCATCTATCCACCTGTCACAGCTTTACTATCCAACTGTCTGAGGTTTCTATCCACCGGCCCCAAGCTTTCCAACCGCCTCTCTCTGGGTTTCTATCTGGCTATCCTGAGGTTTCTATCCACCTGTCCTGAGGTTTCTATCCACCTGTCCTGAGGTTTCTATCCACCTGTCCTGAGGCTTATATCCACCTGTCACAGGTTTAATATCCAACTGTCTGTGGTTTCTATCCACCTGTCCCGATCTTTCTAATTGCCTTTCCATGGGTTTCTATCTGCCTGTCCCGAGGTTTCTATCCACATGACCCGAGCCTTCTATCCACCGGTCCCGTGCTTTCTATCCACATATCCCGAGGTTTCTCTACACTTATCCCAAGGTTTCTACCCACCTGTTCTGAGGTTTCATCCGTCTTTCCCTGGGAGTATATCCACCTGATCCAAGGTTTCTATTCACCTATCCCAGGGTTTCTATCGACCTGTCCCGAGATTTCTATCTGCCTGTCCTGAGCTATCTATCCAACTGTCCCAGGGTTTTTATCTACCTGTCCCGATGTTTCTATCCATCTGCCCCGAGGCTTCTATCCACCTGTCCCAAGGTTTCTATCCACCTGTCCCAAGGCTTCCATCCACCTGTCACAGGTTTACTATCCAACTGTCCGAAGTTTCTGTCCACCTGTCCCAAGCTTTCTAAACGCCTCTCCATGGGTTGCTGTCTGCCTGTTGCGAGGTCTCTATCCACCTGTCCCGAGGTTTCTATCCACCTGTCCCGAGGTTTCTATCCACCTGTCCCGATGTTTCTATCCACCTGTCCAGAGGTTGCTATCAGCCTGTCTCGAGTTTTCGATCCATCTGTCCCAAGGTATCTATCCCCCTGTCCCTGGGTTTCTATCTGCCTGTCGTGAGGATTCTCTCCGTTTGTCCCGGGATTTCTATCCACCTGTCTCGAGGTTTCTATCCACGTGTCCCAAGGTTTGTATCCACCTGTCCCGAAGATTCTATCCAACTGCCCTGAGGTTTCTATCCACCTGTCCCGAGGTTTGTATCAACTTGTTCCAGGGCTTCTGTCCACTTTTCCAATCCATCTATCCCGAGGTTTCTATACACCTGTCCTTGGGATTCTATCCACTTGTTCCAAGTTATCTATCGATCTGTCACAGGTTTGATATCCAGCCATCCTGAAGTTTCTATCCACCTGTCCCAAGATTTCTATCCACCTGTCCCAAGGCTTATATCCATCTGTCACAGGTTTACTATCCAACTGTCCGAGGTTTCTATCCAACTGTCCCGAGCTTTCTAACCGCCTCTCCTTGGGTTTCTATCTGCCTGTCTTGAAGTTTCTATCCACCTGTCCCGAGATTTCTATCTGTCTGTCCCGAGCTATCTATCCAACTGTCCCAGGCTTTTTATCAACCTGTCCCGAGGTTTCTATCCATCTGTCCCAAGGCTTCTATCCACCTCTCCCGAGGTTTCTTCCACCTGTCCCGAGGTTTCTATCCACCTCTCCCGAGGTTTCTATCTGCCTCTCCATGGGTTTCAATTGGCCTGTCCCGAGATTTCTATCCGCCTGTCCCTGGGTTTCTATACAGCTGTTCCAAGTTATCTATCGATCTGTCACAGGTTTGCTATCCAACCATTAAAAAGTTTCTATCCACCTGTCCCAAGATTTCTATCCACCATTTTCTCTCCATTATCCCATGGTTTCTATCCACCTGTCTCTGGGTTTCTATCCACCTCTCCCGAGGTATCTATCCATCTGTCCCAAGCTTTCCATCCGCTTATCCCAAGGTTACTATTCACTATCCCGTGGTTTCTATCTAACTGTCCAAAGGATGCCTTCCATCTCTACCATGGCATATATCCAATTATCCCAAGTTTACTCACCACTATCCCAAGGTTTCTATCTGCCTGACCCTGGGTTTCTATTCACCTCTCCTGAGTTTCATATCCATTTGACCCAAACTTTCTTTCCACTTATTCCAAGGTAACCAGCCACTATCCTGAGGTTTCTATCCACCAGTCCCAGTGTTTCCTTCCATCACTACCCAGATTTCTATCCATCTATACGAGGGTGTTTATCCACCTGTCCTGTGGTTTCTATCCACCTCTCCCGAGGTTTCAATCTACCTGTCCCAAGGTTTCCGTCCACCTGTACCAGGGTTTTTATCCACCTGTCCCACAATTTCTATCCATCTGTCCTGAGATTTCGATCTAACTGTCACGAGATTTCTATCCACATGTCCCGAGGTTTCTGTCCACTTGTGCTCCAGTTTCTATCCAACTGTCCCGAGGTTTCAATCCAACTGGCCAAGAGTTTCCTTCCATCAATCCCCAGGGTTCTATCCATCTATCACAGGGTTTTTACCTACCTGTCCTGCAGTTTCTTTCCACCTGTCCCGAGGGTTCAATAAACCAACTGTCCCCAGGTTTCTATCCACCTGTACAAGGGCTGTTATCCACCTATCCCAAATTATCTGTCTACCTGTACTTACGCTTCGATCTACCTGTCCCGGGGTTTCTATCCACTTGTCCCCAGGTTTCTATGCACTTTCCCATGTTTTCTACCCACCTGTACCAGGGTTTTTATCCACCTGTGCCACAATTTCTATCCACCTGTCCCGAGGTGTCGATCTATCTGTCCTGAGGTTTCTATCTACATGTCACAAGGATTCTATCCACCTGTACCAGGATTGTTATCCACCTGCCCTACTGTTCCTCTCTACCTGTCCCGAGGTTTCAATCTACCTGTCCTGAGGTTTCTAGCCCCCTGTCCCAAGGTTTCTGTACACTAACCCAAGGTTTCCATCCATCTGTCCGAAGGTTTCTATCCACTATCCTAAGGTTTCTATCGACCTGTACCAGGATTTCTATCCACCTGTCCTGCAATTTCTATCCTCTTATCTCGAGGTTTCAATCTACCTGTCACAAGATTTCTATCCACCTGTCCCGAGGTTTCGATCTACCTGTCCTGAAGTTTCTATCCACATGTCACAAGTTTTCTATCCACTTTCCCAAGGTTTCTATCCACCTGTACCAGGGTTATTATCCACATGTCCCACAGTTTCTCTCTACCTGTCCCAAGGTTTCGACCTACCTGTCCCGAGGCTTCTATCCACCTGTCCCAGGGTTTCCTTCCATTCCCCAGGTTTCTATCCATCATTCGCAAGGATTTTATCCATCTCTCCTGTGGTTTCTATCAACCTTTCCCGAGGTTTCGATCTACCTGTCCCGGTGTTTCTACCCAGCTGTCCCAAGGTTGCTATCTACTATCCCAAGATGTACCAGGGTTTTTATCCACCTGTCCCACAATTTCTATCCATTTGTCCCAAGGTTTTGATCTAACTGTCCCGAGGTTTCTATTCACATGTCACAAAGTTTCTATCCACCTGTACCAGGATTGTTATCCACCTGTCCTACAGTTCCTCACTACCTGTCCTGAGGTTTCAATCTACCTGTCCCGGTGTTTCTACCCACCTGTCCCAAGGTTGCGATCTACTATCCCAAGATTTCTACAAGCCTGTACCAGAGATTTTTTTATCCACCTGTGCTGCAATTTTTTCCACCTGTCCTGCGGTTTTGATCTACCCGTTGCAAGATTTCTATCCACCTGACCAGAGGTTTATATTCACCTGTCCTGCTGTTCCTATCCACCTGTCCAAGTCCTCCCTTCCATCACTTCCCAGGTTTCTATCCATCTCTCCCAGGGCTTTTATCCACCTGTCCTGTGGATACTATCCACCTTTCCCGAGGTTTCGATCTTCCTTTCCTGAGTTTTCTATCCACATGTCATAAGGTTTCTCTCCACCTGTATCAGGATTGTTATCTACCTGCCACACTTTCTCTCTACCTGTCCCAAGGTTTCAATCTACCTGTCCTGAGGTTTCTATCCGCCTGTCCCAAGGTTTCTATACACTAACCCAAGGTTTCCATCCATCTGTCCCAAGGTTTCTATCCACTATCCAAATGTTCTACCGCACTGTACCAGGGTTTCTATCCACCTGTCCCGCAATTTTTATCCACCAGTCCTGCTGTTTCTATCCACTATCCCGAGGATCCTAACCACCTACCCAGGGCTTACCTTCCACCATTCCCAGAAATCTATCCATCTATCCCAGGGTTTTTATCCACCTGTCCTGTGGTTACTGGCCACCTCTCCCGAGGTTTCCATCTACCTGTCCTGAAGTTTCTATCCACATGTCACAAGGTTTCTATCCACCTATACCAGGGTTATTAACCACCTGTCCTGCAGTTTCTCTCTACCTGTCCCAAGGTTTCAATCTACCAGTCCCGAGGTTTCTATCCACCTGTCTCAGGGTTTCCTTCCATTCCCCAGGTTTCTATCCATCTTTCGCAAGGTTTTTATCCATCTGTCCTGTGGTTTCTATCCACCTCTCCCGAGGTTTTGATCTACTTGTCCCGGTGTTTCTATCCACCTGTCCCAAGGTTGCTGTCTACTATCCCAAGATTGCTACAAACCTGTACCAGAGTTTTTATCCACTTGTGCTGCAATTTCTTTCCACCTGTCCTGACGTTTTGATCTACCTGTTGCAAGATTTCTATCCACCTGTCCAGAGGTAAATATTCACCTGACCTGCTGTTCCAATCCACCTGTCCAAGAGCTCCTTTCCATCACTTCCCAGGTTTCTATCCATCTCTCCCAGGGTTTTTATCCACCTGTCCTGTGGACACTGTCCACTTTTCCCGAGGTTTCGATCAACGTGTCCTGAGGTTTCTATCCACATTTCATAGGATTTCTATCCACCTGTATCAGGATTGTTATCAACCTGCCACAGTTTCTCTCTACCTGTCCCAAGCTTTCAATCTACCTGTCCTGAGGCGTCCATCCGCCTGTCCCAAGGTTTCTATGCACTAACACAAGGTTTCCATCCATCTGTCCCAAGGTTTCTATCCACTATCCTAAGGTTCTACCGAACTGTACCAGGGTTTCTATCCACCTGTCCCACAATTTCTATCCACCTGTCCTGCTGTTTCTATCCACTATCCTGAGGTTCCTAACCACCTACCCACGGCTTTCCTTCCATCACTCCCCAGGTTTCTATCCATCTATCCCAGGGTTTTTATCCACCTGTCCTGTGGTCACTAGCCAGCTGCCCGAGGTTTCGATCTACCTGTCCTGAAATTTCTATCCACATGCCACAAGTTTTCTATCCACTTGTCCCAAGGTTTCTATCCACCTGTACCAAGGTTTATACACACTAACCCAAGGTTTCTGTCCATCTGTACCAGGGTTTTTATCTACCTGTCCCACAATTTCTGTCCACCTGTCCTGAGGGTTCGATCTACCTGTCATGAGATTCCTATGCACCTGCCCCGAGGTCACTGTCCACTTGTCCTGCTGTTTCTATCCACCTGTCCCAAGGTTTCTATCCACCTGTCCCAACGTTTCTATCCACCTGTACCAGGGCTGTTATCCACCTGTCCCAAATTTTCTCTCTACCTGTCCTCACGCTTCGATCTACCTGTCCCGGGGTTTCTATCCACTTGTCCCCAGGTTTCTATGCACTTTCCCATGTTTTCTACCCACCTGTACCAGGGTTTTTATCCACCTGTCCCACAATTTCTATCCATTTGTCCCAAGGTTTTGATCTAACTGTCCCGAGGTTTCTATTCACATGTCACAAAGTTTCTATCCACCTGTACCAGGATTGTTATCCACCTGTCCTACAGTTCCTCACTACCTGTCCTGAGGTTTCAATCTACCTGTCCCGGTGTTTCTACCCACCTGTCCCAAGGTTGCGATCTACTATCCCAAGATTTCTACAAGCCTGTACCAGAGATTTTTTTATCCACCTGTGCTGCAATTTTTTCCACCTGTCCTGCGGTTTTGATCTACCCGTTGCAAGATTTCTATCCACCTGACCAGAGGTTTATATTCACCTGTCCTGCTGTTCCTATCCACCTGTCCAAGTCCTCCCTTCCATCACTTCCCAGGTTTCTATCCATCTCTCCCAGGGCTTTTATCCACCTGTCCTGTGGATACTATCCAATTTTCCCGAGGTTTCGATCTTCCTTTCCTGAGTTTTCTATCCACATGTCATAAGGTTTCTCTCCACCTGTATCAGGATTGTTATCTACCTGCCACACTTTCTCTCTACCTGTCCCAAGGTTTCAATCTACCTGTCCTGAGGTTTCTATCCGCCTGTCCCAAGGTTTCTATACACTAACCCAAGGTTTCCATCCATCTGTTCCAAGGTTTCTATCCACTATCCAAATGTTCTACCGAACTGTACCAGGGTTTCTATCCACCTGTCCCGCAATTTTTATCCACCAGTCCTGCTGTTTCTATCCACTATCCCGAGGATCCTAACCACCTACCCAGGGCTTACCTTCCACCATTCCCAGAAATCTATCCATCTATCCCAGGGTTTTTATCCACCTGTCCTGTGGTTACTGGCCACCTCTCCCAAGGTTTCCATCTACCTGTCCTGAAGTTTCTATCAACATGTCACAAGGTTTCTATCCACCTGTACCAGGGTTATTAACCACCTGTCCTGCAGTTTCTCTCTACCTGTCCCAAGGTTTCAATCTACCAGTCCCGAGGTTTCTATCCACCTGTCTCAGGGTTTCCTTCCATTCCCCAGGTTTCTATCCATCTTTCGCAAGGTTTTTATCCATCTGTCCTGTGGTTTCTATCCACCTCTCCCGAGGTTTCGATCTACTTGTCCCGGTGTTTCTATCCACCTGTCCCAAGGTTGCTATCTACTATCCCAAGATTGCTACAAACCTGTACCAGAGTTTTTATCCACTTGTGCTGCAATTTCTTTCCACCTGTCCTGACGTTTTGATCTACCTGTTGCAAGATTTCTATCCACCTGTCCAGAGGTAAATTCACCTGTCCTGCTTTTCCTATCCACCTGTCCAAGGCCTCCCTTCCATCACTTCCAAGGTTTCTATCCATCTCTCCCAGGGTTTTTATCCACCTGAGCTGTGGATACTATCCACTTTTCCCGAGGTTTCGATCAACCTGTCCTGAAGTTTCTATCCACATGTCACATGATTTCTATCCACCTGTATCAGCATTGTTATCAACCTGCCACACTTTCTCTCTACCTGTCCTGAGGTTTCTATCCGCCTGTCCCAAGGTTTCTATCCACTATCCTAAGGTTCTACCGAACTGTACCATGGTGTCTATCCACCTGTCCCACAATTTCTATCCACCTGTCCTGCTGTTTCTATCCACTATCCCGAGGTTCCTAACCACCTACCCACGGCTTTCATTCCATCACTCCCCAGGTTTCTATCCATCTATCCCAGGGTGTTTATCCACCTGTCCTGTGGTTACTGGCCACCTCTCCCGAGGTTTCCATCTACCTGTCCTGAAGTTTCTATCCACATGTCACATGGTTTCTATCCACCTGTCCCACAGTTTCTCTCTACTTGTCCCAAGCTTTCGATCTACAAGTCCCAAGGTATCTATCCACCTGTCCCAAGGATTCTATACACTAATCCAAGGTTTCCGTCCACCTGTACCAGGGTTTTAATCTACCTGTCCCACAATTTCTGTCCACCTGTCCCGAGGTTTCGATCTACCTGTCATGAGATTTCTATCCACCTGTCCCGAAGTCACTGTCCACTTGTCCTGCTGTTTCTATCCACCTGTCCCAAGGTTTCTATCCACCATCCTGTCCCAAATTTTCTGCCTACCTGTCCTTACGCTTCGATCTACCTGTCCCGGGGATTCTATCCTCTTGTCCCCAGGTTTCTATGCACTTTCCCATGTTTTCTACCCACCTGTACCAGGGTTTTTATCCACCTGTCCCACAATTTCTATCCAGCTGTCCCGAGGTTTTGATCTACCTGTCCTGAGGTTTCTATCCACATGTCACAAAGTTTCTATCCACCTGTACCAGGGTTGTTATCCACCTGTCCTACAGTTCCTCTCTACATGTCCTGAGGTTTCAATCTACCTGTCCTGAGGTTTCTATCCCCCTGTTCCAACGTTTGTAACACTAACCCAAGGTTTCCATCCATCTGTCCCAAGGTTTCTATCCACTACCCTAAGGTTTCTAACGACCTGTACCAGGATTTCAATCCACCTGTCCTGCAATTTCTATCCACCTATCTCAAGGTTTCAATCTACCTGTCCCAAGATTTCTATCCACCTGTCCTGAGATTTCAATTCACCAGTCCTGCTGTTTCTATCCACTATCCCAAGGTTTCTAACCACATGCCCAAGGCTTTCCTTCCAGCACTCCCATGGTTTCTATCCACCTATCCCAGAGTTTTTATCCACCTGTCCCGTGGTTACTATCCACCTCTCCCGAGGCTTTGATCTACCTGCCCTGAAGTTTCTATCCACATGTCACAACTTTTCTCTCCACTTTCCCAGGTTTCTATCCACCTGTACCAGGGTTATTATCCACCTGTCCTGCAGTTTCTCTCTACCTGTCCCAAGGTTTCGATCTACATGTCCCAAGGTTTCTATCCACCTGTCCCATGGTTTGCTTCCATTCGCCAGGTCTCTATCCATCAATCCCAAGGTGTTTATCTACCTGTCCTGTGGATACTATCCACTTTTCCCGAGGTTTCGATCTACCTTTCTTGAGGTTTCTATCCACATGTCACAAGTTTTCTATGCAATTTCCCAAGGTGGCTATCCACCTGTCCCAGGGTTTCCTTCCATTCCCCAGGTTTCTATCCAACTATCTCAAGGTTTTTGTCCATCTGTCCTGTGGTTTCTATTCACCTCTCCCGAGGTTTCGATCTACCTGTCCCAGTGTTTCTATCCACCTGTCCCAAGGTTACTATCTACTATCCCAAGATTTCTACAAGCCTGTACCAGAGTTTTTATCCAACTGTGACGCAATTTCTTTCCACCTGTCCTGCGGTTTTGATCTACCTGTTGCAAGATTTCTATCCACCTGTCCAGAGGTAAATATTCACCTGTCCTGCTGTTCCTATCCACCTGTCCAAGAGCTCCCTTCCATCACTTCCCAGGTATCTATCCATCCCTCCCAGGGTTTTTATCCACCTGTCCTGTGGATACTATCCACTTTTCCCGAGGTTTCAATCTACATGTCCTGGGGTGATCCAAGTGTCACATGATTTCTATCCACCTGTATCAGGATTGTTATCAACCTGACACAGTGTCTCTCAACCGGTCCCAAGGTTTCAATCTACCTGTCCTGAGGTTTCTATCCGCCTGTCCCAAGGTTTCTATACACTAACCCAAGGTTTCCATCCATCTGTCCCAATGTTTCTATCCACTATTCTAAGGATCTATCGAACTGTACCAGGGTTTCTATCCACCTGTCCCGCAATTTCTATCCACCTGTCCTGCAGTTTCTATCCACTATCCCGAGGTTCCTAACCTCCTACCCATGGCTTTCCTTCCATCACTTCCCAGGTTTCTATCCATCTCTCCCGGGTTTTTATCCACCTGTCCTGTGGATACTTACCACTTTTCCCGAGGTTTCGATGTACCTTTCTTGAGGTTTCTATCCACATGTCACAATGTTTCTATCCACCTGTATCAGGATTGTTATCAACCTGCCACAGTTTCTCTCTACCTGTCCCAAGGTTTCCATCCATCTGTCCCAAGGTTTCTATCCACTATCCTAAGGTTCTACCGAACTGTGCCAGGGATTCTATCCACCAGTCCTGCTGTTTCTATCCACTGTCCCGAGGTTCCTAACCACCTACTCACGGCTTTCCGTCCATCACTCCCCAGGTTTCTATCCATCTATCCCATGGTTTTTATCCACCTGTCCTGTGGATACTAGCCACCTCTCCCGAGGTTTCCTTCTACCTGTCCTGTCACATGGTTTCTATCCACCTGTCACACAGATTCTCTGTACCTGTCCTGAGGTTTCCATCTAGAAGTCCCAAGGTATCTATCCACCTGTCCCAATGTTTCTATGCACTAACCCAAGGTTTCCGTCCACCTGTACCTGGGTTTTTATCTACCTGTCCCACATTTTCGGTCCATCTGTCCTGAGGTTTCGATCTACCTGACATGAGATTTCTATCCACCTGTCCTGAGGTCACTGTCCACTTGTCCTGCTGTTTCTATCCACCTGTCCCAAGGTTTCTATCCACCTGTCCAAAGGCTTCCTTCCATCAATCCCCAGGTTTCTATCCATCTATCTCAGGGTTTTTATCTACCTGTCCTGTGGTTTCATTCCACCTCTCCCGTGGATTCAATCAACCAACTGTCCCCAGGTTTCTATCCACCTGTCCCAAGGATTCTATCCACCATCCGAAGGTTTCTATCCACCTGTACCAGGGCTGTTAACCACCTGTCCCAAATTTTCTGTCTACCTGTCCTTATGCTTCAATCTACCTGTCCTGGGGTTTCTATCCACTTGTCCCCAGGTTTCTATAATCTTTCCCAAGTTTTCTATCCACCAGTACTAGGAGTTTTCTCCACCTGTCCCACAATTTCTATCCACCTGTCCCAACTTTTTTGTCTACCTGTCCTTACACTTCGATCTACTGGTCCCAGTGTTTCTATCCACCTGTCCCAAGGCTGCGATCTACTATCCCAAGATTTCTACAAGCCTTTACCAGAGTTTTTATCCACCTGTGCCGCAATTTCTTTCCACCTGTCCTGCGGTTTTGATCTATATGTTGCAAGATTTCTATCCACCTGTCCAGAGGTTTATATTCACCTGTCCTGCTGTTCCTATCCACCTGTCCAAGTCCTCCCTTCCATCACTTCCCAGGTTTCTATCCATCTCTCCCAGGGCTTTTATCCACCTGTCCTGTGGATACTATCCACTTTTCCCGAGGTTTCGATCTTCCTTTCCTGAGTTTTCTATCCACATGTCATAAGGTTTCTCTCCACCTGTATCAGGATTGTTATCTACCTGCCACACTTTCTCTCTACCTGTCCCAAGGTTTCAATCTACCTGTCCTGAGGTTTCTATCCGCCTGTCCCAAGGTTTCTATACACTAACCCAAGGATTCCATCCATCTGTCCCAAGGTTTCTATCCACTATCCAAAGGTTCTACCGAACTGTACCAGGGTTTCTATCCACCTGTCCCGCAATTTTTATCCACCAATGCTGCTGTTTCTATCCACTATCCCGAGGATCCTAACCAGCTACCCAGGGCTTACCTTCCACCATTCCCAGAAATCTTTCCACCTATCCCAGGGTTTTTATCTACCTGTCCTGTGGTTACAGGCCACCTCTCCCGAGGTTTCCATCTACCTGTCCTGAAGTTTCTATCCACATGTCACAACTTTTCTCTCCACTTTTCCAAGGTTTCTATCCACCAGTACCAGGGTTATTATCCACCTGTCCTGCAGTTTCTCTCTACCTGTCCCAAGGTTTCGATATACCTCTCCCGAGGTTTCTATCCACATGTCCCATGGTTTCCTTCCATTCGCCAGGTTTCTATCCATCAATCCCAAGGTGTTTATCCACCTGTCCTGTGGTTTCTATCCACCTCTCCCGAGGTTTCGATCTACCAGTCCCAGTGTTTCTATCCACCTGTCCCAAGGTTGCTATCTACTATCCCAAGATTTCTATAAGCCTGTACCAGAGTTTTCATCCACCTGTGCTGCAATTTCTTTCCAACTGTCCTGCGGTTTTGATCTACATGTTGCAAGATTTCAATCCACCTGTCCAGAGGTTTATATTCATCTGTCCTACTGTTCCTATCCACCTGTCGAAGGCCTCCCTTCCATCACTTCCCAGGTTTCTATCCATCTCTCCCTGTCCTGTGGATACTTACCACTTTTCCCGAGGTTTCAATGTACCTTCCTTGAGGTTTCTATCCACATGTCACAAGGTATCTATCCACCTGTATCAGGATTGTTATCAACCTGCCACACTTTCTCTCTACCTGTCCAAAGGTTTCAATCTACCTGTCCTGAGGTTTCTATCCGCCTGTCCCAAGGTTTCTATACATTAACCCAAGGTTTCCATCCATCTGTCCCAAGGTTTCTATCCACTATCCTAAGGTTCTACCGAACTGTAGCAGGGTTTCTATCCACCTGTCCCGCAATTTCTATCCACCTGTCCTGCTGTTTCTATCCACTATCCCGAGGTTCCTAACCACCTACCCACGGATTTCCTTCCATCACTCCCCAGGTTTCTATCCATCTATCCCAGGGTTTTTATCCACCTGACCTGTGGTTACTGGCCACCTCTCCCGAGGTATCCATCTACCTGTCCTGAAGTTTCTATCCACATGTCACAAGTTTTCTATCCACTTTCCCAAGGTTTCTATCCACCTGTACCAGGGTTATTATCCACCTGTCCTGCAGTTTCTGTCTACCTGAACCAAGGTTTCAATCAACCTGTCCCGATGATTCTACCCACCTGTCCCATGGTTTCCTTCCATTCCCCAGATTTCGATCCACCTGTCCCAAGGTTGCTATGTACTATCCCAAGATTTCTACAAGCCTTTACCAGAGTTTTTATCCAACTGTGCCGCAATTTATTTCCACCTGTCCTGCGGTTTTGATCTACATGTTGCAAGAATTCTATCCACCTGTCCAGAAGTAAATAGTCACCTGTCCTGCTGTTCCTATCCACCTGTCTAACGCCTCCCTTCCATCACTTCCCAGGTTTCTATCCATCTCTCCCAGGGTTTTTATCCACCTGTCCTGTGGATACTATCCACTTTTTCCGAGGTTTCGATCTACCAGTCCTGAGGTTCCTATCCACATGTCACATCATTTTTATCCACCTTTATCAGGATTGTTATCAACCTGCCACCGTTTCTCTCTACCTGTCCTAAGGCTTCAATCTACCTGTCCTGAGGTTTCTATCCGCCTGTCCCAAGGTTTCTAACCACTATCCTAAGGTTCTAACGAACTGTACCAGGGCTTCTCTCCACCTGTTCCACAATTTCTATCCACCTGTCCTGCTGTTCTATCCACTATCCCGAGGTTCCTAACCACCTACCCACGGCTTCCTTTCCATCACTCCCCAGGTTTCTATCCACCTATCCTTGGGATTTTATCTACCTGTCCTGTGGTTACTGGCCACCTCTCCCGAGGTTTCCATCTACCTGTCCTGAAGTTTCTATCCACATTTCACATGGTTTCTATCCACCTGTCCCACAGTTCCTCCCTACCCTGCCCGAGGTTTCCATCTACAAGTCCCAAGGTATCTATCCACCTGTCCCAAGTTTTCTATACACTAACCCAAGGTTTCCGTCCACCTGTACCAGGTTTTCTATCTACCTGTCCCACTATTTCTGTCCTTCTGTCATGAGGTTTCGATCTACCTGTCATAAGTGTTCGATCCACCTGTCCCGAGGTCACTATCCACTTGTCCTGCTGTTGCTATCCACCTGTCCCAAGGTTTCTATCCACCATCCCAAGGTTTCTATCCACCTCTACCAGGTTGTTATCCACTTGTCCCACAGTTTCTCTCTACTTGTCCCAAGGTTTCGATCTACCTGTCCCGGTGTTTCTATCCACCTGTCCCAAGGTTGCTATCTGTTATCCCAAGATTTCTACAAGCCTTTACCAGAGTTTTTATCCACCTGTGCTGCAATTTCTTTCCACCTGTCCTGCGGTTTTGATCTACCTGTTGCAAGATTTCTATCCACCTGTCCAGAGGTAAATATTCACCTGTCCTGCCGTTCCTATCCACCTGTCCAAGAGCTCCCTTCCATCACTTCCCGAGTTTCTATCCATCTCTCCCAGGGTTTTTATCCACCTGTCCTGCGGATACTAGCCACTTTTCCCGAGGTTTCGATCTACCTTTCCTGAGGTTTCTATCCACATGTCACATCATTTTAATCCACCTGTATCAGGATTGTTATCAACCTGCCACAGTTTCTCTCTACCTGTCCTAAGGTTTCAATCTACCTGTCCTGAGGTTTCTATCCGCCTGTTCCAAGGTTTGTAACACTAACCCAAGGTTTCCATCCATCTGTCCCAAGGTTTCTATCCACTATCCTAAGGTTCTACCGAACTGTACCAGGGTTTCAATCCACCTGTCCCGAGGTTTCAATCAACAAGTCCTGCTGTTTCTATCCACTATCCCGAGGTTTCTAACCACCTGCACAAGGCTTTCCTTCCATCACTCCCCAGGTTTCTATCCACCAATCCCAAAGTTTTTATCCACCTGTCCTGTGGTTACTGGCCACCTCTCCCGAGGTTTTGATCTACCTGTCCTGAAGTTTCTATCCACATGTCACAACTTTTCTCTCCACTTTCCCAAGGTTTCTATATCCACCTGTACCAGGGTTATTATCCACCTGTCCCGCAGTTTCTCTCTACCTGTCCCAAGGTTTCGATCTATCTGTCCCAGTGTTTCTATCCACCTGTCCCAAGGTTGTTATGTACTATCCCAAGATTTCTACAAGCCTGTACCAGAATTTTTATGCAACTGTGCCGCAATTTATTTCCACCTGTCCTGCGGTTTTGATCTACCTGTTGCAAGATTTCTATCCACCTGTCCAGAGGTTTATATTCACCTGTCCTGCCGTTCCTATCCACCTGTCCAAGAGCTCCCTTCCATCACTTCCCAGGTTTCTATCCATCTCTCCCAGGGCTTTTATCCACCTGTCCTGTGGATACTATACACTTTCCCCGAGGTTTCGATCTTCCTTTAATGAGTTTTCTATCCACATGTCATAAGGTTTCTCTCCACCTGTATCAGGATTGTTATCAACCTGCCACACTTTCTCTCTACCTGTCCCAAGGTTTCAATCTACCTGTCCTGAGGTTTCTATCCGCCTGTCCCAAGGTTTCTATACACTAACCCAAGGTTTCCATCCATCTGTCCCAAGGTTTCTATCCACTATCCAAAGGTTCTACCGAACTGTACCAGGGTTTCTATCCACCTGTCCCGCAATTTTTATCCACCAATGCTGCTGTTTCTATCCACTATTCCGAGGATCCTAACCAGCTACCCAGGGCTTACCTTCCACCACTCCCCAGAAATCTTTCCACCTATCCCAGGGTTTTTATCCACCTGTCCTGTGGTTACTGGCCACCTCTCCCGAGGTTTCCATCTACCTGTCCTGAAGTTTCTATCCACATGTCACAACTTTTCTCTCCACTTTTCCAAGGTTTCTATCCACCAGTACCAGGGTTATTATCCACCTGTCCTGCAGTTTCTCTCTACCTGTCCCAAGGTTTCGATATACCTCTCCCGAGGTTTCTATCCACATGTCCCATGGTTTCCTTCCATTCGCCGGGTTTCTATCCATCAATCCCAAGGTGTTTATCCACCTGTCCTGTGGTTTCTATCCACCTCTCCCGAGGTTTCGATCTACCAGTCCCAGTGTTTCTATCCACCTGTCCCAAGGTTACTATCTACTATCCCAAGATTTCTACAAGCCTGTACCAGAGTTTTTATCCACCTGTGCTGCAATTTCTTTCCAACTGTCCTGCGGTTTTGATCTACATGTTGCAAGATTTCAATCCACCTGTCCAGTGGTTTATATTCACCTGTCCTACTGTTCCTATCCACCTGTCGAAGGCCTCCCTTCTATCACTTCCCAGGTTTCTATCCATCTCTCCCAGGGTTTTTATCCACCTGTCCTGTGGATACTTACCACTTTTCCCGAGGTTTCGATGTACCTTCCTTGAGGTTTCTATCCACATGTCACAAGGTTTCTATCCACCTGTATCAGGATTGTTACCAACCTGCCACACTTTCTCTCTACCTGTCCAAAGGTTTCAATCTACCTGTCCTGAGGTTTCTATCCGCCTGTCCCAAGGTTTCTATACACTAACCCAAGGTTTCCATCCATCTGTCCCAAGGTTTCTATCCACTATCCTAAGGTTCTACCAAACTGTACCAGGGTTTCTATCCAACTGTCCCGCAATTTCTATCCACCTGTCCTGCTGTTTCTATCCACTATCCCGAGGTTCCTAACCACCTACACACAGTTTTCCTTCCATCACTCCCCAGGTTTCTATCCATCTATCCCAGGGATTTTATCCACCTGACCTGTGGTTACTGGCCACCTCTCCCGAGGTTTCCATCTACCTGTCCTGAAGTTTCTATCCACATGTCACAAGTTTTCTATCCACCATCCCAAGGTTTCTATCCATCTCTACCAGGTTGTTATCTACCTGTCCCACAGTTTCTCTCTACTTGTCCCAAGGTTTCGAACTACCTGTCCCGGTGTTTCAATACACCTGTCCCAAGTTTGCTATCTGTTATCCCAAGATTTCTACAAGCCTTTACCAGAGTTTTTATCCACCTGTGCTGCAATTTCTTTCCACCTGTCCTGTGGTTTTGATCTACCTGTTGCAAGATTTCTATCCACCTGTCCAGAAGTAAATATTCACCTGTCCTGCCGTTCCTATCCACCTGTCCAAGGCCTCCCTTCCATCACTTCCCAGGTTTCTATCCATCTCTTCCAGGGTTTTTATCCACCTGTCCTGTGGATACTAGCCACTTTTCCCGAGGTTTCGATCTACCTTTCCTGAGGTTTCTATCCACATGTCACATCATTTTAATCCACCTGTATCAGGATTGTTATCAACCTGCCTCAGTTTCTCTCTACCTGTCCTAAGGTTTCAATGTACCTGTCCTGAGGTTTCTATCCGCCTGTTCCAAGGTTTGTAACACTAACCCAAGGTTTCCATCCATCTGTCCCAAGGTTTCTATCCACTATCCTAAGGTTCTACCGAACTGTACCAGGGTTTCTATCCACCTGTCCCGAGGTTTCAATCCACCAGTCCTGCTGTTTCTATCCACTATCCCGAGGATTCTAACCACCTGCACAAGACTTTCCTTCCATCACTCCCCAGGTTTCTATCCACCAATCCCAGAGTTTTTATCCACCTGTCATGTGGTTACTATCCACCTCTCCCGAGATTTTCATCTACCTGTCCTGAAGTTTCTATCCACATGTCACAACTTTTCTCTCCACTTTCCCAAGGTTTCTATCCACCTGTACCAGGGTTATTATCCACCTGTCCTGCAGTTTCTCTCTACCTGTCCCAAGGTTTCGATCTACCTGTCCCGAGGTTTCTATCCACCTGTCCCATGGTTTCCTTCCATTCGCCAGGTTTCTATCCATCAATCCCAAGGAGTTTATCCACCTGTCCTGTGGTTTCTATCCACCTCTCCCGAGGTTTCGATCTACCAGTCCCAGTGTTTCTATCCACCTGTCCCAAGGTTACTATCTACTATCCCAAGATTTCTACAAGCCTGTACCAGAGTTTTTATCCACCTGTGCTGCAATTTCTTTCCAACTGTCCTGCGGTTTTGATCTACATGTTGCAAGATTTCAATCCACCTGACCAGTGGTTTATATTCACCTGTCCTACTGTTCCTATCCACCTGTCGAAGGCCTCCCTTCTATCACTTCCCAGGTTTCTATCCATCTCTCCCAGGGTTTTTATCCACCTGTCCTGTGGATACTTACCACTTTTCCCGAGGTTTCGATGTACCTTCCTTGAGGTTTCTATCCACATGTCACAAGGTTTCTATCCACCTGTATCAGGATTGTTATCAACCTGCCACAGTTTCTCTCAACCTGTCCCAAGGTTTCAATGTACCTGTCCTGAGGTTTCTATCCGCCTGTCCCAAGGTTTCTATACACTAACCCAAGGTTTCCATCCATCTGTCCCAAGGTTTCTATCCACTATCCAAAGGTTCTACCGAACTGTACCAGGGTTTCTATCCAACTGTCCCGCAATTTTTATCCACCAGTGCTGCTGTTTCTATCCACTATCCCGAGGATCCTAACCAGCTACCCAGGGCTTACCTTCCACCACTCCCCAGAAATCTTTCCACCTATCCCAGGGTTTTTATCCACCTGTCCTGTGGTTACTGGCCACCTCTCCCGAGGTTTCCATCTACCTGTCCTGAAGTTTCTATCCACATGTCACAACTTTTCTCTCCACTTTTCCAAGGTTTCTATCCACCAGTACCAGGGTTATTATCCACCTGTCCTGCAGTTTCTCTCTACCTGTCCCAAGGTTTCGATATACCTCTCCCGAGGTTTCTATCCACATGTCCCATGGTTTCCTTCCATTCGCCAGGTTTCTATCCATCAATCCCAAGGTGTTTATCCACCTGTCCTGTGGTTTCTATCCACCTCTCCCGAGGTTTCGATCTACCAGTCCCAGTGTTTCTATCCACCTGTCCCAAGGTTGCTATCTACTATCCCAAGATTTCTACAAGCCTGTACCAGAGTTTTTATCCAACCGTGCCACAATTTCATTCCAACTGTCCTGCGGTTTTGATCTACATGTTGCAAGATTTCAATCCACCTGTCCAGAGGTTTATATTCACCTGTCCTACTGTTCCTATCCACCTGTCGAAGGCCTCCCTTCCATCACTTCCCAGGTTTCTATCCATCTCTCCCAGGGTTTTTATCCACCTGTCCTGTGGATACTTAGCACTTTTCCCGAGGTTTCGATGCACCTTTCTTGAGGTTTCTATCCACATGTCACAAGGTTTCTATCCACCTGTATCAGGATTGTTACCAACCTGCCACACTTTCTCTCTACCTGTCCAAAGGTTTCAATCTACCTGTCCTGAGGTTTCTATCCGCCTGTCCCAAGGTTTCTATACACTAACCCAAGGTTTCCATCCATCTGTCCCAAGGTTTCTATCCACTATCCTAAGGTTCTACCAAACTGTACCAGGGTTTCTATCCAACTGTCCCGCAATTTCTATCCACCTGTCCTGCTGTTTCTATCCACTATCCCGAGGTTCCTAACCACCTACACACAGTTTTCCTTCCATCACTCCCCAGGTTTCTATCCATCTATCCCAGGGATTTTATCCACCTGACCTGTGGTTACTGGCCACCTCTCCCGAGGTTTCCATCTACCTGTCCTGAAGTTTCTATCCACATGTCACAAGTTTTCTATCCACCATCCCAAGGTTTCTATCCATCTCTACCAGGTTGTTATCCACCTGTCCCACAGTTTCTCTCTACTTGTCCCAAGGTTTCGAACTACCTGTCCCGGTGTTTCAATACACCTGTCCCAAGGTTGCTATCTGTTATCCCAAGATTTCTACAAGCCTTTACCAGAGTTTTTATCCACCTGTGCTGCAATTTCTTTCCACCTGTCCTGTGGTTTTGATCTACCTGTTGCAAGATTTCTATCCACCTGTCCAGAAGTAAATATTCACCTGTCCTGCCGTTCCTATCCACCTGTCCAAGAGCTCCCTTCCATCACTTCCCAGGTTTCTATCCATCTCTTCCAGGGTTTTTATCCACCTGTCCTGTGGATACTAGCCACTTTTCCCGAGGTTTCGATCTACCTTTCCTGAGGTTTCTATCCACATGTCACATCATTTTAATCCACCTGTATCAGGATTGTTATCAACCTGCCTCAGTTTCTCTCTACCTGTCCTAAGGTTTCAATGTACCTGTCCTGAGGTTTCTATCCGCCTGTTCCAAGGTTTGTAACACTAACCCAAGGTTTCCATCCATCTGTCCCAAGGTTTCTATCCACTATCCTAAGGTTCTACCGAACTGTACTAGGGTTTCTATCCACCTGTCCCGAGGTTTCAATCCAACAGTCCTGCTGTTTCTATCCACTATCCCGAGGATTCTAACCACCTGCACAAGACTTTCCTTCCATCACTCCCCAGGTTTCTATCCACCAATCCCAGAGTTTTTATCCACCTGTCATGTGGTTACTATCCACCTCTCCCGAGATTTTCATCTACCTGTCCTGAAGTTTCTATCCACATGTCACAACTTTTCTCTCCACTTTCCCAAGGTTTCTATCCACCTGTACCAGGGTTATTATCCACCTGTCCTGCAGTTTCTCTCTACCTGTCCCAAGGTTTCGATCTACCTGTCCCGAGGTTTCTATCCACCTGTCCCATGGTTTCCTTCCATTCGCCAGGTTTCTATCCATCAATCCCAAGGAGTTTATCCAACTGTCCTGTGGTTTCTATCCACCTCTCCCGAGGTTTCGATCTACCAGTCCCAGTGTTTCTATCCACCTGTCCCAAGGTTACTATCTACTATCCCAAGATTTCTACAAGCCTGTACCAGAGTTTTTATCCACCTGTGCTGCAATTTCTTTCCAACTGTCCTGCGGTTTTGATCTACATGTTGCAAGATTTCAATCCACCTGTCCAGTGGTTTATATTCACCTGTCCTACTGTTCCTATCCACCTGTCGAAGGCCTCCCTTCTATCACTTCCCAGGTTTCTATCCATCTCTCCCAGGGTTTTTATCCACCTGTCCTGTGGATACTTACCACTTTTCCCGAGGTTTCGATGTACCTTCCTTGAAGTTTCTATCCACATGTCACAAGGTTTCTATCCACCTGTATCAGGATTGTTATCAACCTGCCACAGTTTCTCTCAACCTGTCCCAAGGTTTCAATGTACCTGTCCTGAGGTTTCTATCCGCCTGTCCCAAGGTTTCTATACACTAACCCAAGGTTTCCATCCATCTGTCCCAAGGTTTCTATCCACTATCCTAAGGTTCTACCAAACTGTACCAGGGTTTCTATCCAACTGTCCCGCAATTTCTATCCACCTGTCCTGCTGTTTCTATCCACTATCCCGAGGTTCCTAACCACCTACACACAGTTTTCCTTCCATCACTCCCCAGGTTTCTATCCATCTATCCCAGGGATTTTATCCACCTGACCTGTGGTTACTGGCCACCTCTCCCGAGGTTTCCATCTACCTGTCCTGAAGTTTCTATCCACATGTCACAAGTTTTCTATCCACCATCCCAAGGTTTCTATCCACCTCTACCAGGTTGTTATCCACCTGTCCCACAGTTTCTCTCTACTTGTCCCAAGGTTTCGAACTACCTGTCCCGGTGTTTCTATCCACCTGTCCCAAGGTTGCTATCTGTTATCCCAAGATTTCTACAAGCCTTTACCAGAGTTTTTATCCACCTGTGCTGCAATTTCTTTCCACCTGTCCTGTGGTTTTGATCTACCTGTTGCAAGATTTCTATCCACCTGTCCAGAAGTAAATATTCACCTGTCCTGCCGTTCCTATCCACCTGTCCAAGGCCTCCCTTCCATCACTTCCCAGGTTTCTATCCATCTCTTCCAGGGTTTTTATCCACCTGTCCTGTGGATACTAGCCACTTTTCCCGAGGTTTCGATCTACCTTTCCTGAGGTTTCTATCCACATGTCACATCATTTTAATCCACCTGTATCAGGATTGTTATCAACCTGCCTCAGTTTCTCTCTACCTGTCCTAAGGTTTCAATGTACCTGTCCTGAGGTTTCTATCCGCCTGTTCCAAGGTTTGTAACACTAACCCAAGGTTTCCATCCATCTGTCCCAAGGTTTCTATCCACTATCCTAAGGTTCTACCGAACTGTACTAGGGTTTCTATCCACCTGTCCCGAGGTTTCAATCCACCAGTCCTGCTGTTTCTATCCACTATCCCGAGGATTCTAACCACCTGCACAAGACTTTCCTTCCATCACTCCCCAGGTTTCTATCCACCAATCCCAGAGTTTTTATCCACCTGTCATGTGGTTACTATCCACCTCTCCCGAGATTTTCATCTACCTGTCCTGAAGTTTCTATCCACATGTCACAACTTTTCTCTCCACTTTCCCAAGGTTTCTATCCACCTGTACCAGGGTTATTATCCACCTGTCCTGCAGTTTCTCTCTACCTGTCCCAAGGTTTCGATCTACCTGTCCCGAGGTTTCTATCCACCTGTCCCATGGTTTCCTTCCATTCGCCAGGTTTCTATCCATCAATCCCAAGGAGGTTATCCAACTGTCCTGTGGTTTCTATCCACCTCTCCCGAGGTTTCGATCTACCAGTCCCAGTGTTTCTATCCACCTGTCCCAAGGTTACTATCTACTATCCCAAGATTTCTACAAGCCTGTACCAGAGTTTTTATCCACCTGTGCTGCAATTTCTTTCCAACTGTCCTGCGGTTTTGATCTACATGTTGCAAGATTTCAATCCACCTGTCCAGTGGTTTATATTCACCTGTCCTACTGTTCCTATCCACCTGTCGAAGGCCTCCCTTCTATCACTTCCCAGGTTTCTATCCATCTCTCCCAGGGTTTTTATCCACCTGTCCTGTGGATACTTACCACTTTTCCCGAGGTTTCGATGTACCTTCCTTGAGGTTTCTATCCACATGTCACAAGGTTTCTATCCACCTGTATCAGGATTGTTATCAACCTGCCACAGTTTCTCTCAACCTGTCCCAAGGTTTCAATGTACCTGTCCTGAGGTTTCTATCCGCCTGTCCCAAGGTTTCTATACACTAACCCAAGGTTTCCATCCATCTGTCCCAAGGTTTCTATCCACTATCCAAAGGTTCTACCGAACTGTACCAGGGTTTCTATCCACCTGTCCCGCAATTTTTATCCACCAGTGCTGCTGTTTCTATCCACTATCCCGAGGATCCTAACCAGCTACCCAGGGCTTACCTTCCACCACTCCCCAGAAATCTTTCCACCTATCCCAGGGTTTTTATCCACCTGTCCTGTGGTTACTGGCCACCTCTCCCGAGGTTTCCATCTACCTGTCCTGAAGTTTCTATCCACATGTCACAACTTTTCTCTCCACTTTTCCAAGGTTTCTATCCACCAGTACCAGGGTTATTATCCACCTGTCCTGCAGTTTCTCTCTACCTGTCCCAAGGTTTCGATATACCTCTCCCGAGGTTTCTATCCACATGTCCCATGGTTTCCTTCCATTCGCCAGGTTTCTATCCATCAATCCCAAGGTGTTTATCCACCTGTCCTGTGGTTTCTATCCACCTCTCCCGAGGTTTCGATCTACCAGTCCCAGTGTTTCTATCCACCTGTCCCAAGGTTGCTATCTACTATCCCAAGATTTCTACAAGCCTGTACCAGAGTTTTTATCCAACCGTGCCACAATTTCATTCCAACTGTCCTGCGGTTTTGATCTACATGTTGCAAGATTTCAATCCACCTGTCCAGAGGTTTATATTCACCTGTCCTACTGTTCCTATCCACCTGTCGAAGGCCTCCCTTCCATCACTTCCCAGGTTTCTATCCATCTCTCCCAGGGTTTTTATCCACCTGTCCTGTGGATACTTAGCACTTTTCCCGAGGTTTCGATGCACCTTTCTTGAGGTTTCTATCCACATGTCACAAGGTTTCTATCCACCTGTATCAGGATTGTTACCAACCTGCCACACTTTCTCTCTACCTGTCCAAAGGTTTCAATCTACCTGTCCTGAGGTTTCTATCCGCCTGTCCCAAGGTTTCTATACACTAACCCAAGGTTTCCATCCATCTGTCCCAAGGTTTCTATCCACTATCCTAAGGTTCTACCAAACTGTACCAGGGTTTCTATCCAACTGTCCCGCAATTTCTATCCACCTGTCCTGCTGTTTCTATCCACTATCCCGAGGTTCCTAACCACCTACACACAGTTTTCCTTCCATCACTCCCCAGGTTTCTATCCATCTATCCCAGGGATTTTATCCACCTGACCTGTGGTTACTGGCCACCTCTCCCGAGGTTTCCATCTACCTGTCCTGAAGTTTCTATCCACATGTCACAAGTTTTCGATCCACCATCCCAAGGTTTCTATCCACCTCTATCAGGTTGTTATCCACCTGTCCCACAGTTTCTCTCTACTTGTCCCAAGGTTTCGAACTACCTGTCCCGGTGTTTCAATACACCTGTCCCAAGGTTGCTATCTGTTATCCCAAGATTTCTACAAGCCTTTACCAGAGTTTTTATCCACCTGTGCTGCAATTTCTTTCCACCTGTCCTGTGGTTTTGATCTACCTGTTGCAAGATTTCTATCCACCTGTCCAGAAGTAAATATTCACCTGTCCTGCCGTTCCTATCCACCTGTCCAAGGCCTCCCTTCCATCACTTCCCAGGTTTCTATCCATCTCTTCCAGGGTTTTTATCCACCTGTCCTGTGGATACTAGCCACTTTTCCCGAGGTTTCGATCTACCTTTCCTGAGGTTTCTATCCACATGTCACATCATTTTAATCCACCTGTATCAGGATTGTTATCAACCTGCCTCAGTTTCTCTCTACCTGTCCTAAGGTTTCAATGTACCTGTCCTGAGGTTTCTATCCGCCTGTTCCAAGGTTTGTAACACTAACCCAAGGTTTCCATCCATCTGTCCCAAGGTTTCTATCCACTATCCTAAGGTTCTACCGAACTGTACCTAGGGTTTCTATCCACCTGTCCCGAGGTTTCAATCCACCAGTCCTGCTGTTTCTATCCACTATCCCGAGGATTCTAACCACCTGCACAAGACTTTCCTTCCATCACTCCCCAGGTTTCTATCCACCAATCCCAGAGTTTTTATCCACCTGTCATGTGGTTACTATCCACCTCTCCCGAGATTTTCATCTACCTGTCCTGAAGTTTCTATCCGCATGTCACAACTTTTCTCTCCACTTTCCCAAGGTTTCTATCCACCTGTACCAGGGTTATTATCCACCTGTCCTGCAGTTTCTCTCTACCTGTCCCAAGGTTTCGATCTACCTGTCCCGAGGTTTCTATCCACCTGTCCCATGGTTTCCTTCCATTCACCAGGTTTCTATCCATCAATCCCAAGGAGTTTATCCACCTGTCCTGTGGTTTCTATCCACCTCTCCCGAGGTTTCGATCTACCAGTCCCAGTGTTTCTATCCACCTGTCCCAAGGTTACTATCTACTATCCCAAGATTTCTACAAGCCTGTACCAGAGTTTTTATCCACCTGTGCTGCAATTTCTTTCCAACTGTCCTGCGGTTTTGATCTACATGTTGCAAGATTTCAATCCACCTGTCCAGTGGTTTATATTCACCTGTCCTACTGTTCCTATCCACCTGTCGAAGGCCTCCCTTCTATCACTTCCCAGGTTTCTATCCATCTCTCCCAGGGTTTTTATCCACCTGTCCTGTGGATACTTACCACTTTTCCCGAGGTTTCGATGTACCTTCCTTGAGGTTTCTATCCACATGTCACAAGGTTTCTATCCACCTGTATCAGGATTGTTATCAACCTGCCACAGTTTCTCTCAACCTGTCCCAAGGTTTCAATGTACCTGTCCTGAGGTTTCTATCCGCCTGTCCCAAGGTTTCTATACACTAACCCAAGGTTTCCATCCATCTGTCCCAAGGTTTCTATCCACTATCCAAAGGTTCTACCGAACTGTAAAAGGGTTTCTATCCACCTGTCCCGCAATTTTTATCCACCAGTGCTGCTGTTTCTATCCACTATCCCGAGGATCCTAACCAGCTACCCAGGGCTTACCTTCCACCACTCCCCAGAAATCTTTCCACCTATCCCAGGGTTTTTATCCACCTGTCCTGTGGTTACTGGCCACCTCTCCCGAGGTTTCCATCTACCTGTCCTGAAGTTTCTATCCACATGTCACAACTTTTCTCTCCACTTTTCCAAGGTTTCTATCCACCAGTACCAGGGTTATTATCCACCTGTCCTGCAGTTTCTCTCTACCTGTCCCAAGGTTTCGATATACCTCTCCCGAGGTTTCTATCCACATGTCCCATGGTTTCCTTCCATTCGCCAGGTTTCTATCCATCAATCCCAAGGTGTTTATCCACCTGTCCTGTGGTTTCTATCCACCTCTCCCGAGGTTTCGATCTACCAGTCCCAGTGTTTCTATCCACCTGTCCCAAGGTTGCTATCTACTATCCCAAGATTTCTACAAGCCTGTACCAGAGTTTTTATCCAACCGTGCCACAATTTCATTCCAACTGTCCTGCGGTTTTGATCTACATGTTGCAAGATTTCAATCCACCTGTCCAGAGGTTTATATTCACCTGTCCTACTGTTCCTATCCACCTGTCGAAGGCCTCCCTTCCATCACTTCCCAGGTTTCTATCCATCTCTCCCAGGGTTTTTATCCACCTGTCCTGTGGATACTTACCACTTTTCCCGAGGTTTCGATGCAGCTTTCTTGAGGTTTCTATCCACATGTCACAAGGTTTCTATCCACCTGTATCAGGATTGTTACCAACCTGCCACACTTTCTCTCTACCTGTCCAAAGGTTTCAATCTACCTGTCCTGAGGTTTCTATCCGCCTGTCCCAAGGTTTCTATACACTAACCCAAGGTTTCCATCCATCTGTCCCAAGGTTTCTATCCACTATCCTAAGGTTCTACCAAACTGTACCAGGGTTTCTATCCACCTGTCCCGAGGTCTCTATCCACCAGACCTGCTGTTTCTATCCACTATCCCGAGGTTTCTAACCACCTGCACAAGGCCTTCCTTCCATCACTCCCCAGGTTTCTATCCACCAATTCCAGATTTTTTATCCACCTGTCCTGTGGTTACTATCCACCTCTCCTGAGGTTTTCATCTACCTGTCCTGAAGTTTCTATCCACATGTCACAACTTTTCTCTCCACTTTCCCAAGGTTTCTATCCACCTGTACCAGGGTTATTATCCACCTGTACTGCAGTTTCTCTCTACCTGTCCCAAGGTTTCGATCTACCTGTCCCGGTGTTTCTATCCACCTGTCCCAAGGTTACTATCTACTTCCCAAGATTTCTACAAGCCTGTACCAGAGTTTTTATCCACCTGTGCTGCAATTTCTTTCCACCTGTCCTGCGGTTTTGATCTACATGTTGCAAGATTTCTATCCACCTGACCAGAGGTTTATATTCACCTGTCCTACTGTTCCTATCCACCTGTCGAATGCCTCCCTTCCATCACTTCCCAGGTTTCTATCCATCTCTCCCAGAGTTTTTATCCACCTGTCCTGTGGATACTATCCACTTTTTCCAAGGTTTCGATCTACATGTCCTGAGGTTCCTATCCACATGTCACATCATTTTTATCCACCTTTATCAGGATTGTTATCAACCTGCCACCGTTTCTCTCTACCTGTCCTAAGGCTTCAATCTACCTGTCCTGAGGTTTCTATCCGCCTGTCCCAAGGTTTGTAACACTAACCCAAGGTTTCCATCCATCTGTCCCAAGGTTACTATCCACTATCCTAAGGTTCTACCGAACTGTACCAGGGTTTCTCTCCACATGTCCCACAATTTCTATCCACCTGTTCTGCTGTTTCTATCCACTATCCCGAGGTTCCTAACCACCTACCCACGGCTTTCCTTCCATCACTCCCCAGGTTTCTATCCATCTATCCCAGGGTTTTTATCCACCTGTCCTCTGGTTACTGGCCAGCTCTCCCGAGGTTTCGATCTACCTGTCCTGAAATTTTTATCCACATGTCACAACTTTTCTCTCCACTTTCCCAAGGTTTCTATCCACCTATACTAGGGTTATTATCCACCTGTCCGGCAGTTTCTCTCTACCTGTCCCAAGGTTTCGATCTGTCTCTCCCGGTGTTTCTATCCACCTGTCCCAAGGTTACTATCTACTATCCCAAGATTTCTATAAGCCTGTACCAGAGTTTTTATCCACCTGCGCCACAATTTCTTTCCACCTGTCCTGTGATTTTGATATACATGTTGCAAGATTTCAATCCACCTGTCCAGAGGTTTATATTCACTTGTCCTACTGTTCCTGTCCACCTGTCCAAGAGCTCCCTTCCATCACTTCCCAGGTTTCTATCCATCTCTCCCAGGGTTTTTATCCATCTGTCCTGTGGTTACTGGCCACCTCTCCCGAGGTTTCGATCTACCTGTCCTGAAGTTTCTATCCACCTGTCCCAAGGTTTCTATCCACCATCCCAAGGTTTCTATCCACCTGTACCAGGTTGTTATCTACCTGTCCCACAGTTTCTCTCTACTTGTCCCAAGGTTTCGAACTACCTGTCCCGGTGTTTCTATCCAAATGTCCCAAGGTTGCTATCTGTTATCCCAAGATTTCTACAAGCCTTTACCAGAGTTTTTATCCACCTGTGCTGCAATTTCTTTCCACCTGTCCTGTGGTTTTGATCTACCTGTTGCAAGATTTCTATCCACCTGTCCAGAGGTAAATATTCACCTGTCCTGCCGTTCCTATCCACCTGTCCAAGGCCTCCCTTCCATCACTCCCCAGGTTTCTATCCATCTATCCCAGGGTTTTTATCCACCTGTCCTGTGGTTACTGGCCACCTCTCCCGAGGTTTCCATCTACCTGTCCTGAAGTTTCTATCCACATGTCACATGGTTTCTATCCACCTGTCCCACAGTTTCTCCCTACCTGTCCTCAGGTTTCCATCTACAAGTCCCAAGGTTTCTATCCACCTGTCCCAAGGTTTCTATACACTAACCCAAGGTTTCCGTCCACCTGTACCAGGTTTTTTATCTACCTGTCCCACTATTTCTGTCCTTCTGTCATGAGGTTTCGATCTACCTGTCATAAGTGTTCGATCCACCTGTCCCGAGGTCACTATCCACTTGTCCTGCTGTTGCTATCCACCTGTCCCAAGGTTTCTATCCACTATCCCAAGGATTCTATCCACCTGTACCAGGTTGTTATCCACCTGTCCATCAGTTTCTCTCTACCTGTCCCAAGGTTTCGTCTACCTGTCCCGGTGTTTCTATCCAACTGTCCCAAGTTTGCTATCTATTATCCCAAGATTTCTACAAGACTTTACCAGAGTTTTTATCCAAATGTGCCACAATTTCTTTCCACCTGTCCTGCGGTTTTGATCTACCTGTTGCAAGAATTCTATCCACCTGTCCGGAAGCAAATACTTACCTGTCCTGCTGTTCCTATCCACCTGTCCAAGAGCTCCCTTCCACCACTTCCCAGGTTTCTATCCATCTCTCCCAGGGTTTTTATCCACCTGTACTGTGAATACTATCCACTTTCTCCGAGGTTTCGATCTACATGTCCTCAGGTTCCTATCCACATGTCACTTCATTTCTATCCACCTGTATCAGGATTGTTATCAACCTGCCACAGTTTCTCTCTACCTGTCCTAAGGCTTCAATCTACCTGTCCTGAGGTTTCTATTCACCTGTCCCAAGGTTTCTGACCACTATCCTAAGGTTCCAGCGAACTGTACCAGGGTTTCTATCCACCTGTCCCGCAATTTCTATCCACTGTCCTGCTGTTTCTATCCACTATCCCGAGGTTCCTAACCACCTACCCACGGCTTTCTTTCCATCACTGCCCAGGTTTCTATCCATCTATCCCAGGGTTTTTATCCACCTGTCCTGTTGTTACTGGCCACCTCTCCTGAGGTTTTGATCTACCTGTCCTGAGGTTTCTATCCACATGTCACATGGTTTCTATCCACCTGTCCCACAGTTTCTCCCTACCTTTCCCGAGGTTTCCATCTACAGGTCCCAAGGTATCTACCCACCTGTCCCAAGGTTTCTATACACTAACCCAAGATTTCCGTCCACCTGTACCAGGTGTTTTATCTACCTGTCCCACTATTTCTGTCCATCTGTCATGAGGTTTCGATCTACCTGTCATAAGTGTTCGATTCACCTGTCCCGAGGTCACTATCCAATTGTCCTGCTGTTGCTATCCACCTGTCCCAAGGTTTCTATCCACTATCCCAAGGTTTCTATCCACCTGTACCAGGTTGTTATCCACCTGTCCAGCAGTTTCTCTCTACCTGTCCCAAGGTTTCGATCTACCTGTCCCGGTGTTTCTATCCACCTGTCCCAAGGTTGCTATGTACTCTCCCAAGATTTCTACCATCCTGTACCAAAGTTTTTATCCACCTGTGCTGCAATTTCTTTCCACCTGTCCTGCGGTTTTGATCTACCTGTTGCAAGATTTCTATCCACCTGTCCAGAGGTAAATATTCACCTGTCCTGCCGTTCCTATCCACCTATCCAAGAGCTCCCTTCCATCACTTCCCGAGTTTCTATCCATCTCTCCCAGGGTTTTTATCCACCTGTCCTGTGGATACTAGCCACTTTTCCTGAGGTTTCGATCTACCTTTCCTGAAGTTTCTATCCACATGTCACATCATTTTAATCCACCAGTATCAGGATTGTTATCAACCTGCCACAGTTTCTCTCTACCTGTCCTATGGTTTCAATGTACCTGCCCTGAGGTTTCTACCCGCCTGTTCCAAGGTTTGTAACACTAACCCAAGGTTTCCATCCATCTGTCCCAAGGTTTCTATCCACTATCCTAAGGTTCTACCGAACTGTACCAGGGTTTCTATCCACCTGTCCCGAGGTTTCAATCCACCAGACCTGCTGTTTCTATCCACTATCCCGAGGTTTCTAACCACCTGCACAAGGCCTTCCTTCCATCACTCCCCAGGTTTCTATCCACCAATCCCAGATTTTTTATCCACCTGTCCTGTGGTTACTATCCACCTCTCCTGAGGTTTTCATCTACCTGTCCTGAAGTTTCTATCCACATGTCACAACTTTTCTCTCCACTTTCCCAAGGTTTCTATCCACCTCTACCAGGGTTATTATCCACCTGTCCTGCAGTTTCTCTCTACCTGTCCCAAGGTTTCGATCTACCTGTCCCGGTGTTTCTATCCACCTGTCCCAAGGTTACTATCTACTTCCCAAGATTTCTACAAGCCTGTACCAGAGTTTTTATCCACCTGTGCTGCAATTTCTTTCCACCTGTCCTGCGGTTTTGATCTACATGTTGCAAGATTTCTATCCACCTGACCAGAGGTTTATATTCACCTGTCCTACTGTTCCTATCCACCTGTCGAATGCCTCCCTTCCATCACTTCCCAGGTTTCTATCCATCTCTCCCAGAGTTTTTATCCACCTGTCCTGTGGATACTATCCACTTTTTCCAAGGTTTCGATCTACATGTCCTGAGGTTCCTATCCACATGTCACATCATTTTTATCCACCTTTATCAGGATTGTTATCAACCTGCCACCGTTTCTCTCTACCTGTCCTAAGGCTTCAATCTACCTGTCCTGAGGTTTCTATCCGCCTGTCCCAAGGTTTGTAACACTAACCCAAGGTTTCCATCCATCTGTCCCAAGGTTACTATCCACTATCCTAAGGTTCTACCGAACTGTACCAGGGTTTCTCTCCACATGTCCCACAATTTCTATCCACCTGTTCTGCTGTTTCTATCCACTATCCCGAGGTTCCTAACCACCTACCCACGGCTTTCCTTCCATCACTCCCCAGGTTTCTATCCATCTATCCCAGGGTTTTTATCCACCTGTCCTGTGGTTACTGGCCACCTCTCCCGAGGTTTCGATCTACCTGCCCTGAAATTTTTATCCACATGTCACAACTTTTCTCTCCACTTTCCCAAGGTTTCTATCCACCTATACTAGGGTTATTATCCACCTGTCCGGCAGTTTCTCTCTACCTGTCCCAAGGTTTCGATCTGTCTCTCCCGGTGTTTCTATCCACCTGTCCCAAGGTTACTATCTACTATCCCAAGATTTCTATAAGCCTGTACCAGAGTTTTTATCCACCTGCGCTGCAATTTCTTTCCACCTGTCCTGTGATTTTGATTTACATGTTGCAAGATTTCAATCCACCTGTCCAGATGTTAATATTCACTTGTCCTACTGTTCCTGTCCACCTGTCCAAGAGCTCCCTTCCATCACTTCCCAGGTTTCTATCCATCTCTCCCAGGGTTTTTATCCATCTGTCCTGTGGTTACTGGCCACCTCTCCCGAGGTTTCGATCTACCTGTCCTGAAGTTTCTATCCACCTGTCCCAAGGTTTCTATCCACCATCCCAAGGTTTCTATCCACCTGTACCAGGTTGTTATCTACCTGTCCCACAGTTTCTCTCTACTTGTCCCAAGGTTTCGAACTACCTGTCCCGGTGTTTCTATCCAAATGTCCCAAGGTTGCTATCTGTTATCCCAAGATTTCTACAAGCCTTTACCAGAGTTTTTATCCACCTGTGCTGCAATTTCTTTCCACCTGTCCTGTGGTTTTGATCTACCTGTTGCAAGATTTCTATCCACCTGTCCAGAGGTAAATATTCACCTGTCCTGCCGTTCCTATCCACCTGTCCAAGGCCTCCCTTCCATCACTCCCCAGGTTTCTATCCATCTATCCCAGGGTTTTTATCCACCTGTCCTGTGGTTACTGGCCACCTCTCCCGAGGTTTCCATCTACCTGTCCTGAAGTTTCTATCCACATGTCACATGGTTTCTATCCACCTGTCCCACAGTTTCTCCCTACCTGTCCTCAGGTTTCCATCTGCAAGTCCCAAGGTTTCTATCCACCTGTCCCAAGGTTTCTATACACTAACCCAAGGTTTCCATCCACCTGTACCAGGTTTTTTATCTACCTGTCCCACTATTTCTGTCCTTCTGTCATGAGGTTTCGATCTACCTGTCATAAGTGTTCGATCCACCTGTCCCGAGGTCACTATCCACTTGTCCTGCTGTTGCTATCCACCTGTCCCAAGGTTTCTATCCACTATCCCAAGGATTCTATCCACCTGTACCAGGTTGTTATCCACCTGTCCATCAGTTTCTCTCTACCTGTCCCAAGGTTTCGTCTACCTGTCCCGGTGTTTCTATCCAACTGTCCCAAGTTTGCTATCTATTATCCTAAGATTTCTACAAGCCTTTACCAGAGTTTTTATCCAAATGTGCCACAATTTCTTTCCACCTGTCCTGCGGTTTTGATCTAACTGTTGCAAGAATTCTATCCACCTGTCCGGAAGCAAATACTTACCTGTCCTGCTGTTCCTATCCACCTGTCCAAGAGCTCCCTTCCATCACTTCCCAGGTTTCTATCCATCTCTCCCAGGGTTTTTATCCACCTGTCCTGTGAATACTATCCACTTTCTCCGAGGTTTCGATCTACATGTCCTCAGGTTCCTATCCACATGTCACTTCATTTCTATCCACCTGTATCAGGATTGTTATCAACCTGCCACAGTTTCTCTCTACCTGTCCTAAGGCTTCAATCTACCTGTCCTGAGGTTTCTATTCGCCTGTCCCAAGGTTTCTGACCACTATCCTAATGTTCCAGCGAACTGTACCAGGGTTTCTATCCACCTGTCCCGCAATTTCTATCCACTGTCCTGCTGTTTCTATCCACTATCCCGAGGTTCCTAACCACCTACCCACGGCTTTCTTTCCATCACTGCCCAGGTTTCTATCCATCTATCCCAGGGTTTTTATCCACCTGTCCTGTTGTTACTGGCCACCTCTCCTGAGGTTTTGATCTACCTGTCCTGAGGTTTCTATCCACATGTCACATGGTTTCTATCCACCTGTCCCACAGTTTCTCCCTACCTTTCCCGAGGTTTCCATCTACAGGTCCCAAGGTATCTACCCACCTGTCCCAAGGTTTCTATACACTAACCCAAGGTTTCCGTCCACCTGTACCAGGTTTTTTATCTACCTGTCCCACTATTTCTGTCCATCTGTCATGAGGTTTCGATCTACCTGTCATAAGTGTTCGATCCACCTGTCCCGAGGTCACTATCCAATTGTCCTGCTGTTGCTATCCACCTGTCCCAAGGTTTCTATCCACTATCCCAAGGTTTCTATCCACCTGTACCAGGTTGTTATCCACCTGTCCAGCAGTTTCTCTCTACCTGTCCCAAGGTTTCGATCTACCTGTCCCGGTGTTTCTATCCACCTGTCCCAAGGTTGCTATGTACTATCCCAAGATTTCTACCATCCTGTACCAAAGTTTTTATCCACCTGTGCTGCAATTTCTTTCCACCTGTCCTGCGGTTTTGATCTACCTGTTGCAAGATTTCTATCCACCTGTCCAGAGGTTTATATTCACCTGTCCTGCCGTTCCTATCCACCTATCCAAGAGCTCCCTTCCATCACTTCCCGAGTTTCTATCCATCTCTCCCAGGGTTTTTATCCACCTGTCCTGTGGATACTAGCCACTTTTCCCGAGGTTTCGATCTACCTTTCCTGAAGTTTCTATCCACATGTCACATCATTTTAATCCACCTGTATCAGGATTGTTATCAACCTGCCACAGTTTCTCTCTACCTGTCCTATGGTTTCAATCTACCTGTCCTGAGGTTTCTATCCGCCTGTTCCAAGGTTTGTAACACTAACCCAAGGTTTCCATCCATCTGTCCCAAGGTTTCTATCCACTATCCTAAGGTTCTACCGAACTGTACCAGGGTTTCTATCCACCTGTCCCGAGGTTTCAATCCACCAGACCTGCTGTTTCTATCCACTATCCCGAGGTTTCTAACCACCTGCACAAGGCCTTCTTTCCATCACTCCCCAGGTTTCTATCCACCAATCCCAGATTTTTTATCCACCTGTCCTGTGGTTACTATCCACCTCTCCCGAGGTTTTCATCTACCTGTCCTGAAGTTTCTATCCACATGTCACAACTTTTCTCTCCACTTTCCCAAGGTTTCTATCCACCTGTACCAGGGTTATTATCCACCTGTCCTGCAGTTTCTCTCTACCTGTCCCAAGGTTTCGATCTACCTGTTCCGGTGTTTCTATCCACCTGTCCCAAGGTTACTATCTACTTCCCAAGATTTCTACAAGCCTGTACCAGAGTTTTTATCCACCTGTGCTGCAATTTCTTTCCACCTGTCCTGCGGTTTTGATCTACATGTTGCAAGATTTCTATCCACCTGACCAGAGGTTTATATTCACCTGTCCTACTGTTCCTATCCACCTGTCGAATGCCTCCCTTCCATCACTTCCCAGGTTTCTATCCATCTCTCCCACAGTTTTTATCCACCTGTCCTGTGGATACTATCCACTTTTTCCAAGGTTTCGATCTACATGTCCTGAGGTTCCTATCCACATGTCACATCATTTTTATCCACCTTTATCAGAATTGTTATCAACCTGCCACCGTTTCTCTCTACCTGTCCTAAGGCTTCAATCTACCTGTCCTGAGGTTTCTATCCGCCTGTCCCAAGGTTTCTATCCACTATCCTAAGGTTCTACCGAACTGTACCAGGGTTTCTCTCCACATGTCCCACAATTTCTATCCACCTGTTCTGCTGTTTCTATCCACTATCCCGAGGTTCCTAACCACCTACCCACGGCTTTCCTTCCATCACTCCCCAGGTTTCTATCCATCTATCCCAGGGTTTTTATCCACCTGTCCTGTGGTTACTGGCCACCTCTCCCGAGGTTTCGATCTACCTGTCCTGAAATTTTTATCCACATGTCACAACTTTTCTCTCCACTTTCCCAAGGTTTCTATCCACCTATACTAGGGTTATTATCCACCTGTCCGGCAGTTTCTCTCTACCTGTCCCAAGGTTTCGATCTATCTCTCCCGGTGTTTCTATCCACCTGTCCCAAGGTTACTATCTACTATCCCAAGATTTCTATAAGCCTGTACCAGAGTTTTTATCCACCTGCGCCGCAATTTCTTTCCACCTGTCCTGTGATTTTGATTTACATGTTGCAAGATTTCAATCCACCTGTCCAGAGGTTTATATTCACTTGTCCTACTGTTCCTGTCCACCTGTCCAAGAGCTCCCTTCCATCACTTCCCAGGTTTCTATCCATCTCTCCCAGGGTTTTTATCCATCTGTCCTGTGGTTACTGGCCACCTCTCCCGAGGTTTCGATCTACCTGTCCTGAAGTTTCTATCCACCTGTCCCAAGGTTTCTATCCACCATCCCAAGGATTCTATCCACCTCTACCAGGTTGTTATCTACCTGTCCCACAGTTTCTCTCTACTTGTCCCAAGGTTTCGAACTACCTGTCCCGGTGTTTCTATCCACCTGTCCCAAGGTTGCTATCTGTTATCCCAAGATTTCTACAAGCCTTTACCAGAGTTTTTATCCACCTGTGCTGCAATTTCTTTCCACCTGTCCTGTGGTTTTGATCTACCTGTTGCAAGATTTCTATCCACCTGTCCAGAAGTAAATATTCACCTGTCCTGCCGTTCCTATCCACCTGTCCAAGGCCTCCCTTCCATCACTTCCCAGGTTTCTATCCATCTCTTCCAGGGTTTTTATCCACCTGTCCTGTGGATACTAGCCACTTTTCCCGAGGTTTCGATCTACCTTTCCTGAGGTTTCTATCCACATGTCACATCATTTTAATCCACCTGTATCAGGATTGTTATCAACCTGCCTCAGTTTCTCTCTACCTGTCCTAAGGTTTCAATGTACCTGTCCTGAGGTTTCTATCCGCCTGTTCCAAGGTTTGTAACACTAACCCAAGGTTTCCATCCATCTGTCCCAAGGTTTCTATCCACTATCCTAAGGTTCTACCGAACTGTACTAGGGTTTCTATCCACCTGTCCCGAGGTTTCAATCCACCAGTCCTGCTGTTTCTATCCACTATCCCGAGGATTCTAACCACCTGCACAAGACTTTCCTTCCATCACTCCCCAGGTTTCTATCCACCAATCCCAGAGTTTTTATCCACCTGTCATGTGGTTACTATCCACCTCTCCCGAGATTTTCATCTACATGTCCTGAAGTTTCTATCCACATGTCACAACTTTTCTCTCCACTTTCCCAAGGTTTCTATCCACCTGTACCAGGGTTATTATCCACCTGTCCTGCAGTTTCTCTCTACCTGTCCCAAGGTTTCGATCTACCTGTCCCGAGGTTTCTATCCACCTGTCCCATGGTTTCCTTCCATTCGCCAGGTTTCTATCCATCAATCCCAAGGAGTTTATCCACCTGTCCTGTGGTTTCTATCCACCTCTCCCGAGGTTTCGATCTACCAGTCCCAGTGTTTCTATCCACCTGTCCCAAGGTTACTATCTACTATCCCAAGATTTCTACAAGCCTGTACCAGAGTTTTTATCCACCTGTGCTGCAATTTCTTTCCAACTGTCCTGCGGTTTTGATCTACATGTTGCAAGATTTCAATCCACCTGTCCAGTGGTTTATATTCACCTGTCCTACTGTTCCTATCCACCTGTCGAAGGCCTCCCTTCTATCACTTCCCAGGTTTCTATCCATCTCTCCCAGGGTTTTTATCCACCTGTCCTGTGGATACTTACCACTTTTCCCGAGGTTTCGATGTACCTTCCTTGAGGTTTCTATCCACATGTCACAAGGTTTCTATCCACCTGTATCAGGATTGTTATCAACCTGCCACAGTTTCTCTCAACCTGTCCCAAGGTTTCAATCTACCTGTCCTGAGGTTTCTATCCGCCTGTCCCAAGGTTTCTATACACTAACCCAAGGTTTCCATCCATCTGTCCCAAGGTTTCTAACCACTATCCTAAGGTTCTACCGAACTGTACCAGGGTTTCTCTCCACCTGTCCCGCAATTTCTATCCACCTGTCCTGCTGTTTCTATCCACTATCCCGAGGTTCCTAACCACCTACCCACGGCTTTCCTTCCATCACTCCCCAGGTTTCTATCCATCTATCCCAGGGTTTTTATCCACCTGTCCTCTGGTTACTGGCCACCTCTCCCGAGGTTTCGATCTACCTGTCCTGAAATTTTTATCCACATGTCACAACTTTTCTCTCCACTTTCCCAAGGTTTCTATCCACCTATACTAGGGTTATTATCCACCTGTCCGGCAGTTTCTCTCTACCTGTCCCAAGGTTTCGATCTATCTCTCCCGGTGTTTCTATCCACCTGTCCCAAGGTTACTATCTACTATCCCAAGATTTCTATAAGCCTGTACCAGAGTTTTTATCCACCTGCGCCGCAATTTCTTTCCACCTGTCCTGTGATTTTGATTTACATGTTGCAAGATTTCAATCCACCTGTCCAGAGGTTTATATTCACTTGTCCTACTGTTCCTGTCCACCTGTCCAAGAGCTCCCTTCCATCACTTCCCAGGTTTCTATCCATCTCTCCCAGGGTTTTTATCCATCTGTCCTGTGGTTACTGGCCACCTCTCCCGAGGTTTCGATCTACCTGTCCTGAAGTTTCTATCCACCTGTCCCAAGGTTTCTATCCACCATCCCAAGGTTTCTATCCACCTCTACCAGGTTGTTATCCACCTGTCCCACAGTTTCTCTCTACTTGTCCCAAGGTTTCGAACTACCTGTCCCGGTGTTTCTATCCACCTGTCCCAAGGTTGCTATCTGTTATCCCAAGATTTCTACAAGCCTTTACCAGAGTTTTTATCCACCTGTGCTGCAATTTCTTTCCACCTGTCCTGTGGTTTTGATCTACCTGTTGCAAGATTTCTATCCACCTGTCCAGAAGTAAATATTCACCTGTCCTGCCGTTCCTATCCACCTGTCCAAGGCCTCCCTTCCATCACTTCCCAGGTTTCTATCCATCTCTTCCAGGGTTTTTATCCACCTGTCCTGTGGATACTAGCCACTTTTCCCGAGGTTTCGATCTACCTTTCCTGAGGTTTCTATCCACATGTCACATCATTTTAATCCACCTGTATCAGGATTGTTATCAACCTGCCTCAGTTTCTCTCTACCTGTCCTAAGGTTTCAATGTACCTGTCCTGAGGTTTCTATCCGCCTGTTCCAAGGTTTGTAACACTAACCCAAGGTTTCCATCCATCTGTCCCAAGGTTTCTATCCACTATCCTAAGGTTCTACCGAACTGTACCAGGGTTTCTATCCACCTGTCCCGAGGTTTCAATCCACCAGTCCTGCTGTTTCTATCCACTATCCCGAGGATTCTAACCACCTGCACAAGACTTTCCTTCCATCACTCCCCAGGTTTCTATCCACCAATCCCAGAGTTTTTATCCACCTGTCATGTGGTTACTATCCACCTCTCCCGAGATTTTCATCTACCTGTCCTGAAGTTTCTATCGACATGTCACAACTTTTCTCTCCACTTTCCCAAGGTTTCTATCCACCTGTACCAGGGTTATTATCCACCTGTCCTGCAGTTTCTCTCTACCTGTCCCAAGGTTTCGATCTACCTGTCCCGAGGTTTCTATCCACCTGTCCCATGGTTTCCTTCCATTCGCCAGGTTTCTATCCATCAATCCCAAGGAGTTTATCCACCTGTCCTGTGGTTTCTATCCACCTCTCCCGAGGTTTCGATCTACCAGTCCCAGTGTTTCTATCCACCTGTCCCAAGGTTACTATCTACTATCCCAAGATTTCTACAAGCCTGTACCAGAGTTTTTATCCACCTGTGCTGCAATTTCTTTCCAACTGTCCTGCGGTTTTGATCTACATGTTGCAAGATTTCAATCCACCTGTCCAGTGGTTTATATTCACCTGTCCTACTGTTCCTATCCACCTGTCGAAGGCCTCCCTTCTATCACTTCCCAGGTTTCTATCCATCTCTCCCAGGGTTTTTATCCACCTGTCCTGTGGATACTTACCACTTTTCCCGAGGTTTCGATGTACCTTCCTTGAGGTTTCTATCCACATGTCACAAGGTTTCTATCCACCTGTATCAGGATTGTTATCAACCTGCCACAGTTTCTCTCAACCTGTCCCAAGGTTTCAATCTACCTGTCCTGAGGTTTCTATCCCCCTGTCCCAAGGTTTCTATACACTAACCCAAGGTTTCCATCCATCTGTCCCAAGGTTTCTAACCACTATCCTAAGGTTCTACCGAACTGTACCAGGGTTTCTCTCCACCTGTCCCACAATTTCTATCCACCTGTCCTGCTGTTTCTATCCACTATCCCGAGGTTCCTAACCACCTACCCACGGCTTTCTTTCCATCACTCCCCAGGTTTCTATCCATCTATCCCAGGGTTTTTATCCACCTGTCCTATGGTTACTGGCCACCTCTCCCGAGGTTTCCATCTACCTGTCCTGAAGTTTCTATCCACATTTCACATGGTTTCTATCCACCTGTCCCACAGTTTCTCCCTACCTGTCCTCAGGTTTCCATCTACAAGTCCCAAGGTTTCTATCCACCGTCCCAAGGTTTCTATACACTAACCCAAGGTTTCCGTCCACCTGTACCAGGTTTTTTATCTACCTGTCCCACTGTTTCTGTCCTTCTGTCATGAGGTTTCGATCTACCTGTCATAAGTGTTCGATCCACCTGTCCCGAGGTCACTATCCACTTGTCCTGCTGTTGCTATCCACCTGTCCCAAGGTTTCTATCCACTATCCCAAGGATTCTATCCACCTGTACCAGGTTGTTATCCACCTGTCCATCAGTTTCTCTCTACCTGTCCCAAGGTTTCGTCTACCTGTCCCGGTGTTTCTATCCAACTGTCCCAAGTTTGCTATCTATTATCCTAAGATTTCTACAAGCCTTTACCAGAGTTTTTATCCAAATGTGCCACAATTTCTTTCCACCTGTCCTGCGGTTTTGATCTACCTGTTGCAAGAATTCTATCCACCTGTCCGGAAGCAAATACTTACCTGTCCTGCTGTTCCTATCCACCTGTCCAAGAGCTCCCTTCCATCACTTCCCAGGTTTCTATCCATCTCTCCCAGGGTTTTTATCCACCTGTCCTGTGAATACTATCCACTTTCTCCGAGGTTTCGATCTACATGTCCTCAGGTTCCTATCCACATGTCACTTCATTTCTATCCACCTGTATCAGGATTGTTATCAACCTGCCACAGTTTCTCTCTACCTGTCCTAAGGCTTCAATCTACCTGTCCTGAGGTTTCTATTCGCCTGTCCCAAGGTTTCTGACCACTATCCTAATGTTCCAGCGAACTGTACCAGGGTTTCTATCCACCTGTCCCGCAATTTCTATCCACTGTCCTGCTGTTTCTATCCACTATCCCGAGGTTCCTAACCACCTACCCACGGCTTTCTTTCCATCACTGCCCAGGTTTCTATCCATCTATCCCAGGGTTTTTATCCACCTGTCCTGTTGTTACTGGCCACCTCTCCTGAGGTTTTGATCTACCTGTCCTGAGGTTTCTATCCACATGTCACATGGTTTCTATCCACCTGTCCCACAGTTTCTCCCTACCTTTCCCGAGGTTTCCATCTACAGGTCCCAAGGTATCTACCCACCTGTCCCAAGGTTTCTATACACTAACCCAAGGTTTCCGTCCACCTGTACCAGGTTTTTTATCTACCTGTCCCACTATTTCTGTCCATCTGTCATGAGGTTTCGATCTACCTGTCATAAGTGTTCGATCCACCTGTCCCGAGGTCACTATCCAATTGTCCTGCTGTTGCTATCCACCTGTCCCAAGGTTTCTATCCACTATCCCAAGGTTTCTATCCACCTGTACCAGGTTGTTATCCATCTGTCCAGCAGTTTCTCTCTACCTGTCCCAAGGTTTCGATCTACCTGTCCCGGTGTTTCTATCCACCTGTCCCAAGGTTGCTATGTACTATCCCAAGATTTCTACCATCCTGTACCAAAGTTTTTATCCACCTGTGCTGCAATTTCTTTCCACCTGTCCTGCGGTTTTGATCTACCTGTTGCAAGATTTCTATCCACCTGTCCAGAGGTAAATATTCACCTGTCCTGCCGTTCCTATCCACCTGTCCAAGAGCTCCCTTCCATCACTTCCCGAGTTTCTATCCATCTCTCCCAGGGTTTTTATCCACCTGTCCTGTGGACACTAGCCACTTTTCCCGAGGTTTCGATCTACCTTTCCTGAAGTTTCTATCCACATGTCACATCATTTTAATCCACCTGTATCAGGATTGTTATCAACCTGCCACAGTTTCTCTCTACCTGTCCTATGGTTTCAATCTACCTGTCCTGAGGTTTCTACCCGCCTGTTCCAAGGTTTGTAACACTAACCCAAGGTTTCCATCCATCTGTCCCAAGGTTTCTATCCACTATCCTAAGGTTCTACCGAACTGTACCAGGGTTTCTATCCACCTGTCCCGAGGTTTCAATCCACCAGACCTGCTGTTTCTATCCACTATCCCGAGGTTTCTAACCACCTGCACAAGGCCTTCCTTCCATCACTCCCCAGGTTTCTATCCACCAATCCCAGATTTTTTATCCACCTGTCCTGCCACCTGTCCTGTGGTTACTATCCACCTCTCCCGAGGTTTTCATCTACCTGTCCTGAAGTTTCTATCCACATGTCACAACTTTTCTCTCCAATTTCCCAAGGTTTCTATCCACCTGTACCAGGGTTATTATCCACCTGTCCTGCAGTTTCTCTCTACCTGTCCCAAGGTTTCGATCTACCTGTTCCGGTGTTTCTATCCACCTGTCCCAAGGTTACTATCTACTTCCCAAGATTTCTACAAGCCTGTACCAGAGTTTTTATCCACCTGTGCTGCAATTTCTTTCCACCTGTCCTGCGGTTTTGATCTACATGTTGCAAGATTTCTATCCACCTGACCAGAGGTTTATATTCACCTGTCCTACTGTTCCTATCCACCTGTCGAATGCCTCCCTTCCATCACTTCCCAGGTTTCTATCCACCAATCCCAGAGTTTTTATCCACCTGTCATGTGGTTACTATCCACCTCTCCCGAGATTTTCATCTACCTGTCCTGAAGTTTCTATCCACATGTCACAACTTTTCTCTCCACTTTCCCAAGGTTTCTATCCACCTGTACCAGGGTTATTATCCACCTGTCCTGCAGTTTCTCTCTACCTGTCCCAAGGTTTCGATCTACCTGTCCCGAGGTTTCTATCCACCTGTCCCATGGTTTCCTTCCATTCGCCAGGTTTCTATCCATCAATCCCAAGGAGTTTATCCACCTGTCCTGTGGTTTCTATCCACCTCTCCCGAGGTTTCGATCTACCAGTCCCAGTGTTTCTATCCACCTGTCCCAAGGTTACTATCTACTATCCCAAGATTTCTACAAGCCTGTACCAGAGTTTTTATCCACCTGTGCTGCAATTTCTTTCCAACTGTCCTGCGGTTTTGATCTACATGTTGCAAGATTTCAATCCACCTGTCCAGTGGTTTATATTCACCTGTCCTACTGTTCCTATCCACCTGTCGAAGGCCTCCCTTCTATCACTTCCCAGGTTTCTATCCATCTCTCCCAGGGTTTTTATCCACCTGTCCTGTGGATACTTACCACTTTTCCCGAGGTTTCGATGTACCTTCCTTGAGGTTTCTATCCACATGTCACAAGGTTTCTATCCACCTGTATCAGGATTGTTATCAACCTGCCACAGTTTCTCTCAACCTGTCCCAAGGTTTCAATCTACCTGTCCTGAGGTTTCTATCCCCCTGTCCCAAGGTTTCTATACACTAACCCAAGGTTTCCATCCATCTGTCCCAAGGTTTCTAACCACTATCCTAAGGTTCTACCGAACTGTACCAGGGTTTCTCTCCACCTGTCCCGCAATTTCTATCCACCTGTCCTGCTGTTTCTATCCACTATCCCGAGGTTCCTAACCACCTACCCACGGCTTTCTTTCCATCACTCCCCAGGTTTCTATCCATCTATCCCAGGGTTTTTATCCACCTGTCCTGTGGTTACTGGCCACCTCTCCCGAGGTTTCCATCTACCTGTCCTGAAGTTTCTATCCACATTTCACATGGTTTCTATCCACCTGTCCCACAGTTTCTCCCTACCTGTCCTCAGGTTTCCATCTACAAGTCCCAAGGTTTCTATCCACCGTCCCAAGGTTTCTATACACTAACCCAAGGTTTCCGTCCACCTGTACCAGGTTTTTTATCTACCTGTCCCACTGTTTCTGTCCTTCTGTCATGAGGTTTCGATCTACCTGTCATAAGTGTTCGATCCACCTGTCCCGAGGTCACTATCCACTTGTCCTGCTGTTGCTATCCACCTGTCCCAAGGTTTCTATCCACTATCCCAAGGATTCTATCCACCTGTACCAGGTTGTTATCCACCTGTCCATCAGTTTCTCTCTACCTGTCCCAAGGTTTCGTCTACCTGTCCCGGTGTTTCTATCCAACTGTCCCAAGTTTGCTATCTATTATCCTAAGATTTCTACAAGCCTTTACCAGAGTTTTTATCCAAATGTGCCACAATTTCTTTCCACCTGTCCTGCGGTTTTGATCTACCTGTTGCAAGAATTCTATCCACCTGTCCGGAAGCAAATACTTACCTGTCCTGCTGTTCCTATCCACCTGTCCAAGAGCTCCCTTCCATCACTTCCCAGGTTTCTATCCATCTCTCCCAGGGTTTTTATCCACCTGTCCTGTGAATACTATCCACTTTCTCCGAGGTTTCGATCTACATGTCCTCAGGTTCCTATCCACATGTCACTTCATTTCTATCCACCTGTATCAGGATTGTTATCAACCTGCCACAGTTTCTCTCTACCTGTCCTAAGGCTTCAATCTACCTGTCCTGAGGTTTCTATTCGCCTGTCCCAAGGTTTCTGACCACTATCCTAATGTTCCAGCGAACTGTACCAGGGTTTCTATCCACCTGTCCCGCAATTTCTATCCACTGTCCTGCTGTTTCTATCCACTATCCCGAGGTTCCTAACCACCTACCCACGGCTTTCTTTCCATCACTGCCCAGGTTTCTATCCATCTATCCCAGGGTTTTTATCCACCTGTCCTGTTGTTACTGGCCACCTCTCCTGAGGTTTTGATCTACCTGTCCTGAGGTTTCTATCCACATGTCACATGGTTTCTATCCACCTGTCCCACAGTTTCTCCCTACCTTTCCCGAGGTTTCCATCTACAGGTCCCAAGGTATCTACCCACCTGTCCCAAGGTTTCTATACACTAACCCAAGGTTTCCGTCCACCTGTACCAGGTTTTTTATCTACCTGTCCCACTATTTCTGTCCATCTGTCATGAGGTTTCGATCTACCTGTCATAAGTGTTCGATCCACCTGTCCCGAGGTCACTATCCAATTGTCCTGCTGTTGCTATCCACCTGTCCCAAGGTTTCTATCCACTATCCCAAGGTTTCTATCCACCTGTACCAGGTTGTTATCCATCTGTCCAGCAGTTTCTCTCTACCTGTCCCAAGGTTTCGATCTACCTGTCCCGGTGTTTCTATCCACCTGTCCCAAGGTTGCTATGTACTATCCCAAGATTTCTACCATCCTGTACCAAAGTTTTTATCCACCTGTGCTGCAATTTCTTTCCACCTGTCCTGCGGTTTTGATCTACCTGTTGCAAGATTTCTATCCACCTGTCCAGAGGTAAATATTCACCTGTCCTGCCGTTCCTATCCACCTGTCCAAGAGCTCCCTTCCATCACTTCCCGAGTTTCTATCCATCTCTCCCAGGGTTTTTATCCACCTGTCCTGTGGACACTAGCCACTTTTCCCGAGGTTTCGATCTACCTTTCCTGAAGTTTCTATCCACATGTCACATCATTTTAATCCACCTGTATCAGGATTGTTATCAACCTGCCACAGTTTCTCTCTACCTGTCCTATGGTTTCAATCTACCTGTCCTGAGGTTTCTACCCGCCTGTTCCAAGGTTTGTAACACTAACCCAAGGTTTCCATCCATCTGTCCCAAGGTTTCTATCCACTATCCTAAGGTTCTACCGAACTGTACCAGGGTTTCTATCCACCTGTCCCGAGGTTTCAATCCACCAGACCTGCTGTTTCTATCCACTATCCCGAGGTTTCTAACCACCTGCACAAGGCCTTCCTTCCATCACTCCCCAGGTTTCTATCCACCAATCCCAGATTTTTTATCCACCTGTCCTGTGGTTACTATCCACCTCTCCCGAGGTTTTCATCTACCTGTCCTGAAGTTTCTATCCACATGTCACAACTTTTCTCTCCACTTTCCCAAGGTTTCTATCCACCTGTACCAGGGTTATTATCCACCTGTCCTGCAGTTTCTCTCTACCTGTCCCAAGGTTTCGATCTACCTGTCCCGGTGTTTCTATCCACCTGTCCCAAGGTTACTATCTACTTCCCAAGATTTCTACAAGCCTGTACCAGAGTTTTTATCCACCTGTGCTGCAATTTCTTTCCACCTGTCCTGCGGTTTTGATCTACCTGTTGCAAGATTTCTATCCACCTGACCAGAGGTTTATATTCACCTGTCCTACTGTTCCTATCCACCTGTCGAATGCCTCCCTTCCATCACTTCCCAGGTTTCTATCCATCTCTCCCAGAGTTTTTATCCACCTGTCCTGTGGATACTATCCACTTTTTCCAAGGTTTCGATCTACATGTCCTGAGGTTCCTATCCACATGTCACATCATTTTTATCCACCTTTATCAGGATTGTTATCAACCTGCCACAGTTTCTCTCTACCTGTCCTAAGGCTTCAATCTACCTGTCCTGAGGTTTCTATCCACCTGCCCCAAGGTTTGTAACACTAACCCAAGGTTTCCATCCATCTGTCCCAAGGTTACTATCCACTATCCTAAGGTTCTACCGAACTGTACCAGGGTTTCTCTCCACATGTCCCACAAATTCTATCCACCTGTTCTGCTGTTTCTATCCACTATCCCGAGGTTCCTAACCACCTACCCACGGCTTTCCTTCCATCACTCCCCAGGTTTCTATCCATCTATCCCAGGGTTTTTATCCACCTGTCCTGTGGTTACTGGCCACCTCTCCCGAGGTTTCGATCTACCTGTCCTGAAATTTTTATCCACATGTCACAACTTTTCTCTCCACTTTCCCAAGGTTTCTATCCACCTATACCAGGGTTATTATCCACCTGTCCGGCAGTTTCTCTCTACCTGTCCCAACGTTTCGACTATCTCTCCCGGTGTTTCTATCCACCTGTCCCAAGGTTACTATCTACTATCCCAAGATTTCTATAAGCCTGTACCAGAGTTTTTATCCACCTGCGCCGCAATTTCTTTCCACCTGTCCTGTGATTTTGATTTACATGTTGCAAGATTTCAATCCACCTGTCCAGAGGTTTATATTCACTTGTCCTACTGTTCCTGTCCACCTGTCCAAGAGCTCCCTTCCATCACTTCCCAGGTTTCTATCCATCTCTCCCAGGGTTTTTATCCATCTGTCCTGTGGTTACTGGCCACCTCTCCCGAGGTTTCCATCTACCTGTCCTGAAGTTTCTATCCACCTGTCCCAAGGTTTCTATCCACCATCCCAAGGTTTCTATCCACCTCTACCAGGTTGTTATCTACCTGTCCCACAGTTTCTCTCTACTTGTCCCAAGGTTTCGAACTACCTGTCCCGGTGTTTCTATCCACCTGTCCCAAGGTTGCTATCTGTTATCCCAAGATTTCTACAAGCCTTTACCAGAGTTTTTATCCACCTGTGCTGCAATTTCTTTCCACCTGTCCTGTGGTTTTGATCTACCTGTTGCAAGATTTCTATCCACCTGTCCAGAAGTAAATATTCACCTGTCCTGCCGTTCCTATCCACCTGTCCAAGGCCTCCCTTCCATCACTTCCCAGGTTTCTATCCATCTCTTCCAGGGTTTTTATCCACCTGTCCTGTGGATACTAGCCACTTTTCCCGAGGTTTCGATTTACCTTTCCTGAGGTTTCTATCCACATGTCACATCATTTTAATCCACCTGTATCAGGATTGTTATCAACCTGCCTCAGTTTCTCTCTACCTGTCCTAAGGTTTCAATGTACCTGTCCTGAGGTTTCTATCCGCCTGTTCCAAGGTTTGTAACACTAACCCAAGGTTTCCATCCATCTGTCCCAAGGTTTCTATCCACTATCCTAAGGTTCTACCGAACTGTACTAGGGTTTCTATCCACCTGTCCCGAGGTTTCAATCCACCAGTCCTGCTGTTTCTATCCACTATCCCGAGGATTCTAACCACCTGCACAAGACTTTCCTTCCATCACTCCCCAGGTTTCTATCCACCAATCCCAGAGTTTTTATCCACCTGTCATGTGGTTACTATCCACCTCTCCCGAGATTTTCATCTACCTGTCCTGAAGTTTCTATCCACATGTCACAACTTTTCTCTCCACTTTCCCAAGGTTTCTATCCACCTGTACCAGGGTTATTATCCACCTGTCCTGCAGTTTCTCTCTACCTGTCCCAAGGTTTCGATCTACCTGTCCCGAGGTTTCTATCCACCTGTCCCATGGTTTCCTTCCATTCGCCAGGTTTCTATCCATCAATCCCAAGGAGTTTATCCACCTGTCCTGTGGTTTCTATCCACCTCTCCCGAGGTTTCGATCTACCAGTCCCAGTGTTTCTATCCACCTGTCCCAAGGTTACTATCTACTATCCCAAGATTTCTACAAGCCTGTACCAGAGTTTTTATCCACCTGTGCTGCAATTTCTTTCCAACTGTCCTGCGGTTTTGATCTACATGTTGCAAGATTTCAATCCACCTGTCCAGTGGTTTATATTCACCTGTCCTACTGTTCCTATCCACCTGTCGAAGGCCTCCCTTCCATCACTTCCCAGGTTTCTATCCATCTCTTCCAGGGTTTTTATCCACCTGTCCTGTGGATACTTACCACTTTTCCCGAGGTTTCGATGTACCTTCCTTGAGGTTTCTATCCACATGTCACAAGGTTTCTATCCACCTGTATCAGGATTGTTATCAACCTGCCACAGTTTCTCTCAACCTGTCCCAAGGTTTCAATCTACCTGTCCTGAGGTTTCTATCCGCCTGTCCCAAGGTTTCTATACACTAACCCAAGGTTTCCATCCAACAGTCCCAAGGATTCTATCCACTATCCTAAGGTTCTACCGAACTGTACCAGGGTTTCTCTCCACCTGTCCCACAATTTCTATCCACCTGTCCTGCTGTTTCTATCCACTATCCCGAGGTTCCTAACCACCTACCCACGGCTTTCTTTCCATCACTCCCCAGGTTTCTATCCATCTATCCCAGGGTTTTTATCCACCTGTCCTGTGGTTACTGGCCACCTCTCCCGAGGTTTCCATCTACCTGTCCTGAAGTTTCTATCCACATGTCACATGGTTTCTATCCACCTGTCCCACAGTTTCTCCCTACCTGTCCTCAGGTTTCCATCTACAAGTCCCAAGGTTTCTATCCACCTGTCCCAAGGTTTCTATACACCAACCCAAGGTTTCCGTCCACCTGTACCAGGTTTTTTATCTACCTGTCCCACTATTTCTGTCCTTCTGTCATGAAGTTTCGATCTACCTGTCATAAGTGTTCGATCCACCTGTCCCGAGGTCACTATCCACTTGTCCTGCTGTTGCTATCCACCTGTCCCAAGGTTTCTATCCACTATCCCAAGGATTCTATCCACCTGTACCAGGTTGTTATCCACCTGTCCATCAGTTTCTCTCTACCTGTCCCAAGGTTTCGTCTACCTGTCCCGGTGTTTCTATCCAACTGTCCCAAGTTTGCTATCTATTATCCCAAGATTTCTACAAGCCTTTACCAGAGTTTTTATCCAAATGTGCCACAATTTCTTTCCACCTGTCCTGCGGTTTTGATCTACCTGTTGCAAGAATTCTATCCACCTGTCCGGAAGCAAATACTTACCTGTCCTGCTGTTCCTATCCACCTGTCCAAGAGCTCCCTTCCATCACTTCCCAGGTTTCTATCCATCTCTCCCAGGGTTTTTATCCACCTGTCCTGTGAATACTATCCACTTTCTCCGAGGTTTCGATCTACATGTCCTCAGGTTCCTATCCACATGTCACTTCATTTCTATCCACCTGTATCAGGATTGTTATCAACCTGCCACAGTTTCTCTCTACCTGTCCTAAGGCTTCAATCTACCTGTCCTGAGGTTTCTATTCGCCTGTCCCAAGGTTTCTGACCACTATCCTAATGTTCCAGCGAACTGTACCAGGGTTTCTATCCACCTGTCCCGCAATTTCTATCCACTGTCCTGCTGTTTCTATCCACTATCCCGAGGTTCCTAACCACCTACCCACGGCTTTCTTTCCATCACTGCCCAGGTTTCTATCCATCTATCCCAGGGTTTTTATCCACCTGTCCTGTTGTTACTGGCCACCTCTCCTGAGGTTTTGATCTACCTGTCCTGAGGTTTCTATCCACATGTCACATGGTTTCTATCCACCTGTCCCACAGTTTCTCCCTACCTTTCCCGAGGTTTCCATCTACAGGTCCCAAGGTATCTACCCACCTGTCCCAAGGTTTCTATACACTAACCCAAGGTTTCCGTCCACCTGTACCAGGTTTTGTATCTACCTGTCCCACTATTTCTGTCCATCTGTCATGAGGTTTCGATCTACCTGTCATAAGTGTTCGATCCACCTGTCCCGAGGTCACTATCCAATTGTCCTGCTGTTGCTATCCACCTGTCCCAAGGTTTCTATCCACTATCCCAAGGTTTCTATCCACCTGTACCAGGTTGTTATCCATCTGTCCAGCAGTTTCTCTCTACCTGTCCCAAGGTTTCGATCTACCTGTCCCGGTGTTTCTATCCACCTGTCCCAAGGTTGCTATGTACTATCCCAAGATTTCTACCATCCTGTACCAAAGTTTTTATCCACCTGTGCTGCAATTTCTTTCCACCTGTCCTGCGGTTTTGATCTACCTGTTGCAAGATTTCTATCCACCTGTCCAGAGGTAAATATTCACCTGTCCTGCCGTTCCTATCCACCTGTCCAAGAGCTCCCTTCCATCACTTCCAGAGTTTCTATCCATCTCTCCCAGGGTTTTTATCCACCTGTCCTGTGGATACTAGCCACTTTTCCCGAGGTTTCGATCTACCTTTCCTGAAGTTTCTATCCACATGTCACATCATTTTAATCCACCTGTATCAGGATTGTTATCAACCTGCCACAGTTTCTCTCTACCTGTCCTATGGTTTCAATCTACCTGTCCTGAGGTTTCTACCCGCCTGTTCCAAGGTTTGTAACACTAACCCAAGGTTTCCATCCATCTGTCCCAAGGTTTCTATCCACTATCCTAAGGTTCTACCGAACTGTACCAGGGTTTCTATCCACCTGTCCCGAGGTTTCAATCCACCAGACCTGCTGTTTCTATCCACTATCCCGAGGTTTCTAACCACCTGCACAAGGCCTTCCTTCCATCACTCCCCAGGTTTCTATCCACCAATCCCAGATTTTTTATCCACCTGTCCTGCCACCTGTCCTGTGGTTACTATCCACCTCTCCCGAGGTTTTCATCTACCTGTCCTGAAGTTTCTATCCACATGTCACAACTTTTCTCTCCAATTTCCCAAGGTTTCTATCCACCTGTACCAGGGTTATTATCCACCTGTCCTGCAGTTTCTCTCTACCTGTCCCAAGGTTTCGATCTACCTGTTCCGGTGTTTCTATCCACCTGTCCCAAGGTTACTATCTACTTCCCAAGATTTCTACAAGCCTGTACCAGAGTTTTTATCCACCTGTGCTGCAAATTCTTTCCACCTGTCCTGCGGTTTTGATCTACATGTTGCAAGATTTCTATCCACCTGACCAGAGGTTTATATTCACCTGTCCTACTGTTCCTATCCACCTGTCGAATGCCTCCCTTCCATCACTTCCCAGGTTTCTATCCACCAATCCCAGAGTTTTTATCCACCTGTCATGTGGTTACTATCCACCTCTCCCGAGATTTTCATCTACCTGTCCTGAAGTTTCTATCCACATGTCACAACTTTTCTCTCCACTTTCCCAAGGTTTCTATCCACCTGTACCAGGGTTATTATCCACCTGTCCTGCAGTTTCTCTCTACCTGTCCCAAGGTTTCGATCTACCTGTCCCGAGGTTTCTATCCACCTGTCCCATGGTTTCCTTCCATTCGCCAGGTTTCTATCCATCAATCCCAAGGAGTTTATCCACCTGTCCTGTGGTTTCTATCCACCTCTCCCGAGGTTTCGATCTACCAGTCCCAGTGTTTTTATCCACCTGTCCCAAGGTTACTATCTACTATCCCAAGATTTCTACAAGCCTGTACCAGAGTTTTTATCCACCTGTGCTGCAATTTCTTTCCAACTGTCCTGCGGTTTTGATCTACATGTTGCAAGATTTCAATCCACCTGTCCAGTGGTTTATATTCACCTGTCCTACTGTTCCTATCCACCTGTCGAAGGCCTCCCTTCTATCACTTCCCAGGTTTCTATCCATCTCTCCCAGGGTTTTTATCCACCTGTCCTGTGGATACTTACCACTTTTCCCGAGGTTTCGATGTACCTTCCTTGAGGTTTCTATCCACATGTCACAAGGTTTCTATCCACCTGTATCAGGATTGTTATCAACCTGCCACAGTTTCTCTCAACCTGTCCCAAGGTTTCAATCTACCTGTCCTGAGGTTTCTATCCCCCTGTCCCAAGGTTTCTATACACTAACCCAAGGTTTCCATCCATCTGTCCCAAGGTTTCTAACCACTATCCTAAGGTTCTACCGAACTGTACCAGGGTTTCTCTCCACCTGTCCCGCAATTTCTATCCACCTGTCCTGCTGTTTCTATCCACTATCCCGAGGTTCCTAACCACCTACCCACGGCTTTCTTTCCATCACTCCCCAGGTTTCTATCCATCTATCCCAGGGTTTTTATCCACCTGTCCTGTGGTTACTGGCCACCTCTCCCGAGGTTTCCATCTACCTGTCCTGAAGTTTCTATCCACATTTCACATGGTTTCTATCCACCTGTCCCACAGTTTCTCCCTACCTGTCCTCAGGTTTCCATCTACAAGTCCCAAGGTTTCTATCCACCGTCCCAAGGTTTCTATACACTAACCCAAGGTTTCCGTCCACCTGTACCAGGTTTTTTATCTACCTGTCCCACTGTTTCTGTCCTTCTGTCATGAGGTTTCGATCTACCTGTCATAAGTGTTCGATCCACCTGTCCCGAGGTCACTATCCACTTGTCCTGCTGTTGCTATCCACCTGTCCCAAGGTTTCTATCCACTATCCCAAGGATTCTATCCACCTGTACCAGGTTGTTATCCACCTGTCCATCAGTTTCTCTCTACCTGTCCCAAGGTTTCGTCTACCTGTCCCGGTGTTTCTATCCAACTGTCCCAAGTTTGCTATCTATTATCCTAAGATTTCTACAAGCCTTTACCAGAGTTTTTATCCAAATGTGCCACAATTTCTTTCCACCTGTCCTGCGGTTTTGATCTACCTGTTGCAAGAATTCTATCCACCTGTCCGGAAGCAAATACTTACCTGTCCTGCTGTTCCTATCCACCTGTCCAAGAGCTCCCTTCCATCACTTCCCAGGTTTCTATCCATCTCTCCCAGGGTTTTTATCCACCTGTCCTGTGAATACTATCCACTTTCTCCGAGGTTTCGATCTACATGTCCTCAGGTTCCTATCCACATGTCACTTCATTTCTATCCACCTGTATCAGGATTGTTATCAACCTGCCACAGTTTCTCTCTACCTGTCCTAAGGCTTCAATCTACCTGTCCTGAGGTTTCTATTCGCCTGTCCCAAGGTTTCTGACCACTATCCTAATGTTCCAGCGAACTGTACCAGGGTTTCTATCCACCTGTCCCGCAATTTCTATCCACTGTCCTGCTGTTTCTATCCACTATCCCGAGGTTCCTAACCACCTACCCACGGCTTTCTTTCCATCACTGCCCAGGTTTCTATCCATCTATCCCAGGGTTTTTATCCACCTGTCCTGTTGTTACTGGCCACCTCTCCTGAGGTTTTGATCTACCTGTCCTGAGGTTTCTATCCACATGTCACATGGTTTCTATCCACCTGTCCCACAGTTTCTCCCTACCTTTCCCGAGGTTTCCATCTACAGGTCCCAAGGTATCTACCCACCTGTCCCAAGGTTTCTATACACTAACCCAAGGTTTCCGTCCACCTGTACCAGGTTTTTTATCTACCTGTCCCACTATTTCTGTCCATCTGTCATGAGGTTTCGATCTACCTGTCATAAGTGTTCGATCCACCTGTCCCGAGGTCACTATCCAATTGTCCTGCTGTTGCTATCCACCTGTCCCAAGGTTTCTATCCACTATCCCAAGGTTTCTATCCACCTGTACCAGGTTGTTATCCACCTGTCCAGCAGTTTCTCTCTACCTGTCCCAAGGTTTCGATCTACCTGTCCCGGTGTTTCTATCCACCTGTCCCAAGGTTGCTATGTACTATCCCAAGATTTCTACCATCCTGTACCAAAGTTTTTATCCACCTGTGCTGCAATTTCTTTCCACCTGTCCTGCGGTTTTGATCTACCTGTTGCAAGATTTCTATCCACCTGTCCAGAGGTAAATATTCACCTGTCCTGCCGTTCCTATCCACCTATCCAAGAGCTCCCTTCCATCACTTCCCGAGTTTCTATCCATCTCTCCCAGGGTTTTTATCCACCTGTCCTGTGGATACTAGCCACTTTTCCCGAGGTTTCGATCTACCTTTCCTGAAGTTTCTATCCACATGTCACATCATTTTAATCCACCTGTATCAGGATTGTTATCAACCTGCCACAGTTTCTCTCTACCTGTCCTATGGTTTCAATCTACCTGTCCTGAGGTTTCTACCCGCCTGTTCCAAGGTTTGTAACACTAACCCAAGGTTTCCATCCATCTGTCCCAAGGTTTCTATCCACTATCCTAAGGTTCTACCGAACTGTACCAGGGTTTCTATCCACCTGTCCCGAGGTTTCAATCCACCAGACCTGCTGTTTCTATCCACTATCCCGAGGTTTCTAACCACCTGCACAAGGCCTTCCTTCCATCACTCCCCAGGTTTCTATCCACCAATCCCAGATTTTTTATCCACCTGTCCTGTGGTTACTATCCACCTCTCCCGAGGTTTTCATCTACCTGTCCTGAAGTTTCTATCCACATGTCACAACTTTTCTCTCCACTTTCCCAAGGTTTCTATCCACCTGTACCAGGGTTATTATCCACCTGTCCTGCAGTTTCTCTCTACCTGTCCCAAGGTTTCGATCTACCTGTTCCGGTGTTTCTATCCACCTGTCCCAAGGTTACTATCTACTTCCCAAGATTTCTACAAGCCTGTACCAGAGTTTTTATCCACCTGTGCTGCAATTTCTTTCCACCTGTCCTGCGGTTTTGATCTACCTGTTGCAAGATTTCTATCCACCTGACCAGAGGTTTATATTCACCTGTCCTACTGTTCCTATCCACCTGTCGAATGCCTCCCTTCCATCACTTCCCAGGTTTCTATCCATCTCTCCCAGAGTTTTTATCCACCTGTCCTGTGGATACTATCCACTTTTTCCAAGGTTTCGATCTACATGTCCTGAGGTTCCTATCCACATGTCACATCATTTTTATCCACCTTTATCAGGATTGTTATCAACCTGCCACCGTTTCTCTCTACCTGTCCTAAGGCTTCAATCTACCTGTCCTGAGGTTTCTATCCGCCTGTCCCAAGGTTTGTAACACTAACCCAAGGTTTCCATCCATCTGTCCCAAGGTTACTATCCACTATCCTAAGGTTCTACCGAACTGTACCAGGGTTTCTCTCCACATGTCCCACAAATTCTATCCACCTGTTCTGCTGTTTCTATCCACTATCCCGAGGTTCCTAACCACCTACCCACGGCTTTCCTTCCATCACTCCCCAGGTTTCTATCCATCTATCCCAGGGTTTTTATCCACCTGTCCTGTGGTTACTGGCCACCTCTCCCGAGGTTTCGATCTACCTGTCCTGAAATTTTTATCCACATGTCACAACTTTTCTCTCCACTTTCCCAAGGTTTCTATCCACCTATACCAGGGTTATTATCCACCTGTCCGGCAGTTTCTCTCTACCTGTCCCAACGTTTCGACTATCTCTCCCGGTGTTTCTATCCACCTGTCCCAAGGTTACTATCTACTATCCCAAGATTTCTATAAGCCTGTACCAGAGTTTTTATCCACCTGCGCCGCAATTTCTTTCCACCTGTCCTGTGATTTTGATTTACATGTTGCAAGATTTCAATCCACCTGTCCAGAGGTTTATATTCACTTGTCCTACTGTTCCTGTCCACCTGTCCAAGAGCTCCCTTCCATCACTTCCCAGGTTTCTATCCATCTCTCCCAGGGTTTTTATCCATCTGTCCTGTGGTTACTGGCCACCTCTCCCGAGGTTTCCATCTACCTGTCCTGAAGTTTCTATCCACCTGTCCCAAGGTTTCTATCCACCATCCCAAGGTTTCTATCCACCTCTACCAGGTTGTTATCCACCTGTCCCACAGTTTCTCTCTACTTGTCCCAAGGTTTCGAACTACCTGTCCCGGTGTTTCTATCCACCTGTCCCAAGGTTGCTATCTGTTATCCCAAGATTTCTACAAGCCTTTACCAGAGTTTTTATCCACCTGTGCTGCAATTTCTTTCCACCTGTCCTGTGGTTTTGATCTACCTGTTGCAAGATTTCTATCCACCTGTCCAGAAGTAAATATTCACCTGTCCTGCCGTTCCTATCCACCTGTCCAAGGCCTCCCTTCCATCACTTCCCAGGTTTCTATCCATCTCTTCCAGGGTTTTTATCCACCTGTCCTGTGGATACTAGCCACTTTTCCCGAGGTTTCGATTTACCTTTCCTGAGGTTTCTATCCACATGTCACATCATTTTAATCCACCTGTATCAGGATTGTTATCAACCTGCCTCAGTTTCTCTCTACCTGTCCTAAGGTTTCAATGTACCTGTCCTGAGGTTTCTATCCGCCTGTTCCAAGGTTTGTAACACTAACCCAAGGTTTCCATCCATCTGTCCCAAGGTTTCTATCCACTATCCTAAGGTTCTACCGAACTGTACTAGGGTTTCTATCCACCTGTCCCGAGGTTTCAATCCACCAGTCCTGCTGTTTCTATCCACTATCCCGAGGATTCTAACCACCTGCACAAGACTTTCCTTCCATCACTCCCCAGGTTTCTATCCACCAATCCCAGAGTTTTTATCCACCTGTCATGTGGTTACTATCCACCTCTCCCGAGATTTTCATCTACCTGTCCTGAAGTTTCTATCCACATGTCACAACTTTTCTCTCCACTTTCCCAAGGTTTCTATCCACCTGTACCAGGGTTATTATCCACCTGTCCTGCAGTTTCTCTCTACCTGTCCCAAGGTTTCGATCTACCTGTCCCGAGGTTTCTATCCACCTGTCCCATGGTTTCCTTCCATTCGCCAGGTTTCTATCCATCAATCCCAAGGAGTTTATCCACCTGTCCTGTGGTTTCTATCCACCTCTCCCGAGGTTTCGATCTACCAGTCCCAGTGTTTCTATCCACCTGTCCCAAGGTTACTATCTACTATCCCAAGATTTCTACAAGCCTGTACCAGAGTTTTTATCCACCTGTGCTGCAATTTCTTTCCAACTGTCCTGCGGTTTTGATCTACATGTTGCAAGATTTCAATCCACCTGTCCAGTGGTTTATATTCACCTGTCCTACTGTTCCTATCCACCTGTCGAAGGCCTCCCTTCCATCACTTCCCAGGTTTCTATCCATCTCTTCCAGGGTTTTTATCCACCTGTCCTGTGGATACTTACCACTTTTCCCGAGGTTTCGATGTACCTTCCTTGAGGTTTCTATCCACATGTCACAAGGTTTCTATCCACCTGTATCAGGATTGTTATCAACCTGCCACAGTTTCTCTCAACCTGTCCCAAGGTTTCAATGTACCTGTCCTGAGGTTTCTATCCGCCTGTCCCAAGGTTTCTATACACTAACCCAAGGTTTCCATCCAACAGTCCCAAGGATTCTATCCACTATCCTAAGGTTCTACCGAACTGTACCAGGGTTTCTCTCCACCTGTCCCACAATTTCTATCCACCTGTCCTGCTGTTTCTATCCACTATCCCGAGGTTCCTAACCACCTACCCACGGCTTTCTTTCCATCACTCCCCAGGTTTCTATCCATCTATCCCAGGGTTTTTATCCACCTGTCCTGTGGTTACTGGCCACCTCTCCCGAGGTTTCCATCTACCTGTCCTGAAGTTTCTATCCACATGTCACATGGTTTCTATCCACCTGTCCCACAGTTTCTCCCTACCTGTCCTCAGGTTTCCATCTACAAGTCCCAAGGTTTCTATCCACCTGTCCCAAGGTTTCTATACACTAACCCAAGGTTTCCGTCCACCTGTACCAGGTTTTTTATCTACCTGTCCCACTATTTCTGTCCTTCTGTCATGAGGTTTCGATCTACCTGTCATAAGTGTTCGATCCACCTGTCCCGAGGTCACTATCCACTTGTCCTGCTGTTGCTATCCACCTGTCCTAAGGTTTCTATCCACTATCCCAAGGATTCTATCCACCTGTACCAGGTTGTTATCCACCTGTCCATCAGTTTCTCTCTACCTGTCCCAAGGTTTCGTCTACCTGTCCCGGTGTTTCTATCCAACTGTCCCAAGTTTGCTATCTATTATCCCAAGATTTCTACAAGCCTTTACAAGAGTTTTTATCCAAATGTGCCACAATTTCTTTCCACCTGTCCTGCGGTTTTGATCTACGTGTTGCAAGAATTCTATCCACCTGTCCGGAAGCAAATACTTACCTGTCCTGCTGTTCCTATCCACCTGTCCAAGAGCTCCCTTCCATCACTTCCCAGGTTTCTATCCATCTCTCCCAGGGTTTTTATCCACCTGTCCTGTGAATACTATCCACTTTCTCTGAGGTTTCGATCTACATGTCCTCAGGTTCCTATCCACATGTCACTTCATTTCTATCCACCTGTATCAGGATTGTTATCAACCTGCCACAGTTTCTCTCTACCTGTCCTAAGGCTTCAATCTACCTGTCCTGAGGTTTCTATTCGCCTGTCCCAAGGTTTCTGACCACTATCCTAATGTTCCAGCGAACTGTACCAGGGTTTCTATCCACCTGTCCCGCAATTTCTATCCACTGTCCTGCTGTTTCTATCCACTATCCCGAGGTTCCTAACCACCTACCCACGGCTTTCTTTCCATCACTGCCCAGGTTTCTATCCATCTATCCCAGGGTTTTTATCCACCTGTCCTGTTGTTACTGGCCACCTCTCCTGAGGTTTTGATCTACCTGTCCTGAGGTTTCTATCCACATGTCACATGGTTTCTATCCACCTGTCCCACAGTTTCTCCCTACCTTTCCCGAGGTTTCCATCTACAGGTCCCAAGGTATCTACCCACCTGTCCCAAGGTTTCTATACACTAACCCAAGGTTTCTGTCCACCTGTACCAGGTTTTTTATCTACCTGTCCCACTATTTCTGTCCATCTGTCATGAGGTTTCGATCTACCTGTCATAAGTGTTCGATCCACCTGTCCCGAGGTCACTATCCAATTGTCCTGCTGTTGCTATCCACCTGTCCCAAGGTTTCTATCCACTATCCCAAGGTTTCTATCCACCTGTACCAGGTTGTTATCCACCTGTCCAGCAGTTTCTCTCTACCTGTCCCAAGGTTTCGATCTACCTGTCCCGGTGTTTCTATCCACCTGTCCCAAGGTTGCTATGTACTATCCCAAGATTTCTACCATCCTGTACCAAAGTTTTTATCCACCTGTGCTGCAATTTCTTTCCACCTGTCCTGCGGTTTTGATCTACCTGTTGCAAGATTTCTATCCACCTGTCCAGAGGTAAATATTCACCTGTCCTGCCGTTCCTATCCACCTATCCAAGAGCTCCCTTCCATCACTTCCCGAGTTTCTATCCATCTCTCCCAGGGTTTTTATCCACCTGTCCTGTGGATACTAGCCACTTTTCCAGAGGTTTCGATCTACCTTTCCTGAAGTTTCTATCCACATGTCACATCATTTTAATCCACCTGTATCAGGATTGTTATCAACCTGCCACAGTTTCTCTCTACCGGTCCTATGGTTTCAATGTACCTGTCCTGAGGTTTCTATCCGCCTGTTCCAAGGTTTGTAACACTAACCCAAGGTTTCCATCCATCTGTCCCAAGGTTTCTATCCACTATCCTAAGGTTCTACCGAACTGTACCAGGGTTTCTATCCACCTGTCCCGAGGTTTCAATCCACCAGACCTGCTGTTTCTATCCACTATCCCGAGGTTTCTAACCACCTGCACAAGGCCTTCTTTCCATCACTCCCCAGGTTTCTATCCACCAATCCCAGATTTTTTATCCACCTGTCCTGTGGTTACTATCCACCTCTCCCGAGGTTTTCATCTACCTGTCCTGAAGTTTCTATCCACATGTCACAACTTTTCTCTCCACTTTCCCAAGGTTTCTATCCACCTGTACCAGGGTTATTATCCACCTGTCCTGCAGTTTCTCTCTACCTGTCCCAAGGTTTCGATCTACCTGTTCCGGTGTTTCTATCCACCTGTCCCAAGGTTACTATCTACTTCCCAAGATTTCTACAAGCCTGTACCAGAGTTTTTATCCACCTGTGCTGCAATTTCTTTCCACCTGTCCTGCGGTTTTGATCTACATGTTGCAAGATTTCTATCCACCTGACCAGAGGTTTATATTCACCTGTCCTACTGTTCCTATCCACCTGTCGAATGCCTCCCTTCCATCACTTCCCAGGTTTCTATCCATCTCTCCCACAGTTTTTATCCACCTGTCCTGTGGATACTATCCACTTTTTCCAAGGTTTCGATCTACATGTCCTGAGGTTCCTATCCACGTGTCACATCATTTTTATCCACCTTTATCAGGATTGTTATCAACCTGCCACCGTTTCTCTCTACCTGTCCTAAGGCTTCAATCTACCTGTCCTGAGGTTTCTATCCGCCTGTCCCAAGGTGTCTATACAGTAACCCAAGGTTTCCATCCATCTGTCCCAAGGTTACTATCCACTATCCTAAGGTTCTACCGAACTGTACCAGGGTTTCTCTCCACATGTCCCACAATTTCTATCCACCTGTTCTGCTGTTTCTATCCACTATCCCGAGGTTCCTAACCACCTACCCACGGCTTTCCTTCCATCACTCCCCAGGTTTCTATCCATCTATCCCAGGGTTTTTATCCACCTGTCCTCTGGTTACTGGCCACCTCTCCCGAGGTTTCGATCTACCTGTCCTGAAATTTTTATCCACATGTCACAACTTTTCTCTCCACTTTCCCAAGGTTTCTATCCACCTATACCAGGGTTATTATCCACCTGTCCGGCAGTTTCTCTCTACCTGTCCCAAGGTTTCGATCTGTCTCTCCCGGTGTTTCTATCCACCTGTCCCAAGGTTACTATCTACTATCCCAAGATTTCTATAAGCCTGTACCAGAGTTTTTATCCACCTGCGCCGCAATTTCTTTCCACCTGTCCTGTGATTTTGATTTACATGTTGCAAGATTTCAATCCACCTGTCCAGAGGTTTATATTCACTTGTCCTACTGTTCCTGTCCACCTGTCCAAGAGCTCCCTTCCATCACTTCCCAGGTTCCTATCCATCTCTCCCAGGGTTTTTATCCATCTGTCCTGTGGTTACTGGCCACCTCTCCCGAGGTTTCCATCTACCTGTCCTGAAGTTTCTATCCACCTGTCCCAAGGTTTCTATCCACCATCCCAAGGTTTCTATCCACCTCTACCAGGTTGTTATCTACCTGTTCCACAGTTTCTCTCTACTTGTCCCAAGGTTTCGAACTACCTGTCCCGGTGTTTCTATCCACCTGTCCCAAGGTTGCTATCTGTTATCCCAAGATTTCTACAAGCCTTTACCAGAGTTTTTATCCACCTGTGCTGCAATTTCTTTCCACCTGTCCTGTGGTCTTGATCTACCTGTTGCAAGATTTCTATCCACCTGTCCAGAAGTAAATATTCACCTGTCCTGCCGTTCCTATCCACCTGTCCAAGGCCTCCCTTCCATCACTCCCCAGGTTTCTATCCATCTATCCCAGGGTTTTTATCCACCTGTCCTGTGGTTACTGGCCACCTCTCCCGAGGTTTCCATCTACCTGTCCTGAAGTTTCTATCCACATGTCACATGGTTTCTATCCACCTGTCCCACAGTTTCTCCCTACCTGTCCTCAGGTTTCCATCTACAAGTCCCAAGGTTTCTATCCACCTGTCCCAAGGTTTCTATACACTAACCCAAGGTTTCCGTCCACCTGTACCAGGTTTTTTATCTACCTGTCCCACTATTTCTGTCCTAATGTCATGAGGTTTCGATCTACCTGTCATAAGTGTTCGATCCACCTGTCCCGAGGTCACTATCCACTTGTCCTGCTGTTGCTATCCACCTGTCTCAAGGATTCTATCCACCTGTACCAGGTTGTAATCCACCTGTCCATCAGTTTCTCTCTACCTGTCCCAAGGTTTCGTCTACCTGTCCCGGTGTTTCTATCCAACTGTCCCAAGTTTGCTATCTATTATCCCAAGATTTCTACAAGCCTTTACCAGAGTTTTTATCCAAATGTGCCACAATTTCTTTCCACCTGTCCTGCGGTTTTGATCTACCTGTTGCAAGAATTCTATCCACCTGTCCGGAAGCAAATACTTACCTGTCCTGCTGTTCCTATCCACCTGTCCAAGAGCTCCCTTCCATCACTTCCCAGGTTTCTATCCATCTCTCCCAGGGTTTTTATCCACCTGTCCTGTGAATACTATCCACTTTCTCCGAGGTTTCGATCTACATGTCCTCAGGTTCCTATCCACATGTCACTTCATTTCTATCCACCTGTATCAGGATTGTTATCAACCTGCCACAGTTTCTCTCTACCTGTCCTAAGGCTTCAATCTACCTGTCCTGAGGTTTCTATTCGCCTGTCCCAAGGTTTCTGACCACTATCCTAAGGTTCCAGCGAACTGTACCAGGGTTTCTATCCACCTGTCCCGCAATTTCTATCCACTGTCCTGCTGTTTCTATCCACTATCCCGAGGTTCCTAACCACCTACCCACGGCTTTCTTTCCATCACTGCCCAGGTTTCTATCCATCTATCCCAGGGTTTTTATCCACCTGTCCTGTTGTTACTGGCCACCTCTCCTGAGGTTTTGATCTACCTGTCCTGAGGTTTCTATCCACATGTCACATGGTTTCTATCCACCTGTCCCACAGTTTCTCCCTACCTTTCCCGAGGTTTCCATCTACAGGTCCCAAGGTATCTACCCACCTGTCCCAAGGTTTCTATACACTAACCCAAGGTTTCCGTCCACCTGTACCAGGTTTTTTATCTACCTGTCCCACTATTTCTGTCCATCTGTCATGAGGTTTCGATCTACCTGTCATAAGTGTTCGATCCACCTGTCCCGAGGTCACTATCCAATTGTCCTGCTGTTGCTATCCACCTGTCCCAAGGTTTCTATCCACTATCCCAAGGTTTCTATCCACCTGTACCAGGTTGTTATCCACCTGTCCAGCAGTTTCTCTCTACCTGTCCCAAGGTTTCGATCTACCTGTCCCGGTGTTTCTATCCACCTGTCCCAAGGTTGCTATGTACTATCCCAAGATTTCTACCATCCTGTACCAAAGTTTTTATCCACCTGTGCTGCAATTTCTTTCCACCTGTCCTGCGGTTTTGATCTACCTGTTGCAAGATTTCTATCCACCTGTCCAGAGGTAAATATTCACCTGTCCTGCCGTTCCTATCCACCTATCCAAGAGCTCCCTTCCATCACTTCCCAGGTTTCTATCCATCTCTCCCAGGGTTTTTATCCACCTGTCCTGTGGATACTAGCCACTTTTCCCGAGGTTTCGATCTACCTTTCCTGAAGTTTCTATCCACATGTCACATCATTTTAATCCACCTGTATCAGGATTGTTATCAACCTGCCACAGTTTCTCTCTACCTGTCCTATGGTTTCAATCTACCTGTCCTGAGGTTTCTACCCGCCTGTTCCAAGGTTTGTAACACTAACCCAAGGTTTCCATCCATCTGTCCCAAGGTTTCTATCCACTATCCTAAGGTTCTACCGAACTGTACCAGGGTTTCTATCCACCTGTCCCGAGGTTTCAATCCACCAGACCTGCTGTTTCTATCCACTATCCCGAGGTTTCTAACCACCTGCACAAGGCCTTCCTTCCATCACTCCCCAGGTTTCTATCCACCAATCCCAGATTTTTTATCCACCTGTCCTGTGGTTACTATCCACCTCTCCCGAGGTTTTCATCTACCTGTCCTGAAGTTTCTATCCACATGTCACAACTTTTCTCTCCACTTTCCCAAGGTTTCTATCCACCTGTACCAGGGTTATTATCCACCTGTCCTGCAGTTTCTCTCTACCTGTCCCAAGGTTTCGATCTACCTGTTCCGGTGTTTCTATCCACCTGTCCCAAGGTTACTATCTACTTCCCAAGATTTCTACAAGCCTGTACCAGAGTTTTTATCCACCTGTGCTGCAATTTCTTTCCACCTGTCCTGCGGTTTTGATCTACATGTTGCAAGATTTCTATCCACCTGACCAGAGGTTTATATTCACCTGTCCTACTGTTCCTATCCACCTGTCGAATGCCTCCCTTCCATCACTTCCCAGGTTTCTATCCATCTCTCCCAGAGTTTTTATCCACCTGTCCTGTGGATACTATCCACTTTTTCCAAGGTTTCGATCTACATGTCCTGAGGTTCCTATCCACGTGTCACATCATTTTTATCCACCTTTATCAGGATTGTTATCAACCTGCCACCGTTTCTCTCTACCTGTCCTAAGGCTTCAATCTACCTGTCCTGAGGTTTCTATCCGCCTGTCCCAAGGTTTGTAACACTAACCCAAGGTTTCCATCCATCTGTCCCAAGGTTACTATCCACTATCCTAAGGTTCTACCGAACTGTACCAGGGTTTCTCTCCACATGTCCCACAATTTCTATCCACCTGTTCTGCTGTTTCTATCCACTATCCCGAGGTTCCTAACCACCTACCCACGGCTTTCCTTCCATCACTCCCCAGGTTTCTATCCATCTATCCCAGGGTTTTTATCCACCTGTCCTCTGGTTACTGGCCACCTCTCCCGAGGTTTCGATCTACCTGTCCTGAAATTTTTATCCACATGTCACAACTTTTCTCTCCACTTTCCCAAGGTTTCTATCCACCTATACTAGGGTTATTATCCACCTGTCCGGCAGTTTCTCTCTACCTGTCCCAAGGTTTCGATCTGTCTCTCCCGGTGTTTCTATCCACCTGTCCCAAGGTTACTATCTACTATCCCAAGATTTCTATAAGCCTGTACCAGAGTTTTTATCCACCTGCGCCGCAATTTCTTTCCACCTGTCCTGTGATTTTGATTTACATGTTGCAAGATTTCAATCCACCTGTCCAGAGGTTTATATTCACTTGTCCTACTGTTCCTGTCCACCTGTCCAAGAGCTCCCTTCCATCACTTCCCAGGTTTCTATCCATCTCTCCCAGGGTTTTTATCCATCTGTCCTGTGGTTACTGGCCACCTCTCCCGAGGTTTCCATCTACCTGTCCTGAAGTTTCTATCCACCTGTCCCAAGGTTTCTATCCACCATCCCAAGGTTTCTATCCACCTCTACCAGGTTGTTATCTACCTGTTCCACAGTTTCTCTCTACTTGTCCCAAGGTTTCGAACTACCTGTCCCGGTGTTTCTATCCACCTGTCCCAAGGTTGCTATCTGTTATCCCAAGATTTCTACAAGCCTTTACCAGAGTTTTTATCCACCTGTGCTGCAATTTCTTTCCACCTGTCCTGTGGTTTTGATCTACCTGTTGCAACATTTCTATCCACCTGTCCAGAAGTAAATATTCACCTGTCCTGCCGTTCCTATCCACCTGTCCAAGGCCTCCCTTCCATCACTCCCCAGGTTTCTATCCATCTATCCCAGGGTTTTTATCCACCTGTCCTGTTGTTACTGGCCACCTCTCCTGAGGTTTTGATCTACCTGTCCTGAAGTTTCTATCCACATGTCACATGGTTTCTATCCACCTGTCCCACAGTTTCTCCCTACCTGTCCTCAGGTTTCCATCTACAAGTCCCAAGGTTTCTATCCACCTGTCCCAAGGTTTCTATACACTAACCCAAGGTTTCCGTCCACCTGTACCAGGTTTTTTATCTACCTGTCCCACTATTTCTGTCCTTCTGTCATGAGGTTTCGATCTACCTGTCATAAGTGTTCGATCCACCTGTCCCGAGGTCACTATCCACTTGTCCTGCTGTTGCTATCCACCTGTCCCAAGGTTTCTATCCACTATCCCAAGGATTCTATCCACCTGTACCAGGTTGTTATCCACCTGTCCATCAGTTTCTCTCTACCTGTCCCAAGGTTTCGTCTACCTGTCCCGGTGTTTCTATCCAACTGTCCCAAGTTTGCTATCTATTATCCCAAGATTTCTACAAGCCTTTACCAGAGTTTTTATCCAAATGTGCCACAATTTCTTTCCACCTGTCCTGCGGTTTTGATCTACCTGTTGCAAGAATTCTATCCACCTGTCCGGAAGCAAATACTTACCTGTCCTGCTGTTCCTATCCACCTGTCCAAGAGCTCCCTTCCATCACTTCCCAGGTTTCTATCCATCTCTCCCAGGGTTTTTATCCACCTGTCCTGTGAATACTATCCACTTTCTCCGAGGTTTCGATCTACATGTCCTCAGGTTCCTATCCACATGTCACTTCATTTCTATCCACCTGTATCAGGATTGTTATCAACCTGCCACAGTTTCTCTCTACCTGTCCTAAGGCTTCAATCTACCTGTCCTGAGGTTTCTATTCACCTGTCCCAAGGTTTCTGACCACTATCCTAAGGTTCCAGCGAACTGTACCAGGGTTTCTATCCACCTGTCCCGCAATTTCTATCCACTGTCCTGCTGTTTCTATCCACTATCCCGAGGTTCCTAACCACCTACCCACGGCTTTCTTTCCATCACTGCCCAGGTTTCTATCCATCTATCCCAGGGTTTTTATCCACCTGTCCTGTTGTTACTGGCCACCTCTCCTGAGGTTTTGATCTACCTGTCCTGAGGTTTCTATCCACATGTCACATGGTTTCTATCCACCTGTCCCACAGTTTCTCCCTACCTTTCCCGAGGTTTCCATCTACAGGTCCCAAGGTATCTACCCACCTGTCCCAAGGTTTCTATACACTAACCCAAGGTTTCCGTCCACCTGTACCAGGTTTTGTATCTACCTGTCCCACTATTTCTGTCCATCTGTCATGAGGTTTCGATCTACCTGTCATAAGTGTTCGATCCACCTGTCCCGAGGTCACTATCCAATTGTCCTGCTGTTGCTATCCACCTGTCCCAAGGTTTCTATCCACTATCCCAAGGTTTCTATCCACCTGTACCAGGTTGTTATCCATCTGTCCAGCAGTTTCTCTCTACCTGTCCCAAGGTTTCGATCTACCTGTCCCGGTGTTTCTATCCACCTGTCCCAAGGTTGCTATGTACTATCCCAAGATTTCTACCATCCTGTACCAAAGTTTTTATCCACCTGTGCTGCAATTTCTTTCCACCTGTCCTGCGGTTTTGATCTACCTGTTGCAAGATTTCTATCCACCTGTCCAGAGGTAAATATTCACCTGTCCTGCTGTTCCTATCCACCTATCCAAGAGCTCCCTTCCATCACTTCCCGAGTTTCTATCCATCTCTCCCAGGGTTTTTATCCACCTGTCCTGTGGATACTAGCCACTTTTCCCGAGGTTTCGATCTACCTTTCCTGAAGTTTCTATCCACATGTCACATCATTTTAATCCACCTGTATCAGGATTGTTATCAACCTGCCACAGTTTCTCTCTACCTGTCCTATGGTTTCAATGCACCTGCCCTGAGGTTTCTACCCGCCTGTTCCAAGGTTTGTAACACTAACCCAAGGTTTCCATCCATCTGTCCCAAGGTTTCTATCCACTATCCTAAGGTTCTACCGAACTGTACCAGGGTTTCTATCCACCTGTCCCGAGGTTTCAATCCACCAGACCTGCTGTTTCTATCCACTATCCCGAGGTTTCTAACCACCTGCACAAGGCCTTCCTTCCATCACTCCCCAGGTTTCTATCCACCAATCCCAGATTTTTTATCCACCTGTCCTGTGGTTACTATCCACCTCTCCCGAGGTTTTCATCTACCTGTCCTGAAGTTTCTATCCACATGTCACAACTTTTCTCTCCACTTTCCCAAGGTTTCTATCCACCTGTACCAGGGTTATTATCCACCTGTCCTGCAGTTTCTCTCTACCTGTCCCAAGGTTTCGATCTACCTGTTCCGGTGTTTCTATCCACCTGTCCCAAGGTTACTATCTACTTCCCAAGATTTCTACAAGCCTGTACCAGAGTTTTTATCCACCTGTGCTGCAATTTCTTTCCACCTGTCCTGCGGTTTTGATCTACATGTTGCAAGATTTCTATCCACCTGACCAGAGGTTTATATTCACCTGTCCTACTGTTCCTATCCACCTGTCGAATGCCTCCCTTCCATCACTTCCCAGGTTTCTATCCATCTCTCCCAGAGTTTTTATCCACCTGTCCTGTGGATACTATCCACTTAATCCAAGGTTTCGATCTACATGTCCTGAGGTTCCTATCCACGTGTCACATCATTTTTATCCACCTTTATCAGGATTGTTATCAACCTGCCACCGTTTCTCTCTACCTGTCCTAAGGCTTCAATCTACCTGTCCTGAGGTTTCTATCCGCCTGTCCCAAGGTTTGTAACACTAACCCAAGGTTTCCATCCATCTGTCCCAAGGTTACTATCCACTATCCTAAGGTTCTACCGAACTGTACCAGGGTTTCTCTCCACATGTCCCACAATTTCTATCCACCAGTTCTGCTGTTTCTATCCACTATCCCGAGGTTCCTAACCACCTACCCATGGCTTTCCTTCCATCACTCCCCAGGTTTCTATCCATCTATCCCAGGGTTTTTATCCACCTGTCCTGTGGTTACTGGCCACCTCCCCCGAGGTTTCGATCTACCTGTCCTGAAATTTTTATCCACATGTCACAACTTTTCTCTCCACTTTCCCAAGGTTTCTATCCACCTATACTAGGGTTATTATCCACCTGTCCGGCAGTTTCTCTCTACCTGTCCCAAGGTTTCGATCTGTCTCTCCCGGTGTTTCTATCCACCTGTCCCAAGGTTACTATCTACTATCCCAAGATTTCTATAAGCCTGTACCAGAGTTTTTATCCACCTGCGCCGCAATTTCTTTCCACTTGTCCTGTGATTTTGATTTACATGTTGCAAGATTTCAATCCACCTGTCCAGAGGTTTATATTCACTTGTCCTACTGTTCCTGTCCACCTGTCCAAGAGCTCCCTTCCATCACTTCCCAGGTTTCTATCCATCTCTCCCAGGGTTTTTATCCATCTGTCCTGTGGTTACTGGCCACCTCTCCCGAGGTTTCGATCTACCTGTCCTGAAGTTTCTATCCACCTGTCCCAAGGTTTCTATCCACCATCCAAGGTTTCTATCCACCTCTACCAGGTTGTTATCTACCTGTTCCACAGTTTCTCTCTACTTGTCCCAAGGTTTCGAACTACCTGTCCCGGTGTTTCTATCCACCTGTCCCAAGGTTGCTATCTGTTATCCCAAGATTTCTACAAGCCTTTACCAGAGTTTTTATCCACCTGTGCTGCAATTTCTTTCCACCTGTCCTGTGGTTTTGATCTACCTGTTGCAAGATTTCTATCCACCTGTCCAGAAGTAAATATTCACCTGTCCTGCCGTTCCTATCCACCTGTCCAAGGCCTCCCTTCCATCACTCCCCAGGTTTCTATCCATCTATCCCAGGGTTTTTATCCACCTGTCCTGTGGTTACTGGCCACCTCTCCCGAGGTTTCCATCTACCTGTCCTGAAGTTTCTATCCACATGTCACATGGTTTCTATCCACCTGTCCCACAGTTTCTCCCTACCTGTCCTCAGGTTTCCATCTACAAGTCCCAAGGTTTCTATCCACCTGTCCCAAGGTTTCTATACACTAACCCAAGGTTTCCGTCCACCTGTACCAGGTTTTTTATCTACCTGTCCCACTATTTCTGTCCTTCTGTCATGAGGTTTCGATCTACCTGTCATAAGTGTTCGATCCACCTGTCCCGAGGTCACTATCCACTTGTCCTGCTGTTGCTATCCACCTGTCCCAAGGTTTCTATCCACTATCCCAAGGATTCTATCCACCTGTACCAGGTTGTTATCCACCTGTCCATCAGTTTCTCTCTACCTGTCCCAAGGTTTCGTCTACCTGTCCCGGTGTTTCTATCCAACTGTCCCAAGTTTGCTATCTATTATCCCAAGATTTCTACAAGCCTTTACCAGAGTTTTTATCCAAATGTGCCACAATTTCTTTCCACCTGTCCTGCGGTTTTGATCTACCTGTTGCAAGAATTCTATCCACCTGTCCGGAAGCAAATACTTACCTGTCCTGCTGTTCCTATCCACCTGTCCAAGAGCTCCCTTCCATCACTTCCCAGGTTTCTATCCATCTCTCCCAGGGTTTTTATCCACCTGTCCTGTGAATACTATCCACTTTCTCCGAGGTTTCGATCTACATGTCCTCAGGTTCCTATCCACATGTCACTTCATTTCTATCCACCTGTATCAGGATTGTTATCAACCTGCCACAGTTTCTCTCTACCTGTCCTAAGGCTTCAATCTACCTGTCCTGAGGTTTCTATTCACCTGTCCCAAGGTTTCTGACCACTATCCTAAGGTTCCAGCGAACTGTACCAGGGTTTCTATCCACCTGTCCCGCAATTTCTATCCACTGTCCTGCTGTTTCTATCCACTATCCCGAGGTTCCTAACCACCTACCCACGGCTTTCTTTCCATCACTGCCCAGGTTTCTATCCATCTATCCCAGGGTTTTTATCCACCTGTCCTGTTGTTACTGGCCACCTCTCCTGAGGTTTTGATCTACCTGTCCTGAGGTTTCTATCCACATGTCACATGGTTTCTATCCACCTGTCCCACAGTTTCTCCCTACCTTTCCCGAGGTTTCCATCTACAGGTCCCAAGGTATCTACCCACCTGTCCCAAGGTTTCTATACACTAACCCAAGGTTTCCGTCCACCTGTACCAGGTTTTGTATCTACCTGTCCCACTATTTCTGTCCATCTGTCATGAGGTTTCGATCTACCTGTCATAAGTGTTCGATCCACCTGTCCCGAGGTCACTATCCAATTGTCCTGCTGTTGCTATCCACCTGTCCCAAGGTTTCTATCCACTATCCCAAGGTTTCTATCCACCTGTACCAGGTTGTTATCCATCTGTCCAGCAGTTTCTCTCTACCTGTCCCAAGGTTTCGATCTACCTGTCCCGGACTTTCTATCCACCTGTCCCAAGGTTGCTATGTACTATCCCAAGATTTCTACCATCCTGTACCAAAGTTTTTATCCACCTGTGCTGCAATTTCTTTCCACCTGTCCTGCGGTTTTGATCTACCTGTTGCAAGATTTCTATCCACCTGTCCAGAGGTAAATATTCACCTGTCCTGCCGTTCCTATCCACCTGTCCAAGAGCTCCCTTCCATCACTTCCCGAGTTTCTATCCATCTCTCCCAGGGTTTTTATCCACCTGTCCTGTGGATACTAGCCACTTTTCCAGAGGTTTCGATCTACCTTTCCTGAAGTTTCTATCCACATGTCACATCATTTTAATCCACCTGTATCAGGATTGTTATCAACCTGCCACAGTTTCTCTCTACCGGTCCTATGGTTTCAATGTACCTGTCCTGAGGTTTCTATCCGCCTGTTCCAAGGTTTGTAACACTAACCCAAGGTTTCCATCCATCTGTCCCAAGGTTTCTATCCACTATCCTAAGGTTCTACCGAACTGTACCAGGGTTTCTATCCACCTGTCCCGAGGTTTCAATCCACCAGACCTGCTGTTTCTATCCACTATCCCGAGGTTTCTAACCACCTGCACAAGGCCTTCCTTCCATCACTCCCCAGGTTTCTATCCACCAATCCCAGATTTTTTATCCACCTGTCCTGTGGTTACTATCCACCTCTCCCGAGGTTTTCATCTACCTGTCCTGAAGTTTCTATCCACATGTCACAACTTTTCTCTCCACTTTCCCAAGGTTTCTATCCACCTGTACCAGGGTTATTATCCACCTGTCCTGCAGTTTCTCTCTACCTGTCCCAAGGTTTCGATCTACCTGTTCCGGTGTTTCTATCCACCTGTCCCAAGGTTACTATCTACTTCCCAAGATTTCTACAAGCCTGTACCAGAGTTTTTATCCACCTGTGCTGCAATTTCTTTCCACCTGTCCTGCGGTTTTGATCTACATGTTGCAAGATTTCTATCCACCTGACCAGAGGTTTATATTCACCTGTCCTACTGTTCCTATCCACCTGTCGAATGCCTCCCTTCCATCATTTCCCAGGTTTCTATCCATCTCTCCCAGAGTTTTTATCCACCTGTCCTGTGGATACTATCCACTTTTTCCAAGGTTTCGATCTACATGTCCTGAGGTTCCTATCCACGTGTCACATCATTTTTATCCACCTTTATCAGGATTGTTATCAACCTGCCACCGTTTCTCTCTACCTGTCCTAAGGCTTCAATCTACCTGTCCTGAGGTTTCTATCCGCCTGTCCCAAGGTGTCTATACACTAACCCAAGGTTTCCATCCATCTGTCCCAAGGTTACTATCCACTATCCTAAGGTTCTACCGAACTGTACCAGGGTTTCTCTCCACATGTCCCACAATTTCTATCCACCTGTTCTGCTGTTTCTATCCACTATCCCGAGGTTCCTAACCACCTACCCATGGCTTTCCTTCCATCACTCCCCAGGTTTCTATCCATCTATCCCAGGGTTTTTATCCACCTGTCCTCTGGTTACTGGCCACCTCTCCCGAGGTTTCGATCTACCTGTCCTGAAATTTTTATCCACATGTCACAACTTTTCTCTCCACTTTCCCAAGGTTTCTATCCACCTATACCTAGGGTTATTATCCACCTGTCCGGCAGTTTCTCTCTACCTGTCCCAACGGTTTCGATCTGTCTCTCCCGGTGTTTCTATTCACCTGTCCCAAGGTTACTATCTACTATCCCAAGATTTCTATAAGCCTGTACCAGAGTTTTTATCCACCTGCGCCGCAATTTCTTTCCACCTGTCCTGTGATTTTGATTTACATGTTGCAAGATTTCAATCCACCTGTCCAGAGGTTTATATTCACTTGTCCTACTGTTCCTGTCCACCTGTCCAAGAGCTCCCTTCCATCACTTCCCAGGTTTCTATCCATCTCTCCCAGGGTTTTTATCCACCTGTCCTGTGGATACTAGCCACTTTTCCAGAGGTTTCGATCTACCTTTCCTGAAGTTTCTATCCACATGTCACATCATTTTAATCCACCTGTATCAGGATTGTTATCAACCTGCCACAGTTTCTCTCTACCTGTCCTATGGTTTCAATGTACCTGTCCTGAGGTTTCTATCCGCCTGTTCCAAGGTTTGTAACACTAACCCAAGGTTTCCATCCATCTGTCCCAAGGTTTCTATCCACTATCCTAAGGTTCTACCGAACTGTACCAGGGTTTCTATCCACCTGTCCCGAGGTTTCAATCCACCAGACCTGCTGTTTCTATCCACTATCCCGAGGTTTCTAACCACCTGCACAAGGCCTTCCTTCCATCACTCCCCAGGTTTCTATCCACCAATCCCAGATTTTTTATCCACCTGTCCTGTGGTTACTATCCACCTCTCCCGAGGTTTTCATCTACTTGTCCTGAAGTTTCTATCCACATGTCACAACTTTTCTCTCCACTTTCCCAAGGTTTCTATCCACCTGTACCAGGGTTATTATCCACCTGTCCGGCAGTTTCTCTCTACCTGTCCCAACGTTTCGATCTATCTCTCCCGGTGTTTCTATTCACCTGTCCCAAGGTTACTATCTACTATCCCAAGATTTCTATAAGCCTGTACCAGAGTTTTTATCCACCTGCGCCGCAATTTCTTTCCACCTGTCCTGTGATTTTGATTTACATGTTGCAAGATTTCAATCCACCTGTCCAGAGGTTTATATTCACTTGTCCTACTGTTCCTGTCCACCTGTCCAAGAGCTCCCTTCCATCACTTCCCAGGTTTCTATCCATCTCTCCCAGGGTTTTTATCCACCTGTCCTGTGGATACTAGCCACTTTTCCAGAGGTTTCGATCTACCTTTCCTGAAGTTTCTATCCACATGTCACATCATTTTAATCCACCTGTATCAGGATTGTTATCAACCTGCCACAGTTTCTCTCTACCTGTCCTACGGTTTCAATGTACCTGTCCTGAGGTTTCTATCCGCCTGTTCCAAGGTTTGTAACACTAACCCAAGGTTTCCATCCATCTGTCCCAAGGTTTCTATCCACTATCCTAAGGTTCTACCGAACTGTACCAGGGTTTCTATCCACCTGTCCCGAGGTTTCAATCCACCAGACCTGCTGTTTCTATCCACTATCCCGAGGTTTCTAACCACCTGCACGAGGCCTTCCTTCCATCACTCCCCAGGTTTCTATCCATCTCTCCCAGAGTTTTTATCCACCTGTCCTGTGGATACTATCCACTTTTTCCAAGTTTTCGATCTACATGTCCTGAGGTTCCTATCCACATGTCACATCATTTTTATCCACCTTTATCAGGATTGTTATCAACCTGCCACCGTTTCTCTCTACCTGTCCTAAGGCTTCAATCTACCTGTCCTGAGGTTTCTATCCGCCTGTCCCAAGGTTTCTATCCACTATCCTAAGGTTCTACCGAACTGTACCAGGGTTTCTCTCCACATGTCCCACAATTTCTATCCACCTGTTCTGCTGTTTCTATCCACTATCCCGAGGTTCCTAACCACCTACCCACGGCTTTCCTTCCATCACTCCCCAGGTTTCTATCCATCTATCCCAGGGTTTTTATCCACCTGTCCTGTGGTTACTGGCCACCTCTCCCGAGGTTTCGATCTACCTGTCCTGAAATTTTTATCCACATGTCACAACTTTTCTCTCCACTTTCCCAAGGTTTCTATCCACCTATACTAGGGTTATTATCCACCTGTCCGGCAGTTTCTCTCTACCTGTCCCAACGTTTCGATCTATCTCTCCCGGTGTTTCTATCCACCTGTCCCAAGGTTACTATCTACTATCCCAAGATTTCTATAAGCCTGTACCAGAGTTTTTATCCACCTGCGCCGCAATTTCTTTCCACCTGTCCTGTGATTTTGATTTACATGTTGCAAGATTTCAATCCACCTGTCCAGAGGTTTATATTCACTTGTCCTACTGTTCCTGTCCACCTGTCCAAGAGCTCCCTTCCATCACTTCCCAGGTTTCTATCCATCTCTCCCAGGGTTTTTATCCATCTGTCCTGTGGTTACTGGCCACCTCTCCCGAGGTTTCGATCTACCTGTCCTGAAATTTTTATCCACATGTCACAACTTTTCTCTCCACTTTCCCAAGGTTTCTATCCACCTATACTAGGGTTATTATCCACCTGTCCGGCAGTTTCTCTCTACCTGTCCCAACGTTTCGACTATCTCTCCCGGTGTTTCTATCCAACTGTCCCAAGGTTGCTATCTGTTATCCCAAGATTTCCACAAGCCTTTACCAGAGTTTTTATCCACCTGTGCTGCAATTTCTTTCCACCTGTCCTGTGGTTTTGATCTACCTGTTGCAAGATTTCTATCCACCTGTCCAGAAGTAAATATTCACCTGTCCTGCCGTTCCTATCCACCTGTCCAAGGCCTCCCTTCCATCACTTCCCAGGTTTCTATCCATCTCTTCCAGGGTTTTTATCCACCTGTCCTGTGGATACTAGCCACTTTTCCCGAGGTTTCGATCTACCTTTCCTGAAGTTTCTATCCACATGTCACATCATTTTAATCCACCTGTATCAGGATTGTTATCAACCTGCCTCAGTTTCTCTCTACCTGTCCTAAGGTTTCAATGTACCTGTCCTGAGGTTTCTATCCGCCTGTTCCAAGGTTTGTAACACTAACCCAAGGTTTCCATCCATCTGTCCCAAGGTTTCTATCCACTATCCTAAGGTTCTTCCGAACTGTACCAGGGTTTCTATCCACCTGTCCCGAGGTTTCAATCCACCAGTCCTGCTGTTTCTATCCACTATCCCGAGGATTCTAACCACCTGCACAAGACTTTCCTTCCATCACTCCCCAGGTTTCTATCCACCAATCCCAGAGTTTTTATCCACCTGTCATGTGGTTACTATCCACCTCTCCCAAGATTTTCATCTACCTGTCCTGAAGTTTCTATCCACATGTCACAACTTTTCTCTCCACTTTCCCAAGGTTTCTATCCACCTGTACCAGGGTTATTATCCACCTGTCCTGCAGTTTCTCTCTACCTGTCCCAAGGTTTCGATCTACCTGTCCCGAGGTTTCTATCCACCTGTCCCATGGTTTCCTTCCATTCGCCAGGTTTCTATCCATCAATCCCAAGGAGTTTATCCACCTGTCCTGTGGTTTCTATCCACCTCTCCCGAGGTTTCGATCTACCAGTCCCAGTGTTTCTATCCACCTGTCCCAAGGTTACTATCTACTATCCCAAGATTTCTACAAGCCTGTACCAGAGTTTTTATCCACCTGTGCTGCAATTTCTTTCCAACTGTCCTGCGGTTTTGATCTACATGTTGCAAGATTTCAATCCACCTGTCCAGTGGTTTATATTCACCTGTCCTACTGTTCCTATCCACCTGTCGAAGGCCTCCCTTCTATCACTTCCCAGGTTTCTATCCATCTCTCCCAGGGTTTTTATCCACCTGTCCTGTGGATACTTACCACTTTTCCCGAGGTTTCGATGTACCTTCCTTGAGGTTTCTATCCACATGTCACAAGGTTTCTATCCACCTGTATCAGGATTGTTATCAACCTGCCACAGTTTCTCTCAACCTGTCCCAAGGTTTCAATCTACCTGTCCTGAGGTTTCTATCCCCTGTCCCAAGGTTTCTATACACTAACCCAAGGTTTCCATCCATCTGTCCCAAGGTTTCTAACCACTATCCTAAGGTTCTACCGAACTGTACCAGGGTTTCTCTCCACCTGTCCCACAATTTCTATCCACCTGTCCTGCTGTTTCTATCCACTATCCCGAGGTTCCTAACCACCTACCCACGGCTTTCTTTCCATCACTCCCCAGGTTTCTATCCATCTATCCCAGGGTTTTTATCCACCTGTCCTGTGGTTACTGGCCACCTCTCCCGAGGTTTCCATCTACCTGTCCTGAAGTTTCTATCCACATGTCACATGGTTTCTATCCACCTGTCCCACAGTTTCTCCCTACCTGTCCTCAGGTTTCCATCTACAAGTCCCAAGGTTTCTATCCACCTGTCCCAAGGTTTCTATACACTAACCCAAGGTTTCCCTCCACCTGTACCAGGTTTTCTATCTACCTGTCCCACTATTTCTGTCCTTCTGTCATGAGGTTTCGATCTACCTGTCATAAGTGTTCGATCCACCTGTCCCGAGGTCACTATCCACTTGTCCTGCTGTTGCTATCCACCTGTCCCAAGGTTTCTATCCACTATCCCAAGGATTCTATCCACCTGTACCAGGTTGTTATCCACCTGTCCATCAGTTTCTCTCTACCTGTCCCAAGGTTTCGTCTACCTGTCCCGGTGTTTCTATCCAACTGTCCCAAGTTTGCTATCTATTATCCTAAGATTTCTACAAGCCTTTACCAGAGTTTTTATCCAAATGTGCCACAATTTCTTTCCACCTGTCCTGCGGTTTTGATCTACCTGTTGCAAGAATTCTATCCACCTGTCCGGAAGCAAATACTTACCTGTCCTGCTGTTCCTATCCACCTGTCCAAGAGCTCCCTTCCATCACTTCCCAGGTTTCTATCCATCTCTCCCAGGGTTTTTATCCACCTGTCCTGTGAATACTATCCACTTTCTCCGAGGTTTCGATCTACATGTCCTCAGGTTCCTATCCACATGTCACTTCATTTCTATCCACCTGTATCAGGATTGTTATCAACCTGCCACAGTTTCTCTCTACCTGTCCTAAGGCTTCAATCTACCTGTCCTGAGGTTTCTATTCGCCTGTCCCAAGGTTTCTGACCACTATCCTAAGGTTCCAGCGAACTGTACCAGGGTTTCTATCCACCTGTCCCGCAATTTCTATCCACTGTCCTGCTGTTTCTATCCACTATCCCGAGGTTCCTAACCACCTACCCACGGCTTTCTTTCCATCACTGCCCAGGTTTCTATCCATCTATCCCAGGGTTTTTATCCACCTGTCCTGTTGTTACTGGCCACCTCTCCTGAGGTTTTGATCTACCTGTCCTGAGGATTCTATCCACATGTCACATGGTTTCTATCCACCTGTCCCACAGTTTCTCCCTACCTTTCCCGAGGTTTCCATCTACAGGTCCCAAGGTATCTACCCACCTGTCCCAAGGTTTCTATACACTAACCCAAGGTTTCCGTCCACCTGTACCAGGTTTTTTATCTACCTGTCCCACTATTTCTGTCCATCTGTCATGAGGTTTCGATCCACCTGTCCCGAGGTCACTATCCAATTGTCCTGCTGTTGCTATCCACCTGTCCCAAGGTTTCTATCCACTATCCCAAGGTTTCTATCCACCTGTACCAGGTTGTTATCCACCTGTCCAGCAGTTTCTCTCTACCTGTCCCAAGGTTTCGATCTACCTGTCCCGGTGTTTCTATCCACCTGTCCCAAGGTTGCTATGTACTATCCCAAGATTTCTACCATCCTGTACCAAAGTTTTTATCCACCTGTGCTGCAATTTCTTTCCACCTGTCCTGCGGTTTTGATCTACCTGTTGCAAGATTTCTATCCACCTGTCCAGAGGTAAATATTCACCTGTCCTGCCGTTCCTATCCACCTATCCAAGAGCTCCCTTCCATCACTTCCCGAGTTTCTATCCATCTCTCCCAGGGTTTTTATCCACCTGTCCTGTGGATACTAGCCACTTTTCCCGAGGTTTCGATCTACCTTTCCTGAAGTTTCTATCCACATGTCACATCATTTTAATCCACCTGTATCAGGATTGTTATCAACCTGCCACAGTTTCTCTCTACCTGTCCTATGGTTTCAATCTACCTGTCCTGAGGTTTCTACCCGCCTGTTCCAAGGTTTGTAACACTAACCCAAGGTTTCCATCCATCTGTCCCAAGGTTTCTATCCACTATCCTAAGGTTCTACCGAACTGTACCAGGGTTTCTATCCACCTGTCCCGAGGTTTCAATACACCAGACCTGCTGTTTCTATCCACTATCCCGAGGTTTCTAACCACCTGCACAAGGCCTTCCTTCCATCACTCCCCAGGTTTCTATCCACCAATCCCAGATTTTTTATCCACCTGTCCTGTGGTTACTATCCACCTCTCCCGAGGTTTTCATCTACCTGTCCTGAAGTTTCTATCCACATGTCACAACTTTTCTCTCCACTTTCCCAAGGTTTCTATCCACCTGTACCAGGGTTATTATCCACCTGTCCTGCAGTTTCTCTCTACCTGTCCCAAGGTTTCGATCTACCTGTCCCGGTGTTTCTATCCACCTGTCCCAAGGTTACTATCTACTTCCCAAGATTTCTACAAGCCTGTACCAGAGCTTTTATCCACCTGTGCTGCAATTTCTTTCCACCTGTCCTGCGGTTTTGATCTACATGTTGCAAGATTTCTATCCACCTGACCAGAGGTTTATATTCACCTGTCCTACTGTTCCTATCCACCTGTCGAATGCCTCCCTTCCATCACTTCCCAGGTTTCTATCCATCTCTCCCAGAGTTTTTATCCACCTGTCCTGTGGATACTATCCACTTTTTCCAAGGTTTCAATCTACATGTCCTGAGGTTCCTATCCACGTGTCACATCATTTTTATCCACCTTTATCAGGATTGTTATCAACCTGCCACCGTTTCTCTCTACCTGTCCTAAGGCTTCAATCTACCTGTCCTGAGGTTTCTATCCGCCTGTCCCAAGGTTTCTATACACTAACCCATGGTTTCCATCCATCTGTCCCAAGGTTACTATCCACTATCCTAAGGTTCTACCGAACTGTACCAGGGTTTCTCTCCACATGTCCCACAATTTCTATCCACCTGTTCTGCTGTTTCTATCCACTATCCCGAGGTTCCTAACCACCTACCCATGGCTTTCCTTCCATCACTCCCCAGGTTTCTATCCATCTATCCCAGGGTTTTTATCCACCTGTCCTGTGGTTACTGGCCACCTCTCCCGAGGTTTCGATCTACCTGTCCTGAAATTTTTATCCACATGTCACAATTTTTCTCTCCACTTTCCCAAGGTTTCTATCCACCTATACCAGGGTTATTATCCACCTGTCCGGCAGTTTCTCTCTACCTGTCCCAACGTTTCGATCTATCTCTCCCGGTGTTTCTATCCACCTGTCCCAAGGTTACTATCTACTATCCCAAGATTTCTATAAGCCTGTACCAGAGTTTTTATCCACCTGCGCCGCAATTTCTTTCCACCTGTCCTGTGATTTTGATTTACATGTTGCAAGATTTCAATCCACCTGTCCAGAGGTTTATATTCACTTGTCCTACTGTTCCTGTCCACCTGTCCAAGAGCTCCCTTCCATCACTTCCCAGGTTTCTATCCATCTCTCCCAGGGTTTTTATCCATCTGTCCTGTGGTTACTGGCCACCTCTCCCGAGGTTTCGATCTACCTGTCCTGAAGTTTCTATCCACCTGTCCCAAGGTTTCTATCCACCATCCCAAGGTTTCTATCCACCTCTACCAGGTTGTTATCTACCTGTTCCACAGTTTCTCTCTACTTGTCCCAAGGTTTCGAACTACCTGTCCCGGTGTTTCTATCCACCTGTCCCAAGGTTGCTATCTGTTATCCCAAGATTTCTACAAGCCTTTACCAGAGTTTTTATCCACCTGTGCTGCAATTTCTTTCCACCTGTCCTGTGGTTTTGATCTACCTGTTGCAAGATTTCTATCCACCTGTCCAGAAGTAAATATTCACCTGTCCTGCCGTTCCTATCCACCTGTCCAAGGCCTCCCTTCCATCACTTCCCAGGTTTCTATCCATCTATTCCCTGGGTTTTTATCCACCTGTCCTGTGGATACTAGCCACTTTTCCCGAGGTTTCGATCTACCTTTCCTGAGGTTTCTATCCACATGTCACATCATTTTAATCCACCTGTATCAGGATTGTTATCAACCTGCCTCAGTTTCTCTCTACCTGTCCTAAGGTTTCAATGTACCTGTCCTGAGGTTTCTATCCGCCTGTTCCAAGGTTTGTAACACTAACCCAAGGTTTCCATCCATCTGTCCCAAGGTTTCTATCCACTATCCTAAGGTTCTTCCGAACTGTACCAGGGTTTCTATCCACCTGTCCCGAGGTTTCAATCCACCAGTCCTGCTGTTTCTATCCACTATCCCGAGGATTCTAACCACCTGCACAAGACTTTCCTTCCATCACTCCCCAGGTTTCTATCCACCAATCCCAGAGTTTTTATCCACCTGTCATGTGGTTACTATCCACCTCTCCCGAGATTTTCATCTACCTGTCCTGAGGTTTCTATCCACATGTCACAACTTTTCTCTCCACTTTCCCAAGGTTTCTATCCACCTGTACCAGGGTTATTATCCACCTGTCCTGCAGTTTCTCTCTACCTGTCCCAAGGTTTCGATCTACCTGTCCCGAGGTTTCTATCCACCTGTCCCATGGTTTCCTTCCATTCGCCAGGTTTCTATCCATCAATCCCAAGGAGTTTGTCCACCTGTTCTGTGGTTTCTATCCACCTCTACCGAGGTTTCGATCTACCAGTCCCAGTGTTTCTATCCACCTGTCCCAAGGTTACTATCTACTATCCCAAGATTTCTACAAGCCTGTACCAGAGTTTTTATCCACCTGTGCTGCAATTTCTTTCCAACTGTCCTGCGGTTTTGATCTACATGTTGCAAGATTTCAATCCACCTGTCCAGTGGTTTATATTCACCTGTCCTACTGTTCCTATCCACCTGTCGAAGGCCTCCCTTCTATCACTTCCCAGGTTTCTATCCATCTCTCCCAGGGTTTTTATCCACCTGTCCTGTGGATACTTACCACTTTTCCCGAGGTTTCGATGTACCTTCCTTGAGGTTTCTATCCACATGTCACAAGGTTTCTATCCACCTGTATCAGGATTGTTATCAACCTGCCACAGTTTCTCTCAACCTGTCCCAAGGTTTCAATCTACCTGTCCTGAGGTTTCTATCCCCCTGTCCCAAGGTTTCTATACACTAACCCAAGGTTTCCATCCATCTGTCCCAAGGTTTCTAACCACTATCCTAAGGTTCTACCGAACTGTACCAGGGTTTCTCTCCACCTGTCCCACAATTTCTATCCACCTGTCCTGCTGTTTCTATCCACTATCCCGAGGTTCCTAACCACCTACCCACGGCTTTCTTTCCATCACTCCCCAGGTTTCTATCCATCTATCCCAGGGTTTTTATCCACCTGTCCTGTGGATACTAGCCACTTTTCCCGAGGTTTCGATCTACCTTTCCTGAAGTTTCTATCCACATGTCACATCATTTTAATCCACCTGTATCAGGATTGTTATCAACCTGCCACAGTTTCTCTCTACCTGTCCTATGGTTTCAATCTACCTGTCCTGAGGTTTCTACCCGCCTGTTCCAAGGTTTGTAACACTAACCCAAGGTTTCCATCCATCTGTCCCAAGGTTTCTATCCACTATCCTAAGGTTCTACCAAACTGTACCAGGGTTTCTATCCACCTGTCCCGAGGTTTCAATCCACCAGACCTGCTGTTTCTATCCACTATCCCGAGGTTTCTAACCACCTGCACAAGGCCTTCCTTCCATCACTCCCCAGGTTTCTATCCACCAATCCCAGATTTTTTATCCACCTGTCCTGTGGTTACTATCCACCTCTCCCGAGGTTTTCATCTACCTGTCCTGAAGTTTCTATCCACATGTCACAACTTTTCTCTCCACTTTCCCAAGGTTTCTATCCACCTGTACCAGGGTTATTATCCACCTGTCCTGCAGTTTCTCTCTACCTGTCCCAAGGTTTCGATCTACCTGTCCCGGTGTTTCTATCCACCTGTCCCAAGGTTACTATCTACTTCCCAAGATTTCTACAAGCCTGTACCAGAGTTTTTATCCACCTGTGCTGCAATTTCTTTCCACCTGTCCTGCGGTTTTGATCTAGATGTTGCAAGATTTCTATCCACCTGACCAGAGGTTTATATTCACCTGTCCTACTGTTCCTATCCACCTGTCGAATGCCTCCCTTCCATCACTTCCCAGGTTTCTATCCATCTCTCCCAGAGTTTTTATCCACCTGTCCTGTGGATACTATCCACTTTTTCCAAGGTTTCGATCTACATGTCCTGAGGTTCCTATCCACGTGTCACATCATTTTTATCCACCTTTATCAGGATTGTTATCAACCTGCCACCGTTTCTCTCTACCTGTCCTAAGGCTTCAATCTACCTGTCCTGAGGTTTCTATCCGCCTGTCCCAAGGTTTCTATACACTAACCCAAGGTTTCCACCCATCTGTCCCAAGGTTACTATCCACTATCCTAAGGTTCTACCGAACTGTACCAGGGTTTCTCTCCACATGTCCCACAATTTCTATCCACCTGTTCTGCTGTATCTATCCACTATCCCGAGGTTCCTAACCACCTACCCATGGCTTTCCTTCCATCACTCCCCAGGTTTCTATCCATCTATCCCAGGGTTTTTATCCACCTGTCCTGTGGTTACTGGCCACCTCTCCCGAGGTTTCGATCTACCTGTCCTGAAATTTTTATCCACATGTCACAATTTTTCTCTCCACTTTCCCAAGGTTTCTATCCACCTATACCAGGGTTATTATCCACCTGTCCGGCAGTTTCTCTCTACCTGTCCCAACGTTTCGATCTATCTCTCCCGGTGTTTCTATTCACCTGTCCCAAGGTTACTATCTACTATCCCAAGATTTCTATAAGCCTGTACCAGAGTTTTTATCCACCTGCGCCGCAATTTCTTTCCACCTGTCCTGTGATTTTGATTTACATGTTGCAAGATTTCAATCCACCTGTCCAGAGGTTTATATTCACTTGTCCTACTGTTCCTGTCCACCTGTCCAAGAGCTCCCTTCCATCACTTCCCAGGTTTCTATCCATCTCTCCCAGGGTTTTTATCCACCTGTCCTGTGGATACTAGCCACTTTTCCAGAGGTTTCGATCTACCTGTCCTGAAGTTTCTATCCACATGTCACATCATTTTAATCCACCTGTATCAGGATTGTTATCAACCTGCCACAGTTTCTCTCTACCTGTCCTATGGTTTCAATGTACCTGTCCTGAGGTTTCTATCCGCCTGTTCCAAGGTTTGTAACACTAACCCAAGGTTTCCATCCATCTGTCCCAAGGTTTCTATCCACTATCCTAAGGTTCTACCGAACTGTACCAGGGTTTCTATCCACCTGTCCCGAGGTTTCAATCCACCAGACCTGCTGTTTCTATCCACTATCCCGAGGTTTCTAACCACCTGCACAAGGCCTTCCTTCCATCACTCCCCAGGTTTCTATCCACCAATCCCAGATTTTTTATCCACCTGTCCTGTGGTTACTATCCACCTCTCCCGAGGTTTTCATCTACCTGTCCTGAAGTTTCTATCCACATGTCACAACTTTTCTCTCCACTTTCCCAAGGTTTCTATCCACCTGTACCAGGGTTATTATCCACCTGTCCTGCAGTTTCTCTCTACCTGTCCCAAGGTTTCGATCTACCTGTCCCGGTGTTTCTATCCACCTGTCCCAAGGTTACTATCTACTTCCCAAGATTTCTACAAGCCTGTACCAGAGTTTTTATCCACCTGTGCTGCAATTTCTTTCCACCTGTCCTGCGGTTTTGATCTACATGTTGCAAGATTTCTATCCACCTGACCAGAGGTTTATATTCACCTGTCCTACTGTTCCTATCCACCTGTCGAATGCCTCCCTTCCATCACTTCCCAGGTTTCTATCCATCTCTCCCAGAGTTTTTATCCACCTGTCCTGTGGATACTATCCACTTTTTCCAAGGTTTCGATCTACATGTCCTGAGGTTCCTATCCACATGTCACATCATTTTTATCCACCTTTATCAGGATTGTTATCAACCTGCCACCGTTTCTCTCTACCTGTCCTAAGGCTTCAATCTACCTGTCCTGAGGTTTCTATCCGCCTGTCCCAAGGTTTCTATCCACTATCCTAAGGTTCTACCGAACTGTACCAGGGTTTCTCTCCACATGTCCCACAATTTCTATCCACCTGTTCTGCTGTTTCTATCCACTATCCCGAGGTTCCTAACCACCTACCCACGGCTTTCCTTCCATCACTCCCCAGGTTTCTATCCATCTATCCCAGGGTTTTTATCCACCTGTCCTCTGGTTACTGGCCACCTCTCCCGAGGTTTCGATCTACCTGTCCTGAAATTTTTATCCACATGTCACAACTTTTCTCTCCACTTTCCCAAGGTTTCTATCCACCTATACTAGGGTTATTATCCACCTGTCCGGCAGTTTCTCTCTACCTGTCCCAACGTTTCGATCTATCTCTCCCGGTGTTTCTATCCACCTGTCCCAAGGTTACTATCTACTATCCCAAGATTTCTATAAGCCTGTACCAGAGTTTTTATCCACCTGCGCCGCAATTTCTTTCCACCTGTCCTGTGATTTTGATTTACATGTTGCAAGATTTCAATCCACCTGTCCAGAGGTTTATATTCACTTGTCCTACTGTTCCTGTCCACCTGTCCAAGAGCTCCCTTCCATCACTTCCCAGGTTTCTATCCATCTCTCCCAGGGTTTTAATCCATCTGTCCTGTGGTTACTGGCCACCTCTCCCGAGGTTTCGATCTACCTGTCCTGAAATTTTTATCCACATGTCACAACTTTTCTCTCCACTTTCCCAAGGTTTCTATCCACCTATACTAGGGTTATTATCCACCTGTCCGGCAGTTTCTCTCTACCTGTCCCAACGTTTCGACTATCTCTCCCGGTGTTTCTATCCAACTGTCCCAAGGTTGCTATCTGTTATCCCAAGATTTCCACAAGCCTTTACCAGAGTTTTTATCCACCTGTGCTGCAATTTCTTTCCACCTGTCCTGTGGTTTTGATCTACCTGTTGCAAGATTTCTATCCACCTGTCCAGAAGTAAATATTCACCTGTCCTGCCGTTCCTATCCACCTGTCCAAGGCCTCCCTTCCATCACTTCCCAGGTTTCTATCCATCTCTTCCAGGGTTTTTATCCACCTGTCCTGTGGATACTAGCCACTTTTCCCGAGGTTTCGATCTACCTTTCCTGAGGTTTCTATCCACATGTCACATCATTTTAATCCACCTGTATCAGGATTGTTATCAACCTGCCTCAGTTTCTCTCTACCTGTCCTAAGGTTTCAATGTACCTGTCCTGAGGTTTCTATCCGCCTGTTCCAAGGTTTGTAACACTAACCCAAGGTTTCCATCCATCTGTCCCAAGGTTTCTATCCACTATCCTAAGGTTCTTCCGAACTGTACCAGGGTTTCTATCCACCTGTCCCGAGGTTTCAATCCACCAGTCCTGCTGTTTCTATCCACTATCCCGAGGATTCTAACCACCTGCACAAGACTTTCCTTCCATCACTCCCCAGGTTTCTATCCACCAATCCCAGAGTTTTTATCCACCTGTCATGTGGTTACTATCCACCGCTCCCAAGATTTTCATCTACCTGTCCTGAAGTTTCTATCCACATGTCACAACTTTTCTCTCCACTTTCCCAAGGTTTCTATCCACCTGTACCAGGGTTATTATCCACCTGTCCTGCAGTTTCTCTCTACCTGTCCCAAGGTTTCGATCTACCTGTCCCGAGGTTTCTATCCACCTGTCCCATGGTTTCCTTCCATTCGCCAGGTTTCTATCCATCAATCCCAAGGAGTTTATCCACCTGTCCTGTGGTTTCTATCCACCTCTCCCGAGGTTTCGATCTACCAGTCCCAGTGTTTCTATCCACCTGTCCCAAGGTTACTATCTACTATCCCAAGATTTCTACAAGCCTGTACCAGAGTTTTTATCCACCTGTGCTGCAATTTCTTTCCAACTGTCCTGCGGTTTTGATCTACATGTTGCAAGATTTCAATCCACCTGTCCAGTGGTTTATATTCACCTGTCCTACTGTTCCTATCCACCTGTCGAAGGCCTCCCTTCTATCACTTCCCAGGTTTCTATCCATCTCTCCCAGGGTTTTTATCCACCTGTCCTGTGGATACTTACCACTTTTCCCGAGGTTTCGATGTACCTTCCTTGAGGTTTCTATCCACATGTCACAAGGTTTCTATCCACCTGTATCAGGATTGTTATCAACCTGCCACAGTTTCTCTCAACCTGTCCCAAGGTTTCAATCTACCTGTCCTGAGGTTTCTATCCCCCTGTCCCAAGGTTTCTATACACTAACCCAAGGTTTCCATCCATCTGTCCCAAGGTTTCTAACCACTATCCTAAGGTTCTACCGAACTGTACCAGGGTTTCTCTCCACCTGTCCCACAATTTCTATCCACCTGTCCTGCTGTTTCTATCCACTATCCCGAGGTTCCTAACCACCTACCCACGGCTTTCTTTCCATCACTCCCCAGGTTTCTATCCATCTATCCCAGGGTTTTTATCCACCTGTCCTCTGGTTACTGGCCACCTCTCCCGAGGTTTCGATCTACCTGTCCTGAAATTTTTATCCACATGTCACAACTTTTCTCTCCACTTTCCCAAGGTTTCTATCCACCTATACTAGGGTTATTATCCACCTGTCCGGCAGTTTCTCTCTACCTGTCCCAAGGTTTCGATCTATCTCTCCCGGTGTTTCTATCCACCTGTCCCAAGGTTACTATCTACTATCCCAAGATTTCTATAACCCTGTACCAGAGTTTTTATCCACCTGCGCCGCAATTTCTTTCCACCTGTCCTGTGATTTTGATTTACATGTTGCAAGATTTCAATCCACCTGTCCAGAGGTTTATATTCACTTGTCCTACTGTTCCTGTCCACCTGTCCAAGAGCTCCCTTCCATCACTTCCCAGGTTTCTATCCATCTCTCCCAGGGTTTTTATCCATCTGTCCTGTGGTTACTGGCCACCTCTCCCGAGGTTTCGATCTACCTGTCCTGAAGTTTCTATCCACCTGTCCCAAGGTTTCTATCCACCATCCCAAGGTTTCTATCCACCTCTACCAGGTTGTTATCCACCTGTCCCACAGTTTCTCTCTACTTGTCCCAAGGTTTCGAACTACCTGTCCCGGTGTTTCTATCCACCTGTCCCAAGGTTGCTATCTGTTATCCCAAGATTTCTACAAGCCTTTACCAGAGTTTTTATCCACCTGTGCGGCAATTTCTTTCCACCTGTCCTGTGGTTTTGATCTACCTGTTGCAAGATTTCTATCCACCTGTCCAGAAGTAAATATTCACCTGTCCTGCCGTTCCTATCCACCTGTCCAAGGCCTCCCTTCCATCACTTCCCAGGTTTCTATCCATCTCTTCCAGGGTTTTTATCCACCTGTCCTGTGGATACTAGCCACTTTTCCCGAGGTTTCGATTTACCTTTCCTGAGGTTTCTATCCACATGTCACATCATTTTAATCCACCTGTATCAGGATTGTTATCAACCTGCCTCAGTTTCTCTCTACCTGTCCTAAGGTTTCAATGTACCTGTCCTGAGGTTTCTATCCGCCTGTTCCAAGGTTTTGTAACACTAACCCAAGGTTTCCATCCATCTGTCCCAAGGTTTCTATCCACTATCCTAAGGTTCTACCGAACTGTACTAGGGTTTCTATCCACCTGTCCCGAGGTTTCAATCCACCAGTCCTGCTGTTTCTATCCACTATCCCGAGGATTCTAACCACCTGCACAAGACTTTCCTTCCATCACTCCCCAGGTTTCTATCCACCAATCCCAGATTTTTTATCCACCTGTCCTGTGGTTACTATCCACCTCTCCCGAGGTTTTCATCTACCTGTCCTGAAGTTTCTATCCACATGTCACAACTTTTCTCTCCACTTTCCCAAGGTTTCTATCCACCTGTACCAGGGTTATTATCCACCTGTCCTGCAGTTTCTCTCTACCTGTCCCAAGGTTTCGATCTACCTGTCCCGAGGTTTCTATCCACCTGTCCCATGGTTTCCTTCCATTCGCCAGGTTTCTATCCATCAATCCCAAGGAGTTTATCCACCTGTCCTGTGGTTTCTATCCACCTCTCCCGAGGTTTCGATCTACCAGTCCCAGTGTTTCTATCCACCTGTCCCAAGGTTACTATCTACTATCCCAAGATTTCTACAAGCCTGTACCAGAGTTTTTATCCACCTGTGCTGCAATTTCTTTCCAACTGTCCTGCGGTTTTGATCTACATGTTGCAAGATTTCAATCCACCTGTCCAGTGGTTTATATTCACCTGTCCTACTGTTCCTATCCACCTGTCGAAGGCCTCCCTTCTATCACTTCCCAGGTTTCTATCCATCTCTCCCAGGGTTTTTATCCACCTGTCCTGTGGATACTTACCACTTTTCCCGAGGTTTCGATGTACCTTCCTTGAGGTTTCTATCCACATGTCACAAGGTTTCTATCCACCTGTATCAGGATTGTTATCAACCTGCCACAGTTTCTCTCAACCTGTCCCAAGGTTTCAATCTACCTGTCCTGAGGTTTCTATCCCCCTGTCCCAAGGTTTCTATACACTAACCCAAGGTTTCCATCCATCTGTCCCAAGGTTTCTAACCACTATCCTAAGGTTCTACCGAACTGTACCAGGGTTTCTCTCCACCTGTCCCACAATTTCTATCCACCTGTCCTGCTGTTTCTATCCACTATCCCGAGGTTCCTAACCACCTACCCACGGCTTTCTTTCCATCACTCCCCAGGTTTCTATCCATCTATCCCAGGGTTTTTATCCACCTGTCCTGTGGTTACTGGCCACCTCTCCCGAGGTTTCCATCTACCTGTCCTGAAGTTTCTATCCACATTTCACATGGTTTCTATCCACCTGTCCCACAGTTTCTCCCTACCTGTCCTCAGGTTTCCATCTACAAGTCCCAAGGTTTCTATCCACCGTCCCAAGGTTTCTATACACTAACCCAAGGTTTCCGTCCACCTGTACCAGGTTTTTTATCTACCTGTCCCACTGTTTCTGTCCTTCTGTCATGAGGTTTCGATCTACCTGTCATAAGTGTTCGATCCACCTGTCCCGAGGTCACTATCCACTTGTCCTGCTGTTGCTATCCACCTGTCCCAAGGTTTCTATCCACTATCCCAAGGATTCTATCCACCTGTACCAGGTTGTTATCCACCTGTCCATCAGTTTCTCTCTACCTGTCCCAAGGTTTCGTCTACCTGTCCCGGTGTTTCTATCCAACTGTCCCAAGTTTGCTATCTATTATCCCAAGATTTCTACAAGCCTTTACCAGAGTTTTTATCCAAATGTGCCACAATTTCTTTCCACCTGTCCTGCGGTTTTGATCTACCTGTTGCAAGAATTCTATCCACCTGTCCGGAAGCAAATACTTACCTGTCCTGCTGTTCCTATCCACCTGTCCAAGAGCTCCCTTCCATCACTTCCCAGGTTTCTATCCATCTCTCCCAGGGTTTTTATCCACCTGTCCTGTGAATACTATCCACTTTCTCCGAGGTTTCGATCTACATGTCCTCAGGTTCCTATCCACATGTCACTTCATTTCTATCCACCTGTATCAGGATTGTTATCAACCTGCCACAGTTTCTCTCTACCTGTCCTAAGGCTTCAATCTACCTGTCCTGAGGTTTCTATTCGCCTGTCCCAAGGTTTCTGACCACTATCCTAATGTTCCAGCGAACTGTACCAGGGTTTCTATCCACCTGTCCCGCAATTTCTATCCACTGTCCTGCTGTTTCTATCCACTATCCCGAGGTTCCTAACCACCTACCCACGGCTTTCTTTCCATCACTGCCCAGGTTTCTATCCATCTATCCCAGGGTTTTTATCCACCTGTCCTGTTGTTACTGGCCACCTCTCCTGAGGTTTTGATCTACCTGTCCTGAGGTTTCTATCCACATGTCACATGGTTTCTATCCACCTGTCCCACAGTTTCTCCCTACCTTTCCCGAGGTTTCCATCTACAGGTCCCAAGGTATCTACCCACCTGTCCCAAGGTTTCTATACACTAACCCAAGGTTTCCGTCCACCTGTACCAGGTTTTTTATCTACCTGTCCCACTATTTCTGTCCATCTGTCATGAGGTTTCGATCTACCTGTCATAAGTGTTCGATCCACCTGTCCCGAGGTCACTATCCAATTGTCCTGCTGTTGCTATCCACCTGTCCCAAGGTTTCTATCCACTATCCCAAGGTTTCTATCCACCTGTACCAGGTTGTTATCCACCTGTCCAGCAGTTTCTCTCTACCTGTCCCAAGGTTTCGATCTACCTGTCCCGGTGTTTCTATCCACCTGTCCCAAGGTTGCTATGTACTATCCCAAGATTTCTACCATCCTGTACCAAAGTTTTTATCCACCTGTGCTGCAATTTCTTTCCACCTGTCCTGCGGTTTTGATCTACCTGTTGCAAGATTTCTATCCACCTGTCCAGAGGTAAATATTCACCTGTCCTGCCGTTCCTATCCACCTATCCAAGAGCTCCCTTCCATCACTTCCCGAGTTTCTATCCATCTCTCCCAGGGTTTTTATCCACCTGTCCTGTGGATACTAGCCACTTTTCCCGAGGTTTCGATCTACCTTTCCTGAAGTTTCTATCCACATGTCACATCATTTTAATCCACCTGTATCAGGATTGTTATCAACCTGCCACAGTTTCTCTCTACCTGTCCTATGGTTTCAATCTACCTGTCCTGAGGTTTCTACCCGCCTGTTCCAAGGTTTGTAACACTAACCCAAGGTTTCCATCCATCTGTCCCAAGGTTTCTATCCACTATCCTAAGGTTCTACCGAACTGTACCAGGGTTTCTATCCACCTGTCCCGAGGTTTCAATCCACCAGACCTGCTGTTTCTATCCACTATCCCGAGGTTTCTAACCACCTGCACAAGGCCTTCCTTCCATCACTCCCCAGGTTTCTATCCACCAATCCCAGATTTTTTATCCACCTGTCCTGTGGTTACTATCCACCTCTCCCGAGGTTTTCATCTACCTGTCCTGAAGTTTCTATCCACATGTCACAACTTTTCTCTCCACTTTCCCAAGGTTTCTATCCACCTGTACCAGGGTTATTATCCACCTGTCCTGCAGTTTCTCTCTACCTGTCCCAAGGTTTCGATCTACCTGTTCCGGTGTTTCTATCCACCTGTCCCAAGGTTACTATCTACTTCCCAAGATTTCTACAAGCCTGTACCAGAGTTTTTATCCACCTGTGCTGCAATTTCTTTCCACCTGTCCTGCGGTTTTGATCTACCTGTTGCAAGATTTCTATCCACCTGACCAGAGGTTTATATTCACCTGTCCTACTGTTCCTATCCACCTGTCGAATGCCTCCCTTCCATCACTTCCCAGGTTTCTATCCATCTCTCCCAGAGTTTTTATCCACCTGTCCTGTGGATACTATCCACTTTTTCCAAGGTTTCGATCTACATGTCCTGAGGTTCCTATCCACATGTCACATCATTTTTATCCACCTTTATCAGGATTGTTATCAACCTGCCACCGTTTCTCTCTACCTGTCCTAAGGCTTCAATCTACCTGTCCTGAGGTTTCTATCCGCCTGTCCCAAGGTTTGTAACACTAACCCAAGGTTTCCATCCATCTGTCCCAAGGTTACTATCCACTATCCTAAGGTTCTACCGAACTGTACCAGGGTTTCTCTCCACATGTCCCACAAATTCTATCCACCTGTTCTGCTGTTTCTATCCACTATCCCGAGGTTCCTAACCACCTACCCACGGCTTTCCTTCCATCACTCCCCAGGTTTCTATCCATCTATCCCAGGGTTTTTATCCACCTGTCCTGTGGTTACTGGCCACCTCTCCCGAGGTTTCGATCTACCTGTCCTGAAATTTTTATCCACATGTCACAATTTTTCTCTCCACTTTCCCAAGGTTTCTATCCACCTATACCAGGGTTATTATCCACCTGTCCGGCAGTTTCTCTCTACCTGTCCCAACGTTTCGACTATCTCTCCCGGTGTTTCTATCCACCTGTCCCAAGGTTACTATCTACTATCCCAAGATTTCTATAAGCCTGTACCAGAGTTTTTATCCACCTGCGCCGCAATTTCTTTCCACCTGTCCTGTGATTTTGATTTACATGTTGCAAGATTTCAATCCACCTGTCCAGAGGTTTATATTCACTTGTCCTACTGTTCCTGTCCACCTGTCCAAGAGCTCCCTTCCATCACTTCCCAGGTTTCTATCCATCTCTCCCAGGGTTTTTATCCATCTGTCCTGTGGTTACTGGCCACCTCTCCCGAGGTTTCCATCTACCTGTCCTGAAGTTTCTATCCACCTGTCCCAAGGTTTCTATCCACCATCCCAAGGTTTCTATCCACCTCTACCAGGTTGTTATCCACCTGTCCCACAGTTTCTCTCTACTTGTCCCAAGGTTTCGAACTACCTGTCCCGGTGTTTCTATCCACCTGTCCCAAGGTTGCTATCTGTTATCCCAAGATTTCTACAAGCCTTTACCAGAGTTTTTATCCACCTGTGCTGCAATTTCTTTCCACCTGTCCTGTGGTTTTGATCTACCTGTTGCAAGATTTCTATCCACCTGTCCAGAAGTAAATATTCACCTGTCCTGCCGTTCCTATCCACCTGTCCAAGGCCTCCCTTCCATCACTTCCCAGGTTTCTATCCATCTCTTCCAGGGTTTTTATCCACCTGTCCTGTGGATACTAGCCACTTTTCCCGAGGTTTCGATTTACCTTTCCTGAGGTTTCTATCCACATGTCACATCATTTTAATCCACCTGTATCAGGATTGTTATCAACCTGCCTCAGTTTCTCTCTACCTGTCCTAAGGTTTCAATGTACCTGTCCTGAGGTTTCTATCCGCCTGTTCCAAGGTTTGTAACACTAACCCAAGGTTTCCATCCATCTGTCCCAAGGTTTCTATCCACTATCCTAAGGTTCTACCGAACTGTACTAGGGTTTCTATCCACCTGTCCCGAGGTTTCAATCCACCAGTCCTGCTGTTTCTATCCACTATCCCGAGGATTCTAACCACCTGCACAAGACTTTCCTTCCATCACTCCCCAGGTTTCTATCCACCAATCCCAGAGTTTTTATCCACCTGTCATGTGGTTACTATCCACCTCTCCCGAGATTTTCATCTACCTGTCCTGAAGTTTCTATCCACATGTCACAACTTTTCTCTCCACTTTCCCAAGGTTTCTATCCACCTGTACCAGGGTTATTATCCACCTGTCCTGCAGTTTCTCTCTACCTGTCCCAAGGTTTCGATCTACCTGTCCCGAGGTTTCTATCCACCTGTCCCATGGTTTCCTTCCATTCGCCAGGTTTCTATCCATCAATCCCAAGGAGTTTATCCACCTGTCCTGTGGTTTCTATCCACCTCTCCCGAGGTTTCGATCTACCAGTCCCAGTGTTTCTATCCACCTGTCCCAAGGTTACTATCTACTATCCCAAGATTTCTACAAGCCTGTACCAGAGTTTTTATCCACCTGTGCTGCAATTTCTTTCCAACTGTCCTGCGGTTTTGATCTACATGTTGCAAGATTTCAATCCACCTGTCCAGTGGTTTATATTCACCTGTCCTACTGTTCCTATCCACCTGTCGAAGGCCTCCCTTCCATCACTTCCCAGGTTTCTATCCATCTCTTCCAGGGTTTTTATCCACCTGTCCTGTGGATACTTACCACTTTTCCCGAGGTTTCGATGTACCTTCCTTGAGGTTTCTATCCACATGTCACAAGGTTTCTATCCACCTGTATCAGGATTGTTATCAACCTGCCACAGTTTCTCTCAACCTGTCCCAAGGTTTCAATGTACCTGTCCTGAGGTTTCTATCCGCCTGTCCCAAGGTTTCTATACACTAACCCAAGGTTTCCATCCAACAGTCCCAAGGATTCTATCCACTATCCTAAGGTTCTACCGAACTGTACCAGGGTTTCTCTCCACCTGTCCCACAATTTCTATCCACCTGTCCTGCTGTTTCTATCCACTATCCCGAGGTTCCTAACCACCTACCCACGGCTTTCTTTCCATCACTCCCCAGGTTTCTATCCATCTATCCCAGGGTTTTTATCCACCTGTCCTGTGGTTACTGGCCACCTCTCCCGAGGTTTCCATCTACCTGTCCTGAAGTTTCTATCCACATGTCACATGGTTTCTATCCACCTGTCCCACAGTTTCTCCCTACCTGTCCTCAGGTTTCCATCTACAAGTCCCAAGGTTTCTATCCACCTGTCCCAAGGTTTCTATACACTAACCCAAGGTTTCCGTCCACCTGTACCAGGTTTTTTATCTACCTGTCCCACTATTTCTGTCCTTCTGTCATGAAGTTTCGATCTACCTGTCATAAGTGTTCGATCCACCTGTCCCGAGGTCACTATCCACTTGTCCTGCTGTTGCTATCCACCTGTCCCAAGGTTTCTATCCACTATCCCAAGGATTCTATCCACCTGTACCAGGTTGTTATCCACCTGTCCATCAGTTTCTCTCTACCTGTCCCAAGGTTTCGTCTACCTGTCCCGGTGTTTCTATCCAACTGTCCCAAGTTTGCTATCTATTATCCCAAGATTTCTACAAGCCTTTACCAGAGTTTTTATCCAAATGTGCCACAATTTCTTTCCACCTGTCCTGCGGTTTTGATCTACCTGTTGCAAGAATTCTATCCACCTGTCCGGAAGCAAATACTTACCTGTCCTGCTGTTCCTATCCACCTGTCCAAGAGCTCCCTTCCATCACTTCCCAGGTTTCTATCCATCTCTCCCAGGGTTTTTATCCACCTGTCCTGTGAATACTATCCACTTTCTCCGAGGTTTCGATCTACATGTCCTCAGGTTCCTATCCACATGTCACTTCATTTCTATCCACCTGTATCAGGATTGTTATCAACCTGCCACAGTTTCTCTCTACCTGTCCTAAGGCTTCAATCTACCTGTCCTGAGGTTTCTATTCACCTGTCCCAAGGTTTCTGACCACTATCCTAAGGTTCCAGCGAACTGTACCAGGGTTTCTATCCACCTGTCCCGCAATTTCTATCCACTGTCCTGCTGTTTCTATCCACTATCCCGAGGTTCCTAACCACCTACCCACGGCTTTCTTTCCATCACTGCCCAGGTTTCTATCCATCTATCCCAGGGTTTTTATCCACCTGTCCTGTTGTTACTGGCCACCTCTCCTGAGGTTTTGATCTACCTGTCCTGAGGTTTCTATCCACATGTCACATGGTTTCTATCCACCTGTCCCACAGTTTCTCCCTACCTTTCCCGAGGTTTCCATCTACAGGTCCCAAGGTATCTACCCACCTGTCCCAAGGTTTCTATACACTAACCCAAGGTTTCCGTCCACCTGTACCAGGTTTTGTATCTACCTGTCCCACTATTTCTGTCCATCTGTCATGAGGTTTCGATCTACCTGTCATAAGTGTTCGATCCACCTGTCCCGAGGTCACTATCCAATTGTCCTGCTGTTGCTATCCACCTGTCCCAAGGTTTCTATCCACTATCCCAAGGTTTCTATCCACCTGTACCAGGTTGTTATCCACCTGTCCAGCAGTTTCTCTCTACCTGTCCCAAGGTTTCGATCTACCTGTCCCGGTGTTTCTATCCACCTGTCCCAAGGTTGCTATGTACTATCCCAAGATTTCTACCATCCTGTACCAAAGTTTTTATCCACCTGTGCTGCAATTTCTTTCCACCTGTCCTGCGGTTTTGATCTACCTGTTGCAAGATTTCTATCCACCTGTCCAGAGGTAAATATTCACCTGTCCTGCCGTTCCTATCCACCTGTCCAAGAGCTCCCTTCCATCACTTCCCGAGTTTCTATCCATCTCTCCCAGGGTTTTTATCCACCTGTCCTGTGGATACTAGCCACTTTTCCCGAGGTTTCGATCTACCTTTCCTGAAGTTTCTATCCACATGTCACATCATTTTAATCCACCTGTATCAGGATTGTTATCAACCTGCCACAGTTTCTCTCTACCTGTCCTATGGTTTCAATCTACCTGTCCTGAGGTTTCTATCCGCCTGTTCCAAGGTTTGTAACACTAACCCAAGGTTTCCATCCATCTGTCCCAAGGTTTCTATCCACTATCCTAAGGTTCTACCGAACTGTACCAGGGTTTCTATCCACCTGTCCCGAGGTTTCAATCCACCAGACCTGCTGTTTCTATCCACTATCCCGAGGTTTCTAACCACCTGCACAAGGCCTTCCTTCCATCACTCCCCAGGTTTCTATCCACCAATCCCAGATTTTTTATCCACCTGTCCTGTGGTTACTATCCACCTCTCCCGAGGTTTTCATCTACCTGTCCTGAAGTTTCTATCCACATGTCACAACTTTTCTCTCCACTTTCCCAAGGTTTCTATCCACCTGTACCAGGGTTATTATCCACCTGTCCTGCAGTTTCTCTCTACCTGTCCCAAGGTTTCGATCTACCTGTTCCGGTGTTTCTATCCACCTGTCCCAAGGTTACTATCTACTTCCCAAGATTTCTACAAGCCTGTACCAGAGTTTTTATCCACCTGTGCTGCAATTTCTTTCCACCTGTCCTGCGGTTTTGATCTACATGTTGCAAGATTTCTATCCACCTGACCAGAGGTTTATATTCACCTGTCCTACTGTTCCTATCCACCTGTCGAATGCCTCCCTTCCATCACTTCCCAGGTTTCTATCCATCTCTCCCAGAGTTTTTATCCACCTGTCCTGTGGATACTATCCACTTTTTCCAAGGTTTCGATCTACATGTCCTGAGGTTCCTATCCACGTGTCACATCATTTTTATCCACCTTTATCAGGATTGTTATCAACCTGCCACCGTTTCTCTCTACCTGTCCTAAGGCTTCAATCTACCTGTCCTGAGGTTTCTATCCGCCTGTCCCAAGGTTTGTAACACTAACCCAAGGTTTCCATCCATCTGTCCCAAGGTTACTATCCACTATCCTAAGGTTCTACCGAACTGTACCAGGGTTTCTCTCCACATGTCCCACAATTTCTATCCACCTGTTCTGCTGTTTCTATCCACTATCCCGAGGTTCCTAACCACCTACCCACGGCTTTCCTTCCATCACTCCCCAGGTTTCTATCCATCTATCCCAGGGTTTTTATCCACCTGTCCTCTGGTTACTGGCCAGCTCTCCCGAGGTTTCGATCTACCTGTCCTGAAATTTTTATCCACATGTCACAACTTTTCTCTCCACTTTCCCAAGGTTTCTATCCACCTATACTAGGGTTATTATCCACCTGTCCGGCAGTTTCTCTCTACCTGTCCCAAGGTTTCGATCTGTCTCTCCCGGTGTTTCTATCCACCTGTCCCAAGGTTACTATCTACTATCCCAAGATTTCTATAAGCCTGTACCAGAGTTTTTATCCACCTGCGCCGCAATTTCTTTCCACCTGTCCTGTGATTTTGATTTACATGTTGCAAGATTTCAATCCACCTGTCCAGAGGTTTATATTCACTTGTCCTACTGTTCCTGTCCACCTGTCCAAGAGCTCCCTTCCATCACTTCCCAGGTTTCTATCCATCTCTCCCAGGGTTTTTATCCATCTGTCCTGTGGTTACTGGCCACCTCTCCCGAGGTTTCGATCTACCTGTCCTGAAGTTTCTATCCACCTGTCCCAAGGTTTCTATCCACCATCCCAAGGTTTCTATCCACCTCTACCAGGTTGTTATCTACCTGTTCCACAGTTTCTCTCTACTTGTCCCAAGGTTTCGAACTACCTGTCCCGGTGTTTCTATCCACCTGTCCCAAGGTTGCTATCTGTTATCCCAAGATTTCTACAAGCCTTTACCAGAGTTTTTATCCACCTGTGCTGCAATTTCTTTCCACCTGTCCTGTGGTTTTGATCTACCTGTTGCAACATTTCTATCCACCTGTCCAGAAGTAAATATTCACCTGTCCTGCCGTTCCTATCCACCTGTCCAAGGCCTCCCTTCCATCACTCCCCAGGTTTCTATCCATCTATCCCAGGGTTTTTATCCACCTGTCCTGTGGTTACTGGCCACCTCTCCCGAGGTTTCCATCTACCTGTCCTGAAGTTTCTATCCACATGTCACATGGTTTCTATCCACCTGTCCCACAGTTTCTCCCTACCTGTCCTCAGGTTTCCATCTACAAGTCCCAAGGTTTCTATCCACCTGTCCCAAGGTTTCTATACACTAACCCAAGGTTTCCCTCCACCTGTACCAGGTTTTTTATCTACCTGTCCCACTATTTCTGTCCTTCTGTCATGAGGTTTCGATCTACCTGTCATAAGTGTTCGATCCACCTGTCCCGAGGTCACTATCCACTTGTCCTGCTGTTGCTATCCACCTGTCCCAAGGTTTCTATCCACTATCCCAAGGATTCTATCCACCTGTACCAGGTTGTTATCCACCTGTCCATCAGTTTCTCTCTACCTGTCCCAAGGTTTCGTCTACCTGTCCCGGTGTTTCTATCCAACTGTCCCAAGTTTGCTATCTATTATCCCAAGATTTCTACAAGCCTTTACCAGAGTTTTTATCCAAATGTGCCACAATTTCTTTCCACCTGTCCTGCGGTTTTGATCTACCTGTTGCAAGAATTCTATCCACCTGTCCGGAAGCAAATACTTACCTGTCCTGCTGTTCCTATCCACCTGTCCAAGAGCTCCCTTCCATCACTTCCCAGGTTTCTATCCATCTCTCCCAGGGTTTTTATCCACCTGTCCTGTGAATACTATCCACTTTCTCCGAGGTTTCGATCTACATGTCCTCAGGTTCCTATCCACATGTCACTTCATTTCTATCCACCTGTATCAGGATTGTTATCAACCTGCCACAGTTTCTCTCTACCTGTCCTAAGGCTTCAATCTACCTGTCCTGAGGTTTCTATTCACCTGTCCCAAGGTTTCTGACCACTATCCTAAGGTTCCAGCGAACTGTACCAGGGTTTCTATCCACCTGTCCCGCAATTTCTATCCACTGTCCTGCTGTTTCTATCCACTATCCCGAGGTTCCTAACCACCTACCCACGGCTTTCTTTCCATCACTGCCCAGGTTTCTATCCATCTATCCCAGGGTTTTTATCCACCTGTCCTGTTGTTACTGGCCACCTCTCCTGAGGTTTTGATCTACCTGTCCTGAGGTTTCTATCCACATGTCACATGGTTTCTATCCACCTGTCCCACAGTTTCTCCCTACCTTTCCCGAGGTTTCCATCTACAGGTCCCAAGGTATCTACCCACCTGTCCCAAGGTTTCTATACACTAACCCAAGGTTTCCGTCCACCTGTACCAGGTTTTGTATCTACCTGTCCCACTATTTCTGTCCATCTGTCATGAGGTTTCGATCTACCTGTCATAAGTGTTCGATCCACCTGTCCCGAGGTCACTATCCAATTGTCCTGCTGTTGCTATCCACCTGTCCCAAGGTTTCTATCCACTATCCCAAGGTTTCTATCCACCTGTACCAGGTTGTTATCCACCTGTCCAGCAGTTTCTCTCTACCTGTCCCAAGGTTTCGATCTACCTGTCCCGGTGTTTCTATCCACCTGTCCCAAGGTTGCTATGTACTATCCCAAGATTTCTACCATCCTGTACCAAAGTTTTTATCCACCTGTGCTGCAATTTCTTTCCACCTGTCCTGCGGTTTTGATCTACCTGTTGCAAGATTTCTATCCACCTGTCCAGAGGTAAATATTCACCTGTCCTGCCGTTCCTATCCACCTATCCAAGAGCTCCCTTCCATCACTTCCCGAGTTTCTATCCATCTCTCCCAGGGTTTTTATCCACCTGTCCTGTGGATACTAGCCACTTTTCCCGAGGTTTCGATCTACCTTTCCTGAAGTTTCTATCCACATGTCACATCATTTTAATCCACCTGTATCAGGATTGTTATCAACCTGCCACAGTTTCTCTCTACCTGTCCTATGGTTTCAATCTACCTGTCCTGAGGTTTCTACCCGCCTGTTCCAAGGTTTGTAACACTAACCCAAGGTTTCCATCCATCTGTCCCAAGGTTTCTATCCACTATCCTAAGGTTCTACCGAACTGTACCAGGGTTTCTATCCACCTGTCCCGAGGTTTCAATCCACCAGACCTGCTGTTTCTATCCACTATCCCGAGGTTTCTAACCACCTGCACAAGGCCTTCCTTCCATCACTCCCCAGGTTTCTATCCACCAATCCCAGATTTTTTATCCACCTGTCCTGTGGTTACTATCCACCTCTCCCGAGGTTTTCATCTACCTGTCCTGAAGTTTCTATCCACATGTCACAACTTTTCTCTCCACTTTCCCAAGGTTTCTATCCACCTGTACCAGGGTTATTATCCACCTGTCCTGCAGTTTCTCTCTACCTGTCCCAAGGTTTCGATCTGTCTCTCCCGGTGTTTCTATCCACCTGTCCCAAGGTTACTATCTACTATCCCAAGATTTCTATAAGCCTGTACCAGAGTTTTTATCCACCTGCGCCGCAATTTCTTTCCACTTGTCCTGTGATTTTGATTTACATGTTGCAAGATTTCAATCCACCTGTCCAGAGGTTTATATTCACTTGTCCTACTGTTCCTGTCCACCTGTCCAAGAGCTCCCTTCCATCACTTCCCAGGTTTCTATCCATCTCTCCCAGGGTTTTTATCCATCTGTCCTGTGGTTACTGGCCACCTCTCCCGAGGTTTCGATCTACCTGTCCTGAAGTTTCTATCCACCTGTCCCAAGGTTTCTATCCACCATCCCAAGGTTTCTATCCACCTCTACCAGGTTGTTATCTACCTGTTCCACAGTTTCTCTCTACTTGTCCCAAGGTTTCGAACTACCTGTCCCGGTGTTTCTATCCACCTGTCCCAAGGTTGCTATCTGTTATCCCAAGATTTCTACAAGCCTTTACCAGAGTTTTTATCCACCTGTGCTGCAATTTCTTTCCACCTGTCCTGTGGTTTTGATCTACCTGTTGCAACATTTCTATCCACCTGTCCAGAAGTAAATATTCACCTGTCCTGCCGTTCCTATCCACCTGTCCAAGGCCTCCCTTCCATCACTCCCCAGGTTTCTATCCATCTATCCCAGGGTTTTTATCCACCTGTCCTGTGGTTACTGGCCACCTCTCCCGAGGTTTCCATCTACCTGTCCTGAAGTTTCTATCCACATGTCACATGGTTTCTATCCACCTGTCCCACAGTTTCTCCCTACCTGTCCTCAGGTTTCCATCTACAAGTCCCAAGGTTTCTATCCACCTGTCCCAAGGTTTCTATACACTAACCCAAGGTTTCCGTCCACCTGTACCAGGTTTTTTATCTACCTGTCCCACTATTTCTGTCCTTCTGTCATGAGGTTTCGATCTACCTGTCATAAGTGTTCGATCCACCTGTCCCGAGGTCACTATCCACTTGTCCTGCTGTTGCTATCCACCTGTCCCAAGGTTTCTATCCACTATCCCAAGGATTCTATCCACCTGTACCAGGTTGTTATCCACCTGTCCATCAGTTTCTCTCTACCTGTCCCAAGGTTTCGTCTACCTGTCCCGGTGTTTCTATCCAACTGTCCCAAGTTTGCTATCTATTATCCCAAGATTTCTACAAGCCTTTACCAGAGTTTTTATCCAAATGTGCCACAATTTTTTTCCACCTGTCCTGCGGTTTTGATCTACCTGTTGCAAGAATTCTATCCACCTGTCCGGAAGCAAATACTTACCTGTCCTGCTGTTCCTATCCACCTGTCCAAGAGCTCCCTTCCATCACTTCCCAGGTTTCTATCCATCTCTCCCAGGGTTTTTATCCACCTGTCCTGTGAATACTATCCACTTTCTCCGAGGTTTCGATCTACATGTCCTCAGGTTCCTATCCACATGTCACTTCATTTCTATCCACCTGTATCAGGATTGTTATCAACCTGCCACAGTTTCTCTCTACCTGTCCTAAAGCTTCAATCTACCTGTCCTGAGGTTTCTATTCACCTGTCCCAAGGTTTCTGACCACTATCCTAAGGTTCCAGCGAACTGTACCAGGGTTTCTATCCACCTGTCCCGCAATTTCTATCCACTGTCCTGCTGTTTCTATCCACTATCCCGAGGTTCCTAACCACCTACCCACGGCTTTCTTTCCATCACTGCCCAGGTTTCTATCCATCTATCCCAGGGTTTTTATCCACCTGTCCTGTTGTTACTGGCCACCTCTCCTGAGGTTTTGATCTACCTGTCCTGAGGTTTCTATCCACATGTCACATGGTTTCTATCCACCTGTCCCACAGTTTCTCCCTACCTTTCCCGAGGTTTCCATCTACAGGTCCCAAGGTATCTACCCACCTGTCCCAAGGTTTCTATACACTAACCCAAGGTTTCCGTCCACCTGTACCAGGTTTTGTATCTACCTGTCCCACTATTTCTGTCCATCTGTCATGAGGTTTCGATCTACCTGTCATAAGTGTTCGATCCACCTGTCCCGAGGTCACTATCCAATTGTCCTGCTGTTGCTATCCACCTGTCCCAAGGTTTCTATCCACTATCCCAAGGTTTCTATCCACCTGTACCAGGTTGTTATCCATCTGTCCAGCAGTTTCTCTCTACCTGTCCCAAGGTTTCGATCTACCTGTCCCGGTGTTTCTATCCACCTGTCCCAAGGTTGCTATGTACTATCCCAAGATTTCTACCATCCTGTACCAAAGTTTTTATCCACCTGTGCTGCAATTTCTTTCCACCTGTCCTGCGGTTTTGATCTACCTGTTGCAAGATTTCTATCCACCTGTCCAGAGGTAAATATTCACCTGTCCTGCCGTTCCTATCCACCTATCCAAGAGCTCCCTTCCATCACTTCCCGAGTTTCTATCCATCTCTCCCAGGGTTTTTATCCACCTGTCCTGTGGATACTAGCCACTTTTCCCGAGGTTTCGATCTACCTTTCCTGAAGTTTCTATCCACATGTCACATCATTTTAATCCACCTGTATCAGGATTGTTATCAACCTGCCACAGTTTCTCTCTACCTGTCCTATGGTTTCAATCTACCTGTCCTGAGGTTTCTACCCGCCTGTTCCAAGGTTTGTAACACTAACCCAAGGTTTCCATCCATCTGTCCCAAGGTTTCTATCCACTATCCTAAGGTTCTACCGAACTGTACCAGGGTTTCTATCCACCTGTCCCGAGGTTTCAATCCACCAGACCTGCTGTTTCTATCCACTATCCCGAGGTTTCTAACCACCTGCACAAGGCCTTCCTTCCATCACTCCCCAGGTTTCTATCCACCAATCCCAGATTTTTTATCCACCTGTCCTGTGGTTACTATCCACCTCTCCCGAGGTTTTCATCTACCTGTCCTGAAGTTTCTATCCACATGTCACAACTTTTCTCTCCACTTTCCCAAGGTTTCTATCCACCTGTACCAGGGTTATTATCCACCTGTCCTGCAGTTTCTCTCTACCTGTCCCAAGGTTTCGATCTACCTGTTCCGGTGTTTCTATCCACCTGTCCCAAGGTTACTATCTACTTCCCAAGATTTCTACAAGCCTGTACCAGAGTTTTTATCCACCTGTGCTGCAATTTCTTTCCACCTGTCCTGCGGTTTTGATCTACATGTTGCAAGATTTCTATCCACCTGACCAGAGGTTTATATTCACCTGTCCTACTGTTCCTATCCACCTGTCGAATGCCTCCCTTCCATCACTTCCCAGGTTTCTATCCATCTCTCCCAGAGTTTTTATCCACCTGTCCTGTGGATACTATCCACTTTTTCCAAGGTTTCGATCTACATGTCCTGAGGTTCCTATCCACGTGTCACATCATTTTTATCCACCTTTATCAGGATTGTTATCAACCTGCCACCGTTTCTCTCTACCTGTCCTAAGGCTTCAATCTACCTGTCCTGAGGTTTCTATCCGCCTGTCCCAAGGTTTGTAACACTAACCCAAGGTTTCCATCCATCTGTCCCAAGGTTACTATCCACTATCCTAAGGTTCTACCGAACTGTACCAGGGTTTCTCTCCACATGTCCCACAATTTCTATCCACCTGTTCTGCTGTTTCTATCCACTATCCCGAGGTTCCTAACCACCTACCCACGGCTTTCCTTCCATCACTCCCCAGGTTTCTATCCATCTATCCCAGGGTTTTTATCCACCTGTCCTGTGGTTACTGGCCACCTCTCCCGAGGTTTCGATCTACCTGTCCTGAAATTTTTATCCACATGTCACAACTTTTCTCTCCACTTTCCCAAGGTTTCTATCCACCTATACTAGGGTTATTATCCACCTGTCCGGCAGTTTCTCTCTACCTGTCCCAAGGTTTCGATCTGTCTCTCCCGGTGTTTCTATCCACCTGTCCCAAGGTTACTATCTACTATCCCAAGATTTCTATAAGCCTGTACCAGAGTTTTTATCCACCTGCGCTGCAATTTCTTTCCACCTGTCCTGTGATTTTGATTTACATGTTGCAAGATTTCAAACCACCTGTCCAGAGGTTTATATTCACTTGTCCTACTGTTCCTGTCCACCTGTCCAAGAGCTCCCTTCCATCACTTCCCAGGTTTCTATCCATCTCTCCCAGGGTTTTTATCCATCTGTCCTGTGGTTACTGGCCACCTCTCCCGAGGTTTCGATCTACCTGTCCTGAAGTTTCTATCCACCTGTCCCAAGGTTTCTATCCACCATCCCAAGGTTTCTATCCACCTCTACCAGGTTGTTATCTACCTGTTCCACAGTTTCTCTCTACTTGTCCCAAGGTTTCGAACTACCTGTCCCGGTGTTTCTATCCACCTGTCCCAAGGTTGCTATCTGTTATCCCAAGATTTCTACAAGCCTTTACCAGAGTTTTTATCCACCTGTGCTGCAATTTCTTTCCACCTGTCCTGTGGTTTTGATCTACCTGTTGCAACATTTCTATCCACCTGTCCAGAAGTAAATATTCACCTGTCCTGCCGTTCCTATCCACCTGTCCAAGGCCTCCCTTCCATCACTCCCCAGGTTTCTATCCATCTATCCCAGGGTTTTTATCCACCTGTCCTGTGGTTACTGGCCACCTCTCCCGAGGTTTCCATCTACCTGTCCTGAAGTTTCTATCCACATGTCACATGGTTTCTATCCACCTGTCCCACAGTTTCTCCCTACCTGTCCTCAGGTTTCCATCTGCAAGTCCCAAGGTTTCTATCCACCTGTCCCAAGGTTTCTATACACTAACCCAAGGTTTCCGTCCACCTGTACCAGGTTTTTTATCTACCTGTCCCACTATTTCTGTCCTTCTGTCATGAGGTTTCGATCTACCTGTCATAAGTGTTCGATCCACCTGTCCCGAGGTCACTATCCACTTGTCCTGCTGTTGCTATCCACCTGTCCCAAGGTTTCTATCCACTATCCCAAGGATTCTATCCACCTGTACCAGGTTGTTATCCACCTGTCCATCAGTTTCTCTCTACCTGTCCCAAGGTTTCGTCTACCTGTCCCGGTGTTTCTATCCAACTGTCCTAAGTTTGCTATCTATTATCCCAAGATTTCTACAAGCCTTTACCAGAGTTTTTATCCAAATGTGCCACAATTTCTTTCCACCTGTCCTGCGGTTTTGATCTACCTGTTGCAAGAATTCTATCCACCTGTCCGGAAGCAAATACTTACCTGTCCTGCTGTTCCTATCCACCTGTCCAAGAGCTCCCTTCCATCACTTCCCAGGTTTCTATCCATCTCTCCCAGGGTTTTTATCCACCTGTCCTGTGAATACTATCCACTTTCTCCGAGGTTTCGATCTACATGTCCTCAGGTTCCTATCCACATGTCACTTCATTTCTATCCACCTGTATCAGGATTGTTATCAACCTGCCACAGTTTCTCTCTACCTGTCCTAAGGCTTCAATCTACCTGTCCTGAGGTTTCTATTCACCTGTCCCAAGGTTTCTGACCACTATCCTAAGGTTCCAGCGAACTGTACCAGGGTTTCTATCCACCTGTCCCGCAATTTCTATCCACTGTCCTGCTGTTTCTATCCACTATCCCGAGGTTCCTAACCACCTACCCACGGCTTTCTTTCCATCACTGCCCAGGTTTCTATCCATCTATCCCAGGGTTTTTATCCACCTGTCCTGTTGTTACTGGCCACCTCTCCTGAGGTTTTGATCTACCTGTCCTGAGGTTTCTATCCACATGTCACATGGTTTCTATCCACCTGTCCCACAATTTCTCCCTACCTTTCCCGAGGTTTCCATCTACAGGTCCCAAGGTATCTACCCACCTGTCCCAAGGTTTCTATACACTAACCCAAGGTTTCCGTCCACCTGTACCAGGTTTTATATCTACCTGTCCCACTATTTCTGTCCATCTGTCATGAGGTTTCGATCTACCTGTCATAAGTGTTCGATCCACCTGTCCCGAGGTCACTATCCAATTGTCCTGCTGTTGCTATCCACCTGTCCCAAGGTTTCTATCCACTATCCCAAGGTTTCTATCCACCTGTACCAGGTTGTTATCCACCTGTCCAGCAGTTTCTCTCTACCTGTCCCAAGGTTTCGATCTCCCTGTCCTGATGTTTCTATCCACCTGTCCCAAGGTTGCTATGTACTATCCCAAGATTTCTACCATCCTGTACCAAAGTTTTTATCCACCTGTGCTGCAATTTCTTTCCACCTGTCCTGCGGTTTTGATCTACCTGTTGCAAGATTTCTATCCACCTGTCCAGAGGTAAATATTCACCTGTCCTGCCGTTCCTATCCACCTGTCCAAGAGCTCCCTTCCATCACTTCCCGAGTTTCTATCCATCTCTCCCAGGGTTTTTATCCACCTGTCCTGTGGATACTAGCCACTTTTCCAGAGGTTTCGATCTACCTTTCCTGAAGTTTCTATCCACATGTCACATCATTTTAATCCACCTGTATCAACCTGCCACAGTTTCTCTCTACCTGTCCTATGGTTTCAATGTACCTGTCCTGAGGTTTCTATCCGCCTGTTCCAAGGTTTGTAACACTAACCCAAGGTTTCCATCCATCTGTCCCAAGGTTTCTATCCACTATCCTAAGGTTCTACCGAACTGTACCAGGGTTTCTATCCACCTGTCCCGAGGTTTCAATCCACCAGACCTGCTGTTTCTATCCACTATCCCGAGGTTTCTAACCACCTGCACAAGGCCTTCCTTCCATCACTCCCCAGGTTTCTATCCACCAATCCCAGATTTTTTATCCACCTGTCCTGTGGTTACTATCCACCTCTCCCGAGGTTTTCATCTACCTGTCCTGAAGTTTCTATCCACATGTCACAACTTTTCTCTCCACTTTCCCAAGGTTTCTATCCACCTGTACCAGTTTTATTATCCACCTGTCCTGCAGTTTCTCTCTACCTGTCCCAAGGTTTCGATCTACCTGTCCCGGTGTTTCTATCCACCTGTCCCAAGGTTACTATCTACTTCCCAAGATTTCTACAAGCCTGTACCAGAGTTTTTATCCACCTGTGCTGCAATTTCTTTCCACCTGTCCTGCGGTTTTGATCTAGATGTTGCAAGATTTCTATCCACCTGACCAGAGGTTTATATTCACCTGTCCTACTGTTCCTATCCACCTGTCGAATGCCTCCCTTCCATCACTTCCCAGGTTTCTATCCATCTCTCCCAGAGTTTTTATCCACCTGTCCTGTGGATACTATCCACTTTTTCCAAGGTTTCGATCTACATGTCCTGAGGTTCCTATCCACATGTCACATCATTTTTATCCACCTTTATCAGGATTGTTATCAACCTGCCACCGTTTCTCTCTACCTGTCCTAAGGCTTCAATCTACCTGTCCTGAGGTTTCTATCCGCCTGTCCCAAGGTTTGTAACACTAACCCAAGGTTTCCATCCATCTGTCCCAAGGTTACTATCCACTATCCTAAGGTTCTACCGAACTGTACCAGGGTTTCTCTCCACATGTCCCACAATTTCTATCCACCTGTTCTGCTGTTTCTATCCACTATCCCGAGGTTCCTAACCACCTACCCACGGCTTTCCTTCCATCACTCCCCAGGTTTCTATCCATCTATCCCAGGGTTTTTATCCACCTGTCCTCTGGTTACTGGCCACCTCTCCCGAGGTTTCGATCTACCTGTCCTGAAATTTTTATCCACATGTCACAACTTTTCTCTCCACTTTCCCAAGGTTTCTATCCACCTATACTAGGGTTATTATCCACCTGTCCGGCAGTTTCTCTCTACCTGTCCCAAGGTTTCGATCTGTCTCTCCCGGTGTTTCTATCCACCTGTCCCAAGGTTACTATCTACTATCCCAAGATTTCTATAAGCCTGTACCAGAGTTTTTATCCACCTGCGCCGCAATTTCTTTCCACCTGTCCTGTGATTTTGATTTACATGTTGCAAGATTTCAATCCACCTGTCCAGAGGTTTATATTCACTTGTCCTACTGTTCCTGTCCACCTGTCCAAGAGCTCCCTTCCATCACTTCCCAGGTTTCTATCCATCTCTCCCAGGGTTTTTATCCATCTGTCCTGTGGTTACTGGCCACCTCTCCCGAGGTTTCGATCTACCTGTCCTGAAGTTTCTATCCACCTGTCCCAAGGTTTCTATCCACCATCCCAAGGTTTCTATCCACCTCTACCAGGTTGTTATCTACCTGTCCCACAGTTTCTCTCTACTTGTCCCAAGGTTTCGAACTACCTGTCCCGGTGTTTCTATCCACCTGTCCCAAGGTTGCTATCTGTTATCCCAAGATTTCTACAAGCCTTTACCAGAGTTTTTATCCACCTGTGCTGCAATTTCTTTCCACCTGTCCTGTGGTCTTGATCTACCTGTTGCAAGATTTCTATCCACCTGTCCAGAAGTAAATATTCACCTGTCCTGCCGTTCCTATCCACCTGTCCAAGGCCTCCCTTCCATCACTCCCCAGGTTTCTATCCATCTATCCCAGGGTTTTTATCCACCTGTCCTGTGGTTACTGGCCACCTCTCCCGAGGTTTCCATCTACCTGTCCTGAAGTTTCTATCCACATGTCACATGGTTTCTATCCACCTGTCCCACAGTTTCTCCCTACCTGTCCTCAGGTTTCCATCTGCAAGTCCCAAGGTTTCTATCCACCTGTCCCAAGGTTTCTATACACTAACCCAAGGTTTCCGTCCACCTGTACCAGGTTTTTTATCTACCTGTCCCACTATTTCTGTCCTTCTGTCATGAGGTTTCGATCTACCTGTCATAAGTGTTCGATCCACCTGTCCCGAGGTCACTATCCACTTGTCCTGCTGTTGCTATCCACCTGTCCCAAGGTTTCTATCCACTATCCCAAGGATTCTATCCACCTGTACCAGGTTGTTATCCACCTGTCCATCAGTTTCTCTCTACCTGTCCCAAGGTTTCGTCTACCTGTCCCGGTGTTTCTATCCAACTGTCCCAAGTTTGCTATCTATTATCCCAAGATTTCTACAAGCCTTTACCAGAGTTTTTATCCAAATGTGCCACAATTTCTTTCCACCTGTCCTGCGGTTTTGATCTACCTGTTGCAAGAATTCTATCCACCTGTCCGGAAGCAAATACTTACCTGTCCTGCTGTTCCTATCCACCTGTCCAAGAGCTCCCTTCCATCACTTCCCAGGTTTCTATCCATCTCTCCCAGGGTTTTTATCCACCTGTCCTGTGAATACTATCCACTTTCTCCGAGGTTTCGATCTACATGTCCTCAGGTTCCTATCCACATGTCACTTCATTTCTATCCACCTGTATCAGGATTGTTATCAACCTGCCACAGTTTCTCTCTACCTGTCCTAAGGCTTCAATCTACCTGTCCTGAGGTTTCTATTCACCTGTCCCAAGGTTTCTGACCACTATCCTAAGGTTCCAGCGAACTGTACCAGGGTTTCTATCCACCTGTCCCGCAATTTCTATCCACTGTCCTGCTGTTTCTATCCACTATCCCGAGGTTCCTAACCACCTACCCACGGCTTTCTTTCCATCACTGCCCAGGTTTCTATCCATCTATCCCAGGGTTTTTATCCACCTGTCCTGTTGTTACTGGCCACCTCTCCTGAGGTTTTGATCTACCTGTCCTGAGGTTTCTATCCACATGTCACATGGTTTCTATCCACCTGTCCCACAGTTTCTCCCTACCTTTCCCGAGGTTTCCATCTACAGGTCCCAAGGTATCTACCCACCTGTCCCAAGGTTTCTATACACTAACCCAAGGTTTCCGTCCACCTGTACCAGGTTTTTTATCTACCTGTCCCACTATTTCTGTCCATCTGTCATGAGGTTTCGATCTACCTGTCATAAGTGTTCGATCCACCTGTCCCGAGGTCACTATCCAATTGTCCTGCTGTTGCTATCCACCTGTCCCAAGGTTTCTATCCACTATCCCAAGGTTTCTATCCACCTGTACCAGGTTGTTATACACCTGTCCAGCAGTTTCTCTCTACCTGTCCCAAGGTTTCGATCTACCTGTCCCGGTGTTTCTATCCACCTGTCCCAAGGTTGCTATGTACTATCCCAAGATTTCTACCATCCTGTACCAAAGTTTTTATCCACCTGTGCTGCAATTTCTTTCCACCTGTCCTGCGGTTTTGATCTACCTGTTGCAAGATTTCTATCCACCTGTCCAGAGGTAAATATTCACCTGTCCTGCCGTTCCTATCCACCTATCCAAGAGCTCCCTTCCATCACTTCCCGAGTTTCTATCCATCTCTCCCAGGGTTTTTATCCACCTGTCCTGTGGATACTAGCCACTTTTCCAGAGGTTTCGATCTACCTTTCCTGAAGTTTCTATCCACATGTCACATCATTTTAATCCACCTGTATCAGGATTGTTATCAACCTGCCACAGTTTCTCTCTACCTGTCCTATGGTTTCAATGTACCTGTCCTGAGGTTTCTATCCGCCTGTTCCAAGGTTTGTAACACTAACCCAAGGTTTCCATCCATCTGTCCCAAGGTTTCTATCCACTATCCTAAGGTTCTACCGAACTGTACCAGGGTTTCTATCCACCTGTCCCGAGGTTTCAATCCACCAGACCTGCTGTTTCTATCCACTATCCCGAGGTTTCTAACCACCTGCACAAGGCCTTCCTTCCATCACTCCCCAGGTTTCTATCCACCAATCCCAGATTTTTTATCCACCTGTCCTGTGGTTACTATCCACCTCTCCCGAGGTTTTCATCTACCTGTCCTGAAGTTTCTATCCACATGTCACAACTTTTCTCTCCACTTTCCCAAGGTTTCTATCCACCTGTACCAGGGTTATTATCCACCTGTCCTGCAGTTTCTCTCTACCTGTCCCAAGGTTTCGATCTACCTGTCCCGAGGTTTCTATCCACCTGTCCCATGGTTTCCTTCCATTCGCCAGGTTTCTATCCATCAATCCCAAGGAGTTTATCCACCTGTCCTGTGGTTTCTATCCACCTCTCCCGAGGTTTCGATCTACCAGTCCCAGTGTTTCTATCCACCTGTCCCAAGGTTACTATCTACTATCCCAAGATTTCTACAAGCCTGTACCAGAGTTTTTGTCCACCTGTGCTGCAATTTCTTTCCAACTGTCCTGCGGTTTTGATCTACATGTTGCAAGATTTCAATCCACCTGTCCAGTGGTTTATATTCACCTGTCCTACTGTTCCTATCCACCTGTCGAAGGCCTCCCTTCTATCACTTCCCAGGTTTCTATCCATCTCTCCCAGGGTTTTTATCCACCTGTCCTGTGGATACTTACCACTTTTCCCGAGGTTTCGATGTACCTTCCTTGAGGTTTCTATCCACATGTCACAAGGTTTCTATCCACCTGTATCAGGATTGTTATCAACCTGCCACAGTTTCTCTCAACCTGTCCCAAGGTTTCAATCTACCTGTCCTGAGGTTTCTATCCCCCTGTCCCAAGGTTTCTATACACTAACCCAAGGTTTCCATCCATCTGTCCCAAGGTTTCTAACCACTATCCTAAGGTTCTACCGAACTGTACCAGGGTTTCTCTCCACCTGTCCCACAATTTCTATCCACCTGTCCTGCTGTTTCTATCCACTATCCCGAGGTTCCTAACCACCTACCCACGGCTTTCTTTCCATCACTCCCCAGGTTTCTATCCATCTATCCCAGGGTTTTTATCCACCTGTCCTGTGGTTACTGGCCACCTCTCCCGAGGTTTCCATCTACCTGTCCTGAAGTTTCTATCCACATGTCACATGGTTTCTATCCACCTGTCCCACAGTTTCTCCCTACCTGTCCTCAGGTTTCCATCTACAAGTCCCAAGGTTTCTATCCACCTGTCCCAAGGTTTCTATACACTAACCCAAGGTTTCCATCCACCTGTACCAGGTTTTCTATCTACCTGTCCCACTATTTCTGTCCTTCTGTCATGAGGTTTCGATCTACCTGTCATAAGTGTTCGATCCACCTGTCCCGAGGTCACTATCCACTTGTCCTGCTGTTGCTATCCACCTGTCCCAAGGTTTCTATCCACTATCCCAAGGATTCTATCCACCTGTACCAGGTTGTTATCCACCTGTCCATCAGTTTCTCTCTACCTGTCCCAAGGTTTCGTCTACCTGTCCCGGTGTTTCTATCCAACTGTCCCAAGTTTGCTATCTATTATCCTAAGATTTCTACAAGCCTTTACCAGAGTTTTTATCCAAATGTGCCACAATTTCTTTCCACCTGTCCTGCGGTTTTGATCTACCTGTTGCAAGAATTCTATCCACCTGTCCGGAAGCAAATACTTACCTGTCCTGCTGTTCCTATCCACCTGTCCAAGAGCTCCCTTCCATCACTTCCCAGGTTTCTATCCATCTCTCCCAGGGTTTTTATCCACCTGTCCTGTGAATACTATCCACTTTCTCCGAGGTTTCGATCTACATGTCCTCAGGTTCCTATCCACATGTCACTTCATTTCTATCCACCTGTATCAGGATTGTTATCAACCTGCCACAGTTTCTCTCTACCTGTCCTAAGGCTTCAATCTACCTGTCCTGAGGTTTCTATTCGCCTGTCCCAAGGTTTCTGACCACTATCCTAAGGTTCCAGCGAACTGTACCAGGGTTTCTATCCACCTGTCCCGCAATTTCTATCCACTGTCCTGCTGTTTCTATCCACTATCCCGAGGTTCCTAACCACCTACCCACGGCTTTCTTTCCATCACTGCCCAGGTTTCTATCCATCTATCCCAGGGTTTTTATCCACCTGTCCTGTTGTTACTGGCCACCTCTCCTGAGGTTTTGATCTACCTGTCCTGAGGATTCTATCCACATGTCACATGGTTTCTATCCACCTGTCCCACAGTTTCTCCCTACCTTTCCCGAGGTTTCCATCTACAGGTCCCAAGGTATCTACCCACCTGTCCCAAGGTTTCTATACACTAACCCAAGGTTTCCGTCCACCTGTACCAGGTTTTTTATCTACCTGTCCCACTATTTCTGTCCATCTGTCATGAGGTTTCGATCCACCTGTCCCGAGGTCACTATCCAATTGTCCTGCTGTTGCTATCCACCTGTCCCAAGGTTTCTATCCACTATCCCAAGGTTTCTATCCACCTGTACCAGGTTGTTATCCACCTGTCCAGCAGTTTCTCTCTACCTGTCCCAAGGTTTCGATCTACCTGTCCCGGTGTTTCTATCCACCTGTCCCAAGGTTGCTATGTACTATCCCAAGATTTCTACCATCCTGTACCAAAGTTTTTATCCATCTGTGCTGCAATTTCTTTCCACCTGTCCTGCGGTTTTGATCTACCTGTTGCAAGATTTCTATCCACCTGTCCAGAAGTAAATATTCACCTGTCCTGCCGTTCCTATCCACCTATCCAAGAGCTCCCTTCCATCACTTCCCGAGTTTCTATCCATCTCTCCCAGGGTTTTTATCCACCTGTCCTGTGGATACTAGCCACTTTTCCCGAGGTTTCGATCTACCTTTCCTGAAGTTTCTATCCACATGTCACATCATTTTAATCCACCTGTATCAGGATTGTTATCAACCTGCCACAGTTTCTCTCTACCTGTCCTATGGTTTCAATCTACCTGTCCTGAGGTTTCTACCCGCCTGTTCCAAGGTTTGTAACACTAACCCAAGGTTTCCATCCATCTGTCCCAAGGTTTCTATCCACTATCCTAAGGTTCTACCGAACTGTACCAGGGTTTCTATCCACCTGTCCCGAGGTTTCAATCCACCAGACCTGCTGTTTCTATCCACTATCCCGAGGTTTCTAACCACCTGCACAAGACCTTCCTTCCATCACTCCCCAGGTTTCTATCCACCAATCCCAGATTTTTTATCCACCTGTCCTGTGGTTACTATCCACCTCTCCCGAGGTTTTCATCTACCTGTCCTGAAGTTTCTATCCACATGTCACAACTTTTCTCTCCACTTTCCCAAGGTTTCTATCCACCTGTACCAGGGTTATTATCCACCTGTCCTGCAGTTTCTCTCTACCTGTCCCAAGGTTTCGATCTACCTGTTCCGGTGTTTCTATCCACCTGTCCCAAGGTTACTATCTACTTCCCAAGATTTCTACAAGCCTGTACCAGAGTTTTTATCCACCTGTGCTGCAATTTCTTTCCACCTGTCCTGCGGTTTTGATCTAGATGTTGCAAGATTTCTATCCACCTGACCAGAGGTTTATATTCACCTGTCCTACTGTTCCTATCCACCTGTCGAATGCCTCCCTTCCATCACTTCCCAGGTTTCTATCCATCTCTCCCAGAGTTTTTATCCACCTGTCCTGTGGATACTATCCACTTTTTCCAAGGTTTCGATCTACATGTCCTGAGGTTCCTATCCACGTGTCACATCATTTTTATCCACCTTTATCAGGATTGTTATCAACCTGCCACCGTTTCTCTCTACCTGTCCTAAGGCTTCAATCTACCTGTCCTGAGGTTTCTATCCGCCTGTCCCAAGGTTTCTATACACTAACCCAAGGTTTCCACCCATCTGTCCCAAGGTTACTATCCACTATCCTAAGGTTCTACCGAACTGTACCAGGGTTTCTCTCCACATGTCCCACAATTTCTATCCACCTGTTCTGCTGTTTCTATCCACTATCCCGAGGTTCCTAACCACCTACCCATGGCTTTCCTTCCATCACTCCCCAGGTTTCTATCCATCTATCCCAGGGTTTTTATCCACCTGTCCTCTGGTTACTGGCCACCTCTCCCGAGGTTTCGATCTACCTGTCCTGAAATTTTTATCCACATGTCACAATTTTTCTCTCCACTTTCCCAAGGTTTCTATCCACCTATACCAGGGTTATTATCCACCTGTCCGGCAGTTTCTCTCTACCTGTCCCAACGTTTCGATCTATCTCTCCCGGTGTTTCTATTCACCTGTCCCAAGGTTACTATCTACTATCCCAAGATTTCTATAAGCCTGTACCAGAGTTTTTATCCACCTGCGCCGCAATTTCTTTCCACCTGTCCTGTGATTTTGATTTACATGTTGCAAGATTTCAATCCACCTGTCCAGAGGTTTATATTCACTTGTCCTACTGTTCCTGTCCACCTGTCCAAGAGCTCCCTTCCATCACTTCCCAGGTTTCTATCCATCTCTCCCAGGGTTTTTATCCACCTGTCCTGTGGATACTAGCCACTTTTCCAGAGGTTTCGATCTACCTGTCCTGAAGTTTCTATCCACATGTCACATCATTTTAATCCACCTGTATCAGGATTGTTATCAACCTGCCACAGTTTCTCTCTACCTGTCCTATGGTTTCAATGTACCTGTCCTGAGGTTTCTATCCGCCTGTTCCAAGGTTTGTAACACTAACCCAAGGTTTCCATCCATCTGTCCCAAGGTTTCTATCCACTATCCTAAGGTTCTACCGAACTGTACCAGGGTTTCTATCCACCTGTCCCGAGGTTTCAATCCACCAGACCTGCTGTTTCTATCCACTATCCCGAGGTTTCTAACCACCTGCACAAGGCCTTCCTTCCATCACTCCCCAGGTTTCTATCCACCAATCCCAGATTTTTTATCCACCTGTCCTGTGGTTACTATCCACCTCTCCCGAGGTTTTCATCTACTTGTCCTGAAGTTTCTATCCACATGTCACAACTTTTCTCTCCACTTTCCCAAGGTTTCTATCCACCTGTACCAGGGTTATTATCCACCTGTCCGGCAGTTTCTCTCTACCTGTCCCAACGTTTCGATCTATCTCTCCCGGTGTTTCTATTCACCTGTCCCAAGGTTACTATCTACTATCCCAAGATTTCTATAAGCCTGTACCAGAGTTTTTATCCACCTGCGCCGCAATTTCTTTCCACCTGTCCTGTGATTTTGATTTACATGTTGCAAGATTTCAATCCACCTGTCCAGAGGTTTATATTCACTTGTCCTACTGTTCCTGTCCACCTGTCCAAGAGCTCCCTTCCATCACTTCCCAGGTTTCTATCCATCTCTCCCAGGGTTTTTATCCACCTGTCCTGTGGATACTAGCCACTTTTCCAGAGGTTTCGATCTACCTTTCCTGAAGTTTCTATCCACATGTCACATCATTTTAATCCACCTGTATCAGGATTGTTATCAACCTGCCACAGTTTCTCTCTACCTGTCCTACGGTTTCAATGTACCTGTCCTGAGGTTTCTATCCGCCTGTTCCAAGGTTTGTAACACTAACCCAAGGTTTCCATCCATCTGTCCCAAGGTTTCTATCCACTATCCTAAGGTTCTACCGAACTGTACCAGGGTTTCTATCCACCTGTCCCGAGGTTTCAATCCACCAGACCTGCTGTTTCTATCCACTATCCCGAGGTTTCTAACCACCTGCACGAGGCCTTCCTTCCATCACTCCCCAGGTTTCTATCCATCTCTCCCAGAGTTTTTATCCACCTGTCCTGTGGATACTATCCACTTTTTCCAAGTTTTCGATCTACATGTCCTGAGGTTCCTATCCACATGTCACATCATTTTTATCCACCTTTATCAGGATTGTTATCAACCTGCCACCGTTTCTCTCTACCTGTCCTAAGGCTTCAATCTACCTGTCCTGAGGTTTCTATCCGCCTGTCCCAAGGTTTCTATCCACTATCCTAAGGTTCTACCGAACTGTACCAGGGTTTCTCTCCACATGTCCCACAATTTCTATCCACCTGTTCTGCTGTTTCTATCCACTATCCCGAGGTTCCTAACCACCTACCCACGGCTTTCCTTCCATCACTCCCCAGGTTTCTATCCATCTATCCCAGGGTTTTTATCCACCTGTCCTGTGGTTACTGGCCACCTCTCCCGAGGTTTCGATCTACCTGTCCTGAAATTTTTATCCACATGTCACAACTTTTCTCTCCACTTTCCCAAGGTTTCTATCCACCTATACTAGGGTTATTATCCACCTGTCCGGCAGTTTCTCTCTACCTGTCCCAACGTTTCGATCTATCTCTCCCGGTGTTTCTATCCACCTGTCCCAAGGTTACTATCTACTATCCCAAGATTTCTATAAGCCTGTACCAGAGTTTTTATCCACCTGCGCCGCAATTTCTTTCCACCTGTCCTGTGATTTTGATTTACATGTTGCAAGATTTCAATCCACCTGTCCAGAGGTTTATATTCACTTGTCCTACTGTTCCTGTCCACCTGTCCAAGAGCTCCCTTCCATCACTTCCCAGGTTTCTATCCATCTCTCCCAGGGTTTTTATCCATCTGTCCTGTGGTTACTGGCCACCTCTCCCGAGGTTTCGATCTACCTGTCCTGAAATTTTTATCCACATGTCACAACTTTTCTCTCCACTTTCCCAAGGTTTCTATCCACCTATACTAGGGTTATTATCCACCTGTCCGGCAGTTTCTCTCTACCTGTCCCAACGTTTCGACTATCTCTCCCGGTGTTTCTATCCAACTGTCCCAAGGTTGCTATCTGTTATCCCAAGATTTCCACAAGCCTTTACCAGAGTTTTTATCCACCTGTGCTGCAATTTCTTTCCACCTGTCCTGTGGTTTTGATCTACCTGTTGCAAGATTTCTATCCACCTGTCCAGAAGTAAATATTCACCTGTCCTGCCGTTCCTATCCACCTGTCCAAGGCCTCCCTTCCATCACTTCCCAGGTTTCTATCCATCTCTTCCAGGGTTTTTATCCACCTGTCCTGTGGATACTAGCCACTTTTCCCGAGGTTTCGATCTACCTTTCCTGAAGTTTCTATCCACATGTCACATCATTTTAATCCACCTGTATCAGGATTGTTATCAACCTGCCTCAGTTTCTCTCTACCTGTCCTAAGGTTTCAATGTACCTGTCCTGAGGTTTCTATCCGCCTGTTCCAAGGTTTGTAACACTAACCCAAGGTTTCCATCCATCTGTCCCAAGGTTTCTATCCACTATCCTAAGGTTCTTCCGAACTGTACCAGGGTTTCTATCCACCTGTCCCGAGGTTTCAATCCACCAGTCCTGCTGTTTCTATCCACTATCCCGAGGATTCTAACCACCTGCACAAGACTTTCCTTCCATCACTCCCCAGGTTTCTATCCACCAATCCCAGAGTTTTTATCCACCTGTCATGTGGTTACTATCCACCTCTCCCAAGATTTTCATCTACCTGTCCTGAAGTTTCTATCCACATGTCACAACTTTTCTCTCCACTTTCCCAAGGTTTCTATCCACCTGTACCAGGGTTATTATCCACCTGTCCTGCAGTTTCTCTCTACCTGTCCCAAGGTTTCGATCTACCTGTCCCGAGGTTTCTATCCACCTGTCCCATGGTTTCCTTCCATTCGCCAGGTTTCTATCCATCAATCCCAAGGAGTTTATCCACCTGTCCTGTGGTTTCTATCCACCTCTCCCGAGGTTTCGATCTACCAGTCCCAGTGTTTCTATCCACCTGTCCCAAGGTTACTATCTACTATCCCAAGATTTCTACAAGCCTGTACCAGAGTTTTTATCCACCTGTGCTGCAATTTCTTTCCAACTGTCCTGCGGTTTTGATCTACATGTTGCAAGATTTCAATCCACCTGTCCAGTGGTTTATATTCACCTGTCCTACTGTTCCTATCCACCTGTCGAAGGCCTCCCTTCTATCACTTCCCAGGTTTCTATCCATCTCTCCCAGGGTTTTTATCCACCTGTCCTGTGGATACTTACCACTTTTCCCGAGGTTTCGATGTACCTTCCTTGAGGTTTCTATCCACATGTCACAAGGTTTCTATCCACCTGTATCAGGATTGTTATCAACCTGCCACAGTTTCTCTCAACCTGTCCCAAGGTTTCAATCTACCTGTCCTGAGGTTTCTATCCCCCTGTCCCAAGGTTTCTATACACTAACCCAAGGTTTCCATCCATCTGTCCCAAGGTTTCTAACCACTATCCTAAGGTTCTACCGAACTGTACCAGGGTTTCTCTCCACCTGTCCCACAATTTCTATCCACCTGTCCTGCTGTTTCTATCCACTATCCCGAGGTTCCTAACCACCTACCCACGGCTTTCTTTCCATCACTCCCCAGGTTTCTATCCATCTATCCCAGGGTTTTTATCCACCTGTCCTGTGGTTACTGGCCACCTCTCCCGAGGTTTCCATCTACCTGTCCTGAAGTTTCTATCCACATGTCACATGGTTTCTATCCACCTGTCCCACAGTTTCTCCCTACCTGTCCTCAGGTTTCCATCTACAAGTCCCAAGGTTTCTATCCACCTGTCCCAAGGTTTCTATACACTAACCCAAGGTTTCCCTCCACCTGTACCAGGTTTTCTATCTACCTGTCCCACTATTTCTGTCCTTCTGTCATGAGGTTTCGATCTACCTGTCATAAGTGTTCGATCCACCTGTCCCGAGGTCACTATCCACTTGTCCTGCTGTTGCTATCCACCTGTCCCAAGGTTTCTATCCACTATCCCAAGGATTCTATCCACCTGTACCAGGTTGTTATCCACCTGTCCATCAGTTTCTCTCTACCTGTCCCAAGGTTTCGTCTACCTGTCCCGGTGTTTCTATCCAACTGTCCCAAGTTTGCTATCTATTATCCTAAGATTTCTACAAGCCTTTACCAGAGTTTTTATCCAAATGTGCCACAATTTCTTTCCACCTGTCCTGCGGTTTTGATCTACCTGTTGCAAGAATTCTATCCACCTGTCCGGAAGCAAATACTTACCTGTCCTGCTGTTCCTATCCACCTGTCCAAGAGCTCCCTTCCATCACTTCCCAGGTTTCTATCCATCTCTCCCAGGGTTTTTATCCACCTGTCCTGTGAATACTATCCACTTTCTCCGAGGTTTCGATCTACATGTCCTCAGGTTCCTATCCACATGTCACTTCATTTCTATCCACCTGTATCAGGATTGTTATCAACCTGCCACAGTTTCTCTCTACCTGTCCTAAGGCTTCAATCTACCTGTCCTGAGGTTTCTATTCGCCTGTCCCAAGGTTTCTGACCACTATCCTAAGGTTCCAGCGAACTGTACCAGGGTTTCTATCCACCTGTCCCGCAATTTCTATCCACTGTCCTGCTGTTTCTATCCACTATCCCGAGGTTCCTAACCACCTACCCACGGCTTTCTTTCCATCACTGCCCAGGTTTCTATCCATCTATCCCAGGGTTTTTATCCACCTGTCCTGTTGTTACTGGCCACCTCTCCTGAGGTTTTGATCTACCTGTCCTGAGGATTCTATCCACATGTCACATGGTTTCTATCCACCTGTCCCACAGTTTCTCCCTACCTTTCCCGAGGTTTCCATCTACAGGTCCCAAGGTATCTACCCACCTGTCCCAAGGTTTCTATACACTAACCCAAGATTTCCGTCCACCTGTACCAGGTTTTTTATCTACCTGTCCCACTATTTCTGTCCATCTGTCATGAGGTTTCGATCCACCTGTCCCGAGGTCACTATCCAATTGTCCTGCTGTTGCTATCCACCTGTCCCAAGGTTTCTATCCACTATCCCAAGGTTTCTATCCACCTGTACCAGGTTGTTATCCACCTGTCCAGCAGTTTCTCTCTACCTGTCCCAAGGTTTCGATCTACCTGTCCCGGTGTTTCTATCCACCTGTCCCAAGGTTGCTATGTACTATCCCAAGATTTCTACCATCCTGTACCAAAGTTTTTATCCACCTGTGCTGCAATTTCTTTCCACCTGTCCTGCGGTTTTGATCTACCTGTTGCAAGATTTCTATCCACCTGTCCAGAGGTAAATATTCACCTGTCCTGCCGTTCCTATCCACCTATCCAAGAGCTCCCTTCCATCACTTCCCGAGTTTCTATCCATCTCTCCCAGGGTTTTTATCCACCTGTCCTGTGGATACTAGCCACTTTTCCCGAGGTTTCGATCTACCTTTCCTGAAGTTTCTATCCACATGTCACATCATTTTAATCCACCTGTATCAGGATTGTTATCAACCTGCCACAGTTTCTCTCTACCTGTCCTATGGTTTCAATGTACCTGTCCTGAGGTTTCTACCCGCCTGTTCCAAGGTTTGTAACACTAACCCAAGGTTTCCATCCATCTGTCCCAAGGTTTCTATCCACTATCCTAAGGTTCTACCGAACTGTACCAGGGTTTCTATCCACCTGTCCCGAGGTTTCAATACACCAGACCTGCTGTTTCTATCCACTATCCCGAGGTTTCTAACCACCTGCACAAGGCCTTCCTTCCATCACTCCCCAGGTTTCTATCCACCAATCCCAGATTTTTTATCCACCTGTCCTGTGGTTACTATCCACCTCTCCCGAGGTTTTCATCTACCTGTCCTGAAGTTTCTATCCACATGTCACAACTTTTCTCTCCACTTTCCCAAGGTTTCTATCCACCTGTACCAGGGTTATTATCCACCTGTCCTGCAGTTTCTCTCTACCTGTCCCAAGGTTTCGATCTACCTGTCCCGGTGTTTCTATCCACCTGTCCCAAGGTTACTATCTACTTCCCAAGATTTCTACAAGCCTGTACCAGAGCTTTTATCCACCTGTGCTGCAATTTCTTTCCACCTGTCCTGCGGTTTTGATCTACATGTTGCAAGATTTCTATCCACCTGACCAGAGGTTTATATTCACCTGTCCTACTGTTCCTATCCACCTGTCGAATGCCTCCCTTCCATCACTTCCCAGGTTTCTATCCATCTCTCCCAGAGTTTTTATCCACCTGTCCTGTGGATACTATCCACTTTTTCCAAGGTTTCAATCTACATGTCCTGAGGTTCCTATCCACGTGTCACATCATTTTTATCCACCTTTATCAGGATTGTTATCAACCTGCCACCGTTTCTCTCTACCTGTCCTAAGGCTTCAATCTACCTGTCCTGAGGTTTCTATCCGCCTGTCCCAAGGTTTCTATACACTAACCCATGGTTTCCATCCATCTGTCCCAAGGTTACTATCCACTATCCTAAGGTTCTACCGAACTGTACCAGGGTTTCTCTCCACATGTCCCACAATTTCTATCCACCTGTTCTGCTGTTTCTATCCACTATCCCGAGGTTCCTAACCACCTACCCATGGCTTTCCTTCCATCACTCCCCAGGTTTCTATCCATCTATCCCAGGGTTTTTATCCACCTGTCCTGTGGTTACTGGCCACCTCTCCCGAGGTTTCGATCTACCTGTCCTGAAATTTTTATCCACATGTCACAATTTTTCTCTCCACTTTCCCAAGGTTTCTATCCACCTATACCAGGGTTATTATCCACCTGTCCGGCAGTTTCTCTCTACCTGTCCCAACGTTTCGATCTATCTCTCCCGGTGTTTCTATCCACCTGTCCCAAGGTTACTATCTACTATCCCAAGATTTCTATAAGCCTGTACCAGAGTTTTTATCCACCTGCGCCGCAATTTCTTTCCACCTGTCCTGTGATTTTGATTTACATGTTGCAAGATTTCAATCCACCTGTCCAGAGGTTTATATTCACTTGTCCTACTGTTCCTGTCCACCTGTCCAAGAGCTCCCTTCCATCACTTCCCAGGTTTCTATCCATCTCTCCCAGGGTTTTTATCCATCTGTCCTGTGGTTACTGGCCACCTCTCCCGAGGTTTCGATCTACCTGTCCTGAAGTTTCTATCCACCTGTCCCAAGGTTTCTATCCACCATCCCAAGGTTTCTATCCACCTCTACCAGGTTGTTATCTACCTGTTCCACAGTTTCTCTCTACTTGTCCCAAGGTTTCGAACTACCTGTCCCGGTGTTTCTATCCACCTGTCCCAAGGTTGCTATCTGTTATCCCAAGATTTCTACAAGCCTTTACCAGAGTTTTTATCCACCTGTGCTGCAATTTCTTTCCACCTGTCCTGTGGTTTTGATCTACCTGTTGCAAGATTTCTATCCACCTGTCCAGAAGTAAATATTCACCTGTCCTGCCGTTCCTATCCACCTGTCCAAGGCCTCCCTTCCATCACTTCCCAGGTTTCTATCCATCTATTCCCTGGGTTTTTATCCACCTGTCCTGTGGATACTAGCCACTTTTCCCGAGGTTTCGATCTACCTTTCCTGAGGTTTCTATCCACATGTCACATCATTTTAATCCACCTGTATCAGGATTGTTATCAACCTGCCTCAGTTTCTCTCTACCTGTCCTAAGGTTTCAATGTACCTGTCCTGAGGTTTCTATCCGCCTGTTCCAAGGTTTGTAACACTAACCCAAGGTTTCCATCCATCTGTCCCAAGGTTTCTATCCACTATCCTAAGGTTCTTCCGAACTGTACCAGGGTTTCTATCCACCTGTCCCGAGGTTTCAATCCACCAGTCCTGCTGTTTCTATCCACTATCCCGAGGATTCTAACCACCTGCACAAGACTTTCCTTCCATCACTCCCCAGGTTTCTATCCACCAATCCCAGAGTTTTTATCCACCTGTCATGTGGTTACTATCCACCTCTCCCGAGATTTTCATCTACCTGTCCTGAGGTTTCTATCCACATGTCACAACTTTTCTCTCCACTTTCCCAAGGTTTCTATCCACCTGTACCAGGGTTATTATCCACCTGTCCTGCAGTTTCTCTCTACCTGTCCCAAGGTTTCGATCTACCTGTCCCGAGGTTTCTATCCACCTGTCCCATGGTTTCCTTCCATTCGCCAGGTTTCTATCCATCAATCCCAAGGAGTTTGTCCACCTGTTCTGTGGTTTCTATCCACCTCTACCGAGGTTTCGATCTACCAGTCCCACTGTTTCTATCCACCTGTCCCAAGGTTACTATCTACTATCCCAAGATTTCTACAAGCCTGTACCAGAGTTTTTATCCACCTGTGCTGCAATTTCTTTCCAACTGTCCTGCGGTTTTGATCTACATGTTGCAAGATTTCAATCCACCTGTCCAGTGGTTTATATTCACCTGTCCTACTGTTCCTATCCACCTGTCGAAGGCCTCCCTTCTATCACTTCCCAGGTTTCTATCCATCTCTCCCAGGGTTTTTATCCACCTGTCCTGTGGATACTTACCACTTTTCCCGAGGTTTCGATGTACCTTCCTTGAGGTTTCTATCCACATGTCACAAGGTTTCTATCCACCTGTATCAGGATTGTTATCAACCTGCCACAGTTTCTCTCAACCTGTCCCAAGGTTTCAATCTACCTGTCCTGAGGTTTCTATCCCCCTGTCCCAAGGTTTCTATACACTAACCCAAGGTTTCCATCCATCTGTCCCAAGGTTTCTAACCACTATCCTAAGGTTCTACCGAACTGTACCAGGGTTTCTCTCCACCTGTCCCACAATTTCTATCCACCTGTCCTGCTGTTTCTATCCACTATCCCGAGGTTCCTAACCACCTACCCACGGCTTTCTTTCCATCACTCCCCAGGTTTCTATCCATCTATCCCAGGGTTTTTATCCACCTGTCCTGTGGATACTAGCCACTTTTCCCGAGGTTTCGATCTACCTTTCCTGAAGTTTCTATCCACATGTCACATCATTTTAATCCACCTGTATCAGGATTGTTATCAACCTGCCACAGTTTCTCTCTACCTGTCCTATGGTTTCAATCTACCTGTCCTGAGGTTTCTACCCGCCTGTTCCAAGGTTTGTAACACTAACCCAAGGTTTCCATCCATCTGTCCCAAGGTTTCTATCCACTATCCTAAGGTTCTACCAAACTGTACCAGGGTTTCTATCCACCTGTCCCGAGGTTTCAATCCACCAGACCTGCTGTTTCTATCCACTATCCCGAGGTTTCTAACCACCTGCACAAGGCCTTCCTTCCATCACTCCCCAGGTTTCTATCCACCAATCCCAGATTTTTTATCCACCTGTCCTGTGGTTACTATCCACCTCTCCCGAGGTTTTCATCTACCTGTCCTGAAGTTTCTATCCACATGTCACAACTTTTCTCTCCACTTTCCCAAGGTTTCTATCCACCTGTACCAGGGTTATTATCCACCTGTCCTGCAGTTTCTCTCTACCTGTCCCAAGGTTTCGATCTACCTGTCCCGGTGTTTCTATCCACCTGTCCCAAGGTTACTATCTACTTCCCAAGATTTCTACAAGCCTGTACCAGAGTTTTTATCCACCTGTGCTGCAATTTCTTTCCACCTGTCCTGCGGTTTTGATCTAGATGTTGCAAGATTTCTATCCACCTGACCAGAGGTTTATATTCACCTGTCCTACTGTTCCTATCCACCTGTCGAATGCCTCCCTTCCATCACTTCCCAGGTTTCTATCCATCTCTCCCAGAGTTTTTATCCACCTGTCCTGTGGATACTATCCACTTTTTCCAAGGTTTCGATCTACATGTCCTGAGGTTCCTATCCACATGTCACATCATTTTTATCCACCTTTATCAGGATTGTTATCAACCTGCCACAGTTTCTCTCTACCTGTCCTATGGTTTCAATGTACCTGCCCTGAGGTTTCTACCCGCCTGTTCCAAGGTTTGTAACACTAACCCAAGGTTTCCATCCATCTGTCCCAAGGTTTCTATCCACTATCCTAAGGTTCTACCGAACTGTACCAGGGTTTCTATCCACCTGTCCCGAGGTTTCAATCCACCAGACCTGCTGTTTTTATCCACTATCCCGAGGTTTCTAACCACCTGCACAAGGCCTTCCTTCCATCACTCCCCAGGTTTCTATCCACCAATCCCAGATTTTTTATCCACCTGTCCTGTGGTTACTATCCACCTCTCCCGAGGTTTTCATCTACCTGTCCTGAAGTTTCTATCCACATGTCACAACTTTTCTCTCCACTTTCCCAAGGTTTCTATCCACCTGTACCAGGGTTTTTATCCACCTGTCCTCTGGTTACTGGCCACCTCTCCCGAGGTTTCGATCTACCTGTCCTGAAATTTTTATCCACATGTCACAACTTTTCTCTCCACTTTCCCAAGGTTTCTATCCACCTATACCAGGGTTATTATCCACCTGTCCGGCAGTTTCTCTCTACCTGTCCCAACGTTTCGACTATCTCTCCCGGTGTTTCTATCCACCTGTCCCAAGGTTACTATCTACTATCCCAAGATTTCTATAAGCCTGTACCAGAGTTTTTATCCACCTGCGCCGCAATTTCTTTCCACCTGTCCTGAATTTTGATTTACATGTTGCAAGATTTCAATCCACCTGTCCAGAGGTTTATATTCACTTGTCCTACTGTTCCTGTCCACCTGTCCAAGAGCTCCCTTCCATCACTTCCCAGGTTTCTATCCATCTCTCCCAGGGTTTTTATCCATCTGTCCTGTGGTTACTGGCCACCTCTCCCGAGGTTTCGATCTACCTGTCCTGAAGTTTCTATCCACCTGTCCCAAGGTTTCTATCCACCATCCCAAGGTTTCTATCCACCTGTACCAGGTTGTTATCTACCTGTCCCACAGTTTCTCTCTACTTGTCCCAAGGTTTCGAACTACCTGTCCCGGTGTTTCTATCCACCTGTCCCAAGGTTGCTATCTGTTATCCCAAGATTTCTACAAGCCTTTACCAGAGTTTTTATCCACCTGTGCTGCAATTTCTTTCCACCTGTCCTGTGGTTTTGATCTACCTGTTGCAAGATTTCTATCCACCTGTCCAGAAGTAAATATTCACCTGTCCTGCCGTTCCTATCCACCTGTCCAAGGCCTCCCTTCCATCACTCCCCAGGTTTCTATCCATCTATCCCAGGGTTTTTATCCACCTGTCCTGTGGTTACAGGCCACCTCTCCCGAGGTTTCCATCTACCTGTCCTGAAGTTTCTATCCACATGTCACATGGTTTCTATCCACCTGTCCCACAGTTTCTCCCTACCTGTCCTCAGGTTTCCATCTACAAGTCCCAAGGTTTCTATCCACCTGTCCCAAGGTTTCTATACACTAACCCAAGGTTTCCGTCCACCTGTACCAGGTTTTCTATCTACCTGTCCCACTATTTCTGTCCTTCTGTCATGAGGTTTCGATCTACCTGTCATAAGTGTTCGATCCACCTGTCCCGAGGTCACTATCAACTTGTCCTGCTGTTGCTATCCACCTGTCCCAAGGTTTCTATCCACTATCCCAAGGATTCTATCCACCTGTACCAGGTTGTTATCCACCTGTCCATCAGTTTCTCTCTACCTGTCCCAAGGTTTCGTCTACCTGTCCCGGTGTTTCTATCCAACTGTCCCAAGTTTGCTATCTATTATCCCAAGATTTCTACAAGCCTTTACCAGAGTTTTTATCCAAATGTGCCACAATTTCTTTCCACCTGTCCTGCGGTTTTGATCTACCTGTTGCAAGAATTCTATCCACCTGCCCGGAAGCAAATACTTACCTGTCCTGCTGTTCCTATCCACCTGTCCAAGAGCTCCCTTCCATCACTTCCCAGGTTTCTATCCATCTCTCCCAGGGTTTTTATCCACCTGTCCTGTGAATACTATCCACTTTCTCCGAGGTTTCGATCTACATGTCCTCAGGTTCCTATCCACATGTCACTTCATTTCTATCCACCTGTATCAGGATTGTTATCAACCTGCCACAGTTTCTCTCTACCTGTCCTAAGGCTTCAATCTACCTGTCCTGAGGTTTCTATTCACTTGTCCCAAGGTTTCTGACCACTATCCTAAGGTTCCAGCGAACTGTACCAGGGTTTCTATCCACCTGTCCCGCAATTTCTATCCACTGTCCTGCTGTTTCTATCCACTATCCCGAGGTTCCTAACCACCTACCCACGGCTTTCTTTCCATCACTGCCCAGGTTTCTATCCATCTATCCCAGGGTTTTTATCCACCTGTCCTGTTGTTACTGGCCACCTCTCCTGAGGTTTTGATCTACCTGTCCTGAGGTTTCTATCCACATGTCACATGGTTTCTATCCACCTGTCCCACAGTTTCTCCCTACCTTTCCCGAGGTTTCCATCTACAGGTCCCAAGGTATCTACCCACCTGTCCCAAGGTTTCTATACACTAACCCAAGATTTCCGTCCACCTGTACCAGGTTTTTTATCTACCTGTCCCACTATTTCTGTCCATCTGTCATGAGGTTTCGATCTACCTGTCATAAGTGTTCGATCCACCTGTCCCGAGGTCACTATCCAATTGTCCTGCTGTTGCTATCCACCTGTCCCAAGGTTTCTATCCACTATCCCAAGGTTTCTATCCACCTGTACCAGGTTGTTATCCACCTGTCCAGCAGTTTCTCTCTACCTGTCCCAAGGTTTCGATCTACCTGTCCCGGTGTTTCTATCCACCTGTCCCAAGGTTGCTATGTACTATCCCAAGATTTCTGCCATCCTGTACCAAAGTTTTTATCCACCTGTGCTGCAATTTCTTTCCACCTGTCCTGCGGTTTTGATCTACCTGTTGCAAGATTTCTATCCACCTGTCCAGAGGTAAATATTCACCTGTCCTGCCGTTCCTATCCACCTATCCAAGAGCTCCCTTCCATCACTTCCCGAGTTTCTATCCATCTCTCCCAGGGTTTTTATCCACCTGTCCTGTGGATACTAGCCACTTTTCCTGAGGTTTCGATCTACCTTTCCTGAAGTTTCTATCCACATGTCACATCATTTTAATCCACCTGTATCAGGATTGTTATCAACCTGCCACAGTTTCTCTCTACCTGTCCTATGGTTTCAATGTACCTGCCCTGAGGTTTCTACCCGCCTGTTCCAAGGTTTGTAACACTAACCCAAGGTTTCCATCCATCTGTCCCAAGGTTTCTATCCACTATCCTAAGGTTCTACCGAACTGTACCAGGGTTTCTATCCACCTGTCCCGAGGTTTCAATCCACCAGACCTGCTGTTTTTATCCACTATCCCGAGGTTTCTAACCACCTGCACAAGGCCTTCCTTCCATCACTCCCCAGGTTTCTATCCACCAATCCCAGATTTTTTATCCACCTGTCCTGTGGTTACTATCCACCTCTCCTGAGGTTTTCATCTACCTGTCCTGAAGTTTCTATCCACATGTCACAACTTTTCTCTCCACTTTCCCAAGGTTTCTATCCACCTGTACCAGGGTTGTTATCCACCTGTCCTGCAGTTTCTCTCTACCTGTCCCAAGGTTTCGATCTACCTGTCCCGGTGTTTCTATCCACCTGTCCCAAGGTTACTATCTACTTCCCAAGATTTCTACAAGCCTGTACCAGAGTTTTTATCCACCTGTGCTGCAATTTCTTTCCACCTGTCCTGCGGTTTTGATCTACCTGTTGCAAGATTTCTATCCACCTGACCAGAGGTTTATATTCACCTGTCCTACTGTTCCTATCCACCTGTCGAATGCCTCCCTTCCATCACTTCCCAGGTTTCTATCCATCTCTCCCAGAGTTTTTATCCACCTGTCCTGTGGATACTATCCACTTTTTCCAAGGTTTCGATCTACATGTCCTGAGGTTCCTATCCACGTGTCACATCATTTTTATCCACCTTTATCAGGATTGTTATCAACCTGCCACCGTTTCTCTCTACCTGTCCTAAGGCTTCAATCTACCTGTCCTGAGGTTTCTATCCGCCCGTCCCAACGTTTGTAACACTAACCCAAGGTTTCCATCCATCTGTCCCAAGGTTACTATCCACTATCCTAAGGTTCTACCGAACTGTACCAGGGTTTCTCTCCACATGTCCCACAATTTCTATCCACCTGTTCTGCTGTTTCTATCCACTATCCCGAGGTTCCTAACCACCTACCCACGGCTTTCCTTCCATCACTCCCCAGGTTTCTATCCATCTATCCCAGGGTTTTTATCCACCTGTCCTGTGGTTACTGGCCACCTCTCCCGAGGTTTCGATCTACCTGTCCTGAACTTTTTATCCACATGTCACAACTTTTCTCTCCACTTTCCCAAGGTTTCTATCCACCTATACTAGGGTTATTATCCACCTGTCCGGCAGTTTCTCTCTACCTGTCCCAAGGTTTCGATCTGTCTCTCCCGGTGTTTCTATCCACCTGTCCCAAGGTTACTATCTACTATCCCAAGATTTCTATAAGCCTGTACCAGAGTTTTTATCCACCTGCGCCGCAATTTCTTTCCACCTGTCCTGTGATTTTGATTTACATGTTGCAAGATTTCAATCCACCTGTCCAGAGGTTTATATTCACTTGTCCTACTGTTCCTGTCCACCTGTCCAAGAGCTCCCTTCCATCACTTCCCAGGTTTCTATCCATCTCTCCCAGGGTTTTTATCCATCTGTCCTGTGGTTACTGGCCACCTCTCCCGAGGTTTCGATCTACCTGTCCTGAAGTTTCTATCCACCTGTCCCAAGGTTTCTATCCACCATCCCAAGGTTTCTATCCACCTGTACCAGGTTGTTATCTACCTGTCCCACAGTTTCTCTCTACTTGTCCCAAGGTTTCGAACTACCTGTCCCGGTGATTCTATCCACCTGTCCCAAGGTTGCTATCTGTTATCCCAAGATTTCTACAAGCCTTTACCAGAGTTTTTATCCACCTGTGCTGCAATTTCTTTCCACCTGTCCTGTGGTTTTGATCTACCTGTTGCAAGATTTCTATCCACCTGTCCAGAAGTAAATATTCACCTGTCCTGCCGTTCCTATCCACCTGTCCAAGGCCTCCCTTCCATCACTTCCCAGGTTTCTATCCATCTATCCCAGGGTTTTTATCCACCTGTCCTGTGGTTACTGGCCACCTCTCCCGAGGTTTCCATCTACCTGTCCTGAAGTTTCTATCCACATGTCACATGGTTTCTATCCACCTGTCCCACAGTTTCTCCCTACCTGTCCTCAGGTTTCCATCTACAAGTCCCAAGGTTTCTATCCACCTGTCCCAAGGTTTCTATACACTAACCCAAGGTTTCCGTCCACCTGTACCAGGTTTTTTATCTACCTGTCCCACTATTTCTGTCCTTCTGTCATGAGGTTTCGATCTACCTGTCATAAGTGTTCGATCCACCTGTCCCGAGGTCACTATCCACTTGTCCTGCTGTTGCTATCCACCTGTCCCAAGGTTTCTATCCACTATCCCAAGGATTCTATCCACCTGTACCAGGTTGTTATCCACCTGTCCATCAGTTTCTCTCTACCTGTCCCAAGGTTTCGTCTACCTGTCCCGGTGTTTCTATCCAACTGTCCCAAGTTTGCTATCTATTATCCCAAGATTTCTACAAGCCTTTACCAGAGTTTTTATCCAAATGTGCCACAATTTCTTTCCACCTGTCCTGCGGTTTTGATATACCTGTTGCAAGAATTCTATCCACCTGTCCGGAAGCAAATACTTACCTGTCCTGCTGTTCCTATCCACCTGTCCAAGAGCTCCCTTCCATCACTTCCCAGGTTTCTATCCATCTCTCCCAGGGTTTTTATCCACCTGTCCTGTGAATACTATCCACTTTCTCCGAGGTTTCGATCTACATGTCCTCAGGTTCCTATCCACATGTCACTTCATTTCTATCCACCTGTATCAGGATTGTTATCAACCTGCCACAGTTTCTCTCTACCTGTCCTAAGGCTTCAATCTACCTGTCCTGAGGTTTCTATTCACCTGTCCCAAGGTTTCTGACCACTATCCTAAGGTTCCAGCGAACTGTACCAGGGTTTCTATCCACCTGTCCCGCAATTTCTATCCACTGTCCTGCTGTTTCTATCCACTATCCCGAGGTTCCTAACCACCTACCCACGGCTTTCTTTCCATCACTGCCCAGGTTTCTATCCATCTATCCCAGGGTTTTTATCCACCTGTCCTGTTGTTACTGGCCACCTCTCCTGAGGTTTTGATCTACCTGTCCTGAGGTTTCTATCCACATGTCACATGGTTTCTATCCACCTGTCCCACAGTTTCTCCCTACCTTTCCCGAGGTTTCCATTTACAGGTCCCAAGGTATCTACCCACCTGTCCCAAGGTTTCTATACACTAACCCAAGGTTTCCGTCCACCTGTACCAGGTTTTTTATCTACCTGTCCCACTATTTCTGTCCATCTGTCATGAGGTTTCGATCTACCTGTCATAAGTGTTCGATCCACCTGTCCCGAGGTCACTATCCAATTGTCCTGCTGTTGCTATCCACCTGTCCCAAGGTTTCTATCCACTATCCCAAGGTTTCTATCCACCTGTACCAGGTTGTTATCCACCTGTCCAGCAGTTTCTCTCTACCTGTCCCAAGGTTTCGATCTACCTGTCCCGGTGTTTCTATCCACCTGTCCCAAGGTTGCTATGTACTATCCCAAGATTTCTACCATCCTGTACCAAAGTTTTTATCCACCTGTGCTGCAATTTCTTTCCACCTGTCCTGCGGTTTTGATCTACCTGTTGCAAGATTTCTATCCACCTGTCCAGAGGTAAATATTCACCTGTCCTGCCGTTCCTATCCACCTGTCCAAGAGCTCCCTTCCATCACTTCCCGAGTTTCTATCCATCTCTCCCAGGGTTTTTATCCACCTGTCCTGTGGATACTAGCCACTTTTCCCGAGGTTTCGATCTACCTTTCCTGAAGTTTCTATCCACATGTCACATCATTTTAATCCACCTGTATCAGGATTGTTATCAACCTGCCACAGTTTCTCTCTACCTGTCCTATGGTTTCAATCTACCTGTCCTGAGGTTTCTATCCGCCTGTTCCAAGGTTTGTAACACTAACCCAAGGTTTCCATCCATCTGTCCCAAGGTTTCTATCCACTATCCTAAGGTTCTACCGAACTGTACCAGGGTTTCTATCCACCTGTCCCGAGGTTTCAATCCACCAGACCTGCTGTTTCTATCCACTATCCCGAGGTTTCTAACCACCTGCACAAGGCCTTCTTTCCATCACTCCCCAGGTTTCTATCCACCAATCCCAGATTTTTTATCCACCTGTCCTGTGGTTACTATCCACCTCTCCCGAGGTTTTCATCTACCTGTCCTGAAGTTTCTATCCACATGTCACAACTTTTCTCTCCACTTTCCCAAGGTTTCTATCCACCTGTACCAGGGTTATTATCCACCTGTCCTGCAGTTTCTCTCTACCTGTCCCAAGGTTTCGATCTACCTGTCCCGGTGTTTCTATCCACCTGTCCCAAGTTTACTATCTACTTCCCAAGATTTCTACAAGCCTGTACCAGAGTTTTTATCCACCTGTGCTGCAATTTCTTTCCACCTGTCCTGCGGTTTTGATCTACCTGTTGCAAGATTTCTATCCACCTGACCAGAGGTTTATATTCACCTGTCCTACTGTTCCTATCCACCTGTCGAATGCCTCCCTTCCATCACTTCCCAGGTTTCTATCCATCTCTCCCAGAGTTTTTATCCACCTGTCCTGTGGATACTATCCACTTTTTCCAAGGTTTCGATCTACATGTCCTGAGGTTCCTATCCACGTGTCACATCATTTTTATCCACCTTTATCAGGATTGTTATCAACCTGCCACCGTTTCTCTCTACCTGTCCTAAGGCTTCAATCTACCTGTCCTGAGGTTTCTATCCGCCTGTCCCAAGGTTTCTATACACTAACCCAAGGTTTCCATCCATCTGTCCCAAGGTTACTATCCACTATCCTAAGGTTCTACCGAACTGTACCAGGGTTTCTCTCCACATGTCCCACAATTTCTATCCACCTGTTCTGCTGTTTCTATCCACTATCCCGAGGTTCCTAACCACCTACCCACGGCTTTCCTTCCATCACTCCCCAGGTTTCTATCCATCTATCCCAGGGTTTTTATCCACCTGTCCTGTGGTTACTGGCCACCTCTCCCGAGGTTTCGATCTACCTGTCCTGAACTTTTTATCCACATGTCACAACTTTTCTCTCCACTTTCCCAAGGTTTCTATCCACCTATACTAGGGTTATTATCCACCTGTCCGGCAGTTTCTCTCTACCTGTCCCAAGGTTTCGATCTGTCTCTCCCGGTGTTTCTATCCACCTGTCCCAAGGTTACTATCTACTATCCCAAGATTTCTATAAGCCTGTACCAGAGTTTTTATCCACCTGCGCCGCAATTTCTTTCCACCTGTCCTGTGATTTTGATTTACATGTTGCAAGATTTCAATCCACCTGTCCAGAGGTTTATATTCACTTGTCCTACTGTTCCTGTCCACCTGTCCAAGAGCTCCCTTCCATCACTTCCCAGGTTTCTATCCATCTCTCCCAGGGTTTTTATCCATCTGTCCTGTGGTTACTGGCCACCTCTCCCGAGGTTTCGATCTACCTGTCCTGAAGTTTCTATCCACCTGTCCCAAGGTTTCTATCCACCATCCCAAGGTTTCTATCCACCTCTACCAGGTTGTTATCCACCTGTCCCACAGTTTCTCTCTACTTGTCCCAAGGTTTCGAACTACCTGTCCCGGTGTTTCTATCCACCTGTCCCAAGGTTGCTATCTGTTATCCCAAGATTTCTACAAGCCTTTACCAGAGTTTTTATCCACCTGTGCTGCAATTTCTTTCCAACTGTCCTGCGGTTTTGATCTACATGTTGCAAGATTTCAATCCACCTGTCCAGTGGTTTATATTCACCTGTCCTACTGTTCCTATCCACCTGTCGAAGGCCTCCCTTCTATCACTTCCCAGGTTTCTATCCATCTCTCCCAGGGTTTTTATCCACCTGTCCTGTGGATACTTACCACTTTTCCCGAGGTTTCGATGTACCTTCCTTGAGGTTTCTATCCACATGTCACAAGGTTTCTATCCACCTGTATCAGGATTTTTATCAAACTGCCACAGTTTCTCTCAACCTGTCCCAAGGTTTCAATCTACCTGTCCTGAGGTTTCTATCCCCCTGTCCCAAGGTTTCTATACACTAACCCAAGGTTTCCATCCATCTGTCCCAAGGTTTCTATCCACTATCCTAAGGTTCTACCGAACTGTACCAGGGTTTCTCTCCACATGTCCCACAATTTCTATCCACCTGTCCTGCTGTTTCTATCCACTATCGCGAGGTTCCTAACCACCTACCCACGGCTTTCTTTCCATCACTCCCCAGGTTTCTATCCATCTATCCCAGGGTTTTTATCCACCTGTCCTGTGGTTACTGGCCACATCTCCCGAGGTTTCCATCTACCTGTCCTGAAGTTTCTATCCACATGTCACATGGTTTCTATCCACCTGTCCCACAGTTTCTCCCTACCTGTCCTCAGGTTTCCATCTACAAGTCCCAAGGTTTCTATCCACCTGTCCCAAGGTTTCTATACACTAACCCAAGGTTTCCATCCACCTGTACCAGGTTTTTTATCTACCTGTCCCACTATTTCTGTCCTTCTGTCATGAGGTTTCGATCTACCTGTCATAAGTGTTCGATCCACCTGTCCCGAGGTCACTATCCACTTGTCCTGCTGTTGCTATCCACCTGTCCCAAGGTTTCTATCCACTATCCCAAGGATTCTATCCACCTGTACCAGGTTGTTATCCACCTGTCCATCAGTTTCTCTCTACCTGTCCCAAGGTTTCGTCTACCTGTCCCGGTGTTTCTATCCAACTGTCCCAAGTTTGCTATCTATTATCCTAAGATTTCTACAAGCCTTTACCAGAGTTTTTATCCAAATGTGCCACAATTTCTTTCCACCTGTCCTGCGGTTTTGATCTACCTGTTGCAAGAATTCTATCCACCTGTCCGGAAGCAAATACTTACCTGTCCTGCTGTTCCTATCCACCTGTCCAAGAGCTCCTTTCCATCACTTCCCAGGTTTCTATCCATCTCTCCCAGGGTTTTTATCCACCTGTCCTGTGAATACTATCCACTTTCTCCGAGGTTTCGATCTACATGTCCTCAGGTTCCTATCCACATGTCACTTCATTTCTATCCACCTGTATCAGGATTGTTATCAACCGCCACAGTTTCTCTCTACCTGTCCTAAGGCTTCAATCTACCTGTCCTGAGGTTTCTATTCGCCTGTCCCAAGGTTTCTGACCACTATCCTAAGGTTCCAGCGAACTGTACCAGGGTTTCTATCCACCTGTCCCGCAATTTCTATCCACTGTCCTGCTGTTTCTATCCACTATCCCGAGGTTCCTAACCACCTACCCACAGCTTTCTTTCCATCACTGCCCAGGTTTCTATCCATCTATCCCAGGGTTTTTATCCACCTGTCCTGTTGTTACTGGCCACCTCTCCTGAGGTTTTGATCTACCTGTCCTGAGGTTTCTATCCACATGTCACATGGTTTCTATCCACCTGTCCCACAGTTTCTCCCTACCTTTCCCGAGGTTTCCATCTACAGGTCCCAAGGTATCTACCCACCTGTCCCAAGGTTTCTATACACTAACCCAAGGTTTCCGTCCACCTGTACCAGGTTTTTTATCTACCTGTCCCACTATTTCTGTCCATCTGTCATGAGGTTTCGATCTACCTGTCATAAGTGTTCGATCCACCTGTCCCGAGGTCACTATCCAATTGTCCTGCTGTTGCTATCCACCTGTCCCAAGGTTTCTATCCACTATCCCAAGGTTTCTATCCACCTGTACCAGGTTGTTATCCACCTGTCCAGCAGTTTCTCTCTACCTGTCCCAAGGTTTCGATCTACCTGTCCCGGTGTTTCTATCCACCTGTCCCAAGGTTGCTATGTACTATCCCAAGATTTCTACCATCCTGTACCAAAGTTTTTATCCACCTGTGCTGCAATTTCTTTCCACCTGTCCTGCGGTTTTGATCTACCTGTTGCAAGATTTCTATCCACCTGTCCAGAGGTAAATATTCACCTGTCCTGCCATTCCTATCCACCTATCCAAGAGCTCCCTTCCATCACTTCCCGAGTTTCTATCCATCTCTCCCAGGGTTTTTATCCACCTGTCCTGTGGATACTAGCCACTTTTCCCGAGGTTTCGATCTACCTTTCCTGAAGTTTCTATCCACATGTCACATCATTTTAATCCACTTGTATCAGGATTGTTATCAACCTGCCACAGTTTCTCTCTACCTGTCCTATGGTTTCAATCTACCTGTCCTGAGGTTTCTATCCGCCTGTTCCAAGGTTTGTAACACTAACCCAAGGTTTCCATCCATCTGTCCCAAGGTTTCTATCCACTATCCTAAGGTTCTACCGAACTGTACCAGGGTTTCTATCCACCTGTCCCGAGGTTTCAATCCACCAGACCTGCTGTTTCTATCCACTATCCCGAGGTTTCTAACCACCTGCACAAGGCCTTCCTTCCATCACTCCCCAGGTTTCTATCCACCAATCCCAGATTTTTTATCCACCTGTCCTGTGGTTACTATCCACCTCTCCCGAGGTTTTCATCTACCTGTCCTGAAGTTTCTATCCACATGTCACAACTTTTCTCTCCACTTTCCCAAGGTTTCTATCCACCTGTACCAGGGTTATTATACACCTGTCCTGCAGTTTCTCTCTACCTGTCCCAAGGTTTCGATCTACCTGTCCCGGTGTTTCTATCCACCTGTCCCAAGGTTACTATCTACTTCCCAAGATTTCTACAAGCCTGTACCAGAGTTTTTATCCACCTGTGCTGCAATTTCTTTCCACCTATCCTGCGGTTTTGATCTACCTGTTGCAAGATTTCTATCCACCTGACCAGAGGTTTATATTCACCTGTCCTACTGTTCCTATCCACCTGTCGAATGCCTCCCTTCCATCACTTCCCAGGTTTCTATCCATCTCTCCCAGAGTTTTTATCCACCTGTCCTGTGGATACTATCCACTTTTTCCAAGGTTTCGATCTACATGTCCTGAGGTTCCTATCCACATGTCACATCATTTTTATCCACCTTTATCAGGATTGTTATCAACCTGCCACCGTTTCTCTCTACCTGTCCTAAGGCTTCAATCTACCTGTCCTGAGGTTTCTATCCGCCTGTCCCAAGGTTTCTATACACTAACCCAAGGTTTCCATCCATCTGTCCCAAGGTTACTATCCACTATCCTAAGGTTCTACCGAACTGTACCAGGGTTTCTCTCCACATGTCCCACAATTTCTATCCACCTGTTCTGCTGTTTCTATCCACTATCCCGAGGTTCCTAACCACCTACCCACGGCTTTCCTTCCATCACTCCCCAGGTTTCTATCCATCTATCCCAGGGTTTTTATCCACCTGTCCTCTGGTTACTGGCCACCTCTCCCGAGGTTTCGATCTACCTGTCCTGAAATTTTTATCCACGTGTCACAACTTTTCTCTCCACTTTCCCAAGGTTTCTATCCACCTATACCAGGGTTATTATCCACCTGTCCGGCAGTTTCTCTCTACCTGTCCCAACGTTTCGATCTGTCTCTCCCGGTGTTTCTATCCACCTGTCCCAAGGTTACTATCTACTATCCCAAGATTTCTATAAGCCTGTACCAGAGTTTTTATCCACCTGCGCCGCAATTTCTTTCCACCTGTCCTGTGATTTTGATTTACATGTTGCAAGATTTCAATCCACCTGTCCAGAGGTTTATATTCACTTGTCCTACTGTTCCTGTCCACCTGTCCAAGAGCTCCCTTCCATCACTTCCCAGGTTTCTATCCATCTCTCCCAGGGTTTTTATCCATCTGTCCTGTGGTTACTGGCCACCTCTCCCGAGGTTTCGATCTACCTGTCCTGAAGTTTCTATCCACCTGTCCCAAGGTTTCTATCCACCATCCCAAGGTTTCTATCCACCTCTACCAGGTTGTTATCCACCTGTCCCACAGTTTCTCTCTACTTGTCCCAAGGTTTCGAACTACCTGTCCCGGTGTTTCTATCCACCTGTCCCAAGGTTGCTATCTGTTATCCCAAGATTTCTACAAGCCTTTACCAGAGTTTTTATCCACCTGTGCTGCAATTTCTTTCCAACTGTCCTGCGGTTTTGATCTACATGTTGCAAGATTTCAATCCACCTGTCCAGTGGTTTATATTCACCTGTCCTACTGTTCCTATCCACCTGTCGAAGGCCTCCCTTCTATCACTTCCCAGGTTTCTATCCATCTCTCCCAGGGTTTTTATCCACCTGTCCTGTGGATACTTACCACTTTTCCCGAGGTTTCGATGTACCTTCCTTGAGGTTTCTATCCACATGTCACAAGGTTTCTATCCACCTGTATCAGGATTTTTATCAAACTGCCACAGTTTCTCTCAACCTGTCCCAAGGTTTCAATCTACCTGTCCTGAGGTTTCTATCCCCCTGTCCCAAGGTTTCTATACACTAACCCAAGGTTTCCATCCATCTGTCCCAAGGTTTCTATCCACTATCCTAAGGTTCTACCGAACTGTACCAGGGTTTCTCTCCACATGTCCCACAATTTCTATCCACCTGTCCTGCTGTTTCTATCCACTATCGCGAGGTTCCTAACCACCTACCCACGGCTTTCTTTCCATCACTCCCCAGGTTTCTATCCATCTATCCCAGGGTTTTTATCCACCTGTCCTGTGGTTACTGGCCACCTCTCCCGAGGTTTCCATCTACCTGTCCTGAAGTTTCTATCCACATGTCACATGGTTTCTATCCACCTGTCCCACAGTTTCTCCCTACCTGTCCTCAGGTTTCCATCTACAAGTCCCAAGGTTTCTATCCACCTGTCCCAAGGTTTCTATACACTAACCCAAGGTTTCCATCCACCTGTACCAGGTTTTTTATCTACCTGTCCCACTATTTCTGTCCTTCTGTCATGAGGTTTCGATCTACCTGTCATAAGTGTTCGATCCACCTGTCCCGAGGTCACTATCCACTTGTCCTGCTGTTGCTATCCACCTGTCCCAAGGTTTCTATCCACTATCCCAAGGATTCTATCCACCTGTACCAGGTTGTTATCCACCTGTCCATCAGTTTCTCTCTACCTGTCCCAAGGTTTCGTCTACCTGTCCCGGTGTTTCTATCCAACTGTCCCAAGTTTGCTATCTATTATCCTAAGATTTCTACAAGCCTTTACCAGAGTTTTTATCCAAATGTGCCACAATTTCTTTCCACCTGTCCTGCGGTTTTGATCTACCTGTTGCAAGAATTCTATCCACCTGTCCGGAAGCAAATACTTACCTGTCCTGCTGTTCCTATCCACCTGTCCAAGAGCTCCTTTCCATCACTTCCCAGGTTTCTATCCATCTCTCCCAGGGTTTTTATCCACCTGTCCTGTGAATACTATCCACTTTCTCCGAGGTTTCGATCTACATGTCCTCAGGTTCCTATCCACATGTCACTTCATTTCTATCCACCTGTATCAGGATTGTTATCAACCGCCACAGTTTCTCTCTACCTGTCCTAAGGCTTCAATCTACCTGTCCTGAGGTTTCTATTCGCCTGTCCCAAGGTTTCTGACCACTATCCTAAGGTTCCAGCGAACTGTACCAGGGTTTCTATCCACCTGTCCCGCAATTTCTATCCACTGTCCTGCTGTTTCTATCCACTATCCCGAGGTTCCTAACCACCTACCCACGGCTTTCTTTCCATCACTGCCCAGGTTTCTATCCATCTATCCCAGGGTTTTTATCCACCTGTCCTGTTGTTACTGGCCACCTCTCCTGAGGTTTTGATCTACCTGTCCTGAGGTTTCTATCCACATGTCACATGGTTTCTATCCACCTGTCCCACAGTTTCTCCCTACCTTTCCCGAGGTTTCCATCTACAGGTCCCAAGGTATCTACCCACCTGTCCCAAGGTTTCTATACACTAACCCAAGGTTTCCGTCCACCTGTACCAGGTTTTTTATCTACCTGTCCCACTATTTCTGTCCATCTGTCATGAGGTTTCGATCTACCTGTCATAAGTGTTCGATCCACCTGTCCCGAGGTCACTATCCAATTGTCCTGCTGTTGCTATCCACCTGTCCCAAGGTTTCTATCCACTATCCCAAGGTTTCTATCCACCTGTACCAGGTTGTTATCCACCTGTCCAGCAGTTTCTCTCTACCTGTCCCAAGGTTTCGATCTACCTGTCCCGGTGTTTCTATCCACCTGTCCCAAGGTTGCTATGTACTATCCCAAGATTTCTACCATCCTGTACCAAAGTTTTTATCCACCTGTGCTGCAATTTCTTTCCACCTGTCCTGCGGTTTTGATCTACCTGTTGCAAGATTTCTATCCACCTGTCCAGAGGTAAATATTCACCTGTCCTGCCATTCCTATCCACCTATCCAAGAGCTCCCTTCCATCACTTCCCGAGTTTCTATCCATCTCTCCCAGGGTTTTTATCCACCTGTCCTGTGGATACTAGCCACTTTTCCCGAGGTTTCGATCTACCTTTCCTGAAGTTTCTATCCACATGTCACATCATTTTAATCCACTTGTATCAGGATTGTTATCAACCTGCCACAGTTTCTCTCTACCTGTCCTATGGTTTCAATCTACCTGTCCTGAGGTTTCTATCCGCCTGTTCCAAGGTTTGTAACACTAACCCAAGGTTTCCATCCATCTGTCCCAAGGTTTCTATCCACTATCCTAAGGTTCTACCGAACTGTACCAGGGTTTCTATCCACCTGTCCCGAGGTTTCAATCCACCAGACCTGCTGTTTCTATCCACTATCCCGAGGTTTCTAACCACCTGCACAAGGCCTTCCTTCCATCACTCCCCAGGTTTCTATCCACCAATCCCAGATTTTTTATCCACCTGTCCTGTGGTTACTATCCACCTCTCCCGAGGTTTTCATCTACCTGTCCTGAAGTTTCTATCCACATGTCACAACTTTTCTCTCCACTTTCCCAAGGTTTCTATCCACCTGTACCAGGGTTATTATCCACCTGTCCTGCAGTTTCTCTCTACCTGTCCCAAGGTTTCGATCTACCTGTCCCGGTGTTTCTATCCACCTGTCCCAAGGTTACTATCTACTTCCCAAGATTTCTACAAGCCTGTACCAGAGTTTTTATCCACCTGTGCTGCAATTTCTTTCCACCTGTCCTGCGGTTTTGATCTACCTGTTGCAAGATTTCTATCCACCTGACCAGAGGTTTATATTCACCTGTCCTACTGTTCCTATCCACCTGTCGAATGCCTCCCTTCCATCACTTCCCAGGTTTCTATCCATCTCTCCCAGAGTTTTTATCCACCTGTCCTGTGGATACTATCCACTTTTTCCAAGGTTTCGATCTACATGTCCTGAGGTTCCTATCCACATGTCACATCATTTTTATCCACCTTTATCAGGATTGTTATCAACCTGCCACCGTTTCTCTCTACCTGTCCTAAGGCTTCAATCTACCTGTCCTGAGGTTTCTATCCGCCTGTCCCAAGGTTTCTATACACTAACCCAAGGTTTCCATCCATCTGTCCCAAGGTTACTATCCACTATCCTAATGTTCTACCGAACTGTACCAGGGTTTCTCTCCACATGTCCCACAATTTCTATCCACCTGTTCTGCTGTTTCTATCCACTATCCCGAGGTTCCTAACCACCTACCCACGGCTTTCCTTCCATCACTCCCCAGGTTTCTATCCATCTATCCCAGGGTTTTTATCCACCTGTCCTGTGGTTACTGGCCACCTCTCCCGAGGTTTCGATCTACCTGTCCTGAAATTTTTATCCACATGTCACAACTTTTCTCTCCACTTTCCCAAGGTTTCTATCCACCTATACTAGGGTTATTATCCACCTGTCCGGCAGTTTCTCTCTACCTGTCCCAAGGTTTCGATCTATCTCTCCCGGTGTTTCTATCCACCTGTCCCAAGGTTACTATCTACTATCCCAAGATTTCTATAAGCCTGTACCAGAGTTTTTATCCACCTGCGCCGCAATTTCTTTCCACCTGTCCTGTGATTTTGATTTACATGTTGCAAGATTTCAATCCACCTGTCCAGAGGTTTATATTCACTTGTCCTACTGTTCCTGTCCACCTGTCCAAGAGCTCCCTTCCATCACTTCCCAGGTTTCTATCCATCTCTCCCAGGGTTTTTATCCATCTGTCCTGTGGTTACTGGCCACCTCTCCCGAGGTTTCGATCTACCTGTCCTGAAGTTTCTATCCACCTGTCCCAAGGTTGCTATCTTCTATCCCAAGATTTCTACAAGCCTTTACCAGAGTTTTTATCCACCTGTGCTGCAATTTATTTCCACCTGTCCTGAGGTTTTGATCTACCTGTTGCAAGAATTCTATCCACCTGTCCAGAAGTAAATATTCACCTGTCCTGCTGTTTCTATCGAACTGTCCAAGAGCTCCCTTCCATCACTTCCCAGGTTTCTATCCATCTCTCCCAGGGTTTTTATCCACCTGTCCTGTGGATACTATCCACTTTTTCTGAGGTTTCGATCTACATGTCCTGAGTTTCCTATCCACATGTCACATCATTTCTATCCACCTGTATCAGGATTGTTATCAACCTGCCACATTTTTTCTCTACCTGTCCTAAGGCTTCAATCTACCTGTCCTGAGGTTTCTATTCACCTGTCCCAAGGTTTCTGACCACTATCCTAAGGTTCTACCGAACTGTACCAGGGTTTCTCTCCACCTGTCCCACAATTTCTATCCACCTGTCCTGCTGTTTCTACCCACTGTCCCGAGGTTCCTAACCACCTACCCACAGCTTTCTTTCCATCACTCCCCAGGTTTCTATCCATCTATCCTTGGGTTTTTATCCACCTGTCCTGTGGTTACTGGCCACCTCTCCTGAGGTTTCCATCTACCTGTCCTGAAATTTCTATCCACATGTCGCAAGTTTTCTGTCCACTTTCCCAAGGTTTCTATCCACCTGTACCAGGGTTTCCTTCCATTCCCCAGGTTTCTATCCATCTATCCCAAGGTTTTTATCCATCTGTCCTGTGGATTCTATCCTCCTCTCCCGAGGTTTCGATCTACATGTCCTGGTGTTTCTATCCACCTGTCCCAAGGTTGCTATCTATTATCCCAAGATTTCTATAAGCCTGTACCAGAGTTTTTATCCACCTGTGCTGCAATTTCTTTCTAACTGTCCTGCGGTTTTGATCTACCTGTTGCAAATTTCTATCCACCTGTCCAGAGGTAAATATTCACTTGTCCTGCTGTTCCAATCCACCTGTCCAAGGCCTCCCTTCCATCACTTCCCAAGTTTCTAGCCATCTCTCCCAGGGTTTTTATCCACCTGTCCTGTGGATACTATCCACTTTTCCTGAAGTTTCCATCTACCAGTCCTCAGGTTTCTATCCACATGTCACATCATTTTAATCCACCTGTATCAGGATTATTATCAACCTGCCACACTTTCTCTCTACCTGTCCCAAGGTTTCTATCTACCTGTCCTGAGGTTTCTATCGCCTGTCCCAAGGTTTCTATACACTAACCCAAGGTTTCCATCCATCTGTCCCAAGGTTTCTGTCCACCATCCTAAGGTTCTACCAAACTGTACCAGGGTTTCTATCCAACTGTCCCGCAATTTCTATCCACCTGTCCTGCTGTTTCTATCCACTATCCCGAGGTTCCTAACCACCTACCCACGGCTTTCCTTCCATTACTGACCAGGTTTCTATCCATCTATCCCAGGGTTTTTATCCACCTGTCCTGTGGTTACTGGCCACCTCTCCCGAGGTTTCCATCTACCTGTCCTGAAGTTTCTATCCACATGTCACAAGCTTTCTATCTACCTGTCCCAAGGTTTCTCTGTACCAGGGTTGTTATCCACCTGTCCCACAGTTTCTCTCTACTTGTGCCAAGCTTTCGATCTACAAGTCCCAAGGTTTCTATCCACCTGTCCCAAGGTTTCTATACACTAATCCAAGGTTTCCATCCACCTGTACCAGGGTTTTTATCTCCCTGTCCCACAATTTCTGTCCTCCTGTCCTGAGGTTTGGATCTACCTGTCATGGGATTTCTATCCACCTGTCCCGAGGTCACTGACCACTTGTCCTGCTGTTTCTATCCACCTGTCCCAAGGTTTCTATCTACTTGTACCTGGCTTTTTATCCACCTGTCCCACAATTTCTATCCACCTGTCCCGAGGTTTCGATCTACCTGTCCCGAGGTTACTATCCACATGTCACAAAGTTTCTATCCACCTGTATCAGGATTCTTATCCACCTGTCCTACAGTTCCTCTCTTCCTGTCCCGAGGTTTCAATCTACCTGTCCTGAGGTTTCTATCCAACTGTCCCAAGGTTTCTATACACTAACCCAAGGTTTCCATCCATCTGTCCCAAGGTTTCTATCCACTAACCTAATATTTCTGCCGACCTGTACCAGGGTTTCTATCCCTGTCCTGCACTTTCTATCCAACTATCTCAAGGTGTCAATCCACCTGTCACAAGATTTCTATCCACCTGTCCCGAGATTTCAATCCACCAGACCTGCTGTTTCTATCCACTATCCTGAGATTTCTAACCACCTGCCCAAGGCTCTCCTTCCATCACTCCCCAAGTTTCTAGCCACCTATCCCAGGGTTTTTATCCACCTGTCCTGTGGTTACTATCCACCTCTCCGGAGGTTTTGATCTACCTGCCCTGAAGTTTCTATCCACATGTCACAAGTTTTCTATCCACTTTCCCAAGGTTTCTATCCACCTGTACCAGGGTTATTATCCACCTGTCCCGCAGTTTCTCTCTACCTGTCCCAAGGTTTCAATTTACCTGTCCCGAGGTTTCTATCCACCTGTCCCATGGTTTCCTTCCATTTGCCAGGTCTCTATCCATCCATCCCAAGGTTTTTATCCACCTTTCCTGTGGATACTATCCACTTTTCCCGAGGTTTCATTCTACCTTCCTTGAGGTTTTTATCCACATGTCACAAGGTTTCTATCCACCTTCATCAGGACTGTTATCAACCTGCCACAGTTTCTCTCAACCTGTCCCAAGGTTTCAATCTACCTGTCCTGAGGTTTCTATCCACCTGTCCCAAGGTTTCTATACACTAACCCAAGGTTTCCATCCATCTGTCCCAAGGTTTCTATCCACTATCCTAAGGTTCTATCGAACTGTACCAGGGTTTCTATCCACCTGTCCCGCAATTTCTATCCACCTGTCCTGCTGTTTCTATCCACTATCCCGAGGTTCCTAACCACCTACCCACGGCTTACCTTCCATCACTGACCAGGTTTCTATCCATCTATCCCAGGGTTTTTATCCACCTGTCCTGTGGTTACTGGCCACCTCTCCCGAGGTTTCCATCTACCTGTCCTGAAGTTTCTATCCACATGTCACAAGCTTTCTATCCACCTGTCCCACAGATTCTCTCTATCTGTCCTGAGGTTTCCATCTACAAGTCCCAAGGTATCTATCCACCTGTCCCAAGGTTTCTATGCACTAACCCAAGGTTTCCGTCCACCTGTACCTGGGTTTTTATCTACCTTTCCCACATTTTCTGTCCATCTGTCCTGAGGTTTTAATCTCCCTGACATGAGATTTCTATCCACCTGTCCTGAGGTCACTGTCCACTTGTCCTGCTGTTTCTATCCACCTGTCCCAAGATTTCTATCCACCTTTCCAAAGGTTTCCTTCCATCAATCCCCAGGTTTCTATCCATCTATCTCAGGGTTTTTATGTACCTGTCCTTTGGTTTCGATCCACCTCTCCCGAGGATTCAATCAACCAACTTTCCCCAGGTTTCTATCCACCTGTCCCAACGTTTCTATCCACCATCCGAAGGTTTCTATCCACCTGTACCAGGGCTGTTAACCACCTGTCCCAAATTTTCTGTCTACCTGTCCTTACGCTTCAATCTACCTGTCCCAGGGTTTAGATCCACTGGTCGCCAGGTTTATATAATCTTTCCCAAGTTTTCAATCCACCTGTACTAGGATTTTTCTCCACCTGTCCCACAGTTTCTCTCTACCTGTCCCAAGGTTTCAATCTACTTGTCCTGAGGTTTCTATCCGCCTGTCCCAAGGTTTCTATCCACTATCCTAAGGTTCTACCGGACTATACCAGGGTTTCTATCCACCTGTCCCACAATTTCTAACCACCTGAACTGCTGTTTCTATTCACTATCCCGAGGTTCCTAACCACCTACCCACAGCATTCCTTCCATCACTCCCCAGGTTTCTATCCATCTATCCCAGGGTTTTTATCCACCTGTCCTGTGGTTAATAGTCACCTCTCCCGAGGTTTCGATCTACCTGTCCTGAAGTTTCTATCCACATGTCACAAGCTTTCTATCCACTTTCCCAAGGTTTCTATCCAACTCTCCCAGGGTTATTATCCACCTGTCGTGCAGTTTCTCTCTACCTGTCCCAAGGTTTCGATCTACCTGTCCCGAAGTTTCTATCCACCTGTCCCAGGGTTTCCTTCCATTCCCCACGTTTCTATCCATCTATCCCAAGGTTTTTATCCATCTATCCTGTGGTTTCTATCCACCTCTCCCAAGTTTTCGATCTACCTGTCCCGGTGTTTCTATCCACCTGTCCCAAGGTTGCTGTCTACTATCCCAAGATTTCTACAAGCCTGTACCAGACTTTTTATCCACATGTAGCGCAATTTCTTTCCACCTGTCCTGCGGTTTTGATCTACCTGTTGCAAGATTTCTATCCACCTGTCTAGAGGTAAATATTCACCTGTCCTGCTGTTCCTATCCACCTGTCCAAGAGCTCCCTTCCATCACTTCCCAGGTTTCTATCCATCTCTCCCAGGGTTTTTATCCACCTGTCCTGTGGATACTATCCACTTTTTCCATGGTTTCGATCTACATGTCCTGAGGTTCCTATCCACATGTCACATCATTTCTATCCACCTGTATCAGGATTGTTATCAACCTGCCACCGTTTCTCTCTACCTGTCCTAAGGCTTCAATCTACCTGTCCTGAGGTTTCTATTCGCCTGTCCCAAGGGTTCTGACCACTATCCTAAGGTTCTACCGAACTGTACCAGGGTTTCTCTCCACCTGTCCCACAATTTCTATCCACCTGTCCTGCTGTTTCTATCCACTTTCCCGAGGTTCCTAACCACCTACCCACGGCTTTCTTTCCATCACTCCCCAGGTTTCTATCCACCTATCCCAGGGTTTTTATCCACCTGTCCTGTGGATACTATCCACTTTTCCTGAAGTTTCCATCTACCAGTCCTCAGGTTTCTATCCACACGTCACATCATTTTAATCCACCTGTATCAGGATTGTTATCTACCTGCCTCAGTTTCTCTCTACCTGTCCCAAGGTTTCAATCTACATGTCCTGAGGTTTCTATCGCCTGTCCCAAGGTTTCTATACCCTAACCCAAGGTTTCCATCCATCTGTCCCAAGGTTTCTATCCACCATCCTAAGGTTCTACCAAACTGTACCAGGGTTTCTATCCAACTGTCCCGCAATTTCTATCCACCTGTCCTGCTGTTTCTATCCACTATCCCGAGGTTCCTAACCACCTACCCACGGCTTTCCTTCCATTACTGACCAGGTTTCTATCCATCTATCCCAGGGTTTTTATCCACCTGTCCTGTGGTTACTGGCCACCTCTCCCGAGGTTTCCATCTACCTGTCCTGAAGTTTCTATCCACATGTCACAAGCTTTCTATCTACCTGTCCCAAGGTTTCTCTGTACCAGGGTTGTTATCCACCTGTCCCACAGTTTCTCTCTACTTGTGCCAAGCTTTCGATCTACAAGTCCCAAGGTTTCTATCCACCTGTCCCAAGGTTTCTATACACTAATCCAAGGTTTCCATCCACCTGTACCAGGGTTTCTATCTACCTGTCCCACAATTTCTGTCCTCCTGTCCTGAGGTTTGGATCTACCTGTCATGGGATTTCTATCCACCTGTCCCGAGGTCACTGACCACTTATCCTGCTGTTTCTATCCACCTGTCCCAAGGTTTCTATCTACTTGTACCTGGCTTTTTATCCACCTGTCCCACAATTTCTATCCACCTGTCCCGAGGTTTCGATCTACCTGCCCCGAGGTTACTATCCACATGTCACAAAGTTTCTATCCACCTGTATCTGGATTCTTATCCACCTGTCCTACAGTTCCTCTCTTCCTGTCCCGAGGTTTCAATCTACCTGTCCTGAGGTTTCTATCCAACTGTCCCAAGGTTTCTATACACTAACCCAAGGTTTCCATCCATCTGTCCCAAGGTTTCTATCCACTAACCTAATATTTCTACCGACCTGTACCAGGGTTTCTATCCACCTGTCCTGCACTTTCTATCCAACTATCTCAAGGTGTCAATCCACCTGTCACAAGATTTCTATCCACCTGTCCCGAGATTTCAATCCACCAGACCTGCAGTTTCTATCCACTATCCTGAGGTTTCTAACCACCTGCCCAAGGCTCTCCTTCCATCACTCCCCAAGTTTCTAGCCACCTATCCCAGGGTTTTTATCCACCTGTCCTGTGGTTACTATCCACCTCTCCGGAGGTTTTGATCTACCTGCCCTGAAGTTTCTATCCACATGTCACAAGTTTTCTATCCACTTTCCCAAGGTTTCTATCCACCTGTACCAGGGTTATTATCCACCTGTCCCGCAGTTTCTCTCTACCTGTCCCAAGGTTTCAATTTACCTGTCCTGAGGTTTCTATCCACCTGTCCCATGGTTTCCTTCCATTTGTCAGGTCTCTAGCCATCCATCCCTAGGTGTTTATCCACCTGTCCTGTGGATACTATCCACTTTTCACGAGGTTTCATTCTACCTTCCTTGAGGTTTTTATCCACATGTCACAAGGTTTCTATCCACCTTCATCAGGACTGTTATCAACCTGCCACAGTTTCTCTCAACCTGTCCCAAGGTTTCAATCTACCTGTCCTGAGGTTTCTATCCACCTGTCCCAAGGTTTCTATACACTAACGCAAGGTTTCCATCCATCTGTTCCAAGGTTTCTATCCACTATCCTAAGGTTCTACCGAACTGTACCAGGGTTTCTATCCACCTGTCCCGCAATTTCTATCCACCTGTCCTGCTGTTTCTATCCACTATCCCGAGGTTCCTAACCACCTACCCACGGCTTTCCTTCCATCACTCCCCAGGTTTCTATCCATCTATCCCAGGGTTTTTATCCACCTGTCCTGTGGTTACTATCCACCTCTCCCGAGGTTTCCATCTACCTGTCCTGAAGTTTCTATCCACATGTCACAAGCTTTCTATCCACCTGTCCCACAGATTCTCTCTACCTGTCCTGAGGTTTCCATCTACAAGTCCCAAGGTTTCTATCCACCTGTCCCAAGGTTTCTATACACTAACCCAAGGTTTCTGTCCACTTGTACCAGGGTTTTTATCTACCTTTCCCACATTTTCTGTCCATCTGTCCTGAGGTTTCAATCTCCCTGACATGAGATTTCTATCCACCTGTCCCGAGGTCACTGTCCACTTGTCCTGCTGTTTCTATCCACCTGTCCCAAGGTTTCTATCTACCTGTCCAAAGGTTTCCTTCCATCAATCCCCAGGTTTCTATCCATCTATCTCAGGGTTTTTATGTACCTGTCCTTTGGTTTCGATCCACCTCTCCCGAGGATTCAATCAACCAACTGTCCCCAGGTTTCTATCCACCTCTCCAAAGGTTTCTATCCACCATCCGAAGGTTTCTATCCACCTGTACCAGGGCTGTTAACCACCTGTCCCAAATTTTCTGTCTACCTGTCCTTATGCTTCAATCTACCTGTCCCAGGGTTTAGATCCACTTGTCGCCAGGTTTATATAATCTTTCCCAAGTTTTCAATCCACCTGTATTAGGATTTTACTCCACCTGTCCCACAATTTCTATCCACATGTCCCAAATTTTCTGTCTACCTGTCCTTACGCTTCGATCTACCTGTCCCAGTGTTTCTCTCCACCTGTCCCAAGGTTGCTAACTACTATCCCAAGATTTCTACAAGCCTGTACCAGAGTTTTTATCCACCTGTGCTGCAATTTCTTTCCACCTGTCCTGCTGTTTTGATCTACCCGTTGCAAGATTTCTATCCACCTGTCCAGAGGTTTATATTCACCTGCCCTGCTTTTCCTATCCAACTGTCCAAGGCCTCCCTTCCATCACTTCCCAGGTTTCTATCCATCTCTCCCAGGATTTTTATCCACCTGTCCTGTGGATACTATCCACTTTTCCCAGGTTTCGATCTACCCTTCTTGAGGTTTCTATCCACATGTCACAAGGTTTCTATCCACCTGTATCAGGATTGTTATCAACCTGCCACAGTTTCTCTCTACCTGTCCCAAGGTTTCCATCCATCTGTCCTGAGGTTTCTATCCACTATCCTAAGGTTCTACCGAACTGTACCAGGGATTCTATCCACCTGTCCTGCTGTTTCTATCCACTGTCCCGAGGTTCCTAACCACCTACCCACGGCTTTCCGTCCATCACTCCCCAGGTTTCTATCCATCTATCCCAAGGTTTTCATCCATCTGTCCTGTGGATTCTATCCTCCTCTCCCGAGGTTTCAATCTACCTGTCATGAGATTCCTATCCACCTGTCCCGAGCTCATTGTCCACTTGTCCTGCTGTTTCTATCCACTATCCCAAGGTTTCTATCCACCTGTACCAGGGTTTCTATCCACTATCCCAACGTTTCTATCCACCTGTATCAGGGCTGTTATCCACCTGTCCCAAATTTTCTCTCTACCTGTCCTCACGCTTCGATCTACCTGTCCCGGGGTTTCTATCCTCTTGTCCCCAGGTTTCTATGCACTTTCCCATGTTTTCTACCCACCTGTACCAGGGTTTTTATCCACCTGTCCCACAATTTCTATCCACCTGTCCCGAGGTTTTGATCTACCTGTCCCGAGGTTTCTAACCACATGTCACAAAGTTTTTATCCACCTGTACCAGGATTGTTATCCACCTGTCCTACAGTTCCTCTCTTCCTGTCGTGAGGTTTCAATCTACCTGTCCTGAGGTTTCTATCCACCTGTCCCAAGGTTTCTATGCACTAACCCAAGGTTTCCATCCATCTGTCCCAAGGTTTCTATCCACTATCCTAAGGTTTCTAACGACCTGTACCAGGGTTTCTATCCACCTGTCCTGCAATTTCTATCCACCTATCTCAAGGTTTCAATCTACCTGTCGCAAGATTTCTATCCACCTGTACCGAGATTTCAATCCACCAGTCCTGCTGTTTCTATCCACTATCCCGAGGTTTCTCACCACCAGCGCAAGGCTTTCCTTCCATCACTCCCCAGGTTTCTAGCCAACTATCCCAGAGTTTTTATCCACCTGTCCTGTGGTTACTATGCACCTCTCCCGAGCTTTTGATCTACTTGTCCTGAAGTTTCTATCCACATGTCACAAGTTTTCTCTCCACTTTCCCAAGGTTTCTATCCGCCTGTACCAGGGTTATTATCCACCTGTCCGGCAGTTTCTCTCTACCTGTCCCAAGGTTTCGATCTACCTGTCCCAAGGTTTCTATCCGCCTGTCCCATGGTTTCCTTCCATTCGCCAGGTCTCTATCCATCAATCACAAGGTGTTTATCCACCTGTCCTGTGGATACTATCCACTTTTCCCAAGGTTTCGATCTACCTTTCTTGAGGTTTTTATCCACATGTCACAAGGTTTCTATCCACCTGTACCAGGATTGTTATCAACCTGCCACAGTTTCTCTCAAACTGTCCCAAGGTTTCAATCTACCTGTCCTGAGGTTTCTATCCGCCTGTCCCAAGGTTCTACCGAACTGTACCAGGGTTTCTATCCACCAGTCCCGCAATTTCTATCCACCTATCCTGCTGTTTCTATCCACTATCCCGAGGTTCCTAACCACCTACCCACGGATTTCCTTCCATCACTCCCCAGGTTTCTATCCATCTATCCCAGGGTTTTTATCCACCTGTCCTGTGGTTACTATCCACCTCTCCCGAGGTTTCGATCTACCTGTCCTGAAGTTTCTATCCACATGTCACAAGGTTTCTATCCACCTGTCCCAAGGTTTCTATCCACCATCCCAAGGTTTCTATCCACCTGTACCAGGTTGTTATCCACCTGTCCCACAGTTTCTCTCTACCTCTCCCAAGGTTTCGATCTACCTGTCCCGGTGTTTCTATCCACCTGTCCCAAGGTTGCTATCTGTTATCCCAAGATTTCTACAAGCCTTTACCAGAGTTTTTATCCACCTGTGCTGCAATTTCTTTCCACCTGTCCTGCGGTTTTGAGCTACATGTTGCAAGATTTCTATCCACCTGTCCAGAAGTAAATATTCACCTGTCCTGCCGTTCCTATCCACCTATCCAAGAGCTCCCTTCCATCACTTCCGAAGTTTCTATCCATCTCTCCCAGGGTTTTTATCCACCTGTCCTGTGGATACTAGCCACTTTTCCTGAGGTTTCGATCTACCTTTCCTGAGGTTTCTATCCACATGTCACATCATTTTAATCCACCTGTATCAGGATTGTTATCAACCTGCCACAGTTTCTCTCTACCTGTCCTATGGTTTCAATCTACCTGTCCTGAGGTTTCTATCCGCCTGTTCCAAGGTTTGTAACACTAACCCCAGGTTTCCATCCATCTGTCCCAAGGTTTCTATCCACTATCCTAAGGTTCTACCGAACTGTACCAGGGTTTCTATCCACCTGTCCCGAGGTTTCAATCCACCAGTCCTGCTGTTTCTATCCACTATCCCGAGGATTCTAACCACCTGCACAAGACTTTCCTTCCATCACTCCCCAGGTTTCTATCCACCAATCCCAGAGTTTTTATCCACCTGTCATGTGGTTACTATCCACCTCTCCCGAGATTTTCATCTACCTGTCCTGAAGTTTCTATCCACATGTCACAACTTTTCACTCCACTTTCCCAAGGTTTCTATCCACCTTTACCAGGGTTATTATCCACCTGTCCTGCAGTTTCTCTCTACCTGTCCCAAGGTTTCGCTCTACCTGTCCCGAGGTTTCTATCCACCTGTCCCATGGTTTCCTTCCATTCGCCAGGTTTCTGTCCATCAATCCCAAGGAGTTTATCCACCTGTCCTGTGGTTTCTATCCACCTCTCCCGAGGTGTCGATCTACCAGTCCCAGTGTTTCTATCCACCTGTCCCAAGGTTGCTATCTACTATCCCAAGATTTCTACAAGCCTGTACCAGAGTTTTTATCCACCTGTGCTGCAATTTCTTTCCAACTGTCCTGCGGTTTTGATCTACACGTTGCAAGATTTCAATCCACCTGTCCAATGGTTTATATTCACCTGTCCTAATGTTCCTATCCACCTGTCGAAGGCCTCCCTTCCATCACTTCCCAGGTTTCTATCCATCTCTCCCAGGGTTTTTATCCACCTGTCCTGTGGATACTTACCACTTTTCCCGAGGTTTCGATGTACCTTCCTTGAGGTTTCTATCCTCATGTCACAAGGTTTCTATCCACCTGTATCAGGATTGTTATCTACCTGCCACAGTTTCTCTCTACCTGTCCAAAGGTTTCAATCTACCTGTCCTGAGGTTTCTATCCGCCTGTCTCAAGGTTTCTATACACTAACCCAAGGTTTCCATCCATCTGTCCCAAGGTTTCTATCCACTATCCTAAGGTTCTACCGAACTGTACCAGGGTTTCTATCCACCTGTCCCACAATTTCTATCCACCTGTCCTGCTGTTTCTATCCACTATCCCGAGGTTCCTAACCACCTACTCATGGCTTTCTTTCCATCACTCCCCAGAAATCTTTCCACCTATCCCAGGGTTTTTATCCACGTGTCCTGTGGTTACTGGCCACCTCTCCCGAGGTTTCCATCTACCTGTCCTGAAGTTTCTATCCACATGTCACATGGTTTCTATCCACCTGTCCCACAGTTTCTCCCTACCTGTCCTCAGGTTTCCATCTACAAGTCCCAAGGTTTCTATCCGCCTGTCCCAAGGTTTCTATACACTAACCCAAGGTTTCCGTCCACCTGTACCAGGTTTTTTATCTACCTGTCCCACTATTTCTGTCCTTCTGTCATGAGGTTTCGATCTACCTGTCATAAGTGTTTGATCCACCTGTCCCGAGGTCACTATCCACTTGTCTTGCTGTTGCTATCCACCTGTCCCAAGGTTTCTATCCACTATCCCAAGGATTCTATCCACCTGTACCAGGTTGTTATCCACCTGTCCATCAGTTTCTCTCTACCTGTCCCAAGGTTTCGTCTTCCTGTCCCGGTGTTTCTATCCAACTGTCCCAAGTTTGCTATCTATTATCCCAAGATTTCTACAAGCCTTTACCAGAGTTTTTATCCAAATGTGCCACAATTTCTTTCCACCTGTCCTGCGGTTTTGATCTACCTGTTGCAAGAATTCTATCCACCTGTCCGGAAGCAAATACTTACCTGTCCTGCTATTCCTATCCACCTGTCCAAGAGCTCCCTTCCATCACTTCCCAGGTTTCTATCCATCTCTCCCAGGGTTTTTATCCACCTGTCCTGTGAATACTATCCACTTTCTCCGAGGTTTCGATCTACATGTCCTCAGGTTCCTATCCACATGTCACATCATTTCTATCCACCTGTATCAGGATTGTTATCAACCTGCCACAGTTTCTCTCTACCTGTCCTAAGGCTTCAATCTACCTGTCCTGAGGTTTCTATTCGCCTGTCCCAAGGTTTCTGACCACTATCCTAAGGTACCAGCGAACTGTACCAGGGTTTCTATCCACCTGTCCCGCAATTTCTATCCACCTGTCCTGCTGTTTCTATCCACTATCCCGAGGTTCCTAACCACCTACCCACGGATTTCTTTCCATCACTGCCCAGGTTTCTATCCATCTATCCCAGGGTTTTTATCCACCTGTCCTGTGGTTACTGGCCACCTCTCCTGAGGTTTCGATCTACCTGTCCTGAGGTTTCTATCCACATGTCACATGGTTTCTATCCACCTGTCCCACAGTTTCTCCCTACCTTTCCCGAGGTTTCCATCTACAGGTCCCAAGGTATCTACCCACCTGTCCCAAGGTTTCTATACACTAACCCAAGGTTTCCGTCCACCTGTACCAGGTTTTTTATCTACCTGTCCCCCTATTTCTATCCATCTGTCATGAGGTTTCGATCTACCTGTCATAAGTGTTTGATCCACCTGTCCCGAGGTCACAATCCAATTGTCCTGCTGTTGCTATCCACCTGTCCCAAGGTTTCTATCCACTATCCCAAGGTTTCTATCCACCTGTATAAGGTTGTTATCCACCTGTCCAGCAGTTTCTCTCTACCTGTCCCAAGGTTTCGATCTACCTGTCCCGGTGTTTCAATACACCTGTCCCAAGGTTGCTATGTACTATCCCAAGATTTCTACCATCCTGTACCAAAGTTTTTATCCACCTGTGCTGCAATTTCTTTCCACCTGTCCTGCGGTTTTGATCTACCTGTTGCAAGATTTCTATACACCTGTCCAGAGGTAAATATTCACCTGTCCTGCCGTTCCTATCCACCTGTCCAAGATCTCCCTTCCATCACTTCCCGAGTTTCTATCCATCTCTCCCAGGGTTTTTATCCACCTGTCCTGTGGATACTAGCCACTTTTCCCGAGGTTTCGATCTACCTTTCCTGAGGTTTCTATCCACATGTCACATCATTTTAATCCACCTGTATCAGGATTGTTATCAACCTGCCACAGTTTCTCTCTACCTGTCCTATGGTTTCAATCTACCTGTCCTGAGGTTTCTATCCGCCTGTTCCAAGGTTTGTAACACTAACCCCAGGTTTCCATCCATCTGTCCCAAGGTTTCTATCCACTATCCTAAGGTTCTACCGAACTGTACCAGGGTTTCTATGCACCTGTCCCGAGGTTTCAATCCACCAGTCCTGCTGTTTCTATCCACTATCCCGAGGATTCTAACCACCTGCACAAGACTTTCCTTCCATCACTCCCCAGGTTTCTATCCACCAATCCCAGAGTTTTTATCCACCTGTCATGTGGTTACTATCCACCTCTCCCGAGATTTTCATCTACCTGTCCTGAAGTTTCTATCCACATGTCACAACTTTTCTCTCCACTTTTCCAAGGTTTCTATCCACCTGTACCAGGGTTATTATCCACCTGTCCTGCAGTTTCTCTCTACCTGTCCCAAGGTTTCGATCTACCTGTCCCGAGGTTTCTATCCACCTGTCCCATGGTTTCCTTCCATTCGCCAGTTTTCTATCCATCAATCCCAAGGAGTTTATCCACCTGTCCTGTGGTTTCTATCCACCTCTCCCGAGGTTTCGATCTACCAGTCCCAGTGTTTCTATCCACCTGTCCCAAGGTTACTATCTACTATCCCAAGATTTCTACAAGCCTGTACCAGAGTTTTTATCCACCTGTGCTGCAATTTCTTTCCAACTGCCCTGCGGTTTTGATCTACATGTTGCAAGATTTCAATCCACCTGTCCAGTGGTTTATATTCACTTGTCCTACTGTTCCTATCCACCTGTCGAAGGCCTCCCTTCTATCACTTCCCAGGTTTCTATCCATCTCTCCCAGGGTTTTTATCCACCTGTCCTGTGGATACTTACCACTTTTCCCGAGGTTTCGATGTACCTTCCTTGAGGTTTCTATCCACATGTCACAAGGTTTCTATCCACCTGTATCAGGATTGTTATCAACCTGCCACACTTTCTCTCTACCTGTCCAAAGGTTTCAATCTACCTGTCCTGAGGTTTCTATCCGCCTGTCCCAAGGTTTCTATACACTAACCCAAGGTTTCCATCCATCTGTCCCAAGGTTTCTAACCACTATCCTAAGGTTCTACCGAACTGTACCAGGGTTCCTCTCCACCTGTCCCACAATTTCTATCCACCTGTCCTGCTGTTTCTATCCACTATCCCGAGGTTCCTAACCACCTACCCACGGCTTTCTTTCCATCACTCTCCAGGTTTCTATCCATCTATCCCAGGGTTTTTATCCACCTGTCCTGTGGTTACTGGCCACCTCTCCCGAGGTTTCCATCTACCTGTCCTGAAGTTTCTATCCACATGTTACATGGTTTCTATCCACCTGTCCCACAGTTTCTCCCTACCTGTCCTCAGGTTTCCATCTACAAGTCCCAAGGTTTCTATCCACCTGTCCTAAGGTTTCTATACACTAACCCAAGGTTTCCGTCCACCTGTACCAGGTTTTATATCTACCTGTCCCACTATTTCTGTCCTTCTGTCATGAGGTTTCAATCTACCTGTCATAAGTGTTCGATCCACCTGTCCCGAGGTCACTATCCACTTGTCCTGCTGTTGCTATCCACCTGTCCCAAGGTTTCTATCCACTATCCCAAGGATTCTATCCACCTGTACCAGGTTGTTATCCACCTGTCCATCAGTTTCTCTCTACCTGTCCCAAGGTTTCGTCTACCTGTCCCGGTGTTTCTATCCAACTGTCCCAAGTTTGCTATCTATTATCCCAAGATTTCTACAAGCCTTTACCAGAGTTTTTATCCAAATGTGCCACAATTTCTTTCCACCTGTCCTGAGGTTTTGATCTACGTGTTGCAAGAATTCTATCCACCTGTCCGGAAGCAAATACTTACCTGTCCTGCTGTTCCTATCCACCTGTCCAAGAGTTCCCTTCCATCACTTCCCAGCTTTCTATCCATCTCTCCCAGGCTTTTTATCCACCTGTCCTGTGAATACTATCCACTTTCTCCGAGGTTTCGATCTACATGTCCTCAGGTTGCTATCCACATGTCACATCATTTCTATCCACCTGTATCAGGATTGTTATCAACCTGCCACAGTTTCTCTCTACCTGTCCTAAGGCTTCAATCTACCTGTCCTGAGGTTTCTATTCGCCTGTCCCAAGGTTTCTGACCACTATCCTAAGGTTCCAGCGAACTGTACCAGGGTTTCTATCCACCTGTCCCGCAATTTCTATCCACCTGTCCTGCTGTTTCTATCCACTATCCCGAGGTTCCTAACCACCTACCCACGGATTTCTTTCCATCACTGCCCAGGTTTCTATCCATCTATCCCAGGGTTTCTATCCACCTGTCCTGTGGTTACTGGCCACCTCTCCTGAGGTTTCGATCTACCTGTCCTGAGGTTTCTATCCACATGTCACATGGTTTCTATCCACCTGTCCCACAGTTTCTCCCTACCTTTCCCGAGGTTTCCATCTACAGGTCCCAAGGTATCTACCCTCCTGTCCCAAGGTTTCTATACACTAACCCAAGGTTTCCGTCCACCTGTACCAGGTTTTTTATCTACCTGTCCCACTATTTCTATCCATCTTTCATGAGGTTTCGATCTACCTGTAATAAGTGTTTGATCCACCTGTCCCGAGGTCACTATCCAATTGTCCTGCTGTTGCTATCCACCTGTCCCAAGGTTTCTATCCACTATCCCAAGGATTCTATCCACCTGTACCAGGTTGTTATCCACCTGTCCAGCAGTTTCTCTCTACCTGTCCCAAGGTTTCGATCTACCTGTCCCGGTGTTTCTATCCACCTGTCCCAAGGTTGCTATGTACAATCCCAAGATTTCTACAAGCCTGTACCAAAGTTTTTATCCACCTGTGCTGCAATTTCTTTCCACCTGTCCTGCGGTTTTGATCTACCTGTTGCAAGATTTCTATCCACCTGTCCAGAGGTAAATAATCACCTGTCCTGCCGTTCCTATCCACCTGTCCAAGAGCTCCCTTCCATCACTTCCAGAGTTTCTATCCATCTCTCCCAGGGTTTTTATCCACCTGTCCTGTGGATACTAGCCACTTTTCCCGAGGTTTCGATCTACCTTTCCTGAGGTTTCTATCCACATGTCACATCATTTTAATCCACCTGTATCAGGATTGTTATCAACCTGCCACAGTTTCTCTCTACCTGTCCTATGGTTTCAATGTACCTGTCCTGAGGTTTCTATCCGCCTGTTCCAAGGTTTGTAACACTAACCCAAGGTTTCCATCCATCTGTCCCAAGGTTTCTATCCACTATCCTAAGGTTCTACCGAACTGTACCAGGGTTTCTATCCACCTGTCCCAAGGTTTCAATCCACCAGTCCTGCTGTTTCTATCCACTATCCCGAGGTTTCTAACCACCTGCACAAGGCTTTCCTTCCATCACTCCCCAGGTTTCTATCCACCAATCCCAGAGTTTTTATCCACCTGTCCTGTGGTTACTATCCACCTCTCCCGAGGTTTTCATCTACCTGTCCTGAAGTTTCTATCCACATGTCACAACTTTCCTCTCCACTTTCCCAAGGTTTCTATCCACCTGTACCAGGGTTATTATCCACCTGTCCTGCAGTTTCTCTCTACCTGTCCCAAGGTTTCGATCTACCTGTCCCAGTGTTTCTATCCACCTGTCCCAAGGTTACTATCTACTTCCCAAGATTTCTACAAGCCTGTACCAGAGTTTTTATCCACCTGTGCTGCAATTTCTTTCCACCTGTCCTGCGGTTTTGATCTACATGTTGCAAGATTTCTATCCACCTGACCAGAGGTTTATATTCACCTGTCCTACTGTTCCTATCCACCTGCCGAAGGCCTCCCTTCCATCACTTCCCAGGTTTCTATCCATCTCTCCCAGAGTTTTTATCCACCTGTCCTGTGGATACTATCCACTTTTTCCAAGGTTTCGATCTACATGTCCTGAGGTTCCTATCCACATGTCACATCATTTTTATCCACCTTTATCAGGATTGTTATCAACCTGCCACCGTTTCTCTCTACCTGTCCTAAGGCTTCAATCTACCTGTCCTGAGGTTTCTATCCGCCTGTCCCAAGGTTTCTATACACTAACCCAAGGTTTCCATCCATCTGTCCCAAGGTTTCTATCCACTATCCTAAGGTTCTACCGAACTGTACCAGGGTTTCTCTCCACCTGTCCCGCAATTTCTTTCCACCTGTTCTGCTGTTTCTATCCACTATCCCGAGGTTCCTAACCACCTACCCACGGCTTTCCTTCCATCACTGCCCAGGTTTCTATCCATCTATCCCAGGGTTTTTATCCACCTGTCCTGTGGTTACTGGCCACCTCTCCCGAGGTTTCGGTCTACCTGTCCTGAAATTTTTATCCACATGTCACAACTTTTCTCTCCACTTTCCCAAGGTTTCTATCCACCTGTACCAGGGTTATTATCCACCTGTCCGGCAGTTTCTCTCTACATGTCCCAAGGTTTCGATCTATCTCTCCCGGTGTTTCTATCTACCTGTCTCAAGGTTACTATCTACTATCCCAAGATTTCTATAAGCCTGTACCAGAGTTTTTATCCACCTGCGCCGCAATTTCTTTCCACCTGTCCTGTGGTTTTGAATTACATGTTGCAAGATTTCAATCCACCTGTCCAGAGGTTTATATTCACTTGTCCTACTGTTCCTATCCACCTGTCCAAGAGCTCCCTTCCATCACTTCCCAGGTTTCTATCCATCTCTCCCAGGGTTTTTATTCACCTGTCCTGTGGATACTTACCACTTTTCCCGAGGTTTCGATCTACCCTTCTTGAGGTTTCTATCCACATGTCACAAGGTTTCTATCCACCTGTATCAGGATTGTTATCAACCTGCCACACTTTCTCTCTACCTGTCCAAAGGTTTCAATCTACCTGTCCTGAGGTTTCTATCCGCCTGTCCCAAGGTTTCTATACACTAACCCAAGGTTTCCATCCATCTGTCCCAAGGTTTCTATCCACTATCCTAAGGTTCTACCGAACTGTACCAAGGTTTCTATCCACCTGTCCCGCAATTTCTATCCACCTGTCCTGCTGTTTCTATCCACTATCCCGAGGTTCCTAACCACCTACCCACGGCTTTCCTTCCATCACTCCCCAGAAATCTATCCATCTATCCCAGGGTTTTTATCCACCTGTCCTGTGGTTACTGGCCACCTCTCCCGAGGTTTCCATCTACCTGTCCTGAAGTTTCTATCCACATGTCACAAGTTTTCTATCCACTTTCCCAAGGTTTCTATCCACCTGTACCAGGGTTATTATCCACATGTCCCACAGTTTCTCTCTACCTGTCCCAAGGTTTCTATCAACCTGTCCCGATGATTCTAACCACCTGTCCCATGGTTTTCTTCCATTCCCCAGATTTCTATCCAACTATTCCAAGGTTTTTATCCATCTGTCCTGTGATTTCTATCCACCTCTCCCGAGGTTTCGATCTACCTGTCCCGGTGTTTCTATCCACCTGTCCCAAGGTTGCTATCTTCTATCCCAAGATTTCTACAAGCCTTTACCAGAGTTTTTATCCACCTGTGCTGCAATTTATTTCCACCTGTCCTGAGGTTTTGATCTACCTGTTGCAAGAATTCTATCCACCTGTCCAGAAGTAAATATTCACCTGTCCTGCTGTTTCTATCGAACTGTCCAAGAGCTCCCTTCCATCACTTCCCAGGTTTCTATCCATCTCTCCCAGGGTTTTTATCCACCTGTCCTGTGGATACTATCCACTTTTTCTGAGGTTTCGATCTACATGTCCTGAGTTTCCTATCCACATGTCACATCATTTCTATCCACCAGTATCAGGATTGTTATCAACCTGCCACATTTTCTCTCTACCTGTCCTAAGGCTTCAATCTACCTGTCCTGAGGTTTCTATTCACCTGTCCCAAGGTTTCTCTGTACCAGGGTTTCTATCCACCTGTCCTGCACTTTCTATCCAACTATCTCAAGGTGTCAATCCACCTGTCACAAGATTTCTATCCACCTGTCCCGAGATTTCAATCCACCAGACCTGCTGTTTCTATCCACTATCCTGAGGTTTCTAACCACCTGCCCAAGGCTCTCCTTCCATCACTCCCCAAGTTTCTAGCCACCTATCCCAGGGTTTTTATCCACCTGTCCTGTGGTTACTATCCACCTCTCCGGAGGTTTTGATCTACCTGCCCTGAAGTTTCTATCCACATGTCACAGGTTTTCTATCCACTTTCCCAAGGTTTCTATCCACCTGTACCAGGGTTATTATCCACCTGTCCCGCAGTTTCTCTCTACCTGTCCCAAGGTTTCAATTTACCTGTCCTGAGGTTTCTATCCACCTGTCCCATGGTTTCCTTCCATTTGCCAGGTCTCTATCCATCCATCCCAAGGTGTTTATCCACCTTTCCTGTGGATACTTTCCACTTTTCCCGAGGTTTCATTCTACCTTCCTTGAGGTTTTTATCCACATGTCACAAGGTTTCTATCCACCTGCATCAGGACTGTTATCAACCTGCCACAGTTTCTCTCAACCTGTCCCAAGGTTTCAATCTACCTGTCCTGAGGTTTCTATCCGCCTGTCCCAAGGTTTCTATACACTAACCCAAGGTTTCCATCCATCTGTCCCAAGGTTTCTATCCACTATCCTAAGGTTCTACCGAACTGTACCAGGGTTTCTATCCACCTGTCCCGCAATTTCTATTCGCCTGTCCTGCTGTTTCTATCCACTATCCCGAGGTTCCTAACCACCTACCCACGGCTTACCTTCCATCACTGACCAGGTTTCTATCCATCTATCCCAGGGTTTTTAATCCACCTGTCCTGTGGTTACTATCCACCTCTCCCGAGGTTTCCATCTACCTGTCCTGAAGTTTCTATCCACATGTCACAAGCTTTCTATCCACCTGTCCCACAGATTCTCTCTACCTGTCCTGAGGTTTCCATCTACAAGTCCCAAGGTATCTATCCACCTGTCCCAAGGGTTCTATGCACTAACCCAAGGTTTCCCTCCACCTGTACCTGGGTTTTTATCTACCTTTCCCACATTTTCTGTCCATCTGTCCTGAGGTTTCAATCTCCCTGACATGAGATTTCTATCCACCTGTCCTGAGGTCACTGTCCACTTGTCCTGCTGTTTCTATCCACCTGTCCCAAGGTTTCTATCCACCTGTCCAAAGGTTTCCTTCCATCAATCCCCAGGTTTCTATCCATCTATCTCAGGGTTTTTATGTACCTGTCCTTTGGTTTCGATCCACCTCTCCCGAGGATTCAATCAACCAACTGTCCCCAGGTTTCTATCCACCTGTCCCAAGGTTTCTATCCACCATCCGAAGGTTTCTATCCACCTGTACCAGGGCTGTGAACCACCTGTCCCAAATTTTCTGTCTACCTGTCCTTACGCTTCAATCTACCTGTCCCAGGGTTTAGATCCACTTGTCGCCAGGTTTATATAATCTTTCCCAAGTTTTCAATCCACCTATACTAGGATTTTTCTCCACCTGTCCCACAGTTTCTCTCTACCTGTCCCAAGGTTTCAATCTACTTGTCCTGAGGTTTCTATCCGCCTGTCCCAAGGTTTCTATCCACTATCCTAAGGTTCTACCGGACTATACCAGGGTTTCTATCCAACTGTCCCACAATTTCTAACCACCTGAACTGCTGTTTCTATTCAATATCCCGAGGTTCCTAACCACCTACCCACAGCATTCCTTCCATCACTCCCCAGGTTTCTATCCATCTATCCCAGGGTTTTTATCCACCTGCCCTGTGGTTAATAGTCACCTCTCCCAAGGTTTCGATCTACCTGTCCTGAACTTTCTATCCACATGTCACAAGCTTTCTATCCACTTTCCCAAGGATTCTATCCAACTCTCCCAGGGTTATTATCCACCTGTCGTGCAGTTTCTCTCTACCTGTCCCAAGGTTTCGATCTACCTGTCCCAAACGTTCTATCCACCTGTCCCAGGGTTTCCTTCCATTCCCTACGTTTCTATCCATCTATCCCAAGGTTTTTATCCATCTATCCTGTGGTTTCTATCCACCTCTCCAAAGTTTTCAATCTACCTGTCCCAGTGTTTCTATCCACCTGTCCCAAGGTTTCGATCTACCTGTCCCGGTGTTTCTATCCACCTGTCCCAAGGTTGCTATGTACTATCCCAAGATTTCTACAAGCCTGTACCAAAGTTTTTATCCACCTGTGCTGCAATTTCTTTCCACCTGTCCTGCGGTTTTGATCTACCTGTTGCAAGATTTCTATCCACCTGTCCAGAGGTAAATATTCACCTGTCCTACTGTTCCTATCCACCTGTCCAAGAGCTCCCTTCCATCACTTCCCGAGTTTCTATCCATCTCTCCCAGGGTTTTTATCCACCTGTCCTGTGGATACTAGCCACTTTTCCCGAGGTTTCGATCTACATTTCCTGAGGTTTCTATCCACATGTCTCATCATTTTAATCCACCTGTATCAGGATTGTTATCAACCTGCCACAGTTTCTCTCTACCTGTCCTATGGTTTCAATCTACCTGTCCTGAGGTTTCTATCCGCCTGTTCCAAGGTTTGTAACACTAACCCAAGGTTTCCATCCATCTGTACCAGGGTTTCTATCCACTATCCTAAGGTTCTACCGAACTGTACCAGGGTTTCTATCCACCTGTCCCGAGGTTTCAATCCACCAGTCCTGCTGTTTCTATCCACTATCCCGAGGTTTCTAACCACCTGCACAAGGCCTTCCTTCCATCACTCCCCAGGTTTCTATCCACCAATCCCAGAGTTTTTATCCACCTGTCCTGTGGTTACTATCCACCTCTCCCGAGGTTTTCATCTACCTGTCCTGAAGTTTCTATCCACATGTCACAACTTTTCTCTCCACTTTCCCAAGGTTTCTATCCACCTGTACCAGGATTATTATCCACCTGTCCTGCAGTTTCTCTCTACCTGTCCCAAGGTTTCGATCTACCTGTCCCAGTGTTTCTATCCACCTGTCCCAAGGTTACTATCTACTTCCCAAGATTTCTACAAGCCTGTACCAGAGTTTTTATCCACCTGTGCTGCAATTTCTTTCCACCTGTCCTGCGGTTTTGATCTACATGTTGCAAGATTTCTATCCACCTGACCAGAGGTTTATATTCACCTGTCCTACTGTTCCTATCCACCTGTCGAAGGCCTTCCTTCCATCACTTCCCAGGTTTCTATCCATCTCTCCCAGGGTTTTTATCCACCTGTCCTGTGGTTACTATCCACTTTTTCCAAGGTTTCGATCTACATGTCCTGAGGTTCCTATCCACATGTCACATCATTTTTATCCACCTTTATCAGGATTGTTATCAACCTGCCACCGTTTCTCTCTACCTGTCCTAAGGCTTCAATCTACCTGTCCTGAGGTTTCTATCCGCCTGTCCCAAGGTTTCTATACACTATCCTAAGGTTCTACCGAACTGTACCAGGGTTTCTCTCCACCTGTCCCACAATTTCTATCCACCTGTTCTGCTGTTTCTATCCACTATCCCGAGGTTCCTAACCACCTACCCACGGCTTTCCTTCCATCACTCCCCAGGTTTCTATCCATCTATCCCAGGGTTTTTATCCACCTGTCCTGTGTTTACTGGCCACCTCTCCCGAGGTTTCCATCTACCTGTCCTGAAGTTTCTATCCACATGTCACAAGATTTCTATCCACCTGTCCCTAGGTTTCGATCTACCTGTCCTGAAGTTTCTATCCACATGTCACAAGTTTTCTATCCACTTTCCCAAGGTTTCTATCCACCTGTACCAGGGTTATTATCCACATGTCCCACAGTTTCTCTCTACCTGTCCCAAGGTTTCAATCAACCTGTCCTGATGATTCTACCCACCTGTCCCATGGTTTTCTTCCATTCCCCAGGTTTCTATCCAACTATTCCAAGGTTTTTATCCATCTGTCCTGTGGTTTCTATCCACCTCTCCCGAGATTTCGATCTACCTGTCCCGGTGTTTCTATCCACCTGTCACAAGGTTGCTATCTTCTATCCCAAGATTTCTACAAGCCTTTACCAGAGTTTTTATCCACCTGTGCTGCAATTTATTTCCACCTGTCCTGCGGTTTTGATCTACCTGTTGCAAGAATTCTATCCACCTGTCCAGAAGTAAATATTCACCTGTCCTGCTGTTTCTATCGAACTGTCCAAGAGCTCCCTTCCATCACTTCCCAGGTTTCTATCCATCTCTCCCAGGGTTTTTATCCACCTGTCCTGTGGATACTATCCACTTTTTCTGAGGTTTCGATCTACATGTCCTGAGGTTCCTATCCACATGTCACATCATTTCTATCCACCTGTATCAGGATTGTTATCAACCTGCCACATTTTCTCTCTATCTGTCCTAAGGCTTCAATCTACCTGTCCTGAGGTTTCTATTCACCTGTCCCAAGGTTTCTGACCACTATCCTAAGGTTCTACCGAACTGTACCAGGGTTTCTCTCCACCTGTCCCACAATTTCTATCCACCTGTCCTGCTGTTTCTATCCACTGTCCCGAGGTTCCTAACCACCTACCCACGGCTTTCTTTCCATCACTCCCCAGGTTTCTATCCATCTATCCCAGGGTTCTTATCCACCTGTCCTGTGATTACTGGCCACCTCTCCTGAGGTTTCCATCTACCTGTCCTGAAATTTCTATCCACATGTCGCACGTTTTCTATCCACTTTCCCAAGGTTTCTATCCACCTGTACCAGGGTTATTATCCACATGTCCCGCAGTTTCTCTCTACCTGTCCCAAGGTTTTGATCTACCTGTTCTGAGGTTTCTATCCACCTGTCCCAGGGTTCCCTTCCATTCGCCAGGTTTCTATCCATCTATCCCAAGGTTTTTATCCATCTGTCCTGTGGTTTCTATCCTCCTCTCCCGAGGTTTCGACCTACCTGTCCTGGTGTTTCTATCCACCTGTCCCAAGGTTACTATCTACTATCCCAAGATTTCTACTAGCCTGTACCAGAGTTTTTATCCACCTGTGCTGCAATTTCTTTCCACCTGTCCTGCGGTTTTGATCTACCTGTTGCAAGATTTCTATCCACCTGTCCAGAGGTAAATATTCACCTGTCCTGCTGTTCCTATCCACCTGTCCAAGAGCTCCCTTCCATCACTTCCCAAGTTTCTATCCATCTCTCCTAGAGTTTTTATCCACCTGTCCTGTGGATACAATCCACTTTTCCTGAAGTTTCGATCTACCTGGCCTGAGGTTTCTATCCACATGTTACATCATTTTAATCCACCTATATCAGGATTGTTATCAACCTGCCACAGTTTCTCTCTACCTGTCCCAAGGTTTCAATCTACCTGTCATGAGATTCCTATCCACCTGTCCCGAGCTCATTGTCCACTTGTCCTGCTGTTTCTATCCACTATCCCAAGGTTTCTATCCACCTGTACCAGGGTTTCTATCCACTATCCCAATGTTTCTATCCACCTGTATCAGGGCTGTTATCCATCTGTCCCAAATTTTCTCTCTACCTGTCCTCTCGCTTCGATCTACCTGTCCCGGGGTTTCTATCCTCTTGTCCCCAGGTTTCTATGCACTTTCCCATGTTTTCTACCCACCTGTACCAGGGTTTTTATCCACCTGTCCCACAATTTCTATCCACCTGTCCCGAGGTTTTGATCTACCTGTCCCGAGGTTTCTAACCACATGTCACAAAGTTTTTATCCAGCTGTACCAGGATTGTTATCCACCTGTCCTACAGTTCCTCTCTTCCTGTCGCGAGGTTTCAATCTACCTGTCCTGAGGTTTCTATCCACCTGTCCCAAGGTTTCTATGCACTAACCCAAGGTTTCCATCCATCTGTCCCAAGGTTTCTATCCACTATCCTAAGGTTTCTAACGACCTGTACCAGGGTTTCTATCCACCTGTCCTGCAATTTCTATCCACCTATCTCAAGGTTTCAATCTACCTGTCGCAAGATTTCTATCCACCTGTCCTGAGATTTCAATCCACCAGTCCTGCTGTTTCTATCCACTATCCCGAGGTTTCTCACCACCTGCCCAAGGCTTTCCTTCCATCACTCCCCAGGTTTCTAGCCACCAATCCCAGAGTTTTTATCCACCTGTCCTGTGGTTACTATCCACCTCTCCCGAGCTTTTGATCTACTTGTCCTGAGGTTTCTATCCACATGTCACAAGTTTTCTCTCCACTTTCCCAAGGTTTCTATCCGCCTGTACCAGGGTTATTATCCACCTGTCCGGCAGTTTCTCTCTACCTGTCCCAAGGTTTCGATCTACCTGTCCCAAGGTTTCTATCCACATGTCCCATGGTTTCCTTCCATTCGCCAGGTCTCTATCCATCAATCACAAGGTGTTTATCCACCTGTCCTGTGGATACTATCCACTTTTCCCGAGGTTTCGATCTACCTTTCTTGAGGTTTTTATCCACATGTCACAAGGTTTCTATCCACCTGTACCAGGATTGTTATCAACCTGCCACAGTTTCTCTCAACCTGTCCCAAGGTTTCAATCTACCTGTCCCAAGGTTTCTATCCACTATCCTAAGGTTTCTAACGACCTGTACCAGGGTTTCTATCCACCTGTCCTGCAATTTCTATCCACCTATCTCAAGGTTTCAATCTACCTGTCGCAAGATTTCTATCCAACTGTCCCGCAATTTCTATCCACCTGTCTTGCTGTTTCTATCCACTATCCCGAGGTTCCTAACCATCTACCCACGGCTTTCCTTCCATCACTCCCCAGGTTTCTATCCATCTATCCCAGGGTTTTTATCCACCTGTCCTGTGGTTACTGGCCACCTCTCCCCAGGTTTTGATCTACCTGTCCTGAGGTTTCTATCCACATGTCACAACTTTTCTCTCCACTTTCCCAAGGTTTCTATCCACCTGTACCAGGGTTATTATCCACCTGTCCCGCAGTTTCTCTCTACCTGTCCCGAGGTTTCAATCTACCTGTCCTGAGGTTTCTATCCGCCTGTCCCAAGGTTTCTATCCACTATCCTAAGGTTCTACCGAACTATACCAGGGTTTCTATCCACCTGTCCCACAATTTCTATCCACCTGTCCTGCTGTTTCTATCCACTATCCCGAGGTTCCTAACCACCTACCCACGGCTTTCCTTCCATCACTCCCCAGGTTTCTATCCATCTATCCCAGGGTTTTTATCCACCTGTCCTGTGGTTACTATCCACCTCTCCCGAGGTTTCGATCTACCTGTCCTGAAGTTTCTATCCACATGTCACAAGCTTTCTATCCACTTTCCCAAGGTTTCTATCCAACTCTCCCAGGGTTATTATCCACCTGTCGTGCAGTTTCTCTCTACCTGTCCCAAGGTTTCGATCTACCTGTCCCAAAGTTTCTATCCACCTGTCCCAGGGTTTCCTTCCATTCTCCACGTTTCTATCCATCTATCCCAAGGATTTTATCCATCTATCCTGTGGTTTCTATCCTCCTCTCCCGAGTTTTTGATCTACCTGTCCCGGTGTTTCTATCCACCTGTCCCAAGGTTGCTGTCTACTATCCCAAGATTTCTACAAGCCTGTACCAGAGTTTTTATCCACTTGTGCTGCAATTTCTTTCCACCTGTCCTGCGGTTTTGATCTACCTGTTGCAAGATTTCTATCCACCTGTCCAGAGGTTAATATTCACCTGTCCTGCTGTTCCTATCCACCTGTCCAAGAGCTCCCTTCCATCACTTCCCAGGTTTCTATCCATCTATCCCAGGGTTTTTATCCATCTGTCCTGTGGATACTATCCATTTTTCCCGAGGTTTCGATCTACCTGTCCTGAGGTTTCTATCCACATGTCACATGATTTCTATCCACCTTTATCAGGACTGTTATCTACCTGCCACAGTTTCTCTCTACCTGTCCCAAGGTTTCAATCTACCTGCCCTGAGGTTTCTATCCCCCTGTCCCAAGGTTTCTGTACACTAACCCAAGGTTTCCATCCATCTGTCTGAAGGTTTCTATCCACTATCCTAAGGTTCTACCGAACCAGGGTTTCTATCCACCTGTCCTGCTGTTTCTATCCACTATCCCGAGGTTCCTAACCACCTACCCACGGCTTTCCTTCCATCACTCCCCAGGTTTCTATCCATCTATCCCAGGGTTTTTATCCACCTGTCCTGTGGTTACTATCCACCTCTCCCGAGGTTTCCATCTACCTGTCCTGAAGTTTCTATCCACATGTCACAAGCTTTCTATCCACCTGTCCCACAGATTCTCTCTACCTGTCCTGAGGTTTCCATCTACAAGTCCCAAGGTTTCTATCCACCTGTCCCAAGGTTTCTATACACTAACCCAAGGTTTCCGTCCACTTGTACCAGGGTTTTTATCTACCTTTCCCACATTTTCTGTCCATCTGTCCTGAGGTTTCAATCTCCCTGTCATGAGATTTCTATCCACCTGTCCCGAGGTCACTGTCCACTTGTCCTGCTGTTTCTATCCACCTGTCCCAAGGTTTCTATCTACCTGTCCAAAGGTTTCCTTCCATCAATCCCCAGATTTCTATCCATCTATCTCAGGGGTTTTATCTACCTGTGGTTTCTTTCCACCTCTCCCAAGGTTACAATCAACCAACTGTCCCCAGGTTTCTATCCACCTGTCCCAAGGTTTCTGTCCACTATCCCAAGGTTTCTATCCACCTGTACCAGGGCTGTTATCCAACTGTCCCAAATTTTCAATCTCCTGTCCTTACGCTTCGATCTATCTGTCACGGGGTTTCTATCGACTTGTCCCCAGGTTTCTATACAGTTTCCCAACTTTTCTATCCACCTGTACTAGGGTTTTTATCCACCTGTTCGACTATTTCTATCCATCTGTCCCAAGTTTTCGATCTACCTGTCCTGAGGTTTCTATCCACTTTTCACAAGGTTTCTATTCACCTGTACCAGGATTGTTATCCCCCTGCCCTACAGTTCCTCTCTACCTGTCACAAGGTTTCAATCTACCTGTCCTGTGGTTCCTATCCACCTGTCCAAGGCCTCCCTTCCATCACTTCCCAGGTTTCTATCCATCTCTCCCAGTGTTTTTATCCACCTGTCCTGTGGATACTATCCACTTTTCCCGAGGTTTCGATCTACTTTTCCTGAGGTTTCTATCCATATGTCACAAGGTTTCTATCCACCTGCATGAGGATTGTTATCAACCTGCCACAGTTTCTCTCTACCTGTCCCAAGGTTTCAATCTACCTGTCCTGAGGTTTCTAACCACCTGTCCCAAGGTTTCTGACCACTATCCTAAGGTTCTAACGAACTGTACCAGGGTTTCTCTCCACCTGTCCCGCAATTTCTATCCACCTGTCCTGCTGTTCTATCCACTATCCCGAGGTTCCTAACCACCTACCCACGGCTTTCTTTCCATCACTGCCCAGGTTTCTATCCATCTATCCCAGGGTTTTTATCCACCTGTCCTGTGGTTACTATCGACCTCTCCCGAGGTTTTGATCTACCTGTCCTGAAGTTTCTATCCACATGTCACAAGTTTTCTATCCATTTTCCCAAGGGTTCTATCCACCTGTACCAGTGTTATTAACCACCTGTCCCGCAGTTTCTCTCTACTTGTCCCAAGGTTTCGATCTACCTGTCCCGAGGTTTCTATCCACCTGTCCCAGGGTTTCCTTCCATTCCCCAGGATTCTATCCAACTATCCCAAGGTTTTTATCCATCTGTCCTGTGGTTTCTATCCACCTCTCCCGAGCTTTCGATCTACCTGTCCCGGTGTTTCTATCCACCTGTCCCAAGGTTGCTATCTACTATCCCAAGATTGCTACAAACCTGTACCAGAGTTTTTATCCACTTGTGCTGCAATTTCTTTCCACCTGTCCTGTGGTTTTGATCTACCTGTTGCAAGATTTCTATCCACCTGTCCCACAATTTCTATCCACCTGTCCTGCTGTTTCTATCCACTATCCCGAGGTTCCTAACCACCTACCCACGCTTTCCTTCCATCACACCCCAGGTTTCTATCCATCTATCCCAGGGTTTTTATCCACCTGTCCTGTGGTTACTGGCCACCTCTCCCGAGGTTTCCATCTACCTGTCCTGAAGTTTCTATCCACATGTCACAAGGTTTCTATCCACCTGTCCCAAGGTTTCTATCCACCTGTACCAGGATTGTTATCCACCTGTCCCACAGATTCTCTCTACCTGTCCCGAGGTTTCGATCTACAAGTCCCAAGGTATCTATCCACCTGTCCCAAGGTTTCTATACACTAACCCAATGTTTCCATCCACCTGTACCAGGGTTTTTATCTACCTGTCCCACAATTTCTCTCCATCTGTCCTGAGGTTTCGATCTACCTGTCATGAGATTTCTATACACCTGTCCCGAGGTCACTGTCCACTTGTCCTGCTGTTTCTATCCACCTGTCCCAAGGTTTCTATCCACCTGTCCAAAGGTTTCCTTCCATCAATCCCCAGGTTTCTATCCTTCTATCTCAGGGCTTTTATCTACCTGTCCTGCAGTTTCTATCCAAAGGTCACAAGGTTTCTATCCACCTGTACCAGGATTGTTATCCACCTGCCCTACAGTTCCTCTCTACCTGTCCCAAGGTTTCAATCTACCTGTCCTGAGGTTTCTATCCACCTGTCCCAAGGTTTCTATACACTAACCCAAGGTTTCCATCCATCTGTCCCTAGGTTTCTATCCACTATCCTAAGGTTTCTACCGACCTGTACCAGGGTTTCTATCCACCTGTTCTGCAATTTCTATCCACCTGTCCCAAGATGTCAATCCACCAGTCCTGCTGTTTCTATCCACTATCCCGAGGTTTCTCACCACCTGCCCAAGGCTTTCCTTCCATCACTTCCCAGGTTTCTATCCACTTATCCCAGGGTTTTTATCCACCTGTCCTGTGGTTACTATCCACCTCTCCTGAGGTTTTGATCTACCTGTCCTGAAGTTTCTATCCACATGTCACAAGTTTTCTATCCACTATCCCAAGGTTTCTATCCACCTGTACCAGGGTTATTATCCACCTGTCCTGCAGTTTCTCTCTACCTGTCCCAAGGTTTTGATCTACCTGTGCCGAGGTTTCTATCCACCTGTCCCAGGGTTTCCATCCATTCCTCAGGTTTCTATCCATCTATCCCAAGGTTTTTATCCATCTGTCCTGTTTTTTCTACCCACCTCTCCCGAGGTTTCGATCTACCTGTCCTGGTGTTTCTATCCACCTGTCCTAAGGTTACTATCTACTATCCCAAGATTTCTACAAAATGTACCAGAGTTTTTATCCACCTGTGCTGCAATTTCTTTCCACCTGTCCTGCGGTTTTGATCTACCTGTTGCAAGATTTCTATCCACCTGTCCAGAGGTTTATATTCACCTGTCCTGCTGTTCCTATCCACCTGTCCAAGAGCTCCCTTCCATCACTTCCCAGGTTTCTATCCATCTCTCCCAGAGTTTTTATCCACCTGTCCTGTTGATACTATCCACTTTTCCCGAGGTTTCGATCTACCTGTCCTGAGGTTTCTATCCACATGTCACAAGATTTCTATCCACCTGTATCACGATTGTTATCAACCTGCCACAGTTTCTCTCTACCTGTCCCAAGGTTTCAATCTACCTGTCCTGAGGTTTCTATCGCCTGTCCCAAGGTTTCTATACACTAACCCAAGGTTTCCATCCATCTGTCCCAAGGTTTCTATCCACTATCCTAAAGTTCTACCGAACTGTACCAGGGTTTCTATCCACCTGTCCTGCAATTTCTATCCACCTGTCCTTCTGTTTCTATCCACTATCCCGAGGTTCCTAACCACGTACCCACAGCTTTCCTTCCATCACTCCCCAGGTTTCTATCCATCTATCCCAGGGTTTTTATCCACCTGTCCTGTGGTTACTGGCCACCTCTCCCGAGGTTTCAATCTACCTGTCCTGAAGTTTCTATCCACATGTCACAAGTTTTCTATCCACTTTCCCAAGGTTTCTATCCACCAGTACCAGGGTTGTTATCTACCTGTCCCACAGTTTCTCTCTACCTGTCTCGAGGTTTCGATCTACAAGTCCCGAGGTTTCTATCCTCCTGTCCCAACGTTTCTATACACTAACTCAAGGTTTCCGTCCACTGTACCAGGGTTTTTATCTACCTGTCCCACGATTTCTATCCATCTGTCCTACTGTTTCTATCCACCTGTCCCGAGGTTTCTATCCACCTGTCCAATGGTTTCCTTCCATCAATCCCCAGGTTTCTATCCATCTATCTCAGGGTTTTTATCTACCTGTCCTGTTGTTTCTTTCCACCTCTCCCGAGGTTTCAATCAACCAACTGTCTCCAGGTTTCTATCTACCTGTCCCAAGGTTTCTATCCACCTGTCCCAAGGTTTCTATACACTAATCCAAGGTTTCCATCCACCTGTACCAGGGTTTTTATCCACCTGTCCCACAATTTCTATCCATCTGTCCTGAGGTTTCGATCTACATGTCACGAGATTTCTATCCCCCTCTCCTGCTGTTTCTATCCACCTGTCCCAAGGTTTCTAACCACCCACCCAAGGCTTTCCTTCCATCACTCCCCAGGTTTCTATCCATCTATCCCAGGGTTTTTATCCACCTGTCCTGTGGATTATATCCTCCTCTCCCGAGGTTTTGATCTACCTGTCCTGATGTTTCTATCCACATGTCACACGCTTTCTATTCACTTTCCCAAGGTTTCTATCCACCTGTACCAGGGTTGTTATCCACATGTCCCACAGTTTCTATCTACCTGTCCTGATGTTTCGATCTACATGTCCCGAGGCTTCTATCCACCTGTCCCAAGGTTTCTGCCCACCCGTACCAGGGTTTTTATCCACCTGTCCCACAATTTCTATCCACCTGTACCGAGGTTTCTTGCCACCTCTCCTGCTGTTTCTATACACCTGTCCTGCTGTTTCTATACACCTGTCCCTGGGTTCCTATCCACCTGTCCCAGAATTTCTATCCAACTGTACCAGGTTATCTATCCTCCTGTCTCAACTTTTCTATCCACTTGTCCCGTGGTTATATCCACTTGTCCCAAGTTTTCTATCCAATTGTCCCAGGGTTTCTATCCACATGCTCCAAGTTTACTATCCACCTGTCACGTTTTCTCTCCACTATCCCATGGTTTCTATCCATCTGTCCCTCGGTTTCTATCCACCTCTCTCAAGGTTTCTATCCATCTCTCCCGAGCTTTCTATCCACTTATCCCAAGGTTACTATCCACTATCCTGAGGTTTCTTTAGACCTGTCCCAGTGTTTCCTTCCATCTCTTCCAAGGTTTCCACCTATCCCAAGTTTTCTCTCCACTATCCCAAGGTTTCTATCCATCTGACACTGGGTTTCTATTCACCTCTCCTGAGGTTTCTATCCATCTCTCCGAAACTTTCTATTCGCTTATCCCAAGGTAACTATCCACTATCCCGATGTTTCTATCAACCCGCCCCAGTGTTTCCTTCCATCACTCCCCAGGTTTCTATCCACCTGTACCAGGGTTTTTATCCAACTCTCCCGCAGTTTCTATCCACCTGTCCCGAGGTTTCTATCCACCTGTCCTGCTGTTTCTGTCCACCTGTAACCAGGTTTCTATTCACAATCCTACGGTTTCTATCCACCTGTCTCAATTTTTCTTTCCACCTGTCCCTTGGTTTCTATCCACCTGTCCCAAGTTTTCCATCCAATTGTCCCAGGGTTTCTATCCACCTGTCCCAGTGTTTCTATCCACATGTCCCATCATTACTATCCAATATTTCAAGGTTCCTATCCGTTTGTCCCAAGGCTTTTATCCCACTGTCCCGAGGTTTCTATCCACTTGTCCCAGGGTTTTTATGCAGATGTCCCAAGGTTACTCTCAACTATCTCAAGGTTTCTATCCACTTGCCCCAGGGCTTTTTTCCCCCTGTTCCGAGGTTTCTATCCACTTGTCCCAGGGTTTTCATCCACATGTCCCGAGGTTACTCTCAATTATCCCAAAGTTTTGTTCCGCTTGTCCAGGATTTTTATCCACCTGTCCCGAGGTTTTGACCCACCTGTCCCTGGTATTCCATCCACCTATCCCGAGGTTTCTATCCACCTCTCAACTGTCCCTGGATTTCTATCCACCTCTCCCTGGTTTTCTATACACCTGTCCCAAAATTTCTATCCAACCGTCACTTGTCCCTGGTTATCTACCCGCCTGTCCCAGAGTTTCTATCTGCCTGTCCCAGAGTTTCTATCTGCCTGTCCCAGAGTTTCTATCTGCCTGTCCCAGAGTTTCTATCTGCCTGTCCCAGAGTTTCTATCCACCTGTCCCAGAGTTTCTATCTGCCTGTCCTGAGGTTTCTATCCACCTGTCCCTGGGTTTCTATCTGCCTGTCCTAGGGTTTCTTTCCACCTGTCCCAAGTTTACTATCCACCTTTCCCAAGGTTTCTATCCACTTGTCCCAAGGTTTCTATCCACTTGTCCCAAGGTTTCTATCCACTTGTCCCAAGGTTTCTATCCACTTGTCCCAAGGTTTCTATCCACTTGTCCCAAGGTTTCTATCCACCTGTCCCAAGGTTTCTATCCACCTGTCCCTGGGTTTCTGTCCACCTGTCCTATGTTTTCTATTCTCCTGTCCCTGGTTTTCTATCCACCTGTCCCAAGGTTTCAATCCACCTGTCCCTGATTTTTTATCCACCTCTCCCAAATTTTCTGCCTACCTGTCTAGAGGTTTCTATCCACCTGTCCCAAATTTACGATCCACCTGTCCTAAGGTTTCTATCCACCTGTCCTTGGTTTTCTCTCCACCTGTCTCGAGGTTTCTATTCACCTGTCCCTGGGCTTCTATCCACCTGTCCCAAGTTTTCTATCCACCTGTCCCTGTGTTTCTATCCACCTATCCAAAGCTTTCTACCCACTGGTCCCTGGGTTTCTATCCACCTCTCCCAAGGTTTCTATCGACCTGTCTAAAGGTTTCTATCCACCTGTCCCGAGGCTTCTATCCACCTGTCCAGAGGTTTCTATCCACCTGTCCCGAGGTTTCTATCCACCTGTCCCGAGGTTTCTATCCACCTGTTCCAAGTTTTCGATCTACCTGTTCCGAGGTTTCTATCCACCTGTCCAGAGGTTTCCTTCCACCTGTCCCATGCTTTCTATCCACCTGTCCCGAGGTTTCTATCGACTTGTCCCTGGGTTTCTATCCACCTGTCCTGAGGTTTCTATCCACCTGTCCTGAGGTTTCTATCCACCTGTCCCAAGTTCTCTGCCCACCTATCCCACACTTTCTTTTCATCTTTCCGAAGAATTTCCACCCACATGTTTCATAGTTTCTCCCCATACCAGGGAAGCCTTTTCTGTTGTCCACCCCCACGATAACAGTTGGATAAATATGGGATTGTACCTGCACCCTACGATGGCACAAAGCCAGTATATTAGGCCAAAAGAACATTCAATTTAATTAACAAGAAGATCTATTTTGGAAGCATTCTACAGTGTCTGACCATAGGATACTCGAATGAGATATTGACTATATATCTGGGTGTAGTCATATAAGGATGTAAAGGTGTGAAGTAGCTAGTGTTCTTGTACATGGACTCTGGATATTGGCTTGTCTCATGCCCAAAAATAGTTCTGGCTTCCTATTCTCTTCTCTTTCATATCTGAGTGCATGTTGTTGAATGCTTAGGAAAACCTCGCACCCTGTTATGATGAATGTGTATGTCTGTAATCCACACATACTCTTCGTATTGTACTGGCTTCAATTTAGATAGCTTCTTCCATTGCCTCTTCTGCCTACACTTGGGGATATTTCAGATGAATTGGGGATTAGATTCCAGCCAACAGGTAGCTTTTTCCTGGCTGGATCCTCATTTCAGAGCAACTTCGCACTTCTCCTCAGTGCATCTTGATTGGCGTGAAGGGAATCCATGTCAACCAAATCCATTATTTCCATCTCTTCTCCCCCTGTCCATACCTGTTGTGCATGCAAACCCTTGCCCACCCACAGGTACTTTGCTTTCTTTTGCTTCTTTTTCATGGCGTCCTGTGTGTGTGGGTCATAGACCATTTGCCAGTTTTGTTGGTGTCCGGTCTGCAGCTGTTTCTGTCTTTGAAATAATGGGCCAGCGCTGGGGTAGAGAGCTTTGTGAACACCCTCGGTTAGCCGGCAGAATTGTGGTGGGCCATTTTGATGTATTTGCCGTGGTGGTGGAGGTGGGGCGCGGTGCGGGGTTGGTGGAGGGGTGGTTCAATTTTAACCTAAACTACCCGTTGGGAAACTGATGGGGATCAGGGCTAGGACACTAGCCAATATCGGTCAAGGTGTAAAACTGATGATCCACCCGATCCTGTGAGATTCCCGCCTGGTCAGCTTGGTTCAAATTGATCACCCCCCAGTATTGTGTGTATGTATTTTCTGGCAGCGGCAGCGCACGGGTTAATTGTATTTATACTCTCTGTAGTCCGTTGTGGGCGTTTGATGTCAATGACTTTTCTGAATTATACAGGACTGTATACAACACAGGGGAATGTTCCAGAACAACAGAAATCAATACGGCAACATTAGGAAAAAATATTGAGAGTGCTACCGCAACAAAAAAAGCAAGAAACAAAACAAAATCAAAAAGCAAATGAAAACAAAATCCCTCCAGCTGCTTATTACAAACTGCAAATCAAAGCAACTGTGTGAAAATGACCAAGAGAGACACCGACTGAAGACACCACAACCGAGGATCTTCAGCACAATCCGGAATCCCCTCACGTTGAGTGGGAACAGCACAATGTTAAGGACACGGCAAACGCCTCCTTGGCCAGGAAGAGCTGGAAATTGTGAGAGAGGAAAAGAGAGAGAGACGGAGTGAGGGTGGGTGGAGAGATCAAGATTAAAGCTCCGCCGTCTTTCCAGGCAAGAGAGTGGGAGGGGGGGGGTGGGGGGGGGAGGTGGGGGCGGGTGCTGGGGAATGAAGGATTTCTTCCAAGCTTTGCAGAAAGAGTGGCAAGGGCAGGACGGATGGGAGAAGAGTAAGAAGGGAGGAGAGAGTTCTTCCACCCAAAAACTTTCCTGTTACACTAACTAAAGGTTCAAGGATATAGCCACCAGAAACACGCTGAGCCGGTTAGTCTTCATCAATGCACTGAAGACAAGAATGAATGTGAAAATCAGAATGCAAAGACGCCCTTATCCCACACAAACAGGCGCACACACCCACACACACACACATATATATGGATGTATGTATATATGGTCTATCTATCTAAATATTTATAAATATAGATACCTCTTTATCTATCTAAATATATAGATAGATAAAGAGGTATGGATATATACATAATGCATAAGTACCTGCGGTCTGGGGTATCAAACAGAAAGTGCACCTGGTAACTCCTACATGTATGGTTGATACTGTGAATCACCAAGTGCACTGGCAATGGTCAGTAGTGGAAGGACATGTCCAGGAATGGAAAATAAAAGAACTCCTGCCTCCTTCGTGCCCCTACCTCACTCTTCATTCGTGCCAATCTCCTGAATGCAGGCAGTGACGTTAACCGATTCATGCAGTGAATACAACTCTTTTGAAAAGAAATCAAAGCATTTATGGCGGGAGGCTATATATATATATATATATAAATGAAGATTAAAGATAGTTTGTTTGCTGTTGAGATATAAAAGCCCTTTGTTCAAGATTAAAAGTTTATTCTAAAGTTTCAAACCAATGCTGTCTAATTAACTCTTTTACAACTTTCAGCTGCCTCGTGTGATGTGGAATGGTTTGGTTCAATGATAGGCAGTATTCTGTGTTTTCTTTTCTGGGGAGATGCTTGATCTTCCTATACATTCTCATTGCTAAGTTGTCTATTTTATTCTGAGCTTCTGTACAATTCTAGCTCCATCGCTTTGCTTCCAAATATCAGCTAGTCCCATTCTCTCCACTGCTAACTGTCGTTTGGTAATGGTACTAAGGGTATGGAAGCAAAGATGGTTCAATGGTTACAGTTCAGCTGTGATCTATCTTTAAAAATTATTTTACGGGATGTGGGCATTGCTGCTAAAGCCTGAATTATCCTTGAGCTGAGCGGCTTGCTAGGCTATTTCAGAGGGCAGTTAAGAGTCTGGAGTCACATGTAGGCCAGGCTGCGTAAGGATGGCAGATTTCCTTCCCTAAAGGATGTTAGTGAACTAGATGGGTTTTTATTGCAATCATTGATGGTTCACTGTTACTGAGGTTAGCTTTTAATCCCAGATTTTATTATTTGAAGTTAAATTCTACCAGCTGCAGTGCTGGGATTTGCACATGAGTTCCCAGAGCAATAGGCTGAGCCTCTGGATTACTAGTTCAGTGTCAATACCAGTACACCACCCTGCCCCCCCCCCCCCCCCTAAATTGAATTGTGGAACAGGCTGGAGGGGATGAATAAGGTGAATTCCCTTTGGAATTGACTCTTCACTGGTACTACTCGCCTGTAAGGCTTCTCACGTCCAAGAATGACCATTGGTTCATCACAGCCGAGTCCAATCTCAAATCACCCAATGTTCACATCCAAGCCAGAGTCTCTGGATAACGACAAGGCTCAGTATCCCCTCCCAGATGGAGACTTAATTACAGTGGCCCTCTACTCCCCTACCAGTTCCCACCCTGGATACGCAAAAACCACCAGGAATTTGATTTCAGGGCCTTTCTGCTCTGAATGCCATATTGAAAGGGCTCTTCGTCGTCAAGATGGGACATTCATCCATTTAATTTTTCTTCACATTTCTTTCCTTTAGGTGAAATCTCCCTTTGTCAGAACTGTGCACAAAGAAGGCTTCACACATTCCCACACTCTAGTTGCAACCATTTCAATTCATTGGACACTCCCGAAAGCAGAATCATTAAATGATGTCTTCCACTCCTGCTCCTTGATGTTCCAAATTAGATTTCACACGGTTACAACACACATGGTAGCTTCAAAAGCCGTCACTGTGAAAGCTGTGCACAAATCGAAAAGGCACTGGGACTGAATCAACCGTTTTCTTCTGAGGCCTGAGTTGAACTCCAGACCATGCATTGGGAAGGTCCCTTCGCATGATTGGGGGGAATTGGCTAGCGTAATGCTTTAGAACGATGCTCTTTCAAACTCTGAAGTTTTCATTCAAAGCTGGGTCTGACCAGGGGTTTCCTCTCTCCGATGGTTAGAGGGGATTTTGGCAACTCTGTGCTGTAACCAGTTATGCATTTCTGGAATTTGGGTGTCTGGGGTGAAATAGACTGGCAAAGTTTACTCCTGAATGCGTGACGCCGTCTTATTACACTGCTCAGAGCATTGTTTTCAAGGCATTGGCCATATTGTAAGTGGGCCGATGTCAATTTAAAGCTCGTGTGGATAGATCAAATGCTCCTGTGTGGCCTTCTTTAGTTGAGTTATTCTACTTGTCTTTCTGGTCTGGGTTCTTAACAGAGGCTAAACAGAGAAAAGGTGGAAGAGTTTCTTCATCTTATTGAAACACTTAAGATTCTGAGGGAACTTAACAGGATCGATGCCGAGAGGATGTTTCCCCTCGTGGGGATATCTAGAACTAGCAGAGAGCGGGCTGGACAGTTTAAAAATATGGGGTTTGCCATTTAGGACGGAGATGAGGCAGAATTTCCCAGCCGGTTGTTAATCTCTGGAAATTCTCTTCCCCAGGGAGCAATGGGGGCTGGATCATTGAATATATTCAAGGCAGAATTTTGATCTACAAAGGTTGTGTGTGGGGGACAGGTAGGAAAGTGGAGGTGAGGCCACAATCAGATCAGCCGTCATCTTATGGAATGGCAGAGCACGCACAGCGGGCTGAACGGCCTACTCCTGTCCCTATTTCTTATGTTAGGCAGCCGAGGTGAAAATGAGTCAGGGTGGTCTCCATCTGCTTCCTAAGCAGGGGAGAACGTGAGTTCACAGCTTAAGAACTATCCTGAACGGAGAGCCCTCCATGCATGCTGTTCACTCTGATCATAATGAAAGAGGGCACTTCTGTGCTTCTTGGTGTTAAGGTGCACCAGAACTACATTCACAATCAAGTCCAGGTTGAATGTGATGCTGTCCGTGGGGTTTTTTTTTTGTGCTGCCGCTCAGCCTCTTTACCGGAACCTATTGTTGTTAGCACCTTTTAATAGCCCAGTTTGTTAGGGAAGCAGCTTGACAATCAAATGGCAAACAAGTCACCCTCTCCCTCCCCCAGTGGATTATGTCAATCATTGTAACATATGGAGGAGAAGGGGGTGGGGAGGCGGTGTTCCCACTTTTTCACCCTCCAACAACAACTTGCATTTATATAGTGCCTTTAAAGTAGTAAAAACTCCCAAGGTGCTTCACAGGCCTGCAGGCAGCAAAATAGCACCAAACCACTTAAGGAGATACCAAGACAAGTGACCAAAAGCTTGGAGTTTTAAAGGAGTGTCTTAAAGGAGGAGGGAAGGGAGGGTGAGAACAGAGAGGAGGTGGGGGTAGGAGCAGGAGGAGGGGAGGTGGAGAAGAGAAGGGAAGGGAGGAGAGGGGGTGTCAATGGGAGGAGAGGTGAGGAGGGGGGAAGGGGAGGGGGAGAAGAGAGGGGAAGGGAGAGTGAGAAGAGAGGAGAGGGGAGGGAAGTTAGGGAGGGAATTCCAGAGCTCTGATTCACACTGAGGTACCGTCCTATCCCCATCTCTAGGGCGGGAATGTCTGTCCTTCATAGCTGTGCCTGAGGCCAGTCCTGTTCAAGTTGTCGACCTTTCTTTGCAGAAGGGGCCATTGGCATATATCTCTAGCAAGAACTTTGCTAGAGATGATTCTAGCATCCCAGGGTCCCTTGTGGTTCAAACCAGCTCTAATTGCACAGATGAGAGATCAAGCTCAGGGATCTTCTATTGCCTGTGACCTTAAGGACCACATCATGTTGTGTATTTGCTCTCTTAAGGCATTGAGGAGAAGCTTCATTCCACAGCAATCCACTGAAGGCTCAATTCAGCAAATTTCAGGCAGGAATCCCATGGGATCAGGTGGAATACCAGTTCTACACCCCTCCCTCTGCATTTCATCAGATCTGGTCAGATAGGCGGGTTAGGTTAAAATTGTCCCCATTGTCTTTGGGTAAGTGGATAGGATTGTTCTAAAGTGCATAAGGTGCCTTTGATCTGACCGTGTTGAGTGGGGGGTTGGGACAGGGAGGGCAGTGGCCACAGTGATGGTCATCTTGGTCTAAGGTTCAGATCGGGGATGGTCCAGGTCTTTCGGCTGCTGGGTAGTTCAGATGTACCAGCCAGACTGTTACAGATGGACTGTGAGCATAGGACTAATGGTGCAAGTTTAAGATTGGCAAACTCCAACTGGAGCAGGGATTGCTACCTCAGGAGGATAAAACATTCTGAGCAGAGCCCATGAACAGGTAAACTGTGGAAGAAATGACCTTGAGGAGAATCTGTGAGAGGATAGATTGTAGAAAGGATGATCTTAGGGGCTTGAATGGGCGAGAGGAGTGCAGGGGTGACAATTTGCATATCTTAAACCCTGGACTCAACGTTTATTCCTGAAAAGCCACAACAATCATTGAGTGGAAGACATCATTACAGGTGTCTGCCCCAAGCATGTGCTTTGTATCCTCTCAACCTGTCATCCTGGGATACCTGTGAGTTGTCAGCAATTGCATATTTCTGTTCTGCTATGCCTGGACCCTTACAATTGGGGAGAGGGCACTGGATTGAAGGGTGTGATGGAGGGGAAAGGTGTTACCTGAGATTCAGAGAATCAATTGTGTGTCAGAAAGAGGGTAAGGATGGCAGGCGTGATTAGACTCTGGGTGTTTAGTGATTCTTTTTTTGTGAACTACTTAATGTGCTCATTTTGTTCAACGTATTTTAGTGGTGGATTGGGAAAAGCAACTGTCATCTCTCCAATGTTTTTTGTTTGATAGAAACGCGATTGATTGAAATACAAAAGGAACTTTCTGAAATGATACTGTTCAAAAGATTCAGAGATCTTTTTGGGTGTGCCATCCCCTGGATGTGAATGTTTGACAGTTCTGGGATCTGGGTGAACGGTCCTGGGGTTTGATTGAAATTGTGGGATATGATTGATTAATCTCTGCTTCTGAAACATGATTGGCTAAAGGGACTGGATGCCATTCAACATTATGTTCACCTAGGCACAAATTACTGATCTATTAAATATACAGGTACATTGTAGCACCGACACAATAACCAGCTAGACACAATGTAGAGAAGAGTATTATAACTGTACAACCGGGTAATACTGACTCAGCAGTCTGTTTAACATCTCACCCAGCAATTTTTTCTACTGATTTTAAACTGAAGGAAAATAGAGTATCATGTAAAACTGTCAGAGTAATTTGATATCGTCTATTATTCACCCAGCTGATAGAAGTTACAACCACAGCCACAGGGCAGTAAACAAAATATATGGGAATGTTATGAATACCTCTATCAAAACATCTGGCAGAAGAGTGTTATATCTGTCCGCTAATTTAATCAAAGTAATTTGGAGGCTACTCTGTTATATAATATATACCGGACTGTTACAGCCATGTAACACACAGTGTGCTATATAAAACATACAGGAATGTTATACCCCTGTAACACACACCGTTATATAAACACACACTCGTAATTCATCTGTGTAGGAGCAATTTTAACTCAGGCATAAATCAATTGCAAAATTAGCAGGGTTGGATAGCATAAAAAACAGTGCAGCAGAACACACTACAGTTGAGTTAAGCATTCACCCACTTAAGATACTATCTGGCAGTGAATCATGTAACATACACAGGATCATTGTAGCCATGTGGCACACAGATTATGGAAGTATTAACTTTGAGTGATAATGTAAAATGGGCAATGTTGATTCAGCGGCTCATTGCACACCTCAGCCAATTTTAATTTCTACTGCCTTCCATAAAAAGGGGAATCAGGAGGAATGTCTAACGGGAGACCAATCCAATATCATTTATACTTTCACCTATAGTTAAAGTGATGCCCAACATATATTATATAACATATATACATATATGAAGATGATGCACATAGAATCATAGAACCCTACAGCAAGAAGGAGAGGCCATTCAACCCATCGTACCCATGTCAGTTCTTTGAAAGAACCATCCAATTATTCCCAACTCCCTGCTCTTTTCCCTCAGCCTTGCTAACTTTTCCTTTTCAAACACGTATTGGTGTTAAGAAACAGATCAGTCATAATTTATTAAATTATGGAACAGGTTCTAGATGGCTTATTCCTCTTTCTATGTTCCTATATCCAGTTACCTACTATTGAATCTGCTTCCACTGTCCTTTCAGGCAGCACATTCCAGCAGCACAGGGAACAACTCGCTGGGCAAAAAAATCTCATTACCTCCACTCTGGTTCTTCTGCCAATTCTCTTCAAAATATAATGAAGACAGAGAATGCTGGAAGGACTCAGCGGGTCTGATTGCATCTGTGGAGGGAGGGACGGAATTAGCACTTCAGGTTATTGACCTTACATCGGAACTGGGAAATGCTAGAGATTGAACTAGGTGAAAAGGGGGAGAGTGGAAAAACAGAACAAAAGGGAAGCTCTGTGATAGGGTAGAAGGCAGGAGTGAGTACATGGCAAAAGAGTTAGTGGTGCAGGGCCAAAGGGCAAGAGAAAAGAAACAAAGCAACAAAGCATGCGTTTCCAGGAGGTGTGAATGGCAGAATGAGGAACAGCTGCTGAGCAAAAGCAAAAACAGGAAAACAAAACAAAGGGTGGGATCAAAACATGCAAAGGAAAGGAAATGAAATGGGAGCGCAGATTAAAGTCTGAAATTGTTAAACTGAGTCCAGAAGGCTGTAAAATGCCAAGTCAAAAGATGAGATGATGCTGCCCCTCAAGTTTGTGCTGAGCTTTATTGGAACACTGCAGTGTAGGACAGAAAGGTCAGCATGAAAACAAGGTGCAAAATTAAAATGACAGGTGACCAGTGGCCCAGGGTCATGTTTGTGGACTGAATGGAGGTGTTCCACAAAGTGGTCACCCAATCTACGTTTTGTCTCCCCCCATAAGAGCAGAATGCGTTGAAAGCCATGAGTACAGTATAATAAATTTGAAGTGATTCTTCCAATTTTTCACGCAAATTACTGTTTCAGCTGGAAGGAGTGTTTGGGGCTGTGGGCAGTGAGGGGGGGAGGAGGGGAATGGGCAGATGTTGCATCTCCTGTGCTTGCATGGGAAGGTGTGGTGGAAAAGGGCGGGGATGTTAGGGGTGATAGAGGAGCAGACCAGGGTGTCGCAGAGAAAACGGTCCCTTTGGAATGCTGAAAGGGGAGGGGAGGAGAAAATGTGATTGGTGGTGCCATCACGCTTGAGGTGGCAGGAAAGGCAGAGGGCAATCCATTGAAAATGGAGGCTGGTGGGGTGGAAGGTGAGGATAAGGGGAACTGTATCATAGTTCTGGAGCGGGTGGGGGAGGGGAGGCAGGTGTGGGGAGGGGGGGGCGGTTGTGGGGGTTGGTGAGAGCAGAAGTGCGGGAAATGAAATGGACTCTTGACTCTGGTCTTATACCTATGTCCTCTGGTTACTGACCCTCCTGCCAGTGGAAACAGTTGCTTCTTATTTAATCTATAAAAATAAATCTTCAGAATTAACGCTCACATGTGACACACAGGTGCACTGTGCACTCTTTGTTACCTGTTGTTTTTGTTTAATCAAGTTTATTTTAATGTGTAAAACCTGAATGATCAGAGGAAAGAAACATGAGCTTGGATCCATGGAATGGTGGTCATGCTTAATTAATATGCTGGAATTTGTTGAAGATATCACTGACATGATGTACAGGGGGAGTACAGCTGATGTTATACACTTGGATTTTCAGAGATCTTTTGACAATCTTCCACATCGGCGATTGATAGCTAAGGTAAGAAATCGTGGAATAGGAGGTAAAGTATGGCCTTAAATTGTTTTAAAAACAGGAAACATCAGGTTAGCACCATTGAAGAATTACATGGTGGAAGGATTGTTAAGATTGGGATATTGCATGGGTTGTTTTTTTTTTGAACCCTTATTATGTTTAATATATATAATTAATAATTTGGTGAAAGTCTGCAGGTTTGTGAGATGGTATTCCAATCAGATTAAGAAGGATTTAGGTCTTCTAGGTAATTGGGCCAGTAGGTGGTCAATACAGTTAAATGCACATAAACATATGTTAATCCTTTACCTGGTGTCAGACCCAATTATGGAACTTGAACCAAATGGAGTAGTTGAGGCAAACAGCAGAGATGCCTTTCAGTGGAAGCTAGTTAAGTACATAATGGAGAAAGGAATAGAAGAGTTTAATAATAGGTTGCGATGAATTGGCAGTGTATGGAGGCTCATGTGGAGCATAAACATCAGGCTGGACCAGTTGGACCAATGGACTATTTCACGTGATGTGGGAGAAAAGGAGGGCCATGCATTAAACAGCTCAGTGATAGGGCATGCTGAATAGCAAAGATGTTTATAGGTAAACCTATGACAGTGTCAATGCAGAGCTTGGTCCACCTGCAAAATGAAACTGGGTTGTGTTAATAGCAGGACAGACTATAAATTCAAAGTATTTGTTTTTTGCTGCTTACGGTTAGATACTGTCTGGAATACAGTGAGCAATTTGACTCAACCCTCATAAGAAGGGCATTGTTACTGGGGTGAGAATTTTAGCTTGAGAGGAAACTGATTCCTTTAGACAAGTAAAAGACCTGAAAATGAGCAAGTTATAGTTAGTAGGATTATGAAGGTGGACTGGTAACGTTGCTCTGGGGAAATAAGACATTTGCCAGTTTAGCTCAGTTAATGGCATTTGCATTTGTAATTTAAGTAAGTTGTGGGTTCAAGCCAAGATTCTGGTCATCATCTGAGCTGAGATTTCAGTGGTGTGGTGCATTTTTCTCATTCTTTCATGGGATGTGGGCATCGCTGGCTACACCAGCATTTATTGTCCATCCCTAATTGCCCTTAAGAAAGTGCTGGTGTAGGTATAATTGCAGTGTTGTTCGGAAGGGAGTTCCATGGTTTTGACCCAGTGACAGTGAAGGAACAGCGCTTATAGTTCCAAGTCAGGATGGTGTCTGCCTTGGAGGGAAACTTGCAGGTGGTGGGGCTCCCATGTATCTGCTGCCCTTATCCTTCTAGGTGGTAGACAGCATGGGTTTGAATGATAGTTTTGAAGGAGGCTCGGTGAATTGCTGTAGTGCATCTTGTAGACGGTACACACTGTTGCTGAGCGAATGTTTAAGTGGTGGATGCAGTGCTGATCAAGTGAGCTGCTTTGACCTGGATGGTGTCAAGCTTCTTGAGCATTGTTGGAGCTGCATTCATCCAGGAAAGTGGGGCGTATTCCATCACAGTCCTGATTTATGTCTTGTAGATGGTGGACAGGCTTTGGGGAGTCAGAAGGTGAGTTACTCTCTGCAGAATTCCCAGCCTTTGACCTGCTTTTGTAGTCACAGTAATTAAATGACTAGCCCAGTTCATTTTCTGGTCAATGGTAACCTCCAGGATGTTTATAGTGGAGAATTTAATGATGGTAATGCCATTGAACATCAAGGGGCGATGGTTAGATTGTCTCTTCTTGGAGATGGCCATTGCCTGGCACTTGTGTGGCACAAATGATACTTGGCATTTATCAGCCCAAGCTTGAATGTTGTCCAGATCTTGTTGCATTTGGATATGAACTTCTTCAGTATCTTTGGCATCATGAATGGTACTGAACATTGTGCAATCTTCAGTGAACATCCCTACCTTTGACCTTATGATGAAAGGAAGGTCATTGATGAAGCACCTGAAGGTTGTTGGGTCTAGGACACTACCCTGAGGAACTCGTTGTCCCCTGGAGAACAATATTTTGAGATGTCCTGGGACTAGCCTCCAGCTAAGAAAAGCATTTTCTTATGTGCTAGGTATGACTCCAACCAGTGGAGAGTTTTCCTCCTAATTCCTATTGGCTCCAGTTTTGCAAGGGCTCCTTGATGCCACACTCAGTCAATGCTCTCACCTCACCTCCTGAATTCTGCTCCTTTGTCCATATTTGGACCAAGGCTGTATTGAGGTCAGGGGCTGAGTGACACCAGTGGAACCCAAACTGAGCATCAGTGAGCAGGTTATTGCTATATAAGTGCTGCTTGATAACAGTGTCAATGACACCTTTCATTCATCAGCAAAGTGATGGGAGTAGAGTGATGAGGCGGTAATTAGCCAGGTTGGATTTGGCCTGTTTTTTGTGGACAAGACATACCTGGGAAATCTTCCACATTGGGTAAATGCCAGAGTTGTAGCTGAGCTGGAACAACTTGATTAGGGGTCCGGCTAGTTCTGGAGCACAAGTCTTCAGTACTAATGCCGGAATGTTGTCAGGACCCATCACCTTTGCAGTGTCCAGTGTCTTCAGTCATTTTTTGATATCATATGGTGTAAATCAAATTGGCTGAAGACTGGTACATGTGATGCTGGGGACCTCAGTGGGGACTGAGATAGCTCATCCACTTGACATTTCTGGTTGAAGATGGTTGCAAATTGTTCTTTTGCTCTGGTGTGCTGGGCTCCCCCATCATTGAGGATGGGGATATTTGTGGACACTCCTCCTCCAATGAGTTGTTTAATTATCCACCACCATTCATGACTGGATGTGGCAGGACTGCAAAGCATTGATCTTGTTCATTGGTTATGGGATCACTTAGCTCTGTCTATCACATGCTGCTTCCACTGCTTGGCATGCAAGCAGTCCTGTAGCTTCACCAGGTTGGCACGTCATTTTTAGGTATACCTGGTGTTGCTCCTGGCTTGCTCTCCTGCACTCTTCATTGAAACAGAGTTGACCCCCGGCTTGATGGCAACAGCAGATTGGGGGATTCGCTGGGCCATGAGGTTACAGATTGTGGTTATATACAATTCTGCTGCTGCTGATGGTCCAAGGCACCTTGTGGATGCCTAGTTTTGAGGCGTTAGACCTGATCCAAATCTATCCCGTTTAACACATTGGTAATGCTATACAACATGACAGAGGTCATCCTTTGTGTGAAACTGGGACTTTGTTTTCACAAGCACTGTGTGGTAGTCACTCCTACCAATGCTGCCATGCACAGACATCTGCATCAGGTAGATTGGTGAGAACAAGGTCCAGTGGGTTCAGCTGCAGACCCAGCTTGGCAGATATGCCCTTCAGGACTCGGCTAGCTTATCAGTAGAAGTAATCAACAGGAAGCTTCCTTACCCATGTTTGGCCTGATGCCATGTAAAAGATGTTTGCCTTTGGAAATGATGCAATGTTGAGGGAAGACTGATTGTCTGAGATTTTTTTCCCCTGGACACGATGCTTTCTAAAAAGGAATTTTAAAGATATTTTCTCAATGTTATTTCTTTCACTGGCAATGAGTCCAAACCCAGAGGGCACAAGTTAAAAATGAAAAAAAAGTTACCAGTAGAAAAGGGAGACCAGTATCTTTCCTCAAAAGATCTTGGTATTGTAGAATAATTCAACAAGGAAGGGCATTGAACTGAAGGACCAAGTAAATGTGTTTTCTGGTGAGAAAGATGAGGCTGGAGCAGATGGTGAGATGGGATAGAGCTACCAAAGCAGGATAGACATGGGCCTAATGGTAATTTACTGTGCCAAGTCACAACAGAGATGTGAAGCAGTACCTTGCTGACTGTGTAGTAATTGAACATTTAATCTGTTCAGGAAAGCTGGACCTTATTGATCATGACACATTCAGACATTGCAAAAAGCCCTACTCCAACACTAAATATGAAATGAAGTCTAGAGATTACCATGATGGCTTGGTTGGCCCAGTTTGGAATTGAGTCATACACACCAGTTTCAGTCCCTGGTCTACATTGAGTTAGCTGATTTCTGTCCAGGCAGTGTGGTGCCAACACCACTGCACCAGGAGAGTAAGAAAGTTCCCTACACGTCCATCAGGTGACGCAGGGATCGGACTGTGCTATAATGTCCCCTCCTGGGATCAAATACCATGCCGAGACACACTAACAATACTCAGACATGAAGAATGAGCAAGATACTATGACACGTGGGAATTCTGCTCAATTTTTCACCCTCAATAGACAAGTCCAGCGATGCTGAACAAATTGCCTCAATTGAGAGCTACAAGGTCAGTGGGAAGCAATGAACCACAGTGTTTTTCACAGCTTATTAAAAGTTTTCTCAGTATTTAAGTGATGCTGCCAGGGCCACATTTATCCCCCATCTCCAAGAAGGTGCTGGTGCTCCTGGGTCTTGAACCCTGGCAATGGTTGTGGTGGTGGCGCTCCGTAGGGAAATTCAGGCTATTAAAGCAACCCAAAATGAGGGAGTGGCATTGGTCCATGTTCAAGCCCAAGTCAGGTCGGTATGTGTGATTGGGATGAGGAACCTGGAGGCCATGATGTAGCCACGACATTGTTGATGTCGTCCTTCTTGGCTGATAGAAATGGCAAGGGCGAGGGAGGAGCTGCTGGGAGGACTTGATGAGTCTTAGCAGCCACACTGTGCCAATGATGGATATTGTACCAGATGACGGGACTGCCAATCACATGAACTGTTCCACCCTGCATGGCTTCTTGCATGTTGCTGCAGCTGCAATCCATCCAGGTGAGTGGTTAATATTCCATCACAGTGCTGACTTGAACCTTCTAAATGGGTGGAAAGGCTCTTACTGTGATATTGTGACATATTGGTTCAACTTTCTGAAGATGTGTTCCTACTCATCATAGTCACCATTCATCACTAGGACCAGAAGGCATAAACTCAGAATAAGGGGTGCCCATTTAAGACAGAGATGAGGAGGAATTTCTTCTCTCAGAGGGTAGTGAATCTGTGGAATTCTTTACCGCAGAGGGCTGTAGAAGTTGGGTCATTAAGTGTATTCAAGGCTGAGATAGACAGATTTTTAATCAGTAAGGGGATCGAGGGTTATGGGGAAAAGGCAGGAAAGTGGATTTGAGGATTATCGGATCAGCCACGATCTCATTGAATGGCGGAGCAGACTCGATGGGCCGAATGGCCTACTTCTGCTTCTACATCTTGTGGTCTTATGGTTACTAAAGAGGCAACTTAAAGACTACCAGTAACTTGTTTGCCTGACCTTTCAAGAAACCATTAGGCCAATTCAGAGAGCAATTATTTACCCAGTATGTCTGGTGACTGAAATAATTGAAAATGGAAACAGAAAATGCTGGAAACACTCAGCAGGTCAGGCTATTTTAACTCTCCCATGAAGTTAGAGGCAATTAATATTGGACAGCATTCTACTCAGTCCCATGGATCTCCAACCCAGCAAGTTAGGTTAAAATTATGCTCAGGTTGATGATCTTTCTAGCAGGAAACCAAAATGTTGACAGGGATTTCCCTTGCGAAGTAAGAGATAGCCAATCTGGTGCCAGAGCAACAGTATAACTTTGACTTTCAAAGCAAAGCAGCCTTGGAGCATCTGGAGAGGTGATTACTAAGATCATTCTCTACTTTGATCCATAGTCAGGCCATTGGCCTTTACTAGGTTAGTGTCATGTTCCAGAAATACTCCCTGACACTGGAACAGGAGATCTGTCTCCTTCTTGTATGAAGATTTGACTGCCCGCAAGACAATGTTCAATAAAGAGGTAAACTGCAAACCGCAAGCACCCAACAAAGGAGTAATTAACCTGGAAACATTAAACGAAATATAGATGAACACTCAACATTACCTCTTCATTGTCCATTACATCAGGACCCAGCCCAATGTTGCTGACACCCAGAATATTTTCTATGACTGGCTGTAAACATAAGGTAGGTGAACAAAATGAATATTTAATTTAAAAATATATTAACAACTGAAATTACTCACCTTTATTTAAATATCGTCCTCTGCGGATATAAGATCTAAGCAAACTCATGGGCCAGAATAGATCAGTCAGGCTTGTTATTTTAGCATCACCATGTTCCATACAATCAGCTATTCAGTAATACAAGCTCATCAGATCACAGCTGTATACCTGTGGTAGCCTTTATACTCTCTGTTACATGACATTACATTACAGTAACACAGCTTGCAATACACCCAAAGTCAATGTAACACTAAGCAAAAGCAAAACTCTGCAGATGCTGGAAATCTGAAATTAAAAAGAAAAAGTGCTGGGAATATTCAGCAGGTCAGGCAGCATCTGTGGAAGGAAACAGTTAATGTTTCAACGTAGCAACCATCTGAATGCAACATGAAGGGTATTACAGTGAAACGCAATGAAAGCTCAAGGAACAGCACCTTATCTATCGACTTGGCACTCTGCAGACTTCTGGACTCAACACTGAGTTCAACAATTTTTAAGACCATATCCTCTGCCTCCATCTTCTCCTATGCCTTTTTACCTTTCTTCTCTTTTTTTGTTTTGCTGTTGGTCTTGCCGTTTCTTTCATTATCCCTTCATGTTGTACTCAGGTGGTTGCTATGTGGCCACTCATGCCTCACCTGGACATTTTACTGATACTTTACTACACCAATTACCAATCTCTTTGGCTATTGCATCATGAAATTCTTTGGTATTTAATCTCTCCTGCATTCCACTCTATCATAGACCTTTCCTTTTGTTCATGTCCTTCTCAAATTCCACAGGCTAGGAAGCGTGTGACGAGTAACCCACCTCCTGACTCCCCAAAGCCTGTCCACCATCTACAAGGCACAAGTCAGGAGTGTGATGGAATACTTCCCACTTGCCTGGATGAGTCCAGCTCCTCACAACACTCAAGAAGCTTGATACTGTCCAGGACAAGGCCGCCCACTTGATTGGCACCAAATTCACAAACATTCACTCCCTCCACCACCAACACACAGTAGCAGCAGTGTGTACCATCTGTAAGATGCACTGCAGGAATTCACCAAGGCTCCTTAGGCAGCACCTTCCAAACCCACAACCACTACCATCTACAAGGACAAAGGCAGCAGATAGATAGGAACACTATCACCTGGAAGTTCCCTTCCAAGTCACTCACTATCCTGACTTGGAAATGTATCGACGTTCCTTCACTGTCACTGGGTCAAAATCCTGGAACTTCCTTCCTAACAGCACTGTGAGTGTACCTACATCACATGGACTGCAGCCATTCAAGAAGGCTGCTCACCACCGCCTTCTCAAGGTGTAATTAGGGATAGGCAATTAGTGCTGAAGTGCTAGCCCAGCCAGCGAAGCTCACAACCCATGAATGAATTAAAAAAACTCGTAGAATTCTATCTTTAGAATCAAGTCCACTTGTCAACGAATCAGCGCTCTCTTATGTAGTATAAATTGTTGTTCCTTTTACAATTGGTATTCTAGCAAATTCTGCCCTGATGAGTGCAAGATAAAAAGCTTCAACAGCATGTCTCTTTTTTCAACAATACTCAGTTCCTATCTTTCTTCAGTTCTGATGAAAGGTCACCTCAACCTGAAATGTTGGGCTGGATTTTACATTCCCCCCTCACCCAGAAGGGCATGTTTTTGGTGCGGGTGGGTGTGGGAGTACGTAAAATAGGGTGGGTGCCCAGTCCACCACTTTCCCAACCACTCCTAAGCTCACCCCCCTAACATGGTAGGTGGGCGGGTGCCAAAATCAGCAGGTCGCCTGCCTTTTGCAAATAATCAAGGGTCAATTGAGCTTGCTAACAAGCCAATTGACCCCAATAATACATTGCCCATGCCATAATTTGGTTGGTATGGGAAGACAGACAGGAGTGGGCAGCCAATTTTTTTGAAAAAACTTTTAAAAGGGTGGAAAGGAGGTGGGGGCTATCTTTGAGGGGGTACCCTTTGTGCACCCCCTTCCTTCCTACCCACCTGCTCTCCAAAACCCACAAGCCTTTATGCCACCAACCCCTCCCTAAGCTGGTCAAACTGTCCCCATCCAATACCCCAGGCTTACCTCACTCCAGACGCATTGGGCCTTCTTCTTGGGGCTGGCTGCAGTAGCAGCAGTGCCCCCTACTGAGCCCTTGGCCCTACTGGGACTGCCAGCCAATCGGATTGGGCGGCAGCTTCGGGGCTGGGACTTCCTCCTCAGTGAGAGGCGGAAGTCCCACTGTTTAGCCAGCGTGTTATGGCTGTGGGGAGGGCTTGCATGCACAGAGAGAGTCGGTTTCCAGCCGACTTTATTTCTGGGGGTGGGAGGGGTATGGTGGGGGTGAGCCATCCCCCTCCCCCGCCTACCCCCACCCCCATAAAATGCAGCCCATTAGCTCTTTCTCTCCACAGATGCTGCCTGACCTGCTGAGTATTTGCAGCGTTTTTGTTTTTTTCAATCTCACTATACACCGTCGGTTATAATGTGGCTTTTTATGCAGCCCACCCTCATCCGTGCCTTTATAACCTCCAGACTCGGCTATTCGATGCTATCCTGGCTGGCCTCCTACCTTCCACCCTCAGTAAACTTGAGCTCACCCAAACTTCAGCACCAAGTCCCATTCACCCATCAGCTGTGCTGAGCTACCTTGGCTCCCGGACCCCAATGCCTCCAATTTGAAATTCCCATCCCTGTGGCTGAAACCCATCGTGGCCATGCCCCTCCCCATTCCCTATCCCTGCAAAATCCTCCAGCCCTACAACCTCCCCAGAAGTCACCATTCCCCTGGTAATGAAGTCATGGGCATTCCCATCTTGCCCATTCACCGCGCCAGCCGAGGCTCTACTCCAGAATTTCCAATGACATCCATCCATCATTCCGCCTTTTCTTTTTTCCTGAAGATGCCCCGTTTCAATCCTCCTCTTTGATCAAATTTCTTGGTCACTGCTCCAAGAGCTCCTTCCTCGGCTCGGCGCCCATTTTGCGCCCGATTCAACTTCCATGACATTTTGCTATGTGAAAGGTGCTATATAAATGAAGTTGTTATCGAACCATTTAATTGAGCAGCCAATAGAACATCAATGATCCGCTCAGCAGAGTCCCTCCCACCATCCTGACATGGAGCAAGACAGCAGGTAGGGAGCTGAACGTTCTAGAAGTGCTGAAATAAAAACAGAAAGCGCTGGAAAAACGTGGCAGGCAAGCCTGGCAGCATCTGTGGAGAGAGAAACGGAGTTAACGTTTCGAGTCTAGTATGACTTTTTATCAGAACTCAGAAGAGATAGAAATGTGATGTGTTGAGGAAGGGGGGAGGGGCAAGTGGAGCAAAATAGAAGGTCAGGAAAATGTTAGAGGTCAGAAGACATTAAATGACAAGGACGTAATGGAACACAAGACAAAGACAAAGCAGTCCAGTTATACCTCCCTCTTTTTCTGTGAAGCAGATTTGGCTGTGAGGAAAAGCAAATTATTTCTTCCCCTCTATGAATTACTTCAGTTGCACAGTTGGATAGCATGTAAAATGAGGCTCTTTTGTCCGCAATCTGCAAAACTGTTTTCCTGGGCTTAGTCCAAAACATTGACATGACCAAAGAGGTCAACACTCAAATTCCAGGAACGTATTCCCAGTCTCCCATATAATTCTGGCACTATCACAACCTCAGTTTTCACTGCCTGTTATATATCAGAACATGGAATTATAGAAAATATAAGGCACAGAAGGAGGCCATTCAGCCCATTATGTCTGCACCAACTGAAAAAGAGCCACCCAGTCTAATACTACTTTCCAGCTCTTGGTCCATAGCCTTGTACATTACAGACTTCAAGTGCCTATCCAAGGGATATGGGATGAGGGCTTCTGCCTCTAGCACCTTTCAAGCAATGAGTTCCAGACCCTCGCCATTCACCGGGAGAAAACATTTCTGCTCAACTCCACCCTCACCCTTCTAATGTCCCTGCTTATTGACCTCTCTGCTAATGGGAATACGTCCTCCCTGCCCAATCTATCCAGGCCCCTCATAATTTTATTCACCTCAATTAAATCTTTCCTCAGTCTCCTTTGTTCCAAAAAAACAAACCCAGCCTATCCAATCTTTCCTCATTGCTAAAATTCTCCATTCCTGGCGACATCCTCGTGAACCTCCTTTTTGTCCTGTCCAGTATGATCACACCTTTCCTGTGATGTGTCATCCAGAACTGTACGCAGTATTCTAGCTGTGGTCTAGCTCATGTTTTACATGGTTCGAGCTGAACATTACTGCTCTTATACTCTGAGTCTTGACTAATAAAGGAAAATATCCCATATATCTTCTTAACCACCTTATCGATCGTTGTGCAAATTTCAGGAATCCACGGACAGGCGCTCCAAGGTCTCTCAGTACCTCTACACTTCTCCATATCCTACCATTTATTGTGTACTCCCTTGCCATGTCTGCCCTCCCTAAATGCATTACAGGTACCTCTCCAGGCTTAATTGCAATTGCCACTTTTGTGCTGATCTGCCCAGTCCATTGATATCTTCCTACACTCTAGAGCTTTCTTCCTCCCTATCAACTACACAACCAATTTTATATTATCTGCAATCTCCTTGATCATACCCACTATGGTTAAGTCTAATTCATTGATATATATATACCATAAACAGCAAGGGACCCAGTACTGAGCCCTGTGGATCGAACCCCGCTGGAAACAGCATTCCACTAAAACAATTGTCAACCATTACCCTTTGCTTATGCCCGCAGAGCCAATTTTGGATATAACTTGCCACATTCCCTTGGATTCCCCAAGCTTTTCATTTTCTGGCCAGCTCTGTCATGTCAGAAGCCTTGCTAAAATCCACGCGCAGATTATATCAACGGCACAATCCTCGCTGATTCTCCTTGTTATGTCCTCAAAAATATTAAGTTAGCTGGACATGACATCACCTTAATAAATCCATTAACCTGTGCCTGTCTAAGTGACAATCTATTCTCCGCTTTCCAAAATTTTTCCAATAATTTACCCATCATCGAGAGAATACACTAATTGGCCTGTAATTACTGGCTGAACGTCTTCCTTCTTTCAAACGCCACAAAATCAGTGGCCTCCAGTCCTACAGGACCATGCCAGCAAACAGAAATAATTAAAATATTATGGTCAGAGCCTTGGCTTTTCATCCCTTGCTTCCCTTACCAGCCGTGGATACATTTCATAATGGTCTGATGATTTGCCAACTTTCAAAGCCATTAAAAACACTATTATTACATCCCTCACAAAATGAAATATTTCACACTCCACCTCCATGACTGCAACACGTCCTTTGCCCCCACCCAAACCAGGTCACCACCATTGTTCAGTGAAAAAACAAGCAGTCATTTACAGATTACAGACCAACCCTCACTAAATCAGTTATAACACCCACCCTCGCTATATCGCTCAGTTATAAAATAGTATGTTATACACCCACCCTTGTTGTATCACTCGGTTATAACAGATTGTTATGGATCCTCTCACACGATATCATTCAGCTATAACAGACTGCTTCACACCAAAGATAAAAAAAAAACTGCGGATGCTGGAAATCCCAAACAAAAACAGAATTACCTGGAAAAATTCAGCAGGTCTGGCAGCATCGGCGGAGAAGAAAAGAGTTGACGTTTTGAGTCCTCCTTTTCTGTCGAAGGGTCATGAGGACTCGAAACGTCAACTCTTTTCTTCTCTGCCGATGCTGCCAGACCTGCTGAGTTTTTCCAGGTAATTCTGTTTTTGTTTTGCTTTACACCAAAGCTCACTGTATCACTCAGTTGGTTGTAGATGCACCCTCACTATATCATTCTCAGTTATAACACAGTCTGTTATAGGCCCAGGCTCATTATCTCTCTCAGTTGTAATGCAATCTGTTGTATACACACCCTCACCATATCACTCATTTGTAATATAGTCTGTTATACTCCTACCCTCTTTATCTCACTCAGTTATAACACAGCCTGTTATTTGCACACCCACCCTCACTATATCACTCAGTTATAACACAATCTGTTATATGCAAATACACCATCATTATCTCACTCAGTTATAACACAGTCTGTTCCACACACACCCTCTCAATATCACTCTCAGTTGTAACAGTCTGTTATACACACATCCTCACTATATCACTCAGTTACAACACTGTCCGTTACACACCCACCCCTCGCTATATCACTTTCAGTTATAATAGTCTGTTGTATACCCACCCTCACTGTATCACTCAGTTATAACACAGTCTGTTATACACCCACCCTCACCATATCACTCCGTTATAACAGTCTGTTATATGCTCACCTCCGTTATATCACTCAGTTATAACACAGTCTGATCCACACACACCCTCTCAATATCACTCTGTTATAACACAGTCTGTTATACATACACACACCCTCACTATATCACTCAGTTATAACACTGTCTGTTATACACCCACCCTCACTATATCACTTAGTTATAACAGTCTGTTATACGCTCACCTCCACTATATCACTCAGTTAAAACACAGTCTGTTCCACACACACCCTCTCAATATCACTCTGTTATAACACAGTCTGTTATACACACACACACCCTCACTATATCACTCAGTTATAACACTGTCTGTTATACACCCACCCTCACTATATCACTTAGTTATAACAGTCTGTTATACGCTCACCTCCACTATATCACTCAGTTAAAACACAGTCTGTTCCACACACACCCTCTCAATATCACTCTGTTAAAACACAGTCTGTTCCACACACACCCTCTCAATATCACTCTGTTATAACACAGTCTGTTATACACACACACACCCTCGCTATATCACTTTCAGTTATAACACAGTCTATTGTTTACCCACCCTCACTATATCACTCACTTATAATAGTCTGTTATACATCCACCTTCACTATATTGTTATAACACAGTCTGTTATACACACACACACCCTCACTATCTCACTCAGTTATAACACAGTCCATTACACACACACCCTCATTATCTCACTCAGTTATAAAACAGTCCGTTATATCACCCTCAATTGACAATGCATTTGAGTTTGACATTTACCTCATAGCCCCCTCAAGCCTGTCTATATGTGCTCATGCTGTGTGGACAGAATCAGTGATTATCCGCCACCCTGCCCTCCTCTCTTTGTGTGCCTTTTGTACCATACTTGCTCTTGACCTCGGTCCTCTATGATGATTCCAGATGGGTTCCCTGCTGATTGTGGAACGACAGACATTCAAGAACGGAAGGTGATGTTACATGGAATAGAAGTGATGCAGAGATGAGATTGAATTGATGGGAGTTATTGTGTTTTATTGCTTGTATAGAATAATGATCACACAACTTGCCATGTAAGCATCGTTTGGCATTATTTTGGAGCAAATTGATGCTATTCCATTGCATCTCAGGTTATTGCGACAGACACCTATCCTCTAGAGTGACGTTACATCTGCCCCTTTGTCAGCCAGTTAGAGACTGGGCATTCTGTGATGAGTGACACACATCCTGAGTCCCCTAAATCTTTCCACTGCCTGAAGTCAGGAGTCTGAACAAATCCTCTCCACTTCCCTGGAAGAGTGCAGCTCCAACAACATTACAGAAACACAACAAAATTCAGGACCAAGTAGTCCACTCGATCAGCATTCCGTCTACTACCTAAGCATTCACCCCCTCCACCCCCGCCGCACAGTGACAATAGCAGTGTGCATCAACTACATCATTCGCTGCAGCAACTTGCCAAGTCTTACTCAACAGCGCCTCCCGAACCTACCATCCCCACCATCCAGAAGGGCAAAGGCCGCTGGTTCCTGGGAACACTGTCACCTCCAAGTTCTTCTCTAAGTCATACATCATTGCCATTTTGATCTCCCCACTGAACAGGCACTGTGGGTTCACCTTCACCAGATGGACTGCAGTGGTTCAAGAAGAAATATAACTGCCAGCTTCCCAAAGCCAACTAGGGATGGGCAACAGATGTTGGTGTTGCCAATAATGTCCATATCCCAGGAATACTTCATTTTTTTAAACTTCAGAGGTCGTCTTTGCCTATATAACAGCCTGAGCAATGTCTAGCGTGGGGTGATATGGTGGGTGATTTGGGGAGATAGTGCTGCAGTGGTAATGTCAGTGGATGAGTAATCTAGAAGCCCAGGCTAATCCTCTGGAAGCAAGGGTTCAAATTCCACAACTGCAGCTGGTGGAGTTTAAATTCATATAATAAAATCTGGAATACAAAGCTAGTGTCAGCAAATGGTGACCATGAAACTACCAACGATTGTTGTAAAAAAGAAACCCATCTGGCTCACTAATGTCCTTTGGGAAAGGAAATCTGCTGTCCTTACCTTGTCTGGCCTACGTGTGACTCCAGACCACAGCAATGTGATTGACTCTTAACAGCCCTCTGAAGTGGCCTCGCAAGCCACTCAGTTCAAGGACAACCAGGAATGGGCAACAAATGCTGGCCTTGCCACGGATGCCCACATCCCTTGAAAGAATAAGAAAAATATGCCCTTTTGTGACAACCAAGTTGCCTTGCAAATCTATTACTCTGCAGCTGAATGGAGGTGGAGCCCCTCTAAGGATAGAAAAGCAACTTGCCATTATATGGTTCAACAATAGTAAGCGTCCCAAGGCACTTCCCAGGAGCGTACCCTCACTAAAACTGACACCGAGCCAAGGAAGGAGATTTTTGGAATGCCAAGCAAATGCTCCATCCAAGAGGTAGGACATAAAATTCTGATCAAGACCTGTGTGATATTATTATAAGCTGCTTGCTGCATACAATACCCAGCCATCAAAATGGTGTCCTTCAGTTAGCTTATCAGGCTTAAGGTGAGCAGAAACGAGAAGGAATACAGAAATACAGAACACATACAGATGCCGCCAGATCCACTGAGCATTTCTGCTTTTATTTCAGGAAAGTGTGGAAGGAGACAGTGTGACTAACTGGGAAAGAGAGGAATGTGACAGGTTCACTAATGTCCTTTGGGGAAGGAAATCTGCCATCCTTACCTGGTCTGGCTCACATGTGACTGCAGGCCCACAGCAATGTGGTTGACTCTTAAAAACCCTCTGAAATGGTGTGGCAAGCCACTCAGTTCAAAGGTAATTAGGGATGGACAACGAATGCAGGCCTTGCCAGCGATGCCCTCATCCCATGTAAGAATGAAGTTTTTAAAAGATGGAAAATGGAGGAGTGTGACAGATGGGCATACGTGTGAAAGATGGAAAGGGAGGAGCGTATTAGACAGGAAATGGAGGAGTGTGGCTTGGGAAAGAAGGGAAGGTGGCTGACAGGAAAGGGAGGGGTGTGACACGGGGAATGGGGAGTGTGACAGATGGAAATGGAGGAGCGTGATATCTAGAAGATGTAGGAGTGCAATAGAAATGAACAGAAGGAGTGTGACAAAGAGGAAAGGAGGAGTGTGAAAGCAAAACAGGACTGGGACAGACAGAAAAGAGCAAAGAGAGCAGAGCGATGGCTAAGAATAGAGGGAATGTGCCAAACAGGAAAGGAATGTGAATAGGAGAGACCATGAAAATGGAAATGTGAAAAGTGTGACAGATGTGAAAGGAGGAAGAGTGACAGACTGTAAAGGGATAAGTGCGATAGATCAGAAAGATTGACTGTGACAGACCGAAAAGGGAAGGGTGTGAAAGACAGGAAAGAGAGGGGTGCGACCGATGGAAAGAATGAGTGGGACAGACAGGGAAGGGAGGGTATAACAGAGTGAAAAGTAAAGAATGTGACAGATGGGAAAGGAAGGAGAGTGACTGACAGGAAAGGAGTATGACAGGAAAGGAGGACTGTGACTGACAGGAATGGGAGGAGTGTGACAGGTAAGTACGTAACAAATGGGAAAGGAGTGTGTGAAGGATGAGAAAGTGTGACACTCAGGAAAGGAGGGAGAGTGACCAGTGGGAAAGGGAGAAGTGTGATAGATGGCAAAGGGAGGAGTGTGCAAGAGTGGAAAGGTAAGAAAAGGAAGGAGCGTAACAGATGAGAAAGACAAGAATGTGACAGCCAGGAAAGTGAGGAGTGTGACAAACGGGAAAGTGAGGAGTGTGACCAATGGGAAAGTGGTTGGGGGTGGGGGGGGTGGGGACAGTGGAGTGTGAAAGATGGGAAAAGAAAAGCACCACTGGTGAATGGGAGTAGAATGATAAATAGAAAAGGAGGAAGTGCGACAGACTGCAAAGGGAGGAGTGTGGCAGATGGAGAAGGGAGGTGTGTGACAGAGTGGAAAGGTAAGAAAGGAAGGACTGTGACAAATGGGAAAGGAGGAGTGTGACAGGCAGGAAAGGGAGAGGTGTGATTGATGGGAAAGGGAGGAAAATGACATATGGGGAAGGGAGGAGTGTGACAGATGGGGAAAGGAGGAGTGTGACAGACAAAGGAGGAGCGTGACAGGTGGGAAAGAGGGAGCGTGACACGTGGGAAAGGGAGGAGAGTGACAGATGAGAAAGGGAGGAGAGTGACAGATGGGAAAGGTAGGAGAGTGACAGATGAGAAAGGGAGGAGAGTGACAGATGGGAAAGGGAGGAGAGTGACAGCTGAGAAAGGGAGGACAGTGACAGCTGAGAAAGGGAGGAGAGTGACAAGTGGGAAAGGGAGGAGAGTGACAGGTGGGGAAGGGAGTTGATTTTCCAACTCCTACTTCGAAGACAGACTTTTGATAGAGTAAATGACATCAAACTCTTTCCATTGGCAGCAGGGTTGGAAACCAGAGGAGACAGCTTTAAGTGGGAGAAACAACTGGGGAGGTGGGTGGGGTTGATGGGGGAGGTGATGGGGATTTTTTTGCTTTATGCAGTGAGTTCTTGTGATCTAGAATACGCTGCCTCAAAAGGTGGTGGAAGCAGATTCATAATAACGATCAAAAGGGAATTGGATTAATACTTGAAGGAGTAAAATTTGCCAGGCTTTGGGGAAAGAGTGGGGAGTAGAATGATTTGGATAGAATCCTTCAAAGAGCTGGCATAGGCACGATGGACCGAATGGCCAACTTGGGTTCTGTAAGATTCTATCACTGGCAATTCAGTGTGGTGATCGACAACAGCGAGCTAAGGAGAACCTTCCACAATCTCAGGATGACCCGAGGTAGTTCAGAGTCAATGGAGCACAGTCACAGTTGAAATGTAGAGAATCTCAGAAGCCAATTGACACACAAACAGCAATGAGATACTGCACTGGGGCTGTCAGCCTAGATTTAATGTTAGACTTCAGTCCCTGGACTGGGGCTTGAACCCACAACCTTCTGACTAAGAGGCATGAATGGCTACTCACTGAGCCACAAAAGCCAGAACTGATGCAAACAAAAAACAAGTCTGGAACTTTCATTGGGTTGGCACATTAACCGTTGCAAAATACTTGGCATGAGTGATTATCAGAATAATATGTAGCTATTAGGACAGGTGGCCAAAACCTTTGATGAAGAGATAGGCTTTAAATAAGCAGTCTTAAAGAACAGATTATAGAGGCGGAGAGGTTAGGCAGGGAACTCCAGAGTTTAGGGCCTAGACCAGTGGGAGGCACGGCCACCAGTGGTGAGGGAATGTGAGTAGGGGAAGCACAAGAGGCCAGAAATTGGAGAATGCAGAGACGTTGAAGGACTGTAGCGCTGGTGAAGGTCACAGTTCTGGAATGGTCATGTAACTCGGTAACTGCAGGGGTAGGGTGGGGGAGGGGGTGGTCACAGCAAAATCCAGGTCCTGAGGCAGGCGTAGAAACAGGATTTCTTGGATACTGGCCTATGGTATCTGGGTATATTTGGATACTGGTAGATTTCAGTATCCCTCCCAGGTGGGAGTTCTGCAGTAATGCATCTACAGAGAGAGACAACATATTTTGAGGAAGAGGGGTTAGTGTTAAAACCCAGTCACACGACAGGCAAAGGCTTTCCAAAATCACTCGCTCAGGGTGCGAAGTTAGTTGGCGTCTCTGCAACCTGTCTTGACAACAATTCTTGTTCATTTAGGTCTCTATGTGGTTCCCACATTGATTGGAATTGTAGTCACAGGTGCACAACACAGGGCTTCTAAACTATGAAAGTGGCTCCATTCCCCCATTTGTACACAATTCATCCTATTATTTCAGAGTAATCACAACCTAGAAGGACAAGGGCAGCAAGCGTATGGAAATGCCACCACCTACCATGTCCATTCTGAGATATCCCTTAAAATCACTATAGGATTACACACCTTACAGCACTGTGAGGTTACCACCACCACCACCCCCAACAGCATTGTGGGATTACCCTCCTAACAGTACTGTGGGATTATCCCCCCCCACCCCCAACCAACAGCACCGTGGGATTACATGCCCCTCCCCCAACAGCACTGTGGGATAATACCCCCTAACAGCACTGTGGGATATTACCCCCTAACAGCACTGTGGGATATTACCTCCCTCCCATGCCCCACCTTAACAGCAGTGTGGGATTACCCCTCTCAACAGCACTGTGGGATTACCACCCCCCCCCCTCCCCCACCCCAACAGCACTGTGGGATCACTCCCTGAATAAATTTGAGATTAAACCCCCAAAACCCCAGTGGGGTGACTCACTAACCACACTGACAGCAGTAGTTTGACAAGAAATTCCATCACCACTTTCTCAAGGGCAAATAGCTATGGGTAATAAATGCCAAGCTGATGCCCTTATTCTTAGATGTTTTAAAATCATACCTTCTCCCTCTTATTTTTTATTTGTTCATGGGATGGCATTTACTGCCTAATTGTCCTTGAGAAGGTGGTGGTGAGCTGCCTTCTTGAACCGCTGCAGTTCCTGTGGTGTAGGTATACCCACAGTGCTGTTAGGGAGGGAGTTCCAGGATTATGATCCAGCAACAGTGAAGGACTGACAATATATTTCCAAGTCAGGATGGGACATGGCTTTCAGAGAAACATGCAACTGGTCCACGTATCTGCTGTCCTTGCTCTTGAAGGGTGCCTGATGAGTTGCTACAGTGCATCTTGTAATGGTACACACTTCTGCCACTGTGCATTGGTGGTGGAGGGAGTGAATGGTTAAGGGTGCGGATGGGGTACTGATCAAGCGGGCTGCTTTGTCAGGATGGCACTGAGCGTCTTGAGTGTTGATGGAGCCGCACTCAGTCAAGTGGAGAGTATTCCATATCTCATACCCCCACGATTTGTGCCTTGTAGATGTTTGTCAGGCTTTGGGGATTCAGGATGTGAGTTACTCGCCGCAAAATTCCCAGTCTCTGAACTGCTCTTGGAGCCACAGCATTCCATCCACGAAAGCCTGGCTGGAATGACCTCCCCTCCAGGAGGTACCAGGGCAGCAAGGCACGGGCAATAACGAACTGGACATGCAAACACATAAGAGATAAACCTTATCTCGGGAATGCAAAAAAAATTACTTTCTCTCATTTCAAAAAGCTGATTATCAAGGAAACAATACCTCCCTGGAAGTATTAGGAAGGGGGCGACTCTGCGGGAACGTTCTATCCCACCCGCCTTCCCCATTTCATATTCACTTTCCTCTGCATTGTGGCTCTGCTGTCTTTCGGCATCAGGCACGAGTAACCAACCAAGACGCAGCAGCGTTGAGCATTGGTGGATTATTCAACACTTGCGCCATCGCAAAGGAGTCCGACACCGTCCGCACTGGCCAAGTTTCGTCTGTTTGAATTGCTTGCGGCGTCTGGACTAGGCCAGCATTTCTTGCCCCCTCATAGCTCTGGCAGGATTAATAGCCAGCGATATATTGAGAGACTGAAGCTGCATGTACATCAGACTGGGACAGAGTGGCTGGGTGCCCTCGCTGTTAGTGAAACTGGTGAGGTTTCTACAAGAATCCATTACCTTTCCAATGGTCATTTTTTTCTTAAAAACATGTTGCCAGTCTGCAAGTCTCCAGGACCTTTGCTGAACTCAACCCTCAAAACTTACTCGCAGCTGTCGGTGGACAAGGATCAGCACAAACTCCTGGTTGATTCTAACTCTCCCTCATGGCTCCCCTCAGAGCAGAGAAGGTTAAAGGGAAGTTGAACAGAATGCTTCAAAGTAATAAAAGGTTTTTGACAGTGTAAAATAAGGAGCAACTTTCCACTAGCAGGAAGGACGCAGGTTTAAGACAATTGTCAAAAGAACCAGAGGGCAGATGAGCAGAATTTTTTCATATACTGAGTTATGATGATCTGGAATATGCTGTGAGAAAGGGCGGTTGAAACAGATTCAACAGTGACTTTCAAAAGGGAACTTAAAGGGGAAAAATTATCAGGGCTGTGGGGAAAGATCAGGGCAGTGGGACTAATCGGATAGCGCCGTGAATGAGCTGGCACAGGCACAAAGGGCTGAATGGCCTCCCCCCTCCACCGCACTCCCATCAGCCCACCCCATCCTGGGCTGTTATGATTTCAGTGAGTGCGCCTATTGCCACCTGAGCTGACATCAGCTAAAACAAGCCCGCCACAGACCTGGGCGGTCCATAAAGAGAGAGGCGTTTTTAACCTATCGAACTGCAGAGAGTGCCCGTCTCTCCAGCCCTTACCAACGGGATTGGCACGTGCGCAAGGTCCAAGGTAACTCAAGGTCCTGGCCGAGCAAGCGCAGGTCACTCCAAGCCCAGTCAGTTGCCAAACTTTCTTTATTCACAGGGAGAGCAGTTAAAATTCAACATTTTTTTTAAAAAAAAGACATAAATAGTAAAGAACACGAAAATAAAAACAAAAATACTGGAAATGTCAGAATTCTGAAAAGATAGGTAAAGCACGTTCGGCCCAAAGTGCTTTATGGCTAACGAAGTACTCCTTTGAAATGCAGACACTGTTCTGATGTAGGTAAACGCAGCAGTCAATTTGCACACAGCAAGCTCCCACCAAAGCAATGCGATGATGACCAGATCATCAGTTTTAGAGATGATGGTTGAGGGATGGGTATTGGCCACGGGCTGTTGTGGAGAGCTCACCTGCTCTTCTTCGAAAGGCCGGCTATAGGAATCTTTCACATCCAAATGGAGGCCAGACCGCGGGGCCTCGGTTTAACGTCTCATCCGAAAGATGGCACGTCTGGCAGTGCAGCATTCCCTCCGCGCTGGCACTGGGAGCATCAGCCCTGATTTCTGCATTAGGGTTTATGGAGGGGGAGACAGTGGGGGGGTTGGGGGGGGGGGGGAGCTCAACCCCACAACCTTCTGATGCAGAGGCCGTGGCCGACATGGTTCTGACACAAATCCAAGACACTCTCTCCCGCAGGCACTAAGCAGTCCCCTGGGGCACCTCCAGCCCTTCCCAGTTCCATTTTCATAAATATTAAAAAGCAGAGGTGGCTGTAAAAAATACTTCAGTGTGCAGCATCACAATTTACAGATATAGATATATATATGTATGTATATATATATCTAAATATATATTTTTTCTTATATACTTAAATACTCATTTCATGTAAAAATTTTCGGCATGATCTGATTCAAAGGTTTTAAAGCTGGATTGTGTCAGCCGTTGGTTGTTTTTTCTCTTTAACCGGCCAGTTCATCACGGTCCACCACAGGCTTGACATTCTGTTCGTTGCCCCCTCAACCACCCTTGGCCTCCATCATCGCGCCAGCCCACACCCCCGGCTCCCCACCCTCCACCCGGGGTCAAGCCTTTCCTGGCTCAGCCGTTCAGTGTCATCTTTGGTCGAGAGATCAAGAGTTGGGCCTCACCAGCAAGTGGGCAAAGTCCAGGGTGGGGTGGGGGGGAGGGTGGAGGGGGTGGAGGTGGGGGCGGGGCCGCCAGGTCAGAGGTCAGAGGGCACACTGAGGTCAGAGGGCACGTCGAGGTCAGGGAGGGGCATGGGGACGGAGGCAGCGGCGTGGTAGAGTTTGGCGCAGGCATTGCGGTGCCGGGTGAAGCTGTCGCGCCACATGAACTTCTTGCCGCAGTAGTGGCACTCGTAAGGCTTGTGGCCGGTGTGGATCTTCATGTGGCCCATCAGGTGGTGCTTCATCTTGAACTTCTTGTTGCAGATGGGGCAGCCGAATGGCCGGACGTTGAGGTGCATGCTCATGTGCCGGTCCCGCTGGCTCTTGTGGGCAAAGCTCTTGCCGCACTGGCACGGGTAGAGCTTGTAGACGGCGCCAGGAAAGTCCGAGCCGGCGGCCGGCTGTCCCGAGCTGGGGCCCGGCTCCCCCAGCACGCCGTAGGCGCCGTTCTCCTGGATCTCCCCAGGCAGGCCGCCCCCCTGCAGGACTTGCCCGGTGGGGCTCCCTCCTCCCGGCCGCTCGAAGTGGAAGTCGTCCGAGGAGCCGTAGTAGTCGACCGGCTCGTCGTAGCTGGGGTCCTCGGGGAACTCGTCGTACTCCTCAGGCAGCGAGTGCTCCGCGAAGTGGGGGCCCTCGTGCTCGTTGGTCTCCGGGGCTCCCGGCTCTCTCTTGCCCAGCGGTGCCGGCAGGAAGTGCCGCTCCTCCTCGCTGCCCGGGGACCTGCCGTCCTCCACCTTGCCGGTCTTCACAAACACCCAGCGCTTGTGCGGCACGATGCTGGGCTGGCTGTAGGCCGGCAGCGGGTAGGGGCAGTCGGCACCATCGCTGGCCCCCGCCTCGCACTCACGGCCGACACCCTCCCCTCCAAACTTCTCCCGCTCGGCCGAGTTGCTGATGACGTTGTCTTGCTCCGTCTCTCGGCCCGGGGAGGCCTGGCCTTTCTGGCCCTCCTCTTCCTCCTCCTCGTCCTCCTCCTCTTCATCCTCCTCCTCCTCCGGGTGGCCCTCCACCTTGACGTCGTCCTCCTCGGGCCGCTCGAACTTGGCCGGCAGCACAGCACCCGGCTCGGGACCGTGCCAGGGGCTGAGGTAGTTGCTGCTGCTGGGCGACTGGTTCTGGCTAGGGGCGGGCGCAGTGGGCGGCTGGCACTCCCTCAGCAGCTCGGTGCACTTGTCCACCACGTGCCACATCTGGAGGAAGCTGGCCACCGTCAGGTAGCTGACGATCTCTGGCGACATAATGGTGAGCTTGCCGGTGTAGGAGGAGGCCAGCACGTTCTCGAAGGCCTTCGGGCTCATGACCCCGGGCAGCACGATGCGGTTGGCGTTCTTTAGGAGCACCTGGTCGTGGAAGTAGGGCGAGGAGGCCGCCAGCACAGCCCGGTGGGCCTTGAACATCTGGCCCTGCAGGTGGATGGTGATGTCGCAGAGCTTGCCCTCCATCCGCTGCTGGTTCAGCTTCCTCAGCAGGTTGTTGCCAAAGTTCGGGAACTCCACTTGAAACATCCCTGGTTCCATGGGGACACGCCTTTTCCAGAGCCCAACCTGTACCTGGTGGTGTGGAGGGGAGGTTGGGGGGGGGGGGGGGGGTGAGAGGAAGAAAAAAAAGCCAAATTGAAGCTTGCAGCAAAGCACCCAAAACATTACTGAAGACCTCATTTTCCAAATGGTCAACCTGCCCAAAAGTACCTGGTAGGCCCAGCCCCTCCCCTAATGACAGAGAGTCAAGCGTCCCTTTCCCTGCCTAGTCGGGCAATGCTGACTGAGATGGCGGAATTCAGCTCCTCTTCACTCTCCTAGGAACAGAGGCCATCCATCCCCTCAGGCCTGTTCCGCCACCATTCAAATCAGATGTGGCTTCTATCTTAATTCCCTCTACCCACCTTGCGGGTTCCATATCCCTCGATAGACCTGGCCCAATAAAAAGACATGGATCTCAAGTTTTAGAATTTTCAAACAATTTTGAGGGGCAGACAGTCCTAGATTTCCACCACCCTAGAGTGTGTGAAGAAGTGCAGTCGGACATCAACCCCGAGAGCCCAGCTGTAATTTTAAGGCTCTGCCTCCTTGTTCTGGAATTCTCCCACCACAAGAAATAGTTTAGCTGCATCTACCCTATCAAATCACAAATAGCTCAATTATCTTAACCTTCTGCACTCATGCGAATGGAACCTTGCCTTTGAAATCTAACTCCGAGGCCAGTATATCCTATCTAAGGTACCAAGCCAAGAACTGAGCATAGTGGAGGAATCTGAACAGCTGCAGAGAGAGCTTTACTGCCGATCGCACTTGGGAAACGTCAACCTGGTCAACAGCTCAGTTGCTACATGGAGTCCCCGATGTCCCATCCCTGCCCAGTTCTGCGATGCTGACCAGGCTGCAGTTCAGTCCCTGTCCTCTCTCCAATTCTTGCTCTTCAGCAACAAGAGCTATTAACATGCAAAGTTCTCCCCTATCCTTGGCAGGGTGTGTGCAACACACAGCTTAAGGAAGAACTTTCATTTAAAAGGTGCCTTTCCAAACCCCAGGATGACCCAGGGCGATTTACAGTCACTGAAGTACTTTTTGACGCACAGTCACTGTTGCAACACATGAGGGAGGTGGTGGTGTACTGGTATTGTCACTGGGCCCATAATCCAGAGACCCGGGGTAATGTTCTGGGGACCCGGGTTCAAATCTCACCAGAAGTTTGAATTCAATAAAAGTCTGGGATTAAAAGACTTTCATTTTGCCCTACACTGTTGATTGCTGCACACCCAAGAGGGGAATGTTGGGGATGATGACCAGGTAAACTCTTCTTACTGAGATTGAGTGGCTCAGTTGGCAGAACTCTTGCCTCTCAAGTCAGAAAGTTCTGGGGTCAAGTCCCACTCCAGGGTCTGAGCACAAAAATCACGGCTGACACTCCATAATAACATAAGAAATAGGAACAGGAGTAGGTCATTCAGCCCCTTGAGCCTGCTCCGCCATTCAATAAGATCATGGCTGATCTTCTTGGGTTTTGATTTTCACACTCCCATCTATCCTGGATAACCTTTGATTCCCTTGCCTAACAAGAATTTATCTACCTCTGTCTTAAAAATATTCAGTGACCCTGCCTCCATCACCTTCTGAGACAGAGTTCCAAAGTCGCACAACCCTCAGAAAACATTTCTCATCTCTGCCCTAAAAGGGTGCCCTCTAGTTCTGGACTCACCCACAAGAGGAAACTTCCTTTCAACATCTACCTTGTCAAGATCGTTCAGGATCTTGTACACTTCAATCAAGTCACCCGTCACTCTTCTAAACTCAAGTGGAAACAAGCTCAGTCTGTCCAACCTTTCTTCATAAGACAACCCGCTCATTCCAGGTATCAATCTAGTAAACCTCCTTTGAACCACCTCCATTGCATTTACATCCTTCCTTAAATAAGGAGACGAAAACTGCACACAGGATTCGAGGTGCGGTCTCACCAATGCCCTGTGTAACTGAAGCATAACATCCTCACTTTTGTGTTCAATGTCCAATACTGAGAGAATGCTGCTCGTCGGAGGTGCATCTTTTGGATGAGACATTAAACTGAGGCCCAATCCACCTGCTCCAGTGGATGTAAAAGGTTGCACAGCATTATTTCGAGAAAGAACATCAGGGGAGTTCTCCCTAGTGCCCTGGCCAATATTTATCCCTCAATCAACATCACTACGATAGATTATCTGGTCATTATCACATTGCTGCTTGTGGGGGCTTTGCTGTGTGCAAATTGGCTGCTGGGTTTCCCACATTACAACAGTGGCTACACTTCAAAAAGTATGTCATTGGCTGTAAAGAGCTTTAACACGTCCGGGGATCATGAGAAGTGCTACAGAAATGCAAGCTTTTTTTTAAAGCAGGTTAAGGGGTAGGTATCAGCCATGACTAGCTCTTCTCTCTCTCACCCCTTGAGGAAGGAGCTGGGCCTTTATTTGGCAACCGTCCGAAAGCTTGACAGAAACCAGCACAGCGCGTAAGGGATTCCAACAGTCGGTCTGTGTCCAAGCATTCAGAATGTGGCCTGCCAGCAGGACACTACCTGAAACACTCAAACAGAACTGAACAGCACAGGAGGAAGCCATTCAGCCCATCCCACCCGTGCCAGCTCTTGGAAGCATCTACCCACTCCCACCCCACACCCTTCTAAATTTTTGTTTGCAAAAGGTTTCCAACAGGGAAGTGGATAAAGGTTGTGGGTTCTGCTTCTACCACTGTTTCTGATGGGATATTCTGTTAAAAAAAAGAGGTTCTCCGACAGTGGTAGGGGTTGTTGCAAATTGCCAATAACAAGGAAGATACCAGAACTGAGAGTTTATACCCATCAGGTAAGGCTGAAAAGAGTGAAACAAAAACCAAAAAAATGCTGGAAAAATTCAGGTCTGACAGCATCTTTGGAAAGAAAGACAGAGTTAACGTTTCAAGTCCATAAGACTCTTCTTCAGACTTTCTTCCAGCATCCGCAGTATTCTGCCTTTATCTTACTGAAAAGGGTGGGTTACTTTTCTCTGGAAAACAGAAGGCCAAAGGGTGGCCCAATAGAGGTCTTTCAACTTATGAAGGGACTTGATAAGACTTGACGTAGAGAAGATATTTTTATCCAAAGCCCAGGACAATCAAGATGAGAGTCGCTAATATATCCAATAAATAATTCAGGTGAAACTGCTTTACCCAGAGGGTGATGAGAATGTGGAATTCATTCCTGCGTAGAGTTGTTGAGGTAAACAGCTTCATTTAAAGGGGAAGCTAGATAAGTATATGGGGGTGAAAGGTACATGAGGGAGAAAGGAATAGAAGGATATGTTGATAAGGTGAGGTGAAATAGGGGTTATGCTCATGTGCAGCATAAACCCTGACAAACTAGTTGAACCAAACAGCTTGTTTCTGTGCTGTTGAACCTGAGTAATCTTTCCCTTCATTATTTCGATGGCCAACTTACATCTCTAGATGCCAACTCACAAGAGGAGGGGCAGTAGCTTTTCCTTATCAATCTATCAAAGAATGGAGCTCCTGCTCTGAACCCTGAATTGACATGCAGACTGGATAATTGCATCTGGGGATGGGGTTGGGAAGGGATGTCCACCACACCCATTCCCCATGCTGCACGCTCCCCCTTCTTCAGGATATGGGTGCCTAGGAAAACCCTTTCCCACCCACTCCACTGCCCCCCCAACCCCCAACCCCACCCCCCAACTGCACCCCCCCACCCCCCCCGGCAAAGGACTCCACCTTACGGCTGGTCGAAAGACTGTCAGATTGTTAATCAGCCCGCAAACACTTCCACTACTTTGCACTGTTCTCTGAAGGAAGAGTGTGAACATGTGAAATCCATCTCATCAAAACAGCTAAACACTTAGAATATGTCAGACGTACTCTTAAACCTTCCCTGCTCAGGAATAGAACCACAGTTTCTTCAGTCTTTACCTCATAACTAAAACTTCTCGTCCCTCACATCATCCTACTTAACCTCTTCTGTATTCTCTCCATGGCCTTGACACCCTTGCTAAGGTAGGGCATTGAACCCTGCATGCAATATTCTAACAAGCATTAACAAAATTCTAGCCCAACCCATCACTTATGTACTTTCAGCATTACCTCTATTTTAATACTCTATATGTCTCCACTTGTTAAATCTACAACCTCATAGGTTTATCGACAGCTTGTTTTAAACCCATTCTCTGGATGTGTCACTGGCAAGGCCGTCCCTATGCTGTCCATCCCTAGTTGCCATCTAAAAGATGGTGGTGAGCCGCGTTCTTGAACCACTTCAGTCCATGTGGCGAAGGGGCTGTTACAATGATGAGGTTTATAAGATTACATTATTTTGGGGCTCTAGCTTTAAATTCAGGGTATAGGAAGGGGGCATGTGCCTGACAGTAAGCCTGACGGTTTGATCGTTAGAGATCAAAGAAAGGTTTAGTTTGTTTTACTGGAAAAGGGTGCAAGGTATTTACGCTTAGAGACAATGGCAACAGTCTCAGAGTATACAATGAGTAGACCCTGAGTCTTCCAAACACCCAAAAAGGTATTGTGGTTATCAGGTTATATAAAGTTGTGTTGTAAACTTCCCATTTACTTTTAAGATGAAAGGGAGTTGAGGACAAATATAGCTAATTACCATTTCAACCTTGATGCCATGGGGAAGAGGGGGGAGGAAGCCATTTTGAGATCAGGTTACAGGCTTCCCTACAAATCAGTGAATATCACAGGCAGACAGCAGTTCTCTTACAAAACTGAGTGAAGCATCTAACGACAGTCACTCAAAGTTACTACTCGGTGAAACAGGGATACGGGAAGCCACTGGAAGCTGGGAGCAACTGTGGACTGTTTGTTATAAGGAATGCAATTCCATAGAGAGTGTGATGAGTATAAAAGGGGAATGTTACTTTAAATAGTTTAAAGTATAGGTTTCCTACAAAAGGAAAAGTGTTTAGTCAATAGTGTTCTTTTAGTCATTTGTTACAGTAAAAGTTTTAAAAAGTGAATTTTTGCCATATTATTCTTTCAGCTCGTAACTGAAAGTTCAAATCTCTATTTAAAAATTATCGGTCTCTAATGAAATCATAACAATGCTCCCACTGTGCTGTTGGATAGGAAGCCCAGGATTTTGACCTAGTGACAATGAAGGAATGGTAATAAGTGCTCAACACAGGATGGAGTGAGACTCAGAGGGAAATGGTATGATGGTACCCTGACAAAGCTGCTACCCTTATCCTTCTGGGCAATGGAGGTCGTGGGTTTGGGAGTTGCTGTCAAAGAAGTTTTGGAGGCTGAACAGAATATGGTGCACACTGCACCCACAGTATACCTCTGGTGAAGGGATTGGTTGGTTAGACTAATGAATGAGGTGTAAATCAGACAGACTGCTTTGTATTGGACGTCCAATTCTTGAGCATTGGCTCAGTTGCCAGTGGCTCTGTAACTGTCGGCTTGGAGTCGAAAGAGTGTGGGTTTGAGCCTCACTCCACAGATCTCAGCACATGATCTAGATCTAGGCCGACACTTCTATAGAATACTGAGGAATTCCTGGCTTGAGCTCTGTAGGTGGTGATGAGGAAGTGAGCCACTTACAACAGAATATCCATCCTCTGACCTGCTCAAATTGCCATATAGGTGTCTTGGCTACGGATCAAGTTGAGTTTCTGATTTAATAGTGAGCCCAAGGATGTTGGTGGTGGAGAATTTGATGATGGTAATGTTGCTGAACGTCATGTAGAGATGGTTAGACCTCTTGTTGGAGACAGTCATTACCTGACACTTGTATGGTATGCATGTGGCACGTCACTTAGCAGCTCAAGCATGGAAGTTCCCCGGGTCTGGCAGCCTGCAGGCCTGGACTGCTTCAGTACCCGAGGAATTATGAATGGAACTGATCACTGTGCAATCATCAGCAAACCTGGCATCTGACCTAATGATGGAGGGAGGGTCATTGACAAAGCAGCTGAAGGTGTTTGGTCCTGCTCTATAAAAGAATTCTCCATAAGTCCCACATCTGCCTACCCTACTCTTTCCTATTAACCCTGTCAGTGTTTCCTTTTCACGTACATGTCCAATAGGATTAATTTAGATTTTGGCTGGAGTAGGGTAGAGAGAAGAATTAAAGGCAGAAACAAAGATCTACAATTGTTTAGTACCTTCCACAATGTCAGGGTGTACCACAGCACTTTTCAGTCAAAGAATACAACTGCAGTGTAATCACCACAGTAATGTAAATGTCAGAAATATACCACCCAATGTACACACAGCAATCTTCCCAAACAACAATGTGACAACGGTCAGATAATCTACTTTTCGGTGACGTTGGTTGAGCGTTAGATATCTATCAGGATGCTGGGGCTAACTTCCCAGGTCTACTTCAACATAGTGCCAAGGGACCATCCCATCTAGCCCAGAGAACAAATGGGTTCTCAGTTTAGCACGCTATTCAAAAAGTGCAGGGCTGCCACAGTCCTGCCCCTCTGTCAGCGTGGCACTAGGCCAGTACTGCCCCGAAAGCACAGCACTACACCAGTGCTGCCCTGCCAACAGCATGCTGTTGCCACAGTGCAGCGTTCCCTCAGTACTGCCCCTCCAACAGTGTGGTGCTCCCTCAGTACTGACCCTCCGACAGTACGATGCACCATCACTACTGACCCTCCAACAGTGCTGCCCCTCTGACAAGGCGGTACTGCCCCGACATTGCGGCGCTCCCTCTTGTACTGACCCTCTGATAGTGCGGCACTCCCTCTTGTACTGACCCTCCGACAGTGCGGCACGCCCTCTTGTACTGACCCTCCGACAGTGCGGCACTCCCTCTTGTACTGACCCTCCGACAGTGCGGCACTCCCTCTTGTACTGACCCTCCGACAGTGCGGCACTCCCTCTTGTACTGACCCTCCGACAGTGCGGCACTCCCTCTTGTACTGACCCTCCGACAGTGCGACGCTCCCTCTTGTACTGACCCTCCGACAATGCGGCGCTCCCTCTTGTACTGACCCTCCGACAGTGCGACGCTCCCTCTTGTACTGACCCTCCGACAATGTGGCGTTCCTTCTTGTAGTGACCCTCCGACAGTGCGGCGCTCCCTCTTGTACTGACCCTCCGACAGTGCGGCGCTCCCTCTTGTACAGAACCTCCGACAGTGCGGCACTCCCTCTTGTACTGACCCTCCGACAGTGCGGCGCTCCCTCTTGTACTGACCCTCCGACAGTGCGGCGCTCCCTCTTGTACTGACCCTCCAACAGTGTGGCGCTCCCTCTTGTACTGACCCTCCGACAGTGCGGCGCTCCCTCTTGTACTGACCCTCCGACAGTGCGGCACTCCCTCTTGTACTGACACTCTGACAATGCAACACTCTCTCAGTACTGACCCTCTGACAGTGCAGCACTCCCTCAGAACTGACCCTCTGACAGTGCAGCACTCCCTCAGAACTGACCCTCCGACAGTGCAGCACTCTCTCAGTACTGACACTCTGACAGTGCAGCGCTCCCTCAGTACTGACACTCTGACAGTGCAGCGCTCCCTCAGTCCTGACCCTCCGACAGTGCAGCACTCCCTCAGTACTACGCTGAAGTGTCAATCTAGATTTTTGTATCCATTTAGCAAAACGCAGCCTCGTCTTGCTCTGTGTCCACCAAGATTGTTTGCTTCGACTTGTCAGTTACACGATCCTGGTGGGGTCAGTACTGAGGGAGTGCTGCACTGTCGGAGGAGTTAATACACCATTTAACAATCATTACAGCCCAGCTAGTACTTTTACCCAATGAAAAGGCAACTGCCTCGTTCAAAAGTACGAGGCGTATTAAACGTTTGTGCATCATTTCAGTGCCCCGCGCCTCTCCGCTCACCAGCCGCGGGTGAGCCCCTAGCCCCGGGTTACCATATCTACTCGAGCCCGAGGCTGTCCGGGGAGAGGCTGAGGCCGACCGGCCTACCTCCTCCCCCCTTCCCCCCCAGCCCGCGCGCCTCCCCAGCAGCCGGAAAGGATGGAGAGGGAGCGGATATTTACAGAACGGCGGTCGCTTCGCAGCAGGTGGCGGCGCTGTCCGGTCTAAAGGCTGCTGGGGCCCGGCGCCGACGACTTCTTCATCTCATCGGGGGTTGGATTCCCGGCTCCCCACATCCCACCCCCCTAACTACACCGCCCCCCCTCAGGCGCTCGGCTATTTCCGCCTTCGCTCGGGCATTCCCGGAACTCCGTTATTTCCGGTTCCTTCCCCCCCGCCCCCAGGCTTCCGGACATTTCCGCTTCCTGCCCGAGCTACCTCCGGCGCTCGGCCGTTTCCGGTTCCTCACCGAGCCGGCCGGCGCTCGGCTATTTCCGCCTTCGCTCGGGTGTTTCCGGCTTGTCTGTCAATCTCTCCCCCTCCTGTCCAGCTCCACAGCCCTCAGGTGATGTTGAACTTTGGTGAAGACACGAGTTTGGCCTCAGCTGGGAGTATTGCGCCCAGTTGTTGGGCATCACACTTTAGCAATGATGTAAAGGCATTGGGGAGAGAGCGCAGAAAAGATTCACAGGAGTGGTTCCATGGATGAGGTGCTTCAGTTATGAAGATTGATTGGAGAAGTTAGGGACTGTCTTCCTTGGAGAAAAGCAGGCTGAGAGAACATTCGAGAGAGGTGTTCAATACCACGAGGGATCTGGATAGGATAGACAGGGGGCAACTGTTCCCACTCGTGAAAGGACGGAGGGCGAGAAAATACCTTTTCCTGCAACAAGATGGTTAATGGCGGTTCACTTGAGGCATTCGCAAGGGAACTAGACTGTTAACTGAAAAGGAACAATGCACAGGTTGGCGAGGGGGGTGGGGGTGGGGAGAAGACGGGAGAATGGCACTGAGTAAATTGTTCATTCGGAGAGCCAGTGCAGACACAATGGGCCGAACGACCTTCTTCTGCGCTGTAACAGTTGTGTGATTCTGTGGGGAGCCAGGTTGCATTATGCGGAAGAATAAAAAGGCGACTTATTATTTAAGTGGAGAGAAACTTCAGAATGCTTCAGTGCAAAGGGATCTGGGTGTCCTCGTGCATGAGTCACTGAAAGCTAGTATGCAGGTGCAGCAGGTAATAAGGAAGGCAAGTGGAATTTTGGCATTTATTGCTAAAGGAATAGAGTATAAAAATAGGGAAGTGTTGTTACAACTGCACAAGGCATTGGTGAGACCGCACCTGGAGTACTGTGCACAGTTTTGGTCCCCTTACTTGAGGAAGGATGTAGTTGCATTGGAGGCGGTTCAGAGGAGGTTCACTAGATTGATTCCAGAGATGCGGGGCTTGTCTTATGAGGAGAGATTGAGCAATTTAGGCCTAAACTCGCTAGAGTTTAGAAGGATGAGAGGATATCTAATTGAGGTATATAAGATGCTAAAGGAGATAGGCAAAGTAGACGTGGAGCGGATGTCTCCCCTTGTGGGGCATTCTAGAATGACAGGCCATAGTTTTATGCTAAGGGGTGGTAGATTTAAATCAGATGAGGAAGAATTACTTTTCTCAAAGGGTCATGAATCTGTGGAATTCACTGCCTCAGAATACAGTGGATGCCGGGACGCTGAGTAAATTTAAGGAAGAGAAAGACAGATTTTTAACGGGTAACGGGTTGAAAGGTTATGGGGCGAGGGCGGGAAATTGGAGTTGAGGCCGAAATGAGATCAGCCATGATCGTAATGAATGGCGGGGCAGACTCGAGGGGCTGAATTGCCTCCTTCTCCTCCTAGTTCTTATGTTCTTATTCCACTCTTTCCCCAAAATTTGAAGGTGGCTGCTCCGCCATTTCTGGCTGCACTTCAGTCCAACCCTCCTGATCTTTGGCTGGCCAGCTGCTGGGCCTGGCCATACAGGTCCAGAAATGCCACCGATTTGGGTTGGAGAATAAAACTTGAATTCAGCATTCAGGGACAATGTTAAGAAGCATCTTTTCATGTAAAGGCTAGTGGAAATCTGGAACTCTTTCCCCACCCCTTCATGGCCTATTTCACTGGAGAAGAGAAGATTTAGGGGAATTTTGATAGAGGCGTTCAAACTGATGAAGGATCTGGACAGGGTAGATAGGGAGAAACTGTTCCCGATGGTGGAAGGATCAAGAACCAGAGGACACCAATTTAAGGAGATTGGCAAAAGAAGCAACGGTGATGAGAGGGAAAATGTATTCACGCAGTGAGTAGTTAGGATCTGGAATACACTGCCTAGGAGTGCAGTGGAGGCAGATGCAATTGTACAATTGGATAACTATCCGAAGAGGAAAAAAATTGCATGCTACAGGGAAATGGTGGAGGAGTAGGACTATATGAATTGCTCTTTGCAGAGAGCCAGCAATGGGCTGAATGGCCCCCTACTGTTCTGTAACCATTCTACGATTCTGTGATTTAAATGAATGGATCAAGGGATTGAATGGCCTTATCTCCTGATCCTATGTCCCATTGAGCTTTCGGAAGAGCTCTGATTCAAATTTGTGGGCATTGCACATTTTACTGAATTTCCCACTAAATATGAACACTTACCTCAGTCTCTCTGTTAGCCTATATTGCCATCTTATAAATTTTACTACTTTTGATTCAGGGCAGCCTGGGAGAATACATCTTGTAGGTCACTCACAATTGCCCGCCCCCCACCTTGTGACTTCATGTGTTCTTGTTCAGTGACATCATGAATGGGTGAAGTAGGTTGTGCCAATCCCCAGTTATGACTTCACCAGCAGAGAAAAAAGGTACATATTATACAACAGCACAGAAACCAGGCCATTCCTTTCCTTATCTTATCTAACCTATCACCATAACCTTCTATCCCTTTCAGCCTCATGCACTTACCTAACTTTCTCTTAAATGCATCTGTGTTATTCATCTCAACCGCTCCCTGTGGCACCGAGTTCCACATTCTCACCACTCTCTGGATGGAGATGATTCTCCATAGTGCCCTATTGGATTCATTAGTGACGATCTGATATTTATGGACCCCTGTTCAGTGTACCTTCACAAGCAAGAACAGCTTCTCCACATCTATCCTACGGTCCTACTTTCATTGTTTTAAAGACCTTTCTCAGCTTACCCCTCAGGCTTCTCGTTTCTGGACAAAAGAGCCCCAGGCTGTTCAGTCTCTGCTGATTGTTGTCATCTCGCAGTTCTGGTTTCATCCTTTTGAATCTCTTTTTTTGTATCTTGCCTAGTAGGATGACCTACCCTGTGGAGCCTTCCTTTAATCTTAGATAGTCCATTGTCCACAGAGCAGCAGGCATAAAACAGACACCAATTTTGCGTTTCTCGGAGGTCAACACATCACTTAAGGTTCATGGTTGTTGCCATGTTTCAATGGTGGATCAGGGCAGGGGGTACTTACCTGACGTCTTATGCACCCTGACCCTCAATTCTTCCCCAAGTGGCAGTTCATTCTCTAAGTCTTTGGAAAAAGAAAGACTTACATTTATATAGTGCTTGCCGCGACACTTTTGAAGTGTGTCACTGTTGTCAAAGACGAAATGTGCAATGAGCAAACTCCCACAAATAGAAAGGTGAAAATGACCAGATAATCTCTACCTTTTTGTGTATGATGTTTATATTATTGGCCAGGACAGTGGGGAGAAGTTCCCTGCTCTTTTTCAAAATAGTGCCATGGGATCCATCCGAGCGGGCAGACAGTTTAACACCTCATCCAAAAGCGGGCACTTCCGACAGTCTAGTGTGGAAGCATACCATCTGCCAGTCTTCCGATACAGAAACGATGGTGCTACCAGTTGACACGTGAAATGAAATGATGAATAAACTCGTGGTTTATTGAAAAATATTGAATGTTTGGAGGGGGACCTAACAGAGCTCTCTTCCAAATTATGAATGAGTTTGATAGGGTAGACATCTTTCCCCTTGTAGGGAGAGAAGCATCAGCAGCCAATGAGCCTAGGGCTTGCCTTCGGGCAGAGCACACAAGAATGAATGAATGCATGGCAGACCAGAGCTATGGGCCATTAATGTCAGGTAGCCACTGATAAATCCAGTAGGGAATTCAGAAGTAACTTCTTTACCCAAAGGGTGGTGAGAATGTGGAACTCAGTACCACAAGTGAGTGGTTGGGGATTTTGGTAATAAATAGATGCAGCTAAGAGAAAGCTAGATAATTAAATGGGTGAGAAAGGAATTGAAGGAACTGTTCATAGGGTTAGATGAAGTATGTTGGAAGGAGGCTTGTGTGGAGCAGAAACACCATCTCAGACCAGATGGGCTGAATAGTCTGTTTCTGGTGTAAATTGTATTTAATTTTATCTAAGTTGGAGTCTGTGAAGATCCGGGATTTGTTGATGAAATTTAAAATACAGATTGGCACATCAGACCAAGGAATAACAATTTTGTGATCCAAATGATTTATTAGATTTATTTTTAAAATTATTTCATGGGATGTGAGCATCGCTGGCCAGGCCAGCATTTATTACCCATCCCTAATTGCCCTTAAGAAGGTGGTGGTGAGCTGCCTTCTTGAACCGCTGCAGTCCATGTGGACAGTGTTCCATCACACTCCTGACTTGTGCTTGGGGTGGTGGACAGGCTTTGGGGGAGTCAGGAGGTGGGTTACTCAACTATGAATTCCTAGTCTCTGACCTGCTGTTGTAGCCACAGTATTTATATGGCTGGTCCGGTTCAGTTTCTGGTCAATGGTAACCTCCCAGGATATGGAAGGAAATCAGAGCGGATTTTGAGAAACCAGCAAGCAGGAAACCAGAGGAAAGAGGGTTGATCAATATGAGGCCTTGCAGCTCTAAAACTAAGGCAAAGAGTAAGGCAGTTCTTCAAATAACAAAATTCACAACACATGAACTCAAGGGTGTAAATATGTTCCTTTTATTCACAAAAAGACAGAACTAAGAACCCCTTTAAGAACTTACTGGGAGTAACTTTCTAAAGCAGGCTTCAGAAAACACAACACTGAAGGGTGAGCCCCAAAAGATATGGAGCATAAAGTTTTCTAAACAGAAGCAGCATGGATTCCTAACTGAAGTGGGCTTCAATCTGGCCTGAACAAACTCCACAAGTAACATAAAATAGTGCTAAGAAATCATGGAACTGGATCAGCGCTAAGAAATCATGGAACTGGATCAGCACACTGTTTGCAACGTCAAAAGGCAAAAGATTTTCTTGTCGAGAGAAACACCTTGATATTAAATGATTATCTGTGTAAAGAAAGGAAAGACCCTTTGTTAATGTCTTTCAATAAGCAGCCCAACAAGAAGAATGGTGTCGGCTGTGGCTTTTTATCATAGTCTGGCTTTATCGTAGAATCACACAGTGCAGAAGAGGCCCTTCGGCCCATCGAGTCTGCATCGACACGTGAGAAACACCTGACCTACCTACCTAATCCCATTTACCAGCACTTGGCCCATAGCCTTGAATGTTGTGACGTGCCAAGTGCTCATCCAGGTACTTTTTAAAGGATGTGAGGCAATCCCTCTCCACCACCCTCCCAGGCAGTAGTTGAGGTAAATAGCATAGATGCATTTAAGGGAAGCTACATAAGCTTAAAGTATAAGTACACAATAAACAGCAGGAGTGGACCAAATGGTCTGTCAAGCCTACTCCACCAGTCCATATGATCATGGCTCATCTTGGGCTTCAAATCCACTTTCCCACCTGCTCCCCATATCCCTTGATTCTAAGAAACCAAAAGTCTGTCTATCCCAGCCTTAAATATATTGAGCCATGTAGCACCCCCCAACCCCTAGGGGTGGAGATTTCCAAAGGCTTACCACACTTTGAGTGTAGAAGTTTCTCACCTCAGTGGCTAGTACCTCAGTCTCTGAGCTAGACAGTTGTGGGTTCAAATTCTACTTCAGCGCAAAATCTAGGCTGACATTCCCAATGTGCTAATGAGGGAGTGCTGCCCCTATGGGGAGGGGGTCAGCTGTTTCCCTACAGCATTGACTAGACTGGAAAAAACATTTAATTGGCTGTCAAGTGCTTTGGAACATTCTGAGGCTGTGAATGGCGTTCCAGATCTGAACCACCTGCTGCATAAAAATATTATTCCTCATGTCGCCATTAGTTCTTTTGCCATTCACCTTAAGCCGCTGCCCATCCATCCTCCCACCCATGGGAGTTTCTTTCTACTCTGCTTAGACCCCGAATGATTTTGAACACCTCCATCAAATCTCCTCTCAACCTTCTCTTCTCTTAAGGAAAACAACACCAGCTTTTCCAAGCGGATTCAAGTTCCAATCCAGACACTTGAGCGCATAATCGAGACTGAGGCCCCCAGTGCAGTACCGAGGGAGGGCTACACTGTCGGAGCTGATGTCTTTCAGAAAAGATGTGAATGGAGTTCTTCCGTCTCAGCAGAATGTAAAAAGCCCCATGGCGCTATTTCAAAGAAGAGCATAGGAGTCCTCCATATACAGGCCAATATTTCATCCCTCAATCAACATGGCCGAAACAGATTATCTCACTGCTGTTTGTGACATCTTGCTGTGCACAAATTGACTGCTGTTTTCCCCTACATTACAACAGTGAATATACTTCAATAAGTATTTCATTGGCTATAAGGTACTTTGGGACATCCTGAGGTTGTGATGGGCACACGATAACAATGCAAATTTATTTGCAGAATGGTGCCAAACTCACTGGTTGGGAATAAATAAAAACAGAAAACTAAAAATTGCTAAACAGCAACTTCTGTTTTTTTTTCAGATTTCCAGCATCCCTAGTATTTTGCTTTTGTATCACTGGCTGGGAATATCGGTGATTCTTGTTACATGGAATTATATAAAATCCGCAATATGATCCACATTTCTTCCCACCCCTCTTCATCTGATCCTACCAACACCTCCTATTCCTTTCTTCCTCATGTACCTCATTTTCTTTACTAGTACCATCTTCTTAAATCCCTCTACCCCGTCACCTCCATCTTCACCTCCAACAAGTGCAAGATGATGAACTTTCTAGACAATCCGATCAGCTGCCTCTGCTGCTCCTTTCCACTCACCCACCTGACCAAACTTCCTTTAATTCCACCTCCCCCCCCCCCAAGCCCAAGCCCTAAACTTGCACCTTTCTCTCATTTGCCTGCTATCTCCCCTCAAGCCCTCTCCGAGTTCAAATTGTCCACAAGACCCACCTCCTGTTTCCTGATTTCTATTCCCACTAAAATGCTGACCACCCAATTTACCCTCCTGTTCCCATGTTAGTCATTACTGTAAATGGTTCTCTCTTCAAGTGTTGTCTTTCTTTCCTTTAAATCTGCCATCGTCATCCCTCTCTCAAAAAACCAACTCTTGACCCTACTGACCTGATAAATCATCACCCCCATCTCCAGCCTCCCTTTCCTCACCAAAGTCCTTGAACGTGTTGTCACCTCCCAAATGCGATCCCATCTTTCCCAAAAACTCAATATTTGAAAACCTCCAATAAGATTTCCACCCCGCCACAGTAACAAAACAGCTCTTATCAAAGTGACATCCTATGTGACCGTGACAAAGGTGAATTTTCCCTCCTCATCCTTCTCAACCTGGCTGCTGCCTTTGACATGGTTGACCACACCTCTCCTCCAATTCTTCTCCACTGTCATCCAGCTGGGTGGGACAGTTTTCACCTGGTTACATTCTTACCTATCCAACTGTAGCCCGAGAATCACTTGCAATGGCTTCTCTTCCTGTTCCCACACCATTACCTCTGGTGGATCTGTCCTTGGTCCTTTCCTGTGTCTCATCTCCACACTTCGCCTTGGCACACCATTCGAAAGACAGCGGTAGTTTTCACATGTATGCTGTCGACATGCAACTCTGCCTCACCACCAGCTCTCTCTCGACTCCTCCTCTCTTGTTATATTATCAGGCCGCGTATCTGACGTCCTGCACTGGACGAGCAGGAATGTCCTTCATTAATTCTTGGAAAGACTGAAGCCATTGTTTACAGTCCCTGCTCCAAACTCCATTCCCTAGCTACCATCTCCATCCCTCTCCATGGCAACAAGTCTTGAGTTTAAGCCAGTCCGTTTGCAACCTTGAATGTTACATTTGATCTCAAGATGAGCTTCCCAACTCATATTCATGCCAGCAATAAGATGGAATCTTTTCACGTCTGTAACATCACCCAACTTTGCCCCATCTCAGCTCATCTGATCCTGAAAACCTCATCCATTCCTTGTTTCCTCTAGCCTTGACTCTCCAATGCACTCCTGCCTGGTCTCCCTCATTCTATCCTCTGTAAGCTTGAAGTCATCCAAAACTCTGCTGCTCATGTCTCAACTCGCAGCAAGTCCTGTTTCACTATCCCTTGGTTACATTGACTTATATTGACTGTCAGTCAAAAAATGTCTTGATTTCAAAATTCTCATCCTTGTTTTCAAATCCCTTCAGGGCCTCACCCCTCCCTATCTCTATAATCTCCTCCAGTAGCACAAGCCTCTGGAATATCTGTGCTCCTCCAATTTTGAACTCCAGCAGCTTTCAATGCTCCACATATTGGCCAAGTCTTCAGCTGCCTGGGTCTCAAGCCCTGGAGTTCCCTCCCTAAACCTCTCTGTCTCTCTACCTCACTTTCCTCCTTTAAGACACTCCTTAAAACCTACTCTTTGACCAAGCTTTTGGTCATCTGGCCTAATATCTCCTTATGTGATTCGGTGTCATACTTTGTTTTGTAATGATCCTGGTGAAGTGCCTTGGGACATTTCATTACATTAAAGGTTCAATATAAATATAAGTTATTGTTGTTGTTAGACAGTGGGAGGGATTTGTCAGCCTAGGACAGAACATCCAAAAGTCTTATAACAGACCACCTGGGGGACTCTCTTTAGTGTCCTGGCCAGTAATTATATTTCAAATTTAACCAAAAAACAAATGATCTTGTCTTTGCTGAAGAAAGAGGCATGTTGAAGATTTTCATCTTGCACTCATCAGGATACTACTGCTGCTACTATGCAATAGCAACACGAGTGGTATTTGCCACTAACAGGATGCTGCTGTCACGCCAAAAAGATGTTCTGCCTATCACACAAATGAATAATGTGGTATTTGAATTTCAGGGCCAGTGTGATGCTAGGTATGTAGGCTGTACGTCCCAAAGACTGGTGGATCATATCAAACTGCATGTCCCAGCCACTGTTCACAACGGGCAAGGTACAGACCATAACCAACCAGCCCGTACTTGCAAAATTCAAAAAATAGTGTCCAACATTAGATGTGATTCTGTGAATGGACAACATTTGATAAATAATCCTCAGTGTGCTAAGAATTACACTGACAACCAATTTAAGATTGTCAGTCAGGTTCGCAGTCTGGCATATTTGCATGTACTGAAGCTACATATATTAATACACAGGGCCCTGTTCTTTACAGACAGAAAGAACTTGTAAACACATTGCGCCTGTGCCTGTTTCAGCTAAACAAAATAAGTGACAGCCATTCCCTGACTCATTCCTCATGGCAATGCCTTGACCAATCAGGGTCAAGCTGCCTGGTTTAAATTTCAAACAATGCTTAGCAGTTAACTGTCAGTCACCATCACTGGTGCATTCTCCATGGCAATGCCCCTACCAATTAAGAGTCCACTTGCCAACCAATCAGCACACTCTTCATAACAGTATAAATTGTTGTTTTCTCCTTGTATTGATAGTCTTACAAAATGTCCTGATGAGTGCGAGAAGAAAAACTTTGACATATCTGTTTTTTCAGCAATACTCAAGCTCTGTACTACCAAACGACTATTTATCTGGCCAATATTACATTGCAGTTTGTGGGACCTTCCTATGCGTGAACTGACTGCTGCATTTCCTACATTACATTGATGACTGCACTTCAAAAGTGATGTGATGACAAAAGTGACGGTGTGTAGGCCAGAGTTAGAACAGATGAGGAACCCTCAGCTCAGAATTCAGGAACACAATCTAACGCTGCCATTGGACACATCTGTAAGATCAATAGAGGCTAATTGCTGACTGCGGAGAGAAGTTTGTCTCCAGGAAATCTAGGACTAAAGGGTTTAGTGTAAAAAAAATTGAGGCTGACGTTTCAGGAATGAAATTAGGAAACACTTTTTCATGCAAAGGGTAGTGGATGTCTCTTCCACAAATGGCAATTGATGTCAGATCAATTGTTAAATTTAAAATGGAGATTGGTAGATTTTTGTTAACCGAAGGTGTTAGGAATATGGAGCAAAGGCAGCTAGACTAATGCTCTTGAAACATGAGTTCACATCCCACCAGGGTGCTTGAATTTAAATTCAAATAATTAATAAATCTGGAATTAAAATACTAGTCTCAGTAAAAGTGGCCATGAAACTACTGGATTGTTCTTAAATACCCACCTGGTTCAACGTCCTTTTAGGGAAGGGAATCTGCTGTCCTTACCTGGCCTGGCCTACATAAGACTCCAGTCCTATAGCAATGCGATTGACTCAAAACTACCCTCTGAAATGGCCTAGCATGCCACTCAGCTGTACCAATCCGCAACAGAAATAAAGCATTGTGGGCACACCTCCAACACACAGAGGGCAGCGATTCAAGAAGGCGGCTCACCACCACCTTCTCAAGGGTGACTCTAAGGGATGGGCAATAAATGCCAGCCATGTAGCAACGCTCACATCCCAAGGACATTTTTTTTTTTAAATTACGTTGCAGATCCAGCCATGATCTTATTGAATGTTGGAACAAGCTTGAGGGGCCAAATGGCCTCCCCTTGTTCCTGCAGCTGGCAAATCAATATTTCCTCCCCTGGGGAGTTATCGAGGTCAGCCTGGCTGTCCCTTAATTTATCATTTGGCGATGCTACCTGTTCCTTGTTAAGTATCCTATGTGTTTAGTTATGATCTATTGATGTTTGATAAATATGATACTGGGACCGACCAGTAACAAGTATGACACAAACATTCCATGTGGTGCTTTGAATTCCAATGTACACATAGGTATGAAGGTTAATGGTTATCCCAGGGGATTGCTTGTGGTTAAGACTGTTAAGAAAGCATGGGGATCCTTGGATTTATAAACAGAAGCACAGGGTACAAAAGCAAGAACGGCATAACGAGCACTGGTTTGCCCTCAGCTAGTGTATCCAATTGTGGGTGCCACACTTTATGAGGGATATAAGCCTCTGGAGAGGGTGCAGAAGAGATTTGTTAGAATGGCATCAGGGTTGAGGGACTTATGGAGAGACTGGAGAAACTGGGATTATTTTCCTTGGAGCAGAGAAGGCTCAGGGAAGCTTTACTTGCACTTATATAACACCCTGATGGTAGTAAAACCTCCCAAAATGCTTAATACAAAGTTGTCTAAATTATGAAGAGTTTTGATCGAGTTGATAGGGACAAATTATTTCCAGTAGCAGGAGGGTCAGTAATCAGAAGACACAGATTTAAGGTGGTTGGCAAAGGAAGCAGAGGGGAGAGGTGGAGAAACTTTTTTTTACACAATGCTTGTAATCCGGAATGCACTGCCTGTAAGGGCAATGAAAGCAATCACAAAGATAAGTAGGAAATTAAATTGTGAAGAGGACATAAGGAGGCCACAAAGGGACAGAGTTAGGTTAAGTGAGTGGGCAAAGATCTGGCAAATGGAGTATAATGTGGACAAATGTGAAATGGTCCATTTTGGCAGGAAGAATAAAGAAGAAACTTATTATCTAAATGGTGAGAGATTACAGGGCTGAGATGCAGAGGGATCTGGGTGTCCTGGTGCATGAATCACAAAAGGCTAGTATGCAGGTACAGCAAGTAATTAGGGAAGCTAATAGAATGTTATCATTTATCATGAGGGGAATTGAATACAAAAGTAGGGATGTTATGCTTCAGCTGTATGGGGCACTGGTGAGACCATGTCTGGAGTACTGTGTAAGTACTGGTCTCCTTATTTAAGGAAAGATGTAAATGCTATAGGAGCAGTTCAGAAAAAGTTTACGAGACTAATACCAGGAATGGGCAGGTTGTCTTATGAGGAAAGGTCGGACAGGTTAGACTTGTATCCACTGGAGTTTAGAAGAATAAGAGGTGACTTGATTGAAACCTTTAAGATCCTGACGGCTCTTGACAGGGTGGATATGGAGAGGATGTTTTCTCTTGTGGGAAAATCTAGAACTAGGGGTCGCTGTTTAAAATAAGGGGTTGCTCATTTAAGACAGAGGTGAGGGGAATTTTTTTCTCTCAGAGTTGGGAATCTTTGGAACTCACTTCCTCAAAAGGCAGTGGAAGCAGTCTTTGAATCTTTTTAAGGCAGAGCTAGATAGATTCTTGATGAACAATGGGTGAAAGGTTATCGAGGGTCAGGCAGGAATGTGGGGTTGAGGTTACAATAAGATCAGGCATGATCTTATTGAATGGTGGAGCAGGCTCGAAGGGCCGAGTGGCCTACTCCTGCTCCTAATTTGTATGTTTGTATGTAGAATCAGTGCTAACTTTGAAAAAGGAATTGGATTTGCAGAGCTATGAAAGCGGGATTAATTGGATAGCTCTTTCAAAGAGCCAGTACAGCACAGGGTGGGGCTGATGGCCTCTTTCTGTGCTGTGAGGTTCAATCATGTACCATAGAATATACTGCTTGGCTGCTACTGTGAATCAATACGCTTTAAGGGGACAAAGTCTAGTTTTTATAAACAGTGCATAACCTCATACAGAAGCCAATTACTGGACTATAGCTATTCTAGTATTTGGAAATGTGATGCAAGAATGTGTGACATTTGTAATCTGACAAGGATCAAGTCAGGGAATTGAAATGTGACCAGGATCCAAGTGTGTCCAACAGGAAATATTATGTCACTTTTAAAGATATACAGCATATGGTATTCCAATTAGACAGAAATACATCTACTTAGTTAAAACTATAGACTTCCGGTCCTCCGCTTCTTATCTGAATGGCTTGCTATCCGTCAGATTCACCATGGCGACCAGGTAAAGGTAGCTGCTTTTTGTCTCAAGTTTTCCCAGGCCTCTCTCATGCAGTCTGCAACATGGATCTTGGGCTTCCTGGTACAGAACTCAGACTGCTCTCTGCTTCACCCTTCGTCATCCAGTTTACTCCCTCTCAACCCAGGCCTCACTCCAAATTCACCCCCGCTCTCCAAACACTGGTCTGTAACTCTGCCTGGCCAGACAGGTCTAAAATGGCCGCGGTGAGGGCTGAGTGACCATACTTGAGTATATAGGCCTGAAACCACTTGGGTAAGTGCAGTGTCCAAAGCTTGAGCTTGAGCTGATCAGGCCCAAAATTGTTGGGTTCATTTGAAGATGAAAGCCCGAATGTGAGATAGGGGAAGGCTAAGAAGGGCTTCCTGTTGAATTGGTGGGAGTGGGAAAGTTGAGCTTCAGTTTCAATGGTGCAGAGTTCTGGTAGGTTCAAAGCTGGAGCAGAGACCGAGCAGGCCTAAGGCCCAAAGCTGGCTCAAGGGCCGACCGGGCCCGAGGCTGACTCAAGGGCCGACCGGGCCCAAGGCTGGCTCAAGGGCCGACTGGGCCCAAGGCTGGCTCAAGGGCCGACCGGGCCCAAGGCTGGCTCAATGGTTGACCGGTCCTGAGACTAATTCAAGGGTCAAAGATGTCAGAGACTGCAACAGGAGTCCAGCAGGCCCCTAGCTGGAGTTGGAGCTGAGCAGGCCCAAGGCCTTGAGAGGAACTGTAGAGCACCCACTACAAAATTAAGAAGCAATGTGCAACATTGATTTTGAAAGACCAAATGTTTTGTGAGTGCATGCGCAACCATTTCAATGCTAGATCTTATACAGAGCGCAGCAAACATATTATTCATTCACGGGATGTGGGCTTCGCTGGCTGGACCAGCATTTATTGCTCATCCCTAGTTGCCCTTGAGAAGGTGGTGGTGAGCTGCCTTCTTGAACCACTGCAGTCCATGTGGTGTAGGTACACCTACAGTGCTGTTTGTAAGGGAGTTCCAGGATTTTGACCCTGTGACAGTGAAGGAATGGTATGACTTGGAGGGGAACTTCCAGGTGGTGGTGTTCCCATCTATCTGCTACCTTTGTCCTTGTAAATAGTCGTGGTTGCGGGTTTAGAAGGTGGTGTCTCAGGAGCCTGATAAATTCCTGCAGTGCATCTTATATATGGTACACACTGCTGCTACTATGCATTGGTGGTGGAGGGAGTTAAAGTTTGTGGATGTGCTGCCAATCAAGTGGGCTGCTTTGTCCTGGATGGTGTTGAGCTTCTTGAGTGTTGTGGGAGCAGTACTCATTCAGGCAAGTGGGGGACATTCCATCACACTCCTGACTTGTGCCTTATAGATGATGGACAGACTTTGGGGAGTCAGGAGGTGAGTTACTCATCACAGGATTCTGAGCCTCTGACCTGCTCTTTATATGGCTAGTCCAGCTCAGTTTCTGGTCAATGGTAACCCCTGGATGTTGATAGTGGAGGATTCAGTGATGGTCATTGAATGTCAAGGCGTGATGGTTGGATTCTCTCTTGTTGGAGATGGTCATTGCCTGACATTTGTGTGGCACGAATGTTACTTGCCACTTGTAAGCTCAAGCCTGGATATTGCCCAGGTCTTGCTGCATTTGGACATGGACTGTTTCAATATCTGAGGAGTCGCAAATGGTGCTGAACATTGTGCAATCATCAGCGAACATCCCCACTTCTGCCCTTATGATGGAAGGAAGGTCATTGATGAAGCAGCTGAAGATGGTTGGGCCTAGGACACTACCCTGTGGAACTCCTGCAGTGATGTCCTGGAGTTGAGATGACTGACCTCCAACAACCACAACCATCTTCCTTTGTGCTAGGTATGACTCCAACCAGCGGAGAGTTTTCCCCCGATTCCCATTGACTCCAGTTTTGTTTGGGCTCCTTGATAACACACTCAGTCAAATGTGTCCTTGATATCAAAGGCAGTCACTCTCACCTCACATTTACCTAGAAAGACAAAAGTTACACGCTTCATGATATTCTGCTCAGAACAATTGCTTTAATGTTTTCATCACAGGTGGCCTTGATATCAAGGGCAGTCACTCTCACCTCGCATTTACCTAGAAAGACAAAAGTTACACGCTTCATGATATTCTGCTCAGAACAATTGTTTTAATGTTTTCGTCACAGGCAATAATGACCATAATTAAATTCATTTAAAAAAATTTATACAAATCCAGTTTTAATACTAAGATATTACAACAATGCTAATATTTAATTTATATGCAGGCAATTGTACTGCTAACTAAAAAGGTCCATTTCTAGCTCTCTCACAACCTCATTTTATTGGGTTTTCCAAATAGGCACTACTTAATGATCATTAAGTTACATATTTTGTGTTAAAGACCAGAAAACATGGCTCTCCCCACACACATCAGACAATACTTTTTATGTTACAATACAATAATACTGTAGGTCATCATGGCAGAACAGATGATGCAATGTACACACAGTCAAGCACATACATGTACACACATACACAGCCTGAAATAAAACAGCGTATACCAATCTTAAGAAATAGGGTAACGCTACACCGACGGGGAATCAGTCAACACCAACACATCAGAGTCATGGGGCAACTACAAGGAGGCAATACAGCCATTACTAGAGGAACACAGAGATAGTGGACAGTCACTACTAACACTGTGACAATAGCATCACACGGAGATGGTGGACAGTCACTGCTAGCGCAGAGTGACAATGCAGTCACATGGAGTAATTGGACAGTCACTGCCAGCACAGGGAGTAATTACAGAGTCATCACCAGCAGAGCCACAAGCAGACAGTGGCCGCCAACAAAGCTTTGGTTTGACCGTATCAAGGTACTAAGCTTCAGTCTCTCTCATCAGACAGCAAGCAACTCTTACAATTCCTCTACAAAAATAAAACCCTGATCTTGTGAATCTCCTATTTTTTTGTGCCAGTCTATTTTACTGAAAGCATTCTCTGTGTCCTTCGGAGGGATAACCATTCCCCAGGATCACTCAGATGCTCCCTCTCTCACTAAAGCATCCCTTAAGTTTCTGTTGTAGGACTTGACTGCTCACTGAATACCCGAGAAGCCAATTTTCACAAGAAACCAGACAGTGCTACTCAAATTATTAAGGGTCTTTCAGTGTGTGACTTGATAAATATATTACTTAAGTTACTAATTAAACTAGCTTATGCATTATGTGTGTGTATATATTATATATATATTGATATAAAAACACATACACACATAGAAAACTTACAGACTGGGCACTTAAGTGGCAAATGAAGTTTAATATAAATAAATGTGAGGAGATGCACTTTGGTAGGAAAAATAGAAAAATCACCTACTGCTTAGGAAATAAGGAACTGAGAGGGGTGGAAGAACAAAGTAGTCTAAGGATATAGGTGGACAAATCATTAAAGCAGCTTTGCAGGTTAGCTGTGTTATCAAAGCACTAAGATTTATTTCCAGAGTTGTAGAATTCAAAAGTAATAAATTTATATTAAAGTAAGAAATAGGAGCAGGAGTAGGCCATTTGGCTGCTCAAGCCTGCTCCCCATTTAATAAGTTCATGGCTGACCTCTGACCTCAACTCCACTTTCCTGCACTATCACCACATCCCTTGACTCCATTACAGTCTATAGATCAACCTCTGTCTGGAATATGCTCAATGACTGAGCATCCACAGTTCTCTGGGGTGGAGGGTTCCAAAGATCCACAACCTTTGCAGTGAAGAAATCGCTCCTCACCTCAGTCCTAAATGGCCCACTCCTTATCCTGAGTCTATACCCACTAGTCCTAGACTACAGCCAAGGGAATTAGCCCCTCGGCATCAAACATATCTAACCCTCTCAGAAGTTTATGTTTCAATAAGATCGTCTCTCAGTCTTCTGAACACCAGAGAATAGGGGCCCAAACTACCCAACCTCTCCTCATAGAACAATCCTCTTATCCCAGGAATTATCTAGCGAGCCATCGTGACAACCCTTAAAAGTATATCCTTCCCTTCAGTGTGGGGACCAAAACTGTAAACAGTGCCCCAGCTGTGGTCTCACCAAAGCCCTGTAATAATTTCAGCAAGACTTTCTTACCCTTGTGGTCCAACCGCTTTGACAATAAAGGCCAACACACCATTTGCCTTCCTAAAATGAAGGCAAACTACTGTGGATGCTGGAGACGTGAAATAAAAACAAAAGTGCTAGAAAAACGTTAGCTCTGTTGCTGCCAGACCTACTGAGCTTTTCCAGCACATTTTTTTTTGTTTTTATTTGCCTGCCTAATTGCTTGTTGCATCTGCATTTTAACTTTCTGTGTTTGTCATACAAGGACAACCAAATCCGTCTTAACACCAAAATTTAACAGTTTCTTACCAGTTAAAAATATTGTTTTTCTAATTGTCCCTATCAAAAAGAGAATAACTTCACATTTACACACATTACATTCACACCTGCCACTTTACTGCCCGCTCAATCTATCTCTATCCCTTTGCTTAACACTGAAGGATCATTCACGCCAACAAAAGAGAATCTAACCACCTCCCCTTGAAATCTGACAACACTACCATCACTGGATCCCCCATTATCAAAATCCCCTCGGGGTGCGGTCACCGTTAAGCAGAAACTGAACTTGCCCAGCCATTTGAAGACCTTGGCTACAAGAACAATTAGAAACTGCAACCTCTGTGACAAGTGACTCACTGCCTGACTCCCCACTTGCCTGAGTAAGTGCAGCTCCAACAAACTCAAGAAGCTCAATGCCACCCAGAATGGTCTGCTTTGACCGGCGCCCCATCCACTAATTTAAAAGTTCACCTCCAGTGTTGCAGTGTGTGCCATCTACAAGATGCACAGCAGCAACTCGCCAAGGGTCCTTGGACAGCACCTTCCAAACCAGCAACCTCTGCCACCTAGATTGACAAAGGCAGCTGGCGCATAGGGACACCATCACCTTCAAGCTCCCCTCCAAGCCACACCATTCTGCCTTAGACATAGTTCTCCATTACCTAATTGGTGCTGAGTCAAAATCCTGGAACTTTCTCCTGAACAGCACTGTGGGTGCACATGTGCCACATGGACTGCAACAATTCGAGAGGGCAGTTCACTACCTCCTTCTCCAGGGCAATTACGGATAGGTAATAAATGCCGGACTTGCCAGCGATTCCCACATCACATGATCTGTAGCTGCCCAAGCTGTCCGTACTTGTGCTCTGCTATCAATGGCCAATTGGCATGAATAAACTTGTATGGGGCACTAGTCAGGCTTAAACTTAAACTGCTCTGCCCAGTTCCATTCTCCATGCTCTAAAAACACAGAAGCACCAGAGAAAGTAGGGGGGAAAGAAAGAATTAGAAGGGTGTGACCAGAACTGAGAGGTTACAGCTCTCAGGAAAGTCTGAATATGTGGGGCTTTTTTTCTTCGGAAGGGAGAATTAAGGGTGACCTGATCTTTAGAATTATGAATGTGGAGAAAAGGTATCCGCTTTTGGGAGAATTCAAAGACTGGGCTCATGAATACAAGACTAATAGTAATTTACTGATAAAACCAGCAGGGAAATGAGAAACTTCTTTATTCGGAGAGTGGTTAGAATGTAGAATTCACTACCACAGGAAGCAGATTGAGGCGAGTAGCTTAGATGCGTTTAAAAGGAAGTTAGATGAGTACATGAGAGAAAAGGGAATAGAAAGATATGCTGAAAGGCTGAGATGTGGTAGATGGAAAGGGAGGGATTCGTACGGAGTATAAACATCGCACAATTATCCCATAATGTACCCTAAAATGTAACTTATCACCCCAGTAAGAATTGGGAAAGTCCAATCTTGGCCCCTCCCTAACAAATGCACATGATAATTTCAGGAATTTTCATCTCCCAAGCACCAGGTTTCATATTGCAACTTGAACACAGACCGAGCGGGCCAGGTCTAGAAGGTTCAGAGGGCATCACCTGAATTCCGAGTTGTCTTTCTACCTTTGTGACACAGGAAGGCTCACCCTCTGCTTGACCCATTCCCAGCTGTGTATAACTTCTACATGGGGTCTTCAGGCATGGAAAGGATTAGGTTTTAGGGTTGCCAACCGCCTGGGATTGGCTTGGAGTCTCCAGGAATTAAAGCCTAATATCTGGGACACCGCTTCAAGCAGCACGGGGAGAGAATTCACTTGGGCTTTAAAAAAACACATTTGTAAAACAAAAACATTTTATTGGTATTGGTTCCCAAAAAAAAACATTGGGGGAAAGGGTAAAAAAGTTTGCTTGACTGACAGCGAAAAAGGATCATTAATCGGGTAAGGAAGAGTCCATTCACTTTCCAATTGGCCATCGATAGCAGAGCACAAGTACAGACAGCCTGGGCAGCTACAGATCATGTGATGACATCTTCAAGAATATGTTCAGAGTTCGCATCCCTAGTGTTGTGTGGGTGCTCTGTGAAGCTCATTAATATCCTACAGTCCAAGTAAAATTCTGTAAAACTTGACGTGAATCTCGTGCAGTATCCCTGCTTAGTGTATCGTAAATGGCCTCACGGTCCCATAGTAAAAGTCAGGGGCAGTCCATGAGTCTCTTCGTAACTCCCACAGGAAAGGTAGCTCGACAGAGATGAGTAGCCCAATGTTTTTTTGCATGGGCTGTGGAGGACTTGTCAAGTCAGGAGGCTTGGCTATATTGCATCTCAAATCAGTATAACACAAGCCAATAGTTGTGCTTTCACCCAGGAGATACCAGGTTCAAAATCCACTCACAGTCCATAGCTCAAAGAGGGAGTCTTCGGGAGTGTACTTCCAGCCAACAAATTACTAGCATTGCTCAATAGTCCAGTGTGACTAACTACCACTTGTCCACAGAGCTTATGCATTCCTAGCCCCAGCCAATGTTCAAACAATCATACAGCACCAAAAGAAGCCATTCAGCCCATCATGCTTATTCCAGCCATTAGAAAGAGGTGTCTAATTACTCTCACTATTCATAGCCCTGCAAATGTTTCTTTGTAAGTGCATACCAAAATTCCTTTTTGAAAGTTAATATTGAATTTTGCAAATCAAGGACAGGTTGTGGGCATCTTAGGCTTTAACGAATTCTATAGCACATATGCTATATGTTAAACAGGTAAATAGTCCTGTATATCCATACTTAAAAGTCTTATTTATAGCACGCACTTCCTGTTGTCACATTTACTTCCTGTGCACTTTCTCCATCACATGATGCAATGACCTCCCCTTGTTATAAAACTGTCAATTATCTGACTAACAAACCATGAGAAGTGACTTGGGAGATCTGCAGGGCCATGTGTGTCACACTTCCAAAAATGAATGTATTGGAATTCTTCGAGTGATCCCTCCATCTCTATGCCTTAACATTAACAAGAGAACCAAGGAATTCCTGTGAATTAGTGTAAACAATCATAGTCACCATTTCCCTGGAATTACCATCAGACTTTTTCCGGAGCTAGGATTGGACAGCTCCCACGGTCACTGTATTTACATCACTGGATTTCTGCCCAACAGAGAACCAGAAATTTACAGGCACCCGCCAACCTACTAAATCTCCTCACCTGCAGTCATTGCTGTCCTTCCAACCCCGGGGTGAAACCTACCTATAGCAGAGGAGATGCTGGTTAAAGGGGTCAGCCACGTTTCCTTTAGATATGTCTGGGCAACAAAATACTTCACATGCCTTAACACTCTTGTCCTTGAAAACCAGCACGATCATCTGACTCTCGAAAAGCATGGCAAGAGGTATACTATGTAACACACCGGACTGCAAATGGACATGGTGGATGGGGAGACACAAAATCGCTTTTCCCACCCATTATACCAGACACCTGATATTCAGCTCAATGCAGTCATTGATGAATAATGGACATATAACAGACAACTGATGCAAGTATACCCCTGGTCATATCCAATTATAATTCCCCATAATGTATTACACTGGGAATAACATATATTCCACATAACTCATGGCGTATAATGCTCCCACACGTTGTATAGGATATTACCAGTATTGCAGCAAAACACTCCTCGGTATATTTTACCATATAACACTGAGAAACTCTGTACCTGTACACTGCAAGGTCACCCAACCTTATCCTCAAACATTCTGCTCTGAAAAGTTCCACCAGGCTCTCCCCCAGTCACCAGGGAGGAACTGCTGGAGAAATGGCAGCCACAGCCCTCTGTGGCATTTCCACCCTCTGGCTTATTTGGCCAGACTACCCACCAAAGTTGAGCTTGGAGATCCGGGGTGAATCTGGAGGGAAGGGGCAGGGTGGGAATTTAGCAAAACCTGTTATGATGTTTGGACCTAAAGGTTATCAGCACTTGACTAAACCAAAAAAAAGGGCAGACGGACCTGGTACAGGTCCAGCAGCATCCGAACAAAAGGACAGGCAGGTTGACACTTCATGTTAGTTGGATGAGGAACTGCTGCCTGGGTATTCTGACAAAGAGAGTGGGCTGGTGTTTCCTCCTGTGTGGAATGCTTGAATGTCTTGTGCGGTGGACAACTGGGATTGGGAGGTTTGGGTCTCCACTGGGGGATGTTGTGTGATTTTCTGCTGTAGCATTGTACATATGTGCCCAAAAGCCAGAATCATGAAATTCAGCTCCTCAGATCTACCACTCCACCCCCAAAAAAACATTAACCCATCTGCAGGAGAAACATCTTGATCAGACTGGTTTGAAGGTGCAACTCGTTACCACAGGAAGTTGTGGTGGATAGCATAGATGCATTTAAAGGGAAGGTATATAAACACATGACAGAGAAAGGAATAAAAGGATATGCAAAATGGATGAGATGAGATGGGAGGAGGTCATATGGAGCATTAACACTGGCACAGATGGGTTGGGCCAGATGGTTTGTTTCTGTATATTGGATGTCTTGCACGGTATATTCTAAGTAAACACAGAAGTGTGATATAAAAATGCCCTGACCACCTACAGTACGCCCCTCTGGATAACAGAAACTGGCGTGCAAATGAAATTCCCTGTAATTTGGTCTTCCAGTGATAATCAGGACGCTGGAATGAAAAGCATCCTGGCTAATGCTGGAACTTAGGGAAGATTACCTAGGAATACTGGATCGATTGCTCTCAGTGAATTCGGGGCTAGGAAGATGGGAAAGGGGAGAATGCACACCTTCAAGAGACCTACCTGCTGGCCCGTCCATTCACGAGCTGTACTCCTCCTCTTCACCTGCCCTGTACTTCCTGCACCTGGGTGAGTGGATCCAGTATGTCCAGGTGAAGCAAAAGGAAGATCGACTCCCTCCACCATCCACCCCTAATCTTTTGTTGGGGATGGGGAGGGGGGGAATAAGGCGGCTGTAAAATCAGCCAATATGAAACAGGAGCAGATTGGGGCTTGACAGGATGACCATTTCAAGATCATACCAAAATATGAGCAGGTAAAATCAGAGATTTAGGATAATTGGCAGTGGAGAAAATTAATGCATTTTGACCTTCAAACTGTTCCTTTCGGAACAATTTTCAACTTGCAAAGTCAGAACTATGAAACTGAAAAGAAAGCTTGCATACTGTACTTTTCATGACCTCAGGGCATTCTGAAATATTTTACAGCCAATGAGATACTTTTGAAGTGTAGTCACTCTTGAAACGTAGGAAATGTGCAGCCACTAATTCACATAAGCTCCCACAACCAGAAATCTGATAATGACCAGATCATCTGCTTTTAGTGATTTTGGTTGAGGAATAAATATTGAACCAAGGACACCAAGGAGAACGTTCCTTCTCTTTTTTGAAATGGTGCCGTTGGGAACTTTTACACCCGCCCAAGAGTGCAGACTGGGCCTCAGTTTAACGTCTCATCTGAAAGAATACATGACAAGAAACAGGAATAGACAATATTGCCCATCGAGCCAGCTCCACCATTGAGCATGATCATACTGATCTTGGGCTTCAACTCCACTTCCCTGCCCACTCTTCATATCCCTTGATTTCCCCAAGACACCAAAAATCTATCTATCTCAGTCTCAAACATACTCAACAATGGAGCATCCACAATAGGGAACTCCAAAGATTCACAACACTTTCGAATGAAGTAATTTTTCCTCATCTCAGTCATAAATGATCGGCCCCTGATTGTGAGACTGTGTCCCCATGTTTTAGATTCCCCGACCAGCAGAAACAATCCCTCAGCATTTAACCTATCAAGCCCCTTCAGGATCTTGTATGTTTCGATGAGACAGCCTCACATTCTTCTAAACGCCAGAGAGTACAGGCCCAATTTACTCAGCCTCTCTTCATAGGGCATCCCCCTCAACCCAATTCAGTGAACCTTTGCCACACCATCTCCAAAGCAAGTATATCTTTTCTTAAATGTAGAGACCAAAATTGCACACAGTGCCCCAGATGGGGTCACACCAAAACCCTGTACAATTGCAGCAACACTCCTTTATTCCTGTACTCCAATCCCCTTGCAATAAAGGCCAACATGCCATTTGCCTTCCTAATTTTTTGCAGTACCTACACGCTAACTTTCTGCTTTCTTGTATGAGCATGCCTAAGTCTCTCTCAAATCAACATCTACAAGTTCCACATCTTTTAAAAAATATTCTACTTTTCTATTCTTATGACCAAAGTTCATAACTTCACTTTCTCCACATTATATTCCACCTGCCATCTTGTTGCCCACTGACTTAACCTGTCTATATCCCTTTGCAGCTTCTCTGCATCCTCTTCACAGCTCAACTTTCTTGGTGTCATCAGCAAACTTAGATACATTACTCTCTGTCTCTTCACCTAAGTCATTAGTATAGATTGTAAATAGCTGAAGGACGGCACCTCCAACCACTCAGCACTCCCTCGTTACTGCACTGGAATGTCAATCTAGATTAGGTGCTCAAGTCCCTTGAATGGGAACTCAAGCCCACAAATTTTTGACTCCAATGTGAGAACACTGGCTGTTTAGAGAGACTTAATTTCTTAACAGGTTCCAGTTATATGCATTTTATATGCATTCACCAAAGATTGGCACCTGGCAAACAGGTATACTTATAGGTCATTTGACAAATATGCATGATGACAGAAAACAAAAAAAAAAACCCAGAAAACCCACAGAATGCAAATAACCTCAGAGAGTTAGCATCTCGTTGGCCACAAGATTAACTTCACAACAAGATGTCACAGAAAAAAAGCACTTGGACATCAAGAATGAAAGGGTGGTTAGAGGTGTTGGAAATGTGACAGAATTCTCGGTGTCTGACAATACTGCACTGAGGGTTGGCATTTACAACCCACCTCCCTCTTACCTACTGGCAAACTTATAACACCCCAGAGATCTCCACTGGTCAGGTTCTCTGCCCAAGCAAGGGGTGCAGTCAGGGTTATCAATAGTTCCCCCGGGGCAAGTGAAAGGGGTCCCCTCCCCTATTCTAATGTTTTATTCTTCTTTCCCCTATCTGGGGAAGTGCCATTGTGACATGACTGAAATCAGGAGCTTATTCATAGAATCACATAATGCTGAAGGCTATTTGGTCCATCTTGTCTATGCTGGCTCTTTGAAAGAGCTATTAGTCCCAATGGATCTTTCCATTTTTAGTGGTGGGAGAGGGGGAACTGCCGCCAAATCACTCCAGTCCCATCATTCACGATATAGTCTTCTTGAAATCATGTGTCAGCCACAGCTGAGTTGGTCGCACGCTCGCCTCAGAATCGCAAGGTTCCAGGTTCAAATCCCACGCCAGATCTTGAACTCAAAAAATCTAGGCTAACGCTCCAGTGCAGTGCCGAGGGGTTGCTGCATCGTCAGAAGTGCCATCTTTTGGATGAGGTGTTAAACCAAGACTCCATTTGCCTGCTTATGTGGATGTAAAAGATCCTAATGCACTATTTCGAAGAGCGTGTGAGTTCTCCTCGATGTACTAGTCAGTATTGTTCCCTCAACCTAAATCACGGGAACAGATTATCTGGTTATCACATTACTGTCTGTGGGGGCTTGCTGTATGCACACTGGCTGCTGTGTTTCTTACATTACAACATTGAAAAGACTTCAAGTACTTGTTCACTGCTGTAAACCGCTTTGAGATGTCCTATGGCCATGAAAAGAGCTGTATCAATCCAAGTCTTTTTTTCTTTTAAAGTTATAGTGCCTATTATACTATGGTACATTTTACAACATGAATTCAAAAACAGCAAAATTCCCAAATAAATTAATATTTATACATTATAACTATGTACGCCACAGCTCCATTAGTCAGCTAGGGGAGCCAGAGCAGACTGGCCAAGAGGAATCAACAGACTATTTCCACTGCAGAAAGTGGGAAGACACTCTGGTGCAATTTTATCCTAATCCTAAAGCAGGATGAGTGGTAATACTAATGTTCCACCCAATCCTGTGGATTTCCCCCGATGGCTCGGTTAGGTTAAAATTACCCCCCGCCACCCCACAAACAGCCCCGCCGACTCATAGGAGTCCCTGGCTTGTGGCCGACCAAAAATGGAGAAGGTTCATTCGGGAAGGCTCTGAACACATCGCGAGACGTCGTCTGGAACGTGCACAGGCGAAGTCGAGATGTCGGAGAAACCTCCAATCACCTCATCCACCCAACCCTCCAAGCTCCACCTGCCCCACATGTGGTAGAGTCTGTAGATCCTGCCATGTCCCCACTTCCCTGATACAGATCTTAAAACTATTGATTAAGGGAAATGTGTGAAGAAGATACCTGTTGTGGACTAGGAGCATTGACTAGAGGAACCAGGTATAAATTCATAACCCTGGAGCAAGGTGAGAGATTAGAGAACGTTGATTCATGCCACAGCCTCAGGATGTTTGACATGGTGACCAAAATCCCCCTCGAAATGTCCTGATCTGGGGTCACTTAGCAACTTAGAAAGGAGCTGGATCGATAGTTTTTGAGAAGGGGGACTGTGGATTATAGAGCACTTAACAAGGCTGAATCCCTCATCCATGCCATTGTTGCCTCTTAACTCAACTCACCTAGCCAGTCTCCCAGCTTCCACCCTCCATACACTTGAGCTCATCCAAAGTTCTGCTGTCTGTACTTTTAACTTGCATCAATTCACCCATCAACCAGTGTTCACTAAGTTATGTCAGCTCCCAGTCCAGAAATGCCGCTATTTCAAATTTCTCATCTTTTCTTTCAAATCCCTTCATGGCCTCACCCTTCTCTGACTGTCACCTCCTCCAGTCCCACACGCCTTTGAGATCCCTGAGCTCCTCTGATTCTAGCCTCTTTCACAGGATTACTAGAGGATAAACATCTCAGGAACAGGCCAATCAGCCCAACCAGTCCATGTGGTATTTATGCTCCACTCGAGCCAGCTCATGCCATTCCTTATCTAACTCCATCATTATAAGCCTCAATTCCCTTCTCCCGCATATGCTTATCTAGCCTCGTCTTGTGCAGCCCTCGATTTTAAATGCTCCACCATTGGCGCCCATGCCTTAAGCTGCCGAGGCCTGAAGCTCTAAGTGCCCTCCCTGAACCTCTCCTCCTTTTAGTCCTTAAAACCTCCCTCTTTGACAAGCTTCTGGTCACCTGACCCATATATTTCCTTATGTGGCCCGGTGTCATATTTTGTTTGGACAACTCTCTTCCGAAGCAACTTGCGACGTTTTACTATGTTAAAGGCAATATATAAATGCAAGCTGTTGTCGAGGTCAAGGGTAAAAGCGATTCTGGACTCTGTTGTGAAAGGAACTGCTAAGAGGTTCAGGGTTCACGCATAAACTAGACACATGATACAAAGTGTTGGATTAAATGCACCCACCCGACACTGCATTCCAAGAGGGAAGTGTTAGTGCTCTCAGCAATAGAATCTGTCTATCATCGCAGGATGCTGCACGGGCCGTCGAATCCTTCGGAGAAGTTCAGCGTTTACAGGAGAACAGCCTGAAACAGGTGGCAAACGCGCTCAGTACTTGAAGCCACACCAGCGCAAATAGTGAGCACCCTCGTGCCAATGCCTTTTACCCAACATACACAGTGGGCAGTAAAATCCTCTGATTGAAGTCTCCACTTTCTGACAGCCTCCTAGGGGCTTGTTAACAGTGTGAACAACCGGCTGAATTGCCACCTTTGCTTGAAAATCAGCCCAGCTTTTAGTCAGAGGGCACTGAGCTTCACAAAATGACCTGCACACTTAATGTGTTTTAATTGGCGCCTGCAGTGTTAGGAAATAATTGGTTATATTTGCCCTATATAGGTGACTGTGAATGATAAGTGCGGACGGTGGGAGTGAGGGGACGTTACCTGGATTTCACATTGTTAAAAAAAATCAATCCCCATTTAAGTGAGACTACTGGATTGGGCCAATAGCTCTAAAGTGTAGTGAAAGCAGCCTTTTGGCTACTAATAGTGGCAGGCATTGGCTGTGTAGCAGGGAGACACAGGGATGAGACTCCAATTTGCACTCAGACCAGCTCCTGTTAATATTTCTATTCAGAAGATAGATGTATTTTTAGGAAGGAAAGACCACTGTGCCCAAACAAGCCCCACCTCATTCGAGGAGACCACCATCTCCCCTGTCCGGTAATCTCTCTTGGATCTAGTTACCTCAACAGCCCATTGTGTTCCTCACCTTGTAAACCTCTCTCTCTCTCATCAACCTATTACGTCCCCCAACCACAATTTAATTTTCCCTCTCCCCTCCTTCTGTAGCCATCGTGATTTCCCCAGCTTTCCGATCTCGATCTCCCACAGCGACTTTGGCAGGAAAATGGGGCCAGTGGCCAAACCCAACATTGATCTCTCCTTTTGGTCAAAGTCACTTGGAATCAACCGGGAGTGGGGAACCTCTCCGATTCCCTCCTTCCTTTCCTAGCCGAGCTGCCATTGACGTCAAGCTGAAGGCCGTCCTGGACGATCACTTTGTGAACTTCCAGAGATGGCTCTCTAAATTTAACACCCCCCTGTTTGAACTTGCGCCACAAATTACAACAACTTGCATTTATATAGCACCTTTAACATAGCAAAGCCTCCCAAGAAGGGGAGCGTAATCAAACAAAATTTGACACCGAGCCACATAAGGAGATATTAGGTAGAGCTGTGCAAAAAGCTTGGCCAATGAGGTAGATTTTAAGGAGCTTCTTGGAGGAGAGAGAGGTAGAGGCGGTTAGGGAGTAACTCTCAGGACCCAGGGCCTTGGCAGCTGAAGGCACAGCCACCAATGGTTGAGCATACTGAAACATTGCACTGACTGCTTAACCTAGCTCTTAAGATGGTTGGTTTCTCAGAATCTCAAACAGTCCAAATGCCTCCTACCTTTCCAAATAACTGTTGGCCTCCTTCACATTAGCTGACCAATCACCCTGTCTGCTCTTCTCTGCACTGGCTCCAAGGCTTCAGTGCTGTCCTCATGTCCCATCATCAAAACTCAATGCAGCACTTGACACTGGATCTGGCCAGAGCATTGTACACCTTCCTTCTCTGACGTATCAGCATGCATTCTACTCCAACGCTACCCTCAGTCTTACTCAACTTCCCAGTGACTATTTCAACACAGCTTAAACAATACTTGTCACCCAACTGGTCTCCCAGTGTTCCCTGTCCACTTCTCCGTGTTGAGCCGAATCTACGATTTTCAGGTCTGATCGGCTGATTTCAGGGACCCAGCGGCTGACACCGTCCATTACCCCACCCCACACCACCACCCCTCATTCCTGAACAACCAATGTGCACTCAGTTTCAGACTCTAAGATGCTGGGTAGCAATTAGGAAGAGTCGGAGGGCAGGGGGTGGTGGGGGTCCCATCGCTTTTACAAACTGCATGGCAGTGGGTCCATGACAAGAAGCAGGCGTGTGACAGGCCGACCGAGAGGCAACACGGGAACACAAGGGAAAAGTGTCACGGAATGGTGCTAGCAGCAAGGGGTTAAAGTGGGGGCGGTGGGGGGAGGCTGTGCAGAGGGAGTTGTACGCTGCATCTAAATGCTATCGCTGACCTGGAGTCTTTGCTTGTTAGTTGAAAGCGGGAACCCGTTAATGAAAAACAGCAAAACAAAATCTGCTCTGTTCCACAGTGTTGGCGTCCCTCACTCTGAACACAGAACGTGCACGTCAGTTGTCACAGGCTGCGACGGTGACTGGATGAAACTCAACAAGGGGGCTTGGTCTCAAAGGAAGGTTGGGGGTGGGGCGGGGGGGGTGGTTCTGGAGGGACGTGTAGAGGGCACCCAAGATGAGCAGGAGTACGTCACCCTGTGCTTGCTCACAACGTGGAAGTCACAGCAAGCCTGCAAACAGGCGTGGGAGACCCAACGCTGGCTCATTCTCAGTTGCCGGCCAGCCCAACCAAACGGGGGCTTCCGGTGCCTAGCCACGGTCGTCAGTGCTGGTATTGGTCGGAGGAGCACACAGGACAGACGAGCCCGCCGATCGATCCCGTGGCTGGATCGACCAATCCCGACTCTTTCTCTTTCTCGACGCGTGACGGACAAACACGTACATGAGGTTAGCTTATACAGGATAATGTACAGTAACACCCTTAAGGAGGAAAAGGATGGTGACAGCGAAGGGACTGCTCGGCCAGTCTGTCTCCCCACCTCCCTCTCTCTCTCTTCTCTCTCTCCTCTCCTCAGTTGATGCCAGGATTGGCAGTGGTTGCCCGCTGCAATTTTTCACAGGCCGTCTTGTGCCGCAGGAAGCTGTCGCGCCACATGAACTTCTTGCTGCAGACGTGGCACTCGAAGGGTTTAAGGCCAGTGTGAATCTTCATGTGTTCCACCAGGTGGTGCTTCATCTTGAACTTCTTGTTGCAGATGGTGCAGCCAAAGGGCCGCAAGTTGAGGTGCATGTTGATGTGCCTGTCCCGCTGGCTCTTGTGGGTGAAGCTCTTCCCGCAGTGGCAAGCGAACATCTTGGTGCCGGCGCCGGGGCTGCCCGCTGTGGCCTGCACCGCCCCGTGGTGCGTATCGCCCTGGGGCCGGTAGACTGCCAACTGGCTGCCTGGGGTCTGGCAGGGGTAGCCTCGCAGGCTCTCGTCCAGGGGCTCATAGGTAAAGTCCTCGGAGGAGCCGCAGTAGTCAATCTGGTCTTCGAAGGCCTGCTCCTCAGGGCCCAGCAGCTCCGGCCCAGCGAGGGTGCACACGTCGCTGATGCTGAGCGTCTGCGGCTCACCGCGTCGGCAGTCCACCGTCTTCACAAAGTGCTGCTCGTCCTCCTCGCACGTCAGCACCAGGTCCTCCTCTGGCTTCTCCTTCTTGACGTACACCCAGCGTTTGTGGGGCACGATGCTGGGCTGGACATAGGCCGGCCGGTGGTACAGGCTGTCCGGGAGGCCCCCTTCAGCCACCTCCCCGCCGGCCAGCTCCCCCTGGTTGCTGGTGACCTTGTGCTCCACTTCCTTGCCTTTGCCCGCTGCTTCCTCCTCCTCCTCTTCCTCCTCCGCCTCCTCCTCCTCCTCCTCTTCGTGGGCATCCGTCTTCACCGGCATCGCCTCCTCGCTCTCCGGCCTGGCCTCGCCCACCTCCCGGGGGCTAAAGTAGTTGCTGCTGCTGGGCGACTGGTTGTCGGTGGTGCGGCAGGCCCTCTGGCCGCTGGGTGCCGGGGTGGGGAGCGGCTGGTTTTCCCTCAGCAGCTCAGTGCACTTGTCCACGACATGCCACATCTGGAGGAAGCTGCCCACCGTCAGGTAGCTGACAATGTCCGCCGGCAACACAGCCAGCCGGCCGGCATAGCAGGAGGCCAGGATACTCTCGAAGGCCCGAGAGTCCATCACGCCGGGCAACACCAGGCGGCTGGTGTTGCGGAAGAGCACCTGGTCGTGGAAGTAGGGCGAAGAGGCTGCCAGCACTGCCCGGTGGGCCTTGAACACTTTGCCCTGCACATGGATGGAGATGTCGCAGAACTTGCCTTCCATCCGCTGCTGGTTCAGGTTCTCCAGGAGGCGGCTGCTGAAGTTGGGAAAGTCCACATACAGTACGTTGCTCCCTGTGTCCATGGTTACTTCACTCCTGGTTGACAAGGGATAGGGGAGAGGGGTATTGGAAGGGGAGAGGCAAGGTGGGTGGAAGAAGACAGGAAAGAGAGATAATGAATGGCATCAGAAGAAACATTGGGGTGGGGGGGGGGGGGTGGGGTTGTCAATTTTAACTCATAGCATCAGGTGGAACCCCCAATACTGACATCAACAGAGGGTATAATTAGATGGGAGTATAAAACTAACATCCCACCTGATCCCAGCAGCTTCCCAATGGGCAGACTGGGATAAATTAACATCCCTCATTCCCCCTCCCCAGCTCATAGGTGGTCTTCAGCCCCTCAACCCTATCCCCCACTAGATCGCAGCAGATCCGTACCTCAACTCCATTTTCCCCTCTTTGCTCCACGCCCGTTGATAACTCTACCCAACAAAAACCTATTAATTTCCTCTCAAAAGCTCCAATTGACCCTTTCCGCCATGCCCACCCAACCCCTTACCACCCACCCCCACCACCCCCCTCACCCCCATGCCCCCTCAATTCTTATGGGGGAAAAAAGAGTTCCAGATTCCACCACCCTTTGTGTGAAGAAGTGCTTCCTGACATCACCGTTCCGATTAAGACTCATACGGACTTGAAACGTTAACTGTGTTCCTCTCCGCAGATGCTGTCAGACCTGCTGAGTTTTTCCAGCTATTTCTGTTTTCGTTTCAGATTTCCAGCATCCGCAGTATTTTGCTTTTATCACCGTTGCACGGCCTAGTTTCTAACTTTAAGGTCAATGCTCGCTTTGTTCTGGGCTCCCCTTACCAGCCACGTTCCCTCCTATTCACCTTGCCTGTATGAGAACTGTTTGCTGCACTGCACGTTACCTTTAAGATTGCCGTGCAGCCATGCATGCGTGCATCTGAAAGGGGCCGCCGCTTGTGTGCGACCTGTTTGTTCCCTGCCTGGCACAATCTCGATGGCTGCGCAGCCACACCCCTGCGCATTTCAGAGGGATAGCTGCCCACTGAGGAAACCACCCTGTCAAATCCTTTCACCTTTAAATAGCTCCATTCGATCACCCTTCCGTCGACTAAACTCAATGGCGTACAAGCCTGGCCTTTGCAGCCTGTGCTCATAAATCGCCATAAGACATAGGAGCAGAAGTAGCCCATTCGGCCCATTGAGTCTGCCCCGCCATTCAATGAGATCATGGCTGATCTGATAATCCCCAAATCCACTTTCCTGCTTTTTGCCCATAACCCTTGATTCCCTTACTGATTAAAAATGTCTATCTCAGCCTTGAATATGCCTAACGACCCAACCTCTACAGCCCTCTGCGGTAAAGAATTCCTCAGGTTGACTACTCTCTGAGAGAAGAATTTCCTCCTCATTTTTCTTTTAAATGGGCACCCCCTTGCTCTGAGGTTATGCCCTCTGGTCCTAGACTCTCCCACAAGAGGAAACAACCTCTCACCATCTACCCTGTCAAGCCCTCCAAGATACTTTTATGTTTCAACAAGGTCGCTTCTCATTCTTCTAAACTTCAAAGAGTACAGGCCCAACCTACTCAAACTCTCCTCATTAGAAAATCCCTTCATACCCAGGATCAACCTATACCCATTCAATAAATGGACGTTCCTTCACTCAAGAAAACTGAGATTCTAATTGTTTAGCAATGACTTGAACTCGCTTTAGTGACGTTAGTGGACAAATATGTCATGTTGTATGAAATTCCTGGCTGCCTTATAGCTTGAAGTCCATTTCAAATCAGTGGATTAGTATCTCTGCTTGAATAGCAAAGAGCAGCACCTCACAAACATTCATCTGCTAACTTCACTAATGCAGCCTTACCTACACGCAGTTCGAAGCCAGTTAACACATCAAGTGATGGGACAATTCAGGGTATGGTGGTTAATGGTTGAGTTATTGGGTCAGTAATCCTGAGCACAAAGATATTACATAATATCAGATTATATATGAAACTATCATTTCCGCTCAGAACTATTTGAGTTTAAAAGTCGGCCATTAGCAATGGGAGCCCAGAACATGAGGTTTTTCAGATTGGGTACAGTTTCGAGTCTTGGCTGATCTGGAAAGCTGAACAGGCAATATTTTAAGGGATTCTTCAAATTGGGACATAGCTTCATCCTGTTACAATAAACTCTAAAGAAGAATAAAAGAACTTGCATTTGTCTGGAGCCTTTCACGGCCTCAGGACATCCCAAGCCGCTTTACAGCCAATGCAGTACTTTTGGAAGTGGAGTCACTGTTGTGTCGGAAACATGGCAGCCATTTTGTGTTCGGCAAGGTTCTACGGAGCAGCAATGAGATAACGATCAGAAAATCCGTTCACAGCGATGTTGTTTGAGGGGTAAATATGGGCCAGGACTCATGCTGCTGTGAAAGGCCAGTCAGACATTCCTGAAACACTACCAACAAGAGGCCACTCATCACCACCCTCAATTAGCCATGCTCAGCTTTTCACCAACAGAGCAGGGGACTACCAGGATCACAAAGAGAACAGAGCCAATTAACCTGACAGTCTATGTCTGCAAAAAGCCACCGCTGACATAAACCCAGACGTTAAGCAGACTAAAGCCACCCTTTTACAATAGGAATCATTGCTGAAAGGAACACACATCCAACTAGAAGATAGCAGGATTAACAGGTGTGTTCAATGCTGTCATCTAGTCAGGTATTACAGCTAATGGCCACTGAACTCAATTATTCCATAGAGAAACCATCTGAGCCCCTCAATTAGATTCCAGTCTGTAACTCATGCCCAGGTATCCATTATTCTATATATAAATCATCTGAGCCCCTCGATTAGATTCCAGTCTGTAACTCACTCCTGGGTATCCATTATTCTATATATAAACCATCTGAACACCTCGATCAGATTCCTGTCTGTAACTCACTACCCCCAGGTATCCATTATTCTATATATAAATCATCTCAAACCCTCGATTAGATTCCAGTCTGTAACTCATGCCCAGGTATCCATTATTCTATATATAAATCATCTGAGCCCCTCGATTAGATTCCAGTCTGTAACTCACTCCTGGGTATCCATTATTCTATATATAAACCATCTGAACCCCTCGATTAAATTCCAGTCTGTAACTCACTACCCCCAGGTATCCATTATACTATATATAAATCATCTCAAACCCTCGATTAGATTCCAGTCTGTAACTCATGCCCAGGTATCCATTATTCTATATATAAATCATCTGAGCCCCTCGATTAGATTCCAGTCTGTAACTCACTCCTGGGTATCCCTTATTCTATATATAAACCATCTGAACCCCTCGATCAGATTCCTGTCTGTAACTCACTACCCCCAGGTATCCATTATTCTATATATAAATCATCTCAAACGCTCGATTAGATTCCAGTCTGTAACTCATGCCCAGGTATCCATTATTCTATATATAAACCATCTGAACCCCTTGATTACATTCTAGTCTGTAACTCACTCCCAGGTATCCATTATACTATATGTAAATCATCTCAGAATCACAGAATTACACTGTGCAAAAGAGGCCCTTCGGCCCATCGAGTCTGCACTGACATGTGAGAAACACCTGACCGACCTAATCTCATTTACCAGCACTTGGCCCATAGCCTTGAATGTTATGATGTGCCAAGTGCTCACCCAGGTACTTTTTAAAGGTTGTGAGGCAACCCACCTCCACCACCTTCCCAGGCAGCACATTCCAGACTGTCACCACCCTCTGGGTAAAAAAGTTTCTCCTCACATTCCCCGTAAACCTCCTGCTCATCACCTTGAACTTGTGTCTGACCCTTCAACTACAGGGAACAGCTGCTCCACCCTGTCCATGCCCCTCATAACCTTGTACACCTCGATCAGGTCGTCCCTCAGTCTTCTTTACTCCAACGAAAACAACCCAAATCTATCCAACCTCTCTTCATAACTTAAATGTTTCATCCCAGGCAACATCCTAGTGAATCTCCTCTGTACCCCCTCCAGTGCAATCACGTCCTTCCTATAATGTGACGACCAGAACTGCACACAGTACTCCAGCTGTGGCGTCAGCAAGATACTATACAACTCCAACATGACCTCTCTACTTTTGTAATTTATGCCTCGACTGATAAAGGTAAGTGTCCCATAAGCCTTTCTCACCACCCCACTAACATGCCCCTCCGCCTTCAGAGATCTATGGACACACACACCAAGGTCCATTTGTTCCTCAGAACTTCCTAGTGTCAAACCGTTTATTGAATACTTCCTTGTCAAATTACTCCTTCCAAAGTGTATCACCTCACACTTTTCAGAGTTAAATCCCATCTGCCACTTATCTGCCCATTTGGCCATCCTGACTTTATCTTCCTGTAGCCCAAGACCCTCAACTGCACTGTTAACCACCCGGCCAATCTTCGTGTCATCCGCAAAGTTACGAATCCTACCCCCCACATAGTCATCTATGTCATTTATATAAATGACAAATAATAGGGGACCCAGCACAGATCCCTGTGGTACACCACTGAATATGGGCTTCCAGTCACTAAAGCATCCTTCTGTCATCACCCTGTCTCCTACAACTAAGCCAATTTTGAATCCACCTTATCAAATTACCCTGTATCCCATGTGCATTTGCCTTTTTTATAAGTCTCCCATGTGGGACCTTGTCAAAGGTTTTGCTGAAATCTATATAAACTACATCAACTGCACAACCCTCATCTACACACCTGGTCACCACCTCAAAAAATTCAATCAAATTTGTTAGGCATGACCTCCTCTGACAAAGCCATGCTGACTATCCCTGATCAAACCTTGCCTCTCCAAGTGGAGATAGATTCTCTCCTTCAGAACTTTCTCCAATAGTTTCCCGACCACTGACATGAGACTCACTGGTCTGTAGTTCCCTGGCTTATCGCGACAACCCTTCTTAAATAGCGGAATCACATTAGCTGTTCTCCGGTCCTCTGGCACCTCCCCGGTGGCCAGAGAGGAATTAAAAATTTGGGTCAGAGCCCCTGCGATCTCCTCCCTTGCCTCCCTCAGCAGTCTGGGACACAAATCATCCGGACCTGGAGATTTGTCCACTTTTAAGCCTGCCAACACCTCAAATACTTTGTCACTCCCAATATCAATTTGTTCAGGAACCTCACAGTCTCTGTCCCCGAGTTCCATACCTTCATCCTCATTCTCTTGGGTGAAGACAGATGTGAAATATTCGTTCAACACTCTACCGAAGACCTCTGGCTCCACCTATATATTGCCCCCTTGGTCCCTAATGAGCCCTACTCTTTCCCTGGTTATCCTCTTCCCATCGATATACATATAGAATATCTTGGGATTTTCCCTACTTTTATCAGCCAGAGCTTTCTCATATCCCCTCTTTGTTCTCCTAATTGTTTTCTTAAGCCCAACCCTGCAATTTCCGTGCTCCACTAATGCTTCTGCTGATTTGCTTTCCTTGTACCTGCTAAAAGCATCTCTTTTCCTTCTCATCATATCCTGAATATCTCTGGTCATCCATGGTTCTCTGGGCTTGTTACTCCTTCCTATCAGCCTAGAGGGAGCATGTTGAGCATGTACCCTCCCCATTTCCTTTTTGAATGCCTTCCCCCCTCCCCCCACTGCTCCCCTGTAGCTTTCACCACAAGTAGCTGTTCCCAGTCTATCTTGGCCAGATCCTGCCTTATTTTACTATAATCTACTCTCCCCCAATCCAAAACATTTTTTGGCAACTTGTCTATATCCTTGTCCATAACAAGCTTAAACTGTACCATGTTGTGGTCGCTATCACTAAAATGCTCCCCCACCACCACCTGTCCGGCTTCATTCCCTAGAATTAGGTCCAGCACTGCACCGTCCCTTGTTGGACCCTCTACATATTGACCTAAAAAGTTCTCCCGTACACATTAAGAAATCCACTCCATCCAAGCCCTTAACACTATGTCTATCCCAATTAATGTCGGGAAAGTTGAAATCACCTGATATAATTACCCTATTGTTATTGTTTTTACACACCGCCACATATTTGCTCCTCAATTCCCTGCTGGCTATCTGGGGGTCTATAATAAACACCTAATAATGTGGCTGCCCCTTTTTTATTCCTAAGCTTTACCCACAAAGCTTCAGTCAATGCCCCCTCCAAGATATCATCTCTCCTTACTAAAGTAACTGACTCCTCAACTAATAATGCAACGCCTCCTCCTCTTTTACCCCCTCCCCTGTCTCGTCTGAAGATTCTACATCCTGAAATGTTGAGCTGCCAATCCTGCCCTCCCCTCAACCACGTCTCCATGATGGCTACTATATCACAATTCCACGTGTCAATCCTCACCCTTAACTCATCCGTTTTACCTGTAATACTCCTGGCATTAGAGGCCATCCAGCCTTGCCTTACTCCCTTGAAGCTTATGGCAGCTGTACTCCCTCTGACTTGATTGTTTTACTGTATTATGATGTGTCCCTATTCTGCTAACATTCTGTGTCCCCTCCCTCTGCTGAATTAGTTTAACCTCCTCCCAACAGCACTAGCAAACCCGCCCGCAAGGATGTTAGTCCCGCTCTGGTTCAGATGTAGACAATCCCGCTTGTACAGGTCCCACCTTCCCCAGAAACTGTCCCAGTAATCCAGGAATCTAAAACCCTCCCTCCTACACCAACTCTTAAGCCATGTATTCATCTGCGCTATTCTCCTATTTCTGAGCTCGCTAGCATGTGGCACTGGGAGTAATCCAGAGATTATAACCTGAGATGTCTTGCTTTTTAGTCTACCACCTAACTCCCTGAACTCTTGATGCAAGACCTCATCCCTCTTTCTACCTATGTCATTAGAACCAACATGTACCATGACCTCTGCCTTATCACCCTCCCCCTTCAGGATGCCCTGCAGCCTTAGTGACATCCCGGACCCTGGCACCAGGGAGGCAGCACACTGTCCTGGAGTCATGTTGACGGCCACAGTAGCACCTATCTGTTCCCCTGACTATAGAATCCCCTATTACTATTGCTCTTCCTCCCTTCCACCCCTCCTGTACAGACAGGCTGCTTGTGGTGCCAGAAGCTTGGCTCTGTCCGCACTCCCTGGAGGAACCAGCGCCCTCATCAGCCTCCAAAACGAATGCTGATTTGCGAGCGGGACCCCAGGGGACTCTTGAACTACCTGCCTGTTTCTCTTGGACTGACTGGTGGTCACCCATTCCCTTCCTTCCTCAAGTCCCTTCAACTGCGGTGTAACCACCTCTCTAAACATGCTATCTACGATGCTCCACAGTATTCCCAGCTGCCGTTCCAGCTCTGAAACCCGAGCTTCCAGGAGCTGCAGCTGGACACACTTCCTGCACACATGCTGGCCCCAGGCACTGGAAATATCCCCGGCTTCCCACGTGGTGCATGAGGAACACACCACGGTTTTGAGTGCTCCTGCCATGACTTATCCCTTTAAATTAAACCTTTTAAGTCAATTACTCTAGGGCCCTTCTTTCCTGATCCTCATTACTGCAGAATATACAAACTGTTAATCACAAAAAGACCTTAAACTATATGCAATTGAAGTAGTAAATACCTTACCCACTACTTACCAGTGATTCCTTTCCCTTGTAGCCTCTCCTGCTGCAGCACGCTCTGAAGATTTAAGAAGTTGGATAGCAAGGAAAAAATGCAAAGAGCACCTCATCCCCTATGCACCGAATTCCTGCTTTGCGCCAAATTGCCATTACCCCACACTCACCCTGGCTGTGTCTCACTCAAAATGAGGTCTCTCCCCTGCAAACTCAGTGATCACGTGCTTCTAATAGTCCCTTTCTTAAATGCAGCTGAGGTGAGCTGAGATGACTCACACTAGTTAAGTTTCAATTAGTAATCAACACCTAATAAGGACCTAATCATGCTTCAGGTGATTGACAGTTAACTGTCACACAGTCAGCTGAGTCAGCTACCTTACCAACCTTTTAACTAGACTACTGAACTTATAAAAAAATTAAAGAGAAAGTCTTACCAGTTCAATTCCCACTATGCACCAAATTGCCAATACCCACACTCACTCTGGATGTGTCTCACTCGGGATGAGGTCTCTCCCCTGCTCATGTGCAAGCATCTGAACCTTTCAATGAGATTCCAGTCTGCAACTCACGCCTGGGTATCCATTATTCTATATATAAACTATCTGAAGCCTTCAATTAGATTCCATCCTGTAGCTCACTCCCAGGTATGCAGTATTCTATATGTAAATCATCTGAACCCCTTGATTAGATTCCAGACTGTAACTCATTCCCAGATACCCATTATTCTACATATAAACCATCTAAATCCTGGTAAATATAAGATCCAGAGGGGACTTGACAGAGTGGATACCAATAAGATGTTTCCTCTTGTGGAGGAGACCAGAACTAGGGTACAGAGTTTAAGAATAAGAGGCCTCCCTTTTAAGACTGAGTTGCAGAGAACTTTCTTCTCTCAGAAGTCATTAGTCTGTGGAATTCTCTCCCCCAGAAAGCAATGGAGGCTGAATTTATTCAAGGCTGAGTTAGACAGATGTTTCATAGACAAGGAAGTCAAGGGTTGTGGGCAGCTGGGCAGGAAAGTGAAGTTGAGACCACAACCAGTTCAGCCATGATCTTAAATGGTGACATAGGCTCGGACAGCTGAATAGCCTACTCCTGCTCCTATGTCAACCCTTTGTTGGATTCCAAGCTGTAACTCATTTTTGGGTATCCATTATTCTATACATAAACCATCTGAACCCTTTGATTAGATTCCAGCCTGTGTCTCATTCCTAAGTATCCATTAAGGTACAAATTAAATTGGAGTAAAGCTGCTTTTTAGCAACTCTGGTCACAGTGTGTCACGTCCTGGAGACCTGGGCACGTGGGCATGGCAGAACTGTTGATGAACTTCATAGTGTGCCAGTCACAAAACGTTTAACATATGTCCATGTAGTTGTGTACTAGGTTTTATCTATCACAACAATATCAGAAGTAGAAGAGACACCAAATACACACAGAAATATGAACACAAAAAGGCAAACGCACAAAGATATACAAAGACTTAGAAGTAAAAATAGACAAATACATACAAATACAAAGATTATACACACATACACACACTGACATATACAGATAAATATGGACTCTGTATATAAATATCACCTAATTATATATGCAGGCATGTACAGACTCACAAATACTTGCACAAATGCATTTATAGACAAACACAAATGCATTCAGATATATATTACATACATAACAGTCTAGTCATGCAGATATATACATGTACACACACAGGTGAAGATGTACTTAGAAAGAGGCATATGTGCACATATACTCACACACACACACAAACTGGACACAGACAAATGCACAAATTTAGGACTGAGATGAGGAGAAATTACCTAACACAAAGAGTTATTAATCTTTGGAATTCTCTACCCCAGAGGGTTGTGGATGATCCATTGTTGAATATATTTAAGGCTGGGATAGACAGATTTTTGGTCTCTCAGGGAATCAAGGGATATGGCTGGGAAAGTGTAGTTGAATAGCAGAGCAGGTCTACTCCCGCTGCTAATTTCCTGTGTACACCCATTCAACCCCTCCACAAACACACACGCCCACAAATTTTCACACACGCTCATACACATACGTATGTGTGGCCTGCACACACACACACATACACACACACCTATAACACTCCCAACACATATGCAGATATATGTCTATATGCACACAGGTACTCACACATATGTGCAAATACAAACATATTCAAACACACATGCTCTTACACATACTAACAGTCACTCTTACACAAATATACACTCTCTAATATACACATACTGTGCACACAGATGAAGAGTACACATAGACCTATACACACAGCTGTATGTGTGTATATATATATATATAGAGAGAGAGAGAGAGTACACACACGATATATACACACACACACAGGATATATATACACATAAGCACTCCCCCACCCCCTGCCGGGTTGGGGTAATTTATAGAGGGTTTAAAGGAGGTGGTTGAAGGAGCCGCACAGTTCTCCAGGCCCTGCCTCTGTGGCTCCATCTTTGGTCACTTTGTCCCTGTCCCGCTGCCCCGGACACGGAGCTCCAGCCCCCGGCACGGTTGCTACCAGAAGCCGAAGCCCAGCCCAGTCCGGCTCAGCTCGGCTCGGCTCGGCTCGGTCCCGAGGCCTCGGTGCGACCAGACGCGGCCGGGGGTTGGAGGGAGGGCGCGGCCTGTCCTGTCCCCAAAGCCCCGGCGCTGGGTACTCACCGTGAGCTGGCAGGAGGCTCCGGCTCGGTGCGGCGTCAGGGCGGGGCCTGGGGAGGGTGGGGGGCGGGGCCTGGGGAGGGTGGGGGGCGGGGCCTGGGGAGGGTGGGGGGCGGGGCGGGGGCGGGGTCTGGGGAGTGTGGGGGCGGGGTCTGGGGAGAGTGGGGTTGCGGGGAGACTGGAGGAGGGACTTGGGGAGGACCTAAGGCGGGGCCTAGGGAATTGGGGAGGGGTCTGGGCAGTGTGGGGGCGGGGCTGGGGGAGTGTGGGGGGGGCCTTGGGAGTGTGGGGGAGGGGCCGGGGGAGTTTGGGGGCGGGGCCTGGGGAGAGTGTGGGGGCGGGGCCTGGGAGATTAGGGATGGGGCCTGGAGAGTGGGGCGGGGCCTACGACACCGTGGTGGAGCCTTGGGAGACAGGGCCGGGGCTTGTGGTGACTGAGGCGGGGCCTGGGGGAAGAGCAGGGCCTGGGAGACGGGCGGGGTCTGTGGAGAGTTGCAGCGAGGCCTGGGGAGATGGGCATGGTGCAATGAGTCTAGGGGCGAGGCCTGGGGAGGGGCCTGGAGGGGGGGGGGGGGGGGCGTGGCCTGTTGAGACGGGGTGGGGCCTGGTGAGTGGGGGCGGGGCTTGAAGTGTGGGGGCGGGCCATGGGGGCGAGTGGAGCAGCCGGGGAGACTAGAGGACGGACCAAAGGAAGACCTGAGGCGTTGCTTGGGAGATTAGGGAGGGGTCTGTAGACTGGGGGCGGGGCCTGGGGAGAGGAATCATCACCCATAGTACTAAATACCCAATTTTAAACACTTGGGGTATTGACCTATCAAACCCGCTCAGAATCTTATGTTTCAATAAGATCACCTCTCATTCTTCTACCAGAATACTAAACAGCCAGAGTTGTAAATACCAGGGTGCTAAACAACCAGAGCACTAAACACCTGGAGTATTATATACTCAGAGTACTAAACACACTATCTGCTCTGTCCAGACCCCTCATGATTTTGAATACCTGTATCAAATCTCCTCTCAGCCTTCTTTTCTCCAAGGGAAAGAGCCCTAACTTGTCCAATCTATTTTCATAACTGAAGTTCCTCATCCCTAGAACCATTTCCATGAATCTTTTCTGCACTTTCTCCAATATTTTCTCATCCTTACTAAAGTGTGGTGCCCAGAACTGGACACAGTACTCCAGCTGAAGCCAGTTTCTTATAAAAGTTCAACATAACCTCCTTGCTTTTGTACTATATGCTCTATTAAAAAAGCCCACGATACTGTATGCTTTATTAACCGCATTCTGTTCTGTCCTGTCCTGTCACTTTCAGTGACTTGTGCTCATATACAGCCAGGTCCCTCTGCTCCTGCGCCCTCTTAAGAATTGCACCCCTTATTTGATATTGTCTCTCCGTGTTCTTCCAGAAACCTCACATTTCTCAGCATTGAACTTCATCTGCCACATGTCTGCCCATTCCACCAACGTTATATCCTTTTGAAGTCCAACACTGTCCTCCTCACATTTCACAAGGCTTCCAAATTTTGTGTCATCCACAAACTTTGAAATTGTGCCCTGAACACCAAAGTCCAGGTCATGGAAAAGCAAGGGTCCCAACGGTGGCTCCTGCAGAACTCAACTACAAACCTTCCTCCAGCCCAAAAAACATCCATTAACCACTAGTTTCTATTTCCTGTCACTCAGCCAATTTCATATCCAAGTCCCTTTTATTCTATGAGCTATAATGTTGCTCATAAGTCTGTTATTTGGCACTGTAACAAATGCCTTATTGAAATCCACGTACACAACATCAACAGCATTACCCTCATCAACCCTTTCTAATACGTCTTCGAAAAACTCCATCAAGTTAGTTAAACATAATATTCCCTGAAGAAATCCATGCCGGCAGTCCTGAATGAAACCACATTTTTCCATGTGACTATTAATTTTGTCCTGGATTATTGGGCAGGATTTTCGGCTCGGCATGCGGGCGCTCACCTGAAACGCCCGAGTGTGAAATAGTGCGCAATGACATTGGGCGAGCATCCCGATGTCATCGCGCACTCGCACGATATTTCAGTCCGCGGGCGTCATGGGAATTGGCAGTGTACCTGCTGACAATTAAGAGGCCTATTAAGGCCATTAATCATTTAATTAACATGTATTTTTCGCAGCCCGTCCAACGTTACGGTTGGCGGCTGGGCGAATCAGCCAGGCGCCCTTTGCCTTTTTGAGGAAACCTCATCCACGGGCGGGATGAGGTATCCGTAATTAAATTTTTAAAAAGTAAAAATTTGGGGGCAAAACTTTTCAAATATACATGTTAAGGTGAGTGAGTCCGTTGTGTGGACATTTTTTCTGGAATTTTAAAAACTTTATTCATTGGTTTCAAATACTTCAATTCCCTAAGGCAGCTCCCTGCCTTCAGGCAGCTTTCATTGTGCACTCCCCTCTCGCTTGTGCTGATTTCAGCGCTCGCCCTCCTCCCGCCCCCACCCTGGCAATGCTGAGCTTTTCAGGGCACCTTTCACGCTGGCTGGCCATTAATTGGCCAGCTGGTGCAAAATCGCAGTTGGGGGCCAATCGCAGGCAGTAGGCCGTTTCCCAGCTGCTCCCAGGCCCACACGCCATGCCCACCCAACGGCCCAAAAATCCTGCCCTTTGCCTCTGGAGGTTTCCCACCCACTGAAGTTAAACTGATTAGCCTGTAGTTGTTGGACTTACCTCTACACCCTTTTTTGGCCCTTAATCAGCCCTACTCCTCCATTTACTACTTTCTTTTTTACTATTCATATGCCTGTAGAAGACTTTGGGATTCCCTTTTATGTTAGCTGCCAGTCTCTTTTCATGCTCTCTTTCAATTTTGCTCTTCACCTCCCCTCTGAACTTTTTAAACTCAGCCTGGTTCTCAATTATATTTTCTACCTGACATCTGTCATAAGCTCACTTTTTCTTTATCTTAATTTCTATCTCTTATGTCACGCAGGGAGCTCTAGATTTGTTTGTGCTACTTTTTCCTTTCAAGGGAATATACTTTGACTGTGCCCAAACTATTTCTTCTTTGAAGGTAGCCCATTGCTCAGCTACTGTTTTTCCTGTCAACATTTTCCTCCAATTAATTCGGCTCAGATCCATTCTCACCCCATTGAAGTTGGCTTTCCCTAGTTAATTATTCTTACTCTGCACTGTTCTTTGTCTTTTTCCACTGTCAGCTTAGACCTTATGATACAATGATCACTCTCTCCTAATTGTTCTCCTATTGATACTTAATCCACTTGGCCCACTTCATTCCCAAGAACAAGGTCTAGCAGTGCCTCCTTTCCCATTGAGCTGGAAACATACCAATGGAGAACATTTTCCTGAACACACTCTAGGAACTCTTGCCCTTCACTGCCATTTACACTACTACATTATAACTACTCTATAATTTTTGCACCTCTTTGTAATTTCCAATTCCAAAATTTATTCCTCTACACCCTTCCCACTAGTGGTGACTTATAGACTACACCGAGCAATGTAATTGCGCCTTTTCTGTTCCTTAGCTTGAGCTAAATAAATTATGTCCTTGACCTATCAAGGACATGCTCTTTCTCCAGCACTGCAATTCTCTCCTTAATCAATACCGCCAACCCTTCATCTTTCTCCTATTCTTATCTCTCCTGGGATCCAGGGACATTTAACGCCCTGTCCTGCTCTTCTTTGAGTCAGTTCTTTGTTATAGGCACATTGTATTTCCAGATGGCAATCTGCACCTGTAACTTATTAACTTTATTTACCACATTCTGTGCAATCATATACCTGCAAAGTAACCCTGATTTAGACTTTATTATTTTCTTTATTACTCTGATCCCAACTATTGTTATGATCCCAGGTGTGGTTACTACTGGACAAGTCAGATCCTTGGGTGGAACCCGGCTTGATAGATCCTCACTTTTATTTTTTGCTTCGAAAAGTGGAGGGCGGCTACTGAACAGAGTCACAGGAATAAACAATTTATTAAACAAGAAAAAGATTAACTATATTATACTACTCCTTCACCCACAGCCATTTCTTTACAAAAATACAGATTCATAAGAATACCACAAGTTACAAAAAAATCTACCTTACGCTTTAACATTCACAGTAAGCATACAGTCCATGTAAACCATTAGGTGATGTGTGGTCAGACACACCACACTCCAAGATCAAGAGACAGATGCCACCCAAAGCAGATGCTATGGATCTCTCATCAACTCCCTGCCACACCCTCCCACCTACCTACCCCCCCCCTCCCCCCCCCCCCCTCACCCCCACCAACCCCCCCTTCCCCTACCGTGAGCCAACTGGTCTCTCATGGAATCCTTTCTCCTGAGGTGTTTCCAATTTTCAAAATTCACTAGATTTGGGGAAGGTTCCATCAGATTGGAAAAGAGCAAATGTAACTCCTTTATTCAAAAAGGGAGAAAGACAGAAAGCAGAATACTACAGGCCAGTTAGCCTGTCTGTAACTCATTAATCCTGTTTACCACATTCTGTCTGTCATAGGGAAAATGTTAGAAGCTATTATTAAAGATGTTATAGCAGGGCACTTAGACAAATTCAAGGCAATCAGGCAGAGTCAACTTGGTCTTGTGAAAGGGAAATCATGTTTAACCAATTTATTACAGTTCTTGGAAGGGGTCACATGTTTGGACAAAGGGGAACCAGTGGATGTACTGTACTTAGATTCCCAGAAGGCATTTGGTAAGGTGCCATATCAAAAGTTATTGCGGAAAATTAAAGCTCATGGTGTAGGGGCGAATATATTGGCATGGAAAGAAGATTGGCTGGCTAACAGGAAGCAGAGGGTTGGCATTAAAGGGTCTTTTTCTGATTGGTAGGGTGTGACAAGTGATGTGCCACAGGGATAAGTGCTGGGGTCTCAACTTTTTACAGGTTAAATAAATGACTTGGATGAAGGGACCAAAGGAATGTTTGCTGATGACACAAAGATAGGTAGGAATGTAAGTTGTGACGAGGACATAAGGAGGCTACGACAGAACATTGATAGGTTAAGTGAGTGGGCAAAGATCTGGCAAAAGAGTATAACATGGGCAAATGTGAAATTGTCCATTTGGCAGGAAGAATAAAAATGAAGTTTATTATCCAAAAGATGAGAGATTGCAGAACTCTGAGATTCAGAAGGATCTGGGTTTCCCAGTGTATGAATCACAAAAGGCTAGTATGCTGATATTGCAGTTAATTAGGAAAGCTAATAGAATGTTATCATTTATTGTGAGGGGAATTGATTACAAAAGTAGGGAGGTTATGCTTCAGTTGTACAAGGCACTAGTGAGACCAAATCTGGAGTATTGGGTACAGTACTGGTCTCCTTACTTAAGGAAAGATGTAAATGCATTAGAAGCAGTTCAGAGAAGGTCTACTAACAAATACCAGGAATGGGCAGATTGTCTAATGAGGAAAGGTTGGACAGGTTAGGCTTGTTTCCACTGGAGTTTAGAAGAGTAAGGGGCGAATTGATTGAAACCTTTAATTTCCTGAGGTGTCTTGACAGAGTGGATGTGGAGAGGATGTTAAAACTAGGGGTCACTGTTTAAAAATAACGGGTCGCTTATTTAAGACACAGATGAGGAGAATTTTTTTTCTCTCAGAGGGTCATGAGTCTTTGGAACTCTCTTCCTCAAAAGCTGGTGGAAGCAGAGTCTTTGAATATTTTTAATGCAGAGCTGAATAGATTCTTGATGAACAAGGGTTGAAAGGTTATCGGGACTACAAACATACAAATTGTGAGCAGGAGTAGGCTACTTGGCCCCTGGAGCCTGCTGCACCATTCAATAAGATCATGGCTGATCTGAATGTAACCTCAACCCCACATTCCTGCCTACCCCCGATAACCCTTCACCCCCTTGTTGTGGGCAGGTAGGCAGGAATGTGAGGCTGAAGGTACAATCAGATCAGCCATGATCTTATTGAATGGCGGAGCAGGATCGAGGGGCCGACTGGCCTACTCCTGTTCCCAATTCACTAATTCATATGTATTTAATCTCAACACTTGAAGAACTTGCTTTGAAATCTTCTCCTAGGCAATGCTTTCACTTGGTCATCTTCCACAAGGAGCCACCTCCAGGGTTTCAACCTTTCCTTCCAATGTTCCTTTCCCTTGGATTGTGCGTTCAAGCTTTGCCTTCCACTCTCAGATACTCAGCTGTGCCAATAGAGCAGCACTGCTTCACAGGCTTGTAGTAAGGAGTCGCCAATCTTTGGCTGTCTCCTCAGATCTTCTGGCTTCTCGCAAGCCCACTTTACCTTGATCCTGCTCCCCACATCTTTCTCTCTTTAATTTGGAGCCTTTTCCTCTGCTCCTTACTTTAACTTTACTAAACAGGACCTTGTTCAGATTCATGTGCTTTTCCCATGGCTTTATGGTCTTCCTGGGACCTTTTGTCCCCAACCCCTTGGCTTCTGGGACTCTCTTTTGGGGAACCTGCTCCCTGTAGTTCCCTCCTCTGTTTTTCTTCCGGGTTCCCCCAATCTTCTTTTGACTCCCTTTCACTTTTGCTTTTGTTTCTTTGACTGTGACCAATGTCCCATGAATCTAAAGAATTTCCTCCTGCACTGTCTTTCCAAGCCATGCATTCATCTGCTTTATTTTCCTATTTCTATACTCACTTGCATATGGTACTGGGAATAATCTGGAGATTACTACTTTTGAGGTCCTATTTGCCAGCAACATCCACATCCCATGAATGAATAAAGAAAAACAATTTGCAGTTCAGATTTATTAGAAGTACCAAGGTTATTAACAGGAAAATGGCTCTTGGGGAGGGGTCAGGCTAACTTGGCAGGCATGTGGGAACCAGGAGATAATGTTAGAGGGGGATACCAGCCTTCTCTCCTTTATACATATTTCCCCTTTGAATGCAAATTCCCATTGTTTCACTATGTCTTTGGACTTTATCTCCCTTATCATAAAAAAAATTATCATAGTACCAATTTTACCAGTAATCTTTGGGAAAAATAAACACACTGTTTCTGAACTTCACCTGGCTAAGTAAACATTTCACCCCTCCTTTGAAAACAATCTAGTCTGGTTTCTTTAAAAATGAAAATGTGCTTTAACACCTTACATTCTAAACTTCCCCCATGATCACCTACTTAACATTTTAAACCTACCTCATCTTCTAACACATCAAAGCCTTCAAACCAGCTGCCTTTAATCCAATTAAGTCTGTCACACATGTACACACATACACATATGAATACAGATACCATTATTTTACAATAAATTCCAATAACATTATGAGAGTTATTAAATCTCCTGATAAGGTATTTAACCGAAACAAGGAGGACTCATGTAATTACAATTGAAGGTTACACATTCAGCTGAAAGCAAATAAATTAGGAGTTGAGGTTAAAGTAAGTCTTTTCCTCAGCATAATGGGGCTAGATGCACTTGAGGTGGTGTCTAACCAATGTTACCCACGAGACCTCAGTACTATGGACTATTCTGAAATTAATGAGATTCTGGACTCAATTATGGCACGTAATAATGAGATTGCACTGAGAGCTGCATTCCATGAAAGGAAACAGTTGTCAAATGAGACTGTTGCAGATTACATTCTCAAGTTAAAGAAACTCTCTCATCACTGTGGGTATGGCATGAACTTAGAAATCAACCGTAGAGACATGTTCGTAGGGGGCCTAAAGAACAATAAAACCCAGGCCATGCTTTTGAGGAAAGGTAATAAGCTGATGTGGAATGCGGTCTGTGATGAGGCCACAGCCTTGGAAATGGCAAAAAGAGGTAGTTGTAAATTGCAAGGGAGTTCTTTTGCTGAGCTGGCAGGGGAGGTCCACCAGATTTTAGCGAGATCCAGGCCATGGCAGCCAAGTTCTCAGTCTGAGTCAAATTTAGATGTTATTGTTGCCATAGCAGCCGCCAACCATTTAAATGCCTCAATTTCCATTCAAAATGCTATGCCTCTGGGAAAGTTGGTCATATCCAGACAGCATGCAAGAGTGGGGAAAGCAGCAATGCCCCAAGTCATGGTAAAGCTCCAGATTGCAGCCATGAACCAGGCTGAAGCCGTGGTGGATCTAAAGCTAGTTCAGGAGTCTGGAAATCCTCGAAAGAGCAAACAATATATATGGAACCAGAAGCTGATGTTATCGAGCAGCAGGATCATGAATTGTGCTCAGTCAGAAAGCAAGAAAAACAGCAGACGCAAGATGGGAGTTAAAGGTTGACGATATAATTCCAGCACCCACGGTAAAAATGAAAATCAGAGATTCACAACTTACTTTTGTCATTGCCACAGCTGAAGGAGTGTCTGTTATCTTAAAGGGAGAGTACAAGAAACCCCGAAGTCATATTCCTTTATGCAAAACTAGTGTGAAACTGATTAGTTATTCCAGTAACAATGTTCCAATGTTAGGTGAAGTTATTGTTGGAGTGGCATATGATGTTGCATCCTCTTTCTTGCCATTGGTAGTAATAGGAGGAAACAAAGTCTCCCTGATGAGAAGAAACTGGCTTAAGGAGATACAATTAAACTGGAAAGAATTATTTACAGTAGGAACCTGTAATAGTTGTGAATGTTAACATTGGTGAAGAACGAAGAGAGCACAAGGTGGGCTTTGAGTAGGGAGGACTAAATGATAAAATTAGCCATGGGAATGATATTAAATATTGTAAGCCAGCACATCATGCAAAATTGGACATTCTTTCAAGATTTCCTGTGCCTTCACATTGAGGATACCCTCCATCGTGTTACATGGCACTACAACTGTGCTAAATGGGATAGATTTCAAACAGATCTAGCAGCCAAGCTGTTCCAGTACAGCTACAACACTGGCATCTACCCGGCTATGTGGAAAATTGCCCAGGTATGTCCTGTACATATAAAGCAGGACACCGCATCCACAAATATTCACTCCCTCCACCACTGACGCACAGTAGCAGCAGTGTGTACCATTTACAAGATGCATTGCGGGAATTCACCAAGGCTCCTTAGACAGCACCTTCCAAACCCACAACCACTACCACCTAGAAGGACAAGGGCACCACCTGGAATTTCCTCTCCAAGTCACTCACCATCCTGACTTGGAAATATATTGCTGTTCCCTCACTGTCGCAGGGTCAAAATCCTGGAACTCCCTTCCTAACAGCATTATGGGTGTACCTACACCACATGGACTGCAGCAGTCCAAGAAGGCAACACACCACCACCTTCTCAAGGGCAGCTAGGGATGGGCAATAAATGCTGGCCCAGCCAGCGCAGCCCATATCCCATGAATGAAATAAAAAAACATACTGATTCATTTTTAGCCACTAAGTTACCTGTGAATTATTTTACATACACACATGACATGCCAGTGTCTTGCAGAGAAATTAGTGAAGGAACTTGCAAGGATGTGGTGCTCAGTAAAGTGCTCAATTATGTCACTAATGGCTGGCCTAAAGAGTGCAATGATGAGAAATTGCAGGAATATTTTACATGTAGAAATGAAGTGAGTGTAGGTCAAGCCTGTCTCCAATGGGGTTTAAGAGCCATTACTTTGCTAAGATTTAGAGTGGGATTGTTAGAGGAACTTCAAGAGCACACAGAGATAGTCCATGTGAAAGCAGTAGGAAGAAAGTATTTTTGTTATCCAAAGGTAGTTTGGCATTTTGAAGAGTTGGTGAAAAGTTGTGAACTGTGCCTCAGAATGAGTACTGAATGAATCAAGGTTCCTTTCATTCCTTGGTGAAACACAAGAAAACCAATGGAACAAGTACATGTCTTTGAAATGGAAGGGAAAGAGTACCTTGTTTTGGTTGATAGCTACAGTAATTGGATAAATGTTCAGTCCGTGCCCAATACCACAAGTGCCAAACTATCCAGTTTTTGAGAAGTTGGTTTGCAATTTATGGGTTGCCAGAGGTGTTGGTGTCACATAATGGATAGTTGGTGTTGGTGTCCACAGTTTATGTTGGAAGATATTGAAATATTTCTGAGTAAAAATAGATTCAAACACATCCTAATACCACTATATCACCCAGCATCGAATGGTGCTGCAGAAGGAAGTGCAAACATTATGAAGAGGTCTTTGCAGAAGTATTTGCTAGGTTGCAAGTTAGGCAGTAATTTCCATGTTTCTCTCGGGCACAGGCTAGACAATTTTCTGTTCTCTTACAGAATAACCCCACAGTCTACAGCATGTTGCTCACCTTATATGAGTTAGTAGCTAAACATGTTCCTAGCATAAGATTTAGTTTGCTTAAACCTGATGTCAATAACAAAAGTCAGAGAAAAGCAAGACAAAGTGGTGAGTCATGATACACAAGGTTTGAAACTTAGAGAGTTCAGAGCTGGTCAGAAGGTCATGGTAAAAACAAATACCTAGTAATAAGGAGAACTATGTGATTGGAGTTGCTGTAAAGAGTTTAGATGCATTTACATACTAAGTGAAGATTGGAGAGAGACTCAGTGTCATATAGATCATTTGCTTGAAAGAGGAAATCTGACAAAGGGAGGAACTAATACAGCCCAAATTCCCCCTCCAGTTCCAACTGAAAGTCACAAAGAAACTGAAAGTTTGCTGGTATCACAGAATCCATCGGTAGAGCAAAGTGAGTCAGGATCTTTGATTAAGACAAATCAAACAATGTAACAGTCCCAACCATTAAGTGGGTGTTGGTAGTCAAAGTCAAGGTTCAGGGCTGACACAGTCCAAGATGTTGAGAAAGCAGAGTCAAACTAATGGAAATGGCAGGAGATACTCAGCCAAAAAGAGAAAGAAGCCAGACAGGTTAATTCGAAACGTGTAGGAAGGAAAAAGAAATGAGTTTTTCTTTTCATTTTTTCTTGTCAAATTATGATATTTTTGTTCAACAAATATTGGTGTTAAAGAATTTTTTTACATGTAATTTACTCTGTTAGTATCAGTTTTATATGTTTTTGCTGTGACTTTCGTAAAACAAGTATGCAACCCAAACTCTTAAATTTTGGTTATTGTTGATATCGATCTATTCATATTGTGTCTCAGAAATTATGGTCATGTATCATTTTACATTTAAATGTATAAGATTTTTTTTAAGTGGGCAGGGTGTGTTGTGTGATGTTGAGCATTTTGTTATACTGTCGTCTCTGCTGCCCTCTCTGTAGGAGTGGTGTAAATAAAGTTAGTTTCATAATGTCTGCCTGCAGTTGAGTGTGTGTTAGTCTTACTCAGTGCAATACGCAATACTCGCCACTCTTTAGCTAAAGTTTCTTCTGAATTCCCTATTGCATTTCTTGATGACTATTGATGGCCTCAAATGAAGCTCTTCCCAAAAAGTGGAAACGTTCTCTGTGTCCACTCTATCAAGACCTTTCATAATTTTAAAGACCTCTATTCGGCCATCCCTCAGCCTTCCCTTTTCAAGAGGTTAAAGACACAGCCTCTCAATCCTTTCCTGATATGTGTACCCACATATTTCTGCTATCATCCTTGTAAATCTCCTGTGCCTCTACATCCTTTATATAGTTTGGCAAGCAGAAGTGCACACAGAAGTCTAAGTATGGTCTCACCAATGTTCAATGCAGGTTTAGTATAACTTCCTTATTCTTCAATTCCATTCCTCTAGAAATAATTCCTAGTGCTTGGTTTGGTTTTTTTTAAAACTGGCCTTGCTAACGTGTGGCACAATTTTTCATGATTGGTGTATTTGTACTTCGAGATCCCTTTGTTCCTCTACCCCATTTAGGTTTGTACCCTCCAAGTAATAAGTGACCTCCTTATTCTTCCTAGCAAAATGTACGACCTCACATTTACTTGTGTTGAACTTCATTTGCCAACTATTTGACCATTCTGCAAGTTTATTAACACCCCCCTGCAGTCCTCCTCAGTATTAACTAAATACCCCACCCCCCCACCAACATCCCGCCAATTTGGTGTTACCTGCAAGTTTAGAAATTGGAAAGCGGCCAAAAGTCCATTGACTTCGGGCGGGAACTTCCGGTCCCGTCTGCAGCAGAAAATCCGGGCTCGCGATTTTGATTCCAAATTGTTCATGTAAATTGTGAACAGCCCTGGTCCCCCTGACCCTAATGGAACACTACTTCCCACTTCCCACCTTCTGCCACTCTAAATAACTAATCTTTCCTCGCAAGCTCTACTTTCTGCCTTGAAGCCAGCTAGCTTTCCATTCTGCTACTTGTCCCCTGACCCCACATTCTCTTCATGGTGGAAGACACAAGAAGCATCCCAAGAATAGTAGGAAATCAAGGGACAAAAGGGGAAGGGGAAACCAAAATAATAACTAAAGAAAAACATTAGGAAAACTAATAGGACTAAAGGCTGACAAGTCTCCCTGACCTGATGGTCTGCATCCTAGGGTCTTAAAAGAGGAGGTTGCAGAAATAGTGGAAGCGTTGGTTGCATAATCTTCCAAAATTCCCTAGATGCGGGAAAGGTCCCAGCGGATTGGAAAAGCACAAAATGCAACACCTCTATTCAAGAAAGGAGGGAGACGGAAAGCAGGAAACTATAGGCCAATTAATCTAAATTCCCCTTTATCCACACTGCTTGTTACATCCTCAAAGAACTCTAATAAATTTGTCAAACATGATTTCCCTTTTATAAAAGCCAGGCTTTTCCACAGTGGCAGATTTAATAGATGGCGTGTATTTGGATTTACGAAAGACATTTGATAAGGTGCCACATAAAAGGTTATCACACAAGATCAGAGTTCATGGTGTTGGGGATAATACATTTAACATGGATAGAGGATCAGCTAATGAACAGGAAACAAGAGAGTTGTGATAATTGGGTCATTTTCAGGTTGGCAAACTGTAACCAGCAGGGTGCCATAGGGATCAGTGCTAAGGCATCAACTACTTACAATCTTTATTAATGACTTGGATGAAGGGACAGGGTGTATTGTAGCCAAATTTGCTGATAGTACAAAGGTAGCTAGGAAAGCAAGTTGTGAGGAGGACTCAACAAGTCTGTAAAGATTTGGTGGGTAGAATGTAATGTGGGAAAATGTGAGGTTGATAGAAAGACCAGGAAAGTAGAATATTATTTGAATGGAGAGGGCCTACAGAATGCTGTGGTATAGAGGATGTCCTCATAGGTGAATCATGAAAGGTTAGCATGCAGACACAGAGTGAGTAAGAAGGCCTTTGTGGCAAGGGGAAGGAGTGTGAGAGTAGGCAAGTCTTGCTACAGCTGTACAGGGGGTTGGTGAGACCACACCTAGAATAATGTGTACAGTTTTGATCTCCTTATTTAATGATGGATATGCTTACCCCCCGCAGAGCACTAAATGCTTGAGGGAGTTTCACTCAGTATCTCACCCACACGATACCTGCTCTGGAACAGAATTATTTCCACAACATAGGGACTAATTATTCAAGCATACACTGATGACAGGAATCTTTCTCACTGGCAACACACATTAGAAAATGAATATCAATAGACTGTTTTTGATTTTGCTTGCTGGCGTCTACTTGGAAAATGACCTTCTATACCTAACCCTTCCTACATCTGAGATCAGAGAGTCTAGTGGTGATATTGGTGTGTTAAAAGTAGAAATGTATTCTGTTGTTCATCATACTTCCTTCATTTTTATAAATGCTGTGACTTCATATGATTTTCAATTGGTTTTAACTTCCTTTTCAGGATAAGCTTGAAAAGTCACTAAGTTTTCTGCAGCAACAGATGGAGGAGGTCTTCAGGAGTCAGAATGAAGAAGAAGCAAATATGATCCAACTCAAGGTAAGTTTCTGTAAAACAGCTCTCGCCCATTAATGTGAACTAAAGCTCATCTTTTATAAGCGGTACAAGAGATTTGAGCTCACATATTAAAGACTATTGGCAACAGCCACAAACTGCATTTGTGCCCATGTTAATCTTCTGCCTTTGAATCCGTGTGAAATGGTTATAGAGTCACATAGAGCAGAGAAACAGGCTGTGGTGGTCCATGCTCTACTCGAGCCCCCTGCCACCTCTATGCATCTAACCCTTTTTGAACACTCTTCTTTCCTTCTTCCCTCACCTGTTTATCTAGCTTCCCCTTAAAAGTATCTATGCTGTTCATCCAATTCCTGAGTTAAAATGTCTCTCCTCAATTCCCTATTGGATTTATTTGGGACTGCCTTACATTTAAGAGGTCTTGTAGTGCAGTGGGTTGCGTCCCTGCCTCCAAGCAAGTCTCACCCCAGGAATTGGTGGCCAAGGAAGGTACATTTATAATGCGTTGAGGTATAACAGGTTGAGTACCAACCTGCAAATCCTTCCAACACAGGCCAATGGCTGGTGGTAAGAGAGGGAGAGACTCCTGGTTAGCCAACTGGTGGAAAGAAAGTTGGAGCCTCTACCATCACTATCCATAGCTCCAAACTACAACGCACATGTAAAGGTGCATGTTGCCACAGCAACTTGGACTCCCTGAGTGAGCTGTAACACTACCACCATCTTATATTTATGGCCCTTTGTATTCCACAAGTGGAAAATTGTCTCTACAGGTGGGATTTTCCAGCTGTGCCTGCCGCAGGCATTGTCTGGTCCTACTGAAAGTCACTGAAAGCTGGGCCGCTACATCCCCCACAGCGGGTCCTGCCACAACCAGGCCAGAAATCTACCCTAACAAACCTCTTCATAATTTTAAAGACCTCGATCTTCTCTGTCTTATCCTTTCTGGAAGGAAAAGGAGCACCGAGCTGTTCAGCCTTTTCTGGTAAATATTAACTCTCAGTCCTGGTATCACCCTGGTTCAGTTCATCTGATGGTCAGGGAGCGGGATGTGAGGCCCTCATGTTCTTAAGCAAACTAAACTAGGATTGTTTTGAGGAAACGGATGTGGTCAGGCAACACTGGGTAGAATCAGACACAGCCAGGCTGAAGGAATAAAACCACACAATTCAGAGATGGCCAGCTCATGTCAGATTTTGACAGGTAGCACTGGGTAAAATTAGTTTCTCATATGACATCTGGTGCAGCCAAATAAAGATAGGTGCAGCCAGGCAACAGCAGAGAAAAGAAAGACTTGCATTTATAAAGTAACTTTCCCAACCACAGGATCCCCAAAGCACTTTTTGAGGCATAGGCACTGTTGTAACGTAGGAAACATGGCAGCCAATTTGTGCACAGTAAGCTCCCACACACAGCAATGAGATAATGATCAGCTAATCATTTTTTGCAATTTGACTGAGAGATAAACATTAGCCAGAATTAACCCTCCCCCTCTATGCTCTTCTTTGAAATAGTGCCAAGAGATCTTTTATGCCCACCTGAGAGGGCATCGCTGACAATGCAGCACTCCTTCAGTATTGCATTGGTGTGCCAACCTCGATCTTGGCACTCAGTATCTTCACAACAGCAGTGAGAGGGCTAACAACTGATCCACAGCTAAGTCAAAGGCAGGTACAAGCAGGTGAAAGCGTGCAATACCAGCTGCAGCCGGGTAAGATTAGGCAGAGGTTGGTAACAATAGAGGGGATATGGCGGCCCAGTGGTTATATTACTATGCTGAGGTTTGGAATCCAGAGAATGCAAGTTCAAATCCCACCACGGCATTTTAAAATTTGAATTCAGTGAAATCGTCTGAAAAAATGATTATGAGCTGTTAGATTGTTGTTAAAAACCCATCTGGTTCACTAATATCCTTTAGGGAAGGAAACCTGCCGTCCTTATCCGGTCTGACTCCAGTCTTGCATCATTATGATTCACTCTTACGTGGCTCATCAAGCCCATCAGTAAACTATGGTTCAAGAAGATGGCCCATCACCACCTCCTCAGGGCAATAAATGCTGACCTTTCCAGTGACACTTGCATGCCAAGAATAAATGTGTATAAAGCTGAGCTGGACTATAATGATACAAGATTAAAGTTTGGGATAACCAACTATGAATAGGTACAACACAGTACCGAGATAAAGTCTGGTAGTATAAAGCAGGTGGAGGTTTGGAGCACAGTAGTAATATCACTGGGCTATTAATCTAGAGGCCGCGGCTAATGCTCTGGGGGCATGGGTTCAAATCTCACAGCAGCTGGTGGAATTTTAAATTCCTTTTATTTCAATAAATATGGATTATTCGGGTTCACTAAAGTCCTTTAGGGAAAGAAATCTGTCACCTTTACTTGGTCTGACCTACATGTGATTCCGGACTCTCAGCACTGACTCCCAGCAATGTAGTTGGCTCTTAGCTAACCTCTGAAATGGCCTAATAGGCCACACAGTTCAAGGGCAATTAGGGATGGGCAACAAATCGCTGCCCAAACCAGCATCACAGACCCTGTGACAGAAACCACCTGAATTTTATTCCTGTCCATTTCAGTGCTTATGAAATTTGGACAGTTTCTATGGCAGCCCATCCCCAAAATCCAGTTTTACATCCTAGTTGAAAATCTAAAATGACTGTGCGTTTGCACATGTGCCCATATGTGTTTGTGTGTTTGCGTACACACGGTATGTACAAATGGGTGGATGCATGAATATCATGTGTGTGTGAGAGCATGACATGTACATGTGAATATGCGGGCAATAGAATGGGCGAGCGTGTATGGTTGTGCACACTTATGTGTATCTCCATGAAAGTGCGTGTGAAATACGTAGATAGGTGCGCGTATAACGTAAGAACTTATATATGCATCTGCAAAACCACTTGCTGCAGTATGTGAGGTGTGCAGCAGTGCTTGTAATGTTCCTCTCGAGCGTGTTGTCCATGCCGTTTACTGATTTTGAATACAAGTAAAACTTTCACCTTTCAGCCTGCACCCTCAGCACGGATACCTACTGTGTAAGTGGATGATGTAGAGAGTAGAGCTGGTCTATAACTGTCCCACAATATTTCAAACACATGTGCTATTGCTTCATCATGTTCCATACACACTTGCATGAGCCCTCTCCTCAGACCCACATCAGAGTCAGACTGATGGGGCGGCTCCACTCTCTTATTTGTTGAAGTCTTTCTCCCTGATACCAAGGGCTCCTACTAATGGAATTGATGGCATGGGGAACATATGGAAATGCCTTGTGTGATAGGACCAGTTTAAACAGGTTTTCTTTGAACATCATCTGTGTCAACATGTTTCCTATGATATTGGATGTGTTTGAGCAGAGCCTCCTATGGGATTGAACAGTTCAATACTTTTCTCATGGGACTGGGCAGGTTTAAACAGACTTCCTATGGAAATGGAGAGGATTGAATAGTTTCCCAATGGGAATGATCAAGTTTAAACAGGTTCCCTGTGGCAATGGACCAGTTTGAACAGGTCTCCGATGGGAAGGATCTAGTTAGAGCAAGTTTCATTGTTGATTGGGCTGGTTTGGACAAAGTTCATGTGGAATTGGACAGGTTGAAACATGTTCCCCTGTGGGATTGGACCAGTTTGAACAAGTTGCCCACGTGACTGTAAAGGTTTGGAAAGGTTTCCAACGGCAGTGATCAGATTTGGACAGGTCTGAACACATTTTCTATGGAACTGATTCTCTTTGAACTGTTTCTTATGAGATTGGACAGGTTTGAACAGGTTTTCTGTGAGATTGGGTATGTTTGAACCAGTTTCCTCTGGGATTGGACAGGAGAACTGACGCAGCCTTCCAGTCGAAATACATCTTGAATGAGGCATAGAGCAACTTTTGTGGTCACAACGCTAAATCACTCCTGTGTGTGGGGGGCATTTCTTTGTCCCACTGATTGGGAAAGCACAATCTTGGGGTTGCTTTTTTCAATCTTGGAGCTATACTGTGCAGTGTGGGCTTCAACACATCACCCACAGACGCAGTAGAAAAGATAAATCTCTCCCCTCACCCGATTTGACTCTCCAAAAAAGGCAATATCAGGTAGGGTACAAAGCTGGCCTTTCACCCATTCTTATGGGAATTCCCACCCAGCGGATGAGGTTAAAATGATCCCTTCTGACAGTGTGTTGGATTTCACCATTTAAAAGGCCTCCCCTGAACTGGTTCAAATTGTGTTGCATTGGCCCGTGTTGATTTGACTTGGTATCACTCAGTTTGAATTGGCTTTGCTTTCAGAGCACTTGACTTTGCGTTCACTTGGTTTGGCAGTAGCTTGTTGGAATTGGCTTGTCTTGGCTTGAGATGAATTGGTTTTGGTCTAGGTTGGCTTGGGCTGGTTCAGAGCCATTTGCTTTGGTCTGCCTTTGTTTGAATTGATTCGACTTGGCCCGAGGTAGCTCAGAGAGCATTTGCCTCGACTGGTTTTGCTTGGAGTGATTTGGTTGAGAGCAAAACCAAATCTCTAAGCAGGGCTTTCTCCTGGCACTTAGCATGTCGGTGTGTTTACGAATGTAGGTCAAATTCCATGTTAGTGGGTGTTGAGCAACCACCTCAACATAATTCTTGGTATCAGTTGAAAGGCAAATAAATATCAGGTTTTCTACATGGCACTGGTGTCTGATCATTTAAACAGAGAAAAAACGGAGGTAGAGGGTGATAATTGTTCCAATCATTCTGATCTGAACTTAATATGTTCTCTGTTTAAACACCAACTTATAAATCATCCGTAGCACTTAGTAAATCACTAATGGCTACTATATTAAAGTGTGCATAATATATATATATATATATATATATATATATATAAAGATAAGTCATCACTGGCCAATGTCCTTGATGGAAGAAATACACCTTTGTGGCTTTAATTTTAATATTCATTCGTGTCAATATACAGAGTGAATTCATTGATTAAAATTGTATAGTTTAAGTGCTGATGTCTGGAAGGTCAATCAAAGGCCTATTTTCTGTGCCTGTTTTCACTGTGCACTCTGATATGGTGGTCATTCACAGTTGTAGAGCATTCTAATGTTTGGCCTATCCACTGAATTCATATCACTACATTAGGTTCGACACACAATGGTGACACACAGTCAAGGAGTGTATTCTGCCTTCTACTTTACTCAGAAGGCATGTGATGTACATTAGCACCCCATGTGATATCCAGGCCCTTCTCTGTCTGTCTGTCTGTCTCTCTCTCTCTCTGTCTCTCTCTCTCTGTCTCCCTTCTCTCCCCAGGGCCCCTCTCCCACTCATTCTCTCCCTCCATCCTCTTTCTCCGCTGTCATTCTGTTTCGCCCACACTCTCTCTGACACAAACTTTCTCCCACTCTCCCCCCTCATACCTTCCCCCTCTCTCCTTCTCTCCCACTCATTCTCTCCTATCTTCTTTCTATCTTTTTCTATCCCTTTCCCAGCCTCTCTCCCACGCTCTTTTCCTCTCCCCTCTATATATCTCTCTCCTTTTAATTATTCATTCTCTTTCTCTCCATATCTCTCCCCCCCCCACCCCTTCCCCTTTTTATCTCTCTCCTCTCTCACCCTCTCTCTTTCTTCCCTCTCCCCCCACTGCCCATTCTCTGCTGTTTGTCACTTTTGAGTGAAATGAAAGGCAGCTCACACCACTGACCGTGTGTCCTCTTTTTATTATATATGGGTGGCTTTGACAAAATGTAAATGAGTTGTTGAAGGTTGGGTAGTGTTAATCATGGTAAATGAGATGTCATTTTATACCTAGTGGAAATGGGACCTCGGACCAGACTACCTGGAGCCATTCGCCACACAAATATAATACCTCAAGATGTGAAAGATAGTTCCTCACCTTGTCTAGCTGCCTCCCTCTCAACAGCTGAACTCGTTTAACCCTGAGGGGACTGAAGGAGTTGACTATCTTTGATGGACGTGAATCAGGCCTCTCTTTCAATATGGCCAAGTTTCTACTGTGGCACTACCGGAGAAAGGATGTGTTTTTTTTATTTCTTCCTGGTTTTCTCCCTGCCCAACTCCCCTCCCCAAGATTCTACCTCATTCCAAGATATAATTCAGTGGTTGTCAAAAGCTCCTAATCCAAATGGACCACCTGGTAGGGGTGGGTTATGGAGGTGGGGGGGAGCTGGTGGAGAGTGTCTCATACCCAAGTTTAACCCTTGCCTCACCTGATGCCCGCACTTTCCAACAAGACCAGACAGTTGCTGGGTCGTGATTTTTGGACCTAGGATCCCTGGCTCATTTTATTTCCCCTCCTTCCTCAACCTGAGGAATTTGGTGGGAAACACAATGCACCAATCGCCAACTTGGAGGAGGTCACTCGGCATCGTAGGGGGAAACCTAACTTGGCACCCCCCTGCTCAATAAGGCCGCGCTTACCTGCTTGTTGTGATCAGGGGCCCAGGTCGGACATTGGGTGTATTAAATGGCTAAAGATGCTTCTGAATCAATGAAGAATGAGCTTCACCTGCCCGAGGCCTCGGATGAGACCACAGTTTGACACCGGCTGCCATCACTCTCAAGCAGCCATGCATTCATACATTGGAATGGATCACATCCATAAAATATCTCTCCTTTCTCCACACAACAGGCAACACCTTCACCATCTTCACTGGTGATATCAAAAATGCCACTTTATTCTGTTGCTCTGACTGCACTTTGGGCTCGATGCTGACACACATGCTGACATTTTTTTTACAATGGTTAAATTAGGAGGCAAGATTCCACAAACTGGGATAAAAACAAAAAAATGCTGGAAATACTCAGCAGGTCAGACCGCATCTGTGGCGAGAGATACCGAGTTAATGTTGTAGGTCTGTGACCTTTCATCAAAACTGCTTATCAAGAATCTATCTATCTCTGCCTTAAAGATATTCAAAGACTCTGCCTCAACCACCTTTTGAGGAAGAAAATTCTAAAGTCTCCCAAACCTCCAAGAGAAAAAAAAATCCTCATCAGTTTTAGATGGGCGACGCCTTGTTTTTAAATAGTGGCCCCGAGTTCTAGGTTCTCCCACAAGAGGAAACATCCTTTCCACATCCACCCTGTCAAGTCCCCTCAGGATCTTATATGTTTCAATCAAGTCACCCCTTACTCTTCTAAATTCCAGCAGATACAAGCCTAACCTGTCCCAGCCTTTCCTCATAAAACAATCGACCCATTCCAGGTATTAATCTAGTAAACCTTCTCTTAACTGCTTCCAACACATTTACAATTTTTACTTAAATAAGGAGACCAATACTGCACACAGTACTCCAGATGTGGTCTCCCCAGTGTCCTGTATAACTGAAGCATAACCTCCCCACTTTTGTATTCAATTTCCCTCATGATAAATTATAACATTCTATTACCTTTGCTAATTACTTGCTGCACCTGCATACTAACCTTTTGCGATTCATGCACTAGGACACCCAGATCCCTCTGCATCTCAGAGCTCTGAAGTCTTTTACCATTTAGATAATGTACACCTTTTTATTTGCCCTGCCAAAATGAACAACCTCACATTTTCTCACATCATATTATGAGAGGGACAACCTTCTCATCCTAGGAATTTATCTAAAGAGCCATTGTTACAGCCTCTCAAAGGCAAATATCTCTTTTTTTAGGTATAGGGAGTAAAACTGCATACAGCACTCTATCATGGTCTCACCAAAGCTCTGTATAGTTGCAGTAAGACTTCCTTACTCATATACTCCAAACCCCTTGCAATAAAGACCAACATGCCATTTACCTTCCCAATTACTTGCTAAATCTGAATGTTAATTTTTGGTGTCTCGTGTACAAGTACCCCCAAATCGCTTTGAACACCAATATGTAATAGCTTCTCACCATTTAAAAAAAATCGTATCCATCTATTCTTCCTACCAAAGTGAATAACCTTACATTTCTCCACAGTGCATTCCACATGCCACCTTCTTGCCCACTTACTGAACCTCTCTATGTTCCTTTGCAACCTCTTTGTGTCCTTCACGCGGCTTAAATTCCGACCCATCTTTGTATCGTCAGCAAAACTGGATGCATTACACTCGATTCATTCATCAAAGACATCTAATTCTTCTAAACTCTTCCTTTAACAGCCCCTCACAGTGGTACGCATTGGGATTATAATTCATACTGTGTGGTTCACTCATCAATAGTAAAGCTGTTTAACTGCTCACATCGCAAATACACAGATGTAAAACACTATTGATTGTCACAGAAACCTATTTAGTACATCCTTCGCTGTAACTCTACAGCACAGAGGCAGGCCATTCGACCCAGCAGGTTATTGTGCGTGTTTATGCCTGACACAAGCTTCTTCCTGTCCCTCTTCATTTCACCTTCTATTCCTTTGTTTTACATGTGCTTCTCCCTCATCCCTTTAAATGCCTCTCAATGCTATTCGCCTCAACAACTTCTTGCAGTAGCAAATTCCACATGCTAACTTGTCTCTGGATAAAAAAGTTTTTTTTCCCTGAATTCCCTGGCACTCCCGATGTCAAACTGACCAATGAAAGCAGGGGAAGTTAGGCAGGGTAGACCTCATTCCCAAACACAACCCACCTGATCTTTTGAATGGACAGAGAAACAAGACGTCCCTTCCTTCTGGAAACACAGACCTCCCTGATCAGTTTTCCTGCATTTGTTGTGTCCAGATAATCCAATCGCCCCCAGGAATAGGGGCCTAATATTGGAATGCAACAGCTGCAAGAAATACTGGTTATTAATTGAGAGGTGAAGGCGAGGAGGGTGAGGGAAGGGGCATCCATTTTTACTTCCTGTTGGCCATCAGCATATGTGGTAGTGTGACAGTAGAAAAAGAGTCTTGCAAGGGATGGTAACACTGCGTGATTCTCCTGGCCGTTCTACAGTTTATCAGATAGAAAGACCCCCTCTCCAGTCCTCTGAAGGTTGAACTTCCCCGAGGTTGAGGCGGCTTGATATTTTTCTCCCAGCTAATCGACTTTCTGACTTCAACAGAAAATGGCAGAGAGCCTCGAGCAGAACATTGCTGCCGAGTTCACGACATTGCACCAATTCCTCAATGATGAAGAGGAACTGATGAAAGGGAAGCTGAAGGAAGACGTGGAGAGGCTCTCCAGGCTGCTGAGGGAGAACCTGCAAAGAATTACTGAGAAGCGGGCATCCATCGAGTGTACAATCCTCGAAATCCAGCAAAGGCTCGATGTCCAGGAAACTGCCTTCCTCGCGGTAAGAACTACCTTCGGGCAGAATTTCCCAAACCAGCCACTTCTAATCCATGTAGAGGGTTGGAGGCAGCATGTGCGTTGGACGACCACCACCTCAAAGCTCCCCCCCAAGTCACAAGCCATCCCGACTTGGACATGTATCCCCATTCCATAAACATCGTAAATCAAAATCCTGCAACTCCCACAAACAACACAGTGGAATTACCCCCCTAATGGCACAGTGGGTTTACCCCCCTAATGGCACTGTGGGCTTACCCCGCTAATAGCACTGTGGGCTTACCCCCCTAACAGCACTGTGGGCTTACCCCCCTAATAGCACTGTGGGCTTACCTCCCTAACAGCACTGTGGGTTTACCCCCCTAATAGCACTGTGGGCTTACCCACCTAACAGCACTGTGGGCTTACCCCCCTAATAGCACTGTGGGCTTACCCCGCTAATAGCACTGTGGGCTTACCCTCTAACAGCATTGTGAGATTACCCCCCTAACAGCACTGTGGGTTTACCCCCCTAACAGCACTGTGGGCTTACCCCCCACCTAACAGCACTGTGGTTTTACCCCCCCCCCAACAGCACTGTGGTTTTACCCCCCCTAACAGCACTGTGGGATTACCCCCCCCCCCCAACAGCACTGTGGGATTACACCCCCCCCCCAACAGCACTGTGGGATTATCCCGCCCCAACTGCACTGCAGGATTACCCCCCTAACAGCACTGTGGGTTTACCCCCCCCTAACAGCACTGTGGTTTTACCCCCCCCAACAGCACTGTGGTTTTACCCCCCCCTACAGCACTGTGGTTTTACCCACCCTAACAGCACTGTGGGATTACACCCTCCCCCAGCAGCACTGTGGGATTACAACCCCCCAACAGCACTGTGGGATTACCGCCCCCCCCCCCCGCCCCAACAGCACTGTGGGATTACCGCCCCCACCCCCCCCCCTGCCCCAACAGCACTGTGGGATTACCCCCCCCTCAACAGCACTTTGGGATTACCCCCCCCAACAGCACTTTGGGATTACCCCCCCCAACAGCACTTTGGGATTACCCCCCCACTAACAGCACTGTGGGATTACCCCCCCAACAGCACTTTGGGATTACCCCCCCTAACAGCACTGTGGGATTACCCCTCTCTAACAGCACTGTGGGATTACCCCCCTCTCTAACATAACTGTGGGATTACCCCCCTCTCTAACAGCACTGTGGGATTACCCCCCCTCTAACAGCACTGTGGGATTACCCCCCTCTAACAGCACTGTGGGATTATCCCCCCCCACAAACAGCACTGTGGTTTTACCCCCCCTACAGCACTGTGGTTTTACCCCCCCTAACAGCACTGTGGGATTATCCCCCCCCCCCCCAAACAGCACTGTGGGATTACCAACCCCCCCCCCCCCAAACAGCACTGTGGGATTACCCTCCCCCCAACAGCACTTTGGGATTACCCCCCCCCCCCACACTAACAGCACTGTGGGATTACCCCCCTCTCTAACAGCACTGTGGGATTACCCCCCCCTTTAACAGCACTGTGGGATTACCCCTCTTTAACAGCACTGTGGGATTACCCCCCTCTCTAACAGCACTGTGGGATTACCCCCCTCTCTAACAGCACTGTGGGATTACCCCCCTCTAACAGCACTGTGGGATTACCCCTCTCTAACAGCACTGTGGGATTACCCCCCTCTCTAACAGCACTGTGGGATTACCCCCCTCTCTAACAGCACTGTGGGATTACCCCCCTCTCTAACAGCACTGTGGGATTACCCCCCTTTAACAGCACTGTGGGATTACCCCTCTTTAACAGCACTGTGGGATTACCCTCCTCTAACAGCACTGTGGGATTACCCCTCTTTAACAGCACTGTGGGATTACCCCTCTTTAACAGCACTGTGGGATTACCCTCCTCTAACAGCACTGTGGGATTACCCCTCTTTAACAGCACTGTGGGATTACCCTCCTCTAACAGCACTGTGGGATTACCCCTCTTTAACAGCACTGTGGGATTACCCCCCTCTAACAGCACTGTGGGATTACCCCCCTCTCTAACAGCACTGTGGGATTACCCCCCTCTCTAACAGCACTGTGGGATTACCCCCCTCTAACAGCACTGTGGGATTACCCCCCTTTAACAGCACTGTGGGATTACCCCCCTCTCTAACAGCACTGTGGGATTACCCCCCTCTCTAACAGCACTCTGGGATTACCCCTCTTTAACAGCACTGTGGGATTACCCCCCCCTAACAGCACTGTGGGATTACCCCTCTTTAACAGCACTGTGGGATTACCCCCCTCTCTAACAGCACTGTGGGATTACCCCCCTCTCTAACAGCACTGTGGGATTACCCCCCTCTAACAGCACTGTGGGATTACCCCCCTCTCTAACAGCACTGTGGGATTACCCCTCTCTAACAGCACTGTGGGATTACCCCTCTCTAACAGCACTGTGGGATTACCCCCCTCTCTAACAGCACTGTGGGATTACCCCTCTCCAACAGCACTGTGGGATTACCCCCCTCTCTAACAGCACTGTGGGATTACCCCCCTCTCTAACAGCACTGTGGGATTACCCCTCTCTAACAGCACTGTGGGATTACCCCTCTCTAACAGCACTGTGGGATTACCCCTCATGACCAGGACAGCTGGGATAACTCCCCTGCTCTTCTTTAAAATAGTGCAGTGGAATCTTGTACGTCGATTTTAGAGAGCAAATAGGGCCTTGGTTTAATTTCTCATGCACAAGGTGTCATCTGTGCCAGTGCAATACAACCTCGGTACTGCACTGCAGAGTGAACCTGAACTTTTGTGTTCAAATCCCTGGAGTCAAAGTGGGACTTGAACTCATAACAGACTGAACCAGAACCAGAGTGCTACTCAATTGAGTCATTAATGAATGATTCAACACTATCTGTTGCCACTGTCTTCCTAGGGAACCCTGTTCCATTAGCTCAATATAATTTTCCACTGAATAGTTCAGAAGCAGACTGCAGTGAGCAAACTCAGAGCAATCAGCTAATGCTGGGGCTCAGCTGGCCAGGCTTGTACAGTTTATGGATCATCTAGCTATAAATTGATTGCAGTCTTGGACTGACTCCCTAGTGTATCTGTCATTTTCTCTGTACAAAATGGTTAACTTTTCTTTATTTTTTTTACTGCTTCCCACTTACTTGAAGGATGTTAAATCCCTAATCGAAAGGTACGTGTTGTTTCTCAAAGACCTTGGTCTTATCACATCATTTCATTATCGCACAACATTGCTGTTGTTGAGTGTTGCTGAGCACGAGTTTGGGACCATTGAGACCCTGACCTGCCCCGTATTGAGCCAATGCATAACCGGAACACAACACCAATTATCAGAGGATGTGTCACCAATTGACATAATAGATTCAAGGGCAACTCCAGAATGCTGCAAGGGTCTGAGACAGTTATTGAGTTGGTGGGTTGTGGTTGGACTGAACAATGGAAATTACACTAGTTAGTTTCACCAGTGCAGTAGACTGGGCTAAAGCCTACCTCATTGGACATGACCGGGTCTGTTTATCCACACAGTTGGAGATGACCGGGTCTGTTTATCCACACAGTTGGAGATGACCGGGTCTGTTTAATATCTCTATTGGAGATGACCAGGTCTGTTTATTCTCTCTATTGGAGATGACCGGGTCTGTTTACCCTCACTATTGGAGATGACCGGGTCTGTTTAATCTCTCCTGGAAAAACTCAGCAGGTCTGGCAGCATCAGCGGAGAAGAAAAGAGTTGACGTTTTGAGTCCTCATGACCCTTCAACAGAACTAGGTGAACTTTCACCTAGTTCTGTTGAAGGGTCATGAGGACTTGAAACGTCAACTCTTTTCTTCTCCGTCGATGCTGCCAGACCTGCTGAGTTTTTCCAAGTAATTCTGTTTTTGTTTTGGATTTCCAGCATCCGCAGTTTTTTGTTTTTATCTCTCTGCTTACCCTCACTATTGGAGATGACCGGGTCTGTTTACCCTCACTATTGGAGATGACCGGGTCTGTTTACCCTCACTATTGGAGATGACCGGGTCTGTTTAATCTCACTATTGGAGATGACCGGGTCTGTTTAATCTCACTATTGGAGATGACTGGGTCTGTTTAATCTCACTATTGGAGATGACCGGGTCTGTTTACCCTCACTATTGGAGATGACCGGGTCTGTTTAATCTCACTATTGGAGATGACCGGGTCTATTTAATCTCACTATTGGAGATGACCGGGTCTGTTTACCCTCATTATTGGAGATGACCGGGTCGGTTTAATCTCGCTACTGGAGATGACCGGGTCTGTTTAATCTCGCTACTGGAGATGACCGGGTCTGTTTAATCTCACTATTGGAGATGACCAGGTCTGTTTAATCTCGCTATTGGAGATGACCGGGTCTGTTTACCCTCACTATTGGAGATGACCAGGTCTGTTTATCCTCATTATAGGAGATGAACAGGTTTGTTTAATATCTCTAATGGAAATGACCGGGTCTGTTTATCTTCACTATTGGAGATGACTGTTTAATTTCACAATTGGATATGACCAGGTCTGTTTAAACTCACCATTGGAATTGGCCAGGTCTCATTACCCTTGGTTAACCTCACAATTAGATATGAGTTGATTCTGGTTAACCTTACTATTAAAGATGAATAGACTCTGGTTAACATCACTATTAGAGATGAGTAGATTTAGGTTAATCTCACTATTAGAGATGAGTAGATTCTGATTAACCTCACTAATTGGAGATGAGTAGATTCTGGTTAACCTCAGTATTAGAGATGAGTCAATTCTGGTTAACCTCACTAGGTGAGTAGATTTTGGTTAGCTTCATTGTCTCTTGTGTTACTCCATGTATAAAACTCCCACAAGTGATTCTTGCTTCCTTGGTTTGAGACCAAAGCATTCAATAGTTCTGAATATCACGTGTTAGTTTGATGCGATCGATATCTCTCGTTTTATGCCAGCTCTCGACATTAATTTCTAACCCCAAATCTACAAATCATGCCTGCCATATGCACCCCACCCTGATTTGCTTATACCTTTTGACTCCTACTGCTCATAGCCATCATACTACTGTATCTTAATCTATGTTGCAAGCCTACCAAGCCAGACACTGGGAGTTCAAATCCCACCATAGCAATTTGGGAGTTTAACTTCATTTTGAAAAATAAAAAGCATATATCAGTAAAAGCAGCGAAGTTATTGGATTGTTATAAAACTTGTTTATTAATGCACTGCAGAGAAGGAAACCTGTCCTCCTTGCCTCTTCTGGTTCAAGTCATTCCAGTCTTCTCCAATGATTAACTCTGAACTGCTCTCTGGAGTAGCCTCTGTTGTACCAAACCACTACCAGTGGCTCAAGAAGGTCCACCAATCCTCAAGGATGGGCAATAAATGCTGGCCTTGCCAGAGAAGCCCCCGTCCCAAGAATGGATTATAACATGAAATTTAACATCCCAGAGTGAAGAGGCAATCCGGGCTTCAGTTTAGACTTAAAGACTAAAGTATATCTGTAATTATCTTAGTGTTCTCCCTCACAGTTATAAACTTGCTTATGTCTATATTAATCCACAATTATGGCTTAATGAGTGCAACAAGCAAAGTATATTTCTGCCAGTATCGGACTAGTTACACCATCCTAATGGGGAGGTACGCTTACAAGGAGAATCGAGGTTGTTACATTAGCTCGGAAGCTTGGCTTCCTCATCAGGATCACGCTATTTCCCTCTATTTATTTGTCAGACCTTATGTGTATCGCATTGAATATCCAGACGGAATGATGTTAGTACACCCACCCTTTCATTCTAATGGCTAAGCTGGCCTTTTCTTTGCTACCGAGCTGAAAGGTCGTGTGGTCCACTGGGCCGAGGGATGTGGGGTTTGGGTTTGCGGTCTAAAAGTAGCTGTTAACGTCTCTGCACTTTTCATGCTCCCCCACATCCAGCTGGGGCTCATACCTCCCTGTACATTTGCCCTTGCCAAGGTCTAAATTCACCCGGGGCAGCAGCAGCACCCAAAGCCTGGCCATTATGTGGCCCATCAGTTCTCAGCTCCATCACAGTCAATGGCCTTACGTATAATAGGCATGCAATCTGATAAGGTGTGCTGCCCATCCACTACCCCCCGATCAAGATGGATGTCTCCCTAAGTCTTTCAAGTGGAAATTTAATGGAGGAAGAAAATTATTTAACTTTCAAAACAAAAATTGTATTCTTTCCAAGGTCCTACGTGAAGTTTAAGAAACCAGCTGAGGTTCCTCTCAACTTGCTTCTTGGTGAGTTTGGCGGCCCCCTGCAGCTCATCGTGTGGAGGCGGATGTTAAGCGTCATCAGTCCAGGTAATATCACTGTGGTGCAGGAGAACTGCTTGTTTGCCTGCTGGATCTAATGATAGGAGGCTGATGGCAACGGCTGTTATGTGTGGAGCTTGTGGTTCCATGTGACTCCAGGCTCCTACGCAGTCTGGTCTGGCTGTCGATGTTGATTGCTCGGCAGGACAGGGCAGCACCTGTGGGGAGAGAGGGGCAGAGAGTTAACACTTCAGGTCAATGAGCTTTCCACAGAACCAGAAGAAGCTGGAGACGAGCAAATACCGAATAAATACAGATAAGCAAATTTAGAGTCAGGGAAAAGTGGTGGAAGTAGGGTGGCGGTGATGGAAAGAAAGGAACAAAAGAACCTATAAGGGGAAGACTCGTATTTAAGCAACACCTTTCATGGTCTCAGGTCATCCCAAAGCGCTTTATGTAGGAAATACAGCAGCCAACTTGCACACAGCAAGATCCTCCAAACAGCAATTGTGATAATGACTAAATGGTTGCATGGTAGTACAGAGCTTGCGTATTGCTGAAAGGAGAGACATGTTACCAAAGCTTTTTGCCTTGCACTCATCAAGACAAAGGCAAGAATTCCAAATTTAAAACAATCCCAACAATTTATAGATTTGCAGGAGAAAAGGGCACTGGTTGGTTGGTAAGTCAACTCCGATTGGCCAAGGTGTGCAAGGGAGCAAGAAACGGGGAACTATAGGCTCCCTGGGTTTCTGGGTAATTCAAAAATGACACAAGGCTTGAACCTATTCCTTTTTTTTGCAGAGAACAGGTCCCTGTGTATGAATTTATGTTGCTTCTAGCAAGCATAAATAAGCCATGTTACAAACTTCATAGAACCATAGAAAAGTTACAGCGCAGAAAGTGGCTATTCGGCCCATCAGGTGTGTGACAGCCAGAAAAAGAAACTGGCTGCTCATTTTAATCCCACCTTCCAGCACCCGGTCTGTAGCCTTGCAGTTTACAGCACTTCAAATGCAGATCCAAGTACCTTTAATGTGCTGAGCGTTTCAGCCTCAACCACCAATTTAGGCAGCAAATTCCAGATGCTCACTACCCTCTGCGTGGAAAGGTTTTTCCTGATGTCCCCTCTTACCCTCTATCACCTTAAATTTATGCCCCCTGGTAATTGACCCCTCAGCTAGGGGAAATAAGTCATTACTGTCTGCCCTATCTAGGCCCCTCATGATCTTGTACACCTCAATTAGGTCATCCCTCAACCTCCTCTCTTCTAAGGAAAACAACCCTAGCCTATCCAATCTTTCCTCATAGCTGCAATTTTCAAGCCATGGCAGCATTATTGTAAATCTCCTCTGTACTTGCTCCAGAGCAATTATGTCCTTCCTGTAATGTGGTGACCAGAACTGTACACAAAATTCCAGCTGTGGCCTAACCAGCGTTTTATACAGTTCCATCATTACATCCCTGTTTTTGTATTCAATACCTCATTCAATAAAGGAAAACATTTATTTACTTTCTTTACCACCTTATCCACCTGTCCTGCCACCTTCAGGTACCTGTGGACACGCACTCCAAGATCTCTCACGTCCTCAACCTCTCTCAATATCCTCCCGTTTATTGAGTATTGCCTTGCTTTATTTGCCCTCCCCAAATGTATTACCTTACACTTTTCTGGATTGTATCCCATTTGCCACTTCTCCGCCCACTCAACCAAACCATTGATATAATTCTGGAGACAACAGCTATCCTCTTCACTATCAACTACACGGCCAGTTTTTGTGTCATCTGCAAATTTCCCAATCGTACTTCCAACATTTAAGTCCAAATTATTAATATGTACAACAAACAGCAAAGGCCCCAACACTGAGCCCTGTGAACACCACTGGAAACTGTTTTCCATTTGCAAAAACATCCATCGACCATTACCGTTTGTTTCCTGTTGTGGAGGCAATATTGGATCCAACTGGCCACTTTCTCCTATATCCCATGGGAACTTGACCGATTACCTTAAATTGCTTGTTAGTGTAGTTATTGGCGCATTCAGGATTGCTTCACAAGTGCTGCCCAATCACATAGAAAAGATTTGGCAAAATGGCTATCTCTTCAGCTATATTCAATGACCAAATCATCTGTTTACATCATGTTGAATGAGGAGTAAAAGTTGGCCAGGACACTGGGGTGAGCTTTTCTTCAAAATAGTGCCATGGGATCTTTCATGTCCATCCAAGAGACCAGACAGAGCATTGGTTTAATAAATCATCTGAAAGACGGCAGGTCTGACAGTGCAGCACTCCCACAGTGCTGCACTGGAGTATCAGCCTAGATCATGTGCTCAAGTCTTTGGAGTGGGTCTAGAACTCACCACTTTCTGCTTCAAGAGGCAAGAGTGGTACCCACTGATTCACAGCTGACAACATAAAATTAGGAAGGCTAAGGAAGGGTCCATCTAACCACCAAATGGAAAAGATGGCAAAAGGCTAGAAATGGACTGTCGCTCCCTTGTAACCGGTCGTGGATGAAAACGTTTTTAGCGAATAGGGGAAGTAGCACACCATTGAGAGTAACAGCTGCCTTCTCTTTCCTCTCTCCCTCAGTGCCGGCCGCCCTGACCCTTGAACCCAACACGGCACACCCCGAGCTCCTGATCTCCGAAGACTTGAGGAGCGTCCGGCTCAGCGACACGTGGCAGGACCTGCCCGACAACCCCGAGCGGTTCGACGACTGCGTCAGCGTGCTGTCCGCCCAGGGCTTCGAGGCGGGCCGCCATTACTGGCAGGTGGAGGTGGGCAGCAAGACAATGTGGGATGTGGGCCTGGCCAAGGAGTCGGTCAGCCGCAAGGGGAACATCATCCTGTCGCCCGAGGACGGCTTCTGGACCATTTGGCTGCGCAACGGCAACGAGTACGAGGCCCTGTCCACTCCCTCGGCCTTCCTCTCCCTCCGGGCCAAGCCCAAGACGATTGGGGTCTTTTTGGACTATGAGAAGGGTCAAGTCTCTTTCTACAATGCCGATGACATGTCCGTCATCTATACCTTCACTGACACATTCAACGAGAGACTCTTCCCTTACTTCAGCCCAGGGGAGAGCGATGGGGGTAAAAACGCAGAGCCACTAAAACTTTGCCTACTCCGCTTATAGAACTTCCACTTTACCAAAACAGTAGACGATTCAGGAGCCTGTATATTTTTCAAAGAAAATATATACCATCGTGTGTATATTTTGATACCGTGCTGTGGAAAGACTTCTCTCTTTATTTCAAAGAGGGTGTGGTTTTGATAACATTGCTGGACCCTCTCTCCATGTGATGGGAAGGTTCAACAAAGGGTCTTAAGCAATTTATTCGCCATGTTTCTAAACTGGCTCTCTTCTTTTCTTATATAAAAAAAAAATGTGACCTGTACAGTTTAAATGCTTCAGTGGAGATGTCAGCGTACCCCAGCCCACCTTTTGTAAACTGAGACAATCCTGTTCGCCTCATTGATTTCCTGAATTTCATTGCAGGTCTGTCCAGCTTCCTATTGACAGTCCAGTTGGACCTATTTGCAATTGTTGCACTAATCACCACTTCCACTACCCTGTCAGAATACCACCCCACACCATCACCTCCCCCGCCTCACCCCCATTCCTTTACCCTCCTCCCAATCTCTTTAACCCACTGTCCCTTCCTCCCAAAACTCTACCCTCCCACCCTGAACCTTTATTCTCCCGCCCTCCATCTCCACCTCACTCACCTACCCGCCCCCCAACATCCACCTGCCCCATCCACAAGCCACACCCATCGCAGGCCTGTCCAGCTTCCTATTGACATTCCAGTTGGACCTATTTGCAATTGTTGCACTAATCACTACTTCCACTGCCCTGTCAGACTACTACCCCGCACCATCACCTCCCCCCATTCCTTTACCCTCCTCCCAATCTCTTTAACCCACTGTCCCTTCCTCCCAAAACTCTACCCTCCCACCCTGAACCTTTATTCCCCCACCCTCCATCTCCACCTCACTCGCCCATCCACCCCCCCAACATCCACCTGCCCCATCCACAAGCCACACCCATCCACTCGCAACAGGGAGGAGCCGGGGGCACTAACTTGCCCTTGGCTTTCTGCTGCCCTGTTAGTAAGCTTCCCACTTTCAGTTCCCTTGCTTGGATCCATAGCACCAGGAGGGTGTGGGAGGCAGGGGGTGGTGGGGAGCAGGGTGCACGACCTCTGGTGGGCAATTTTAATCCACCGTGCCCGCGCCCCCCCGCCCCATTCGGATGGTGGGGCAATGCAAGTATTTGCGCCCCATCCCAATTTCGGTGAAATCAAAGGAGACTCCTACTGGGAGGGTTACAAAACCAACATTATGCCCAATTTCGTGGGCTGCAACGCCAGGAAGTCAGATTAAAATGAACTTTTCATAGATGGATCACTGCTGATTTAAAACCTCCCGTCGTGTTGTGGGGGGGTGGGAGGGGCGGATAGTGAATCTGCTCCCTATATCATGGATTTTGGCAGCAATGCAGCAGACAATTGATCCTTGCGGGGCTATTTCTGTGGCCTCCTCTATATAAATGCACAGAAGCCCAAATGTGCATGGTAACATTACACCAGAGAGTATTCTGGTGAAGGATATGTTAAAGACAGGGTGTATAATGAGATCTCTCAAATAACAAGGGAGCAATAATGAACACTTGTTTATATAATCAATGTAAGGAAGAAATTCTGCTTAAGAACCTTTATTTGCAAGTTAAAGGGTCTTTCCTTCTAGCTTATAATTATAATGATGTTACGAGTTTCTGGTTTTCTTTGATAGGATCTGTAATTAATGATCGCTTCAAGTGATGAAAAAGTTGGAGCCCGTGTTATTTTGTTTGAGTTTAGAAATGCCGTCAGTAAGAATTCCTCTCTCCTGAAATTCATGCCCAGCAGCATCGCAAAGTCACACATCAGAAATCTCTCCCGCGGTATCTGGCTCAGCCTGCCTCATACCCACCGGCATCCCTTGACTCCCTGCAGCTGAACCCCTCCCTCCAAGCCACATTCCTGTTTCCAAACCCCTCCATGACTTTGCCCCAATCTATCTATGAAAGCTCTTCCAAACCCCACAAAAAATATATAAATCTCCACTTTATATAGCGACCCCACGTCCGGATGAATTCTGCAGCTCTAAAAGGTCCAGGCAGAATTGGGTTCCACTGCAAAATCTGACCCCCCACACCCCCACCGACCCCATTATTCGTGCCCCAGACCCAGTAATTTCAGGCCCCAAATGATTAGCCATTGGGAATTGCCATTCCTGCTTTTCTGATTTCCTCATCCTTATTTCAAGTTGCTTGGTCTTATTCCAATTCATAAGTCCAGTGGTTTACCAGCCATTCCATGCCGATGGAGGCTTCGAGTTAGGGTTCGTGATCTTAATTGTTTGGCAGTTAAAAGAAAGAAAGAACTTGCTTTATACAACACCGTTCTGAACTCAGGATGCTCCATAGCGCTTTACAGCCAATGTCGTTCTTTCTTTGAAGTGCAGGTGCCGTTGTAATGTAGGAAATGCGGCAACCAATTTACGCACAGCAAGGTCCCCCACACAGCATTGTGATAATGACTAAAATGACCTGTTTTTGGTGAAGTTGATTGAGGAGTAAATATTGGCCGGGTCACTGGGGAGAACTCCCCCACTCTTCTTCAAAATAGTGCCTTGGGATTTTTATGTCCACCTGAAAGAGCAAGTGGGGCCTCGGTTTAACATATCAGCTGAAAGACGGCACCTCCTACAGTGCAGCGCTCCCCAAGTACTGCGCTGGGTGTGTCGGACCAGATTTCATGATTTCTTTTGAATAACATTAAGAACGTAGGAACACAGGCCATTTAGCTCCTTGGGCCTGCTCCACCATTCTAACCAATCATGCCTGATCTGTGACGAACTCCATCGCCTCAATGTAGCTCCTTATTCCTTGATATCTTTATCTAATAAACACCTATCAACCTCAGTCCTGAAAGCTCCGTTTGATCTCGAGCAACCAGAGCATTTTTGGGGGTGGGGGGGAGGCAGAGTTCCAGATTTCCACTGCCCCTTGTGTGAAAAGCTGCATCCTGATTTCCCTCCTGAACAACCTAGCTCTAATTTTAGCAATTCACCACCTCCCAGTTGCCCCACCAGAGGAGCCAGTTTCTTTGGCCGGGATTTTCCAGCCCCGTCCGCCTGCCACATCTGCCCCACCCCAGTGGGTCTTGGCACGGCAGGGCTGGAAAATCCCAGCCTCTGTCTTTCCCCCAACATTTTCAACACTTCCATTAAATCACCCTTCAACATTCTGTACTCAAGGGAATACAAGCCAAGATTCTGCAACCATATCCTCATAACTCAAGCCTTTAAGAAATATATATTTCTAAATTTAAACAAAAGCAGTTTTTAATTGTTTAGCAATGACCGTAACAGCCCTGGAATCACTTCAGTGATGTTAGTGGACAAATACTTAATGTGCTAATATGGAGCACCCAGCTGGCCAATAGCTTGGGATGTTAATTAAAATCTATGGATTGATGTCTCTGTTTAAATAGCAAAAGAGCAACGCCTCACAAACACATAAACATTCATCTGCTAACATCACCAGTGGAACCTACATGTAATTTGAAGCCATTTATCACAACGAGTGATATGACAATTCAGGGTATGGTAATTTAATGGTTAGGTTACTGGGCTGGTGTCCCAGAGGCCTTGGACTTTTAAGCCTGAGGAACGTGATAAGGGAATTTGAACTCGCTGTTTATAAATCTGACCGTAAAAAGCTTTTAGTGGTAAAAATGTTCTTAAAAACCCCAACTGCTTCACATTAGGGAATGAAACCTGTCATCCTTCCTTGGCCAGGCTTATATGCGACTTCAGCCCCACATATTGCTGACACTGTTCTTTGAAGTGGCGCAGTGAGTCACTCAAATTAGATCAAAGGCAGCGGCTCACGGCCACTTCAACAGAGGAATTAAGGATAAAAACGGAAAATGCTGGAAAAACTCGGCAGGTCTGGCAGCATCGGTGGAGAGAGAAACGGAGTTAACGTTTCGAGTCCACATGACTCTTCAGAGCTCTGAAGAAGTCGTACCGACTTGAAGCATTAACTCTGTTTTTCTCTCTCCACAGACGCAGCCAGCCCTGCTGATGTTTTCTTTTCCAGCATCTTCTGTTTTTGTTTCAGATTTCCAGCATCCGCAGTATTTTGCTTTAATTTTAGAAGAATTAGGGATTAGTCATTGTGAGGGATGTAGTATATCACGGTATCTCATTGTGATGGATGTGGTGTATTAGTATGTCATTGTGAGGGATGTGGTATATCACAGTATGTCATTGTGAGGAATGTGGTATATCACAGTATGTCATTGTGAGGAACGTGGTATGTCATGATAAAGTGTGTGGAGACAGGAAGGAAAGAAAGACTCACATTTACGTAACACCTTTCTTGACTTCAGTCTATCCCATTTATAGCCAGTGAAGTACAGCTGCTGTGTAATCACTACTGTGATATCATAGTTCTAATGTGGCAGCCAATTTGTGCAGAGCAAGCTCCCACAAACAGCAGTGTGATAACGACCTGATAATCTGGTTTCATGATATTGATTGGGGAATAAGCACTGGCCAGGACACCAGGGACTAACTTCCCTGCTCTTTGAAGCAGTGCAGTAGGACCTTTTGTACATCCACCCACGAAGGCAGACGGGGCATCGGTTTAATGACTCAGCTGAATGAGGGCACCTCTGATGGTGCACATTGTTATTATGAAGGGTGTTGTATCTGACAGTATGATATGGTGAGAGGTGTGGTTGATCAGTAAAGGTTTAATTCAAAATTTGCTCAGCAATATATCATGCCTGATAATAAGGAGCATAATAAGGGAAATTCTAATGGATCCATCATACTGAAAAAGGAATAAAGATTGGATTTGCCCACTACCCCGCTCAGTCTACTAGCTTACCTGCACTAACATTTCAACAAAAGACTCATCCAGCCACAAAACTGACATGACATGACACAGATTCCAAAAGTGCCAGAAACAGCTTACAATTCACAGCACTGGAGCTGTCCCATTGGCCCTATTGGTCTATGCCAGTGTTCATGCTCAAATGAGCCTCCTCCCACACCAACCCTATCAGCAGATGTTTTTCTGTTCCTTTCACCCTCGTATTTTGTCGAGCTTCCCATTAAATGCCTCTACACTACTTACCACAACTACTCCATGTGGTTGAGAGAACTTCTCTCCCTCATAATGTCAGAAGTGGGGATGTTCGCTGATGATTGCACAATGTTCAGCACCAGTCACAACTCCTCAGATACTGAAGCAGTCCATGTCCATATGCAATAAGACCTGGACAACATTCAGGCTTGGGCTGACAAGTGGCAAGTAACATCACACCACACAAGTGCCAGGCAATGACCATCTCCAACAAGAGAGAATCTAACGATCTCCCCTTGATATTCAATGGATTACCATTGCTGAATCCCCCACTATCAACATCCTGAGGGTTACTATTGACCAGAAACTGAACTGGACTAGCCATACAAATACTGTGACTACAAGAGCAGGTCAGCGACTAGGAATTCTGCAGAGAGTAACTCACTTCCTGACTCCCCAAAGCCTGTCCACTCTCTACAAGGCACAAGTCAGGAGAGTGATGGAATACTCTTCACTTGCCTGGATGAGTGCATCTCCATCAGCACTCAAGAAGCTTGACACCGTCTAGGACAAAGCAGCCAGCATGAATGGCACCCCATCCACCACCTTAGACATTTATTCCCTCCACCATGAACGCACAGTGCAAGCAATATGTACCATCTAGAAAATGCACAGCAGGATCTCACCAAGTTGCTGTGGTGCATCTCCTTCGACAGCATCTTCCAAATCCACAATGTCTACCACCTAGAAGGACAAGGGCAGCAGATGCAGGCAAATATTGCCACCTGTAAGTTCACCTCCAAGCCACACAGCATCCTGACTTGGAAATATATCACCATTCCTTTACTATCACATGGTCAAAGTCCTGGAACTCCCTCCCTAACAGCACTGTAGGTGTACCTACATCACATGGGCTGCAGCAGTTCAAGAAGACAACTCACCACCACCTTCTCAAGGACAATGAGGGATAGGTAATAAATGCTTGCCTGGCCAGCGATGCTCACATCCACTTCTGACCTTATGAAGGAGGGAATTTCTCTCAACCACAAGGAGTAGTTGTGGTAAACAGTATAGATGCATTTAATGGGAAGCTCGACAAAACACGAGGACATTCTCATCATTTTCTGGGTGAAGAAATTCCTCCTGAATTCCCTGTTGGATTTATTTAGCGACTATTTCATATTTATGGACCCTAGTCGGGTCTCCCCACAAGTGAAAACATCTCTATGTCTGCCCTATTAAACCTTTCATTATTTTAAAGATTTCCCTTAGGTCAACCTTCAGCCTTCTAGAGGAAAGGCCACTAGGTTGTTTAATCTTTCCTGCTAGTCCTAACCTCTCATTTGACATATCATCCTTGAAATCTTCATTGTACTTCCTTTTATTCATTTATGGGATGTGGGCATCACTGGCTAGGCCAGTATTTATTGCCCATCCCTAATTGCCCTTGAGAAGGTGGTGGTGAGCTGCCATCTTGAATCGCTGCAGTCCTTCTCCAGGGCCTCAATATCCTTTAGTTGATGTGAACGCAGGCAGCTGCCCTCTCTGTTCTGCTGCTTGAGATGGCTGTGGCGGAAAGCCTCTGAGCGTCGGAGCCTGAGAGAGACCCGGCACACTCGAGGTCGCCCGAATCTGTGCAGAGGCTGCTCTTGCCATCAGACCTTCATGCAGCGTACGAGTCACCGTCAAAGGAACTGAAGATCTGCTATCAATGTAAGGAGCATCTTGAAAAGAGCTGTCGCTCCTCTACCCCTTCAAGGCCCACCTGCCCTTCCCTGCTTACCAAGAGTGTTTCAACACCTGACATCTCGGGGCCATCTCACCTTCCCCCCGTCTCTCGAAGGGCCATACGTGAAGGGCGATGCCTACCTCTTGCGTCCACTCAGTGGTTTGCTGCATGTGGCTCTTCATGTTGGTCTCCACTCTCTCAAAGGAGAAGGCCCAGGCGCTCACGTTCCAGCAACGTGGCGCCACTCACAATGAGGCTGGACTCCTCCATCATATGCGTGTGGATGCAAATGGCCTTATGAAGCCTGACACCTGTCCACATACTGCCCGCTGCTGTTCCACTATCTGCCACTTCGCTAACAGCTCCCGAGGCTTGCCATCTGCATGACGTTGAGCATCACTGAACACTTTCTTCACTCCTCCAAAGGGGAGCAGCTGCAGCTGTCACTGCCTCCATTACCTGCTCATGTGCTTCTTTGCCATGATCATCAGCTGGTGCCACCCTTTCTAAACATGGGGCAACACCCATTGACGCTAATGTATCTGTGTAGATGGAGGGTGCACTAGACTGATGTGGTATTGTCTCCTCAGCTGGCTGATTCTCCTATGGGGTCTCATGTGATCCCGGAGCTGTTCTCAGTCCCTCATCTGCTCCTGGACCTGCGGGAGAGACTAGTCACGTTAATGTATTGTGCTTTAACCAACTTCTGCTGCCTGTCCTTGATTTGGTACTTTCTGTGTTCACCAAGGCCCACAGGTGTGTCATAGCTAGTACCTGTCAGAAGGTTGGATGCCCCACATGCATCATGTTATTCACTCTCTGAGGTCTCTGAGAGCAATAGGCTGCCCTGCTGCCACCCAGCCCATCTCTATTGCCTTCTCCTCCATCGGAGTCACTACAGCTCCCATTCTTCTCCGCTCCCTGACATTGTGAGCATGCTTCTCCTGCAACTACATACCTACACGATGCCACTCTTGTCTCATAGTCAAGTTCTGCTTCTCAGTTGGTACCACGTTACATATCCGGCATTGTGTCACTGGGATGCCTGCTGAAATCAGCCATTCCGTCGTGTCACTTTAGCGACCATGGGCTTCTGGTGTGAGGCAACTCAGCAGCTCAATGTGGACACTGGTCCAGGAACATTCCAGATGCATGAGCTGGAATGCGTGCACCTCATATCTCACGGGCACCACTTACGACATGCAGGGCTGCAGGCTGGCAATCATGAATGCCACTCATCTTACCAGACCGCACCAGATCAGTGAAACTCTTCCAACATCCACATTCATGGTGAGGCTTGCTGGCCTCCTCCCCCATTCAACAGGGAAAGTCACCTCTCTCCATTCTGTCACCTCCTCCAGGAGCAAATCCAAGGAGGTATCAGTGAGCCATGGAGCCACTCTTCCTCTAACTCCAGCCATTCCTCCACAGCCTCCCTTGATCTGTACCTCTTCCAATGCTTACTCTGTATGAAGGCCTTTACATTTTCCTCCCATTGAGCTGCCGGCACTCTCACTGGCCAGATGTTAATTGGATGCCAAGGAGGCTCTGCCACCCACCTATGCGACTTGCATATGACTCTGGCACCAGAATTTCCATACGTATGGCAAAATCCAGCCCACAGAGTCTAAAGTAGGAAGTATGAAGCAGGAAGTATAAATTAGATTTAAATAATGTCAAGAAAGTGAAATAAAGATTTGGAAAGGAACATAGGATTAAGAGAGAGAGATAAAAGAGGTGGGCATAAATTTTAAAACATATCTGAAGGAATGAGACTCCACACTTGAAAAATTACATTTCCATGACCAGAAAGAGTGTTTGGAAGTAATTATCATTTAAAATGGCATTAAATTTCACTGACTCCTGAATGTGTCACTCCTAATTTTTTTCTGGCATATTTATTGGGGAGCTAATGATTAAGTGCTCAACCTCATGCCCTTGCATATATCTCAATACTGTACCTATTAGTGAAATAGTGTTATAGCCTGTGAAGGAACAGGGAGCAGATTGCCAGGTTTGAACTAATCAGTTCTTCCTTGGGCCATATCTAACCTGTGTACCAAGTTTTCTTGAAATGTGTCGTCTAGTTTTTGAGACATATTGTTTACAGACTAACAAATGATGACAGACTAACAAATGGTGACAAAAAGATGACATCTTCCCACCTTCAATGGTGCAGGTAATAAAGGGGTCTTCCGTTTAAGGCAGAGATGAGGAGGAATTTCTTCTCTCGGGGGGTCATTAATCTTTGGAATTCTCTACCCCAGAGAGCAGTGGAGTCTGCGTCATTAACTACATTCAAGGTTAAATTAGGCAGATTTTTGATCTACCAAGGAGTCCAAGATTATGGAGGGAGGGTGGTGTGCGGAGAAGTGGTGAGCAGCATGAAAGAGAAGTTAAGGGCAGAATCAGCCATGATATTATTGAATGGCGGAGCAGGACCAATGGACCAAATGGTCTATTCCTGCTGTTTTGTCTTGTTCTCTAACGTTCTGAATAGTCATCGCATCAAGGTCTTTGAGTTATTTCCATGGCAGACGATGGCAGCCAATTTGTGCATAGTGAGCTTCCACGGTCAGCAATGTGGTAATGGCCAGATCTTCTTTCAATGATGTTAGCTGAGTACTTTCCTCGAAATAGTGCCACGGGTTCATTTAAATCCTCCCAAGAGGGCAGGCCCCATTCAATGCCTCATCTGAAAGACGGTACATCCGACAGCGCAGTGCTCCCTCAGTACTGCATGAGGAATATTATCCTCAATTTTGTGCTCAAGTCTCTGGAGCAAAACCGATGCAGGAGTGCTATCCACTGAGCTACAGCTAACAACTGTTTACAACATTAACACCTAAACATCGAATGTGTTCGTCATTTGAGGTAAATTTGTTTTAAAGGGCCCAAAGATTTGCATCCTTATATCCGACATGATAAGTTTTAGGCTGAATGAGAGGATTGGCTGATTGTGTGACCGCCTGCCCAGAAGTTAGATTAAACTATTGTTGTGCAATTCCACACTTCATGTGTACATTAAGGCAAAAAAAAATGATGACTGGCTATCATAAAATATGGTTTAAATAATAGGAGGAAACTTTGTGACCAATCTGCAGCTTCATTTTCCAACACCGAATCACAGCAGCAGAAATATGTGTGGTTATCCAAATCTATTACAGCTAATATCTGTATGTTACCCACTCTCATGCTATTAAGATCTATTTCTTATCCAGTCTGACACCATTACTATCTCTGTGTTACCCAGTTTGTTGCTCTCAATACCTGTGGTTTACCCAGTCTAACACTATCAATGTGTGTTGTTACTCGGTCTGTCGCTATTAATACGTCACTTGCCTAGTTTGACATTAGTATCCTTGTGTTACCTAGAATGACACTATTACTACCTGTGAGTCAACTCTGTTTGACACTATTAATGTCCGTTTGTTGACTAGTCTCACATAATTAATGTTGGTGTGTTATCCAGTCATGATTAATATCTGTTGTTTATCCAGTTTGACTCTATGAATATCTTTGTGTAAGCCAGTCTGACACTACCGATTAGTTACACAATCTGACATGATTAATATCCGTGTGTTACCCAGTCTGACATAATTAATATCTTTGTGTTAACCATTCTCTCAATATGAATATCTTTGTGTTACCTAGATTCACGCTGTTAATATTTATTCATTACTCAGTCTCTCACTATTAATATCTGTGGGTCACCCAGTCTCTCTCTATTAATATCCGTGGGTTACTCAGTCTCTCACTATTAATATCTGTGGGTTACTCAGTCTCTCACTATTAATATCCGTGGGTTAGCCAGTCTCTCACTATTGATATCTGTGGATAACCCCACCCAGTCTCTGTTAATATCTGTGGGTTACTCATCTGTCACTATTAATGTCTGTGGGTGACTCACCCAGTCTCTTAATATCCATGGGTTACTCATCTGTCACTATTAATATCTGTGGGTTACCCAGTCTCTCTATTAATGTCTGTGGGTTACCCCAGTCTCTCACTATTAATATCTGTGGATAACCCCACCCAGTCTCTGTTAATATCTGTGGGTTACTCATCTGTCACTATTAATATCTGTGGGTTACCCAGTCTCTCACTATTAATATCTGTGGGTTACTCAGTCTCTCACTATTAATATCTCTGGGTTACCCAGTCTCTCACTATTAATATCTGTGGGTTACCCAGTCTCTCACTATTAATAACTGTGGGTTACCCAGTCTCTCTATTAATGTCTGTGGGTTACCCCAGTCTCTCACTATTAATACCTGTGGATTACCTAGTCTCTCCCTCACTATTAATATCTGTGGATTACTCAGTCTCTCACTATTCATATCTGTGGATTACTCAGTCTCTCACTATTAATATCTGTGGATTACCCAGTCTCTCACTATTAATATCTGTGGGTTATCCAGTCTCTCTCTCACTATTAATATCTGTGGGTTATCCAGTCTCTCTCTCACTATTAATATCTGTGGGTTACCCAGTCTCTTTCTATTAATATCCCTGGGTTACCCAGTCTCTCACTCACTATTAATATCTGTGGATTACCCATTCTCTCACTATTAATATCTGTGGGTTACCCAGTCTCTCACTATTAATATTTCTGGGTTACCCAGTCTCTCATTATTAATATCTGTGGGTTACCCAGTCTCTCACTATTAATATCTGTGGATTACCCAGTCTCTCTCTCTCTCTCTCTCTCTCTCCGCCCCCCACACACACACCTTAAACCAGCTTATATTTCAACTCTTTCTTGGACTCGAACTCAAGTTCTGTTGAAGGGTCATGAGGACTCGAAACGTCAACTCTTTTCTTCTCCACCGATGCTGCCAGACCTGCTGAGTTTTTCCAGGTAATTCTGTTTTTGTTTTGGATTTCCAGCATCCGCAGTTTTTGTGTTTTTTTCTCTCTATTAATATCTCTGGGTTATCCAGTCTCTCTCTCTCACTATTAATATCTGTGAAGTACCCAGTCTGACACTATTAATACCTATGGATTATCTAGTCTATCACGATTAACATTTGTATGTTACCCAGTCTCTTACTATTCATATCAGTGTTACCCACTATGACAGTATTAATACCTGTGGTTTGCAATGTTCTGTCTGTCCCATTTCAATCTTGGTTTCTTTGAGATCTAAGATATGAGTTGTAGGTAAGTTTATAGTTTAAAGAAGATGCTTATTATTTGTTTCTTTCCCCCAAGTCTTTAGCCTTCTTTTTTTAATCCATTCATGGGATGTGGGCATCGCTGGCTAGGCCAGCATCTACTGCCCATCCCTAGTTGCCCTTGAGAAGGTGGTGGTGAGCTGCCTTCCTGAACCTGCTGCAGTCCATGCGGTGTAGGTACACCCACAGTGCTGTTGGGAAGGGAGTTCCAGGATTTGGACCCAGCGACAGTGAAGGAACGGCCAATATATTTCCAAGTCAGGACGGTGTGCGGATTCGTTCACCTTTCAACTCACTGTGCTGGATTTTAACATCGGAATCATTTTCTAAGCAGAGGCATTTTGATGAATATTCATTAGTTTGCCTTGGGGCCCTCCTTCTGTGCAAATTGAGCAACCGCAGGGCAGCCTCAATCCCACTGCATCAAAGTTTTCGTTTCCCTCTGGCCTTGCCTGGTTGTTTGCGTAAACAAATTGGGGGACTGGCTCCCGGTCCAGCAAAGGCTGCTGAGAAAGCGGCTGCAAAGCACTAGGGAAAGACAGGGGTAAATGTTAAAACAATCTTGCCAGGCAGGAACCCTCCCCCCACCCCCTCCTCAGCACACAAACGGCTATTGGCTTCAGTGGAGAGTAAAATCGAGGTGTAAATCCCACGTTGTGCCCGATCCTTTCGGTTTTGCAATAGGGCCGGTGAGGTTAAAATTGGCCCCCCGGGGGGGGGGGGTGCAGAGAGGAAGGACCACATTGAACCGCACCAATGCATCACGCTTCCTGAAGGTCGATCCTGAAAACAAAAAGAAAAATCCACCCGAGTGGGCTGAGAAACGTGCATTCTGCATGTCACACAAACACAGCCCATGGGAATTCAGAGGATCGTCAGAGAGACTCCCAAACCAGGTTCCTGCCTGATAGGTTTTGATTCTAATTAACACCCCCAACCCCGCACCACTCCACTCCAGTCTGGATTACCTAATCTGGTTATGACAGAACCGTATGAACACACAGGATGGAGATCGGTTGATCCCTCAAAATAGTCCCACTCCATCCGACATGAATGTGGTAAACATAACTAGTAGTGGTGGGGGGGGGGGGGGTGCGGAGGGTGAGTCAGAGGGTCGAAAGTTTCTTAAAGTGAAGGATCGAACCATCCTTTACTTGTGGGATATTTATAGCGTATCAACATTCTAACCACTTTCCGCAGACTGTTCTGTTGTTTATGCCTGATTCAACAGTATTTTTTTTTTGCTTTATCATAACGAGAAGCGAGATGAAGTCTGTGGAAAGGTTCAGTGTGTGCATGAAACTGTGTTTGCTGGGAATTTATAAAGCTGTCTGGCCATGTAAAGTGTATGAAACGAATACTGTAAATCTCAGGTCTTGTTGGAGAATAAAAATGTTATTTTGCAGAATATTTCAGTCCTATGTGGCCTACATATATTCAAGATTTTCGTCTCAAAATTCCACCGCGAGCAGCATATTTTCCCTGTGCTGCGATGCAGGACACCTGGTAAAATTCCTCCTATTCCAGTGAGCTCAATCAATCAGAACTACGCTGTACAAATGTATCAACTAAGATTTTTTTTCTTCTCCGCCGATGCTGCCAGACCTGCTGAGTTTTTCCAGGTAATTCTGTTTTTGTTTTGGATTTCCAGCATCCGCAGTTTTTTTGTTTTTATCAACTAAGATCAAGTTCACTGAACCCCCCCCCCCCCCCCATTGAAAAGATGTCTTGCCAGGGCTGGTGCACTAGGGAAGCAGTGGCAAAAAAAATGTGGGGGTGGGGTGGGGGGTGGTGGTGCTGGTGGTGGTGGCAAAAAAATCTGGGGGGTGGGTGATGGGGTGATGGTGGCAAAATAAACCAAATGAACTATTCATGAAACTACATAAGTAAACAAACAGACTTCAGCAGTGGGAGTGAAAGGTCCGGAATCTATGATATACATCCAGAGACACTGACATACATGCAGATTTCCATGTATTTACATCACAGTCTTTCCCAAAATTTCACATTAGATTCCTCATTCTGTTTGTGCGTCGGTTTTGCAAATGTACACATCTACGTGACTATTCCAAAACTGTGAACCAGCAAATGATATCAAAGAGCGTAATTTAACCTAGCTCACCCTATCGTAATGATTATTGATTGTGTAAATTGTTCATAAATTATCCAGTAACTGTTGCAGGAACACATAGTATTACATCAAATAAGCCATGTTACACATTATGATGCACGCTTCCAAAACACACCCTGCAAGAAGTGTGGAACAATGAGAATGTACAATCAGTATCATTGTGCTCTCCCTTTTCCATGTAAAATAAATTTGTAATTAACAATGCAGAATTTTTATTCATGCACAATATTCATTTGCGAAAGCTAATTGTGGGATTTGAGTGTGGGGGGTGGGGGGGGGGGGTGCAGGGGGGTGCAAGGCTGCATGTTTGCCTTCAGCGTACCTAATACTCCTGCACCTGCCCTGAATATTGCATTATTATAATGTTGATTATAAGTAAACATAAAATGTGAGTACAGTGAAGTGGTTACTGTCCAGTAGAAGCGCCTGCTCTGTTCTCAGGTTGCTCTCCCGCACAGTACGAGCACTTGAAGCAATTTTTTGAAGCATCTGCTTGTATTTCAATTGTAGAATTAAGTCATCATCAGCTGTTCCTTGATTCAATGATGATGTCTACTCAGGGCTGTGAGTTTCTGCCATGGGTCTTCCTGTGGCTGAACAGAACGATTCTCGATCCACAGACCTTCAGCAACATGAGGCCAGTCCCATGGGGAGTGGGATCGGAGTGCAGGATTTGCTTCCTTTTCTATCCTTCTCTGCTGCCCCACTGTACAAGATGGCTTTTTGGAGCAGCTTGTGTTGGTGCCCACTAGAGAACAGGCAATTCTAGCTTTAGTGATGTGTAATGAGGCAGCTTTGATAAGGGAGCTTAAGGTGAAGGAACTGTTAGGAGGAAGTGACCATAATATGATAGAATTCACCCTGCAATTTGAGAGGAAAAAGCTGGAATCAGATGTAACAGTATTCCAGTTGAATAAAGGCAACTATAGAGTCATGAAGGAGGAGCTGGCCAGAATTGATTGGGAGATCAGCCTAGCAGGAAAGACAGTGGAACAGCAATGGCAGGAGTTTCTAGGAGTAATTTGGGAGACACAGCAAAAATTCATCCCTAGGAAGAAGAAGCATACTAAAGGGAGGACGAGGCAACCATAGCTGACAAGGGAAGTCAGGGACAGCATAAAAGCTAAAGAGAAAGCATACAATGTGGCGAAGAGCAGTGGGAAACCAAGGGATTGGGAAGCCTACAAATATCAACAGAGGACAACTAAAAAAGAAATAAGGAGGGAGAAGATTAAATATGAGGGTAAACTAGCCAGTAATATAAAAGAAGATTGCAAGAGCTTTTTAGATATATAAAAGGTACGAGAGAGGCAAAAGTGGACATTGGGCCGCTGGAAAATGATGCTGGAGAAGTAGTAATGGGGAACAAAGAAATGGCGGAGGAACTGAATAGGTACTTTGCATCAGTCTTCAGATGGAAGACACGAGTAACATCCCCAAAGTTCAAGAGAGACGGGGGGGCAGAGGTGAGTATGGTGGCCATTACCAAGGAGAAGTTGCTAGGAAAACTGAAAGGTCTGAAGGTGGATAAATCACCTGGACCAGATGGATTACACCCCAGAGTTCTGAAGGAGATTGCTGAAGAGATAGTGGAGGTGTTAGTGGTGATCTTTCAGGAATCACTAGAGGGTCCCAGAGGACTGGAAAATCACGAATGTAACCCCCCTGTTTAAGAAGGGAGTGAGGCAAAAGATGGGAAATTACAGGCCGATTAGCCTGACCTCGGTCGTTGGTAAGATTTTAGAGTCCATTATTGAGGATGAGATTTCAGAATACTTGGAAGTGCATGATAAAATAGGGCAAAGTCAGCATGGTTTCATCGAGGGGAGGTCATGCGTGACAAATCTGTTAGAATTCTTTGAGGAGGTAACAAGTAGGTTAGACAAAGGAGAGCCAATGGGTGTTATCTACTTGGACTTCCAGAAGGCCTTTGACAAGGTGCCGCACAGGAGGCTGCTCAGTAAGATAAGAGCCCATGGTGTTAGAGGCAAGGTACTAGCATGGATAGAAGATTGGCTGTCTGGCAGGAGACAGAGAGTGGGGATAAGGGGGTCCTTCTCAGGCTGGTGGCTGGTGCAGTTTCGCAGGGGTCAGTGTTGGGACCACAACTTTTCACTTTATGCATTAATGATCTAAATAAAAGAACTGAGGGCATTCTGGCTAAGTTTGCAAATGATACAAAGATAGGTGGAGGGACAGCTAGTATTGAGGAGGCGGGGAGGCTGCAGAAGAATTTGGACAGGTTAGGAGAATGGGCAAAGAAGTAGCAGGTGGAATACAACATGGGGAAGTGTGAGGTCATGCACTTTGGTAGGAAGAATAGAGGCATAGACTATTTCCTAAATGGGGAGAGAATTCAGAAATCTGGAGTGCAAAGGGACTTGGGAGTCCTAGTCCATGACTCTCTTAAGGTTAACTTGCAGGTTGAGTTGGTAGTTAGGAAGACAAATGTAATGTTGGCATTTATTTTGAGAGGACTATAATATAAAAGCAGGGATGTGCTGCTGAGGCTTTATAAGGCTCTGGTCAGACCACATTTAGAATATTGTGAGCAATTTTGGGCCCCGTACCTCAGGGAGGATGTTCTGGCGCTGGAGAGGGTCCAGAGGAGGTTCACAAGAATGATCCCAGGAATGAAAGGCTTAACATATGAGGAACGTTTGAGGACTCTGGGTCTATACTCGATGGAGTTTAGAAGGATGAGGGGGGATTTGATTGAACCTTACAGAATCCTGAAAGGCCTGGATAGAGTTGATGTGGGGAAGATGTTTCCATTAGTAAGAGAGACTAGGACCCGAGGGCACAGCCTTGGAGTAAAGGGAAGACCTTTTAGAACAGAGATGAGGAGAAACTTTTTTAGCCAGAGAGTGGTGAATCTATGGAATTCATTGCCACAGAAGGCTGTGGAGGCCATGTCATTGAGTGTATTTAAGACTGAGATAGATAGGTTCTTGATTGGTAAGGGGATCAAAGGTTACGGGGAGAAGGCGGGAGAATGGGGTTGAGAAACTTATCAGCCATGATTGAATGGCGGAGCAGGCTCGATGGGCCAAATGGCCTAATTTCTGCTCCTATGTCTTATGGTCTTATGGTCTTATCATTAAGGCATTTGGACCTGCAGGGTATGGTTCCGCAGACAGGAGAAAATGGGACAGTCTATTTTTAGGGCACCATTTCTAGCCCCCTCCCCATTTTGGGGTGAGCAGAGAGTGTCCTGAACAGGACTGCTCAGTCACAGATGCTGCTGCCAAAGACACCGCTGTCCCAACACAGGAATCCAATGACCCTCATTCTTGACTAGGGATTCCCAGATTCAGAGCCCCTTCCTTATCGCCAATTCTCCGTCACCACTGGGCCTGGTAAATGGACCCTGGTAGAAGCCGATGCATGACTCTGTTTAACCTGGGGACCTTTGGGCGCCGTCGTTGTTCACAATTTCTTGATGGTTTGGTCTTCAGATTACGGTGACGTGTTGAGCCACAATGATCGGAACTGCCTTGCCTTTTCCTGCCTTTGTAATCGGTGAGACGCACAGTCTTCCTCTGCCTATTCTGCCATTGAGCGCTTTCTGGACTGCACTTTGTCTGGCACCTCCCCCCAACCTTGCCGCCACGGGTGGCTCTGCCAGGAGCAAAGAGCTCCTGATGGCATCGCCCAAGGGGGTCATCAGAGCACACAAGCCTCTCCCACCACGTCATGGTGGGAGAATGCGGTGCAGTTCAGCTCAAAATACAATCACTCAAAACAAAATAGCCTGAATGGTGCAAACAATGAGATGTGATCTATCAGGTGACAGCACACTCAGCAGGAGGCTGTAGTGCCTGACGAACGCAAAGCTGTACTCAAATGCCTTTGCCAGATTTGAGTATTCTACTGCCTTGTTGTCCATCGCTTGAAATGCATTCTGCCGCCTTTTGGAAGCGGATGCTGAGTGTTCCAGTCAGATGTGTGATGGAAGGTTATTTGATTGATGTTGCATCTACCTGTTCATCAAAAAGGTGATTCTCGTCTACCAAACGTGGACTGGGGAGCCTGGCGCAGCAGCTGGCAAGGCTGCTTTGTACATTATCCCGCACTGGCATGCTTTTCAACAGGGCCCACTGACTGTGCACTCAAAGGCAGGCTCCCGGCGCTCCAAGTAATTCCGAGACGTTGAGAAATAATTCTCGACCGCACTGTAAAAAAAATTCCTCCCCCTTTATTTCCCCACTCTCAACCAAAGACTGCAATGGGATCTTTGCTTCTGAGGCAACAAATGTTTCTCTGACAAACCTCCCCGCTGAATTAGCTTCAAGGGTACGAACATGCAGGACAAACACCTTTCACTGGAGCATCGTTTTTCTCGATTGCCCCTGCTCTCTTCTGAAATGTGACTCTTTGCTTAAAAGCAAAGGAAAGCCCCAGTTTCGTGTCAGGCTCATTGAAGAGTTTCTTCAAACAGCATCGGCTCTGAAGAAGCATCATACAGAGAACAGAACCTCATCTTCCGACAAGGCACTTTACAGCCTTCCGGACTGAATATTGAATTCAACAACTTTAGGTCTTGAGCTCCCTCCTCCATCCCCACCCCCTTTCTGTTTCTTCCCCCTTCCTTTTGTTATTTTTTCCAATAATTTATATAGATTTTTCTTTTCCCACCTATTTCCATTATTTTTAAATCTTTTATGCCCCCCCCACCCTCACTAGAGCTGTACCTTGAGTGCCCTGCCATCCATTCTTAATTAGCACATTTGTTAATATAATATCATCAACTTCAACACCTCTGTGTTCTTTTGTTCCTTTGTCTGTGACATCTTTTGATGATCTGCTCCTATCACTGCTTGCTTGTCCCTACAATCACACCACCCCCCCTCCATTTCTCTCCCCCCACCCACACCACCCCCACCCCCCCACCCCACCTTAAACCAGTTTATATTTCACCCCTCTCATTGTAAAGAAAAATCAGTTCTGTCGAAGGGTCATGAGGACGCGAAACGTCAACTCTTTTCTTCTCCGCCAATGCTGCCAGACCTGCTGAGATTTTCCAGGTAATTCTGTTTTTGTTTTGGATTTCCAGCATCCGCAGTCTTTTTGTTTTTATCTCAGAACATTAATTCTGTTTCTCTCTCTCCACAGATGCTGCCCAGGCCTGCTGAGTTTTTCCGGCATTTTCTGTTTTTGTTTCAGATTTCCAGCATCCGCAGTGTTCTGCCTTTACTTTAGCGTTGGGCGTTTGCCTGAATTAAGAAAGAAAGTGTGCCTTGAGCCCACCAAAAAGCAACAAAATTCTGTCTAGCACTGGTCCAAGACAGAGCAATCGTGCGCTGCTGCACTCCAGCAACTTAGAACAATTGAGGTCAACAAATCAGCAGAAATCTTTTTGTTTTTTGACATTAACAGTGTAAACCTGGATGTATTTCTCAGCTTTCCAGGACAGTTATGAATGACATGAGCACCGCAACCAATCCTTAGTGCAGGTATCACCAGACCTTGTTTTTCCCAGTGGGTTGAGCACCACTGGAACTTGTTCTGGTATTGTCTGCACAAAGTCCAACAAGCTTTTCACTGGGAAAATGTTTCTCAATCAATGGATGCAGAAATTCGCAAGTGCGCATCAGAAGTTTCGCCTGGTAGAGAAGAAAACTCGATATTGTTTCGTGTTGAGCCACCAAGTTGGAAGGGATTAGCACCCGCAGACGGGGAATGGCTTTTGGACCTTTGTATTTGATGCATCTGCACTAAGTGTGATCAACGAGCACTTCTCTAAATGACGCTGCAGTTCTTTTGTCAATAACGGAGCTGATAACGTTGAAAACTATCACCTCAGATTTTGTGCACAGAGATGAAAGTTTGGGTCGGTAAAGGTTTTTAATAAGCTGGGAGCTACAATATCTGGTGCCTCCGCTGAGCACATATCATAAGCAAACGGCCTCTCATTTGCATCTATGGGGGAGGCGACGGTGTAGTGGTATTGCCACTGGACTAGTACTCCAGAGACCCGGGGTAATGCTCTGGGGACCCAGGTTTGAATTCCACCACAGCCAATGGTGAAATTTGAATTCAATAAAAAAAATCTGGAATTAAAAGTTTGATGACGACCATGAAAACATTGCCGATTGTTATAAAAACCCACCTGGTTCACCAGTGCCCTTTAGGGAGGGAAATCTGCCATCCTTACCTGGTCTGGCCTACATGTGACTCCAGACCCACAGCAATGAGGTTGACTCTTAAATGCCTGCTGAACACAGGCAATTAGGGATAGGCAATAAATGCTGGCCTAACCAACGACGTCCACATCCCAGGAATGAATTTAAAAATATATATTTGATTAGCTTCAGTGTTTTGCTTCACAAAAGAATCTGAAACAGTTGGAGTTGCATGCTTACTTTGTTCAGCCTCCCTGAGTTACCTGGTTGTTAGCTGCATGAAGTGATCTTGGAGGTCATCATTTAAAAGAACAGCAAAGTTTCTGTGACATTTCCGCAGTAAGGAATGAATGAACTGCGTTTGGGGTTACAGCCTTGCAATGGTTTGTGATGGAGCACTGAGTCAGGCTGCCCAGCTGAACAACTATCCCACCTTTCAGCATCGTAAATACGTTACTGTGAACACAATGGCATTTTGGTGTTCATTACGAAACATTGAACCTACCTATTATGCCATGTGGTTCCCAGGAGTTCGAAATAGTCAAACTTTTTTAACACAGAAACTGGAGCTAACATTATGTCTTCTCACATGCGTGTGGTGGAATGCATTCACGCTACAATGTTGGTTTGGTACAACATTGACTGTAGTGCAGTAGTGAGTGATGTGGCATTGTAGATATACATGTCTACATACGCATGACAATATAGCTCCTAAATCAATTTGGATCAATATAACATGACCCCATGTTTACCCCGGTTTTGTTTCAGGTACAAAAGCCATTTGGTGAAATCAGTAGTTATGAAATGCAATAGACATCAGACGATACAGAACAATTTGCTACTGTTTAAGGAAGCGTCAGGAAACCTGTGATCGGACTTAAATGTGGACTGCCCAATAAAAATGGGTGTATAAGTCAGCCTATAACCAGGAGCAAAATAGAAGGAAAACTGGAGCAGAAAAATATACATCCTCACTGAAATAGAACAGATTCACTGACGCTGAAATAGAACAGATACACCAACATCCGTCATTGATACTGAAATAGAAAGGCACAGCTACACCCGCATTGATTATCTCTCTGCACGCTTTGGACGTAGCTTTGGATCCAGAAGGGGAAGACAATCAGCCACACGTTGTTCAATTCCATAGGCTGTGTTTACTTTCAAGTTGGCACATAAACTGAATCACAATACCAACAGTGATGAGGTCAGAACGTCAAGCTGTAATGCAAACACAAAATCAAGCTGTAGATGAGACAATATAAAATGGCCATGCCCACATGGGAACTGGGCTCCCAGCCACCAGAGGGTGATAACGTATAATGGTGTGACCTATCTCTGAGTTCTTCGTACATCAGACTTCCTTCTTGTATTAACTAACAATGCCAAAAATATCTAACCAAGCTGAAAATATGCAAACAGATTCTTCGCATCAAAATGCAATCTCAAAGTGAATTCTGGTGCCCATGGAATGCAACATCATAAACGTAAGAAACAAAAGAGTTTATGAAAAGCAATCCAAACAAATGCATAGGAATCACAACAAACAGCATCTCTGTCCTATAAGGGCGACCCCTAATTTTAAAACAGTGTCCCCTCATTCTGGACTCGCCCACAAGAGGAAACATCCTTTCCATGTCCACCTTGCGAATACCGTTCAGGATCTTATATTCTTCAGTCAAGTCACCCCTCACTCTTCTAAACTCCAGTGGAAACAAACCCACCTTGTCCAGCCTTTCCTCATAAGACAACTGACTCTTTCCAGGTATCAATCTAGTAAACCTCCTCTGAACCACCTCCAATGGATTTACATCCTTCCTTAAATAATGAAACCAAAACCGCACACAATATTTAGATGTGGTCTCACCAATACCTTGTATAACTGAAGCATAACACCTTTACTTTTGTGTTCAATTCCTCTCGTAACAAAGGATAACATTCCATCGGCCTTCTTAATTACTTGCTGTACCTGCATACTAATTTTTTGTGACTCATGCACAAGAATACCTCGATGCCTCTGCACCTCAAAATTTTGCAGTCATTCTCCAATTAAGTAACACTCTGCCTTTTTATTCTTCTTGCCAAAGTGAACAACTCCACATTTTCCTACATTATACTCCATCTGCCAGATTTTTGCTCACTCACTCTGCCCATCTATATTTGTCTGCAACCTCCTTATCTCCTCTTCACAACATACTTTTCTACCTATCTTTGTGTCATCTTCAAATTTAGCTACCATGCCCTTTCTCCCCTCATTTAAGTCATTGATATAAATATTAACATTATTCCTGGAGTATAAGATCTGCTAGATGCTTTGGGAGGTGTCTCTGTTGAGCTGAGCTCCTCAAGGCAGACACCTAGGCTAGTGCAGATGGCTGCCTAGGAGTGCTAAAAGAGAAAAACCTAACCATCTCCCCTTGACATTCAATGGCATTACTATTGCTGAATCCCCCACTATCAACATCCTGGGGGTTACCATTGACGAGAAACTGAACCAGACCAGCCATATGAATACTGCAGCTGCAAGAGCAAGTCAGAGGTTGGGAATTCTGTGGTGAGTAACTCACCTCCCCAAAGCCTGTCCACCATCTACAAGGCACGTCAGGAATGTGATGGAACACTCTCCACTTGCCTGGATGGGTGCAGTTCCAATTGATAAAAAACCTTTACCAAACCAAGCATTGGGTAGCGTGATACACTTTGGTCCTGAAGGAAGGTTTAACTGCAAATATCATGAAGTCTGCAAGATGATCCAGTAGGGTCATCTTGAGCAAATTGCCTGGCCAGATTTCCATTGCCCTTGAGGGTACGCAAAGGACATGGACTCATCTCACTCTGCATGGGGTGGAGGAAGCATGAGATCCATAAACATAAGTAGTGGAATTACCAAATAGCACCTGCCATTTTGCCAGTCAACTGGCACATCATTGGTTTCCATGTACAGAATGTCCACAAGTACCTCAACATCAAGGTTCCCCATGACCAGGCCTCCGAAGATAATGTTGTGATGGTCTCTGGATAGAGAGAGAGAGAGACATGTGTTTCACCAAGCACATGTAAAGGTGATGAACCATCAGCCTCGTGAGCAGATTGAGATGGGCTCTCGACTGGGACGCCGAGTCTCATAGCTGTGGAAGCCAGTGGCTCCACTGTCAATGGTCAAAGAGCATAGTGCTTGAAGAATGTGTCTAAATAGGGTGACTGATGAATCTATACATGGAGTGCAGCCGATTCTAACAGAGCGTCAGCAGCTCCTTCATCCCCTTCATTGAAACTAGCAATTGCAATGGCATCATCATCCACCACCACCACCACTTCACCCTCCCCACCTGCCACCACCCCTCCCCACCCCACCCCCTCCCCCCAGGATAGCAACTGTCTTACGGGCTTTAACCATGTATTGGCAGATTTGATCTGTCAGAAAATTACACTTGCTGCAGAAATATTTATCTGATCAACCCACTTGCTTACATAAAGGGCATGACACCTCTCAAGTGTGTGCGACGGAAGGGACATATGGAGTCTGTTCTTGTTAGGCCAGGGCAAAATTGCCTGGTGCTTCTGGAAGGAGGAAGCAGCAGCGCGGAGAGCCTTAGCATCAGTAGATGTTTGAATCTCATCCTTCAGCAAATCCAATGCTTGGATGATCTCTGGCTGGACGGATGCCAGGGTGCGTGATCTGAACTCGGTGCTGTACCCCTGCTTCACTAGACGTGAAAGGCTGGGATAGGTGAGTTGTAGCCGACGTGGGACCACTCTGTTCTCCAGCGAGGTTACAGCTCCTCATCCTCATCAAGCGGTCGACCGTGGTGACCGAGTCCACCATTCAGTAAGAGGTTATCCTCCAAGAAGGCTGTCTGATATTGATACAGATCCTCATGCCTTTTTTCTGACTGCAATTTGAGATCAGCCAGGTCTAAGGGGTGGACACTCATGGCCTGGAGACCATAATGCAGGCAGATGATTTGCCATGTTGAAGCAAGTGATGTTAATGCTTTAACTATAGAGTTCCATGATATATTGGGGCAATAATTCACTCTCTTCCCTAGCATCAGGTCTAATAAGTTCACCTTTAGTTGAGTGGTGGGTCCTGGAGAGGCACGATATCACTTTCTGTGTCTCTGACTCCACGGAGAGGGTTAGCCTTCGTTCTCTTCTCCCAAGTGAAATCATCAAGGATGAAGGGGGCAAATTTAAGGTCAAGGGTCAAAATGTAGATTAGGTTCTGACACCAGTGATCAAATGAATCGACTGCCTCATTCTCACTTAAGCATCGCTGCTTTGGTGCCCAATGTGTGGTTGCCATGGTTACCGTTGTTACTGTACCGTAATACTGTGGACTAAGTAGACATCATACCCCTGCCCATATGCCGCACAAACTCACCAATCTCCTTGGATGGAAGGTGCGAAAATGTCCCAACACTGCCACCACGCCAGTTGGCTGTGTTTACCTTCGAGTCGGCACATAAAACGGTTCACAATGTCAACAGTGATCGGGTGAAAGCAGCAAGCTTTAATGCAACTGCAAGGCCCGGGGCTGCAAAACAAAACAGCTGCGGCCACTTGGGAACCGGGCTCTGAGCCCCCAGAGTGCGGCAACATGTAATGGCGCAGTGGCGCTGATGTCAGGGGGCAACTTCTGCACCCAAAGCATGGCAGGATCTAGATTTCTCTCTCCCAACATACGCTGAGGAGCTTGAGTGGCAATGGAAAGTTTCTAAACTTAGATTTACCACGCTTTTGTTGGTCGATGGTTGTAAGGGCTACCAAGCCAAGGTGGGTTTTTGGAGGTCGGATGCAAATCAGCAACTTTCCTGTTGGATTCCAATTTTACTGTCTTCCTGCTTCATCACTGCTGCAGGGCTACAGGAATGGGACTGACTGTTTTTTTTTTCAGAGAGCTGACCTATGGACTTGATTCAGGGGCTGTGATGGCTCGATGGGATGAGATGGGGATGGATAATATTGTGAAGGCGGAAACAAGGATTCATGGGCGATGGACTCAGAGTCGGGCTTTGAGTCCTGCCTCAGATTCAAACAGGAAGTAGGCAAGGGCTTGTGTCGGTGGCGAGGGAGGTGAGCTCAGCCGGAGAGGATTACAGTTTACCCAGCTTAAAGTCAGACAGGGTGACGCAGTGACGGAGAGATAGAGTCAGGCATCAGAGGCATAACCAGTGTCTGGGGGATTGGGCCGCCGTGTGGATGAGGAAGAGGAGGTGTGCGAGGCTGATAACTCTGGCTGCAGCTGTCAGAAACCTGAGACATCGATGGGGCAGGAATTGAACGTGGTCTGCAAAATGACAAGACTGTGAAGGTGAGGGGTGGGTGGGGATATTGGTGCGCAGGACCATTGTGAAGCAGTCTGAAAGGGTTAACGTGTCAGGTATTAATGTGCTGTTAGTCACCGCATCCAATTTTCCCTTTCCGCTGCCTTCAATGGATGGGGAAATTGGGCAGAGTGAATATCACTTGTCCAGAGGCTTGTCATAAGTTAAGAGTATAGCGCATTGTCTTCTGCTGAAACCCTCTCCCTTGCCTTTGTTCCCCGAGGCTCGATGATTGCAGTCTGTCCCAGAACCTCGTTTAAGGGTGCCCCTTGCCCTCACCTTCCAACCCCTCCGGGCTCCACATGCACCCAGACCATCCTCGGCCATTTCCACTACCTCCTGCGTGAGGGCACCGCCGAGCACATTTCCCTCTGCCCTTTCAGCATTCCGAAGGGCTGTTCCTTCCTCAGCACCTTGGCCCACTCTGCAATCTCCGCTGGCACCACCTCTTTGTCCTCACTGCATCTTTCAATGCAAGCACAGGGGTTGCAACGCCTGCCCCTTTTGCCTCCTCCCTTCTCACCATCCAAGGCCACAAACACTTGATCCTTTCAGGTGAAACAGTGATTTATTTGTACTTGTTTCAATTTAGTATACTGTCTTTTCCTGCTAGCAATCCTGTCTGGGGAGACCTGTCATGAAGTTATTAATGTATATAATATTATTGGAAAATGTTTTTCCTTTAAAATTGAAGTTTAGTCTATGGGTGTGCCTTAATTGGATTAAAGCCAGCTAGTCTGGGTGCTTTGATGCATACTAGTTTTGATAGGTAAGTGAGATAGCATGCATTTGCATTTTTTGAATAGACCATTCAAGAAGTGGGATGCAATCTGGCACCTAGCTAGCAGAGACCAAGCCATATGTTTATATTACTAATAAAATTGGTACCATGAAAGGGGTTTTATTGTTAAAAGGTGGAGTTGATAGAGGCTGGTGATACAATGAGAATTTACATTCAATGAATGGTGCTAGGTATAACTTCAGCAGTTTTGTGTGTGCAGGGCAGAGGCAATGTGAGATCAACAGCAGCTGTAAGACTCCAACTGACTCCACAGGAACCAAAGTGAAAGGAACCTCATTTTGAATTTGTAAGGTGAAAACGCTTTGCCTGGTGTCTGGTTAAGTCTAGAGGTTGCTGTTGCCTTAATGGTAATTAGTTTGGGAATTTGTTAAGTTATGATAGTAGTGGCCATGTGTAAATATATTTTAACCTGTGTAAGTTAATAAAATGTTTCATTTAGTTTAATGTAAAACCTCGAGAACTGGTGGTCTGATTCCTGAGTTTAGAGTCGCATCTCAAACATAACACTTAAAATTATAGGTTCCAACAGTTATTTAGAGTTTCCCTCTGGGATTTTTAAATAACTCAGCTTTACCATCTGCACCGATCATAACAAGAGCTAACACAGATTGGGCTGAACACCTCCGTTCAGTCTGCAAGTGCGATGTGGAGCTGCTGGTTACCTGTCATTTTAATCCTATGTCCCACTCTGACCTCAGCCTTCTACACTGTCCCATTGAAACTCAACATGAGTTCCTAGAACTGCACCTCATAAGAACATAAAAAAGTTAAGAAATAGGAGCACGTGTAGGCCATTCGGCCCCTCAATCCTGCTCTGTCATAAGATCGTGGCTAATCTGATTGTGGCCTTAACTCCACTTTCCTGTCTGTCCCCCCCCACAACTTCGCCCCCCGCCCCCCCATTAACCCTTGACTCCCTTGTAGATCAAAAATCTGTCTAACTCATCCTTGAATATATTCAACAGCCCAGCCTCCGCTGCTCTCTGCGGAAGAGAGTTCCAAATGTTAACAACCTGAGACAAGAAATTCTTCCTCATCTCAGTCTTAAATGGGAGGCCCCTTATTTTGTGACTCTAGTTCTAGATTCCCCAATGAGGGGAAACATCCTCTCAGCATCCACCCTGTCGAGCCCCTTCAGCATTTGCTATGTTTCGAAAAGATCACCTCTCATTCTTCTAAACTCATCTTTTTTTAGGCATTTTAGTCTTCCGGCCCTCAACATGCAGTTTAGCAATTTCAGATCATGATACCTGCCTCCAGTTTCTTGAATGGCAGCTGACGGCGATTCTGTTATTCCCATCTAAACCTCCCCTAGACAGATCTTTTGCTTCTTTATTTGTCCTGTTACTGTGAATAATTAAGACGCTTGACAGAAATGCTGCTATCTGCAGCTCAAAAAGCTTTTAAAAAGCTGATGCCTGCTTTGCTTACACAGTTAATTTCTTTTTAACCTTATTCACCTGGCAACCCAGGTTTCGCAAGACCATCGCCCTCGATTCATCGAAGCTGGACTTGCACATCGGCCGTGTTAGTGGTCAAGAGGGCTGAGCTCTCTTGCTCCAGCGCGTGCACTTCGACGTCGAACCAGGTGAAGAACTGATTTGCAGTGAGGTCTTCAATCCCAGTCTTCCCAACTTGGGGCTGCAGACTCAGGTTTTGCACATCGGGGACCTGGACATAGGCCGGCATCTCACCAACCAATGGTTGCAGTGATGGGCATGAGAGAGGCTCAAAGCCAAGCCATAACTAAGGGCTAAGTTTTGCCACCCTGAAGCCTGTGGCAAGTACAATAACTCCCAGCCCGCCTCATTACCAGAAGGATATGGAGGCGTTGGAAAGGGTGCAGAGGAGGTTTACCAGGATGCTGCCTGGTCTGGAGATTATTAGCTATGAGGAGAGGTTGGAGAAACTCGGATTGTTCTCACTAGAGCGACGGAGATTGAGAGGCGACTTGATAGAAGTTTACAAAATTATGAGTGGCATGGATAGAGTAGATAGTCAGAAGCTTTTTCCCAGGGTGGAAGAGTCAATTACTAGGGGACATAGATTTAAGGTGAGAGGAGAAAACTATAGAGGAGATGTGCGGGGCAAGTTTTTTACGCAGAGGGTAGTGAGTGTCTGGAATTCGCTGCCAGAGGAGGTGGTGGAAGCAGGTACGATAGTGGTGTTTGAGAGGCAGCTTTACAAATACATGAATAGGATGGGAATAGAGGGATATGGACCCCAGAAGTGCAAAATGTTTTAGTTGACGGGCAATATAATCGGCGCAGGATTGGAGGGCTGAAGGGCCTGTTCCTGTGCTGTACTTTTCTTTGTTCTTTGTTCTTATTGCAGAAAATGTGGGATGGACTTATGAGGAAATGCTGGATAATCCAGGCTTGTATCATCTGCAGTTTAGAAAAGGAAGAGGTGACTTTATTCAAACCTTTAGGATCCTAAGGGGTCTTGACAGGGTGGGTGTGGAGAGAATGTTTCCTCTTGTGGGAACTAGGGGTCACAGTTTAAAAACTGTTTAAAAATAAGGGATCGACCATTTAGGACAGAGATAACAACAATTTTTTCTCTCAGAGGGTTATGGGCCTTTGGAACTCTCTTCCTCAAAGGGCAGTGGGAGCAGAGTCTTTGACTATTTTTAAGGCCGAGCTAGATGGATTCTTGATAAGCAAGGGAGTGAAAGGTTATCGGGGGGTAGGCGAGAATGTGGGGTGGAGGTTACAATCAGATCAGCCATGATCTTATTGAATGGCGGAGCAGACTCGAGTGGCCGAGTGGCCTACTCCTGCTCCTAATTCGGATCTATGAATGTAAAGAACACGCCAGTCACTAAAAATCGTGCCACCAGTTAACAAGGCCATTAAAAAAAACAAATCAAGCACGAGGGTTTATTTCTCAATAGAATTGCGAAGTAACTATGTTGAACCTGTATCAAACCTTGGTTAGACCACACTTAACAGTGCTGCATGGGTTCTAGTCACAACATTATATATAGGATATAGAGGCACTGGAGAGGGTGGCGAGATGATATACATGCTTGATACCAGAAATGTGTAGGTATACGTAGCAGGAAAGGATGGACAGACTGGGTCTCTTTTCCTTTGGTATCTTTCAAATAAATGGAAAACACCACACTGGCCCTGTCGAAACCCTTTCCTCCTTTATTCTCTAAATTCCACCTTTTGCTGTTATTAATGCGAGAAACTTTTACTGAGGCCCTTTTTTTATAAAAAAAAACTAAAACTCCTTTTCGTTAACATAAAAAGCCAGGAGGCGTGAACGGAACCCCTATGTTCCATATCTGCAGCCGGCAGGAAAGGCTGGCCATGATGCCCATCTCACTGTAAACCCATCACAGCGGTTGCCAGGGGAACTGCACTCGGACAGGGTGGCATCATATTGCCCGTGATGGTGGGCAGGGCGACTTCCTCAGTGGTGGCATTCCCACTTGCGGCTCATGCAGGCGGTTATGGGTTCGAACTTTTGCCCCCGCCTCCTCGGAGCTGAGGATGTTGGTCTTGGAATCCTGGTGAGCTATCCGTGTCCGATGGGACTGGAGCGCCCCCCCCCCACCCCCTATACCCCTGCCCCACCCCACCCCACCCATTAGCCTGGTCTCCTAATGACCTGTCCGGACACAACTGCATTTTGAAAAATTTATTTCCATGGGACGTAAGCATTGCTGGAAGGGCCAGCATGTCTTCAAGGTGGTGGAGCAGTTTGATACCACTTGAGTTTCATACAAGGCCAGTTCGGACAGCAGTTAAGAGTCAACCACATTGCTGTGGATCTGGAGTCACATGTAGGCCAAAGCAGTTTTTCTTCTCTAAAGGGCATTAGTGAACCCAGATGGGTTTTTGCAGCAATGATCATTTCATGGTCACCATTACCGAGACTAGCTTTAAATTCCGTGATTTATTAGTTAATTGAATTTACATTCCACCAGCTGCCATGGTGAGATTCGAACCCCTGTCCCCAGAGCATTAGCCTGAACCTCTAGGGGACGAAGGAGTGAATTGAGGGAGTGGTGCTCGATACGATGCTGGGCTGCTGACTGTACAACACGGCAGAGGTCCCTGTGCTGAACTGGAAGGATCCCAACATGTGGAATGTCAGTTTAGGTCCTCACTTCTACATGCGTTGCTGTTACATTCCGGGATGGTGGTTTACGGAGTCGATCCAGGATGCTCTATAACTCATGAATGGTATCAGTGTGGTCTCCTCAGTCGGTTCTCCTCAGGCATGTTGAAATTGCAGGTTCAAACAGTGGGCTGATTGGCTGTCATCTCGCTTTGCTCACTCATCTCCTATGTGCTTGGCCACATTAACAGAGCAAAACAAGCCAATCCCAATCCCAGGAAAGGACAACCAGAGCCACAATTGGAGCCTATTGGTTAATAACCAATCCCCAATGGCTACTGGTTAGTAACCAATCCCTGCGGCTTACCCCTTAATGACCAAACTCCAGAGCCTTTCAGGTAGTGATCAAATCTCAGGACCAGTCAGTTAGTGACCAAATCGGAGGGCCTCTCCAGCTGTGACTCTGGTTAGTAACAGAGAGCCTGATTTTTTTTTTATATATTTGTACATGGAGCATGAGCCCATCTGTTGCTAATCCCTAATTGCCCTCGAGGTGATGGTGGTGAGCTGCCTTCTTGAACCGCGGCAGTCCACGTGGTGCAAGTACACCCACAGTGCTATTAGGAACTTCCAGAACTGCATTCCGGCAACAGTGAAGGAACAGCAATATATTTCCACCTCAGGATGGTGTGTGGCTTGGAGGGGAGCCTATAGGTGGTAGCATTCACACACATCTGCTGCCCTTACCCTTCTAAATGGCAGAGGTCACTAGTTCGGGAGGTGCTATCTAAGGAACCTTGGTGAGGTGCTGCAGTGCATTGTGTAGATGGTGCACACTGCTGGCACAGTGTGGGAAGGGGTGAGTGATTGAATGTTTAAGGGGGGGGAGGGGTGCCAAACAAGCTTTGTTCTGGATGGCGTTGAGCTTCTTGAGTGTTGTTGCAGCTGCACTCATCCAGGCAAGCAGTAGAGTGAATGCATAGGGTGGTGGGCACGACAGCCAGGCCTCATGCTAACAGATAATGACTTTTGGCTGCCTGTGTAAATCAAGAGTCAAGGGGGCATAACTTTAAATTTAGAGCTAGGGGTATGTCAGCCAGCACTACTTCACACAAAACGTAGCGGAAATCTGGAACACACTTACCCCCTAAACCTGTTGAGCCTAGGGGATCAATGGAAAATTTCAAAACTGAGATGGATGGATTTTTTTTGGGTAACGTTATCAAGGGATCGAGAACGAGGACAGTGGAGAGAGAGAGTGAAGATGGAAATCAGCCATGGTCTAATCGAGTGTAACACTATGGGCCTGAGGTGAGGGGGGCGAATGGACTTAGTTGTGCCCCAACCCTTGGCGCATAGTCGTGACTTATTGAAAGCTGAGTTATGAAAGGAGACACTAGATGCTTTGGAAGTCTTTACCTTTGAAGAAGAGAGCACTACAGGCAAAATAAAAACAGGAAAATATCTCTCACCATTCCAAAGCAGCCAGTAGAACAAAAACAGTAGCTTACACAGAAAGGAAAAAAAATAAACTCCTTCATTTTACAAAATAAATTTTTTTTTTTACACAAAAACAAAAACTTTATTTTTTATATAATATATCTATATATATATTTATATATATATGTGTGAATGTGTATGTGCGTATATATGTGTGTGTGTGTGTGTTTGTGTGTGTAGAATTTTTTTTTAAATTACAGAATAGCAAAATAATCTCTTCCCCAAAAGGACCTCAAGCATCGAGGAAGCAGCCCTGCTCCCACCTTGGTGACTGGCCCATTGCGTCAACTTAGGTTTTCAAAACGATGACGTCACTCAGCCTCCCAAACCCAAGCAGATCTCCTGCCATTGGACAAGCAAGGGGTGGGGTGGGGTGGAAAACAAGACCTCAGGGTAGGGGGAATACAACAACATGGCTGTAGAGGGCACTTACAACTCACAGAGAAGCAGAACAGCAAGGTTACACTATCAGCAGAGGACAAAACAGGCTGGGGTTCTCTTCCTTTTGGAAGAGGGGCATATAGAGGCCTTTGGAATTATCAAAGGTTCCCCCCCCCATCCCTCAAAGGAGTGGACACCGCGTTTCCCACTGCTGGGGGGAGGGGGAGGCCAGGACGAGGGGCCACGAATGTAAGTTATAGTCACCAAGAAATTCCACAGAACGCAGAAGGAACGCCTTGACCCAGAGAGTGGCGAGAATGGGGTACTCACTCACGATACAGCGCTGAATAGGTGAGGCGAATGCCATTTTAAGATGAAGCTAGGCAAATGCACGGGGGGGGAGGGGGGGGGGTGAGAAAAGGGAGAGGGAGTTAGGAAAGGGAGGATGGATGGGAGGTGGCTCACGTGGAGCTCAAGCATAGAGTGGTAGGGCCGAACGGCCTGTTTCTATGCTGTATGGAATTGTATCAGGATCATGACATCGCCAGGTTGACCGGGAGTGACCACCAATGGTAAAGCAACATGCAGTGGCGTCAACTTGCCAAGTGACCTCTTGGTCGAACGTTTGAAGCATTGAGGGGATTCACAGGCAGCATTAACCCTGCTCAAGGGGCATCTTGTTCTGCAGTACCACACCCCCACCACCTTGAAAACTCTTTATGGTCTATCAATAGAAACCATTCCTCTCGCCAAGATTGCTCCCTGAACATCTCGGTGGATATACATGTGTGGATTGCGGAAGGCGGGGGGGGGGGGGGGGGGGGGGGGGGGGAGGTGCATGCGTAATAGCAGACTTCATTCTCCACATTTCTGTCCAGCCTTTGCAGAAATGAACAGGAAACTTCAAAAGGAGAAGATGAATAAGGTGCGCTGACAGGAAAACATTATCAGACTTGCTCAATTCTAACTCCAATGGAGGTGCATTTTGCATGGTACTCCCCTGAACTGCCTCTTCACGCCAACCCACCGTTCAAAATAAAGCAGCAGACGTTTCGGATTGTCTGGCTTACAGACAGCACCCCGCAGTGAAAGGAACCGAGAGAAAAAGGACAAGTGCGGCAAAAGAAATACAGATGGAGACACAAGGAGGAGGCAAGGCATACGGAACAAGAGAATGTGAACAGGAGAAAGCAGAATTTCAAAGTGCAAAGAGGGGGAGAGGGAAAAAGATTTTTAAAAATTGATTCATGGGATGCGGGTGCCGCTGGCTGAGCCTGCATTTATTGCCCATCCCTAATTGCCCCATGAGAAGGTGGTGGTGAGCTGCCTTCTTGAGCCCCTGCAGTCCATGTGGTGTAGAAAGTGCTCTTAGGAAGGGAGTTCCAGGATTTCAATCCAGTGACAGTGAAGGATGAAGAGAAAGAGAAAATAAGAAAAAGATATACATTGAAAAAGGGAACAAAGAGAGTGCAAGGCGCAGAGAGAGAGAGCGCACAAGAGCAAGGCAGAGAGAGAATGAGACACAAAAAGCAGAAAGAGATAGCAAGGGAGAGAGAGAGAGAGTGAGAGAGAAAGAGAGCATGTGAGACACAGAGCAGAAAGAGAAAGAGAGAAAAAGAAAGCAAGGCAGAGGGGAAAGTGGAAACAAATCCTGGAGGTAAAGAAAAAAAGACAAAAGCATGTAGAGACAGGACCAATGGAAAGGAGAAGTGCACACGGAAAGATGACACAGAAAGAGCGAGAGGGGCGGGGGGCTGGGGTAAGAGATAAAAATAACAGGAGATAAAGACGACGGAGAGAGAGAACAGTGAGAGAGAGAAACAGACAGAGAAAGGAGACAAACAAGCAACTTTAAAAAGCAGCAGAGGGAGGTGGTCCAGGAGAGGAGGTGGGGTTCAGACATGGAGGGTGTGACTGACATAGAGAAGGAACATGGCAGAAGTCACAACTCGATGAACAAGGAGAGAACAACTACATAGAAAGTGCTTTCAAATTCAAAATAAAAGTGAAAATTAATTTACAAAGGGCCAAGATGGAGGATAGCCTGGAACAGCCTCAAGCACAACCCTAGTGACTCCCATCACAATCCGACACACATCATTCACAGACCCGCCCCCACCGGGAACTCCCGGCACAGACCCGCCCCCCCCCCCCATCCCCCGGGAACTCCCGGCACAGACCCCCCCACCCCTCGGGAACTCCTGGCACAGACCCACCCCCATCCCCCTCCCCACCGGGAACTCCCGGCACAGACAAACCCACATCCCCCCCGGCACAGACAAACCCACATCCCCCCCGGCACAGACAAACCCACATCCCCCCCGGCACAGACCCACCTACATTCTCCTGGGACGCATACACACTCCTCAAGACCCCCTGAACAGTCCTGTACACCTCCCACACTGATCCTGCACACTGTGCTGAACACACCCTCCAGGGACCCCCAGCACAGCACCATCCGATATACATGCCCCAGGAGCCCCAGGAGCCCCAGCACAGTCCCCTACACATCCCCCTGGGACCACAGCACAGTCCCCATCCATATCCCCCTGGCCCCTAACCCACGCTAAATAATCAGCCATCTCTCCTTTCATTCCACTTCCACCTCAACGTTAAAGCTCAGCGTCAGTCAGTTCCACCCCCCCACCCCCCCCTCCCCTGCCCCGAGGCAGGTTTGCCTCTGAGTGAGCACGTGCTCCAGGATCCTACGACAGTGGACAATCGAAATCAAGCGCAAAGACTTTGAGAGATTAAAAACCGTGCGCGTTAATCCCCAACGCCTATCAGAGTCCAATTTAAAATAAGCTGCCTCAGGTTAGCACTTGGCTCCTAGTCTCTCCCCACCCCACCTCGCCTACTGGAACCGCCCAGAATCTGAACGTGCGCTAAAAGATGGAGGAGCCGCCCCACTCCACCAGGTACTGCACTTTGTTGTCCAGGGTGAGCCTGCGGGCGAGGATTCGCACCGTCTCGCCCCGCGCCAGTCTGCCCATCGCCCCGAAGTAACTGTTGACGGATGAGCGCAGGTAGGAGAGGGGCAGGTCATCGTCGCTGGAGTCACACTGGGACCGGGTGTCCATCAGGTTGTCGGAACCGTCGTCGTCCTCCTCCTCGTCCTCCTCTTCCTCGTCCTCCTGCTCCGTCTCGGCAGCGTCGAGTGGATGCTCGTCCGCGCCCTCTTCGCCATCCGATAGCCGGCCGCCAGCGCTGACAGCCTTGGCCTGACTGCCCGAGTTCTCGCTGAGGGACAAGAGAGGAAGTGGGGGTTAGTGAATCAGCCCTGTGAGCAGCCGGTGGCAGTGTCCAGACCAGCGGAAGGGCCACAGTGGGGAGGGCGGCAGGGAGAGTGGCCGATATTTTATCCCTGTAACAGTAAGTTATATAATATGTACAGGAGCATTATACTCTGTAACACACTATTATAATATACATAGGAGTGTTATAACCTGTAACACACAATGTGTTCTATTATATACACAGGAGTGTTATACCCTGTCACACACAGTGTGCTATATAATATATACAGGAATGTTATACCCTGTCACACACAGTGTGCTATATAATATATACAGGAGTGTTATAGCCTGTAGCACAATTTGTATAATATATACAGGAGTGTTATATAACAGATACAGAAGTGTTATAGCCTGTAACACATTGTGCTATATAATATATATACAGGAGTGTTATACCCTGTAGCACACAGTATGCTATATAATATATATACACAGGAGTGTTATACCTTGTAACACACAGTATGCTATATAATATATACAGGAGTTTTATATAACATATATAGGAGTGTTATACCCTGTAACATACAATGCGTTCTATAATATACACAGGAGTGTGTTATACCCTGTAACACACAGTGTGCTATATAATATACATGAGTGTTATACCCTGTAGCACAGAGTGTATTATATATGTATAAAAAGCATCGAACACTATGCACAGGCAGAACTCCGGCCGGACATTACTGAAACCTTTTAAAGGAGACATTAGGTAGTGTTTGAAGTGGGGAATGTGCAGGGTCATGGTGAATGTTGATAGACTGTGTGGGGTTAGTCCAAGGCTGCTTGTGATGGGCTGAAAGGCCTCCTCTGGCGAGGTCACCTTCCCGATTTCAAATGGCTCTCTTGATTCGCCAGAACCGGGCCCCGATATTTGACTGGTGCAGCAGGATGTAGAGGTGAGGTGTGGGGGCGGGGGTGACGGTGTAGATGGAGTGTGGGCAAAGGACATTGACTGAACAACCATGCGGGGCTCTCACCCATACTCGAGCGAGGACGACGAGGACGACTCCAGGCTGCGAACGTTGTTCGAGGATGGCTGAAACGACGCGTACATCATCTTTGGAGGCGTCCTAGCCAAAGCAGAGGGAAGAGTGAAAAGGTCATCCAGTCTCCCTCAATCTCCCCACCCAACAATCCGCGGGCCTGTTTACACAGCCAATTATAATAAACGCACTGCCTGGCAGGCAGGTGGCACACACTCAGTGGGCAGACCAGCCTCCTCCTGAGTCGTAATGACTCAATCGTAAGTGAACTCTGTCAATGCCTGAAGGGGGAGAACATTTGCACGGCTGTGGGGAAAACAAGGCGCAGTGGAGCTAACTCTTTCAAAGGGCCAGCACAGACATAATGGGCCGAGCGGCCTCCTTCTGCCCTGTATCACTCTGCGATCAATACAGCTCGATTCGCCTCACTGTTCCTCTTCTCCTTACACAGTTTGTGCACTTGGTCTCCCAAAACCTTCCTGCTCACCCATCGTATGCTCATCATTTATCCTTCTCGGGTCTAAAGTGGATGACCTTACATGCGACCATTCTGAGCTGCACAAAGCACTCTTTGCTATGCATCACTTAACCCATCGTATTCTTCTGCAAATTCCTGCACCCTTCAATTCCTCCACCACACGCTGTCCACTGAATTTAGCCTCAACATAAACATCACGCCTCTATTGCAGTCAAAGTATTCCAAGCTGCTTCACAGAATCTTTACCAGGGGGTTTGACACTAGCCTCAGCAGGAGGGTGTTAAAAACCCGACCAGTTCATTCGTATCATTCAGGGAAGGAAACCCGTCCTTTTTAAACCTGCTCCGGCCCAAACTTGCGACTCCAGTCCCACACCAAATGTGGTCGACTCTTAACTACCCTCTGAAGGGGCCAAGCGAGAGGCACTCAGTTACAACAAACCTGAGACCAGTGGCTCATGAAGGCAGCCCAGCACCACCACTTCAGAGCAATTAGGCTTGGGTAATAAACGACTGCCCTGTCAGTAATGCCCAGATCCCGGAGGATGAAAAGGATGCCCCCAAAGCGCCTTCCAACCAAATTAAGCAGTTTTTTTTTTAAAGTGGGACCTCTTTAATCATTTAGGAAATGCGGCAGCCAATTTGCACACAGTAAGGTCTCACAAACAGCAATAAAGACCAGGTATTGAGTGTTTTTTTTTAAAAAAAAAAAGCACCAAGCAGAATGCCAGGGAAAATTCCGAAGCAACGCCACTAACTGACGAGGCCTCAGTTCAACATCTCATCCGAAAGATGAGACTGCCCCCACTGGCAATGCAGCACCGAGGGAGTCAGCCACTGGAGAGTCAACCTTGAATTTTGTGGAGCGGGACTTGAACCCACAACCTTCTGATTCAGAAGCAGGAATGCTACCCACTAAGCCACAGCTGTGCAATGAGTGATGGGAAAAAAAATAACACTTCACTTTTTAAAAAATTCTTTCATGGGAAGTGGTAAGGACAGAGTTCGTTACCCATCTTGAATTGTGTGGATTGCTCGACCACTTCAGGGAGGAGTTATGAGTCAACCCCATTGCTATGGGTCTGGAGTCACATGTAGGCCAGACCGGGTAAGGACAGCAGATTCCCTTCCCTAAAGGACATCAGTGAACCAGATAGGTTTTTAAATGACAATCGATGATAATTTCACAGTCACTTTCAATTCAAGATTTCATTAATTGTATTTAAATTGGTGGGATTTGAACCTACGTCCCCAAAGTATAAGCCTGGGCCTCTGGATTTGAAGTCCTGTGACATTACCACAATGCCACTGTTTTCCCCCGATATGAGAGATAGGAAAGGGCTGAGACTGAACGGAGAAAATGATCAAATAGATTAATTCCCCTCCCCACCACTGGAGTAAGGATGGTTCATTCCAAATAAAGCGCACACATACACCTCTCACCCATTTCTGAAGTGGTGCATTCCACTTTAGCCACCCACACACACGTCCTTGCGCAACCTGTGCTCTTCCTCCCCTGAAGGCATCGAGGGGAGCACTTCCATGCCAAGCGGTCTCACCCAAGTGACTTTTCCCTCCCACACGTGATCTTTTGACCACGGCAGAGGCACCACAGTCGGGGTCCTCACTCAAAATGCCCACAAATAAAGATGCCTAAGCCAGTTGGAGTTGGTTTATTATCCCCTCCCCCCTACAACCAGAGGGTGTATAGGCCTTGCATATCACCTCTGCCACCATCCCCTGGCTGCGGCAAGGGACCTCTTGTTGGGGTGGGGGGGGGGGGGGGGGGGGGGGGGGGGGGGGGGTGCAGGGGGGACGGTGAAAATCTCACGGCCACTATTTCGACAAAGAGCAGTGGGAGTGCTGCCCGGTCTCCCAGCCAATATTTATCCAACCAGCAATCACTAAAAGCAGGTTATCTGCTCACTGAGCACATTGGTGTTTGTGGGATCTTGCTGTGCTCCAATAGGCTGCCACTGTCCCCACATTACAACAGCAGGTACACTTTACACAAGTTGCCCTAAAGTGCTCTGGGCTACCCAGAGGTTGCAAAAGGCCCTGGATAGATGCTTTCTCGTTTGTAGTTGTTCTGGATTTCTGAAGCCTCCATTTAGTCCAGGTCAGCCTTGGTCCTTTGTTTATTCTTTTCGTGGTAAGGCCAGTATTTGTTGCCCACTCCTAACTGCCCTTGAGAAGGTGGTGGTGAGTTGCCTTCTTGCACACCCACAGTGCTGTTAGGGTAGGAGTTCCAGAATTTTGACCCAGCGTCAGTGAAGGAACAGTGATATATTTCCAAGTCAGGATGGTGAGTGACTTGGAGGGGAACTTACAGGTGGTGGTGTTCCCAAGTGACTGGTACCCTTGTCCTTCTAGGTGGTAATGGTCATGCGTTTGGAAGGTGTCTAAAGAAGAATAATACGGACTCGAAATGTCAACACTGTTTCTCTTGCCACAGATGCCGCCAGATCTGCTGAGTTTTTCAGCATTTTCTGTTTTTATTTCCAGCATCTACAGTATTTTGCTTTTATTTATATATGCGGGTTTGGAATGTGCTGTTGAAGGAGCCTTGGTGAGATCCTGCAGTGCATGTTGTAGATGGTACTCACTGCTGCTACTGTGCATCGGTGGTGGAGGGAGTGAATATCTGTGGCGGTGGATGGGGTGAAGGTCAAATGGGCGGCTTTGTCGTGGATCATGTTGAACTTCTTGAGTGATGTTGAAGCTGCACTCGTCCAGTCAAGTGGAGAGAGAGATCAAGAGATCAATCCTGACTTGTGCCTTGTAGATGGTGGGCAGGCTTTGGGGAGTCAGGACGTGAGTTACTCACCACAGGATTCTTAGCCTCTGACCTACTCTTGTATTTATATGGCTGGTCCAGTTCAGTTTCTGGTCAATGGTAACGCCCATGAGGTTAATATTGGGGGGATTCAGTGATGTTAAAGCAATTGAATGCCATGGGGAAATGATTAGATTCTCTTTTATTGGAAATGGTCATTGCCTGGCACTTGTGTGGTGCAAATAACATTGAGGTCATAAGGAAGAACTTTTTTTTTAAGCAGAGGGGAGTGGGTGTCTGGAATTCGCTGTCCAAGTTGGTGGTAGAAGCAGAAACTCCAAACTCTTTTCAAAAGTACCTGGATCTGCACCTAAAGTGCTGTAAGCTGCAGGGCAATGCAGGAAGGTGGGATTAGAAAGGGCACCTTGGTGTCCTCAAGCTGGCATGGACAAGATGGGCCTAATGGCCTCCTTCTGTGCTGTAACTTTTCTATGGTTCTTTCTAATGTCAATGTCAGGGTCTAGCCTTGTGGCTTTATGCACTACTTCAAGGGCTTGAGTATCTACTCTGTCTCAATGGCCACTGTCCTCTAACCAACTATCCCTGTTGTATAATCTGTAGCGCACAAACTCCCTTGGGTAAATCCAATAGGATGAACAGAAGGAATGTCCAGCAAGGGTGCAGTCGTCGCCCCGCTACATCATTCTATGATCAGCCAAGATAATGGGCCAAAAGCCAGGAGGGTGAAGACAAGCATCTAGAGCTTCCCACCCCATCCCAGCACTTGTGGGCTGCCCTCTTACCTCTCTGTATTCTCCCGGATGGGACACGTGCTGTTGCTGCCTCTGCAGCCCTGGTAGGACTGGTTGGGGCTGGAAGGACTCGCTACCACATTCTGCAGGGACAAAGACACCAACCATCAGCTTGTGCGCTGCACTTCGCACCCTCACCCTCTGACCACTTCCAACAGCACGCCACAGCGAAGGAGAACGGGCTGAGACACCACATCAACAAACCGCCGACGATTACTCTCTCTCTCACCCTGGCCCATGTCAATCGCTCACACAAAACCAAACTGTCCAGATCTCCGCTTCTCACTCACCCAGGCGTAAAAGCTGCAAATCGGATCTCGCACAGGCTGGAGCGGAAATCTGGAACTCTCTCTCCCCCCCACTGCCGCTAAGGGCTATGGGTGGTGAGGGTCAACTGAAACTTTCAATACTGAGGTCCATAGATTTTTGTTGGGCAGCAGTATTGAGGGATATGAAAGCAAAGGTGAGCAAATGGAATCGAAATCCAGATCCACCATTCGGTTAGATCCTAGCTGAACAGACTAGAAGGGCTGAATGGCCTCCTCCTCTTCCTATTTTCTTCATTCCCTTCGTATCACTCACACTAACTGCTTTACATGATTCCTCTCTCAACCTTTCCCCTGTTTTCCCATCTGTAGATAGCTTTGCCGGGCGAGGGTGTTGAGGGTTACAAAACCAAAGGTGGGTAAGTGGAGCACCGGTCGTGATTTAACTGAATGGTGGAACAGACTCGAGGGGCTGAATGTTCGAATCCTCTGCCGTCCTCTTCTCGCTGTTGGATTTTCAAAGGGGTGCAACCCTTCGACTAAGGGACCTAGTGCCCCAGGACTGCTTCCCTTCACCCTCTAGCAGACCTCCCTCCGGCTTCCCCCCACCCCCACCCCCCCTCTCTCTCTCCGCAACCCAGCGGCCCCCAACAGCCACCCCCAAACCCCCAGGCCGGGTCACCTGAGTGATGGCTTTCTGCAGCAGTCGACGTGCTCGCCTGGTCTTCAGCTCGTACAGATCCTGAGGGTCCCGGTGGCGAGGGGGTCTCTTGGCCTTCAGCTTCTTCACCCCCTCGAGCATGGACCTGGAGGGGAGGGACAGAAGGGAGTGGGGGGGGTGGGGGAGAGAGAAGAGGAGGAGGTGCAAAATAATATAAAACCATTTCAGAATCACGCCTTCCCACGGGGACGGTACATAACATGGCAAGTACTGCACAGAGCCGAGGATAGGGGAACGGCGGTTGGGGGAGGGGGGACGGACGGAGGCTTCGGGTGGCGGGGGGTTGCACAATGCTGCTTTACCAGGTGCCCCATAACTCTTTGCTCCAACCCACCACTTCCCAGCTCCCACTCAGAGTCCGGATCAACAGCCGGTTCAGGCTAGACGGCTTCAAAAGGGCAAGGAGCAGAAATTATGTCCTCTCAGCATTAATCTGAAGGGGTCATTTTCAGGGAAATGCCAATTAAAAAAAAGGACCAGAGCGGAGGTGAGGATTAAAAACAAAAATCTTATAAAGCAGCAAGTTGCTGTGACCTGGAATGCGTTGCCCGAAAGGGCGATGGAAGTAGATTCAATGATAACATTCAAAAGGAAATTGGACAAGTACTGAAGCTGGTATATGTTAGGCTTATTGAGGAATAGCCCCAGTGGGACTGACTGAGGTGGTACAGATTATGATGGGCTGAATGGCCTCCTTCTAGGCCACGTCATTCTATGAAGTGGGGAGGCTGGCATTAATCTGTGCAGGGGGCCTCCCCTCACTCTTGCCAGCACAATCCCCCGCCACTTAAAACCTTCCACTGTCCAAACTGGCAACCACAAACATCTGCCAAAAGAGCGGCAGCCATTAACCATTTGCAGCAACACCGGACTCCGAGGTTGCTGGTTATAGTGTATTCAGTGCTGTGTAAATTCCGGGCAGAAACAGTTGTGCCAACAGCACTAATTCGCACCTCATTGAGAGTGAAAAACGCAACAACAAACACAGCTAAATAATTCGTCCCATTACCGTCCCCCTTGCACCATCACTTGTCACTTAATCTTTCCTGTCCACCACAGGCCCCCACCCCCTCTACACCCCTTCTGTTCTTTCCTCCATTCCCCCTTTCCCTGCCCCTATACTTGCTTAAAACCTCTCATCTCTAACTTCTGAGTTGTGAGGAAAGGTCGTTGACCTGGAACATTAGCTCCATCTTTTTCTCACTCGCTCCACAGAGTCTGTCCCAACTCGCTCAGCATTTCTACCTTCTTCATCTCTTACTTAAGTAAATAACACTTGGTTAATGTTCAACTACCTCTGGGGTCCTTCAGCCTTTCCAACTGTCCCCCAAGCGCGTGCTGGAGTTACAGTTTGCATTGAATAATGACCAGTGTTTAATTACGGCTGCATACACAGTGACAGAACAGGCTCCAGGCTGAATGACTGGGCAATATCTCCCCATGATTTTGTATAATATCTTCCACTGTGCTCAGAATTATTGACCCAATAACTCAACCATTAACCACCATACCCTAAATTGTCCCATCACTTGATGTGATAACTGGCTTCGAACTGCATTGGTGATGTTAGCAGATGAATGTTTGTGAGGTGCTGCTCTTTGCTATTCAAGCAGAGATATCAATCCACTGATTTGATAATGGACTAACACCAAGCTATAAGGCAGCCAGGAATTTCATACAAACACATGGAGTATTTGTCCACTAACGTCACTAAAACGAGTTCAAGTCATTGCTAAACAATTAAAATCTCAGTTTTCTTGAGTGAAAGAACGTCCATTTGTTGAATGAGCGTAGGTTGATCCCGGGCATGGAGGAATTTTCTTACGAGGAGAGGTCGAGTAGGTTGGGCCTGTAACTCATTGAGTTTAGAAGCATGAGACCTTATTGAAACGTATAAATATCTTAGGGGGCTTGACAGGGTAAATGGTGAGAGGTTGTTTCCCCTTTGGGAGAGTCTAGGACCAGAGGGCATAATCTCAGAGTAAGGGGGTCACCTGTTTAAAACAGAGATGAGGAAGAATTTCTTCTCTCAGGAGGGTATTGAATCTGTGGAATTCTTTACCGCAGAGGGCTGTAGAGGCTGGGTTGTTAGGTATATTCAAGTTTGAGATGGACAGATTTTTAATCAGTGAGAGAAACGAGGGTTATGGGGAAAAGGCAGGAAAGTGCAATGAAGATTATCAGATCAGCCACAATCTCACTGAATGGCGGAGCAGACTCGATGGGCCGAATGGCCTACTTCTGCTCCTATGTCTTATGGCCTTGATTAATCATGCATGAAGACAGGGCGACCACCTTTCCCGTATTTAAAGGGGATTGCCCCTCATTTTGAGTGCTTGAACCGTGTCTAGTGTCCCCTATATCTAGGGCAGCCTATGGGAGACTAATCCTGGGGTCTCTGAGGTGAGTTTGAGTGATTCAAGCAGGGCTGCAAGTGTGCTGGCCACCAGAGGGATGCTAATGTTGTGGTTCAACAAGATTAAGTTCTACGTTTTAGCTGATATCTGAAATTATGGTCTCAAAGACACACATGTCCCCACTAGGCGGGCTGAACCTTCTCCTCCTGTCCCCGTGTCCCTCTGTAATGATGCTCCGCTCACTGAATTTGTTTGGAGACACAACGCTGCTCATACTGAGAGACTGCTTGCCTCCAATGCACTGCCTTGTGTCCAGTGGCAGCCGGGTCTCCAGTGTTAGCCCCTAAAGCTCTAGAAACATCTCCCCCACTACACCTATCCTCCACTCCCCCCCACTACACCTATCCTCCACTCCCCCCGCCCTCCCCCCCACTACACCTATCCTCCACTCCCCCCCACTACACCTATCCTCCACTCCCCCCGCCCTCCCCCCCACTACACCTATCCTCCACTCCCCCCGCCCTCCCCCCCACTACACCTATCCTCCACTCCCCCCGCCCTCCCCCCCACTACACCTATCCTCCACTCCCCCCGCCCTCCCCCCCACTACACCTATCCTCCACTCCCCCCGCCCTCCCCCCCCACTACACCTATCCTCCACTCCCCCCGCCCTCCCCCCCACTACACCTATCCTCCACTCCCCCCGCCCTCCCCCCCCCACTACACCTATCCTCCACTCCCCCCGCCCTCCCCCCCCACTACACCTATCCTCCACTCCCCCCGCCCCACTACACCTATCCTCCACTCCCCCCGCCCTCCCCCCCACTACACCTATCCTCCACTCCCCCCGCCCTCCCCCCCCACTACACCTATCCTCCACTCCCCCCGCCCTCCCCCCCCACTACACCTATCCTCCACTCCCCCCCGCCCTCCCCCCCCACTACACCTATCCTCCACTCCCCCCGCCCTCCCCCCCAACTACACCTATCCTCCACTCCCCCGCCCCACTACACCTATCCTCCACTCCCCCCGCCCCACTACACCTATCCTCCACTCCCCCCGCCCCACTACACCTATCCTCCACTCCCCCCGCCCTCCCCCCACTACACCTATCCTCCACTCCCCCGCCCCACTACACCTATCCTCCACTCCCCCCGCCCCACTAACACCTATCCTCCACTCCCACGCCCCCCCTACACCTATCCTCCACTCCCCCGCCCACTACACCTATCCTCCACTTCCCCCCGCCCTCCCCCCCACTACACCTATCCTCCACTTCCCCCGCCCACTTCACCTATCCTCCCACTCCCCGCCCCACTTCACCTATCCTCCACTCCCCGCCCCCTCCCCCCCCACTACACCTATCCTCCACTCCCCCCGCCCTCCCCCCCCCACTACACCTATCCTCCACTCCCCCCGCCCCCCCCACTACCACCTATCCTCCACTCCCCCCGCCCCACTACACCTATCCTCCACTCCCCCGCCCTCCCCCACTACACCTATCCTCCACTCCCCCGCCCCCACTACACCTATCCTCCACTCCCCCCCCGCCCCACTACACCTATCCTCCACTCCCCCCGCCCTCCCCCCCCACTACACCTTTCCTCCACTCCCCCCGCCCTCCCCCCCACTACACCTATCCTCCACTCCCCCGCCCCACTACACCTATCCTCCACTCCCCCCGCCCCCCCCCAACTACACCTATCCTCCACTCCCCCCGCCCCCCCCCCCCCCAACTACACCTATCCTCCACTCCCCCCGCCCCCCCCCCCCCAACTACACCTATCCTCCACTCCCCCCTCCCCCAACTTCCACCTTTCTTTCGATCCTTTAAGATACTCCTTAAAACTTACCTCTTTGACCAAAGTTTTTAGCCACCTGTACCTAACATCTCCTCATGTGGCTTGGTGTCTGTTTGATAACCATTCCTGTGAAATGCCTCAGGACGTGTTACTCTCTTAAAGCTGCTATATAACTTGTTGCCAGTGTTGGTTATCACAGCAGTGTCAATATTCATGACTGTTTAAAGCCACTGATCAGAGTGGAACTGGGAACAGAAGGATTCTCCACAAGGTGCTTCTTGTATAGTAATTAATAAATTAAGAAATAAATAAATGTCATTTGGCAGTACAGGACTTGAGTGCTGCTGAAAAAAAAGAGACATGTCGAAGCTTTTTGTCTTACACTCATCAGGACACTTTGCAAGTATAAAAGGGGAAACAACAATTTATACTGTATGTGAAGAGAGTGCTGATTGGTGGGCAAGTGGCCTTGCCATGGAGAATGCACCAGCGATGGTGACTCACAGTTAACTGCCAAGCATTGTTTGAAATTTAAACCAGGCAGCTTGACCCTGATTGGGTAAGACATCACCCTGAGGAATGAGTCAGCGAATGGCTATGCCTTATGTTGTTTAGCTGAAACAAGCACAACGTGTGTACACGTTCTTTCTGTCTGCAAAGAACATGGCCCTGTAAAGCTTAGATAGGTCTCTTTTTCCAGCTATATAGTAATAGCGAAGTATATACTGGCCTTGTGGGTAAATCACATTGAAACAAACATGCTTGCCATATCCGGTGGGGAATGCATATCTTCAACACCGCGAGTCTGTGCTTACGTTAAGCTCCCTCCCTGGCCTGGTCTACACCAACCTGTTGGAGGTCGAGCTGGCAGAGGTCGCCATCAGCTGGTTGGCGATCTCGCAAAGTGTGGCAGCGGGCGGAGGCTGAGGTGGGAGCCTCTCCTGCAGGCCGAAGATGCACTTCTTTTTCTTAATCTCTTTCCCGGACACAAATCTGGTGAGGGAGGGGGAGTAGAGAGAGAGAGAGAGAGAGAGCGCGAGGGGGGATTTAATAAAAAAAAGAAAAATATGAGTGATCAGGAAAAAGGGGGAGGGGCAGGGGGTAAAGAGGGAAGGAGAGTTGAGAAAAGAGTGATAGGGAAAAAAAAAGTGAGTAAGATAGAAAGCAAGAGAAAGGGAAAAAAAGGAGCAAAGAGAACAGGAGAAATTAACACCCACATTTATGGGCCCATCCCTAATTGCCCTCGCATTGAGTGGCTTGCTAAGATATTGCAGAGAGCAGTTATGACTCAACCACATTGCTGTGGGTCTGGAGTCACATGCAGACAGAACAGGTAAAGGTGGCAGATTTCCTTCCCTAAGAGGAATTAATTAGTGAACCAGATGGGTTTTTCTTTTACAACAATCAATAATAGTTTCATGGTCACCATTACTGAAGACCCAGCTCCCTGCTTGATTACATTTCGCTACTTTTGTACTTTGTCTTATAACACATTTGAATACATCCAATTGGTAACCGACAGACCGGTTCCATACTATCGAGTACATAAACATGTGAATTTGCTAACCAATTATTCTAAAGGATGTGTACATAATTATATTATCCAATCAGAGTTAAAAAATGTACACAAGGACCTTGGTTCTTACAAATCAAGACTGTATGTATTTCATCAAAGCCCCCTCTTTGTCCATTGTTCGTCTTCCCATATCTAAGCTGAAACCATTTTGTCCCTTCCCTTGTCTGAGAAAGGAGTACACTTAATCTAATTTATGTCATACTTCATCTCCAGCCTGGCTGTGCAATGTCCATCTGGTTTTCCTCAACTGTTAATAAGTTTAGCATCAATGACTGCCTGGAGATTTAAGTGTGATCAGCAAATTCTTACTGCGTTTTCTTTTAATATATTTAATTTTCCCCTAACACGTAGGAATAAACGTCAGCCAGGAGGCTGCTCAGTGCTACGCTGGGCATGTCGGTCTGGATTTACACGCTCAAGCCTCCGGAGTAGTACTTAAACCCACAATCTTTATCATTGGCTAAGGGTTACAAAGGACTGGTTTCTTACCTGTTCCTATGGCTGTTCAGGGCATTTAGGATCTGTTCGTAGCGTTCCGACTTTGAGGCAGTGGACAGCTGCAAACAGGAAGCGGCAGAGGTCAAACAGCAACAAAAAAGTGGCCACCTAAATTGTTCTTATAAAATTGACAGCAAGGCATCTCAGCCGCAACAGGGCAAGGGCACGTGCGGGCAGGTAGGGGTGCGAGAGGGCGGGGGCCGCGAGAGTGAGATAAATGAAAACACACGAGTCCCTCCAAAGTCTCAAGTTACAGGATGAATATCTGAGCTTTAGTGATCAGGAAGGCCCTGTGTTTGATCGTCTGCCTGTGTTACTTAGTGGTTTCACTGGGCAGAGGCATCGCAGCAGGTCTAGAGTTAAGGAGGGCTGACAAATGTCAGCAGCCAGGGGGGTCTGTTCCTGATCCGCCTCACCACCACCCCCACTGGTATGGTTGTTTGGGACAGGACAAGGTCTGGTGGCGGAGTGATGCCACCACCCCCACCCCCCCCAACCCAGTCGAACAGCCTGTCAGCAATGGCTGCCGTTGAACGATGAGGCAGGTATTGCGGCCCATCACGGAGCTACTCCACTGCAGGATTCGACAGTTTCGGGAGAGGAAAGAAGACAAAACGAAGCTGTCGGGGGAGGGGTAAAGGTAAACCCACCTGAGTGCCCCGAATGATCCTTGGGTAAGGATCCGTATGTGTCAGCAGCCATCACAAACCTCACCAACTTCCACCCGGAGCACCCATTCACTCAGAGCAGACAGGCAGGGTCGGCGTGCGAGGGTGGGGGTAGTGTAGTGCTTATGACACTACGATTTTTAAGATTCATTCACAGGATGTGGGCTTCACTGGCTGAGCCAGCATTTATTGCCCATCCCTAGTTGCCCTTGAGGTGGTGGTGGTGAGCTGCCTTCTTGAACAGCTGCAGCCTCTGTGGTGTAGGTACACCCACAGTGCTGTTAGGGAGGGAGTTCCAGGATTTTGACCCAGCGACAGTGAGGGAACAGCGATATATTTCTAAGTCAGGATGGTGAGTGACTTGGAGGGGAATCTCCAGATTCCCATCTACCTGCTGCCCTTTGTCATTCTAGGTGGTAGTGGCCGTGGGTTTGGAAGGTGCTGTCGAAGGAGCCTTGGTGAGTTGCTGCAGTGCATCGTGTAGATGGTGCACACACTGCTGCCACTATGTTGGTGGTGGAGGGAGTGAATGTTTGTGGATGTGGTGCCAATCAAGTCCTGGATGGTGTTGAGCTTCTTGAGTGTTGTGGGAGCTGCACTCATCCAGGTAAGTGGGGAGTATTCCATCACACCCCTGACTCGTGCCTTGTAGATGGTGGACAGGCTTTGGGGAGTCAAGTGGTGAGTTACTCGACGCACTATTCCTCACCTCCGACCTGCTCTTGTAGCCACAGTATTTATATGTCTAGTCCAGCTCAGATTCTGATCCCCGGTAGCTGAGTCACAAAACCGTATTCCACTTGCCTTTAAGATTCCAGCTGGATCACTGATGTCCTTTGAGGAAGAGAGAGGCAAGGGAGACCAGGCCTGGCCTACAGGTATCTCCATTCCCCGCCCCCTCTCCCGACCCTAAGGTGACCCTGAATTCCAGGCTCCACCCTCGCTCCATATCTATGTGCTCTCTCAAGTAAGGGGCGACACTCTAAGCTGTGAAACAATTTTAACCTGGCTGTAAGGAATTGGCAGCAACATTGCTTTTACAGTCCATCTGATATTGACTTGAATAGAGGGTAAACATTCCACTCAATCCCATGGAACTGCCACCCAGTAAATTAGAGTAATGTCCCTCCCCCACCCCATCCCATCCCGGGAGTCAGCATTCCAGAAAACCTGGGGGGAGGGGTGGGGAGGAGGTGGCAGGACAAGCGGGAGAGAGAGATACCGAAAATCAGAAAAAATAGTTCCGCCGTACTGCTCTGTCTTCATTTTCGCGATGATTTTATGTTCCATTCCCTGGGCACAATCGGGAAGCGTCTGTCGCCCCCGAGCTCCTGTCATGCACATACCTGGCCGACCAGCAGGTTCTCCCAGTTCTCATTGGCAAACGCCAAGATCTCTCGCTCAAAGTCGAAGTATTTCCTCCTGCAGCAGGTGCTGAGGTGGTAGAGGATCAGGTGCGCAATGTCGACCCTGGAAACCACACAAGAGCGCAGAGAGGTAAATCGCAGCTCGCCAGCGCACCCTCTCCCCCGCCCGCCCAAGCAAACCTCAGCTGGGTGTTTTCAAACCAAACTTACGCTGAAACCCGGAAATCAGAGGCTCCCAAGAGTGCTGGGCGGGCGGGGGAGAGCAGGGTGAGGGGGCCTCCTGAGGGAGTCACACAGGGACCTTGGGTACCAAGGATAACTGTGGATGTGGGGTCAGTGTGGGAAGGTGGAGTTGAGGGAGGAGATCAGCCATGGTCGCACTGAACAGCGGAGCCAGCTACGGCTACAGCTGCTCCTGTTCCTTGGGTGAGCCAAATATCCTGGGATCGGCTGCATCTCCCACAAACACCTGAGATCACGCCTAATTCTACTTTGCTTGTCGGGGTTCCCAGTCCATTACTATCCCATGGTCCCTTCTGCGGAGAGGGATGTACTGATCCAGGTACCCACAATATTGGCAGGGTGCGCTGTCTCCACTACAGTGGATGCTGGATAAAAAACTCCCCATTACACAGACACAGACATTTCCAGCACGCTTGACATGCACATCCAATGTTTTGACTCACAAAAGGACTTTTAAAAAATTTGTTTGGGATGTGGGTGTTGCATTTATTACCCATGAACTGAGTGACTTGCTTGGCCATTTCAGAGGGCATATAAAAGAGTCAACTACAATGCTGTGGGTCTGGAGACACACATAGGACCAGGTAAGAACAGCAGATTTCCTTCCAGATGGGTTTTTACAACAATTGTTTCGCTGTCATCCGCAGACTTTTAATTCCAGAATTCAAATTTCATTGTGGGATTCAAACCCGGCTCGCCAGAGCATTACCCTGGGTCTCTGGATTACCAGTCCAGTGACAATACCACTATGCCACTGCCTCCTCTCTATTTAGCACAGAAATTCTTAGGCTGTAGTGTTATTGAAACCAATAGTAAAATAGTCTTTTCCTCCATCTCCACCCACCCATCCAAACCATCTCATGTCCCCCTCACTCTCTGGCCTGTAGTCAGACAGCTGCTGGTATCCCTGATGGCACCCAGTAGGTAAAGAAAGGTATCCCCCCCAAATATTTCAGGCGCAGTTCATGGCCAGTTAGCTGATCTCAATTCAAACGCACTCTGGACTGGAGCGGGTTCGAAGGAAAATCCTGGCCTCGTTCACAATCTGCCCACACCTGCCAGGAAGTGTGGACACTGAGAGGACAGGGCTGTGGTGCCTTCCATAGTCGAGCAGCATGCAGTCGCTCGCGGCTCACCTCACACGCGCTAGCAATGTGAAATCATTCCCTCAGCTAGGGCGGGGGTGGGAGAAGAGAGTCTGCACCTTCACAAATGGAAAAAGAGGGGAATTGGCAACAGATTAAAAGCAAGGCATTGGACTTGGAATGGGCCACCAGGACACTCAAACCTGCTCCACTATTGACTCGGCACAACTAGCTGCTTTACCTTTGTAATTACGGTGCAGTTCTAATCCTTAGTGCACTTTATATACCTCGAGGAATGAGAAGGCTGAGGGGCAACTTGTGTCAAGAAACTATCACATTTTTCCTAATATTATTGTGGGACATTTTAAAGCAGGCTTGTGTGTGGCTAAGTTAATTAAACTAGAGATGATTAGACTGGAAGGTTTAATTTACCAAAGAAAAAGAAGTGAAGTATAAAACAGGAGTTTGAAAAGGAGACGGGTAAAGCTAGGTTGAGGCCAACAGATAGTGTGAATGAAATTTGCATTTTTAAATGAGTGGGAAAGGTGTTTGATTTTCAAAAGGGACATGACATTTATTTTACCAGTTGCAAAAATCTTAAGGCAAGGTTATCACACTGATTTTTCCCCAAAAATGCTGGCCATGAGAACATGAAAGATATTTACACTCTGGGTAAAGTAACTTCTAAAGACAAGTGGAAACAATGGGATTTACAAATCAAAGGGATAAAATATATTTGAAGAAAATGGAAGGTTGGGTGAGGTGTGGCTGAGAGAGATCTAGAAAGGTGACTGTGTAAAACTTGGGGAGAGAAAAGTCTGCAGCCATCCTGCAGAAGTTTGCTGTTCAACCAAAGTTGTATTAAAAGCCTTTGGAAGTCCATTGTCCAGTGGGTGCCTGTGGTAAAATTGCTGGATGACTTTATAAATTTGGAATCTATTAGACTGTTGCCTTAAAGGGGGTGTGTAGTTGGGAGTCTGGTTAAGCGGAAATTTTGGGAACTGTTATAACTGTGTAACTGTAAACTTGTGTGTGTTTAAGTTTGTTCTTTTGTTAATAAATGTTCTAATTTAATCTTTAAAATCTCTGAAGGTGGTAGTGGACACTACTTCTGACTTCAGTGCACAAACCACCTTGTAATAAATAAAAATTGTGATAGCGTGGTCAAGTTTCCCTCGTGGATTTTGTCAGCCTGGCATACCACCTGCCATATCATAACACCTGATAGATGCTTTAATGAGATGCTAAATCAAGGCCCCATTTGCCTATTTGGGTAGATGTTAAAGATCCCATGGCACTACTTGGAAGAAGAGCAGGGAAGTTACCCCCAATGTCCTGGGCAATATTCATCCCTCAACCAACATCGCTAAAACAGGTCATTACCACGTTGCTGTTCGTGGGAGCTTGCTGTGCACAAATTGGCTGCCACATTTCCTACACTGCAACAGTGACTAGGCTTCAAAAAGTGCTTCATTGGTTGTAAAATACTTTTCAGACATCCGGTGGTCATGGGAAGAGCTATATAAATGCAAGTCAGTCTTTATTTTAAACCTATGAAGGGGTTCAATAGAGGCAGAGACAAGAGACGTTTTCACTTTTGGGCGAGTTGAAAACTAGGCACCATAAATATAAGACAGTCAGCGATAAATCCAACAGGGAATTCAGGAGAAACGTCTTTACCCAGACAGTTGCGGAGCTTACTCCACAACTGAACATTGAGAAGTAGTTGAGGTGATTAAAACAGATGCATTAAGGGGAAGCTGGATAAACACATGGAGAAAGGAAGGGGATGTGCTGATAGGGTGAGGTAGAGAAGGGCGGGCAGGGACTCACATGGAGCAGAAACACCAGCATGGAGCTGTTGAGCTGAATGGGCTGTTTCTGTGTAGCCCTACATAGATATGAAGTGAAAGTCAGTGAATAGGGTAGCGCAGTGACTATGCTGCGTGGCTACTAATGCAGAGGCCCAGGTCCAGAATTGAGGGCGATTCAAGACTTCGAGTTCGGTTTAAAAAAGGAAACAAAATCTAGAAATAAAAAGTTGGTCTCAGTAAAAGTGGCCCTGCTGCCGGATCACCACAGAAATCCAACCAGCTAGCTAACGTCTCTCCGGAAAGGGAAGGAAACCTGCTGTCCTTACCCGGTCTGGGCCTACACATGACTCCAGTCCCTTAACTGCCCTCTGAAGCGATCGAGCGAAGCCATTTGGTTATTAGACTCGGGTTCACCACCATGGCATTCCCGGGGTGACAAGGGAGAGAGTCAATAAATTCCAGCTTTGCCAGTGACACCCGGGTCTCGAGCGCAATATTTTCTTTTAAAATTTGATTCCGCTTCTGTTGCTGCCCCAAGGCTGAAAAGTCTGCTTTTGTCACTACCCGTTTGGTCAAAAATGTTATCCGCATTTGCCGCTAACTGTGCCTTTGAGGTGTTTTCCTGCCGTAAAGGTACAATATAGCCTCGAGTTTGTGTCGTCTCTCACTGCTGCACAGGCAATCTACAATGGCTTTTCTTCAACACAGTATCAGTGGGAACAGCAACATGAAAGCAGCAAAGTCAGCAAGAGGCAAGATTTACCTCTGCAACTTACATAGGATCAAGTGGAGGCCATTTAGCCCCTCGAGCCATTACAAGCATTGAATGGACCATGGCTGAACTGCAAGCTAGCTCCATCTAGCACTTTGTCCCAACCCCACCTTATGGTATTGGGTAACAAAGAAATCAAACGCAGATGTGATATTAACAACTGATCTCGCATCACCTGACATCTGCAGGAGACAGTTCCAAACTTCTGTTGACCCTGTGTCTATAGAAGCGTTTCCTAACTCTGGTCTTGAAAGGTTTGGTTCTAACTTTTAGGCCACACCCCAACCTCCCCAGTCAATGGAAATAGCTTCTCCCAATCTAGCGCCTCTCCTCCTTACTATCTTGAAAATTACAATTAAATAATTCCTTAACCTTCTAAACTCCAGGAAATACAGCCCTAGTTTGTTTAATCTCTCCTTGTAATTTAACTCACGCATTATTCTGGTAAACCTACACTGCTCTCCCTTCAATCTGTCCTTCTTAAGGTGTGATTGCCAGTGGTTACCAGTGTGTGACTGGTCTTTTATAAAGACACACACATTGTCGTTAAGGACACTGTACTTACCACTCCAGCGGTAGTCGCTTCACAAACTCTGCACCACCAGTACAGACACAGCACATGAATAAGTAAAATCTACAAATACAACAGAAGGCCAAATATTAAATCAGCAACGCTTTATGCAGTTTGAAACCAGCTTTTGAGCGCAGAGCACAAAGCATCACAACTATTTACATAACAAGGCAACTACATTGACTTGAAGAGGGCCTGGGATGTGTGGAGGGAGCTTCACTCTGTATCTAACCTGTACTGTACCTACCCTGGGAGTGTTTGATGGGACGGTGTAGAGGGAGCTTCACTCTGTATCTAACTTTGTGCTGTACCTGTCCTGGGAGTGTTTGATGGGAACAGTGTAGAGAGAGCTTTACTCTGTATCTAACCCGTGCTGTACCTGCCCTGGGAGTGTTTGATGGGACAGGGTGGAGGTAGAATTAAAGGTAACCTCAATAGTCAAAGTTGGATCATCCGACTAGATTAATCCACATTTTATAGGCTGGGAAGCCAAAGATAAATCACTTGTTGGTTTTATTAATATGGCAGGCAGCAGGTATACAATTCCCCATCTTCACAGTTAAATCGGCCTACTAATATAAGTTTTGTCTCGGTTGACACAACCACAGGGCTTCACAAAGCCAATGAAATACCCTTAAAATATAGTCACTGTTGCAATGTAGGAAACACAGCAGCCAGTTTGTGCACAGGGAGCACTGCACAGGTCGAGGTGCAGACCTTTGGATCAGACATTTAGATCAAAACGTGATAATGACCTGATCATCTGAATTTAGTTTTTTTTTTTAAAAGGTGAAGTTGATTGAGGGGTAAATACTGGCCAGTACACCAGGGAGAGCTCACCTGCTCTCCTGCGAAACCTTCTGTGGGATCTTTCACATCCACCCGAGAAAGCAGGCAGGGCCTTGGTTCGATGTTTCATCTAAATGGCAGCCACCTTTTATTTTAAATATTTTATCCAGTCACGGACGAGCGCGTCACCGGCAATGTGACTCTGAGAAGGCAGCGGTGAACCACCTTCTTGAATACAGCAGAGTGTCTAGCTAGACCATTCCAGAGAGCAGTTAAGAGTCAACCACGTAGCTGTGGCTCTGGAGTCACGTGTAGGCCAGACCAGGTAAGGATGGGAGATTTCCTTCCCTAAAGGGCATCAGATGCATTTTAACACAATCCAGCAGTTTTGCGGTCACCATTACGGATACCAGCCACTTATTCCAGATTTATTTTAGTTAACTGGATTTAAACTCCCCCAAGCTGCTGTATTAGGATTTGAATTCATGGGTAGACTTTTACACCAGCAGCATTTTACAGTCCCGCCGAAGTCGATGGACTTCTGAACAGCTCGGTGCATTTGACGGCGCCGCAGCGGTGCCATAAAACTCCGCCCCATGTCTACAAATCATTAATTCAAGCCTCTGAGTGACTCCAGCCTCAGAATAACCACTTTGCCCTCGTTCCCAACCTCCAACAGTGCAGCACTCCCTCAGTGCTGCCGTGGGAATACAGGCTTAGATTATAAGTGCTTAACAGTCTATCATAAGAACAGAGGCTTGAGTGAGATTCGGGGTGACCGGTAACTATGGAAACTGACTCCAAAAACCAGTGCCCTTTGACAAGAGGTCAAAGTTCGTCTAATACACTATTTTCCCTCCGAAAGCAGTGGGAAAATAGAGCAAAGTTTGAAGAATGTTTGGTTGTGAGTGGATGTAACAGGTATTGAGGATACAAGCAGGGAAAATGGATTTTTGTTAGAGAGAATCAGCTCAGGTGGGAGGGGAGGGCAGTTACTGGGGGGGGGGGGGTGTGAATATAGAGGGAAATCATTTTGAGTTTTGGTTGGTAATATTTGGGAGCGTTTAGGAATAATTCTCGCCAAGGTTGTTCTACAGGGAGCAAGGAGTCTACATGAGTGTCTGAGAGCAGCTACCTCAGGGCAGCCTACAGATGGGTTAAGAGTCCATGGCTGTTCTTGATCTGTTGGAGGAGGGGACCCCACAGTTGAATCTATAGATGGGGTACAGTCCATGACCCAGGCAGAATATGGAGACGCTGGCTACTTGGGCTGAATAGCCTATACGCTTCCAATCTCTAATAACCGGCTCAGTAAGAACCCTCCAGTCCCAAAGGAAGCTTTATACAGGAGATGCAGAAGATACTGAATGTGACAGAAGATGTAAACCTGTAGCAACACTTCAGGCACACAGGGTCAGGGCGGAAAGAGAAACCTCCAGGAAGATGTCAAGAACATCAGAGAGATGATCAAGGGCAGCAAGTAGTAAACTGCGCTGTGATGGAAAGATGAGTGCTCTAGAAAGTGGGGATCAAATGGGTCAAGAGCCTTCTACATTGGTGGCTTTATCTCATCAGCAGTCTGTAAACATCCTCATCGACAGAGGCAAAAAGGACACAGGCTTTGCAGCACCGAACATTACAGGTATAAAACAAAAAGTGGGCACAGCAACTCAGCCCAGCGAACTCACCTGTCCCCGTAGAGTAGCGGCTTGCTCAGGCACTGGGTACAGGCCTCGTGGAACCAGTGCTGACACCGACAACATTGCAGCATCTTCAGATTCCACCTTACGGAAGAAAGAATTTGGGGTTATACAGCATCTGTCACCATCTCGGGACACCCCAAAGCACTGTGCAGCCAACTAGGTACTGTGTGGAGTGGAGTCACTGTGTGTAACATGGAGAACGCAGGCAGTCAGTTTGCACACCGCTTGGGGGAGTGGGGTTGCAAGTATCTGGTCAGGATTCCTCCAGGCATCGTGAGCTTGGGGTAGGGTTGACGGGCAATTCTGTCCCTAAGTTCGTCTAAATGACGTAAAGCTAGAAAGTGGTGGCTCAAAGAGACTTGGGGCGGCCAGGTACGCAGATCATTTAAACATCATGAGCCGGTACAAAAATACTCAAATAGCCTAATGAAATACTGGCCCTTATATCTAGAGGACTAGAATACAAGAAGGTAGAAGTCATGCTTCAGCTATACAAAGCTCTGGTTAAACCACGCCTGGAGTCACCATGAGCAGTTCTGAGCACCACACCTTAGGAAGGGTATGTTGGCCTGGGAGGGAGCACAGCTTAGATTTACAGGGTGATACCTGGACCAAAGGGTTAAATTACACAAAGCAGGGTTGCGTTTCCTGGATTTTAGGAGGTTAAGGGGTGATTTGATCAAAATTTTCAAGACATTAAGGACAGTAGATAGGATAGAGAGAGAGAAACTACTTCCATTGGCTGGGGAGTCTAGGGCTAAAGAGCTTGGTTCAAAAAAATTAGAAATTAGGAGTGGAATTAGGAAACACTTCCTCACACAAAGGGGTGGTCAAAGTTTGAAACTCCCTTTCAGAAATGGCAATTGATCCTAGATCAATTATTCATTTTAAACTTTAGATTGATAGATTCTTATCCAAAGGTCTTTAAGGATATGGGGGAAACGGTGTATAGGCCACAGGTCAGTCATGTTCTCACTGAATAGCTAAACAGGCTTGGGGTGGGGGGGGAATAGGGGGGACAAAATGGCATCCTCCTATTCCAGTGCTCACGCTGTTCCCTGCCTTCTTTCAATGGCAGGTCTAAAGTCTCCTGCTTCAGTCAATGAGCCAGGCTGCTTGATCTGTTGAACCTGGCGTACTGGGCTACAAGCTCCCAACTCCAGGTACATCGTCCTAGAGCCAACCCAGCTCCCAGAGAATCCCCAGCAGTTTACAGCCTCCAGACTTGACACACACAGTCCAGCCGTTCGATTCGGCAAATCATTCAAATCTTCCTCAGACAGCGCCCCCTCTAGGCCCATCTTTTGTTTTCTTCACTTGTTCCATTACCATCCCCCGTTACCTTGCACCATCGTCCCTTTGCTGTTCCTGCTCTCCACACTGTCTCTTCTGCTCGTTCTCCACTCCTCCACCCCCAACACCCCTCCACCCCCAACACCACCACCAGCACCTTTTCCCTGCCCCTGTTCTGGCTCAAAATCTGAGGATATCTTTATTATTTTCCAGTTCAGAAGAAAGGTCATGGCATTAACTTTTTTTCTCTCTCCACAGCTGCTGCCAGACCCGCAGAGTATTTCCAGCATTGTCTGCTTTTATCCATGGGGACCCACGATCCCACCTCACTCCACAGAGGAACGGCCCACCAGCCAGCTATTAATGGAACACAGAATTCTTTAGTAAAAACGTAGTGTTGTTTTGTTAGGTTTGCTGGACTGTACCTCAAATATGAGGACATCAAAAAAAGAGCTGGGATTCTTGGTGCTAATTAGCACAGAATCATAGAATTCTAACGCACAGAAGGAGGCCATTCGGTCCATTGTACCTGTGCCAGCTCTTTGTAAGAACTATCCAATTAGTCCTACTTCCTCTACTCTTTCCCCCACTCTAGCAAAGTCTTCCTTCAGCCCCAGTTATTCAATTCTCTTTTTGAAGGTTGCTTTTGACCCCATTTCCATTGCCCTTTCAAGCAATGCATTCCAGATCACAACATCACGATGTATTTAAAAAACATTCTCATCTCCCCTCTGGTGCTTTGGCCAATTGTCTTAACTCTGTGTCCTCTGGTTACCAACCCTCCTAAAACTGGAAACAATTTCTCCTTATTTACTTTACCAAAACCCTTTATTTACCAGTGACGCTCCCCCGCCAGTGTGAGCATGTAGATGTTATATTATGTAAGGGTCGGTCTTGGTGGTGGATGTAACCAGCTTACTCTCAAACTCTAGGCTCAACACGTGAGGAATGTCGGGCGAGGTAACAGGAAGCGACTAGCGTTCAGGAAACCGAGCCCGTGACAGGAATCAAGGCCTTGGGGAGAATCAGGGCTAAAGGGAAGCGGATGGGGAACCGAGGTGGGAGGAGGTGGTCAGCCATAATACTGAAAGCGAAGCAGGCTTGAGGAGGCATGTGGCCCACTCCTGCTCCAATTTCTTACACCAGAGAGAGAGAGACAGAGACAGAGAGAAGGATGAAGTAAGCAGGTGAGGTCGATGGAATACTTACTCTCCAGGGCCTCCGCAGTAGCAGTAGCATTGCTGCTGATTGGTGAGATGCTGGGGGTCCCACTCGAGTGACTTGAGCTGATAGGGAAGCACCCGTTTCATGGACTGCATGGCTTTGGCATACGGTCCCTTCTTTAAGGCACCTCCTTTCTGACGGAAAGATGAAGCACACACGCGCGTATAAACATTTATAACTTAAGCACGCACGGGATGACCAGCAACCTCTCCCACACGGCTCTCCGCAGCCAATCCGCTTCCCTCCAATCCAATCTCACTCCGAGACCCAGCAGATGTGAATCAGTCCCTTCAGGCAGAAACCCCAATGGATTCAATCGCCATCCATTCGTTCCCATTTACGCGGGTAAACCCATTCTCTTCCAAGAAAAATGGACTAAATCCCCTTCAATTCCATTACTGGGGATCCAAGCAGCTTGGAGCCCCTTCCCATTCTCCCCCCATCAGTTGTTTCTTCCCACTCACTCCAGTCTAGACTCAGCTCTCTTCCTGCTTCACACCCTCTCACCAGAATTCCCAAGGATGAAAGCCTCTTCTCGTTTATTCCTTTGGCGAGATTTCCCATTCAAAATCCTTCCCATTTACTCCCAACAACAGCCAAAAAAATCCACTGGATCCAAATTTGGGAAGGAATGTGAAGCGGGGCTATGTTGTTCTTGGAGTGCCTTGCTAGTATGTCAGGATTGTAAAATAGATGAGTGAGAATCCATCCCCCAGTGACAATTCCTAACGGCACCAATTAACCTACATGTAAGTGGAAACCAGGAACGTCAGTGGACAGGTGCAGTGACAGGGCTACACCAAGCTCAGGGTCACCAGGTTACGGAGAAGCAAGTATCAAATCAAGTCTTGGTACCTGCAAGGTGGCCTCTTGCTGGAAAGTGTCCAGACGTGGACATGAGGCGAGGGCTGGCTTGCCCTCCACTGTGATCCCCACAATGTTAAACAGCCTATCGGTGCTTACTGTGCCCGCACTCGTAGAGGGGTCTCTGAGCGCTGGGGCAGTGGTGGAACTTGAATTTCTGTTGGAGGAAACTCTGCCAGGAGCACAGGGAAATATGCACGAAGCAGGTCACAATCGCTGCCAAATCCTGATTCAACGGTCAGATTGGCATGGAGCCTGGCTATGGCTCCAAACACGGGCCAATTCTGGGATACAAGGCCCTGTCTTAAGGCACCGATCCACTGAAAGGACCTTCACGACAAGTGTGGCTGATCAGAAACGGACCCAAGGCAAAGCATTAACCTCCTTTTACTGACAACGCCAAAGGTGCCGGCCCCTCTCCGGCACCAAGGTTACCGAAGCCAATGAGCATCACCGATCTTACCTTGGTGGCTACAGCAAAGATACACGCACGGCAAATCCAAGAGGGCAGGATTCCGCCATCAGCCTCGATCTTGGGGGCATGGCATTCCTGATGGTACCCTAACAGCAAGAAAACAAAAGTGGTTCACATCATAGCAAATGATTCCATACCAGCTATAGCTCAGTGGGTAGCACTCCCACCTTTGGAGTCAGAGGTCGTGGGTTCAAATCTGATGATGACCACAAAACCTTTGCAGATTGTTGTTAAAAAAAAAAACATCTGGTTCACTAATGTCCTTTAGGGAAGGAAATCTACCTCCTTACCTGGCCTACATGTGATTCCAGGCCAACGTGGTTGACTCTTAACTGCCTCCTGAACACAGGCAATTAGGGTTGGGCAATAAATGCTGGCCTAGCCAGCAACGTCCACACCCCATGAACCAATAGAAAAGAAGTCCCACTACAGAGACTCAATTCTAGGCTGACACTCCTAGTGTAGGACTGAGGGATTTCCGAGCCCCATTTGTTCTCTTGGATGGCCATCGAGATCCCATGGTACCGTTGCAGAGTTAGAGGGGTAGAGTTATCCCTATTGTGCTGGTCAATATTTCTTCCTCAATCAACATCGCGAAAACAGATTATCTGGGCATTATCCCACTGCTTTTTGTGGGAGCTTGCTGTGCGCAAAATAGCTGCTGCGATTCCTATATGTTAACAATAACAGCACTTCAAACAGTACTTCACTGGCTGTAAGGTGCTTTGAGATGTCCGGTGGTCATGAAAGCTTCTATATAAATAGAAATTCTCTCTTTGCTTCCTGCCTATCTATAGAGTATTACCAATCAGGACTCTGCTAAAATCCCAGCATTTGAGTCACAGAGGTCTACAAGCAGAAAAAGGCCCTTCGGCCCATCGAGTCTGTGCTGGTCAAACATGTACCTAACTATTCTAATCCCATTTTCCAGCACTAGACCCATAGCCTTGTATGCCATGGCATCGCAAGTGCACATTCAAATACTAGTTAAGTGTTATGAGGGTTTCTGCCTCGACCACCCTTTCAGGCAGTGAGTTCCAGATTCCCACCACAGTGTGAGAGAAAAAATTCTTCCTCACATCCCCTCTAAACCTCCTGCTCCTTACCTTAAATCTATGCCCCCTGGTTATTGATCCTTCCACCAAGAGGAAAAGTTCCTTCCTGTCCATCCTATCTATGCCCTTCAATTTTATACACCTCAATCATGTCCCCCCTTAATCTCCTCTGCTCCAAGAAAATAACCCCAGTCTAAAATAACCCCAGTCTATCCAACCTCTCCTCATAACTAAAACTCTCCAGCCCAGGCAACATCCTGGTAAATCTCCTCTGCACTCTCTCTAGTGAAATCACATCCTTCCTATAATGCGGATTCCAGAACTGCGCGCAATACTCATGCTGTGGCCTAACCAGTGTTTTATACAGTTCCAGCATAACCTCCTTGCTCTTATATTCTATGCCTCGACTAATAAAGGTAAGTATCCCATATGCCTTCTTAACCACCTTATCTACATGTTCCGCTACCTTAAGGGACCGGTGGAAACGTGCACCAAGGTCCCTCTGATCCTCGGTACTTCCCAGGATCCTACCATTCATCGTGTATTCCCGTGCCTTGTTTGTCCTGCCCAAGTGCATCACCTCACACTTATCCGGATTAAAATTCCATTTGCCACTGGTCGGCCCGTCTATATCCTCCTGTAAGCTAAGGCTATCCTCCTCACTATTTACCACCCTAACAACTTGAGTCATCCGCAAACTTACCGATCAACCCTGCTACATTCAAGTCTAAATCATTTGTATGTACCACCAACAGCAAGGGACCCAACACTGATCCTGGTGGAACCCCCACTGGACACAGGCAAATTGAAAACAAAACACAGCCACAACAAAACTCAGCAAATGAACATTTGATTGGGCGTCTTATTGCTTCCTGTCCAATCCCGATAATAGCTCCATTTATTTAGCTCTACTTAGCTCCAAGAAACTAAACGATGTCATGTAGTGTGTGCATCAGCAAAACCAAACACATTAGCCACATTGTCTCCCTTCACAGTTTCATTAGTTTGGTGCTTGCTGACCTTTATGCTTAAAGAGAGCAACTACGAGCACGACATTTTAAAAAATTCATTGCTAGGCCAGCATTTATTGCCCATCCCTAACTGCCCCTTGAGGTGGTGGTGGTGAGCCGCCTCCTAGAACCGCTGCAGTCCACGTGGTGTGGGTACGCCCACCGCGCTGTTAGGGAGGGAGTTCCAGGATTTTGACCCAGCGACAGTGAAGGAACGACCGGTATATTTTCCAAGTCAGGATGGTGAGCGGCTTGGAGGGGAACTTCCAGGCGGTGGTGCTCCCATCTATCTGCTGCCCTTGTCCTTCTAGGATGGTAGCAGTCATGAGTTTGGAAGATGCTGTCTAAAGAGTCTTGGCGAATTCCTGCAGTGCATCTTGTAGATGGCACGCGCTGCACAGCAAGAGCCCACAAGCAGAAATGAGGTGCCGGGGGGGGGGGGGTCAGCTCACTCATTTGTGGTGGCCCAAGTTAAGAGGGGAAACGTCATCTTCCCGGTCTTCTTCAACTAAAGGCCCGGGACCCTCAGCATATCCGTGAGCAGACAGGCGCAGCCTCGGTTCGGGCATCTCACATCACAGAGCGCAAATGCAAGGGAGCTAACGGCAGACCATCCGACTGTACCGCAAGGTCAGCCCGGGTGATGAGCTCAAGCCCGAAAACTACCATGAGAGCCAAGGTGACGCTCACCTTTTATAATTATCAAGACTATTTCCCAATGGTTTTAAACACAAGTTATTACCCATTCTCATTTGGGGAAATTCTGTGTATAATAGCGATAGACCACGAGCAACGGAGCGAGCAGGCAAACAAGACGCAACAGGCAACAGGGAGCGAAGGACAAACAGAAATAGAGCACGAGACAGAGTGACCCAGCAGAAACAATTCTGGGCTTTGTATTCACGAGCGACACTAACGGAGACCATTCAGCCATCAACAATCCAGTCGGCCGGGCGCGCCCTGGGTAGCCGCCCCCTTACCTTGCTTGCACTTGGCGCAGTTCATAATCCGATTGCCCTGGCTGGGGGTGGCTTCTTTGCAGAGGCAGCAGATGTGTTCTGTCCCGGGGAGGGCGGCTGGAACCAGAAGAGAGAGAGCAGTTTCAAATCGCGGTACGTCCCAAGAGGCAAGACGGTGAGGTCAGCAGACTGTGTTGTGACAGGGAGTGATGCAGTGAGAATGAGCATATAACTTGGCTAAGGTCTAAATTAGGCTCAGGGTGCATGTATGTGAACACAGAGCGTGGTAAATAAGGTTGCCGAGCCCCAGGCATGGATGACCAGGTAAGAACATGATCTCGTGCTGATAATGGGCCTATACTCATTAGGGGTTTAAGAGGAACGATAGGTAATCTTATCGAAACATCTAAAGCTCCCGAGGGGACTTGATCGGATGTATACCAGGAGGATGTGGGAAGAGACTAGAACTAGAGGGCACGGTTTAAGAATGAGAGGTCTCCCCTTTTAAGACGGAGGATGAGGAAGGGTCTCAGAGGGTCGTTAATCTGTGGAACTCAATTGCCCAGCGAGCTGTGGAGGCTGGGTCATTGAATTTATTGCAGATTGAGTTAGATGGATTTTGATGGATGAGGGAGTGAAGGGTAATTGGGGGAGGAGGGGGGGGGGGGGGGGGGGTGGCAGCAGACAGGAAGGTGGAGTTGCGATCACAACTAGATCAGCCATAATCTTTTCGAATGGTACAGCAGGCTCAAAGAGCCCAATGACCTACTCCTGCTCTTGTGTTAACAAAGATTCAAAATAGGGCAAGAATGGATATTAAGTATTCCTGGATACACAGTGGCCAGAAAAAAAAAATAGGGAAGGAAGGATTAATTATCCTAATGTAGAACAGAATAGTAACATTGCTGAGGACAAAGAGGGGAAAAAGTGTACGAGATGGATTCAGGGGAGTTTTCTGGTTCAGTATGTTTCCAGCCCAATGATGACTGGCCATAATTTTCCAATCCTCTGATATTCAGTTGGTGCCAGAGGACTGGAGAATTGCAAATGTTATGCCCTTGTTCAAAAAGGCTGCAAGGATAAGCCCAGCAACTAGAGGCCAGTCAGTTTAACTTGGGTGATGGGAACACTTATTAAAAAAATGATAAACTGGGACAAAGTTAACACTAGTTCTGTGGAAGGGTCATGAGGACTCGAAACGTCAACTCTTTTCTTCTCAGCCGATGCTGCCAGACCTGCTGAGTTTTTCCAGGTAATTCTGTTTTTGTTTTTTTTTCCAAAGTTAACACTCACTTGGACAACTGTGGATTAATGAAGAAAAGCCAGCATGGATTTTCTAAAGGGCAAATTATGTTAACTAACCTGACTTGAGTTTTTTGATGAGGCAGGGAGTGTTGATGAGGGTAATGCTGTCGATGTGGTGTACAGAAACTTCCAGAAAGGAGTTTGATAAAGTGCCACATTATAGGCTGGTCAGCAAAGGTGAAGCCCATGGAATAAAAGGGACAGCGGCAGCACGTACCTGAAGTTTGTTGAGATACAGGAAACAGACAGTAGCATTGAAAGGTTGCTTTTTGGACTGGAGGAAGATATATATTGGGGCCCCCCAGGAGTTGGTATTAGGAAAACTTATTTCTTGACCCACTAATGGCCCAATCTTAGATGTGCAGGACACGATTTCAAATCTGCCGATGACACAAAACTTGAAAGTACTGTAAGCTGTGAGGGGGATGGGACAGACTTCAAGGAGGACATGAAACAGGCTGGTGAAATGAACAGACACATGGCAGATGTAGGGAAGTGTAAAGTGATAGATTTTTGTAGGAAGAATGAGGAGAGGCAATATAAAATAAAGGGTACACTTCTAAAGGAGGTGCAGGAGCTGAGGGACCTGGGGGTAATGTGCGTAAGTCATTGACGACAGCAGCGCAGGTTGAGAAAGTGATTAGTAAGGTTTACAGAATCCTGGGCTTGAGAAATAGGGGCATGGGGTACAAAAGCAGGAAGTTATATAAAATGCTGGTTCCATCTCAACTGGAGCACTGTGTCTAAATTTGGGCATCACACTTTAGGAAGAAGGCTTTAGAGAGGGTGCAGAAAAGATTGACGAGGACAGTTCCAGGGATGAGGGACGACTCCAGCTATGTGGATGGATCGGAGAATCTGGGACTGTATTCTCGTTAGGAAAGGACAACGTTGAGAGGAGGTTTGGGATCTGGACCGAGTTGATAAAGAGAAAATGTTACCGGTGGCGGGAGGGTCAAGAACCAGACAGACCAATTTAAAGAGAAGGAAGGGCAAAAGAACAAAAGGTGACATGGGGGAAAAAACCTTTCCACAGTGGGTGGTTAGGATCTGGTACACGCTGCCCGAAAGCGCGGTGAAGGCAGTTCAATCATTGCTTCCAGAGAAAATTTGTAACAACCAGAACAGAAAAAGTAGGCAGAGTGACTGGGAAAAGGCAGGCAAGTGGAACTAGCTGACATGCTCTTGTAGAGAGCCAGCACAGGCATGGAGGGCCCAATAGCCTCCTTCTGTCCTATAAGCATTCTAATGATTCGATAATAAACTTTGCTATAACCAAGTGATATAATGAGAGTGTTTGTATAACAGGCTGCGATATAACAGTGATATGGTGAGGGTGGGTGTATAACAGACTGTGTTATAACTGAGAGTGATATAGTGAGGGTGGGTGTATAACTGTTTTATAGTGACGCACGAGGACAAACACAAGAATGCCAAATTTCAAATGGTCACAACAGTTTACACCACAGGGGGAAAGGGTGCTGATTGATTGACAAGTGGACTCCGACTGAGGTGTTGTCATGAAGGTAACAACGAAGAACTACAGGGTCCTCGAGCTGTAGAGCCTCTAATTCTCCGATGTTCCTCTAGAACCTCAGCCACAGGGAACTATAGGCTCTCCAACTGGGAGCTTGGGAAGCCTACAGTTCTCCATGGCAATGCTTCAGTCAGAGTCCACAGGTCAACCCTTTTTCTCCTGTAGGATAAAGTGTTGTGATAGTTTGATATTCTTATTCCTGATGAGTGCAAAATGAAAAGCTTTAGCATCTCTCTTTTCAGTAACATTCAAAGTTAGTTCTGTATATTCTACCATCAAGTGAAAGGTATCACAATGGGCCAGGGGAAGAAGGACGGTTGATCAACTGTGTTTTTTTGCTTTATTCTTCCATGAGATGTAGGCATCGCAGGCAGGGCCAGCATTCGTTGCCCACCCCTAACTGCCCTCGAACTGAGTGCTCAGCCATTGCAGAGGGCAATTAAGTGTCAACCACATTACTGTGGGTCTGGAGTCACATGTAGGCCAGACCAGGTAAGGACAGCAGATTTCCTTCCCTAAAAGGACATTAGACAGGTTATGACAATCGATGATGTTTCTTGGTCACCATTATAGAGACTCGCTTTATAATTCCAGATTTATTAATCGAATTTAAATGCCATGGTGCGGTTTGAACCCGTGTCCCCAGACCATGAGCCTGGGCCTCTGGTTACTATTCCAGTGACATCACCACGACGCCACTGCCTTCTGTCCTTGAATATCAAACAATGAACACTCATACTCACAGGGATAGATGTCCTTCCACAACACCCAGAACTCAGAGTTGTCCTCAAACCGAACGAGACAGATCTGCTTCCACCGCTCCACCTAAAACAGCCGGGAGGGGGGAGAAATGGAAGGGAAGAGAAAGAGAGACGCTGTAATGTGGAATCCACAGAGTCCAAATCAGCCTTCCCGCAGTGCGGTCCGTGTCCTGATCACTCTTCAATTTACCATGTCCCCATTTTTATTATTTTTTTTTTAAAATCCCCGCCCGTTGTCTTGCTCTCGCGGTTCAGTTTGAAGCCATGTTCTGCATTCTACCTTGGCATAACCGCCTGCTACTTTAAGTACTTCCGCAAGGTCACCTCTCAGCTGCTTCCTTTCCAATTCTGTCCAGTCCTTCCTCGCAACCTGGTGCTGAGGGATCAGCTTTCTGACCCTTGCCCACACCACCTTTCTGAGCACAAACTCCCACTGATCTGAGATCTCCTGGTCCAGCCACAGAGCTCAGAACCATTCTGGGTTGCTGCTCCACAGTCGTTGGATTAAACAGGGCGTGTAGCAGAGAAACAGCCCATTCGGCCCGACCAGTCCATGCTGGTGTTTATGCTGCACTCAAGCCTCCTCCCATCTTAATCTACCATCGTAACCATCTCTCTGTCTAGCTTCCCCTCAGAAGAAGCTTTCTTTGGTGACTTTTTAAAAAAAATATATTCCCCCAGAATGGAAAAATCTTTTATTTATTTAAAAAAATATATTCCCCCAGAATGGAAAAATCTTTTATTTATTATTCCACGGGATGTGGGCATCACTGACAAGGCCAGCATCTGTTGCCCATCCCCAATTGCCCTTGAACTGAGTGGCTTGCTCAGCCATTCTGGAGGGCAGTTAAGAGCCAACCATATTGCAGTGAGTCTGGAGTCACATGTAGGCCAGACCGGGTAAGGATGGCAGATTTCCTTCCCTAAAGGACATTAGTTTTTACAACAGCGATAGTTTCATAGCCACCATTGCTAGTTTTTTTTAGGTTTTTTTTAAAAAATTCCAGATTTTGCTAATGGAGTTTAAATTTCACCAGCTGCCATGATGCCCAACCAGTGTCCCCAGCACATTAGCCTACTAGTCCAGTGACATTATCACTACGTTCGTCATGTTCCCCTTATCTTTACTACGTCTGCCCTCGCATAGCCTTTCACAATCTCCATCTCCCTTTGCTTTCCCAGAAGAAGTTGCCTTTCCCAATTTTTAAAACATTTTTTTATTATTCGTTCATGGGATGTGGGCATCGCTTACCCATCCCTAGTTCAGACAGCATTTAAAAGTCAACCACATTGCTATGGAACTAGAGTCACATGTTGGCCAGACCAGGTAAGGATGGCAGGCTTCCATGTCCTTAATAATGTCCCAAAGGACATTAGTGGACCAGATGGGAATTTACAATAATCGACAATGGTTTCATGGTCATCATTGGACTTTTAATTCCAGATTCTTATTGAATTCAAATTCCACCATCTGCCCTGGCAGGGTTTGAACCCGGGCCCCCTGAGCAGCTGGATCACTAGTCCAGTGACAATATCACTAGGTCATCACCTCCCCGTAGAGTTATCCAATAGGGATAACCTTCCAGTTCCAGTATCGTCACCGTGAGCCTCTGAGAGATGAGGCAGAGAGTTGCCCCACTACTCCAGCCCTGGCGTTACCCAAACTGTCCCTCACCTTCCGGATGTTCCCCAGGTACAGTAAGCCATCAGTCCACCGGGCCAACACATCCTGACCTTCCCACAGACGTGTCTTGGCACCAGCCCGGCTTGCTCTTGCTTTGGATTTGCTCACTGACGCCCTGTTTCTTTTGGCCTTTGGACTTTTCCCCACAGGCCCACCCTCCATGATGTTTGGCAAGGGGTGGGGTGGGCCGGTAGCTACAGGAAACAGAGAGGCAGAGAGAAACCGTGTCACAAAAAACAAGGAAGAAACACAAACAGAAATCCGTTGCAAGAAGAGAACATGCGGAACATTTATTTAGGAGGGAAAAAAATTGGTTTAAACATGTACAACCAAACCCCTTGTTATTCAATGACTCAGAACATCTCCACTCTGGGTGCCTCCACAGAGATCTCCGTGCTGGACAGATATCTCCACTCCGGATGCCTCCACAGAGATCTCCGTGCTGGACAGATATCTCCACTCCGGATGCCTCCACAGAGACCTCAGTGCTGGACAGATATCTCCACTCCGGGTGCCTCCACAGATATCTCCGTGCTGGACAGATATCTCCACTCTGGGTGCCTCCACAGAGGAGATCTCCGTGCTGGACAGATATCTCCACTCCGGGTGCCTCCACAGAGGAGATCTCCATGCTGGACAAATATCTCCACTCTGGGTACCTCCACAGAGGAGATCTCCAGATCATCAGCCAAGTAACAATTCAATTTCATGCACAAATACTGGGGGCAGGTATGGGGCTAATTTTAAACTAACTTGCCTGGCGAAAAACTCATGGGGTCTGGGGCAACTCCGCTCGAGGGAAAGAAAAAGCAAAAGCAAGAACTTACACTGAGGTGGGGATCCACTGGGTTAAAAGAGGGGTTCCGCTTGAGGTCCGAAGATGTCCTCTCTTCCCTCAGGTTGGCATCTAGCAGTGAGTTCTCTGCACAGTATGTAGTGCTGACCCTGGCACGGTGAGAACATTACGTGGTACAAACAGGATGCTCCCAATGCTCAAAGCTATGGAGGGTAAACAAGTTAACACAAACAAAATGAGAGGGTAGCAAAGGATAAACAAGAGTGCGGAACCAGATAAAATCCCAGCCCATGCCCCAACTCTACAGCTTGTGGTGTGTGTTAGATCGACTGAGTTCACCCAAATTCTGGTCTCCATATTAAAGAGAGCGAGAGAAAGATTTACAAAGGGTGGCACTATAACTGCCAGGCTATGACCATCAGGAGAGACAAGAGCAAGCTGGGGCTATTGCCTCCGGGAAGGAGGAGCCCCAAGGGGTGACCCAATAGTGGGCTCCAACATTACAAAAGGGTTTGATACGTTAAGAGGTAGTAAAGATATTCTCACTTCCTGAGGGCGAGGAGGGGAGTCCAAAATCAAACGTCATCAGTCTAAGATAGTCACTAATAAAACCAGCCGGTAATTCAGGAGAAATTCATTCACCCAGAGAGTTGCGAGAATGTGGAACTCGGAGGGGGCTGAGGCAGATAAAATAGAGGCATTTAAGGGGAAGCTAGATAAGGCTCGAGGGAGAAAGGAACAGAAGGATACGCTGATGGAGGAGTGAGAGGAGGTATCACATGTGGAGCATAAACACTGGCATGGACCACTTGGGCCAAATGGCCTGTTTCTTTACTGCAATGTTCTTTACAATACTAGGCAAAGGAGGGCAGGTTGGGTGCCAGAGATAAACAAACACTTTGACTTTATTGACAGACAGAAAATACAAGCAAGTTACAGAGTGATGCACTTACTGCAGCAGGAAATCCATTGGAGGCTTGCCTTTAACTCTAAACCAATCTGGGGACACGACTGCCGATAGTGAGTTTTATTGATGCACCCACAAGTGGATGATGTCAGATGACTTGCTCTGAACCTATCAATTCCGAGACCGCCATCACATGATCTGCGTGTCACGCGCGACACCACCAGTAGGTGGCAGTGTCGCACCACATTCACACTGGATCGTGCCTTGGCTCAAGTAGAACACTGGTTCTCAAAGGATGGTCTGCGCGTGTCGTCCGGGTGGTCCATGGGTCACTCCAAAATGCCCGATGACCCACACTGCCATGGCCCACGCCATATGAGAACACAGGCCAGAACACTCATCCCCACCACCTGCACGTCACACAACCAGCCCAGCTACCCCCATGTGCACAGTATGAGTTTGTCATAAAGCGCGAGCTACAACAATATAGTTTTATAAAGCAAGGCTGATGTTACTGCTGATTCTGTTTGATTAGCATCGATGTTAAGACAAGCATTTCTTTCGCAAAAGGAAGATTATTGTGACGATTTTGGTTCAAAGATGTGTTCTGCTGTATGTAAAATCGGAAGAACATAAGAAATGGGAGCAGGATTAGGTCATTCTGCCTCTCGAGCCTGCTCCCCAGCTGATCTGATCATCGTCATGCTCCAGTACAACCACAACACTGGCATCTGCCCGACAATGTGGAAAATTGCCCAGCTATGTCCAGTCCACAAAAAGCAGGGCCAATTCAATCCCGACAATTACCACCCCATCAGGCTACTCTCGAGTGATGGAAGGGGTCATCATGCGGCACTTGCACAGCTATTACCTGCTCACTGAAGCCCAGTTTGGGTTCTGCCAGGGCCACTCAGCTCCTGACCTCACTGCAGCCTTGGTTCAAACATGGACAAAAGAGCTGAACTTCCGAGGTGAGGTGAGAGTGACTGTCCTTGACATCAAGGCCGCATTTGACTGAATGTGGCATCAAGTAGCCCAAGCAAAATTGGAGTCAATGGGAATCAGGGGGAAAACTCTCCACTGTGCTGGACCTGACTCCAGCCAAAGGAAGATGGATGTGGTGGTTGGAGGTCAATCATCTCAGTCCCAAAACATCACTGCAGGAGTCCCTCAGGGGAATGTCCTCGACCCAACCATCTTTAGCTGCTTCATCAATGATTTACCCTCCATCGTAAGGTCAGAAGTGGGTGTGTTCACTGATGATTGCACAGTGGTCAGTACCACTCGTGACTCCTCAGATACTGAAGCAGTCCATGACCAAATGCAGCAAGACCTGGACAATAGCCAGGCTTGGGCTGACAAGTAACATTCACACCACACAAGTGCCAGGCAATGACCATCTCCAACAAGAAAGAATACAAACATCGCCCCTTGATGTTCAATGTCATTACTATCACTGAATCCCCCACTATCAACATCTTGGAGGTCACCATTGACCAGAAACTGAACTAGACTAGCCATATAAATACTGTGGCTTCAAGAGCAGGTCAGAGGCCGAGAATTCTGTGGAGAGTAACTCACCTTCTGACTCCCCAAAGCCTGTCCACCACCTACAAGGCACAAGTCAGGAGTGTGATGAAATGCTCTCTAGTTTCCTGGATGAGTGCAGCTCTAACATAAGGAGCTGTAACAGTGTCATTGTAAAACTGTACACAGTACTCCAGATAAAAGCAAAATGCTGCAGAAGGTGGCAATCTGAAACAAAAACAAAAACAGCTGGAAAAACTCAGCAGGTCTGACAGCATCTGTGGAGAGGGAGAGGGAGTTAACGTTTCGAGTCCGTACGACTCTTCATCAGGACTCTACAGTACTCTGGATGCTATCTCAGCAACGCCCTGTACATTTGTAACAAGAGTTCCCCACTTTGGTACTTTACCCCTCCTGCAATGAAGGTCAACATTCCAACTGCCTTCTTAATCACTTACTGTACCTGCATGCTAACTTTTTGATTCATGCACCAGGACACCCAGATCCCTCTGTACCTCAGTACTCTGCAGTCTCTCCATTTAAAGAATATCTTCCTTTTCAATGGTATTCATGTTTATAATATGAAATTATCTATTCTTGTGTCACTGGCATGAATTAATAATTGACTTACAACACTTAATTTTTAAAAAAGTGAACACACATAGATTTCACACATTGAGTCACGAAAAAGCAGCGATGTATTTATAGTTTCCATACCTTCCAATCGATTCTGATGGGTTTTTTTTGTGGTGGCAATCGAAAGCGGGTGGGGTAGAACTGGTAGGTGGTTTCCCCCCGCCCAGGGTCTTGACAACTAAATGTTTCATGTGGATGCAGCAAACCTGCGAGTGTACTGCCAGTTTGGGCACACCCATTAAGATGGCATCTCCAGGCAAGGGCTCCCTTAGATGGGATTTGTGAAGGTGGGAGGTACTGTTTCGTGACAGCGCCTGAGAGGCAGGTCTTCTTGGCTCCACTGTCCACCCAAAAGAAAAACAAAGTAACACAGTAAAACTTGGAAATTAAGTGTACCAGTAAAACTCGCCCAAACTGGTTTTCTACATCTCAAAATGGAACTCCGCTATTACTGATTTTTACTGGGATTCAAAAATTTTGAACTCCCCCCCCCCACCCCCCACCCTTTTGAAACCTGTCCAAAAAGCCCCAGCCCTCAGTTCTCCTGGGATTAACAGTCGCTTTCTCCTCTCTCTCTCTCTTTCTCACTCTCTCTCGCCCTCGCTAATTCTCAGCTTTTACTTGCAAGACAGGAGGTACTTTCAGATTCAAGTTAGAATTGAAGGAACTTACAGAAGCCTTTGAAACAAATCTGGGATCTAAGCGGCCTACTCCTAAGGCTTGACACACACACACACTTATATAAAGCCAGGTTAAAACCATTTTACTGGGGCGCAATGCTCAACAGGGAGCCTTCAAGAGAGAGAGAGGAAAAAACACACACACACAAGCCTTGAAGGCAGTTTGGCTTTCTGCCATTCACGCTTGTATAACGTTGCAAAGGGTTGTGTGTACGTGTGTGTGGGTAGAGGGAGGAGCAGGGGGTGTTTTTTTTTTCACATCTGAGAGTGTGGGTATGCTCGTGTCTGTCCAAGTCCAGCCTCTTGGTCCTGTGAATGCAATAAAAGGAGGACACACTGTGCTGGTCGGTAATGAATTCCAAGCCTCACAAAACAGCCCAAAAAAAACACTACAAAAGCAAAGCAGAAAATGGAGAGGGCGGTTCTCTCAAAATCCCAGAAAAGGTTACAGAGCCAGATTTACGAGAAGCCAGAGCCGATCAGACAGGAAACTCATTTTAACCCGCTGGGAACCTGTGTTCCTCGCAGCAAGATGTCAAAAGCCTTCAGATTTATATAAAAAAAAGAGCCCAGTCACTGTCAGAGTGACCCTCAACAAGGCACTGCTGAGAGAAACAATTTTAACCCACTACCTGCTGAGCTGCAATTGAGAAATGAATAACCCACATTGAGCCAGCAGGCCACGGTTGTCGTGGGAACTCAAACCGCACGTGGAGGGCAGAGGTGAGGGGGAAAGAGATGGCAGGGCCACAGATGCTATCTGCTTCCTGATAGCGATCTGCAAAACCATTCATAGGGTTGGCCGAACCAGCTCAAGTTGGTACATGCGTCCCATGCTCAAAGTTAAACCGGCCACAAAAGCCTCAGGCCTCCATCCCTGGCCTGCCATGAGGTTGGGCCATCTCAGTCAGGCTTCTGGTCAAGGCACTAGGCCACAAGGGCCGGAGGGGACTAAAATCAGCCAGGGTTCAATGCTAAGGGGGAAGCCCACGCAGAACCCATATCTACAGGGGATCAGCATCGTCTTCGACTCCTACATCCAGACTCTCACTTTCATTATGAGGGTAAAACCCTGACCTCGGCATGAATCAGATGGTAAATTTGTTGGGGGGGGGGGGGGGGGGGGGGGAGGTGTAGGAATTACACAATCGCTTGTCACCCTGGATACAGAAAAAAAACCCTCAGCGAATTCTGCCTCCTCTCAGGTGCACCTCAGTTAGTCCACTGGTTTAAGCAACCCTAAAGTCTTATCTCAACTACATGGCTGCAAGTGCACGGGGCTAATGGTAGCATAGTGGTTACGCTAGTGGACTAGTAATCCAGAGGCCGGGACTGATAACCCAGAGCCACAAGGTCAAATCCCACCACAGTAGCCAGGGAATTTAAATTCAATTAATTAAATAATATCTAGAGCGAAAATCTAGCATCAGTAATCTAGCTTGTAATGGTGACCATCTGGATTGCCATTATAAACCTCATCTTGTACGCTCCCAGTCCTTTAGGAAAGCCAGTCCGGCCCTTCAGCCCATCGAGTCTGCACCGACACGTGAGTAACACAATTCCAAGCCCATGACTCGGATAAATCTTAACTTAGAGGCAGCGGCTCCCCAGCGTTGTCACAAGGATGGACTGTCAATGCTCAGCTTGCCAGCGGCGCGCAGATACAGTTTCCACCTTCTGGTGGCAGTGTTCCATTCTGCAAGAGTCAGACAATCACCTAACAACTTGGGTTAAGAAAGCGCCAAGGGATGAGGAAAGGTCAATTGGCATGTTGAGGCTGTCCCTCTGGTGTTCGAACTGAACTAGCCCAGCACCCAACCGTGCATCAAACTGCATCAATGTCTTACATGACATCAGTGTCTTTGACCCCCTTGGTCTGACTCTGAAGATGATTCACAACATTTAGGTAAGGAGATCATTTCCAACTACTTTCGACTGCAATGACCATCTCCAACAAGAGAGAATCTAACCATCGCCCCTTTGATGTTCAATGGCATTATCATCGATGAATCCCTCACTATCCTGGGGGTTACCATTGACCAGAATTTGAACTGGGCTAGCCACATAAATACTGCAGCTACAAGAGCAGATCAGAGGCTAGAAATCCTGCAGTGAGTAACTCACCTCCTGATTCCCCAAAGCCTGTCCACCATCTACAAGGAACAAGTCAGGAGTGTGATGGAATACTCCCCATTTGCCTGGATGAGTGCAGTTCCTACAACACTTAAGAAGCTTGACACCATCCAGGACAAAGCAGCCCACTTGATTAGCACCCCATCCACAAACATTCGCTCCCTCCACCACCGACGCACAGTAGTAGCAGTGTTTACCATCTGCAAGATGCACTGCAGGAATTCACCAAGGCTCCTTAGGGGCAGCACCTTCCAAACCCACGACCACTACCATCTAGAAGGACAAGGACAGCAGAGAGATGGGAACACCACCACCTGGTAGTTCCCCTCCAAGCCACTCACCATCCTGACTTGGAAATATATTGTCGTTCCTTCACTGTCGCTGGGTCAAAATCCTGGAACTCCCTCCCTAACAGCACTGTGGATGTACCTACAGCACATGGATTGCAGCGGTTCAAGAAGGCAGCTCACCACCACCTTCTGAAGGGCAACTAGGGATGAGCAATAAGTGCTGGCCCAGCCAACAATGCCCACATCCTATGAAAGAATTTTTAAAAACTCCATCCAGTCTCTCAGGCCTGATTTGCTAGGTTCGCCCTAATGATACCTGTTAATCATTTATATACCTCAGCAAGTTCACCTTTTAACCACTTGTTCTAAACTACAAAGCGTCATCATGACCCCGTCTCCTTAACGCCTGGGCAATCAGTCTTGTTGCTGCTCTGATGTGTCCTTCAAAATGATCGATTATAGCACCTTGAAGGTAGTAAAACACCCAACGACACTTCACAAGAGCGATCAAACAAAATCTGATAGGGAGCCAGGCAAGGAAGTGTTAGGACCGGCAAACAAAGAGCTTGCTCAAAGAGTGTTAATACGTGAATTAGAAGAAGGAGAGACGTAAGGAGTGCTTTCCAGAGCTCAGGGCCCAGGCACCTGAAAGCACAGCTGCCCACGGCTAAGCGACTGACACCCCAGACGTTCCGAAATCCGGAAACTGAAGGAGTGCAGAGATTTGTGCAAATATAAGTAAAATAGTGAGGTCCTGCCCCTTAAAAGGGGGAGTCTCTTCAAATAGGCGAGGGCTCCAGTAATAATCCCTGCTTGACCACGTATCTCTCCCTTACTCTCACATTTGAGCAGCGGCTCCAGTCCTCGAGTGGACCCCACTGAACGGGAGGGAGAGCCCGTTTAAAGGGACAGGGTGATTCTAATGAAATGTGCGATCCACTGTGCACCTCTTGGAGTGATCAACCGGACCAACCGTGTGGAGAGGGAACTCGAATGGGGTGGTGGTGGTGGTGGTGGTGGTGGTGGTGGTGGTGGTGGGGGGGGGGGGGGTGGTCAGCGCATCCACACTTAGCATCTGGAGCACGAGGGGTATTCATCCCTACCCGAGGCAGTTCAGTTTGCCCTCAGTTTTATATGGCTCTCTCTCCAGACACACAAGCTGAGTAGAAGGGCTAAAGAAAAAAGTCTATCATTTTACTACGGTTTATGTACAAACACTGCACACACCCCACCATCGCATGTCAGGATGCAGAGGTGAGCAAAATATAACTAATTATTAGCTGGAGTCTAGAAGCACTGCCCAGCCACAGACTCAACCTCACAACACCTGTGAAACAGAGGGACTGGAGCCCGTCTTTCAACCCTTCCCACTATTCAACTGCGTCATCCCTGATCTGTGCTTGAACTCCATGCACCCAATGTTGCTCCATATCCTTTGATATCCTTACCTTACAAAAAATCTGTCAACCTCAAGTCTTTAACATTTCAATTGACTCCTGGAGGTTACAGTGGATGCGTGTTCTCCAGGTTTCCATTACCCTTTACGTGGAGAAGCGCTTCCTAATTTTATTCCTAAACGGCCCAGCTCTCATTTTTAGGCTATGTTCCCATCTTTGTTTTGGATGCCCCCTCCCCCGCCAGGGAAAAAAAAAAGTTTCGCTCTAACCACCATGGCAAAAAAACTCTTCAAACACCTCAATTTGATTATCCCTCAACCATCTAAACACCAGGGATTACACACCTCGCCTATGTAACATCTCCTTTTGATTTAACCCTTTGTGCCCCCTGGATCATCCAGGTGAACCAACGCCGCAACCCCCACCCCCAACTTCACCGCACCCCTCCCCCCAAGGCCAATACATCCTTTTACATTACTGGGTTTGGACCAAGGCTCTCGCCACCTGAGTCATCACTTCCTCCACTTTGAATTCCAGTCCCCACCCAAGGAAAAGGCCAACATTCCATTAGTCCTATTCATTTCTTACTTTACAAAGTGGGATCAGGCATAGCAGAGTGTGGACTGAAGCCAATTCAAGTCTCATCTTATCCAGCTTAAGGTTGCACGACACTCCAACAGAGGAGGGAGCTGCACTGCAGCCTATCTACACAGCAATTCTACTTTAAATGTAATGAAAATGTCCCAAGGCGCTTCCACAGGAGCATTACCAAACCAAAGTGTGACACCCAGCCATGCAAGGAGATATTAGGTCAGGTGGCCAAAAGCTTGGTAGAAGAGGTCAGTCTCGAGGAGCGCTTTAAAGGGAGAGAAGTGAAGTAGAGAGGCCAAGACATGTAGGGAAGGAATTTCAGAGCTTGGGGCCCAGGTAACTGAAGGCTCGGCCACTAACGACGCAGCCAATGAGGCGCAGAGATCTCAGATGGGTTGAATGGTCTACTGCTCCTATTTTGAAGTGAAATTGTGGAGCTGGAGGGGATTACAGAGATGGGGGACCAATAGAGGGAATCTAAAACCGAAGAGGTTTTTAAAAATCTGCACTTTGCTTAGCCAGGGTCGAGCCAGTGTAGCTCAGCGAGCAGAGTGGTGATAGAGATTCAGGACTTTATCTATATCAAACTGGCAGCAGTATTCATGCAGAGACAATATTGCTGCCTGACTGTCACTATGATTATGGGCACAACACAGGCTGTGTTAAACTTTGGTAAATGGACACAGAACTAGTGAAACTTTCAGGCCTGGGTCAGAAATTCAACACAAAAGGACTGTCTGTAGCTTGAGCACAGGCTCATGCTCCACAGCAACAGACACAGATTAAGTATAAAGGGAAGTTCAGTGAAAATGCAGTGGACAATCAATCTGGGGGTTCAAGTAACTGTAGATCATAGCAAGCAGGGAGGCAAGGCAGGAGGGTAAGGAGAAGCTCTCTCTACACTCCCATGACAGGTACAGCACAGGCTAGATACAGGGAAAAGCTTCCTCTACATCTGTCCCATCAAACACTCCCAGAGCAGGTACAGCACGGGGTTAGATACAGAGTAAAGCTCCCTCTATACTGTTCCATCAAACAGTCCCAGGACAGATACAACACAGGGTTAGATACAGAGAAAAGCTCCTTCTACACTGTCCCATCAAACACTCCCAGGGCAGGAACAGCAGTTCCAATAATCATGCATTTCAAATGTTAGAACCAGTCCAGATGACTCAGTTTTAACACTAATAAATTCTGAATTAGTCAACAATCTGAATTAATTACTGAGAGTAACAGAGCAAAGTAGGAATTGAGTGCTGAACAATTTGAACTATCAACTAACTCAGTGACTTTGAAATAAGTGGCATTTACAACTATACCGCTCAATAACATTTTTAGTGTTGAATTAAATCAACTTGCTCTTGTACTCATTTATATTGAAAGCTAAGATCTCCTTATGATTTCTTGTTCAACTGAACCTTACAATACGGCCAATTGATTGTGATGTGACTACTTCCATGTGTAAAGAGATGGCCTTGAAGGAAAGATAGAGTGTGTCTCAGTGCAATGTTCAAATCGGGGCATCAAGCTGTACAAATCATTGAACAGTATGGATAGATTAACCCCAGACTATTCAAATAAGTCAGGGTAGTGGGTCCAGAGGAGATCTAAAACGTTGTCCAAAATATATTAACAATCTTTTTTACACTTGCTGCCCACTTCTATTATCCACAGAACTTTTATAAACCTACATACGCACATTTATAATGGTAACTGCCTATGTAAACGTGTCACAGTGCAATGACATGCTCTTCTCCTAATGGGGACATCACTCCTGTCAGAAAATTAAACTTTCTTCCCACCCCCTTCCTCCTCCTCCTCCTCCTTCCCCCCCCCCCCCCATTTCTTCTTAAAATAGGGGCAACCTTCCCCCAACATTAATCTCACGGTCTCAGGGTTGAAATTTTCAATTGACCACCAACCTTAGGGGGGGGTGGATTAAAGCATCCATTTTGTGAAAATGTGCTTCCTGACATAACCCCACCCCACCCACCCACCCACCCCTGAATGGCCTCAGTCTAATTTTAAGATTCAGGTGTCCCCTAAACTCCCCATCCTCCACCCCTAATCCCCACCGTTGGAAATAACTTTTCTGTACCTAGCCTATCAAACCGAGACATCTTAAATGCTTTGATTAGAACGCCACTTAATTGTCTGCACTCAAGGCAATGCACACCCACTGGATGCAACCTGTGCACACAATTTAACCCTTTTAGAGCCAGTATCATTCTGGTGAAATCTGTGCTGCTCCACTCACTCCTTACCTGAGCTGCCCAGAACTGAGTCCAGATGGGGGTCTGACCAAATCTCTGCACATCACCACTTCCTAAAGCAACTCACGGGGTGGGGGGGGAAGAGGGCAACAAGATAGTAAAGGGCATCCTAATCCCTTGAACTGCCTGGATTACGCGCTGCCAAGGTGATGGGGGGGGGGGGGGGGGAGACAGTTTTTTTTCCCCAGCATTTTCTCCGTTTTTGTTTCAAGGTTTCCAGCCTCCGCAGTATTTTGCTTTTGTCTTTAAGTGCTCTGCACTCGAACCGGTCTGCCCGCCTCACCTTGTCCCGGAGACTCCAGGGTGAATCGTGCAGGAGTCGGCAACCCCTCTTTCCGCAGCCCTGACCGAACGGAAGGAACTTTTGATTTTACGCGTTGGCGACAGCATCAAAATCAAAAACAAACACAGAGGGCGGCGCTGGGAGAAGACTGGGTGCTGAAGCCCAGCATCTGCACCACCCCTTCACTGGTACAGCATGCACAGAGAGAGAGAGAGAGAGAGAGAGAGAAAATAACAAGAACTAATTAGGAACAGGCTTACTCCTGTCGGACACACGGGACCGGCTGCTGCCAACTGCGGAGCACGATCCCAACCTGTCCTTCGCCACGGTTTGGACGAGCCGCAGATCAGACGCTCCGCTACAGACAGAAGAAGCGATACAAAATGTTACCATTCCGCGGATGTAGCAATTCCACCGTTTCTGTGTCTCGCCACCCCCCCCCCCTCTCCCCTCTCCCCTCTCCCCTAGACTATCTGCCAAGTTCACATTATAAATTTCACTGAAATCAACCACATTTTGAGTCCCCGCCCTCTCTCTCCCTCCCTTCCAAATCCTTCTCTACTGATTCTGGCTGAGGATTCTTGCAATGCAAAACTGTTTGGAGTCTGCTTTCATACTGGAACATGTTGCTACAGATTTCTCTGCCTCTCTCTCTCTCTCTCTCTGTGTTGCAGAGGAAGTTTTGTTATATTTCAAAAAAAAATTGCGCAGAGACTTGATCCTGCTGCAAGCTCGGGGTATTTTTCCCTCCCCACCCCTTAAGTATTACGTATATATATATATATATGTGTGTGTGTGTGTGTGTATGTATAGGAACCCACCCTTTCCTTTACTTGTCTCAGCACTCACCTGGAGCTGCAAGGGCACACACCCACAATGGACTGCTGCACCTTCTTCTCTCCTGTCCCAGCTTCTCTCTCTCTCTTTATGCACGTGGCTGCTTTGCAGGGAGGTTTTTCAACTCGGGTAAAAACATACAACACACGACTCCACCAGCCCTGCCAGTCGCCATCTTCCTGTGACGCAGACTGCAGCTAATTTCGGTCCAGAGATTGAAATTCAATCTGTGTGTGTGTGTGTGTGTGTGTGTGGAAAGTAAGCGAAAGAGAGAGAGAGAGAAATTGTGTAAACAAGTGTGCATTATGTTTCAGCACACATGAAAGATGTCCCCTGGTCTGTGGCAGTATCCGGATGCGGTTACGTAATGCCGAACATGAACATTAAATATTTCAAGGAGGAATTGCGTTGGAAATACTTGATTTTGTATTCCAAAAAAAAACATGTTTGCGGGGAACTATTTGCACTCTGTTGCTGAGAGTAACTTTCTGGGTTTTACAGGGGAGGAAGATTAATGAAGGAAGAGGTTACAATAACTCACGAAGAAACTTTGGCGCAATTTCGTTGTTTTGGGGATTTTTTTTAAAAAAAAAGTATCCCAAAGTAGTTTAAAGCGCCAATTTCACGAATGCTTGCTCCGTGCGTTAACCTGCGTATAAAGATTGTGCAATTAGACAATGCCCAGTCAGGACCTGGGCATGCCCATCACTTTTTAAGTGCAACCAATTGGCGCACAGGAAGATCCCGCAGACAGTAAGTGAGACAATCTTGCAGAGAAGCCTTGGAGTTGGAGTGGTAGATGACTGTTTTCTGCTTCAGTGGTAACATTTTTTAAAAAATTGGTTGAGTACTTGAAGGGGGAGGGGGGAGTGTTAGAGGGATACAGGGGTAAAGAACAGGGGGAATAGGATTCCACCAAAGAGCCAGCACGGGCACAATGGACCAAATGGCCTCATTTTGTGGCATTTTGTGATGTCCCCATTTTCAGAATGCGTTAGCCAGGCAAGCATTTATCGCCCAAATCCTGATTGCCCTTGAGAAGGTGGTGGTGAATCACTGCAGCCCTTGTGGTGAAAGTGCTTTCACTTCAAGTAGTACCCTAGGACTTTCCACATGCCTCTGATCACGTAGGCAGAACTGCAGTTTAACATCACAACCTCAAGACAGTAGCTTGCTAGCACAGCACACCTCAACAACAAAATCAAACTGCATTTGCAACAATCTTCAGCCAGAAGTGCTGAGTGGATGATCCATCTCGGCCTCCTCCGGAGGTCCCCAGTATCACATGCAAGTCTTCAGCCAATTTGATTCACTCCACGTGATCAAGAAATGGCTGAAGACACTGGACACTGCAAAGGCTATGGGCCCTGACAATATTCCAGCAATTGTACTGAAGACTTGGGCTCCAGAACTTGCCACGCCCCCCATCCAAGTTGTTCCAGTACAGCTACAACACTGGCATCGACCCAGCTATGTGGAAAATTACCCAGGTATGTCCCATCCACAAAAAGCAGGACAAATCCAACCTGGCCAATTACTGCCCATCAGTCTACTCTCAATCATCGGAAAAACGATTGAAGAGGTCATCGACAGTGCTATCAAGTGGCACTTGCTTAGCAATAATCTACTCATTGATGCCCAGTTTGGGTTTTGCCAGGGCCACTCAACTCCTGACCTCATTACAGCCTTGGTTCAAACATGGACAAAAGACCTGAACTCCTGAGGTGAGGTGGGAGTGACTGCCCTTGACATCAAGGCCGCATTTGACCAAGCGTGGCATCAAGGAGCCCTAGCAAAACTGGAGTTAATGGGAATCAGGGGGAAAATTCTCCACTGGTTGGTGTCATACCCAGCACAATGGAAGATGGTTGTGGTTGTTGGAGTTCAATCATCTCAGTTCCAGGGCATCACTGCAGGAGTTCCTCAGATTAGAGTCCTCGACCCAACCATCTTCAGTTGCTTCATCAATGACCTTTCTTCCATCATAAGGTCAGAAGTGGGGATTTTCACTGATGATTGCACAACATTCAGCACCACTCGCAACTCCTCAGATAGTGAAGCAGCCCATGTCCAAATGCAGCAAGACCTGGACAATATCCAGATTTGGGCTGACAAGTAGCAAGTAACATTTGTGACACACAAGCATCAGGCAATGCCCATCTCCAACAAGAGAGAATCTAACCATTGTCCCCTGACATTCAATGGCATTACTATTGCTGAATCCCACTATCAACATCCTAGAGGTTACCATTTGCCAGAAACTGAACTGGATTGGTCATATGAATATGGTGGCTACAAGAGCAGATCAGAGGCTAGGAATCCTGTGGCAAGTAACTCACCTCCTGACCCCCTAAAGTCTGTCCACCAGCTACAAGGCAGAAGTCAGAAGTGAAATGTACTACTCTCCACTTGCCTGGATGAGTGCAGCTCCAACAACATTCAAGAAGCTTGACACCGTTCAAGACAAAGCAGCCCACTTGATTGGCATCCCATCCACAAACATTCACTCCCTCCACCACCGACACACAATAGCAGCAGTGTGTACCATCTACAAGATGCACTGCAGCAACTCACCAAGGCTCCTTAGACAGCATCTTCCAAACCCACGACTGCTACCACCTAGAAGGACAAGGGCAGCAGATAGGTGGGAACACCACCACCTGAAAGTTCCCCTCCAAGTCACTCAACATACTGACTTGGAAATATATCGCCATTCCTTCACTGTCACTGGGTCAAAATCCTGGAACTCCCTCCCCAACAGCACTGTGTGTGTACCTACACTACATGGACTGCGGCGGTTCAAGAAGGCAGCTCACCACCACCTTCTTAAGGGCAATTGCGAACAGGCAACAAATGCTGGCTTGACCAATGACTCCCACATCCCTTGAATGAATAAAAAGAAATTTACATAGCATCTTTAACATGAGTAAAACTCCCAAGGCACTTCATCGAACTAATATCAAACACAATCTGACACCGAGCCAAATCAGGGGATATTAGCTATGGGTAGCCAAAAGCTTGGTCAAAGAGGTAGGTTTTAAGGAGCTTCTTCAAGGATGAAAGAGGATGAGGAAAAGCTTAGGGAGGGAATTCCAGACCTTAGGGCCTGGACCAGCTGAAGGCCCGGCGAGCAATGGTGGAATGATTAAAACTGGGCATGTTCAAGAGGTCAGGATTGGGGAAATGCAGAGAAGGTTGTGGGGTTGGAGTTGGGGGAGATCACAGCTTAGGGATGGGAGGAGGGAAGGGGGACGGGCTGGGTGGGAAAGCTATGGAGGTATGAAAACAAGAATGAGGATTTTTAAAATCAAGGCAGGACTTCAGCGCTGGAGTAAAGTGCCTGCCTATACTGTGCAGTTTTGCTCTCCTTATTTAAAGAAGGATGTAAATGCGTTGGACACGGTTCAGAGGAGGGTTACTAGACTAATACCTGGAATGAGTGGATTGTCTTAGACAGACTGGGCTTATTTCCACTGGAGTTTAGAAGAGTGAGGGGTGACTTGATTGAAGTGTACAAGATCCTGAACAGCCCTGACAAGGTGGACATGGAAAGGATGTTTCCTCTTGTGGGTGAGTCCGGAACTAGGGGGCAATGGTTTAAAATTAGGGGTCACCCTTTTAGGACAGAGATGAGGAGAAATTTTTTTCTCTCAGAGGATTGTGCGACTTTGGAATTCTCTGCCTCAGAAGGTGATGGAGGAGGGGGGGGGGGCGGTCACTGAATATTTTTAAGGCAGAGGTAAATGGATTCTTGTTAGGCAAGGGAATCAGGGGTTATCGGGGTACAAAAACAGAAAATGCTGGAAAAACTCCTCAGGTCTAACAGCATCTGCGGAGGGAGAAAAAAAAACACACTTGACACACACAGTTGAGTATTTTCTCTCTCCACAGATGCTGTCAGACCTGAAGAGTTTTTCCAGCATTTTCTGCTTTTGTCTCAGGTTTCCAGCATCCGCAGTATTTTGAGGTTATTGGGGTAGATGGGAGTGTGGGATTAAAAACACAAACAGATCTTATTGAATGGAAAAGCAGGCTCGAGGGGTTCGAATGGCCTACTTCTGCTCCTATTTCGTACGTACGTGTATGAAGTTTTGAATTCCGGAAACCAGAAAGCTCTGACTCTCGGGGTGATTCCTTTGTCACTACAGTGAATGAGGAAATGTGGAAGGGACCGCAGTATTTCACAGTGTCTGATTTCAAGGCTGGAAACATGCAGCAGGTTCATTTACATCTACAAAGAGAACAGAACTTAGAGAATTACATAGAATGGTACCGAAATAGGTCATTCGGCCTAACCAGTCCATGCCGGTGTTTATGAGCCTCTTGAACATCCTCCCGCCCTATCTGAACTCACCCTATCCATCTTTCAGAGGAGACCTCCCTGGTGGTTGTAAAGGTTCCTGTGCCACTATTTCATGGATGAGCAAGGAACTTCATCCTGCTATCCTGGGGCGATTATTTATCCCTCAACCAATGACACTAAAAAACAGATGATCTGGTCAGTACCCCATTGCTGTTTGTGGGACCTTGCTATACACCAATTAGCTGCCTTGTTTCTTACGTTACATCAGTGACTACGTTTCGGACTACTTCATTGGCCGTTAAGGGTTTTGCGATGTCCCGAGGTCATGAAAGGGGCTATATAAATTTTAGTTATTTACTTACAGGATGTAAACATTTCCCTAATAGCGCTTGAGGAGGTGATGGTGAGCTGCGTTCTTGAACTTACTGCAGTCTGTCGTAATAGTGTTTGACACAACTGAGTGGCTTGCTAGGCCATTTCAGAGAGCAGTTAAGAGAAAATCACATTCACAGAATCACAGAATCACACAGTGCAGAAGAGGCCCTTCGGCCCATCGAGTCTGTACCGACACGTGAGAAACACCTGACCGACTTACCTAAACTCATTTACCAGCACTTGGCCCATAGCCTTGAATGATATGATGTGCCAAGTGCTCATCCAGGTACTTTTTAAAGGATGTGAGGCAACCCGCCTCCACCACCCTCCCAGGCAGCGCATCCCAGACCATCACCACCCTCTGGATAAAAAAGGTTTTCCTCACATCCCCCCTAAACCTCCTGCCCCTCACCTTGAACTTATGTCCCCTCGTGACTGACCCTTTAACTAAGGGGAACAGCTGCTCCCTATCCACCCTGTCCATGCCCCTCATAATCGTGTACACCTCGATCAGGTCGCCCCTCAGTCTTCTCTGCTCCAATGAAAACAACCCAAGTCTATCCAACCTCTCTTCATAACTTAAATGTTTCATCCCAGGCAACATCCTGGTGAATCTCCTCTGCACCCCTCCAGTGCAATCACATCCGTCCTATAATGTGGCGACCAGGACTGCACACAGTACTCCAGCTGTGGCCTCACCAAGGTTCTGGTCAGAACTGTGGGCTTGAAGTCATGCATAGGCCAGACTGAACAAGGGTGGCAGATTTCCTTCCCTAAAGAACCAGTTGGGTTTTTAATGACAATCTGATAGTTTCATGGTCACCATTACTGAGGCTAGCTTTTTAGAACAGATTTATTATTTTTCCATTAACATGACACTACACTTCTGTACCCAAATTTGTTATTTTCTTTCTTGTGTAACCTTCTATTCCTTTCTCTCTCATGTGCTTATCCAGCTTCCCCTTAAATATGTCTATACTGTTCTCCTCAACTATTCCATGTTGTACCAAGTGTTCTGCGTTATATCACCTCCCTGAGCAAAGAAGCCTCACCTGAATTTCTATGTGATTTATTAGTATGAACGTACTAATTAGGAGCAGGAGTAGGCCATTTGGCCCCTCAAGTCTGCTCTGCCATTTAATAAGATTATGCCTGACCTGATTGTGGCCTCAACTCTATTTTCTTTCCTACCCCCTATACCCTTTGACCCCCTTGTCAATCAAGGTTCTATCTCATTCAGCCTTTAAAAATATTCAATGACCCTGCCTCCCTCGCTCTCTGGGGAAGAGAAAGTTTCACAGACTAACAACCTTCTGAGATACAAAAAAAAATTCTCCTCATCTCCATCTTCAATCATAGACCCCTTATTTTTTAAACAGTGTCCCCTAATTCTAGTCTCTCCCACAAGGGGAAATATCCTCTCAGCATCTCCCCTGCGAAGTTCCCTCAGGATCATACGGTGACGGTCTTATATTTATGATCTCTCGCTTTGGACTCCCCTGTGAGTGGAAACACCTTTTCTACATTGACACTATCAATCCCTTCATAAGGCTGACAAAGTGCCGGGATTTAGTTTTGAGGACTTTAAGATCCTGAATGGGTTCGGGGGGCCAAGTGAACCCAAAACCAGAGTCTATAAGTGTAATATAATTACTAATAAATCCAATAGGCAAAAGGGGAGACAGTTCTTCAACCCTGGATTGGTTAGAGTGTGGAAATTGCTGTTGGAGGAAGTGGCTGAGGCAAATAATAGATGCTTTCAAAAGGATATTAGAGGGGCACACGCGAGATAAAGGAATGGAAAGATATGCTAAAGGGCAGACAGTAGGAAGAGATGCGCGTTCAATGTAAACACCAGCATGGATTAGTTGGGCTGAATGTACCATTAAATGTACATTCTACGTAATTCAATGCCATTTTAAAAACCTCTATCGAGACATCCTGAGACTTCTCTCTTTTTGAGAGGTAAAGGCCTCAGCCTGTTCAGCCCAACCTGATTTTTCTTTAAGAATTGTCCATGGCATGTAGGCTTCACTGGCTGGGCCAGCATTTACTGCCCATTCCTAATTGCCCTTGAGAAGGTGGTGGTGAGCTGCCTTCTTGAACTGCTGCAGTCCATGTGGTGTAGGTACACCCACAGTGCTGTTAGGGAGGGGGTTCCAGGATTTTGACCCAGTGACAGTGAAGGAACGGCGATATATTTCCAAGTCAGGATGGTGTGCGGCTTGGAGGGGAACTTGCAAGTGGCGGTGTTCCCATCTATCTGCTGCCCTTGTCCTTCTAGATGGTAGTGGTCATGGGTTTGGAAAATGCTGTCAAAGTAGCCTTGGTGAGTAGCTGCAGTGCATCTTGTAGATAGTAAACACTGCTGCTACTGTGTGGCGGTGATGGAGGGAGTGAATGTTTAAAATGGTGGATGTTGTGCCATTGAAGGGGGGCTGCTTTGTCCTGGATGGGGTCAAGCTTCTTGAGTGTTGTTGGCATCCAGGCAAGTGGGGAGTATTCCATCACACTCCTGACTTGTGCCTTGTAGATGGTGGACAGGCTTTGGGAAGTCGGGAGGTGAATTACTCTCCAGAGAGTCTAAACTGCTCTTGTAGCCACAATATTTATGTCACATGACCAGTTTGGTTTCTGCTCAATTATAACCCCACAGAATGAGGGATTCAGTGATGGTAATACCATTGAATGTCAAGGGAAGATGGTTAAATTCTCTATCATTGGAAATGGTCATTGCCTGGCACTTGTGAGGCATGAATATTATTTGCCACATATCAGCCCAAGCCTGAGTGGTTTCCAGGTCTTGCTGAATGTGGGTAAGGACACCTTCTTTATTTTAGAAGTTGCAAATGGGACTGAACACTGTAATTATCAACAAATATCCCCACTTTTGACCATATGATGGAGGGAAGGTCATTGATGAAGCAGCTGGGCCTAGGACACTACCCTGAGGAGTCCTGCAGGGATGTCCAGGGGCTGAGATGATTGACCTCCAACAACTACAACCATCTTTGTACCAGGCATGACTCAAACCTGTGGAGAGTTTCCCCGATTCCTATTGATTCCAGTTTTGCTAGATCTCCTTGTCACTCGGTGCTCTAACACAGCAGTTGGTAAAGGCTGAGTTGTTTAAATCCCAGAGGGAAACTTGAAACTACTGTCATAACCTATATTTTCAATTGATGTGTTTGAGATGCAGCTCTGAATTCAGGAATAAGACCACCGAACCTCGAGGTTTTATGGAAAACTAAACATTTATTAATTTACAACAAATTAAATACATGCACATGTCTACAAATTATTACCATTAATAACTTTTAAACAAATCCTCAAATTAATCACTTCCAGATAAATCTTCACCAAGGCAACAGTAACCCATAGACTTTAAATAGACACCAGGCAAAGCACATTTGACCGTATGAATTCAAAATGAGGTTCCATGCAATTTTGTTCTTTTGCAGACACAGTTGTAGGTTTACAGACTGGTTACATCTTAAATGCCTCTGCTGTACACACACAAACTCCTTTCTCAATATACCTAGCTTTTCCTTTGAAGGTAAATTTTCCATTGTATCACCAGGCTTTTAACGTTACATCTCCAACAATAACATCCTTTCATTCCACCAACCTTATTAGTAAGCTGAAAAAATAAACACATTGATTGGCGTCTTCTAGTTAGGTGCAAGATTTTACTCCTACTCTAGAATGCTTTATTCAACAAATGCAAATTTACACTTTATCTTCTATCCTCCTTATGCTTATCTAATTAACATCTCAAAACTACTACACACCAAAGCACCCAGACTACCTGGCTTTAATCCAATTAAGACACACACAGACACAGACCCCACTAGAACTCTATTTTAAAAATAATTCCCAATAACATTATAGTCATTAATACCTCTTCATGACACTTTGTCAAATGTTGCCTTGATGTCAAGGGCAGTCACTCTCACCTCACCTCTGGAATTCAGCTCTTTTGTACATGTTTAGACCAAAGCTGCAAACATCTGGAGCCGAGTACTTTTGGCAGAACCTAAAATGAGCATCAGCAAGTAGGTTATTGCTGAGTAAGTGTCACTCAATAGCACTGCCAATGAGACCTTTCATAATTTTGCTGAAACTTCTGCAAAAAGAAAAAGAACTACAAATGATGGCTTAATAGACCACTTTTGCATTGTACGATTCTATGAACAAGATTGCAATGAAAGGTGGGAGGTGGTGGCATAGTGGCATTGTCACTGGGCTAGTAATCCAAAGACCCAGGGTAATGCTCTGAGGACCTGGGTTTGAATTCCACCACAGCAAACAGTGAAAAGTCTGATGATGCTCATGAAACCATTGCTGATTGTTGTAAAAAACCCATTTGGTTCACTAATGTCCTTTAGGGAAGGAAATCTACTGTCTTTACCTGGTCTGGCCTTGACTCTTAAATGCCCTACAAATAAGGACAGTAATGGATGGGCACTAAATGCTGGCCTAGCCAATGAAGCCCACAACCCAAGTACAAATAAAAAAAAAGAGACATGTCAAAAGCATCATTTCATCAAAGGAGAGATAGCAAGAGAGGAGGGAGAACTGTGTCTGCTCTGGATTGGGTTATCACCAAAATGATCCTGACTGAGCTGATCTTTTGTCAAGTGCATCTGGAGTCTAAAGTCAAAGTTGACTGCGAAGAAAGCCAAACACTTCAAGATGAAATTCTGACGGGATCAAAGTTTCCTTTGTTAACCGTGAAGGTTCTACATGAAATTAGTTTGGGCAGCTGCTCAGCCCATGGTTACTGATGGGCAATGAGCCAAGAGACAAACTGGCCCGAAGCTGCCAGGACGTGGAAGCCGTGAGAAATAGGCAGACGTCACACAGTTGCGATGGGCGGGGGTGCGGGGGTTGGGGTGGGATGGGGGGGAGGGGGCGCGGTTGCAGAAAGAGAGTGTGAGCCTTACCCTGTGTCTAAATCATGGTTAATGCCCGAAATGGAGAATTGTTCCATTCTCCAACCGTAGCTAAAAAAAAAAGTTTTTTTTAAAAACCCCACTCAACGAGAAATCATTTTTAAAAAGCTCTCTGGGAAAAACCTTTTGAAAGCTCAGGCAGCGAAATGAGGCTGTGTTTGGGAGAGATAGAACAATCACAAACTGGCAGGAGGTGAAAGAATGGAGGAATGGTGCCAAAATGAGATGTGGTAAAGGCTGGAGGAGGGTGACTTCCCCGTGAGTTCAAAGCAGGATGAATTTCTACAGCCCCTTTATTTTATTCGTTCATGCGATGCAGGCGTTGCGGGCAATGCCTCGCAACCTCGGGGTTACCCCAGAGCGCTTCGAAATGTTTGGAGTAGTTTTGAGGTGTCGTGTAGGAAATGAGGCCCCCAATTTGCCCAGAAAAATCACAGAGTAGAATCAACTTTGTTGGAGCTGAGAAACAGCAAGGGACAGAAAACGTTGGTGGGAGTTGGTTATAGGTCCCTGAACCACAGTTGTAGTGTAAGGCAGAGTGCATATCAGGACATTAGATGTGCATAAGTAATAAGGACGAAACAGTAATCCTGGGGACTTTAAATCTTCGCAATAGACTAGACAAACTAAATTTGCAGTAGCCGTATGAAGGACGAGTTCACGGGATGTACACAAAGTAAATCCTTTAGATCAGCGTGTCAAGGAGGAACAGGCTATTTTGAGTCGAGTACCATGCCACCATTCTAGGAAACGTCAGCTTGAGTCTTGAAACGAGAATCATTATTATTAAAATATTATGCCTGGTCAGTAATGAATTATGAATGTGAACTTTGGAGCGTTTGGAAATAGGAAGGAAAGAAAACCAACAGCTTCGAAATGTGGTGCTGAAGAAGGATCCAGAGGTTAGCTGGATGGAGAAAAGAGCTAATAAAGAAGTACAGAATGAGACTGGAAGAACGAGAGAACTCTACACCAAAAGAAGACAGGTGGGGAGATGATGGTGTAGTGGTATTGTCGCTGGACTAGTCATCATTAGAGACCCAAGGTAATTCTCTAATGGACCAGGGTTCAAATCCCCTGATAGATGGTGGAATTTGAATTCAATATTTATAAAAAGAAATCTGGAATTAAATGTCTAATGATAACCATTGCTGATTGTTGTAAAAACCCATCTGGTTCTCTACTATCCTTTAGGGAAGGAAATCTGCTGGTGACTCTTAAATGCCCTCTGAACAAGAGCAATCAGGGATGGGCAATAAATGCTGGTCAACCAGTGACACCCATATCCTGTGAATGAATTTTTTAAAAAACTCCATGTTATCCATGCAGAAGTGTCGGAATGCCTAATTATCACTGAGAAAGAACAAGGGTCTGACAGCAAAGGAAGCTGGAGTTCTGGATTAACCAGAAAATCCAGAACTCCAACAACAAGGCCATATCACTGTTTCTCTCTTTAGAAAGTGCAGAAGACCACTATGCCACTCGGCATGGCACTTAGATGGTGACAATTGTGAAATGAGAAAGGGCTAGTTAATTAATAATCTTGTAGTGAAGAGGATGGGATAGCCATAAGATGGTAGAATTTTATACTGAGTTTAAAAGTAATTTAGTTAAGTTCGAAATGAATGAGACCAGAAGATCAAGAGAACTCTACACCAAAAGCAGACAGGTGGGAAGGTGATGGTGTAGTGGTATTGTCCTGGACTAGTCATCATTAGAGACCCAGGGTAAAGCTCTAAAGACCTGGGTTTGAATCCCACAGCAGATGGTGGAATTTGAATTCATCAAAAAAATCTGGAATTAAAGGTCTAATGATGACCATGAAACCATTGCCAATTGTTGTAAAAACCCATCTGATTCTCTATTATCCTTTAGAGAAGGAAATCTGCTGACCAAGATTGACTGAGCAATAAATGCTAGCCTAGCCGGCAACACCCATATCCCGTGAATGAATTTTTAAAAAACTCCATGTTATCCATGCAGAAGGAATGCCTAATTATCACTGAAGAAGAACAAGAGGCTGACAGCGAAGGAAGCTGGAGTTTTGGATTAACCAGAACTCCAACAACAAGGCCAAATCACTGTTTCTCTCTTTAGAAAGTGCGGAAGACCACTATGCCACTCGGCATGGCACTTAGATGGTGACAATTGTGAAATGAGAAAGGGCTAGTTAATAATTGTAATAACTTGTAGCGAAGAGGAAGAGATGGCCATAAGATGGTAGAATTTTATACTGAGTTTAAAAGTAATTTAGTTAAGTTTGAAATTAATTAATAATCTCAACACAGCAAACTACATGGTAGTTGGCTAAGGTAGATTGGTGAGCTGCATTAAAAGATATGATGGTAGACAAGCAATGACTAGCATTTGAAGCACTAATACATAATTTGTCACAAATAATCATTCCTTTAATGCATTAAAATAACTCCACAGAAAAGGTGACCCAACTGTTGCTAATAAGGGGAGTCTGAGGGAGTATTGGTCCAAGGCAGAGGCTTATAACATTGGCAAAAAAAAAACAAGTTTGAGAATTGAGAGGGTTTTACAATTTAGCAAAGGAGGATCTAGAAATTAATATGGAAAGAGAAAATAGAATATGAGCACAGGCTAGCAAGAGGCATGGAAGCAGACGGTAAACATTTTTATAGGTATGCAAACAGGGACGAATCAAACCACTACTTAAATGACTCCTTGCTTATCACAATTTATGTGTAAGATCTGGATTGTTTAGGCACTGGTCAGATATCTTGCTAATAAAATGGATTTACTGGATTGATATGAGCCTCTCCTGTGTTCACCTGCTTCAGGTAGCAGATCAATAAAATGATTAAATTGTGCAATAAGTTATAAATTACAAATTATATTCATCTGCAAAGAAGTAGATGGAACAGAAAACTAATAAAACTAAGATTTCACTTGTTTATACAGCTTTTAACATAAGCCTGCTTTGGTTAAAAGAACAGGCAATATTTTGCTAACTCTTAATAAATCTGGCCCGTAACAGTAACATAAAATCTGTACATAAGGTTTTGTTAAATCATAATTTGATCTACATGGACAGAAGTGTGGTGGTACAAGAAGAACTGAAAAACTGGGAGAGCTTGTCAGATTTCCATATAGAACTGACAGCCCTGTGCTGCAGAGCCGTCTGTCAAGTGCACTTCAAAGGACCCAGGGTCCTTTCCTCAGGAATCCATCTCAAATCTGTTCCCAGGACAAAGGCTAAAGGGGAGAACCTTGGTATCAAGGTCCACTTATGTGACAGATCGTCCCAACTTTGTCACTGCAGGATAGTCAATATTAAATAAATTGGTCTCATGACCTTGGGAAGTAACCCTTGTTAAGTCAACGTATCAAGACGGTGGTAATACCTATCTTTTGAGACGTCAGCCCATTAGAGGCAGAGGTGAAGCTACAATGAGGGGATAAAAGCAAAATACTGCGGATGCTGGAAATCTGAAATAAAAACAGAGAATGATGGAAAAGCACAGCAGGTCTGACGCAGGTCACAGGTTTGTGGAGAGAGAAACAAGAGTTAACATTTTGAGTCTGTATGACCCTTCCTCAGAGCTAAAGAGAAGTAGAAATGTGATGAAATTTATACTGTTTAAGGTGGAGTGGGGCAGGTGAAGCTGGATAGAAGGCCAGCGATAGACGGGGACAAAGGAGAGATTGACAAAGGTGTCAAGGACAAAAAGACAAAGGGAGTGTTAATGGTAGTGGTAAAGGCTGAAGGAGTTGGGTCAAAGGATCCCTTTAGCTCTTACCGCTGCAGCAAGGAAAACATGCTCCAAAAGGCTAGAAGACTGCAGCCCTCAAGCGCCCTTTGGACACCGTGGAATCCCGCTGTGATGTCCTCTACCCCTGCTCTGGCTGCAGGAGGGGTGGCAACATTACCACTCCGGTCTGGGAGACGATGTTCAGTGCCAATGTTGCACAGAAGAGGTTGGCCGTCCAATGCAGATAGAGGATGAATGATCTCATCCGTGCTGCCAGGGTATGGAACCAATCTCATCACTCTAAACTCACACACTCAAGCCCATCACACATTCACTGGCATCTCACTCACTGCCAGTTCAAGGGACATGACCACTCACTCTCTCACACACACCCTCACGTGTCTATCTGGCCTCATCTCCTGTGGAGACTGCCTCCTCAGGCATCACCAGCTTGAGAACACTTGCACAGATCAACATGTGCTCCCACACACACCCTGGCTTATTCTCCTTCCCCAATACAGCCCTCATCCTTCAGCCTCTTCTCTTGTGTGAGGCCACTTCTCCCCTTTTGCCAAGCAAGCCTAGCCCTGCAGCCATTGAAAGCCACCCAAATATGGCTGGTCTGGTAGGTAGAGACCTGCCCGTGAGCCCCCATAAAAGTGATGTGGTGCTGTCTGTGAAGCCTGGCACTGATGACAGCGAGTGCTACCCAAAACAAGGTAGGCAAACAACCCTTGCAGTCCCAAGCGAAGTGCAGCTCGCCAGGTGCACGCCTTATATACGCTGTTGTGAAACACATCGGTGTGTTTTCCCGCCGACGTGGGAGGACGATCTGGCAGTAGTGGGGAGATGAGTCTGGCAAGCTGGCCTTATAATGATATACTGATGTATTACAATGAGATTCCTGATGTCTGATGGCAAGTAATGTGGCCCGCCATTGGCAGGCAAAGTGGGTATTTGCAAACTTGTTTCACGCAGTTTTTGGCCTTCCCTTCATGTTTATCCGCTTATGCCACAGAACCCACCTGACGCCAGCAAGCACAGAAAACCCCAGCTAAACAAGTATGATCTGAGACAGAGACATGGCTTTAGGAAGACATAGATTAGGACCCGAATATTGAAGGGTACATGACGTTTTGGAAGGATGGGAAGTTAGGAAAAGGTGGAGGGGTGGCTCTATTAATTAATGATGATACTAGCACATTAGAGAGGGATGACCTAATTTCAGGAAACCAGGATGTAGGGGCAGTTGGATTGAGATGAGATATGATAAAGGCTAGAAGTCACTTGTGGGAGGGCTGTACAGGCCCCCTAATTGTTACTACACAGTAGGACAAAGTATAAAAGGAGAGATAATGGGAGCTTGTCAGAAAGGTACAGCAATAATCATGGGAGATTTTAATCTACATATAGACCGGAAAAATCAGATGGGCAAAGGTCGTGTAGATGAGGACTCCGTATAATGTTTTCGGGATAGTTTCTTAGAACTCGTTCTGGAGCCAACCAGAGAGCAGGCTATACTAGACCTGGTATTGTGCAACAATTGATAACCTCCTAGCGAAGGCACCCCATGTAGCAGCAATCATAATATGATTCGATTTTACATTCAGTTTGAGGGAGAGAAGAGTGCATCAAAGACTAGTATTTTAAACTTAAAAAAGGGCAATGATGAGGGCATGAAAGTGAAAAGCTAAAGTGAACTGGCAAATGAGATTCAGGGATATTTCAATAAAGATGCAGTGGCAGACACTTAAAGGGATATTTCAGAATACACAGAATGGATATATTCCAATGAGAAAGAAAAAGCGAGGACCCGCTACCATGGTTAACGAAAAAATTTAAAGAGAGTACCAAACTTAAAGAAAAAGTAGATAATTGCGTAAAGACGGGTGGCAGATTGGAAGATTGGACAGAATATAAAGAACAGCAAAGAAGGACAAAAAGATTAATAAGGAGAGAAAAATGGCTAAAAATATAAAGACAATAGTAAGAGTTTCTAGAGCTTTTTACATAAGAAAAGAGTTAACAAAGTAAGTGTTGGTCCTATAGAAAGTGCGTCTGGGGACTTGGCAATGAAAAGTAGGGAGATGGCGGTGAATTGAATAGGTATTTTGCATCAGTCTTCACTATAGAAGACACAAGTAGCATCCCAGAAATAGCTGTAAATCAGGAATTGGAAGGGAGGGAGAAACTCAGGAAAATTACAATCACCAAGAAAGTGGTACAAAGCAAATTGTTGGGGATGCTGGCTGACAAATCCTCGGGTCCAGATGGATTTCATCCTAGGGTCTTGAAAGAAGTGGCTAATGAGATAGTTGATGCACTGGTTTTAATTTTCCAAAATTCCCTAGATTCAAGGAAGGTTCCATTGGACTGGAAAATAGTAAATGTAACTCCTTTATTCAAAAAGGGAGGGAGATAGAAAGCAGAATACTACAGGCCAGTTAGTCTAACATCTGTCATAGGGAAAATGTTAGAAGCTGTTACTAAAGATGTTATAGCAGGGCACTTAGAAAAAGTTAAGGCAATCAGGAGGAGTCAATGTGATTTTGTGAGAGGGAAATCAGGTTGCACCAATTTATTAGAGTTCTTTGAAGGAGTCACATGTGCTGAGGATAAAGGGGAACCGGTGGATGTATTGTATTTAGGTTTCCAGAAGGCATATGATAAGGTGCCACATCAAAGATCATTGCGGAAAATGAAAGCTCATGGTATAGGGGATGACATATTGGCATGGATAGGAGATTGGCTGACTAACAGGAAGCAGAGAGTAGGCATAAATGGGTCTTTTTTTTGGTTGGCAGGATGTGACATGGTGTGTCATGGGGATCAGTGCTGGGGCCTTGACATTTTACAATTTATATAAATGACTTGGGTGAAGGGACTGAAAGTATGGTTGCAAAGTTTGCTGACAACCAAAGATAGGTAGGAAAGTAAATTGTGAAGAGGACATAAGGTGGCTACAAAGGGACATCAATAGGTTAAGCGAGTGGGCAAAGATTTCAGAGCTCTGAGATTCAGAGGGATCTGGGTGTCCTAGTGCATGAATCACAAAAGTCTAGTATATAGGTACAGCAAGTAATTAGGAAAGCTAATAGAATGTTATTGTTTATTGTGAGGGGAATTGATTATAAAAATAGGGAGATTATGCTTCAGTTGTACAGGGCATTGGTGAGACCACATCTGGAGTATTGTGTTCTGTCCTTAGTTAAGAAAAGATGTAAATGCCTTAGAAGCAATTCAGAGAATGTTGACTAGACTAATACCAGGAATCGATGGATTGTTTTATGAGGAAAGATTGGACAGGCTAGGCTTGTATTCCCTGGACTTTAGAAAGTAAGAGGCGACTTGATTGAAACCTTTAAGATCCTGAGGGATCTTGACAGGGTGGATGTGAAGAGGATGTTTCCTCTTGTGGGAGAATCTAGAACTAGAGCTCACTGTTTAAAAAAGGGGTCGCTCATATAAGACAGAGATGAGGAGAAATTTTTTCTCTCAGAGGGTTGTGAGTCTTTGGAACGCTCTGCCTCAAAAGGCGGTGGAAGCAGAGCCTTGGAATATTTTTAAGGGAGAGCTAGATAGAGTCTTGATAAACAGGGGGATGAAAGGTTATCAGGGGTAGGCGGGAATGTGGAGTTGAGATTACAATCAGATCAACCGTGATCTTATTGATTGGCAGAGCAGGCTCCTAATTTGTATGTTTGTTTGGATATATGTATGTATAAGGAGATACTAGGACAAATAGCTAAAGTCATCTTCAAAGGGGTAAGCTTTAAGGAGGGGTATTCAAGAAGGAACAATTTTGTGAGGGAATTTCAGAGCTTAGGGCCCAGGCAGCTGAAGGTCCAGCCTCCATTGGCGGAGCGATGGAAATCAGGGATGCGCTAGAGGCCAGATTTGGAGGGATGCAGAGATCTCAGAGAGTTGCAGAGGTGGAGGAGAATACAGAGAGAGATTACTTCTTAATAGGCTCCCTCGGGTAAGACATGTGGGAGAGTATGGACAAGGGAGAGAAAGGCATTGATCAGGAGGAAAGAAGGATAATGATGGAACCAGATGAATGAAAGAAACATATTCTTAAGAGGCTTTTGAAGGAAGGCTGAGGTAGATTATCCCTTGAGAATGAGAACATCCATTGTGGTGAACACGGGCATTGAACAGAAAGGTTACGTGAGGTTATGTGGTGACAAAAGGCCTTCATACTTTGTCATTGTGAGATTTGAACTCTTGATAATCTTTTAAATGAAAACCAAATCAACAAAATTGGGATAAATCAGGCACAGCCCCTAATTCAGGTCAGCTGTAAAACCAAGAACAAAGTTTAAAGGAAACTTACAAACTTTTAATCAAAATGTGATTAAAGGGGTCAACAAAACACCCCAGTCCCCGCGGTGCCCACCGAGCACGGAAGGCCTCGAGAGTGCCAGCAGACACCGCGTGCTCCTTCTCCAGGGACATCCGGCAGCGAACGTAGCCGCGGAAGAGGGACAAACAATCGGGCGGGACTCCCCCGTCGATCGCCCGCTGCCTGGACCTGTTAATGGCCAACTTGGCCAGGCCCAGGAGCAGGTTCACGAGGAGGTCCTCCTCCTTCCCGTTGGGGTTGCAAGCCCAATACCATAACCACTTGGCTATTTAGGCCAAGCTCAAAAGGCCTTCATCTGTTTCAGATGAAGTTACATTGTTTCATAGTTTGCCATTGTGAGATTTGAACTCTTGATCTTGGGGTTACAAATCCAGTACCATAACCACTTGGCCATTTAGGCCAAGCCTCAGAAGGCCTTCATGGTGATGCATGAGATGGAGACCAGTAATGAACCTCCCCTGGTATATTTATACTTTGTTCTATGATTAGCCCTGCACCAAATCTTATTGCCTTAAACATCCTATTCAGACAATCACTCACAGCTGACTGATTGTCAACTGCTTAACTACTAATTGCTAACCTGACTTGCTCTGCTAACTGCTGTACCATTTTGAAAGATCGAAGTTAAATTCTGAATGTCAAGACTGAGACCCATTCTGACCTTCTCATTTGCTGCTTACCAAGTTCTAAACCTCCCCCACTCTGTTCACTGCTGTGGTTTGTGGTTATGACCAGTGCTCCAGTGGAAATCTTCCACTATGAAACACCTCTTCAGCCACACTCAAGTTACAACTGCTCAGTCAGTTCCCAGTAATCACTTCACTCTCGCCTGGAGCCTGTGAGACCTTTGGCAGATTCTTTCTTTCTTCCATCTGTTTTTTTTTTCCTCTCTCTGGAGCCTGTCCACAGCTATACAACGCCACTAGACTTTGGACTGAGCTGGGGAGTTAGCGCAACCTTGAGGAACAGCATCTCATCTTTCACTCAGTGTCAGCTATGACTCAGTGAGTAGCACCCCCTTGTTTCTGAGTCAGGCGGTGGCAGGTTCAAATCTCACACTGGAGACTTGAGCACAACAAACAAGGCTGATACTGAGGGGCTGCTGCAATGGCAGGGGTGCAGCCTTTCGGGTCAGATGTTAAACCGAGGCCCTCTCGGGTACAGATGTAGAAAGTTCCGTGGCACCATTTCGAAGGAGGGCAGGTAAGTTATCCCCGACTTCCTGGGCCAATGTTTACCGCTCAATCAAAGAGACATTATTTGGTCGTTATCGCATGGCTGCCTGCGGGAGCTTGCTGTGCGCAAATTGTCTGCGGCGTTTCCTGTGTCACAACCGTGAATGCACTTCAAAAGGAGCTCTTCAGCTGTGAAGGGTTTTGGAATGGCGTGAGTTCATGAAAGGCCCTGTATAAACGCAAGATCTTACTTCAGCTCTGATTAAAAGTCTTGGGCCTGAAACGTTAACTGTCTCTCTTCCCCCACAGATTCTGCCCTGGCCTGCTGAGTGTTCCCAGCACTTTCTGCTTTTATTATTCCTCTTGCAGTCCAACGAAACTCAGCAACCGGGTGAGGTGAGGCAAGGCTGGTGGCGGGGGGGGGGGGGGGGGGGGTGTGTGAAGGGGTCGGAAACCAGATCTAACCCGGCACCCACCCACGGAGTGACTGGAAAAGCTGGTCTAAAAAAAAAATCACAATTGGTTGTTTTTAACAAAGATGCATTTCCTGGAGCTGCTTTCCTGCGAGGTAACGTCTGGCCTCTACTTGGCAACGGCTGACGATGACACACATTCTGTGAGTGTAATATGTCAGAGCATTCTCTCTCCTTACTCATTCTTAATGGCTGGCAGCTGCGGCTCAGTGTGTTGCAGCTCTGCTCCGAGCCAGAAGGTCGCGGCTTCAAGACCCCAGCTCCAGAGGCTTCTGCTCGAAATCCAGCCCCTTTCACCTTTCCTTATTTATAGTCCTTTGATAGTACAGAATTTGAGCATTGCTGAAAAGAATATGTTTTGAAGCTTTTTGTCTTGCACTGATCGGGACACCAAGAACTCCAATTGTAAAGGGGAAAAACATTTTATGCTGCGTTAAGAAGAGAGCGCCGATTGGTTGGCTATTTCTACATTACAGCTGTGACGATACTTCACTATCATTAGACTAGTATCATGAATGAGTGGGTTGTTTTCTGCGGAAAGGTTGGCCAGGCTAGGCTTGTATCCACTTAGAGTTTGGAAGAGTTGGTAAGTAAATAACCCCACAGCGCTGTTAGTGGTGGCGGGAGGGGTAATCCATCATGCTGTTGGCGAGGAGGGTAGTCCACAGAAATGTTAAGGAGAGGGGGTATTCCCACAGTGCTGTCAGAGGGGGGTAATCCTACAGTGTAGTTAGGGGGGGTAAACCCACAGTGCAGTTGTGGGGGGGTTATCCCACAGTGCTGTTGGGGGGGGGGGGGTTAATCCCACAGTGCTGTTAAGGAGGTAATCCCACAGTGCTGTTAAGGAGGTAATCCCACAGTGCTGTTAGGGGGGTAACCGCACAATGCTGTTAGCGGGGGTAAACCCACAGTGCAGTTGTCGGGGGGGTTATCCCACAGTGCTGTTGGGGGGGTTATCCCACAGTGCTGTTGGGGGGGGGGGGGTAATCACACAGTGCTGTTAGTGGGGTAACCGCACAGTGCTGTTAGCGGGGGTAAACCCACAGTGCAGTTGTGGGGGGGGGGGGGGGGGTAAACCCACAGTGCTGTTAGGGGGGTAATCCCACAGTGCTGTTAGGGGGGTATTCCCACGGTGCTATTAGGGGATAATATCCCACAGTGCTGTTAGGGGGTATTCCCATGGTGCTGTTAGGGGAGGGGGAGGGGGTAATCCCACGGTGCTGTTAAGGGGGTAATCCACAATGCTGTTAGGTGGTAATATCCCACAGTGCTGTTAGGGGGGTTATTTCTCTGGTGCTGTTAGGGGGGTAATCCCACAGTGCTGTTAGGGGGGTAATCGCACAGTGCTGTTAGCGGGAGTAATCTCACAGTGCTGTTAGCGGGAGTAATCTCACAGTGCTGTTAGCGGGAGTAATCTCACAGTGCTGTTAGCGGTAGTAATCTCACAGTGCTGTTAGCGGGAGTAATCTCACAGTGCTGTTAGCGGGAGTAATCTCACAGTGCTGTTAGCGGGAGTAATCTCACAGTGCTGTTAGCGGGAGTAATCTCACAGTGCTGTTAGCGGGAGTAATCTCACAGTGCTGTTAGCGGGAGTAATCTCACAGTGCTGTTAGCGGGAGTAATCTCACAGTGCTGTTAGCGGGAGTAATCTCACAGTGCTGTTAGCGGGAGTAATCTCACAGTGCTGTTAGGGGGGTAATCTCAGTGCAGTTGTGGGGGGGTAAACCTACAGTGCTGTTAGGGGGGGTCATCGCACAGTGCTGTTAGCGGGGGTAATCCCACAGTGCTGTTAGGGGGGTAATCCCACAGTGCTGTTAGGGGGGTATTCCCACGGTGCTATTAGGGGATAATATCCCACAGTGCTGTTAGGGGGTATTCCCATGGTGCTGTTAGGGGAGGGGAGTCTTATTAGGGGTTGTATATTTCCAAGTCAGGATGATGTGTGGTTTGAAGGGGAACTTGCAGGTGGTGGTGTTCCAATGTATCTGCTGCCCTTGTCCTTCTAGGTGGTAGAAGTTGTGGCTTTGGAAGGTGCTGTCGAAGGAGCTTTGAAGAGTTGCTGCATTACATTTTGTGAATGGTACACACTGCTGCCACTGTGCATCGGTGGTGGAAGGAGTGAATGTGCATGGGATGTTAATCAAGTGGCTGCTTTGTACTGGATGGTGTCAAACATCGTGAGTTGTTGGAACTGCATTCATGCAGGCAAGTGGAGAGTATTCCATCAGACTCCTGACTTGTGCCTGGTAGATGGTGGACAGGCTTTGGGGGGTCAGCAGATGAGTTACTCACTGAAGAATTCCTAGACTCTGACCTGCTCTTGTAGTTCAGTTCTGTTTCTGGTCAATGGTAACCCTCAGGACGTTGATAGTGGGAGTTTCAGGTGATAATGCCATTGAATGTGTAGGGGCGATGGTTGGATTCTCTCTTGTTGGAGATGGTCATTGCCTGGAACTTGTGTGACGTGAATGTTACTTCCTGCTTGTCAGCCCAAGCCTGGATATTGTCCAGGTCTTGCTGCATTTGGACATGGACTGCTTCAGTATCTGAGGAGTCTTTAGCCAATTTGAACATTGTGCAATCATCATTGAATATCCCCACTTCTGATGTTATGGTGGGGAGAAAGTCGTTGATGAAGCAGCTGAAGATGGTTGGGCCTAGGACACTACCCTGCAGTGATGTCCTTGGGATTGAAATGATTGACCTCCAACAACCGCAGCCATCTTCCTTTGTGCTAGGTATAACTCCAACCAGTGGAGACTCCCCCCCCCCCCCCCCCCCCCCCCAATTCCCATTGACTCCTGTTTTTCTATGGTTCCTTGATGCTGCAGTTGGTTGAATTCTGCCTTGATGTCAAGGGCAGTCACTCTCACCTCACTTCTGGAGTTCAGTTCTTTTTCTCTATGTTTGGACCTAGGCTTTAATGAAGTTGGAAATTGAGTGACCCTGGTGGAACCCAATCTGTGCATCAGTGAGCAGGTTATCGCTGTATAATTGTCGCTTGATAGCATTGTTGACAGCCCCTTCCGTCATTTTGCTGCTGATCGAGAGTAGACTGATGGGGTGGTAATTGGATTTGTGCTGCTTTTTGTGTGAAATTTTCCACATTGCTGGGTAGATGCCAGTATTGTAGCTGTAATGGAATATCTTGGCTGGGGACGAGGCAAGTTCTGGAGCACTCGTCTTCAGTACTATTGCCGATATATTGTCAGGGCCCATCACCTTTGCTTCAGTATTCAGTGCTTTCAGCCTTTTCTCAATATCACGTGGAGTGAATCGAATTGGCTGAAGTCAGGCATCTGTGATGCTGGGGACCTCTGGAGGAGGCCAAGATGGATCATCCACTTGGCACTTCTAGCTGAAGACTGTAGCAAATGCTTCAGCCTTATCTTTTGCACTGATTTGCTGGGCTCCCCCAGCATTGAGGGTGGGGATATTCGTGAAGCCTCCTTCTCCAGTGAGTTGATTAATTGTCCACCACCGTTCACATGTAGCAGGATGGTAGAGCTTTAACCTGATCCATTGGTTGCGGAATCGCTCAGCTCTGTCTATCACTTGTTGTTTCCTGTTTGGCACGCAAGTAATGCAGCTTCACCAGGTTGACACCTCATTTTTAGGAATGCCTGGTGCTGCTCATGGCATGCCCTCCTACATTCTTCATTGAACCAGTGTTGATCCCATGGCTTGATGGCAATGGTAGAATGGGGGATGTGCTGGGCCATGAGGTTGCAGATTGTGGTTGAGTACAATTCTGCTGCTGCTGTTGGCCCACATTATGTTTGAAATCTATCCCATTTAGCATGGTGTTAGTCCCACACAACATGATGGACGATATCCTCAATGTGAAGAGGGGATTTTGTCTCCACAAGGACTGTGCGGTTGTCATTCCAATTAGTGAGGAGGAGGTGAAGAAGGTTTCCCCTCTTGTTGGTTCCTTCGCCATCTGACCCAGCCTAGCATCTATGTCCTTTAGGACTTATCCAGCTTGGTCAGTATTGGTACTATGGAGCCACTCTTGGTGATAGACATTGATGTCCCTCATCGAGAACACATTCTGCACCTTTGCTGCCTTCAGTGCTTCTTCCAAGTGGTATTCAACATGCAGGAGCACTGATTCATCAGTTAAGATGAGCCATGGGTGGTAATCAGTGGGAGGTTTCCTTGCCCATTTTTGACCTGATGCCATGAGACTTCATGGGATCTGGAGTCGATGTTGAGGACTCTCAGGGCAACTTTCTACCGACTGTATACCACTGTGCCACCACCTCTGCTGGGTCTGTCCTTCCAGTGGGACAGGACATACCCAGGGATGGTGATGGTGGTGTCTTGAGACATTATCTGTAAGGATGATTCCGTGGGGATGACTATGTCCGACTGTTGCTTAACTAGTCTGTGGGACAGCTCTCCCAATTTTGGCACCAGCTCCCCAGACATTAGTCAGGAGGACTTTGCAGGGTTGACAGGATTGGGTATGTCATTGTTGTTCCTGAAGCCTAGGTCAATGCCGGGTGGTCCGTCCAGTTTCATTTCTTTTTGTAGACTTTGTAGTGGTTTGGTACAACTGAATGGCTTGCTAGGCCATTTCAGATGGCATTTAGAAGTCACTATATTGCTGTAGAATTCATGTGTGTGTGCGCACGCATCTGCGCTTGAGGGAGTGAATATTTCCGGGTTTTCAGGGCGCCTACATTTCAGGACATTGTACGAATAAATGTTTATGATTTCTTTGGATTTAAACTCATCTGAATGCCTGTCTCATGTCTATTATTGAAAGTCACACCAAAAAAGATTTAAAACACTCTCTCTAAAATACACATCTTGTTGTGGACAACTGAGGGGGTGATGAAAATGGTGAAAAGTTATTCCGCCATCTCTCCCATCCATAACAAGAAGCTTGTGGTGTTCCCATGTCTTTCTAGGTAATAAAAATCACAGATTTGCAAGGCGCTGTCAAAGAAGCCTTGGTGAGTTGGTGCTGTACAACTGGTCGATGGTACACACTGCATTGACTGTGCACCAATGGTAGAGGTAGTCCATATTTAAACCAGTGGTTGCCGGGGGGGGGGGGGGGGGGGGGGGGGGGGGGCCTGATTGTTATATAACAACCAAGAACAGTTCAGCAGCACCATGGCTGGTAGTATCACTCATATGCAGCCCTGAGTGGGGACCTTGACAACCTGGGACCTTTTTGTTCTGTATAGCTCCGACATGAGATGTTTTAACCAATTGAAGCCATCAAGGAAGCTGAAAGATATTCCTCTAAGAACTTAGATCCCTTGCAAATTTTTTGTTCTGCATACAGAGTTAGAACTTTAATCTGTGGCAGCACTCTCTCTTGAATCGCATCAGTCAAAACCTGAATGCAAGATCCAAACAGACACTTCAATGTAATGTGGAGGGAGTGCTGCACCGTCGAAGGTGCTTTCTTTCAGATGAAATAATACAGCAAGGTCCCATCTGTCTGCTAAGGAGAGTGTAAAAGATCCCATGGTACTATTTTGAATAAGAGTAAGGAATATCTCCCTGGATTCCTGCCCAACACATAACCCCCAACCACCATCATTAAAATTGATTGCCTGGTCATCTCATTGCTATTCATGGGAGTTTACTGTGTGCAACTTGGCTGCTGCATTTTCTACATTACAACAGAACCCACCCTTCAAAACAGTGCTTCATACAAATGTGTTAATCCATTTGCTACCTTTATCTCACAGTCCAATTTCAACTCAAATGTGCCTCAGTTTATTGAACAGGTCCCCATCTGATGTGAAGAGACTGCCTTTTGATATAAATTAATATATGATGGCTCATCTGATCTGAAGATTTTCCCTCCCACCGGATCTGATGTTCCTATTTCTCCTCCCTCACGTCTTTTTCCAGATTTAGGCCACTTCATCACCATCAGAACCGCTGCTATTATTCCAGCTGGTCCAATGAGGAAGACTTCCATTGCACCAGCCTGGGTCATGCCTTGCATCCTTCGGTTGAAGGGGGTCCTGGTGCAGTGTTCAAGTGAGAATCTTCAGGTGGGGCTACAGCAGAAGCTAGGGAAAGTCCCTTTGACATTGTGTCAGGAATCCCTTTAAGTGAATCTCAATCTTTGTGGCAAACCTATCGCCAATGAGTACATACATCAGCCACTTGAGAATGTGTTTTCTTCTTTGACAATGCAAACTAAGTCACGCTGTTTGGATCGACCTGGTGTATAAGACCACTCAACTCTTCCTGCCCCCAAAAAAACACTCACTTTTGCATCTACCTGGCGAAGAAGTTCACGGCTTTTCAGCCACCGACATACTATACTCACATTAGTAGTCAGCCTCGATTTTTCACTCCACAAATAGGTATTTTACTTACCTTACAGTAGCTTATAAGTGGGTGCAAGGGATCAAGCAGGTGACACAGGTTAGGTTGCAAAGACGTGTGGGGGTTTGAGGCACACTGCATCGGATGGCAGCGACATTTCAAAATGGCGACCATCCACACTCACTTTTACACTCAGCCCCCTGCTTTTAGAGGGATTTTTCCAGGCTTCAAAGGTCGACTTACACTGACACTGACTGTGTGTCTCTCTCTCTCTCATTTCCACTATTTGTAAAGTTTCCATTATTGAGAACTTGACTTAGATAACCCACCTTTAGCACAGCAATATGCCCGGAGATGCTCCACAGGAGTGCTAGCCAACAAAACGAGCACATAAGAAAGTAGGACTGGTGCTCATAGACAGGCTTCCAAGGGCATCTTTAAGCGACGGAGGAGGGGGAGGAGCAGAGGAGGAGGAGGAAGAGAACTTTAAGGAGGGAGTTCCAGAGCTTTATACTGAGCAAATCAAGTTCAGTGGGCAACCAGTCTGTGCCAGCCCTATCATTATGTAACAAAAATTTTGTCTTATTTAGCACAATTGATCCTCTCAGTCAAGAGGCAAAGTGACAGAGAATACAGGCAGCTGAGGGGCTCTCAACACAGGCCTGGGTACCCCTGGAGGTTTCATCACATGATCTCTCCTCCTCAACCCACACACTCCCATAATCAGTGACCTGATACACAGCCCCTCCCCACGGCAAGTGTAAAGGGAACAAGACTACTTGTTACTCAAGTGGATGATTCTTGACTGCCAAAGAGATAATTTGTTCCATCTCCAACATTTTTACGATGGATAAATGAACGTACTCAAAAGAAAACGAGACAAGCATGCCATATTTTTTAACCGACCTATGATTTATGCACAGCTCAAATCAGCATCCCGGAGATTAATCTTTAATTTCTGGAGACTCCAGGACAATCCTGGAGGGTCGGCAACTCTAGTGTGGCCATTTACACTGGTGAATAGGGTTCTTATATGGCTGAAGGGGGGGTGGTAGAACGGGGAAGAATTGGGATGGGGATTCCCTCAGGATGTACACGAGCTTGAGAGTGCTCAAAGTAGGAAGGGGACCGGGGATGGGTGTAGAGGACTTGGGGCAGGGGTAGGGTTTGCAAGTCCTGGAGAGGGATGGAGCCTTGGAGTGTAATGCTGAGCCTCATGGCAGATCGCTCCTGAAACAATTGCTTAGCAACAGCTCCTGACTCCCCAAAGCCTGTCCACCATCTACAAGGCACAAGTCAGGAGTGTGATGGAATACTCCCCACTTGCCTGGAAGTGTGCGGATCCAGCAAAACTCAGGAGCTCAACGCCATCCAGGACAAAGCAGCCCGCTCAATCGATCCGTCACCAACACTGAGTGGCAGCTATGTGTGATACCTACAAGGTGCACTGCAGCCACTTACCGCACCTTTCAAACCCATGACCTCTACCACCTGGGAAGTCAAGGGCAGCAGACACCGGGTAACAATACCACCTGCAAGTTCTCCTCCAGGTGACATAGCACCCTGACGTGGAACTATATCATCATTGCTGGGTCAAAATCATAGAACTCCCTCCTTAAAATCATTGTGGGTCTACGTACACCAGAAGAGTTCAAGACATCGGCTCAAGGACAATAAGGGATGATGACCCTGTTAGCAACACACATCTTATGAATGATTTTTTTTTAAGAACTGACTAAAGGGCACAGACAAGAGCAAAGCAACTTCTAAGATTGGCATCAAGCACAGCCGTGGCATTTATCCCATTTTATTGTACATGATATGGAACTGTGAAGCACGTGACAGTATATTTAAAAAAAAGCTTACATTAAAAAAAGAGAAGGCAGAGTGCTATGTGTCAAGAGGTGGAAGTAATAAGCTGTAGAAAGGTACCATCAATCGCAGGAGCACATAATCAAAGCAAGTCACATCACACCCACATTTCAACCCAGCCTTTGTGATTAGTAGCCTCCTGTTCTATGTTGTCTGTTCACTAGATCGAGTTAAGAAGCACCTCATTTTCTTGCTCCAGTTTAAACGAGGAGGAATACTGCCTTCCATTTTAAATGCGGCTGGAACATTCTCCTCTCCTGATCAGGGATCAGCCACAATCTCACTGAATTACAGTACCGGCTCGAGGGGCTGAACGAGCTCCTATGATCCAAGATGACACTGAGAGACATGTGGGCCACTCAAGTACCAGACTAGAGTGAACAAAAAAAAAGGGGGGCCAAGAGTGGTAATAACGTGGAACTCACTACTGCAGGGAGTAGTTGAAGTTAACAGTATAAATGCAAATAAAGGGATGCTAGACAAGCATTTCAGGGAGCAAGGGAGAATGTTACGTTGGTACATTTAGATGGGAAAAGATGGGAGGAGGCTCAGATGCAGCATAAAGACCGGCATGGACCAGTTGGGTCAAATGACCAGATATCCTATGTAAATTCAATGCACAGCAATTTGAAGGAATTTGCCCCAGCACCTGCTAGTTGATGGGGGTCAAACAGAACAGCTAAATTAACCCCTCGGTCACTGAAGAGGAGTTGCCCGGTTTCATCCACAATTAAAGCAGGAAGAACAAATTCAGGGTGGGGTGTAAAACCAGTGCCATTCCCAATCCTGTCAACTTTCAACGCCTCCTTGCCCAGCCCGTTGTCGGGCAAGTTAGGTTAAAATTCGCCCCCTGATGCTGTTTAAGTAATAAAGACAAGAGACTTCATTAATCCAGTAGCATTGTTCCCTTTCTTTGAATGCTGGTCTGCCTCTCTTTTTAAAGTGTGATGTATTTTACTATGAACCCTTTTCTAGTGTTTTGTGTGACTGTCGGACACTGTTCTGCTTACAGTCAGTCTCAGGGATGTCTGCTCCATTTCCAATCAGGTGTCAGACCACCCCTCCACATGGGTCATAACTAACTCCTAGTCAGAAGGCTGTGGGTTTGAGACCATCAGAAGCTCAAAATCCAGGGCAACACTCCGGCTGCCTTACTGAGGGAGTGCTGCATTTTGGATCAGACGCTGAACTGAAGCCCCCACCTGCCCGCTCAAGTTGAATGTAAAAGATCCCACAGTTCCAAAGTTCTCCCTGTGCCCTGGCCAAATATTCATCCCTACGTGAACATCAGTTCAAAACAGAAACCACCTGATCCTTTATCTGATTGTGGGGACTTGCTGTATGGCAATTGGTTGCTGCATTACAAAAGTGATTGCACTTCAGTAAAAAAAAACTTCCGTTGGTTGCAAAGCACCTGGAGGCTTCCTGAGGCCATGTCAACTCTTTCTCTCTTTGACCTGTGCAGCTGTTTAAGGCGCTGTCCCTTGCAAGAGACCCCATTACGGAAGGATGCACTCAACTCCTGTTAGCTGTTCCTCGAGAGAGAGAGAGAGAGAGAGAGAGAGGGCAGCGCTTTTGGTTTTCATGCCAGCCCTGGTACCACAATTAGGTTCCTGGTCTCACAGCAGAGGATGGGAGACAGGAAGTCTGTCAGTGGCTGGTGGCTGTGATGGAGGGGAAACCCGCCTTCAGACAGGCAGAGGGAGAAACGCTGCTTCCAGTGGCCGCTCGGGGAGAGGGGGTGGTGTTTTTTTTCTCTATTTTTGTGCATTCTTTGAAATGCTAACTGTAAATAAAAAACCTGAGCACTGTAAATAGACGCGGCCCAGTTTCAATTCAACCACACTGCCCCTCCCCCTCTCCTCCACTGGCGGTGAATCTGCAGCCAAGCCTGTCATATCGAGAGTGTGTGGTGAATGGAAACTGTACGCCAAACCATAAGGGACAGGTGGTGGCGGGGGGAGGGGGAGAGGCGGGTGGGGGGGGGGGGGGGGGGGGGGGGGGGGGAAGAGGCTGCGGTGAGGTGAATGGCAGAACATTCAAAAGTTCCTTCACGCATCTCCTCCCCCTTGCAGCTAATCGCAAGCGGGCGATCCTGGAAGCAGGCAGGGTCCTTAGGTGAGGGTAGCAGGAAAAAGCTGCATCCTTGCGGGTGATGTCTCGCCCCAACGCTGGTGGCAATCAGGTGCCAGGCTGCTTTGATACGAATTTCACTCTCTTGGCCGAAGTCAATATCGGGGGGGGGGGATTGTAAAGCCGGCAGCCCTCCCCTTCCCGAGGGGCCCCGGAGTGTGTCGGCCACTAGACGACCACAGGCCATGTCACGGCCGAGCCACGTCCTTACTTACACACGAGAAATCCGAGCGGGGGAGGGTGAGGTGGGGGAGGGGTCGGCGCCGGCAGGAATGCCCCCCCCACCCCACCCACCTTCAGCTCGGCCTGCCCAGCCCGGAGGAGCCAAACCTGGGAAGGGGGCGCCTTGGCTGGTGAGGGGCCGGCACAGCACGGTGGCACACACCTGGCGGCCTCTTCACCTGCTGGAGCCGCGCGGCCCTCCCGCTCGCTCAGTTGTTCGAGCGGAAGTGCTCTGGGCGGAGATTCGAATCGCGGGCAACCCGGACAGCCCCGTCGATACCAAATGGTGGTGGTGGGGGAGGTGTTGGGGTGGGAACAGGCTGAACAGCGCCAGGGGGCGGGTGTGGTCAGAAATAGCGTCTGCAGTCCAAGTGGCGCTGGAGAGAAGCGATTGAAGGATAAGGTCACGGCCGCGGATGCCACCTCCGTCGAGAGACCCCAGCTCCCCGCCTCTCCGGAGCAGTCACGACGCGGAGATTCCTGCGCTGTGGGGAGGCACCATCATCGGGGGCAGAAACATGGACTTGAGCTTGGCGGACATGGCTGCTATCTCGGGGTCCTGTCCTTCGTAGGTCTTGACGATCCGCGCAAACTTCAGCACACCTTCAAAAGACGAAAAGGAGAAGCGGGGGGTTGGGGGGTAAAATAAATGTCGGTGTTTACTCGGGTGCACTCCTACAGGGGATGCAGAGTTAGCATGCAGGGTACAGCGAGGAAGGCAAATGGCGTTTGGCCATTAGTGCGCGGGGAATTGGAGTACAGGAAGAAGGAAGTCTCGCTACAACTGTACAGGGCTTTGGTGAGGCCACACCTGGAACTGTGCGCGCAGTTTTGGTCTCTATATTAAAGGAAGGTTACACTTGCGTTGGAGGCAGTTCAGCTAAGGCTCACTGGATTGGTCCCTGGGATGAGAGGGTTGGACTGTGACGAGAGGCTGGGTAAATTGGGCCTCTACTCTCTGGAATTTGGAGAATGAGAGGCGATCTCAACGAAACATACAAAAATATAACGGGGTTTGGCAGGGTGAACAGGGAGAGGTTGTTTCCACTCACTGGGGAACCTAGAGCACATGGCCACAGTCTCGGGGGCCGGTCATTTAGGACAGAGATTCGGAGAAATCCCTTCACTCTGAGGGTGGTGAATCTTTGGAATTCTCTACTGCAAAGTGTTGTGGACGCTCCGTCGTTGAACACCTTGAAGGCTGGGATGGACAGATGTTTGGCCTCTCAGCGGATCAAGGGAAAGAGGGGAGTGTGCAGGAAAAGTGGAGTTAAGGCCGATGACCGGCCACGACCTGACTGACTGGCGGAGCCACACGGTCCAATCCTGCCCCTGTTACGTTCCTATCCTGCCCTTAGTTACACCCCACCCCCCCCCCGCCATTTTACATCCTGACACTTGACAACCTGCAATTCGCATGTTTCACGCAGGTCTGTCTCTTCAGAGCAGCTTGAAGGGTTAAATCACTAGGGTAGGCTGCCCAAGCTCCTTTGGATTTGGATTTAAGCACCGTGAAAGGATTCCACAGTCTCGATCGAGAGGAATTATTTCCTCCGATGAAGGGAATTCCTGAACAAGGAGGCATCTCCTTAAAATTAGGAGCTGGGCGGCTTCGGGGTGATGTCAGGGGGAGGAGCACTTCTTCACACAAAAGATCAGGGAAATCTGGAACCTTCTCAGCAGCAAAAGGCTGTGAATGCAAGGGGGAAACAAGAGAGATTTTCAGAACAGATTTCAGCTGAGCAATGGCTATGAAGGGATAGGGACCAAAGATGGATCTGAGGCAGAGATCAGCCGTGATCCGAATGAATAGTGAAACAGGCTCCAGGGGCTAAGCGGGATCCTCCTGTTCCTGGGTCCCTGGACGCCAAGGACAACCAGTGACAATATGCTACACAGTTCAGACAGAACCGTGATGATTGCTGCTTTGCTTCCTCGGTTGCTGAGTTTACAACTTCATTGCAAGAGAGAATCTAACTATGGCCTCCCCTGATGTTCAATGGCATTATCATTGCTGAATTCTCCCACTATCATCATCCTGGGGGTTACCATTGACCAGGAACTGAGCTGAACCAGCCATGTAAATACTGTGGCTACAAGAGGAGGTCAGAGGCTGGGAATTATGAGGTGAGTAACTCACCGCCTGACTCCCCAAAGCCTGTTCACCATCTACAAGGCGTGTGATTGGAATACTCCCCACTTGCCTAGATGAGTGCAGCTCCCATAACACTCGAGAAGCTCAACATTGTCCCGGACAAAGCAGCCCACTTGATTGGCATCCCATCCACCACCTTAAATGTTCACTCCCCCCACCACTGACTCACAATGGCACAGTCTGTACCATCTGCAAGATGCACTGCAGCAACTCACTAAGGCTCTTAGAATAGCACCTTCCAAACCAGCAACCTCTACCACCTAGAGGACAAGGGCAGCACATGCATGAGAACACCACTGCCTGCAAGATCCCCTCCAAGCCACTCACCATCCTGACTTGGAAATATATCGCCGTTCCTTCACTGTTGCTGGATCAAAATCCTGGAACTTCCTCCCTAACAGCACTGTGGGTGTACCTACACCACATGGGCTGCAGAGGATCAAGAAGGCAGTTCACCACCACCTTCTCAAGGGCAATTAGGGATAGCCAGCCATGCCCACATTCTGCGAAAGAATTTAAATAAATGTCTTTGACTCAGATATTTCCACCCAAGCCTTTTTGTGTACAGTTCTGGTCACCATATTATCTAAGGACATAATTGCTCTGGAGGGAGTACAGAGAAGATTCACAAGAATGTTGCCATGGCTTGAAAATTGCAGCTATGAGGAGAGATTTGATAGGCTCGGGTTGTTTTCCTTAGAACAGAGGAGGCTGAGGGATGACCTGATTGAGGTGTCCAAAATTATGAGGGGCCTAGATAGAACAGACAGAGAAAACTTGTTTCCACTAGCTGAGGGGTCAATTACTGGAGGTGATAGGTTAAAGGTGATTTTTAGGAGGATTAGAGGGGACATGAGGAAAAATGTTTTCACACAAAGGGTGGTGGGTGTCTGGAATTCACTGCCTGAATCGGTGGTTGAGGCTGAAACGCTCGACTCATTTAAAAGGCACCCCGATCTGCGTCTGAAGTGCTGTAACCTGCCAGTGTACGGACCGGGAGCTGGGAAGTGGGATTAAGAATGAGCGGCTAGTTTCTGTTTTCTCTTTTTGGCCAGAACAGACACGATGGGCTGAATGGCTTCTTTCTGCGCGGTAACTTTTCTCTGTTTCCATGGTTCAAGACGGGAACATGTTAAGTAGCAGGTGGTTGGTTGATGTCGGAGTCGGGGAGTTTACTCCAGTCTGAAGGTGGGGCGGGAGGGGTGGGGGTGGGGAAGGGGGGGGGGGGGGTGATGGGGAGGTTGAGGAAGGAGCTCCTGGGAGGAGGGGAGGGTGCTCTAGTAGGGAAGGGGGCAGTCTCCAGTGGGGAGGGGCTCCAGCTTAATTCCAACAGGCCACACACTTGCCTTCTCCGTCATTACTGAAGCCATACGATTTGATAACATCCTGCTGGATCTGGGTTGCCACAGGCAGTACAAACTGCAGCATCTTGCCCATGTCGTTGCAGGCGTTGTCGCGAGCCTCCTCCATCCTGATGGCATTCTCGGGGGAACTGAAGGCCTTAATCACTTCAGCCAAAACCACTGAGCGAAGGAGAGAGAGAGAGAGAATCAGTCAGAGTGTCACAGAGACAGTGAGTAAGGGAGCAGGTCAGACTGAGGGAAAAGACACTGGAAATGGTGCAGAGCATGAGCTTCAGATTCTTCTACATCGCACTCTGGCACAGCCCCTGGGTCAAAGTAGATCCATAATCCCAGAGTAACCCCCAACCCTGGAATAATTCCCAATCCCAGACCAATCCCCAGTCCCAGACTGATCCCCAATCCCGGATTGATCCCCCAAACCCAGAATAATCCCCAATCTTGGACAGATCAATAATCTTGGAATGATCCCCAATCCCGGACCGATCCCCAATCCCGGAATAATCCCTAAACCCAGACCAATCCCCAATCCCGGAATGATCCCCAATCCCGGACCAATCCCCAATCCCAGATTGATCCCCAATCCCGATCCCAGGATAACCCCCGGCCTCTCCTCCCTCACCTTTCGCCTGCTCCAGGCTCAGGCCGGCCGGCGGTTGTTGCGCCGCCGCCGCTGCCATTTCACTGTCTCGGTGCCCGGGACAAATCCAGCCACCGCCTGGGCCTCAAACTCTGAGCAATAGAGACCGGGACCAACCCGGGAGGACAGGCCGGAGGACCGAGCCCGAACCCGAACTGGGACCAGCGCCGCCAGGAGGCCGGAGGACCGAAGCGGGGAACGGCGTCACCAGGAAGCCGGAGGACCGAACCCGGTAACAGCGCCGCCAGGAGGCCGGAGGACCGAAGCGGGGAACGGCGTCACCAGGAAGCCGGAGGACCGAACCCGGTAACAGCGCCGCCAGGAGGCCGGAGGACCGAAGCGGGGAACGGCGTCACCAGGAAGCCGGAGGACCGAACCTGGGAACAGCGCCGCCAGGGGGCCGGAGGACCGAACCCGGGACCAGCGCCGCCACGAGGCCGGAGGACCGAACCCGGGACCAGCGCCGCCAGGAGGCCGGAGGACCGAACCCGGTAACAGCGCCGCCAGGAGGCCGCCGGACCGAGCCCGAACCTTGTGCCAGTTCCGCCAGGAAGTCGGAGGACCGAACCCGGGACCAGCGCCTCCAGGAGGCCGGAGGACCGGACACGGTACCAGCGCCGCCAAGAGGCCAGAGGACCGAACGCCGGAACAGCGCCACCAGGAGGCTGGAGGACCGAACCTGGGAACAGCGCCGCCAGGAGGCCGGAAGACCAAAGCCGGGAACAGCGCCGCCAGGGGGCCGGAAGACCGAACCCGGGACCAGCGCCATCAGGAGGCGGGAGGACCGAGTCGGGTACAGCGCCGCCAGGGGGCCAGAGGACCGAATCGGGGATCAGCGCCACCAGGGGGCCGGAGGACCGAACCCGGGAACAGCGCCGCCAGGAGGCCGGAGGACCGAACCCGTGAACAGCGCCCCCAGGGGGCCGGAGGACCGAACCCGGGAACAGCGCCACCAGGGGGCCGGAGGACCGAACCCGGGAACAGCGCCGCCAGGGGGCCGGAGGACCGAACCCGGGAACAGCGCCACCAGGGGGCCGGAGGACCGAACCCGGGAACAGCGCCACCAGGGGGCCGGAGCACCGAACCCGGGAACAGCGCCACCAGGGGGCCGGAGGACCGAACCCGGGACCAGCGCCGCCAGGAGGCCGGAGGACCGAACCCGTGAACAGCGCCCCCAGGGGGCCGGAGGACCGAACCCGGGAACAGCGCCACCAGGGGGCCGGAGCACCGAACCCGGGAACAGCGCCGCCGGGGGGCCGGAGGACCGAACCCAGGAACAGCGCCGTTGTCGAGTCTCTCCTGAGCTCCATCCTCTCTTCAAACATCACATTTCCACCTCTCTTCAGCTGTGAGGAAGGGTCATGCAGACCGGAAATGTTAACCCTGTTTCTCCTTCCACAGATGCTGAGTTTTTCCCGGCCTTTATTCAGAATTGCAGTCTCCGCACTACTTTGCCTTTATTTTTTTGTATTTAATCGCAGCGAGTGGTAGTGACCTGGACCTCGCTGCCCCCCGCCCTGCCCCTCAAGGTGTTGGAAACAGAGACGATGAATTGGATGGGCACTTGAGGGAAATAAACATGCAGGGGGTATAAGGGATAGAGCGGCGAAGCCGGTGGTGGGGGTGGGGGAGTGGGGGTGGGGGGGGTGGGGGGAACTGACTGGGCTGCTCTAGGGAGAGCCAGCATGGACTCGATGGGCCGAATGGCCTCCTCCTGCACTGTCATGGTTCTCTGTGACTCTTGATGGCTCGAGAAAAGGAGTGACTTTATTGCGGTTTAAAACGTTACACAAAGCAGTCAACTGGGCCGCTGCCTCCGAAGGTCCACCCAGCCCTTGCATCAGGACCATGTGAACTGGCTGGAGCGTCCGAAGGCAGCGACCCTACAGGGAACGTCCCCTTATAATATGAAACACGGACACTCACAAGCAACGCACGTGACGCGGAACGAAGAGGGTAACAGGACCGGGTAACTAAATAAGCATTGTGCATTTCGTCCGACAAGGCAAATAGGTTTTAAGAGGAGACCCGACATTAATAGTGCAAAGAGCGGGTCAATGTTTCCCGCGAAGGCTTGGCAGATAACCATTGTGGCAAGGTTGAAGATATTGGAGGACTTCTTCTTAAATTGCGTTGAAGAGCCAAAATAAAACATTCGCAACAAAGGCCTAAGCTTTTGATCGATCGTTGGCTTCTTTATGCCTGAATGACGTCCTGGACTCTTACTGGAGGAGACTACGCAAGGCTGGATCTTTGGCGTCCACGTTCATTGCTCCTGACATGAAGGAAATAAAGAAAGAGCTTGAATTTATTTAGCACCTTTCACAGCCACAAGAAGTCCAACCACACTTTGCAGCCAATCAAGAACTTTTTGAAGTGCAGCCACGGTTGTGGTGCAGGAAACTCGGCAGCCAATTTGTGCACAGCAAGCTCCCACAAACAGCAATGTGATAATGAGCAGATAATGCGTTTTTTTGATGTTGGTTGAGGGATAAATATTGGCCAGGACACCAGGGAGAAATGACTCAGAGTCATAGGGACTCAAAACGTTAAATCTGACTTTCTCTCCACAGATGCTGTCAGGCCTGCTGAGTTTTTCCCGGCATTTTCTGTTTTTGTGTGAGGGTGAAATCTCCCCCCTTCGAAATAGCGGCATGGGATCTTTTACATCCAGCCGAGCGGGTCTCGGTTTATCACCTTATCTTTCTCATGTACTCAAAGCCCTGAGGGAGGACTTGAAGACATAACTTTCTGAACTCAGAGGTGAGAGTGCAACCCACTGAGCCACGGATGACTTAATAAAACAGAGGCGAGATGGGAGTGACTGGGTTGAAGAATGGTATCCATTGGTGGCTCGGTGCCACAGAGCTGAATGGAGGCCATCCTTGCCATCAAATATTCATCGTGTGACGCTAATGACATGTTCAACCGCGTAACCTCGGCTGATACCAGTTGGTATCGGCTGGTACACGTACACCCATGGAACAACACAACAGATGGAGGTTTCTGAGGCACATGTAGGCTTCACACCCATCGGAAAATCCTGGGTGTTGAGATTGAGAGAGGGAAGTGGAACAGTGGAGACATTCAACTCACTCATAATCCAGGGACCGTGAACAGTGGGTCATGGCCCATAAATATTCTGGGCAGAGACCAGGAATGCAAGGCCAAGGACTCTAAATGAAGGGCCTACTGTGAGCAAGGAGGCTGCAACCATATCAGTGGGAAAAAAATGCAGAGGGAAATAGAAAAGAAATAAAATATTCAATGATCCTGTTGTGAATGAAAAGAACCCACCTTTGTGACGACCTTTTCCACTGTGAGAGAAACATTTCCTGGATCCATAGCATTCCTCTCCTCTAAATCCTCCAGCGGTTTCCTTAACAAACAGATATTAGCTAAAATAATACTTCATTACCGACTGGTCTAGGCAGCAAGCAGTTGAGTTACACCAGGCTCTACCTGTATTGAGTTACACACAAGGTCTCATCAGGCTCCATCCTGATCGGTGACACGTAAGGCCTCAGGCTCCATCCTGAGTCTGTGCTACACACAACAAGGCCTCAGGCTCCCTCCTGAGTCTGTGCTGAGTTACACACAAGGCCTCAGGCTCCATCCTGAGTCTGTGCTACACACAACAAGGCCTCAGGCTCCCTCCTGAGTCTGTGCTGAGTTACACACAAGGCCTCAGGCTCCATCCTGAGTCTGTGCTACACACAACAAGGCCTCAGGCTCCATCCTGAGTCTGTGCTACACCCAACAAGGCCTTAGGCTCCTTCCTGAGTCTGTGCTGAGTTACACACAACAAGGCCTCAGGCTTCCTACTGAGTCTGTGCTACACACAACAAGGCCTCAGGCTCTATCCTGAGTCTGTGCTGAGTTACACACAACAAGGCCTCAGACTTCCTACTGAGTCTGTGCTACACACAACAAGGCCTCAGGCTCCATCCTGAGTGTGTGCTACACACAACAAGGCCTTAGGCTCCCTCCTGAGTCTGTGCTGAGTTACACACAACAAGGCCTCAGGCTTCCTACTGAGTCTGTGCTGAGTTACACAAAAGGCCTCAGGCTCCATCCTGGTTCAGCTAATCTCAGTCGATCAAGCAGACGGGGGTAAGGGAAAATGACATTTTTTTCTTTATTCTTTCACGGGACATGGGTGTGTCTGGCAAGGCCAGCATTTATTACCCACCCCTGATTGCCCTTGAACTTGCTGAGGGCAGTTAAGAGTCAACCACATTGCTGTAGGTCTGGAGTCACACGTAGGCCAGACCAGATAAAGGGCAGCAGATTTCCACCCCTGAAGGGCGTTAATGAACCGGATGGGTTTTTATGACAATTGATGATAGTTGCCACAGTCACCTTGACTAAGACTAGCTTAATATATTGCAGATTTATTAATTGAATTTAAATTCCACCAGCTGCCATGGTGGGATTTGAACCCGTGTCTCCAGAGCATTAGCCGGGCCTCTCGATTACTAATCCTGTGGCACTCCCACTACACAGTCTTCACCCCTGATGCTGATGACTAATTTGTCCTGCCAGCTGTGGGAGGAGGCCTGACATTTGCTAACCTGCAACAGTGTTAAAGGCTGGATCTCATACTGGGATGGAACTAAGGCAATTCTTTCACACTGGTTTCCATCCCTACTCCACGAGGAGTTAAGTTGGCAGCTGTGAAGGAGGAAAACATCGCGCTGGCGCCTTGCTCCCGTTCACCAGCTCTCCCGGCAATTCCCAGCGCCCTCATTGGGAATGTATGACTGGCAGGTGAGGGCAGGTTCAGACGTAACTGTGATGCTCTCAAAGTCAAACAGCCTGTTGACACTCAACGGGCGAGCTGGACAGGGTACGACAGAGCACTCAGCAGGACTGCACCCCACTGGGCAACAGGACACCTCCCAGCTTCATCACGTCGCTGAACTTGCCGATTCATTTTCCTTTTACCCAGTCCCAGGATATGCTGCCGTGGGATTTGAACCCATTGTCCAGCTGGCTTTATTAGTCCGGTTGTCTGGATTATCAGGCCAGAAAACTAACCACCATGCCACCATTGCAGGACGCCCAGGTCAGCATACCTACCAGCCCCCACCCCGTGTGCAGTACTGAGGAAGCGCTGCACTATCGGAGTGGCAACACTGAGGGAGTGCTGCACTGTCAAAGGGGCAATACTGAGGCAGTGTTGCACCATCAGAGGGTCAGTACTGGGGGAGGGACAATACTGAGAGATTGCTCCACTGCCTGAGTATCAGTACTGAGGGAGTGCTGCACTGTCTGAGGGTCAGTACTGGGGGAGGGACAATACTGAGAGATTGCTCCACTGCCTGAGTATCAGTACTGAGGGAGTGCTGCACTGTCAGAGGGTCAGTACTGGGGGAGGGACAATACTGAGAGATTGCTCCACTGCCTGAGTATCAGTACTGAGGGAGTGCTGCACTGTCAGAGGGTCAGTACTGAGGGAGTGCTGCACTGTCAGAGGGTCAGTACTGAGGGAGTGCTGCACTGTCTGAGGGTCAGTACTGAGGGAGTGCTGCACTGTCAGAGGGTCAGTACTGAGGGAGTGCTGCACTGTCTGAGGGTCAGTGCTGAGGGAGTGCTGCACTGTCTGAGGATCAGCACTGAGGGAGTGCTGCATTGTCTGAGGGTCAGTACTGAGGGAGGGCTGCACCGTCAGAGGGTCAGTACTGAGCGAGTGCTGCACTGTCAGAGGATCAGCACTGAGCGAGTGCTGCACTGTCAGAGGGTCAGTACTGAGGGAGTGCTGCACTGTCTGAGGGTCAGTCCTGAGGGAGTGCTGCACTGTCTGAGGATCAGCACTGAGGGAGTGCTGCACTGTCTGAGGGTCAGCACTGAGGGAGTGCTGCACTGTCTGAGGGTCAGTAATGAGGGAGTGCTGCACTGTCTGAGAGTCAGTACTGAGAGAGTGCTGCACTGTCTGAGGGTCAGTACTGACGGAGTGCTGCACTGTCTGAGGATCAGCACTGAGGGAGTGCTGCACTGTCTGAGGGTCAGTACTGAGGGAGTGTTGCACTGTCTGAGGATCAGCACTGAGGGAGTGCTGCACTGTCTGAGGGTCAGTACTGAGGGAGTGCTGCATTGTCCGAGGGTCAGTAGTGAGGGAGTGCTGCACTGTCAGAGGGTCAGTACTGAGGGAGTGCTGAACTGTTAGAGGGTCAGTACTGAGGGAGTGCTGCACTGTCCGAGGGTCAGTACTGAGGGAGTGCTGAAATGTTAGAGGGTCAGTAGTGAGGGAGTGCTGCATTGTCCGAGGTTCAGTACTAACATACAAATTAAGAGCTGGAGTAGGCCATTTGGCCCCTTGAGCTTGCACTGCCATTTGATAAGATCATGGCTGACCTGATTGTGGCCTCTACTATCCTCACTTCCCCCATAACCTTTGACTCCATTGTCAGTCAAAAATCTATCCAACTCAGCCTTAAGAATATTCAATGACCCAGCCTCCACCACTCTCTGCGGAAGAGAAATTCCACAGACTGACGACCATCTGAGAGAAAAAAATTCTCCTCATTTACATCTTAAATGGGAGACACCTTATTTTTTAAACCATGTCCCCTAAATCTAGTCTCTCCCACAAGGGGAAGCATCCTCTCGGCAACCATCCTGTCAAGTCCCCTCGGGATCTTATATGTTTCAGTAAGATCACCTTTCATTCTTCTGAACTCCAATGGACACAGGCCCAACCAGTCCAACCTTTCCTCATAAGAAAACCCCTTCATCCGGGGAATGAGTCGAGTGAACCTTCTCTGCACTGCTTCTAATGCAGCTATATTCCTTCTTAAATATGGAGACCAAAACTGTATGCAGCACTCCAGATGTGGAGGTTTTAAGGGAGGGAAAAGAGATAGCAAAGCAGAATTCCAGGGCTCAGGGCCTAGGCAGCTGAAGGAACACCCTCCAATGCTGGAGTCATGCCATGAAAATTGGGGATGCGCAAGAGGCCAGAATTGGAGGAGCGCAGATGTCTCAGAGAGTTGTAGGGCTCAGAGGAGGTTACAGAGACAGGGATGGGGTCAGGGCACGGAGGGCTTTGAAGACCAGGTTAAGAACTTCAAAGCAGCAATGATGCTGCCTTGGGCAGGTATTTTCGGTCAGTTGCCTTGTCAGTAAATTGGGCTAAAACATTTCAATAAATGTCAGCTCCAAAATGGAGGCAGTACCAAGCTTGGAGTGCTCAATCTTACAACATGTTCTCCAGGAGGGAAACAGTGGCCTAGTGGTAATGTTACTGGACTAGTAATCCTGAGGCCTGACCTAATGGTCTGGAGACATGAGTTCAAATCCTACCACAGCTGATGAGGGAATTTATAATATAACTAATAAATAAATCTGGAATTAAAATGTTAGTCTCAGTTGCTAGATTGTTGTTAAAAACCAGATGGGTTCACTAATGTCCCACAGAGGGGGGGAATCTGCCATCCTTACCTGGTCTGTTTGACATGTGACTCCAGACCCACTACAATGTCATTGACCCTCTGAGAGGCCTAGAAAGCCTTTTGGGATGAGCGGTATATAATGCTGGCCTCGTCACATCTCGAGAATGAATAAAAGGAATTTTAAACCCTCAAACTACCATGGGGAGAGTGGTTGAGCAGTTTGGCCTAGATTGAATCAAGAGGAAGCTAGATAAGTCTGCGTGTGAGGGAGAAAGGAGTCAAAGGATGGGCTGAAAGGGTTAGATGAGGAAAGCTGGAAAGAAGCTTGGTGCTGAGCACAAACATGGGACGGTTGGGATGAACGACCTGTTTCGGTGCTGTAAGCTCTCTGTAATACCACATCAGACTCAGGATGTGGGAGCGATGTATTTTTTGCTGGGTAAATGTGAAAGGTTGACTCACTTCTCTGTCTTCTTCCTGTAGTAACACATGTAGTAGGTTATGATGGTGAAGAAAGCCACGAGCATTAATGTCACGATGATCCCAATGACCATGCCAGCCTTGTTCAGGGGTTTGGGCTTTCCATGATGATCTGCAAACAATAATATCGAGCTGTGAAAAACTGGCCAGTGAGAAATAACACCACTGATAAAATCCTTTCCCTTTGCCATTAAATCACTCCATAGCCTTGCTCCCTCCCTGTCCCTGTGAACTCCTCCAGTCTTACACCCCTTCCCAACTCTTTGTATTTTCCTTCTCTCCCTTGTCACCTCCCCCCCCAAACCTCTCCCCATTGGTGGTCAAGAGCTGAGACCCCATGCTGTGGTGCTCCCTGCCAAAACCCATCCATCACCCCAATCCCATCCTGTCCTATAAGACCCCTTATTAAAACGCACTCCTTTCCCCAAGCTTTTTGTATGTCTCATGAGCTCTCTCTGCTTGTCTTGGTATCTGTTACTTGCCAGTATTTTGTGATCTTTCCTGACATTAAAGGTCTTGGCTAAATGCACGTTATTGAGTGGCAAGAGGCTTCAGAGTGGACACAATGGGCTACACCTGGGCATAGAAGATGCGTAATAGATAATGACAAGAGACAGAGAATATAACTGGGACACACTTGGATATAGGAGGTAGACATTGAGTAACAACAGGACACAAAAGGTGACAATAGATGATAAATGGATGACAGATATGCAATGGAAGACTAGTAATAGGATATGGTCATTTATGGAGCATACAGAACATGAGAGAGTGGCTTAGAGATGGAACAAGGTGGCATTCATTGGGATACAGAACATGCAGACTATGGTAGAGTTGGATAGAAAGGGTATAAATGTTAATGTCTTTTCAACTGAATTGTTAAAGTTAAGAGAAACAGGTGATGGGTGTTAATTGTCTTTGAGCACATATAAATAGGGGATAGCTGGGACACTGGATTGAGTGGGAGGAGAATTATGAGACTGAACAAGTCAATAAACTCAATTAAGAAAAACTCTGTGTCTTGGTTTCGGCTTCATATAGTCTGGATTCTATTAACAACAAAGTGGGGTACAGTGGGATGTAGAGGATACAGAATGTGGTAGGGTGGGGTTGAGAGAGTACAAAGTGGGGTATAGAGGATACAGAATGTGTTAGAATGGGGTAGAGCGGGTTCAAGGTGCGGTGCAGTGGGGTACAGAGGATATCAAATTGGATAGAGTGGGATAGAGAAAGCACAAAGTAGGGTTCTGTGGGATATAGAGGATACCAAGTAGAGTAATAGAATGGGATACATGGGGCACAAAGTGGGCTGCAATGGGATATGGAGACTACACAATGGAATAGAGTCAGAGAGGAAACAACATAGAGTTAATGGGCTATAGAGGATACCGAGTGGGGTAAAACAAGATGAAGTGTAAAGCAGACATACAAACATTGGTCTCATTTTTTTATGTTGAAGAGCTGGTGGGACAGTGGGGTGAACATTTCACCTCTAGCATTACAATATCGCCCATTATCGAAACATACAATTTTCATTTCCACTGTTTTTAAGTGTGAGCTCCCCGCACCACCCCTACACCACAATGCGTCACTTAAGTTTATTTAGCTGCATATCCAGTGTGGCCTTAATAAAGATCATGTCGCAGAAATTATGGGCTGCAAGATCCTGTGGATAATCCCGGACAAGCAGTGTCAAGTGGTAGTTGTTTGCCAGCCCTCTGCTTGCCGTCAGGTTTAATGTCCCTGTTAAAATGGCAGAGGGAGGGATGTCACATGGCCTGCCCATCCGCCCATCTCACTCCGATTGACCAATTAAAGCCCAGGTAAGATTTATTCGGACTGTGGACGTCCAGCGCTGAGCTCCTGACGAGTTTCATACCTGCAGAATGACTTTCTTCGGCAATCACTGGAATAAATGTTAAGGGGAGGGGGAAAGAAAAGAGAAAATGTTACAGCAAAAATCCTTTCTCACATTCTCCACCCCCCTCTTCCCATCCCCTCCCCTCCCCTCCCCTCCCCCCGCCACCATTAGAAGCTGCTTCACCTTAGCTCTTGTGTTCTGGGTAACATCTGGGCAGGAAATTCCACAGTGACCAGGGAGCACTGATGTTGGAAAATCTAACCCACTGTCCTTCCTCCAGCCTTACCACGGTGAGAGCTGTGGCTCAGTGGGTAGCACTCTTGTCTCGTGAGTCAGGAAAGCCTGCGGTTTCAAATCCGACTTCAGCACCCTAGACCTTGCCGCAGGGAGGGAGTGCTGCACTGTCAGAGCTGCTGACCTTTGGAAGTGACATTAAACTGAGGCCTGATCTGCCCTCTCGCGTGGCTGCAAATGGTCTCATAGCATTATCCTGAAGAAGAGCAAGGGTCAGGGCTGTTTGACCCGATGTCCTGGCCAATGTTTGTCCCTTGACCAACCCTATTGAAGCATGACCTGTTCCTTAAATTTGTTGCAGCTTGTGGGATCTTGCTGTGCACCGGTCGGCTGTTGTTCATCTTAGACTGCAACAGTGGCTACACTCCAAAAAAGATCCTTCATTGGCTCTACAGTGCTTTGGGACGTTTCTGGGGTTGTGAAAGGGGATATAGAAATGCGAGCTCTTTGTTTTATTTGTCCCCGGTTTGCCCTTGCCTCCTGAAGGAGCTGTCTCTGGCGGGTACCACTCCCAAGGGTACTGGCTTGTGCCTCACGCAATTGGCTGTTCGTCGCGGTGTGAACACCGGCAGGCTATTCAACCAAGTGGGTATCATGGCCCAGCCCACCCCCCCACACCCAAACACATGCCAAAGTTCCAACCGGACTCACCACACAGGAAATCCTGGTCAGTAATCTCCCCTCTCGAACCCCACCAACATCCCCCCACCCTCTCCTACAACTCAGAGGCATTCTAGTGCCTTAATGGTGGGCTCAGCTGAAATTACCAAAATCCTACAGTACCTGACAGTCCACTTCCACACTTAAGCCGCTCGGTGAGCTGTAAGCCAGTATTGAGTGGGTCAGGCCAAAGTTGGACCGTAGTGTGCCAAAGAAAGCAAATGATTGCCAAACACTTTATAAATCACTGATTAAATCTCAACTGGAGTACTGTGTCCAGTTCTGGACACGACACATAAGGAAGGATGTCAAGGATCTGGAGATGGGGATGTAAGAGATTTGCTTGAATGGTACTAGGGATAAAAGACCTTGGTTATGTGGAGAGGCTAGAAAAGATGAGATTATCCTTCTTGGAGTGGGGAAGGTTGAGCATTTATTTAATAGAGGCTTTCAAAATCTCAAATGGTTTTGACACGGTGAAGAGGGAGAATCTGTTACCAGTGGGACATGGGGTTGGTAACCCAAGGACACAGGTTTAAAATAGTTTGGAATTGGGTTATGAGGAGAATTTTTTGTTACACGGTGAGCTATGATCGGAAATGCACTGTGTGAAAGGGCGGTGGGAGCAGATTCACTAATGACTTTCAAAAGGGAATTGGATGATTCCTTGGACAGGAAAATAATTTCAGGGCTATGGTGAAAGAACCGGGGGCGTGGGACTAAATTGGAAGGTATTTTCAAAGAGCTGGCACAGGATGAATGGGCTGAATGGCCTCCTTCTGTGCTGCATCATTCTCAGAAATAGCTGAGGATGGAGCTGCAAGGAGTCTTAGTAAACACAGCGTTACATATCTCCAACTAGCAGTCAGCAATGCCAACAGGATGTTGAACTACATAGAAGTGGCAGAGGAAGTAATGATCATGCAGTACTCTGGCTTTTAGCATTATGTCCCCACCCCCGGGCCCCAAGCCACACCCAGAGCACAGGACCATCGAATTTACACTTGTTCTGATCTGGGCTGATCTCAATGTAACACTGGCAGATTATTCCTGACTCAATGCTGGGTGAAGCTTCAAGCAGTTCTTCAATAAATCACTGGACGTCTTACCTCCGAATCTGTCTAACTCATTGTTATCTTCTCTTGCTGCAATAAAGCACACAAAGAAACCAGTTAAATCAGAAAACTATAACAATATACCTGTTACATTGGCTGGCAGTCCAGCAATAGCTTGTTTTTAAAACTCTCATCCTTGTCTTCAAATCCCTCCATGGTTTCGTCTGTTCCTCTTCCAACCCCCACAACCCTTCGAGGTATCGCTCCTCCAACTCTGGCCTCTTGGACGCGCACAATTTGATACATTCCACCATTGGCAGCTGTGCTTTTCAGTTGCCTGGGTCCTAAGCTCTGGAATTCTCTTTGCCAATCTCTCTGCCTCTTCCTCTCCTTCTTAATTGTCTCCTTAAAACCTACCCCTTTGACAAAGCTATTGGTCATCTGCCCTACTATCACCTTACGTGGTTCGCTGTCAAATTTTGCTCGATAACTCTCCTGCGAAGCACCTTGCGATGTTTTACTACACGAACACAAGAAATAGGAGACCATTCGGCCCATCAAGCCTGCTCCACCATTCAATACGGTCAACTCCACTTTCCTGCCCGCTCCCCAAATCCCTTGATTCCCAGAGAGACCAAAGATCTGTCTATCCCAGCCTTAAATATATTCAACGATGGAGCATCCACAGGGGTAGAGAAATCCAAAGATTCACAACCCTTTCATTCTCCTCATCTCAGTCCGAATTATCGGCCCCTTAATCTGAAACCGTGCCCCTGTGTTTTGGATCCCTCGACCAGCGGAAACAATCTTTCAGTGCCTACCCTGTCGAGCCCTTTCAGACTGTTGCATGTTTCAGTGAGATCGCCTCTCATCCTTCTAAACTCCAGAGAATGTAAGCTCGATTTACCCAGCCTCTCATCATAGGACAACCCCCTCATCCCAGGGAACAATCTAGTGAACGTTCGCTGTACCCCCTCCAATGCAAGTATGTCCTTCCTTAAGTGCGGAGACCAAAACTGCACACAGGTGTGATCTCACCAAAACCTTCTACAATTGTAGCAAGACTTCTTTAATCCTGTACTCCAATCCACTGGCAGTAAAGGCCAATGTGCAATGTCAACTGGAGGTTGCTGTGTTTTAGCCATTCTGTTAGTTTGGTGATGCCGTGGCTGGAGGTGGGGTTTTAACTCCCCTGCCCCAGCGATAACTGGGCAGGCTCACCCTTAAAATAGCAGCGCAGAGGTTATGGTAAAAGTGATCAAGTTCCTCAATGGTTCTCAGAATCAGAAGGCTGAAGGTTCAAGTGCTTTGCATAAAATCCAGGGCCGACATTCCCAAAGCAGCGCTTAGGGGCTGCTGCACTGTTGGAGGTGCTGCCTTTCAGGTAAGCTGTTCAACTAAGACCCTTTCAGGTGGCTGTAAAGGATCCCACTTTCCTCAGAAGAATAGGGATAGGGTTGCCAACTGTGACTAAATGTATTCCTGGAGGTTCCATCACATGACTTGTCCCCATGCTCCAGCCAACACATCCATACTCGTGATGCATTGCCTTGCTATGCCAATTGGAAAGCAAAAAGGCTCATTACCCAATTGGATGGTGTTTGACTGTCAGCCAAACAGCCCTTTTTCCATTTTCATTATTCTTGTATCTGGTAAAGAGAAATTTCAAACAAAACAGCAAAAAAAAATACAATCTTATTCAATGTCCCGATGGTTATTCTCCAGGGTTGCACACAGCGGTGTCCTGGAGATCGACCTTCAATTCCTGGAGGCTCCATGCCAATCCTGGAGGGTTGGCAAACCCCTAAACTGGGAGTTGGTCAATATTTAGTCACCAACCGGTTTCAGTGAAACAGACCCTCTGGTGATGCATCTCATGGCGGTTTGCGGGAGCTTGCTGTGCACAATTTGGCTGTTGCCTTTCCTACTTTGCACACCGCGCTTCACTGGCTGGAAAGCACTTGGGATATCCAGAGGTTTTTTTCATTTGTTCTTCCATGGAATGTGAGCGTCGCTGGCAAGGCCAGCATTTGTTGCCCGTCCCTAATTGCCTACGAGAACTGAATGGTCTTGCTCGGCCATTCCGGAGGGCAGTTAAGAGACGACCACATTGCTGTGGGCCTGGAGTCACGTGTAGGTCAGACCAGGTAAGGACGGCTGATTTCCCTCCCTAAAGGGCATCAGTGAACCAGATAGGGTTTTACAACAATCGATGGTAGTTTCATGGTCACCGTTCCTGAGACTAGCTTTATAATTCCAGGATTTATTAACTGAATTTAATTATTTTTAAAAAATTCATTCATGGGATGTGGGCTTCGCTGGCTGGGCCAGCATTTATCGCCCATCCCTAGTTGCCCCATGTGAGCGGTGAGCTGCCTCCTTGGACCGCTGCAAATTCCACCAGCTGCCGGGGTGGGATTTGGACCCGTGACCCCAGAGCATCAGGCGGACGACTAGTCCAGCGACAGTGGCCGTCACTCCGCCACGTCTTTCCCCCCGACCCCGTAAATGTCAATCTTTGGTGCCCAGGAGGGTAAGGGCCTACCTTTGACTTGAATTGCCATGACGGCCGATTTGGTGTTGAAGTCGAAGTCGAAGACAGTGCACCGGTACTCTCCTTCATCCCTCTTCGTCACCACCGGCAACATGTGCTGGGCCAGGCCCCCGAGCTGTTTCCCCTGACATGCAAATCCAACAGTCAGTACAGTGCAGGCAGCACGTCGCTTTGAACAGTGTGTGTGTGTGTGTGTGTGTGTGTGGGAGGAGGGGGGGAAGGATAAGGTTAACCTAACTCTCCCAGTGGGAACAGAGCGAAATGGGCTTCAGTGTAAGTGTCAAGTCGGAGGGGTGGTGGTGGTGGGGGCGGGGGGGAGGAGGGGATGTGCGGGTTGGGTTGGTGGGGGTGGGATGGAGGGGAGGGGCGGGCGTTATGAGAATAGCACATGACCCGGGCCCGAACCCAAACACGCCCCCAGTCCTGCAGGGTCCCGGGCGGCTTAAGTTAAAAGTAAGACCGCACCTGTCACTGCTCCCACACTGCTCACCTAGTTGGTGGGGGGGTGGGGGGGTCATGGAGGGGATTCAGAATCAATCAGCTAACTCCGGCCAGGGCGGCATGAGTTCAGTTCAGATGTCCGTTTTACACCCCGCCCAATTTGACACCCGTTTGACGGAGAGTAAGCTCCGGCGGCTGATGTTGGGGTGTAAGACCAGTGTACGCCGTGTTCCCATTGGGCGGGTTGAGATTCAATCAGGCCTTCGGTACTTGAGTCAAAAATCCTACCAGGCTCTCCTTGAACCTACCAGCAAACCAAGGGTTAATCTGGCGGATTGACACCACCCAGAAGCTAAAAACCAGTTGGGACCAGTACCCTTATTTCCCAGTTTTACTGGTGTTCCATTCTAGGGTATACAAGACCAGTTGGGATCAGTACTCTTATTTCCCAGTTTTACTGGTGTTCCATTCTAGGGTATGCAAGACCAGTTGGGACCAGTACTCTTATTTCCCAGTTTTACTGGTGTTCCATTCTAGGGTATACAAGACCAGTTGGGACCAGTACTCTTACTTCTCAGTTTTATTGGTGTCCCATTCTAGGGTATACAAGACCAGTTGGGACCAGTACTCTTATTTCCCAGTTTTACTGTTGTTCTATTCTAGGGTATACAAGACCAGTTGGGACCAGAACTCTTATTTCCCAGTTTTTACTCCTGTTTTTCATTCTGGGCAGTATGAGAAAATTACCAGTGACCCCACCACCTACGCTACAAGACCAACAGTTGAGCAATACGTTACTGCTGCCTCACAGATGACCTGCTGTTGAAATAGTAATCCTGTGATTTTGAAAGGAAATTGGTTGGGCGCTTGCGGAAGATAAACTTTCAGAGCCACGGGGATAGAGCTAGTGGGGTGGTGGTGGTGGTGGTGGTGGTGGTGATGGTGGTGGGGGGATGTGGGGTAATGGGGCTGACTGGATTGTCCTGTAGAGACCCGGTAGGGACTTGATGGTCTGAATGACCTCCTCCTGTACTGTGAAGACTCTACCATTTTGTGACTCCACAGCTGTGCGGGCATTGGGTACATGCAGTTGCCTGAGGAGCCAGTGGTGCCGCCTGTGGGATTGTAGTGGAGCCGCTTTTAGTCAGATTCTCCCTAAACGTATTCTGCCAGGACTGAGAGAGCAGTTAGCTCGCTTCGTTACCTGAAAAGCAAAAATTCTGCCCAGACCCTTGAAGAAAAATTAATCAACTTCATTTGGCAGTGCTCAATATTACCTGGCCATTGGGGATCATTCTAAAAAAGCAATCCAGATATCGCAAGTACTTCAACTCTAATTAAACACAAAAGCAACAGTCCGACAGGAGGTTACTTCCCAAACGTTTGCGAAAAGCTAAATTCCTGGAGTTTGAAATGGCGAGGTGCGTGATGATGTGCAAGAATCAGATTTAGATGCTCAGCATCATGTTGCAAAACTTACATCTTTCTCCCAGATGTATTCTGCTGGTGAAGGGTTGGTGTCAGCCAAACAGCTCAGGGTGATGGTGTCACCTTCTCTGATCACGTGGTTGGACGGGTCCACTTCTATCCTCACATGTTCTATTGGATCTGTACACAGGAAAGGGGAAGACAAGTATTGCTTAGGCATCTGGAGAAAGACAGGTTTGCATTTGCATAGCGCCTTTTGGGACCTCATGACGCCCCAAAGCCAACTGAAGTACTTTTTGAAGCACTGTCACTCTTGTGACGTAGTATCAATTTACTCACAGGAAGGTCCCCACAAACAACGATGTGATAATAGCCAGGTTGCCTGTTTTTTTTTTAAAAGGGATATTCATTGAGGGACGAACGTTGGCCAGCACGCCAGGGAGAACTACCCTGAAATAATGACCGTGGGGTCTTTTAGATCCTTCTGGATCTTATTTCACCACCACACCACCCCTCCCCCCCCCCGCCTGGGAGGGTAGGCAGATCCCCCGGTTTAACGCTTCATCCGAAAGATGGCACCTCTGACGGTGCAGCGCTCCCCTCAGTATGGCACTGGGAATGCCAGCCTTGGTTTTGCACTCAAGTCTCGGGAGCGGGACTTGAACCCAGGGCCTTCTGGCTCATAAGCTGACAGGGCAGGGCTTCGGTTCAGTGTCTCATGCAGAAGATGACGCTGTCGCAGGTGCTTTAGTTGCTATCTTTGCTTGCAAGGGCTGTGGCACCATTTCAGAAGCAGTCCACTGGCTGTAAAGCACTTGGGGAATATACTGAGGCAGTGACAAGAGCTGCAAATTCTTCCTTTTTATTGAGAAATCCAAGCCCATCATGTTGAGTGTGGTAGAAGTGGGAGAGAGAGAGAGAGAGAATGAGGCCAGTGAACTGATGGTAATGAGACAATGGGGTTTAATAAGGTGGGGATATTAAACAACAAAGGGATTTACATAGAATTCCATCGAATTGTCAACACAGATATAGACCGTTCAGCCCAGCTGGTGTTCAAGCTCCACATGAACCTCCTCCCACCCCATTTCATGTCTCCCTGCCATCATAGCCTTCCATTCCTTTGTCCCTCAGGTATTTAACAGGATTCCCCTTAAACACATCCATGCATATTCTTTTCAATGGGGAAGAAATCCGAACCCTCCTGCGTGTGAGGGACACGTGGTCTTGTGATTCTCACCCCCTCCAATCCAACAAGACCAGAGGTGAATCCATTCACCAGTCCGGAACCATGTTTCCTGAACTGCCACATGGAGACTGAGCATTGAAGTAACGCGCCCTTTAACATGCGGCACTCCTCTTTTGCCTGATGTGGTGTGAATTGTCGGGCTTTCAGCGTATCTCCAAATCAGCTCAGACACTTTTTATTTTAAAGCGTTTTACCTTTGGCAGCAAATTGACCCACCTTAAACCTGTTATCGAAATCCCAGTCTTCGGACTAGGTCAGATTTCAGGCTCGTTTACTTTGAGATAATGCGACACCGCCATCAGTTGGTTAGAAAGGAGTACTGCAGGCAAGGGAAGGGATTGCCTGTCAGTATAAAGGTCACACGAGACTAATACGCAACCCAAGGTTGCAGGCCCATCCATTCTGAAATGCCTCTGTTAGCAGCATCCAAGCTGTTTGTTAAATGGTCCCAGCAGTCTACTACCTCGGCCACTCGACACAATGCCCAAACCGTGTGTTGATCACCCTGTGCGAAGATATTTCCCCAGCCTGGAGATGGTGAGGAACTGAAGCCGTAGGAACGGAGAATGAATTCGATTAGGATTCCATCAGTGAGTCTTGATTTCAACGCACTGAACGTGCAGAGAGAAGAGGGATGGTCTACAGCAGTGATCTTCACTACTTTTCACACAAGGGCCACTTTAGCAACAAACCTGCAATGTGAGGGCTGCGTCGACTGCTCTAATAGAGGCCACTGCGTGGTTCACACGGCTTGCAATGACATAAAGGAAGAAAGGACGTTCATCGAAAAGCAGGATACGTTGTTCTTTCTGGGGGAATGCAGGCTTGAAGCAGACTGACTTGGCCCCACCTCGGTGCCAGGGTGAGGGATTTGCCTGCAGAATGTGCTTCTCTCTCCCTGTGAGCTGGTGGCGCCCTCCTGTATATCACATCCCACTGTGATGGTGACTGCCCCTTGAACACTTCGAGTGGCCCAGCTACATCGCAATCCCAGGTGGCACCTCCTCAGGTGGAGGATGCTGTCAGGATCACCACACTCCTGAAGGAGGGGACCCATTTCCTGCATACAAACGGGTCACCCACAAATACACACTCACTCTCTGTCTCTCATAAACATATACTCGCTCTCTGTCACAAACACACACTCACTCTCTGTCTCCCATAAACACATACTCACTCTCTATCACAAACACACACTCACTCTCTGTCTCCCATAAACACATACTCACTCTCTGTCACAAACACACACTCACTCTCTGTCTCCCATAAACACACACTCACTCTTTGTCACAAACACACACTCACTCTCTGTCACAAACACACACTCACTCTCTGTCTCCCATAAACACATACTCACTCTCTGTCACAAACACACACTCACTCTCTGTCTCCCACAAACACACACTCACTCTCTGTCACAAACACACACTCAGTCTCTGTCTCCCACAAACACACACTCACTCTCTGTCTCCCATAAACACACACTCACTCTCTGTCTCCCATAAACACATACTCACTCTCTATCACAAACACACACTCACTCTGTCTCCCACAAACACACACTCACTCTCTGTCACAAACACACACTCACTCTCTGTCTCCCACAAACACACACTCACTCTCTGTATCCCCCATCACACACTCACTCTCTGTCTCCCATAAACACACACTCACTCTCTGTCACAAACATACTCACTGTCTGTCTCCCATAAACACACACTCACTCTCTGTCTCCCATAAACACACACTCACTCTCTGTCACAAACACACACTCACTCTCTGTCACAAACACACACTCACGGTTCTCCCACACATGCTCACTCTCTGTCACAAACACACACTCACTCTCTGTCTCCCACAAATACATACTCACTGTCTGTCACAAACACACACTCACGGTTCTCCCACACATGCTCACTCTCTGTCACAAACACACACTCACTCTCTGTCTCCCACACACACTCACTCTCTGTCTATCTCTCTCCCACAAACACATACACTCTCTGTTGCCCACAAACACACGCTCACTGTCTGTCTCCCAAAAACACACATTCACTCTCTGTCACATACTCACATACACACACACATACACTCACTCTCTCACTTCCACACACACACTCACACACTCATTCTCTGTCACACTCACTCTCTGTCACATACGTACACACACACACTTACTCTGTCACATGCACATACATACAGACAGTCTCTCAGTCCCACACACAAATACACACTCACTCACTCTCCTCATTTTCTCTCACTCCCATACACACAAACTCACACAATTTCCTCTTTCTCTCACTCCCACACACATACATATTCACCCTCTCACTCCCACACACTCACTCACTCTCTCATTCCCATACACATACACACTCACTCACTCCCATCACTCTAACTCCCACACACGCACACACACACAAACACACAGACACACTCAGCAGTCACCCTCTTCCTCTCTCTCCCACACTCCACGACCTGGGGCTCCGCTCCACAGCAGCTCACTCCCAGACCTCGCAGCCAGTCTCTCCTTCCCAAGGCCCCGGACCTTGCAGCCATCACTCCTCCACGGGACCCCAGCACTCTGCTCTGCCGCACTCTGCTGTCCGGGCCCTGGTTGGAGGTGCCAGAGTGCACTACACCAATGGTCGGGGACCCACACTTAATGTCTTTGGGAACCGCCACTGGCAGAAGAACACTGGTATATGTGAAAATTTAGAGGAATAAATGGGTGGGTGACCTGAGGAGTAGTGATGGTAGAAACATTGAGAGGGTGAAACCAGGTATGAGACCCCCAAGAAATCAGCCTCCACCCGTTTTTTAAAAAAATCTTTATGTTTCACTTCATTTATTCAACATTCTGTGTTTAATATCTAATTGGTCGCAAATATTCCCTCTGTTAGCTTTTTCTCTTAAGTCAATTCACAACCAAACACCCTGTAGAGGCAATGAACCAATCAACAACCAAATACCCTACAGAGGCAATAGACCAATCAACAACCAAACACCCTATAGAGGCAATGGACCAATCAACAACCAAACACCCTATAGAGGCAATGGACTAATCAACAACCAAACACCCTATAGAGGCAATAGACCAATCAACAACCAAACACCCTATAGATGCAATGGACCAATCTACAACCAAACACCCTATAGAGGCAATGGACTAATCAACAACCAAACACCCTATAGAGGCAATGGACTAATCAACAACCAAACACCCTATAGAGGCAATGGACTAATCAACAACCACACACCCTATAGAGGCAATGGACTAATCAACAACCAAACACCCTATAGAGGCAATGGACTAATCAACAACCAAATACCCTATAGAGGCAATGGACCAATCAACAACCAAATACCCTATAGAGGCAATGGACCAATCAACAAACACCCTATAGAGGCAATAAACCAATCAACAAACACCCTATAGGGGCAATGGACCAATCAACAACCAAACACCCTATAGAGGCAATGGACCAATCAACAACCAAATACCCTATAGAGGCAATGGACCAATCAACAACCAAACACCCTATAGAGGCAATGGACTAATCAACAACCAAACACTGTAGAGAGGCAATAAACCAATCAACAAACACCCTATAGAGGCAATGGACCAATCAACAAACACCCTATAGAGGCAATAAACCAATCAACAAACACCCTATAGGGGCAATGGACCAATCAACAACCAAACACCCTATAGAGGCAATGGACCAATCAACAACCAAATACCCTATAGAGGCAATGGACCAATCAACAAACACCCTATAGAGGCAATAAACCAATCAACAAACACCCTATAGGGGCAATGGACCAATCAACAACCAAACACCCTATAGAGGCAATGGACCAATCAACAACCAAACACCCTATAGAGGCAATGGACCAATCAACAACCAAAAACCCTATAGAGGCAATAAACCAATCAACAAACACCCTATAGAGGCAATGGACCAATCAACAACCAAACACCCTATAGAGGCAATGGACCAATCAACAACCAAACACCCCCATAGAGACAATGGACCAATCAATAACCAAACATCTTAACAGATGGGCCAGTCTGCTCAGGAGTGGGAAATACCTGCTCTGAAACCATTTTGCCGCTCCCTTATGCTACTTCAACCCGTACACAGTGTCTCCTGTTCCTTCCTGTGTTTTAGGTAAATACTATGCATGATCACCTTCCCCCCACCAACCCCCCCACACTTCCCACCTGTATTCAAGGCAGGTGCACTGTTCGGAGTGTGTGGAAGGACAGTCACCTGTTAGACAACATTGTCCAATGGCATGTTGGGGGAGGGGAGGGGTAGGGGGGGGGGGAAAGAGGGGGAATGGCAAGTAGCGGGTGGGGGAAGTAGGGGGAGAGGGGGGAGTAGGGGAAGTAGTGGGGGAGAGGAGGAAGTGTGGGGGGAGAGGTGGAAGTGGGGGGGAAGAGGGGGAAGTGGGGGGGAGAGGGGGAAGTTGAGGGGGAGAGGGGGCAGTTGGGGGGGAGAGGGCGAAGTAGAGGGGCTAGAGGGTGAAGTAGGTGGGAGAGGGCAAAGTGGGCGGGGAGAGGGGAAAGTTGGGGGGAGAGGAGGTAGTTGGGGGGGCAGGGGGAAGTTGTGGGGAGAGGGGGAATTTTGGGGGGGGAGAGGAGGAAGTGGGAGGGGTGTTGTACAGAATAACCTCCCCACATACAGGAGCTGCATTCAAGTCTTCACAAACAGTTAAAAGTCAATACTTACAATACACATCTATCTTCATGGGTTCAGAGCTCTGCGTGTCACTCCCCTCTTGGGAAGGATAAACCACTTCACAAAGGAACTTGGCATTCATGTCATTTTTGCTTAGTGTATAATATAACGTTGACTCTATTGTGTAAAGCCCGGTGTTCTGGTTCTTCATGATACGCACTTTTACTTGTGTCTCTGGAAATATAGAGGTGCAAACGGTTAAAAAACTAGGAAAGTATAAAGAAACCACCAGTGAAAAGCAGAAAGAGCTGGGATATCTTTGTGTCATGAAAAGCACAGTCAATTCTCAAACATAAACTTAAACCAGACTGTTTATCGACCAGGCTCTGAGTCCATATTCCATAGAGAATTAGTTCATTCTTCATTTTGTACAGTCTGGATTAAGTTTAAGAACATAAGAAATAGGAGCAGGAGTTAACCGTATGGCTGGCAGAACCTGTTCTGCCAATAAATATGGCCATGATTTTCTGCTTCAACTCTACTCCCAAAAACTACTGACTCCCTGAGAAACCAAAGATCTGTCTATCCCAGCATTAAGTATATTCAACAATGCACAATCTACAACCCTCTGGGGTAGAGAATTTCAAAGATTTGCAACCCTTTTAAGTGAAGAAATCCCTCCTCATCTCAGTCCTAAATGATCGATCCCATATCCTGAGACTGTGCCCCTGTGTTCTAGATTCCCCAGTCAGGGGAAACAACCTCTCAGTGTCCACCCCGTCAAACCGCTTTAGAATCTTGTATGTTTCATTGAGACCACCTCTCGTTCTTCTAACCTCATTTTACACAGCTTGCGTCATAGGACAACCTTCTCATCCCAGGGACCAATCTGGTAACTCTTCACTGTACTCCCTCCAATTCAAGTATATCCTTCCTTAAATATGAAGATCAAAACTACATACAGTACTGCAGGTGTGGTCTCACTAAATCCCTGTAGAAGTGTAGCAAGACCTCCTTACTCTTGTACTCCAATTCCCTTGCAGTTAAGGCCAACATGCCATTCACTGTCCTACTTCTTTCCTGTCCCTGCATGGTAATTTTCTGTGTTACTTGTACAAGTATACCCAATTCCTTCTGAACATCCACATTGACAAGTTTCATGCCTTTTTAAAAAATTCTTCCCTTTTATTCTTACTACCAAAGTGAATAATCTCACAATTCCCCACATTATACTCCATCAGCTAACTTCTTGCCCATTCACTTAATCTGTCTATGTCACTTTGCAGCTTTTGTGTCCTCCTCACAGTTTACACTCCCACCTAACTTTGCATCACCAGAAAATTTAGGTACATTGCTCTAGGTTTCTTCATCTAAGTCATTAATATAAATCATAAATAGCTGAACAGTACTGTTCTTTCTGGCACTCCACTAGTCACAGCTGCCAACTTGAAACTGTCCCATTTATCCCTACTCTCTGCTTCCAATCCATTAACCAATCTTCCATTGAGGCTAACATATTACCCCCGACTTCATGAGCCCTTATCTTTGTGTATTAGCCTTTTGTGTAGCATCTTATTGAATGTCATTTAGAAAACCAAGTATCCTACATCTACTGGTTCCCCCTTATCTACCCTACAAGTTACATACTCAAAAAAACTCCAATAAATTTGTCAAACAGGATTTGCCTTTCAAGAAACCATGCTGACTTTGTCTGACTGCACTATGATTTTTGAAGTACATTTCAAGACTTACTTAATATAGATTCTAACACTTTTCTGAAGACTGATGTCAGGCTAACTAACCTATTGTTCCCTAATATCTGTCTTCCTCCTTTCTTGAATAGTGTGCACTATATACAGCAATTGTAATATCCATATAACAGAAATGGATGGAATGTTGGTGCTCACCACTGTCACTGAATAAAGAGCTAGTTTACATTTTAGACTCAGCAACTCTCTTCACAATATGCAGATGGCTTAGCTTTGAGAATACCCTGTAGGGTACTGATTTGGGCCACTCTGTAAAATAATGCTTTGTGAGGTGGAAACAGATGACAGCTCAGTTTTACATTCTGTATACTGTTAGTACTGCAGTATTCAAGAAACTATCTCAGCTTTACATTACAGAGAATGTCAGTGACAATGCAATTTAGTACTTAGGCCAACTTTATATTCTGTAGTGTGTTAGTGAGTTCTCCATTCTATAATCTAGACAGCTCTATATTCTGTAGTGTATTAGTGAGCTCTTCATTCTATAATCTAGACCAGTTCTATATTCTGTGTTGTGTTAGTGAGTTCTCCATTCTATAATCCAGACCAGCTCTACATTCTGTAGTGTGTTAGTAAGTTCTTCATTCTATAATCTAGGCCAACTCTATATTCTGTAGTGGGTTAGTGAGTTCTTCATTCTATAATCTAGACAAGCGCTACATTCTGTAGTGTGCTAGTGAGTTCTTCATTCTATAATCTAGACAAGCCCTATATTCTGTAGTGATTTCTTCATTTTATAATCTAGACCAGCTCTTTAATCTGTAAAGGGTTATTGAGCTCTTCATTCTATAATCTAGACTAGTTCTATATTCTGTAGTGTGATAGTGAGCTCTTCATTCTATAATCTGTAATAGCTCTGTATTCTGTATTGTGTTAGTGAGTCCTTCATCCTACAATCTGTAACAGTTCTATATTCTGTAGTCTGTTAGTGAGATCTTCATTCTATATCTAGACCAGTTCTATATTCCATAGTGTGTTAGTGAGATCTTCATTCTATAATCCAGACCAGCTCTACATTCTGCAGTGTATTAGTGAGATCTTCATTCTATAATCTAGACTCTATAATCTAGACCATCTCTATATCCTGTCATGTGTTAGTAAATTCTTCATTCTATAATCTATACCAGCTCTAAATTCTTCAGTGTGATAGTGAGCTCTTCATTCCATAATCTAGACCAGCTGTAGTGCGTTAGTGAATTCTTCAGGTATTTAAACAGGAAAAGAGTAGGTTATGTTGGTCCTCTAGAGATTGAGAATGGGAAGTTAATATTAGATAATAAGGAAATGGCGGACGAATTGAAAAAAATATTTTGCTTCTGTCTTCACTATAGAGGATTAAAAAAAATCCATGGATAGCTCTAAATCGGAGGTGGAGGGGAGAGAGGAACTTGTTGAAATTACAATCACCAGTGAAGCAGTTCTGAGAAAACTGATGGAGCTGTGGGCTGACAAATCTCCGGGTCCAAATGGACTTCACCCTAGTGTCTTAACAGAGGTGGCTAATGAGGTAGTAGATGCATTGGTGTTAATTTTCCAAATTTTCCTGGATTCTGGAAAGGTTCCATCAGACCGGAAAGTAACAAATATCACTCCCCTTTTCAAGAAGGACGGGGGGAGCAGTAAACAGGAAACTATAGGCCAGTTAGCCTGATGTCTGTCGTGGGGAAGGTGTTAGAATCAATCATTAAGGAGGTTATAGCTGGACACTTTGAAGTTCTTTGAAGGAGTAACATGTGCCATGGATAAAGGGGAGCCTGTAGACGTAGTGTACTTGGATTTCCAGAAGGCATTTGATAAGATGCCACATCAAGGTTATTGCATAAAATGAAAGCTCATGGTGGAGGGTGTAACATATTAGCCTGGATAGAAGATTGGCTGGCTGGCAGAAAACAGTATGCATAAATGGGTCCTTGTCTGATTGGCAGGATGTGACTAGTGGAGTCCCACAGGGGCCTCAACTTGTTAAGATTTACACCAATGACTTAGGTGAGAGGAGACTAGGCATGGTAGCTAAATTTGCAGATGACACAAAGATAGGTAGGAAAGTATGTTGTGAAGAAGACATAAAGAGTTTGCAGATGGATATTGATAGGTTGAGCAAGTGGGCAAAAATCTGGCAGATGGAGAGAAAATGTGAAGTTGTCCGCTTTGGCAGGAAGGATAAAATTGCAGAGTTTTACTTAAATGGAGAACAACTGCAGAATTTCAAGGTGCAGAGGGATCTAGGTGTTCTCGTGCATGAGTCACAAAAAGTTAGCATGCAGGTACAGCAAGAGAGCCAGTAGAATGCTATCCTTTGTTACAAGAGGAATTGAATGTAAAAGTAAGGATGTTATGCTTCAGTTATACAGGGCATTGGTGAAACCACATCTCAAACACTGTGTACAGTTTTGGTCTCCTTATTTAAGGAAGGATGTAAATGTATTGGAGGTAGTTCAGAGAAGGTTTACTAGATTGATACCTGGCATGAATAGTTTGTCGTATGAGGATAGGTTGCACAGGCTGGGCTTGTTTCCACTGGAGTTTAGAAGAGTGAGGGGTGACTTGATTGAAATATATAAGATCCTGAACGGTATTGACAAGGTGAATGTGGGAAAGCAGTTTCCTCTTGTGGGTGAGTCCAAAACAAGGGGGCACTGTTTTAAAATTAGGTGTCCCCCTTATAAGACGAAAATGAAGAGAAATATTTTCTCTCTGAGGGTTGTGCGACTTTGGAACTTCCTGCCCCAGAAGACAGTGGAAGCAGGGTCACTGAATATTTTTAAGGTGAAGGTAGATTTTACTGAGTGTGGCATCAAGGAGCCCTAGCGAAACTGGAGTCAATGGGAATCAGGGGGAAAACTCTCCACTGGTTGGAGTCATACCCAGCACAAAGGAGGATGGTTGCGGTTGTTGAAGGTCAATCATCTCAGCGCCAGGACATCACTGCAGGAGTTCCTCAGGGTAGTGTCCCAGGCCCAACCATCTTCAGCTGCTTCATAAATGACCTTCCTTCCATCATAAGGTCAGAAGTGGGGATTGCACAATGTTCAGCACCATCCATGGTTTCTCAGATACTGAGGCAGTCCGTGTCCAAATGCAGCAAGACCTGGACAATATCCAGGCTTATGCTGACAAGTGGCAAGTAACATTCATGCCACATAAGTGCCAGGCAATGACCATCTCCAACAAGACAGGATCCAACCGTTGCCCCTTGATGCTCAATGGCATCACCATCACTGAATCCCCCACTATCAACATCCTGGGGGTTACCATTGACCAGAAACTGAATTGGACTAGCCATGTAAATACTGTGGCTACAAGAGCAGGCCAGAGGCTAGGGATCCTGCGATGAGTAACTCACCTCCTGACTCCCCAAAGCCTGTCCACCATCTACAAGGCACAAGTTAGGAATGTGATGGAATACTCTCCACTTGCCTGGATGAGTGCAGCTCCCACAACACTCAGAAAGCTTGACACCATCCAGGACAAAGCAGCCCACTTGAATTGGCACCACATCCGCAAACATTCACTCCCTCCACCACCGATGTACAGTAGCAGCAGTGTGCACCATCTACAAGACGCACAGCAGAAATTCACTGAGCCTCCTTAGACAGCACCTTCCAAACCCATGACCACTACCATCTAGAAGGACAGGGGCAGCAGATAGATGGGAACACCACCACTGGAACTCCCCCTCCAAATCACTCACCATCCTGACTTGGAAATATATCGCCGTTCCTTCACTGTCACTGGGTCAAAATCCTAGAACTCCCTCCCTAACAGCACTGTGTGTGTGCCTACACCACACGGACTGCAGTGGCTCAAGAAGGCAGCTCACCACCACCTTCTCAAGGGCAGCTAGGGATGGACAATAAATGTTGGCCCAGCCAGCAAAGCCCACAGATTCTTGTTAGGCAAAGGAATCAAAGGCCATCGGGGGCTGATGGGAATTTGGAATTCAAAACACAAACAGATCGGCCATGATCTCATTGATTGGTGGAGCAGGCTCGAGGGGCCAAATGGCCTGCTTCTGCTGCTATTTGTATGTGTGTATGAAACCGAACTCCCAGTCACCTGTCATTTCAATTCTCCACCTTGCTCTCATGCGCTGACCTTTCTGTCCTTGGCCCACTGAAATGTTGCAATGAAGCTCAACACAAGCTCGGGAAACAGCACCTCATCTTTCGATTAGGTGCTTTACAGTGTTCCGTACTCAACACTGAGTTCACCAATTTCAGATCATAACCTCTGCCCCCATTTTCTTCCCCCCTTTCTTTGTGGGTTTTGGTTTTACTCTCTTGTCTCTCTCTCTCTATCTCTCTGTTTGCATTTGAACAGCAACTAGTCATCGACTTGTGGCTGTACCTACACCACACAGTGCAAGAAGGCAGTTCACCACCACCTTCTCAAGGGCAATTAGGTGATGGGCACCAAATACTGGCCATGCCAGCGATGCCCATTAAAGAATTGAAACGTCAACTCTCTTCCTCTCTCTGCATTTGCTGCCACTCCTGCTGAGTACTTCCAGCATTTTCTGTTTTCATTTCAGATTTCCAGCATCTGCAGAATTTGGCTTTTGGGTGGGGAATGGGGCCACCCTGGAACATGGGCTCACAGGCTGGTTACAGCACAGAAGGATGGTCATTCGGTCCATCGCGTCTGTACTGGCGGGAACAACTCAGCTGGTCCCACTCCTGCCTCTTCCCCATCCGCCCTGCAAATATCCCCACTTCAGTGGAGATCTTCTGCTGCAGTGGGCAGCGTCCCTGCTTCTGAGACAGAGGCCGGGATTTTCCGGCCATGTCATGTGGGAACTGCACCGGCCCCCCTCTACCCCTCCCACTCTCCCGCACACACACACACAGCACCCCCCCCACAACCCCCCCCCGACCCTCCCAAACCTCCCCCCTCCCCCGCACGCCATTGACTTTGGGCAGGACCAGACGATCCCAGCGATGGGCGGGGCCGAGAGACCCCCGGCCGGGGGATCCGGGTTTGAGTCCTGCTCCTGGGCTTGGCCGCCATGGAAGGTGCGTTCATAGCGGGTGCCGGAATCTTCTGCGCACCCCCCCCCCCACCAAAACGCCTCAGGAGGAGGGCAGTCCCTAACGATCGGGACTGATACCCGACCGCCTTCCTGCCTCCAAGGGGAGGTAGGTTCTGGATGGGAAGGCCCATGGTCCACTTCCCGACGCCCCCCTCCCCGCTCCCCCCACCCCACCAGCTTTCACAAGCCCCTTATGTGGCCAATTCACAACCGCCTAAAGGCCTCTTCCCTCCTCTGCTTCAATCCTCCCAGCTCTGAGTGGGACAGTCAGCCTGCATGGCCCACTAAAGCTGTGCATGTCAACTGGAGGAGCCGGGGTGGCGGGGGGGGGGCGTTGCGGAGGGTCTCTTGATCTGTGCTAATTAGCGCTTGACTGAGGGCATGGCTGTGAGGCGGGGGGGGTGGTGGGGGGGTGGCCGCTAACAGCCAAACCCCTGCCTTGCTGCTGACCCCCATGGCACGGCCGCCGCCCCCCCCCCCAACTCTCTCCCCACAACCCACCCACCACTAGACTTCACCCCACCCCACCCCACCCCACCCCACCCCCTCACACCAGCACTTCTTTCCCGGGTCAGTCCACGATCCTGGGCCTCCAGGCCAGTTGGTGCTGTCCCAGCAAAAGCCACGGTCGCCCCTGTGGCACTGCCGAGCACCGGATCCTGCCGGCCTCCGGTCATCCGGCAGTCCTCGCTTGGCGGGAGGTCACCTGCCGGGGGTCTTCAGGCTGGAGGGACGCCCGTCGCTGTCCGCCCAACTGCCCGATGGGCGGAAGATACGGTGGGTCTCCCCCCTCAGAGGCAACACGGGTGTCCCACGGGCAGCGAGCCCGCCGAGAATGGGAGGTTACACCCGGGGTCAAGCAGCTTGACGGTCAGCCTTCACATCCTCCCCACACCCCCATGGCGGGCAGCAGGAGCAGGGGGTGACCCTGGTCAGCCACGCTCGATGCAGAGCGGCACCTCTCAAGCCAGCCTCTGGCTTCAATCCAGCTGCCTATTCCGGGAAAAACAAACTACGGAAAACAGGCCTAAGCACGCGCTTTGTCTGCCTCATGTGCCTCTGGAGGGGGGAGGTCTTCCAAGGGAGGGTGTGATTGCACTGGAGGGGGTGCAGAGGAGATTCACCTGGGATGAAACATTTAAGTTATGAAGAGAGGTTGGATAGACTTGGGTTGCTTTCGTTGGAGCAGAGAAGACTGAGGGGCGACCTGATCGAGGTGTACAAGATTATGAGGGGCATGAACAGGGTGGATAGGGGCCAGCTGTTCCCCTTGGTTGAAGGGTCAATCACGAGGGGACATAAGTTCAAGGTGAGGGGCAGGAGGTTTAGGGGGGATTTGAGGAAAAACTTTTTTATCCAGAGGGTGGTGACAGTCTGGAATGCGCTGCCTGGGAGGGTGGTGGAGGCGGGTTGCCTCACGTCCTTTAAAAAGTACCTGGATAAGCACTTGGCACGTCATAACATTCAAGGCTATGGGCCAAGTGCTGGTAAATGGGATTAGGTTGGTAGGTCAGGTGTCTCTGACCTGTCCGTGCAGACTCGATGGGCCAAAGGGCCTCTTCTGCACTGTGATTCTGTGATTCTGTGATACTGTGAAGTCTAATTATCCAATTCCCAAAGCCATGACTGAATCTGCCTCCACCACACACACTCTCAGTCAGTTCACTCATTGACAATGGCTGTAGGGTATGATTCGATGAGGATGACTATGTCAGGCTGCTGTGTGACTCATCTGTGGAACAGTTCTCCCAATTTTAACCAGGAGGGCTTTGCATGGGTCAGCAGGCTGTGACTTGGATGTGTCCAAATTCAATGGCTAGTAATACAACTACCACCGGATTCCTAGCTGAATTAAGGGATAACTGACACCTTGGGTTGGTACCCGGTGGTAATCATATTAATCACTAACTTTTGGCATTCAGTGTTTAAATTATGCAGACTCAAATCAAAGGGATTTGGGTTACCTGATACTGCAATCCCACAAGTAAATTCTAACCAACATTCCCCATATAGTTCAGGGAAGGTGTGGCCCGCTATTGGAAATATAATACACAAGCCATACTACAGCATGAATTGGTTTACTTTTCTTAAACGTACCCTCTGTTTGCCTGCCTACCCTAGGGTATTGTATGGTGGTTACGTTTCTAATCACCCAGAAGCAGGAACAAAATATACAGGAGGACATGAGTTGTCAGTTTGAGAATTTTAAAAAAAATAATAATTCTGGAATAAAGATCTGAGATCAGTATCAGTGTTGTTGAATTGTTGTTAAAAATCCAGCTGGTTCGCTCTTGTCCTTTATTCAGGGAGTGGGGCCAACTGAGCGGCTCTCTCAATGAGCTGTCACATGCATGATGTGCTGAATGGCCTTCTTCTCTGCTGCTTTGTTCTGCAATTCTAGTTTGCCAGCCTTACCCAGTCTGGCCTGTATGTGACTCCGCTTCCGCTCCGATGTGGCTGACTCTTTCCTGTCCTCTGAAGTGGCCTTTTTGGTCAGCGTTCCCTCTAATTCTCCTTTGAGGTTTGCCCGCCCCGTGTGTTGCACTGCATGCAGTCCCCTCTAAGGCTGCTGAACGGCCGCACAAACTGTGAAAGAGGGAACACGGCCAAAGCCAGGGCCCTCGCTTGTGGCAAACGGACACGCAGAGAGTGTCAGCGCTGTGGGAGCTTGGTTCCAGAAGAACCCACCCCGCCAGCTGCTCCTCGGGCCAACCCCAGGTAGCTGCCAGCCTTGTCAATGAGGCCCACGTGCCCCAGAATGAATTAATCATAAAGAGGCTGGGCCTTGCCGGGTTGCGGTTCTGTAAGCAACAGCCTTGACAGCCAGGATCCCGCTGGCTGATCCATCATGACGGGGAGAGAGGGCGCGCTTAAAAACCCAGAGCACCCGATATCTTGTTCACAGTGCTCACTTTGCAATTAGCCGGCGGACCCATTCCTCGCTCACACCCGCACCCTGCCTCCCTCCTGTGGCCCAGGAATTCTTAGGCCAAACGCAACACACTTGCCTCCATACGATCCCTCAGCTGATTTACCACCAGCCTTGCTGGTAACGCTCCGTCCTGTCTGTTGACCCCCATAGCTCATTGAAAGCTCTGCCGCTGCCTTTATTTTAACTCGCGCTTAACTCCCGTTCGCACCTCACCCCCTGTGCTCGCTGACCACGGTGCCTCCCAATCCACCAACGCCTCCAATTTAAAATTCTCATCAAATCACCCCATTGCCTCACCCCGCACCCCCCTCTCCACACCCCCCAACCCCCTCCCCCTCCCGGTCCCCTCTGTAATCTCCTCCAACCCCCATTACCCTCCAAGAGGTCTGCGCTTCCCCAATTCTAGCCTCTTGAGAAGGCCCAATCCTAATCGCCATGCCTTCGGCTGCCTGGGCTCCACATTCTGGAATTCCCTCTCTAAACCTCCTGGCAGATTTTTTTTTTAAACCCTCTCGTGGAACGCGATCCAAGGCCAGCCTTTTATGCACAGCTTGAGAAAGTGGCGGTGAGCTACAATTGATGATAGTTTAACGGTGCCATTACTGAGGCCACCTTTTATTTCGAGGTTTATTAAATGTTGTTTAAATTCCACCAGCTGCCACGGTAAGATTTAAACCCCCTGTACCCAGATCCTTAATCTGGGCCTCTGGATTACTAGTCCAGTGACATTAGCGTCCCCTTAGGACCTAACTTTTTAACCTTGCCCCAGTATTTCCTTAAAAAGCTTGCTGTCAAGGGTTAAATAAAAACTGAAAATGCTGGAAATACTCAGTAGGTTTCTGATGAAAGGTCACTGACCTGGAACATTAACTCCGGAATTTAGGGGAAGCCGCTTAGGACCGAGATGAGGAGAAATTTTCTCACTCAGAGGGTGGCGAATCTTTGGAATTCTCTACCCCAGAGGGTCGTGGAAGTTCAATTATTGGGTACGTTTAGGGTGGAGATTGACAGATTTTAAAATATCATTGGTGTAAAGGGATATGGGGATAGTGTGGAGGAAAAATGCATTGAAGTGGACGATGAGCCACGATCATATTGAACGGCAGAGCAGGCTCAATGGGCTGAATGGCCTTCTCCTGCCTCTATGTTCCCCTCTCCACAGGGAGCTGCCTGGACGAGTATTTCCAGAACTTTCTGCTTTCCTTTCAGGTTCCCAGCACCCTCAGTTTTTTTGCTTTGGCAGCGCTGTCAAACGTTGTTTGATTACACTCTTGTGTGAAGCAGACCTCCTTGGCCATCACTGTCTGTGGGAGCTTGCTTTGCCCAAATCGGCTGCCACATTTCCTAAATTGCAGCAGTGCCTATACTTCCAAGAGTTGGCTGGAGAGCGCTTTAGGAGTACTTACTGAGGTCATGAAAGGTGCTGTACAAATTTCTCATGAAAAGTGCTACATAAATGCAAGTTGTTACACTCTGGCCTGTCGCGGTGTCTAAGGTGCATTCCTTAAATCCAGCCAAGCAGAAGCAGACACTGGTGCTCCCTTTTAACTGGAACCTATAAACATTAAGGATGCAGAGATAAAGCTTGTACAGGAAGATAACACTTGTATTGATATGAAATACGCAGATAGTGAGTCATTGCAGAGTTCCTCTTACGTGGGTGCGAAGCAGGTACACACAACACACTCCAGAGATAACAGGCCTGCTCTTGCATTGCAACCAGATATAATTACTGGGGAATTGAAACCGAGTATGTGGTTGCAGCACCTTGATCTCCATCTGCAATTGAACTGCCATTACTTGGCCGGAAGTGTATTGGAGAGTTTACGACGCAAGTCTAAGGAAGTCCAGGGGGCTGGTGTTGGCCGCAGTGTGAACCCTCCCTGCTGGGTGCCCTCTCCTCCTTGTGCCCAAGCCATCCAATCACCACAAGAACATCTGCCCCGGTGAACATCGTTAGGCTATTGTGCCATGAGTAGCATCACAACCTCACCTACCTGGTTGAAATCAAGAGGCCCGTGTGGGTGAGGGGGTTGCGGGGTTGGTGGGGGAGGGGGGGGGTGTGGTCACTCGATGACAATTAGCAGCCTCTTAGAGCATAAGAAATAGAAGCAGGAGTTGGTCACTCGGCCCCTCAAGCTTAATCCACCCTCCAATAAGATCATGGCTGATCCTTATTCCAGCTCCACTTTCCTGCCCAATCCCCATATCACTTCATTCACTCCCTTAGCCTCCAAAAACCTATCAATCTCAGCCTTGAATGTCCTCAACAACTGAGCATCCCTCAACCATCAGGGGTGGAGAATTGCAACGATTCACAATCCTCTGAGTGAAGAAATTTCTCCTCATCTTAGCCCTGAATGGCCCACACCCCATTGTCAGACTATGATCCATCGTTCGAAGACTCTCCAGGGGGGTCTCTGCATCCACGCTGTGAAGCTCTCTTGGTATTCCCTTCATCCGGCTTTGAGGGGAATTGCAGTAACTCAGCTACCACCTTGAGGACGCGGTGGTTGGGTTACCGGACCAAGAATATGAGCTCAAATCCCACCCGCGGCAACTTGGGAATTGAGTTTAAGGCAAAACAATTCTGGAAGTGAACAGGTTTAAGCAACAAAGTAGAGGAGGAAAGAGAGGTGGAGAGCTGTGGAGAGGGAATTCCAGAGCTTGAGGTGGGGGGGGGTGGTGGGGTCACCAATGGCGGAGCGTTTAAAATCAGGGGTGCTCGAGACGCCAGATTCGGAGGAGCGCAGATACCTCGGAGGTTTTGGGGCTGGAGAAGGTTGCAGAGGTAGGGAGGGGTGAGGCCTTGAAGGGATTTGAAAGTGAAAGGTAGCATTGGGTCAGCAAGTTTCTCACCATTTCCATTATGAAGTAGCACTTTGCCATTCTTATACCAGGTGATGTTACCAACGGGATATCCGTCCTTCGCGATACACTTTCCAATCTGCCAGAAAGAGAGACACAAAATTGAAGGCAACCTCAGTAACAAGGAGAAAGAATGGTCTTTGGGTTCACTTTGGGCTCATTAAGTGAAGGTCGTTGGCCAAAGAGAATGGAGAACTTTCATTCAGCATGGCGTGGATGCAAAATCAGTGGGGTTGGATCGATTTGTTGTCCATCTCTGATTGCCCTTGACGGTGGTGGTGAGCTGCTTCCTTGAACCACTGCAGTCCAGGGAGGGAGTTCCAGGATTTTGACCCAGTGACAGTGAAGGAATGACAGTATATTTCCAAGTCAGGATGGTGTGTGACTTGGAGGGGAACATGCAGGTGGTGGTGTTCCCATGCATCTGCTGCCCTTGTCGAGGTAAGTAGTCGAGGTCACGGATTTGAAAGGCGCTGTTGAAGGAGACTCGGTGAGTTGCTACAGGGCCTTTTGTTTGTAACGAACACTGCGCCGGGGTAGAGGGAGCAGATGTTTGACTTTAAGGGAAAGTACAACAGGTGTTCAATCCGTTACTGCCCACTTTTCCTCCTCACTAAGTTGAACTGTATCCCTCCTCCATAGGCCTCCTGGGTCTGGCAATAGGAGGGAATGTTTGGCTGCAGTAAGCGCCCAGGGTTGTCCGCCAGTGACCTTGGCTCCTGACCTCCGCCCTGGCGTGTTGTGTCATGGCGAGGTCAAGCCATTTGCATTCAGTTGGCAGGTGCATGCACCACTATGGGAGCCACAGTAGTCAAACTACTCATTGAGCAGTCAGTGCCTCTGGCCCAAGGTAACATGCCTGGGATGTCAATCTTCATCAGTTAGTCTACAATAGACCCAGAGGAGATGAGGAAAACCCAAGTAGTGAAGAGCTTTGGTCCAAAGTCATCTGTTGCACCCAAGCATTGCTACACTTACCATATGTCATATCTCAAACCACTCACACATTATACCCAAAAATGTTACTTTCCCTGAAAGAGATCTCCCTAATTTACTTTTGAATGAAACACCAACTTCATGCACTGTTTTCCCCAGGGAGCCTGTCTCCACCCTCCTGAGGTTCCTTCCCTCCTCCAGAAAGATGCTCCCACCCGTCTGATATGACAGCAGAACACAGGTGGGTTTGATTGCAAACATCGGCCTACGCTAGGCCAGGAATTCACAAACCCAACAGATTGCGGTTCACCAGGGCAAACAGAATCCCAAAGCAGCCAGTCTGAAAATATCATTACCTCAGAATGTGTTCCAGCTGTAAACGTCGGGTAACTTTCTATAAACTCTGGTTTGGCAGGTGGCTCTGCAAATGAACATAATCATGTCAGCTTTCGGCAGCACAAGGTCTGTCACAGTTACCCACAGCACCTCCACAACTTTCCTATATGTTATAGATAACAGAACATTATAGCAGGTGTTATTTATATCTATCTATCCATCTATCTATCTATCTACCTATCCATCTTTCTTTCATTCCAACACTATCAGTTGGTCGACTTATCCATCAATTAATAATTTTATCTAATGCTCTGCCTGTTTCTCTGTCTGTCTAGTTATCTATCTGTTTATCTGTCTATCTATCTATCTATCTGTTATCCATCTGTCTGTCTATTCATTCCATCAATCAATCAATCAATCAATCAATCAATCGATCCAATCATCATTATATTGAATGCTCTGTTTCTTTTATCCATCTAGCTATCTATCTGTTGTATGCTGGTTAGTCTAGCTTCAGAATGATTACTGAGACGCTGGTATGTTCAAACAACAGCTGGTTTATTTTATACAACTGAACTATGTACAGCAATCCATGACTAGGTGTCACACAGCTGAAGCCATGAACATTCTCCTCGCCCCTCCTAGTCACATGTTCTTTTACATCATCATCATGGGAGGTCCCACACATTACCCCTTACAAACCCTAAAATCTATCATGGTACCTATGAAGGTGAAAGCAAACCTTAAAGGATCAGTGATAAGCTAGTAGAATGGTCAAAAATGTTGCTGGAATTCAGTGCAGAAAGTGTAAAGTGATATATCATTATTTACGTAAAAGTAGTAATTATACTCTGAATGGCAGAATGGTGAGTGACATGGAAAAAGCATGGAACTTGGAGATTCAGGTTCATGGCACATTAGAAGCTGCTCCTGAAGTGGATAAGGATATAGAAAAATCTAATCTAATATAGGCAAGGGTTGTAGAATATAAAAGTGGAGATGTGATCGCTTTTTCATCAGTGTAAAAGCTTGAGTAAGATTCACATTTGGGCTACTTGGTGTAGTTTAGGTCTCCATTTTATAGGAAGGGGGAGACAGGGAATAGCACAGATTCAAGGAGATACCAAACTCGAAGGAAGGCTTGAAAAATTAGGGACTGTTAGCTGGAGGATCAAAGATCATGGAGTGATTTGATAGATGTGTGTCAAATTGTGACAGGATGGGACAGTGTAGATAGAAACAGACTGTTCGCAGTGATTCAGGGAGCAAGAGCGAGGGGGCTTTAGATTTAAGATTGAATGTGAGAGATTTAGAACAGAAAGGAAAGCTTGCAAGCAACTTTGGAACCGCAGGAGGCCATTCAGCCCCTGGAGCCGGTTGCGCCATTCAATGAGATCACGGCTGATTGGAGGATTGCAAGGCTGTGAGCTGCACTTGGCGGGGTTGGTGTGGGGAGGAATGTCGGTAAGCTTGAATTGAAATAGATCAAATGTAGGCAAGTGGAGCTGAGCAGTCCTGATCCAGTGGAGAACTGGCTCGAAGGGCTGAATGCCATCCTCCTATTCTTATGGACATACAAATTAGTAGCAGGAGTAGGCCATTCTGCCCCTTGAGCCTGCTGTGCCATTAATAAGGCCATTGCTGATTTGATTGTGGCCTCAATGCCACTTTCCTGCCTTCCCCCCCTTTGTTAGTCAAGAATCTATCTACCTCTGCCTTAAAAGTATTCAATGACCCCGCCTCCACCATTCTCTGGGGAAGAGAATTCCACAGACTCATGACCCTCTGAGAGAAAAGATTTGTCCTCATCTCTGTCTTAAATGAGAGACCCCTTATTTTTAAACTGTGTCCCCTGGTTCTAGTCTCTCCCATGAGGGAAAACATCCTTTCAGCATCCACCCTGTCAAGTTCCCTCTGGAATTTAGACGTCTCAATAAGATCACCTCTCATTCTTCTAAACTCGTATGGTTACAGGCCCAACCTGCCCAACCTTTCCTCATAGGACAACTCCCCTCATCCCAGGAATCTGTCTATCGACCTTCTCTGAACTTCCTCTAAAGCAATTGTGCCCTTTCTTAAATAAGGAGACCAAAACTGTACAGAGTACTCTGGATGTGGCCTCACCACTGCCCTGTACAACTGTAGCAAAAGATGCCTGCTTTTATATTCTAATTCCCATCTCCTATGTTCCTGTTTGGAACAAGGGAACAAAGCTTAGAGGAATAATAACAATAATTGCATGAATAAAACAGGCAGAGAGAGAGACAGGAAAGTTGCAGTGGAGGGAATATAGTGAGTGGAGATGAGAGAGAAATTCACCCCTCAGCTCATTGAAACATATAAGATTCTGAAGGGGTTTGACAGGGTTGGCACTGAGAGATTGTTTGCCTCCCACCCCCAACACCGCACACCCATCAGACGGGGTATCTAGAACAGGGGGAGCACAGTCTCAGGATAAGGGGCCGATCATTTAGGACTGAGATGAGGAGAAATTTCTTCACTCATTGGGTTGTGAATCTTTGGAATTCTCTACTGCAGTAGGTTGTGGATGCTCCTTCGTTGGATATATTTAAGGCTGGGATAGACTGATCTTTGATCCCTCCAGGAATCAAGGATATGGGCAGGAAAGGTGGAGCTGAGGCAGAAGATCAGCTATGATTGTAAGGACTGACTCAAGAGCCGAATGGTCCACTCCTGTTCCTATTTTTCATATTCTCATAACATAAATGTTCTTACGTTCTGCCTGTAGTTTGAGAGGAACAGGGCAATGTAGGATAATAGAACAGGAGCCTTACAGAACCTCTTCCTCTATTCAATTAGATCACAAATGATCTGCACCTTAAGCCCATCCGCTTGCCTTGGTTTTGTAACTGTTTGATTGCCCCCTTCGGACAAAGAAAATGTATCGACCTCAGTCTCAACATTTCCAATTTACCCCTCAGCTGCAACAGCTTTTGGGGAGAGAGGGTTACATTAAGGGAGCTTCCTGGATATGGGATCAGCACTCCAAGAGTGGCAAAGGTTGGACGCTGAATCAATGGGGTCCACCTTCCCTCATTGTGAGTGAGGAGCAGTACTCACTGAAGACCGAGACGCCAGTCACAGAGAATCCCTCCAACCCATTCTTCATTACTTGGCATTTGAACAGCCCCTCATCCTCAATGGTCATGGATCGGACCAGCAGCGTCCCGTTCTGCAGCGTCTCAAACTGACCCTCCTCTGTCGATGCCCTGACTCTTTTTGCCACAGCGATCGGCTTCCACTCCTCCACCGAGCTGGTTTTCTGGTAGAAAAAGACACAGGCCAGGAGAGGTTAAGGCTGCTGAACGTCCTTCCATCCCTGGGATGCGAAGGGCTGCCATGCAACAAAGCAACGACGGCTTGCATTTATATAGCGCCCTTAACATAGCAAGACCTTCCACAGGCACGTTACGCGGGAGATGTTGTCAAACAGAACTTGACACGGAGCCGCACGAGGGGATATTAGGGTAGGTCAAAGAGGCAGGCTTTAAGGAGTGCCTTAAAGGGGGAGAAAGAGGCGAGCCAGCTTAGAGAAGGAATCGCAGAGCAGCAGTGAGAGCAGATTGCCCACTCCACCAACTAGGAATACAGCAAACCATTGGCATAAACCCAGAAACAGGGGTGGGGCAGCCTGTTGGAGGGTGGGTCCCGAGAATATTTCTGGTTTTACAGTCAGCGCTTGCAGCCAGGTTCTGGAAGAAAGACTTGCATTGATATAGCAACCTTTACGCAACCTTTGGGCATCCCAAAGCACCTTACAGCGGATGCAGTGCTTCTGAAAGTGTAATCAGTGCTGTAGCACAGGAAGCACAGCATTTCTGCAGAGCAAGATCCCGCAAGCAGCATTGACAGTGACTAAATAATTTGTCTCTGGGGTTACCGGTTGAGGGGTAAATATTGGCTGGCACACGAGGGAGGGCTCCGCAGCTCATTTTTGAAATAGTGCCATGCGATCTTCCACGCCCACCTGAGAGGCCTGATGGGGCCTCTGTTCAATGTCTCATGCGAAAGATGGCACCTCTGACAGTGCAGCACTCCCTCGGCGCTATGCAGGGGTATCAGCTTAGATTTTGCGCTGCAGTCTCTGGAGTGAGACTTGAACCCATGACCTTATTCAGAGGCAAGAGTGTATAATCGACTGAGCGAAGGCTTAAAGTAAAGAAAGAGTGTCATTGTGTTAGCCCCAGAACACTATCAGTGCCCAACAGCTAATAGCCAGAAGCACCTAGAAAGACACTTACCAGAAGCCATCGTATGATCTGTGCATTCTTTTGATGGGATACAGGACAGGGCAGCCGAAGTTCCTTCCCATATATGGCAGAGATGGTTCGGGATATATGTGCACTATCTCCTGTTTGATAACAACATCATGTTAAAAAAATTAATAGTTTGAGTTCCAATCACAGCCCATTGACTTAAAGCCTTCTAGATTTTGTTTAGTGTTTTTTGTGTGTTTCTTAGTGCCACTTTCTATAGATGTACGCTCAGGTAAAAAGGGAATGCTTCACTCCTGCCTGGTACTGTACGGCCTGTGTGTGTCTCAGTGTCAGCTCCTGTCCATATACAGTACATAGCAGGTAAAAGGAAAGACTCACTCTGGCTGGCATCTTACAGCATTTGTGATTTGGAGTCAGCACATGGGCAACACACACAGGTTGAGAGGGAATAACCAATGCTTCATAGTGGCATGTGCAGAACTAAATTGAAGAGGTATGGTGTAACAATACAGTGCAGAGGTACAGTGTAATGATACGGTGCGGACATACAGTGCAGAATTATGTTACAGAGATACAGTATATAGATATGGTACAGAGATATGATAAGATATGATACAGAGATATGGTACAGAGATACGGTACAGATATTTGGGTACAGAGATACGGTACAGATATTTGGTACAGAGATGTGGTGCAGATATTTCATACAGAGATATGGTACAGAGATGTGGTACAGAGATATGATATAGATATTTGGTACAGATATTTAATACAGAGATATGGTACAAAGATGTGGCACAGAGATGTGGTACAGAGATATGATACAGATATTTGGTACAGAGATATGATACAGAGATATGATACAGAGATATGGTACAGATATTTGGTACAGAGATATGATACAGAATTGTGGTACAGAGATGTGGTACAGAGATGAGGTACAGAGATGTGGTACAGAAATATGATACAGGGATGTGGTACAGAAATATGGTACAGAGATGTGGTACAAATATTTGGCACAGAGATATGGTACAGATATTTGATACAGAGATATGATATAGAAATATGATACAGAGATATGGTACAGATATTTGGTACAGAGATATGATACAGAATTGTGGTACAGAATTGTGGTACAGAGATGTGGTACAGAGATGAGGTACAGAGATGTGGTACAGAAATATGGTACAGAGATGTGGTACAGAAATATGATACAGAGATGTGGTACAAATATTTGGTACAGAGATATGGTACAGAGATGTGGTACAGATATTTGGTACAGAGATGTGGTACAGAGATTTCGTACAAATATTTGGTACAGAGATATGGACAGATATTTGGTACAGCAGTACAGCTAAGTACAGGTGACCATGAAACTATTGTATCCTTGTAAAATCCCAACATGCTTACTGTTGTCCATTAAGGAAGGAAACCTGCCATCCATACCCTGTCTGCCGTGCACTCTTGTGACATAGTTGACTCTTAATTTACCTCCAAAATGACTGTCTGTCCCGTCCCAGGGCAACTAAGGGACAGACAGTAAATGCTACTCCTCACCAGCCTGGCCCAAATCCCAGGAAAGATAAATCACTGAATCACAGAATCACACAGTGCAGAAGAGGCCCTTCGGCCCATCGAGTCTGCACCGACACGTGAAAAACACCTGACCTACCTACCTAACCCCATTTACCAACACTTGGTCCATCGCCTTGAATGTTATGATGTGCCAAGTGCTCATCCAGGTACTTTTTAAAGGATGTGAGGCAACCCGCCTCCACCACCCTCCCAGGCAGTGCATTCCAGACTGTCACCACCCTCTGGGTAAAAAAGTTTTTCCTTACATCCCCCCTAAACCTCCTTCCCCTCACCTTGAACTTATGTCCCCTTGTGACTGACCCTTCAACTAAGGGGAACAGCTGATCCCCATCCACCCTGTCCATGCCCCTCAGAATTTGTGCACCTCGATCAGGTTGCCCTCAGTCTTCTCTGCTCCAATGAAAACAACGCAAGTCTATCCAACCTCTCTTCATAACTTAAATGTTTCATCCCAGGCAACATCCTGGTGAATCTCCTCTGCACCCCCTCCAGTGCAATCACATCCTTCCTATAATGTGGCGACCAGAACTGCACACAGTTCTCCAGCTGTGGCCTCACCAAGGTTCTATACAACTCCAACATGACCTCTCTACTTTTGTAATCTATGCCTCGATTGATAAAGGCAAGTGTCCCATATGCCTTTTTCACCACCCCACTAACATGCCCCTCCACCTTCAGAGATCTATGGACACACACGCCAAGGTCCCTTTGTTCCTCAGAACATCCTAGTGTTATGCCATTTATTGAATACTTCCTTGTCTAAATTACTCCTTCCAAAGTGTATCACCTCACACTTTTCAGGGTTAAATTCCATCTGCCACTTATCTGCCCATTTGACCATCCTGTCTATACCTTCCTGTAGCCCAAGACATTCAACCTCCCTTTTAACCACCCGGCCAATCTTTGTGTCATCCGCAAACTTACTAATCCTACCCCCCCCCCCCCCCCCCCCCCCCCCCCCACCCCCACATAGTCATCTATGTCATTTATATAAATGACAAATAATAGGGGACCCAGCACAGATCCCTGTGGTACGCCACTGGACACTGGCTTCCAGTCATGAAACCATCCTTCTGTCATCACCCTCTGTCTCCTACAACTAAGCCAATTTTGAATCCACCTTATCAAATTATCCTGTATCCCATGTGCATTTACCTTCTTTATAAGTCTCCCAAGTGGGACCTTGTCAAAGGCTTTGCTGAAATCCATATAAACTACATCAACTGCATTACCCTCATCTACACACCTGGTCACCTCCTTAAAAAATTCACTCAAATTTGTTAGGCATGACTTCCCTCTGACAAAGCCATGCTGACTATCCCTGATCAAACCTGGCCTCTCCAAATGGAAATAGATACTCTCCTTCAGAACTTTCCCCAATAGTTTCCCTACCACTGACATGAGACTCACTGGTCTGTAGTTCCCTGGCTTATCTCTACAACCCATCTTAAATAGCGGAACCACATTAGCTGTTCTCCAGTCCTCTGGCACCTCCCCCGTGGCCAGAGAGGAATTAAAAATTTGGGCCAGAGCCCCTGTGATCTCCTCCCTTGCCTCCCTCAGCAGTCTGGGACACAAATCGTCTGGACCTGGAGATTTGTCCACTTTTAAGCCTGCCAACACCTCCAATACTTTGTCACTCCCTATATCAATTTTCTTAAGAACCTCACAGTGTTTCTCCCCGAGTTCCATACCTTCATCCTCATTCTCTTGGGTGAAGACGGATGTAAAGTATTCATTCGACACTCTAGCAATGACCTTTGGCCCCACCCATAGATTGCCCCCTTGGTCCCTTTTGGGTCCTACTCTTTCCCTGGTTATCCTCTTCCCATTGATATACTTATAGAATATCTTGGGATTTTCCTTACTTTTACCAGCCAGAGCTTTCTCATATCCCCTCTTTGCTCTCCCAATTGCTTTCTTAAGCTCCACCCTGCACTTTCTGTACTCTACTAATGCCTCCACTGATTTGCTTTCCTTGTATCTGCTAAAAGCCTCTCTTTTCCTTCTCATCGTAACCTGAATATCTCTGGTCATCCATGGTTCTCTGGGCTTGTTAGTCCTTCCTATCACCCTAGAGGGAACATGTTGAGCCTGTACCCTCCCCATTTCCTTTTTGAATGCCCCCCACTGCTCCTCTGTAGATTTCCCCACAAGTAACTGTTCCCAGTCTACCCCAGTTCCCAGTGAAAAACATTTGGATGAAAGGGCACTGGAGGTGAGTCAGAGAAGCAGTGAAGCACCGACATGCACTTAAGCAGCAGATTGGATTACTGATACCAGTAAGTCTTTCAGGACTGACACAAAAGGCGTAGTGCAAACTTTCTGGAATGTTTCTGAAATGTTTCACTCTGCGGTGTAGGAGGACAGCTGTGGGAGATATCACCGCACAATCTGTGCCTTGTCCTGAGACGTTGCTTGTTCGAATTTCTCTTTCAGGCTGATCAAAGGAGATCGTGCCTGACTCACGGTCAGTCATAACAGCCCTGACCCCTCTTGGTTGCTCACAAGTGCCAGACAGGCGCCGTCCCACATCTGCAGCGCTCTGCTTCAGAGGGGGTGCTGTTGTGTTTACCGCACACCTACTGATTCCTGTCTCATCGTTATCAACGGAACTGGTTATCTGGGAAAAACACACTCAAAAGAGCTCCTTCCTCTCCAACACCTGGCTGCTGTTAACCCGATAAAGGCCAACATTGTGAGCTCAGAGGGTAAGGCACTCAGTTCGGAGTCATGGGTTCCGGTTTCACTCCAGAGAACTGAGCACGATGAAGTGCTTTCATGAAGTGTAATGCAGGAGATGCAGCAGCCAATTCACACCCAGGAAGCTCTCACAAACAGCAATGTGCTAATGACTAGACAACCTGATCTTCCCCCGCCATGATGGCTGAGAGATAAATATTGGCCAAAAGACCTGGGAGAATTGCCAAGCTCCCGTGCTCTACCTCAAAATAATGAGATGGGAATCTTATAATTCATCTCTGGAGACAAACAGTGCCACGGTCTCATCTGAGAACTGGTACCTCTGACAGTGCAGCACTGCCTCAGTACTGACCGGCGGACAGTGCAGCAATCCCTCAGCACTCACCCTCTAACAATGCAGCACTCCCTCAGCACTGCTCCTCCGACAGTGCAGCACTCCCCTCAGTACTGACCCTCTGACTGTGTAACACTCCTTCAGTACTGACCCTCTGACATTGCAGCACTCCCTCAGTACTGACTCTCTGATAGTGCAGCATTCCCTCAGTACTGACTCTCCAATAGTGCAGCATTCCCTCAGTACTGATCCTCCAATAGTGCAGCACTCCCTCAGTACTAACCCTCTGACAGTGCATCATTCCCTCAATACTGACCCTCTTATAGTGCAGAACTCACTCAGCACGGCCCCTCCGATAGTGCTGCTCTTCCTCAGTACTGCCACTCCAACAGTGCAACACTCCCTCAATACTGACCCTCTGGCAGTGCAGCACTCCCTCAGTACTGACCCTCTGACAGTGCAGCACTCCCTCAGTACTGCCACTCCAACAGTGCAACACTCCCTCAATACTGACCCTCTGGCAGTGCAGCACTCCCTCAGTACTGACCCTCTGACAGTGCAGCACTCCCTCAGTACTGCCACTCCAACAGTGCAACACTCCCTCAGTACTGACCCTCTGACTGTGCAGCACTCCCTCAGTACTGATCCTTTGACAGTGCCGCACTCCCTCATTGTCGCGCAGGGAGTGCCAGCCTTCTTCTTGCACTCCAGTCTCTGAAGTGGGACTCGAAACCACAACCTTCTGACTTTGGAGGGTTGCCAGTGATCTCCGCTGAAACATGGCTGGCGCTGTACCGAACACTGAGCGGATTTCATCTGCCTCCTGTCATACTCTAACAGACTTTTTTCATCTGTTCCTGTCATCCGCCTCTTTCCTCCTGACTTGCTATTTGATTAGCTTTCAGCTCATGCAGCTCTGTCTCCTCAGCTCTTAGTGGTGGTGGTGGTGCCTCTTCACGCTGTGTGGCAAAGTTGAAATCCCCTTGATGTGTCACAGAAGGTGGACAGGGGGTGCCAGGAGGAGGAGGGTGGGGGGGGGGGGGGGGGGGGGGGGGGGGGGGAGGGGGGGTGGGGGGGGGGGGTGGTGAATGGGGGTGGGTGGGGGTGTGAGGGTGGGGATGGCATTACAGATTCTGTGCAAAACACCAGCTCACTCATCAACTCCAGCCAACAGCTTGGGAGCATAGATCGTGTGACAAGGGGGTAGTTGTGAGTCATCTGTCACTCTGTGTGGGGAAATTGAAACCCAGGTTGTGCACATGCTGGGTGGGGAACATGAACGAAGATACTAATCAGAAGGTCACAAAAGGCCTGAATGTTAGAAGCGTTTTCAGATCCATTTAGGACACACGAGATGATGATGCATCAATTAAAAGGCACTTTGTCATTTGGAAGTTGTGCCCTTCAGACAAGCTATCAAAATTTAAATCCTGTCAGGCATTGACAAGGCTACGCATGTAAGGAACATGTTCTCACAGGTTTTCAAAAAGGAAGCCACCCAAATCCTAACCCCAATCCCAAACCTGGCCATAACCAAAAGCCAAACCCTAATCCCAACTCTGAGCCTATCTCTAACCATGACCCTGACGATGACCATAATCTGACTCCTAAACCACAGCTTCAACCCTAACCCTATTCCTAATTTCACCTTTAGCCATAACTCAAACCCTAACCACAAGCTGAATCCCAACTCCAAACCCAGCATGAGCCCTAACCCGAAACATTGGCCAGGATTTCACCACCTCTCCCGCTCGGTGGGATATTATTGGTCCTGCTGAACTCAATGGAGGTTTAAGTGTCTCGCTGCATCCACCGGGGGCGGGGGATGGGGGGTGGGGGACAGGAGGGATTCATGCCGCGGTGGGGCCATAACATCCTGGTCATTAACTCTAACCCTGTCCTGAACCAGCCATAACACAAACATTAACTCTAACCCTGTCCTGAACCAGCCATAACACAAACATTATCTCTAACCCTGTCCTGAACCAGCCATAACACAAACATTAACTCTAACCCTGTCCCTTTTCCCTAAGCCCAACCATAACTCTAACCTTAACCAATACCTGGGGAAAAATCCCACCCCGCCCCTACCCCCCCCCCCCCCCCCCCCCCCCCCCCCCCCACCTGTTAGGGGTTTGTGCAGGGGTCGATGGGGGTGGGTGCAAACCCGATTGGTGCCCCCGAAGGGGGCCGTGCCGCCATTTTACGTGGGCGGGCCAATTAAGGCCTGCTCAGCGTGACGTGTGCCTGGAAGCGCTGAGCGCTCCCTGTGCGGGAGGAAGGGGGGGTGTGGGGGCAGGGGAGGGGAGATTCCCTGAGTCAGGGCCGGTGCTCTTTCGTACATGGGCGGGGAAGAGTGCAGAAATCTGCCGCAGGGAGATCAGTTTGATATTTAAAAACTGGAATGAAGTAAAAACTTATTAAAACAGGTCCCCTCATGCACCAACCCCTATCCTTAACTCTAGCCATAACCCTAACCATAATGCTAACTTTAACCATAGCGTAAAACTATGTCTAATCCTAACCATAAATCTAATGCTATTCCTAACCCGTAACCCTGATCCCAGCCCTATCCCTGTACATAACCCCTAATCCTAGGAGTTTAAGAACCCCAGAATAAATAAGATCCACCTTTCTCTGAGAAAGGATAAAGAGACAGTGGAGGACTTACCTTGGAGAGAGGCAACATGAGCATAAATTGTGATAAGAAGACTGCAGGTCAGAGCAGGACCTATGGCCATGCTGAGAGGATACTGAGGAACTGAAGATGTGTTTCTGAAGTGTTGTAGACTGCAGTTCAACAGCAAGATCACCTCTCCTATCAGCTGGGAACTCCTACAAGTTGCAGCGATAGGCAGTGGAGCGTCAATGAAAGTTAACACTTTGCTCGCTAGTTCAGTTGCCGAATCAATCCTCTGCCTCCACACCTCCCGGCTCGCCCAGGAACGTTAGCTAGTTAAATTGTTCAGGATTCTGGTCTGCATGTCATGTAAAGCTTAGGGAAGACGCCCGGAAGGTTTACTAGGTTAAGCACCTAGTTGGGGAAAATTGGGGAGGACTCCCCTGCTCGTCTTCAAAATAGTGTTGTGGGGTTGTTTACTTCCAACTGAGAGGGCAGGTGAGTCCTTGATTTAAGACACCTTACCTGAAAGACAGCACATTGGACAGTGCAGCTCTCCCTCAGTGGAGAGGGCAGACAGAAACAGTGGAGTGGGACTCAAAAAGGGGGTAATTTTAATCTAATTTGCTGGGCACGAGACCACAGGGGTCAGGTGGAACGCTAGGTTTACCGTCCACCCCATATTAATCACCACGGACTTTAATGGGGCATAAAGTTGAACAGAGAAAGAGTAAAAGTAGTGATACATCCTAATCTCTCTACAGAGAGCCAGCACAGACTTGATAGGTTGAATGGCCTTCCTTCTGTGCTGCTGCCCATGTCTTGACTCGTACCATGTCCCATCCCCCTATCACCCCTGTTCTCACTGACCTGCATAGGCTCCTGGTCAAGCAACATTTGATTTTTAAATTCTCATCCTGGTTTTCAAATCCCACCACCCCTCCATGTCCTCGCCCCTCCCTATGTCTGTAATTTCATCCAGACCTACACCCCTCTGAGATACCTGCACTCCTCTAATCCTGGCCTCTTGTGCATTCCTAGTTTTAATGGCTCCACCACTGGTGCCCTTGTCTTAAGCTCTGGAATTTGGATTGCTGCATCAACCCCCTAACAGCATGGTGGGTGTACCTACACCACATGGGCTGCAGCAGCTCAAGAAGGCAGTTCACCACCACCTTCTCAAAGGCAACCAGGGATGGATAACAAATGCTGGCCCAGCCAGCAAAGCCCACATCCCATTAATGAATAATATATTTTTTTTAAAATCCTCCCTAAACGTCTTCACCTCACTTTCCTCCTTTAAGACACTTCTTAACACCAACCCCTTTGATCAAGCTTTTGGTCAAATGTGTTAATATCGCCTCCTGTTGATATTTTGTTTTATAATGCTTCTGTGAAGCGCTTTGGGGCATTTTATTAGGTTAAAGTCCCTAAACGTGGTGTGATTCTAAGAGAAGTAAAATCTATTGATCGAGAAATGTTACAATATCACAGGCAGGTCTTTGGCAAAGCATGAGACAGGCAAGCTTCATACAGACTGTTAAACTCGTTTTATTAACAATTCTTGCGTTAATACAATTGTCTAAAATACATACGTGCAAGTAACACACTCCACGTATGCTCAAATAAATCTTTGAGAAGACGCCAGAGCTCATGTTATGCCAGAGTTAATACTCTAGCTTTACGGATGAGCTCCCTCAGACGTTAAATATTTAAAGATTAGGTATGTTGACCTGTTACCATCAGTATATTTAATTGCCAAATTTTCATTGTGTCACTCCCTTTGCAAATTCCACAATGATTTTCTTTGTTTCAAAGATGTCCTTAGCTATTGGAATAAAATGTGAACTATGCTGAGCAGGCAACAACACGATATAGAAAGTAATTCTTCAAGCTGATTGTTTTTAAGTAGATTGTTGGCAATCTATGTGGTCATTATTGCTACTGTTAAGTCTGAGCCCTGAACATGAAACTCCCTTGACCTTGTGACATTATCCGCATTCCCGACCACATTTTCATAGCCCCCTCAAAACCTTTCATCCCAGCTTGTTGTTGAGCAACGTTCCTCACCTCCATCCCCTTTCCCTCCCTCGCCCCTTACTCTTGCTCCCTATCGGTTCAAATCCCCACCCTCCCCCTCTCTGCTCCTCTCCAATGTCAACACTGTGAAGCACGTTCTGTATTGCCGCTGGCTGCAGCAGTCAGCAGTTTCTTCTGGATTTCTCCCACATTGGCAGAACCTCATCATAGTCTGTGCTACCTGACTCCCCAAAGCCTGTTCACCATCTACAAGGCAGAGGTCAGGAGTACGATGGAATACTCCCCACTTGCCTGGATGAGTCCACAACACTCGAGAAGCTTGACACCATCCAGGACAATGCAGACTGCTTGATTGGCACCCCATCTACCACCTTAAACATTCACTCCCTCTATCAGCAATGCACAGTGGCAGAAGTGTGTACCATCTACAACATGCACTGCATCAACTTGTCAAGACTCCTTCAACAGCACCTTCCAAACGCACGACCTCTACCACCTAGGAGAACAAGAGTAGCAGACATATGGGAACAGCATCATCCACAAGTTCTCTTTCAAGCTACACCCCAACCTGAACAATATTGCCGTTCCTTCACTGTCGCTGGTTCAAAATCCTGGAACTTCCCTAGCAGCACTGTGGGTGTACCTACATCAGATAGACTGCAGCTGCTCAAGAAGGCAGTTCATCAGCACCTTTTCAAAGACAATTAGAGATGGGCAATAAATGCTGGCCTTGCCAGCGATACCCACATCCTGTGAAAGGGCAAAAAAAAAGTTAACCTCAGTATCCTGGGTCAATATTTATCCTTCAATTTAACACCAGTAAAACAGATTATCTGGTCATTATCACATTGCTGTTTGTGGGAGTTTGCTGTGCATAAATTGGCTGTCATGTTTCCCACATTACAACTGTAATTACTGTTAGGAATAATGTATAGCTTTTCAGTTTAATTTATATTTATATTTGTGTTAAGAAAGGTGGAAAATGGTTTCAGTTTTATTTAGTTTTTTTTTCTGAACTTGATGCCGGGAAGTCTGGAGGGCTTCAGAACACAAAGGTAAGGTTTTCTGGATTTGTTTGCATACCTGCATTTTTAATGAGGTTTTACAACCATTAAAGTGAAGAGATGGGTTACAAAAGGGTGAGCAGTTTAGTGATTGTGGGGGAAAGGAAAAACACAAAGGAGAAAAAACTGTGCTGTTGCCTAGCAACAGGGATCCAGTGAGACACATGGAAAGACAAAAAAGAAGTTCAGAGTGTGTATTTCAGAGAGGGAAGGCAGGAGTTCTAAGCTCTCTGATAAGAAATACTCCAAGGCTGCTGGGGGACTGAGTTTAGGGAACTCGTGTTTGCTCTGTGGTTGAAGTAATACTGAGTTTAGAGTGTGGTTGTGGGTTTCTCAGAGAGAGATATGAGCTCAGGAAAAAGCATCTAGTGAATGCTTAGATATCTGTGGGAAGAAAACCATTTGTAACTGGGCTAGCACAAGCAAAAAGCCTTGGTGTTAAGATAGTGATAAATCTTCATTGGCCTTTTGTGTCTGTAAGGAAATTGCTGGGATAAAAGGAATAGTATGAGTTTGAATCATTTTCTGGTGCTTGTATTGAGATCGTGCCAACCTCTTTTTGTCTTGTGTAATATAGTTCATGTTTAAAACGGTTATTAAACATGCTAAATGTTCATCAGTAAACTCCTGTGAATTCATGCCTCACTTAGCAGCCCCAGCCTGAATGTTGTCCAGGTCTTGTTGAATACAGCTAAGGACTGCTTCGGTATCTGAGGATTCACAAATGGTGCTGAACATTGTGCAGTCATCAGCAAACATCCCCACTTCTGACCTTACAATGGAGGGAAGATCATTGATAAAGCAGCTGAAGATAGTTGGGCCTAGCACACTACCCTGAAGAACTCCTGCAGCAACCTTCAACAATCATAACCATCTTCCTACCAGGTATGACTCCAACCAGCGGAGAGTTTTCCCTGTCATTCCCATTGACTCCAGTTTTGCTAGGGCTCCTTGATACCACACTTGGTCAAATGCAGCTTTGATGTTAATTGGCAGTCACTCTCCCTTCACCTTGGGAGTTCAGCTCTTTTGCCCATGTTTGGACCAAGGCTGTAATGAGGTCAGGAGCTGAGTGGCCCTAGCAGAACCCAAACTAAACAGGTCAGTAGCACGTTACTGCTGAGCAAGTACCACTTGATAAGCCCTGGGCCATTTAGCCCCTTGAGCCTGTTCTGTTGTTCAATGCGATTGTGGCTGATCCATATTTTAAATTCACTTTTAATGCCCCTTACCCAACAAAAATCCATTAACCAAAGCTTGAAGTTAGAAGATCAAAGGTTCAACTTCCAACTCCAGGACAAAAACCAAATGGCGCCATGTTGGTGGAGCCATCGTCATCCTTTGGCCCCGTTTACCTGTTCAGGCGGGTGTCAAGGATCCTCTGACACGAGTCAGAGAAGCTCATCAGGGCTTCACTCAAGGTCCTAGCCTACCTCAAGAACATGAGCTGGTCACTGATCCCACCTGTGGGTCCTCGCTGGGGGACAAAGCAATGGCCACCTTCGAGCACACGATGACAGTCTTCACACCGAAACAAATTGTTTAGCAACCCCTTTGGGGGGGGGGGCTTCGAGCTGTGAAAGGTGTTGCTGTAGGTCATGTTTTCCCACCCTGCACAAACGAACATGTTTGCTGTAAAGCTTCACAATGTGAAACTGGATTGCCCGTCAACATGATAACTTCTGCTTGTCGGTACTTGTCCCTTAGACTCAGTGCTACAGAGGCGGGGGTTCCACGCCATGTTAACCCCCTCCCACAGTCAAAAAATTCCACAAATCCCCGACACCTCCCCCCACCCCCCACCCCCCACCCCCACCCAACCATTCCCTGGCCCCTCAACACAAGGACTTTTTTTTCTGGATAAAAGTTAGTACAATCTACTGCTATTCTTGTCTCGCTTACTGCCTGTGAAACTTGTTGAATCATTTTAGAGAAAGAATCGCAGAATCCTAGAAAGTTAAAGTGCAGAAGCGGGTAATTCGGGCTCATCGTGTGCGTTCCAGTTGATAAGTAGTCATCCAGCCTAATCCCACTTTCCAGTTCTTAGTCTGTAGCCTCGTTGGTTACGGTGCTTCAAGTGCACAATGCTGCGTTGTTAGTGCTGGGCAACGAATCTGCAAAGGGGCAGACGTCACTGACAATAGTGAGTTAACGCTTAAGCAAAAGGTTTTTTTTTTTAAAAAAAAAAATTACATGCACAGCTCCAATTTCGTAAAGGGGAAATGGTTAACCCAAAAGCAGGGAGATGGCAAAGCATCAGTTGCAAAATTAAGAAGTGGCATGACATAATTCCCCACAGACACTGGGTCCGAAATAGGAAATGGTTAACCAAAAGCCAAAACTAATTCCCCGCAGTCTGCAGGAGCAAGTGGATGACCAAGTGTTTCCCTGATTAGAAGGTGCTGCCCTCTGCGGGTGGAGGTCTGCAATTACCTTGGGTCCATGATTTCCCGTTTCCCATTTCTCTCCATGCCTGTAGCCATGAGGGGATGCGTTTTGTTCTGGAGTTACAAGCCCGATTTCCTCCGGGTGCATCACATTGGGAAGTGCTGGCGTTTCTGTGTGCTATTGGGCTGCGCTGGTCACGGTCGAGCAAGGGAAGAGGGTGAAACGACGACTCCTCCTGCCTGGACAGGCGTGCCAAGTTAGTTTTCTGTCAATCACTTTGAGTTGGAACATCAGATCTCCTTTGGGGCAATTGCTGGTTTGCTGAGTTGAAGGGGGTGGGGGGCAGTATTGAGCCTATGTGGCTGTGCCTTTGCCATAAAGAGTGGCAGGTGTAAAGGGACAGACTGCCTTATACGAACATACGAATTAGGAGTAGCAGTAGGCCATTCGGCCCCTCGGGCCTACTCCAACATTCAATAAGATCTTGGCTGATCTGATCGTGGCCCCAACTCCACTATCCTGCCTCCCCATGTAACCTTTGACTCCCTTGTTAGTCAAGAATCTATCTACCTCTGGCTTAAAAACAAGGAAAAAGGAAGTCTCCTCATCTCCATCTTAAATGGGAGATCCCTTATTTTTAACCGGTGTCTCCTAGTTTGAGTCTCTTCTGACTGATGGATCCACTGGCACCTGACCAACCATCTTGAGTGTGCCACTTGGTCTAGCCAGGGCAAAGTGGCATCCGGTGGTACAGAGACCGAGCCAGTTAGCCACCGGGAAGCCAGGTGTCACTCCCCAAAACCTATCGAGCTGGAGCTGTTAAAATCGCAGGGATCAGGGCCGCCAGTCACCTTGCCTCGCGGGTGGTTTTCAGTTACTCAGTCGGCCACTCTGCTGTTCGGAGTCCGATTTGGAGGAGCCCTTGTGACCTTCTCACGGCTCCACCCTTCCCCCCCCCCCCCAACTCCCACCCCCCCCCCAACTCCCACCCCCCCCTCCCCAACTCCCCCCCCACCACAACTCCCACCCCCCCCCACCCCACCCCCCCCCCCCCCCCCGCCACCTCCACCCCCACTGATTGAGAACTCCTGCTTTAAGGGGCCACGATGAATGGGTTATCATGTAGTCACACTTAACCTTCCACATGTTTCCCTTTGGAAATATTAATAGCTTAAGCTTATTAAGACTTGTAAACACCTTTTAAAATAGCGGTTAAACGAACTCCAAACGGTCTCCCGGCGACATATCCAGTAAGGAAGCGATGGTAGAGAGACTATTTGACAACTTTGCTTCCGTTTCCTTAAGCTTGGACCATGTCCCATTCACCCCTCGCGCCTGTGCTCGCTGACCTCCAGTGGCTCCTGGGTCCTTGAATGACTCCATTTTGAGATCCTCCTCCTTGTATTCAAATCCCTCCATGTCCTCATGTCTCCCTCTATCTCTGTAATCTCCAGTCCCACAACCCTGCGTTCCTCTAATTCTGGCCTTTTGTGATTCCACAATTTTCTTTGCTCTGCCACTGGTGGTCATGTTTTCAACCAGCCAGGTATAAGCTGTGGACCTTCCAGGTATGCAGGTTACAGCAAGTCATTAAGAAGGCTAACGGAATGGCCTTTATCATGAGAGGGATTGAACATAAAAATAAGGATGTTATGCTTCAGTTACACAGGGCATTGGTGAGACCGCACCCTGAATCCTGTGTGCAGTTCTGGTCTCCTTATTTCAGGAAGGATGTAAATACATTAGAGGCGGTTCAAAGGAGGTTTACTAGATTGTTAAATGGAATGAGCGGGTTGTCTTATGACGACAGATTGGACAGACTGGGCTTGTTTCCACTGGAGTTTAGAAGAGTGAGGGGTGATATGATTGAAGTATATAAGATCCTGGACGGTCTTGACAAGGTGGATGTCGAAAGGATGTTTCCTCTTGTGGGTGAGCCCAGAACTAGGGGGCACTGTTTTAAAATTAGGGGTCACCCTTTTAGGACAGAGATGAGGAGAAAGTTCTTCTCTGAAGCTTGTGCAACTTTGGAACTCTGTCTCAGAAGGTGGTGGAGGAGGGGGTCACTGAATATTTTTAAGGCAGAGGTAGATAGATTCTTTTCAGGCAATGGAATCAAAGGTTATCGGGGTTAGATGGGAATGTGGAAATTGAAACATAAGAAGATCAGCCATGATCTTATTGAATGGCGGAGCAGGCTCGAGGGGCCAAATGGTCTACTCCTGTTCCTATTTCTTATGTTCTTAAGTTCCTCCCCCAGAACGCTCCGTCTCACTACATCTCTTCCCTCAGACGACTCCGTAAAAGCTACAGTACCTCTTTTGACCAAATTTTTGGTCATCTAGCCAAATATGTCTTACCCACTCAAGTGTTAAAAGTTTTGTCAGATTTCCCTCCCACGAAGCACCTTGAGGCATTTTACTCCTTTAGAGGCACTATATAAATACAAGATGTTATCTCTGCACCAGGGATCCAAACATATTTGATCAAGAATTAGTCAACTTATACACCATCATTCAAGAAGGGATATTTTTAATATATAAATGATCATTCAGTTCTTGTAAGACCTGGGCAATATCCAGGCTTGGGCTGATAAGTGACAAGTAACATTCACGCCACACAAGTGCCAGACAGTGACCATCTCCAACAAGAGAGAATCTAATTATCTCCCCTGGACATTCAATGGGATTACCATCGCTGAAACTCCCACTATCAATGTCTGGGGGCTACCGTTGACCAGAAACTTAACTGGACCAGCCATATAAACATTGTGGCTACAAGGGCAGGTCGGAGGCTGGGAATTCTGTGGCGAATAACTTGCCTCCCGCCTCCCCAAAGCCTGTCCAACATTTTCAAAGCACAAGTCAGGAGTGTGATGGAATACTTTCCAATTGCCAGGATGAGTGCAGCTCCAACAACACTCAAAAAGCTCAACACCATCCAGGACAATGTAGCCCGCTTGATCGGCACCCCATCCACCACGTTAGACAATCATTGCCTACATCACTGACGCACAGTGGCAGCAGTGAGCACCATGTACAAGATGTACTGCAGCAACTCTTCAATCCTCCTTTGACAGTACATTCCAAACCTGCAACCTCTACCATCTAGAAGGACAAGGGCAGCCAATGAGTGGGAGCACCACCACCTGCCAAGTGCCCCCCCAAGCCACTCAGCATCCTGACCTGGAACTACAGCGCCCGTTCCTTCACCGTCACTGGGTCAAACTCCTGGATCTCCCTTCTTAACAGCACTGTAGGTGTACCTATTCCACAGTGGCTCAAGAAGGCAGCTCACCACTGCCTTCTCAAGGGCAATTAGGAATGGGCAATAAATGCTGGCCTAGCCAGCGATGTCCACATCCCATGAACCAATAAAAAAACACAATCTCTCCCTGGATTTGCCTCACTCCATTCCGACAGCACTCTTAAAGGCTATATTCTCACATTTGCCGTATATATTTTAAATGCCAATGGAATTCAATGTTTCTGCATGTCAAACAACCTCCTAGCTCCTGCATCACCTTCCAAGATAGGCAGGCATGGTCCATCAATGGCTCCCGAAAGCCTGTTTACTCAGAAACTTGGTTTACTTGTGTGTGGGGATGGGTCATGAGATTCAACCTTATCAGGTTTCATGAATATCTTGTTTCAGAGCCTGTTCTGTGGGCCTAGGCTTTTTGTCAGCCCAAAAAGCTGCTATGGAAACTTTCTGCATATGAACATGACAGAGCGAAAGAGAGAGAAAGAGAGAGAGAGCTTGTCTCAGTAATGGTGACCATGAAACTGTCAATTGTGTCCTGACATGCCCTAAGACATAAAAGAAATCATAAACTATGGTAAATCAAACTTTATTCTTTTCTCCTTATTTAAAAATGAACTTTGCTGAACCAAAGGATGGCTGCCAGAAGTCACCTGATATCTGGAATTGTAAGGTAACCGGTAAGGCATTATATGGATTGAACTGGAGACATGCCCTGACATGCTGTTCATGTAATCTCACACCTGGGACCATCAAGATCCATTTCAAAAGGGAACTATGGAAAGAAAATGGACATCATTTGCATCTTTATAAGTTTACCCCTCTAGTGAAGTCCGAGAGTCTATCAAGACAATAGCTACCTTGAAAAGGGTCATCAATATGGATAATGACTCTTTCAGAGGCTAATGGCTGGGACATTATAAGCCACCAAACAAAAGCCAGATCCAGACACCAGATAAAATCTCATTATGAAATCATTGTGGCAGGAGGTCGCATGACTCAAGTGACCATTTTGAAATCTCTATATTTCGTTGAGAACTCTGAAGTGGCAGTTTGCTGATTTAACCCCAAGATGCAAACATCTGACAGCAGGACCCCAGGCTGACCAAGCAGCCTGCAACAAGCCCTCCTCGAAGCCTGTTTATCTGAAAGCCACTGACCACTGCCTGCCAAGCAAACCAAGTCTCTGATCACCATCCTCATCTCACAGCATTGCCATCATCTTTAAAGGAATTGCGCACTTCTGCCTTCAGCCAGGGACCCACCTGAGCTGGAACTTCTCTGTGAAGGAACCCCCTCTGGATTTGGACTCTCTGGATTCTGGCAAACATGTGAACTGATATCTATATCTGTGGTTCTTTTTACCGTTACATTATTCATAATTGTAAAACCCCACTCTCCTATCCCCTTACTGTATACTTGTGTGTGCATGTATGTGTGTTTTGTGTACATGTGTGTGTGTGTGTGTGTGTGTGTGCATGTATGTGTATGTGTGTTTTGTGTACGTGTGTGTGTGTGTGCATGTATGTGTATGTGTGTTTTGTGTACATGTGTGTGTGTGTATGTGTGTGTGTGTGTGTGTGTGCATGTACGTGTATGTGTGTTTTGTGTACATTGTGTGTGTGTATGTGTGTGTGTGTGTGTGTGCATGTATGTGTATGTGTGTTTTGTGTACATTGTGTGTGTGTGTGTGCATGTATGTGTATGTGTGTTTTGTGTACGTGTGTGTGTGTGTGTGTGTGTGTGTGTGTGTGTGCATTATATGTGTATGTGTGTTTTGTGTACATGTGTGTGTGTGTACATGTGTGTGTGTGTGTATGTGTGTGTGTATGTATGTGTATGTGTGTTTTGTGTACATGTGTGTGTGTGTGTGTATGTGTGTGTGTGTGTGTGTGTGTGTGTGTGTGTGTGAAGTTGTGATCACCACCCGCCCTCACCCCCTGGGTTTGAATGTGTGAATAAACTAAATTTCCACTTTAATCCTAAGAGAGTTTACTGACTACACAAACAAAGGTTCATTGGAATAAGCGCCACAGCCTATTTTTAAAACATAAAAACACCTCTGCTTACAGACAGATGGTGAGAGAATAAATGAGTTCAGTTTTGCCCCTCTCTCCAGTCCGTGACAGTCCTTTAAGGAAGGAAACCTGTCATTCTTACCAGGTGTCAGCAATGTGGCTGAATCTTAAGTGCCCTCAGAAATGGCTTAACTTGCCCCTCAGTTGTGCCAAACCATTACAGAAAAGTCAAACCAGATGGACTGCAACGGTTCAAGCAGGCAGCTCACCACCACCTTCTCAAGGGTGGGCAATAAATGCGATGCCCACATCCCATGAAAGAATGCAAAAAAAAAAATTCCAATGCAATTTTTAAGATTTTGTAAGATTACTAGACAGCAAATTCTAAAATCCCACACCGCAGTCCGTAACCTAGGGCAGGTGCACCGGATGAAACGTCCCCGGATGTAGGTACTCACAGACTGCCGACAGCAACAACTGGGGGTCTAAAGGCCTAGCCCAGTGAAAAGCCTGGGAAATGCGCCGATCTAACAGCAGCTCACCCTGGACCCTCCCGCCCTGCAGAGACGTTTGCTAAATCTGCAAAGGGGTCACCCTGAGTGAACCTACAATGTAGTAGGTGTTGAAGTAAGGGTACATCTTCTCAGTGAAGTGGTCAGTGAAAGTGTACAGGTGGGTCATTCCGTCAGCATCGTACATGGATACCTTACCTGCCGCGTAGTCCAGGTAAATGCCCAGCTTCTTGGGCTTGGCTCGCAGGGAGAGACAGGTCCGGGCCGAGGACAGGGCAATGTACTCACCGAGGCCCACACCCCGTTCTTTGTCTCCAGGGTGAGGAGCTCCTTGCCCCGGACAGATACCCGGGACCACCCCCACGTCCCATGCCGCGTTCCGCCCCCCAGCCTCCACCTTCCAGTAGCGCCTCCCCGAGGCGAAACTCTCTGACCCCAGGACGCTGGTGTAGTGGCTGAATCTCTCCAGGCCGTCCAGAGGCTGCCCGCCGGGGTCGCCTGAGATCATCATCTGGGTCTGGTCGTCGGGCACGAGGAGGACGGGGTGGGCTGACCGGGGGGGGGGTCCATGGTCAGGGCAGCTGGAACTGAAACAGACAGAGTGGAACGTTCGAAGCTTTTGAGGGATGCAGCTTTGTCGAGAGGGGCAGCGCAGGAGCTTGTCACCCAGCCCATCACACATGTACCACCTCTTCTGAGAGATGTCCAGTTAGGTGCACTCTCTCCTACCTTTTCCTCCTTGCCCCGCCATTTTTTTGCGCAAGAATTTATCCAATTGCCTTTTGAAAATCACTACTGAATTTTCACCGCCCTTCCAGACAGCGCATTTCAGGTCATCACAATTCACTGTTTAAGAACATTTAGAGTCAGAGAGTTTTACAGCAGGAAAAAGGCCCTTTGGCCCATCGTGTCTGTGCCCGCCATCAAGCTCCTATCTATAATCCCATTCTCCAGCACTTGGCCCGTAGCCCTGCCTGCTCTGGCGTCTCAAGTGTCATTCTAAATGTTTCTTAAATGTTGTGAGGGTTCCCGCCTTGATCACCCTTTCAGGTTGTGAGTTCCAGTTGCCCCCCACTCTCTGGGTGAAAATATTTTTCCTCAAATCCCCTCTAAACCTCCTGCCCCTTACCTTAAATCTATGCCCCTGGTTATTGACACCTTCACTAAGGGGAAAAGTTTCTTCCTATCTACCCCATCAATGCCCCTCATAATTTTGTACAGCTCAAATCAGGTCCTCCCTCAGCCTCCTCTGCTTTAAGGAAAACAATCCCAACCTATGTAGTCTCTTTTCATTGCTGAAACACTCCAGCCCAGGCAACATCCTGGTGAATCTCCTCCGCACTCTCTCCAGTGCAATCACATCCTTCCTTTAGTGTGGCGACCAGAACTGCACACGGTACTCCAGATGTGGCCTAACTAATGTTTTATACAGCTCCAACATAACCTCCCTTCTCTTATATTTTATGCCTCGATAATAAAGGCAAGCGTCCCATTATACCTTCTTAACCACCTTATCTACTTGGCCTGCTGCCTTCAAGGGCCTGTGGACATGTACACCAAGGTCCCTCTGATCCTCTGTACTTCCTAGGGTCCTACTATTCATCGTGTATTCCCGTGCCTTGTTTGTCCTGCCCAAGTGCATCACCTCACACTTATCTGGAATCAATTCCTTTTGCCATTTCTCTTCCTCTCTCCCCTCTTGGTCTTTTGCAAATTTCTGAAGCATTATGGACTTTTTAAATATGTGACTGATTTCCCCTTTGGATATGAACCTACAAACTATTGCCATTTAAGTAAGGCCCTGCACAGTGGGTAAAATTCTACATAATTATTTAAGTGGAGTCCTCTGGTTATCAGCCCTCCTGCCAGTTTCTCCATACCCACTCCTTCAAAACACCGCATAATTATAATTTTGAACAATCTCTATTAACTCTCCCCTTAACCTTCTCGACTCCAAGGAGAACTTCACTAATCTCTCCACAAAACTGAGGTCCCTCATCACTGGTGCCATTCTAATAAGAATTTAAGAAATAGGAGCAGGAGGGGGCCATTCAGCCCCTCGAGCCTGCTCTGCCACTTAATAAGATCATGGCTGATCTGATTGCAGTCTTAATTCCATTTTCCTGCCTTCTCCTGCCCCCTACCTCCCCCTACCACCACCCCCCCCCCCACCTCCTTCAAAACCCTGGACTTCCTCGTCCATCAAAAAATCTAACTCAGCCTTGAGTATATTCAATGACCCAGGCTCCGCAGAGCATTCTGAAGACTAACGGCTGTCTGAGAGCAGAAATTCCTCCTCATCTCCGTCCTAAATGGGAGACCCCTTATCTTTAGTGCCCCCTAGTCCCGGATTCCCCCATGAGAAGAAATGTTCTCTCAGCATCTAGTTTCTCATTGCCTCTCAAAGGCTTTAACATTCTTTCTAAAATGTGGTAATGTGGTGCCCCGAATTGAGCACAGTACTCCAGCTGAGCTCTAACTAGAGATGTACAAAAGTCTTGGGAGGTTTGGCAGACAATTTAGCCCAGGAATTGCTCGTGAACTCTCAGGAGACCTTCAAATAATACTTGCTTAGATCCCTTCGATCAAAGCCATTAATCTGCTGAGGGTGAAGCTTTATCATCAGAAAAAAAGACAGATAAACAGGCAAAAGGGGAGGTGGCAGTGGCCAAGTGGTATTATCACTGGACTGGTACTCCAAAGACCCAGGGTAATGGTCTGGGGACCTGGGTTTGAATCCCACCATAGTAGATGGTGAAAATTGAATTAAAAATCTGATGATGACCATGAAACCATTGCCAATTGTTGTAAAAACCCATCTGATTCAATTCAGCGAAGAAAGTCTGCTGTCCTTGTCTGGTCTGGCCCATATGCCTAACTCCAGACCCACAGCAATGTAGTTGGCTCTTAAATGCAATTGGGGGTGGACAACAGATGTTGGCCTAGCCATTGATGCCAACATCCCAGAAACAGATTTTTAAAAAAAAGTCAACCAGCATCTGTGAAGAGAACAGATGGAAGACATTTTGACCTCATACCTTTCATTCCTTTTAAAGACAAACCACTAGTTGGGAAAAAAGCCAGATAGGAATCGTTAAGCTGCTTTATTTTACAGCTATCTTGGAACTCTGTTTAGCCCATTCTGGAGAAAACTTGTCGTAAAGTAATAGCTTAAAAAAATGAGTACACCATGCTTCTCCATGTAATCAGTTTAATCTAACCAATATAATTCCTAGCCAGACTGGCTTGGACACCAGATTAGAGCAGTCGGCCTGAAAGGCCCGTTTTTGTGCTGTAAAACCCGACCTAATGCAACAGGAAGCTTAAATTTACCTGGATCCAGAGCCCTCAGCATCCGTTTCCACAATCTGTACTCCGAAGGCCCACCGAATTCACCGAGATTAAGGCCAAGAAAGGCTTTGCCAGGTTAGCTGGATTTGAAGACAATTCTGCACAACAAGAATCAAATTTCTTTAACGGTTTGATTGAATATTATATCCTGCAATATCCTGAAATAGACTGGGGTGGAAGGGCAAGGGTGGCTGGGGTAAAGAACCTGGTCTCAGTGACTCTGTTTAACTAAATAAATAGCTCTAAGACCTGGATAGCAGAGTGGCACAGGGTGGTAGAAAATAATGATCAATAATGGCGATTTGGCGCTACTTATTACATAGAATGTGCAACACAGGAACAGGCCATTCAGCCCAAATGGTCTCTGCTGGTGTGTATACTCCACACAAGCCTCTTCCTGCCCCTACTTCATCTCACCTTATCAGAATATCCCTCCTGAATATATTCAATGATCCGGCCTCCACTGTTCGCTGGGGAAGGAAATTGCAAAGGCTAATGACCCTCTCTCATGGGTTTATCTAGCTTCCTATCAAATGCATCTGTGCTTTTAACCTTAACCACTCCGAGGTAGTAAGTTCCACATACTAACCACTCTCTGGGTAATAAAGTTTCTCCTGAATTGGATTTATTCGTGACTATCTTAAATCTTTTCGTCTCTGCAGAAGTTTTTCTCTCTGAACAAGTGGAAAAATCTTCCCTGTGTCTACCCTATCAAAACCTTGCTTAATCTTAAAGACGTCTATCAGACCACCTTCAGACTTCTCTATGTTGGCAGGGTACAACTTACACTGATCAATGTTTGTTGATAGAAACCACATGAACTGACAAACATTGGTTACTAGGATCAATGTGTGTTGGTAGGGACTACTGTTTAACTTGGTTTGATAAGATACAGCGTGTCACCATTGCTTTTTTTGCCAATCCCTCTGGTTCTCAATTCTTCCTCCAACAGGAAAAGCTCCCCAACTCCCGATGCTCCCCACATATTCTGTCCAGACCCCTCATGATTTTACACATCTCTAATCTCCTCTTAATCTTCTCTTCTCCAAGGAGAACAGTTCCAGCTTATCCCATCAATCTACGAAGTTCCTCATCATTGGAACCATTCTTGTGAATCTTCTCTGCACCATCTCTAATACCTTCATATCATTCCCTAAACCGTGGTGCCCAGAACTGAACACAATACTCTTGCTAAGGCTGAACCTGTGTCCTGTAGAGGTTTAACAGAACCGTCTTACTTTTGTAATCTATGCCCCTACTTATAAAGCCAAGAAACCCATATACTTTAGTAACCGCTTTTACAACATGTGATAATCAATGATTTATCTACATATACTCCCAGGTCCCTCTGCTGCTGCAGCTCTTTTAGAATTGTACCCTTTATTTTATATTGCTTCTCCTTTCTTTTCCAACAAAATGAACCACTTCACTGCATTTAATTTAATTCTCTGCATTAAATTTCACCTACTACTTGTCCACCCATTCCACTTGCCTGTTTACACCCTTCTGAAGTTTATCACTACCCTCCTCACATTTCACAATACTTCCAAATCTTGTGTCACCTGCAAATGTTGAAATTGTGCCCTGTACACCCAAGTGTAGGTCATTGACATATGTCAAGAAAAACAGTGGTCCTAACACGACCTTGCTGTATATCTTCCCCCATTGAAAAAAAACAACTGTTCAACACTCTTTTTCCTGTCACTGAGCCAATTTCATATCCGTGTTGCTACTGTCCATGGGCTCTAACTTTGTTGACAAGCCTATTATGTGGCACTTTATCAAGTGCCTTTTGGAAGTCCACATACACCACATCAACTACATTACCCTAATCTCCCTTCTCTGTTACTTCATTCAAAAACTCAAGCAAGTTAGTTAAACAAGATTTGAACAAATCTGTTTTGATTTCCTAAATGAAGCCACGTTTGTCCAAGTGACTGTTTATTTTGTCCCGAATTATCATTTTGAAAGGCTTTCCCATCACCGATGTTAAACTGACTGGCCTGTAGTTACTTGGTTTTTCCTTGATCCTTATCTTGAACAAGGCTGTAACATTTTCACACGTCTCCAGTCCTCTGAAATCAGCCCTGTATTTACGGCGGATTGGAAGATTGTGGCTAACGCCTCCGCAATTTCCACCCCTACTTCCCTCAGTATCTGTGGGTGTATCGCACCTGGCCGAGGTGATGTAGGGCTTAACTTTTACTGCTTAACTTTGGTTGATAAGGCATTACTTATGCTGATCAATGCTGATTGATGGCCCCTGATTTATACTGTTCAATGTTTATTGATGTAACACTGGTTTTGGGGCTTCAATGCCCCCATGCTAGAATCTCTATCAGTGCCTCTCTGACGTTTTTCAGTAAAACCAAGAAAAATACAAGCCTACTACATCTCTCCTTGTACAATACTGGCTCTGGCCCAACCTCTGCCTCTCACTGTTATCAGTGAAGCTAACGTAGCCACTGTACATCTGGCCTGTAAATTTGTAATCCTTGTAAGTCTCAAATATACCATCTTGCCATCCCCCCTTCACCCTGCATCTTGACTGTATTGAGGTCAGGACATATTATCTATACTAAAGGATAAGGAACCATGAACTAAAGAGGAACAAAGAGATTTGGGAGTACATGTACATAAATCACTTAAAGCTAGTGTACAGGTTCAAAAAGGGAATCAAAAGGACCAGTGGAATATTGGCATTTAATACAAGAAGCTGGAATACAAAGAGAAATAATTTATGCTTTAGTTGTAGAGAGCCTTGGTCAGACTCTACCTGGAGTACAGTTCACGGTACAGCACTTGAGTAACCCTATATTGGCTTTGGAGGAGGTGCAGCACGAGTTCACCAGAATGATACATAAGAATAGGAACAGGAGTGAGCCATTCAGCCCCACAAACCTGCCCCGCCATTCAATAAGAACATGGCTGATCTGCCCCAGGCCTCAACTCTTCTTTCGTGCCAGTTCCTCATAGCCCTCGACTCTCCTATATTTCAAAAATCTATCTACCTCCTCTTTAAATACTTGCACTGATCCAGTCTCCACAACTCTCTGGGGTAGAGAATGCCAGACATTCACTACCCTCTGAGAGAAGAAATTCCTTCGCGTCTCAGTTTTAAATGATACGGTGTCTTAGAAGGTTAATTTATGGGGACAGGTGACATAAACTTTGCTTGAATTCCTTTGAGTTTAGAAGTCTGAGGGGGTGATCTGGTCGCTGTGTTCAGCACGTTAATAGAGTAGATGCAGAGGTGGGAGAATCAAGGACAAGGGGATATAATCTTAATATCAGAGCTGGGCTGCTCTCGGAGTGAAATCAGCGAGCGATCTTCACACAAAGGGTAATGGAAATCCGGAACAGTCGCCACCCCCAAAAGGCTGCGGTTGCTGGAACAACAGCTTTCAAGATGGAGAGCAATAGGTTTTTGTTCAACGATGGCATCAAGGCTTACAGAGCTGGGGCAAATAAATGGAGATCAGCCATTCTTTAACTGAATGGGGCAGCAGGTTTGAGGGGCTGAGCGGTCCTCCGTTCCTAACTGGTTCCTTCCCGGGAACCCAAATCTCTGGAACTCCACAGCTCGCTCAGCCTTTCCTTCAGCTTGCTGAAGAGGCTTTCAAAGCCGCTACATCTTGTAACTTCTCCCCTCCTCCCCATTCTTGGCTGTGTCTTGGTTTATGAGGGAGTCGTCAATCTTCACCACCATCCCATAGCCTAAAACAAGATTGAGGATAGGATACACTTCGGACTGTGGCTAGTGTCGCCAGTAAATAAGAACAGACCCATCAGCGATGGCTTCGATGTCCTGAAAGGCAAATTTTAAAAAGCAGCAGGTTAAAAGGGAGGCCTCGAGAGAGGAGACAGACATCAGAAAACCTGAATAACGGAACAGGGGTTTGTGCTGATGGTCCAGAACCGATCTTTTTGTTTGTTTTTTCGTTTTAAGTAAAACTTGAATGTTTGAAGTTGGACCACCTATTTTATATAAAAGATAAAAAGGCTTGCACCTCTTACAGCCCCATTCACAACCTCAGGACGTCCCAAAACACTTTACAGGCAAATGAGTATTTCTGATGCGCAATCACAAATGTAGCACAGAAAACCCAGCAGCCAATTTGCACACAGCAAGATCCCACAGAGAGCAAGATGATAATGACCAAATAGGCTGTTTTTTTAAAAAATTCATTCATGGGATGTGGGTGTCGCTGGCTAGGCCAGCATTTTTTGCCCATCCCTAATTGCCCTTGTTCAGAGGGCATTTAAGGGTCAACCACATTGTAGTGGTTCTGGAGTTACATGTAGGCCGGACCAGGTAAGGAAGGCAGATTTCCCTCCCTAAAGGGCATTAGTGAACCAGATGGGTTTTTACAACAATTGACAATGATCTCACTGTCATCATCAGGCTTATAATTCTAAAGCATTCCTGGGTCTCTGGAATACTAGTCCAGGGATAATACCACTCTGCCATTGCCACCCCATATCACCCCAATACTGGTTGAGGGACAAATATTAATTAGGATACAGGGCGCTACTCTTCTTTGAAATAGAGTGATGAGACCTTTATCATACATCTAAAGGGGAAGACAGGGCCTCGATTTAACATCTCATCCAAAAGATGGCAGCCGTGACAGTGCGGGATACTCCCACAGTGCTGCACTAGGAACATTAACTTGAGTTACGTGCTAGTCTTAAGAGTGGGACTCGAACCTACAACCTTTTGGCTCAGATGGCAAGAGCGCTACCCACTGAGTCACAGGCAACACCTTGCACGTCTGCCCTTTGTGCAACCATTATCCAGACGTATCAGGTCACAGGATTGTTACAGCGCAGAAGGAGGCCATTCGTCCCATTGTGTCTGCACCAGCTCTCCACTTAGTGCCATTCTCCCGCCTTTTTCCCATAGCCCAGCACATTCTTGGATGGCAATGCATTCCAGAGAGTAACAACTCGCTGCCTGAAAAGGTTCTCTCTCACAGCCTTCAGCGTTAATCCCATTAATGTTTGCCGGTGCTCAAGTGTTACTGATACCTCGAGGGGTCCTGTCCAGTGTACTCGCAGTCTCTGCTGTATGTCGGCTATGGTTTGAGTGAGAGAGGCACGCTGTGCCAACGCTTCCCTCGCGTTCTCTTCCAATTCTCTGAGTGCGGCCATCTCCTTCTGCACAAGCCTGAGAAGCAGGGCCTGTCGTTCCTCGTTCCGAAACTGGTGCAACTTTGCGAATTCGCCAGCAATGTTCGCCCTCAGGCAGTCGGCTTTTCCTTGCGGAATTAAACAGAGGTGCTCGCGGATACGGGAGAGGGGTTCCTCCCAACTCATAGAGACAAGGGTAGCCCCACTCGTTCAACTGGGGAGTACAACGACAACGTTTAAGTTCATTAGAGGGCGGTATCCTGGGATGGAATTCGACACCAGCGGGACTTTATGCTCTGTCTCCACCCCAGCAGGGCTGTAAAATTCCAGCCATGAGGTTTGCCCTATCATTGCCCCCTTAACCCCTCACAAGTGTGGACGTGGGATGGCGCAGTGTGGTTTAGCAGCAACACTCATGCCCTGGAATTAGAAGGTTGTGGGGCTCAATGTCCTATGACCTCCACCCCCTCCAGATGGACAATGTGTGCAGCAGCCACATGGGGGAGATACTTTCACCGTACTGGCTGCAGCCGATCAAGAAGGCAGCTGACCCCCACCACCCCCCACCAGGATGCAGGTCAATAAGGCCAGGAGAAAAGCAAACGCAGCTCTGGAGTTCATTCCCAGGGAGAAAGAATTGGAAAGTAGCGAAGTTTTATTCAACTTGTGTAAAACCCCGGTTAGACCACAGCAGGGGAACAGTGAACAGTTCCGACCGCCATATTAAAAGAAAAGCAATGGGGGCGCTGGAGAAGGTGCGGAAAAGATTTACTGAAACGTTGCCAGAAACGAGAGGTTAAACCCAACAGGAAAGACTGTAGCTCCTTTATCTAGAAGAGGAGACTGAGGGGCGGCCTAATTGAGGTCCTTAAAATTATGAAAGGGTTTGATAAGGTAAGCATAGAGGAGATGGCCCACTCACAGCTAAAAACTGGAACCAGGAGATATAACTATAAGACAGTCACTAATAAATCCAGTAGGGAATTGGGAAGAAACCTCTTCACCCAGAGAGTGGTGAGGATGTGGAACTCCGTACCAAAGGAATGGTTGCATTGAATAGTTTCTTTTATTCATTGGTGAGATGTAGGCCAGCATTTATTTCCCAGCCCTAAATGCCCCAGAGAAGGTAATTGTGAACCGCCTTCTTGAACCGCTGCAGTCCATGTGGTGTAGGGACACCCACAGTGCTGTTAGGGAGGGAGTTCCAGGATTTTGACCCAGTGACAGTGAGGGAATGGCAATATAGTTCCAAGTCAGGATGGTGAGTGACCTGAAGGGGAACTTCCAGGTGGTGGTGTTCCCATCTATCTGTTGCCCTTGTCCTTCTAGATGGTAGAGGTCACAGGTTTGGAAGGTGTTGTCTGAGGAGCCTTGGTGAGTTTCTGCAGTGCATCTTGTAGGTGGTGCACACTGCTGCCACTGTGCGTCAGTGGTGGAGGGAGTGAACTTTTAAGGTGGTGGATGTGGTGCCAATCAAGCGGGCTGCTTTGTCCTGGACAGTGCCAAGCTTCTTGAATGTTTTTTGAACAGCACTTGCCCAGGCAAGTGGAGAGTATTCCATCACACTCCTGACTTGTGCCTTGTAGATGGTGGACAGGTTTTGGGGAGTCGGAAGGTGAGTTACTCCCTGCAGAGTTCCCAGCTTCTGACCTGCTCTTCTAGTCACAGTATTTATATGGCTGGAATAAAAACAGGAAAATCTCAGCAGGTCTGACAGCATCTGTGGAGAGAGAGAAAGAGAGAGAATGTTTTGAGTCCGTATGAGTCTCCTTCAGAGCTCTGAAGAGTCAGATGGACTCGAAATGTTAACTCTGTTTCTCTTTCCACAGATGTACCAAACCTGCTGAGTATTTCTAGCATTTTCTGTTTTTATTTCAGAGTTCCAGATTCTGCAGTATTTTGTTTTCATTCATATGGCTGGCCCAGTTCAGTTTCTGGTCAATGGTAAACCGTAGGATGTTGATAGTGGGGGATTCAGCAATGGCAGTGTCATTGAATGTCAAGGAGTTATGATTAGATTCTCTCTTGTTGGAGATAGCCATTGCCTGGCACTTGTGTGGCACAAATGTTGCTTGGTGCATTGAAGGAGAAGCTAGATAAACACAGGAGGGAGAAAAGAATTGATGGATATGTTAATTGGGCAGATGAAGAAGCTGATGTGAAGCACAAACGCTGGCATTGGCCATTTGGACTGAATGGCCGCTTCCTGTGCTATAAATACTATGCAATACTTTGCAACATCCTCAAGGGGCTCTAGAGATTGGACATTACACACCAGCCTGACCAGCAATGACCCTAATCCCAAGCATTAACGTTAAAACAAAATTGACAGCACCACAGCCTTTGTTTGGGAAAATACATTCCTACAAAATTTCCATTTGAGATGAAGCTGAGATATTTTATCTCTGTTATGTGCTGAATATGTTGCCAAAGTTTGTCAGCAAGCTGCCCTCATTGCGGCCCTTAAATGTGTCCTTAAAATGGGCTTTCCTCAGTCAGACTGGAGCTGAAAACGAGCATGCTAATTATCCCTCGACAGGGACCTCACAAGCCCACACGTTAAAGCAGCCCCGGGCTACTACAGAATCGCAGAATCATTATCGTCTAGAAGGAGGCCATTCAGCCCATCGTGTCTGTACCAGCTCTCTGAGCATTTTAACTTAATGTCAATTTCCTGCCTTTTCCCCGTAACCCTGCACATTGTTTCTATTTAAATAATCATCTAATGCCCTCTTGAATGCCTCAATGGAACCTGCCCTCCACCACATTTCCAGGCAGTGCCTTCCAAACCCTAACTACTCGCTGTGTGAAAAAGTTTTTTCTCACCACGCATTTGCACATCTATTAGACCACTTCAGCAATGAGAATTAGGAATGGTGTTGGGGGTAGGGGTCATGGTGGGTGATGGTGGGAGGGGTGTCATTCAGCCTCTCCACCCTTTCCCTACCTCTATGCACTTGCTTAAAACCCAAACGCATCTCCAGCTTCTTCCCGGTTCTGAGGGAAGATCATCAATCCAAAATGTTAACTCTGTCTCCCTTCCCGCAGCTGCTGCCTGACCTGCCCAGTCTTCCCAGCATTTTCTGCTTCTATTTCAGGTTTCCAGCACCCACAGTGTTTTGTTCCTGTGCCAATAAATAGCTTTTTTACTTCTTTCACTCGTCGACAAATCAGAGCCAGCAAGTTATTTTGTTTCCCAGACTGAGGGACGATCTGTCCTGGTGAAATGTCCCTTGATTATAAAAACAAAAAAACTGCGGATGCTGGAAATCCAAAACAAAAACAAAAACAGAATTACCTGGAAAAACTCAGCAGGTCTGGCAGCATCGGCGGAGAAGAAAAGAGTTGACGTTTCGAGTCCTCATGACCCTTCGACAGAACTTGAGTTCGAGTCCAAGAAAGAGTTGACTCGAAACGTCAACTCTTTTCTTCTCCGCCGATGCTGCCAGACCTGCTGAGTTTTTCCAGGTAATTCTGTTTTTGTTTTTGTCCCTTGATTATGTTTGTTAAGGAGAGTTTGTGAAAGCTTCCCCTTCGGCTACTTTCTATGACAAGCTTGCTGACGGCTGATCTTTTCCTAACTGCTTGCTGACCTTTCAGTGTTACGTTTGTAGGACCCATTCCCTCTCTGATATCCCTCAGCTGCTTTGAGGCCAACGGTGTGTAACCAGTTGGGGTGGGCAGCAGCAGTGAGCAAGGGAAGACGGAGTTCTGGGATTTTTTTTTGGTTTGTTGATGGGGCGTGGGTGTCGCTGGCTAGGCCAGTATTTATTGCCCATCCCTAATTGCCCTTGTTCAGAGGGCAGTTAAGAGTCAGCCACATTGCTGTGGGCCTGGAGTCACATGCAGGCCAATAAATTTCCTTAGTGAACCAGATGGGTTTTTACAACAATCATTTTAATTCCACATTTTTATTGAATGGAAATTTCACCACCCACCATGGTGGGATTCAAGCCCCAGATCCCCAGAGCATTACCCTGGCTCTCTGGATTACTAGTCCAGTGACAATATCACTGTGCCACTGCCTCCCCCTGCTTAATTTGATTTGGAGTTGGAGTGACAGGGGCACTTAAGATAGTGGAGTGTGTCCCCCTTCTCCTCCTTCAATGGCTGTGCCAATGGCAGCGAGGAAGGGCGAAGTTCTCCCAATAACACTCTCGCCTCCAATTCGTGGGTTGTGGGTTCAAGTCCCACTCCAAAGACTTGAGCACAAAAATCAGGGCTGACACACCCAGTTCAGTACTGAGGGTGTGCTGCACTGCTGGAGGTGCTGTCTTCCGGATCAGAGATTAAAGTGAGGAGCTGTCAGCTCCCACAGCAGAAGAGGAGGGGAGTTTGTCCTGTTGTGCTGGCCAACATTAATCGCTCAACCAATGTCACTAAAAACAAACAAATGATTGGAGGAGGAGAGGTGGAAAATTTCAGACCTGTGTTTTTCAACCCCCACCTCCCCCTCCACCCACACAGTCTCTTGTTGAAACTATTTTCCAATGGCTCCACTTATATTTGTCACTTTAATATCAGAGCAGTCCTTGACAATCAAACTAACCTCACCTTCAGTTTTGTTAGATTCTCCTCACCTTTGGATTGACATTCAAAGATGGCCTCCATTTGCTTCTGCAGAGCGAGCAATGCTCCTTGCAGGCTTTCCTGGAACAAAGACAACAGACCAGGCAGTTAAACTAGGGCCTATGCGGGTCGCCATTTGACTTGGTTGGGAAGGGGCTATGATAATCGAGCGCCACGCCTGGAAATACCATTCCAATGGACCGGCAGTCGAAACCAACTTTGAGCCCAAGATTCAACGGGGGCCAGGACTGGGTTCTGACGTAGTTCTGGTGGGGATGGGCCGGGTTCATGCACAACATAGGGGGCCTGTGATCAGATGTCCCTGACCAATGCGCAGCATCCAGCTGTGAGGTGGGTTGGTCGAAAACATTAACTTCGACATGGCACACTATGACATCATTTGCTTTACTAATAGTGCAGTATGTAAACGTTTCTACAAGCCTATTTCTTCATGTGTTTTACTGCACCTTTGCTCTTAATGGGTCAGTATTATGACACAGCCGATGGTAAACGCTGAGTTGTTCAAATCCCAGAGGGAAACTTGAAACAACTGTCGTAACCAATTTTTGCAATTTTGTATGTTTCGAGATGCAGGCTTTGAATTCAGTCATAATAAGTCTCAAGAGGTTTTTATAAAACTAAATTAAACATTCATTAATTAAAAGATGGCAAGCATGTACATATGTCTACAAATTACTGCTATAATAACTTCTAAAAATCCCCTAATTAATCTGACTCCCAGTTATACCTCCATTAAGGCAACAGTAAAAGGCAGATTTAAATAGACCCCTGGCAGAGCACACCCTGGACAGCCGCATTCAAAATGAATTTCTTTCAGTTCTGGGTCCTTGCAGACAGCGGCTTCAGGCTCACAGGCTGGAAGCTTTAGAAATTAAGAATCCCTCCTCTTTTACCAACAGCCTTCTCTTTCTCTATACATATTTTCCTATTTGAGTGCAAATTCTCGTTGTATCATTAGGTTTTTTGAACTTTACCCCATCTAACAATAAAATGCTTTCATAACACCAATTTTATTAGTAATCTTTGGAAAAAGTGAACACATTGTTTGGCTTCTTCTGGCTAGGTGTAATTTTCACCCAATTTTTTGCATTTAAAAATGCAAATTTCCCCCTTTACACTTCACCTTGTAACTTCCCTATGTTTACCTAATTATCATTTCAAGCCAGCTTCTCTTCTATACATTAAAGCCTCTAGACCTGCTGGCTTTAATCCAATTAAGACACACACATAGACACGGATACCACTAGAGCTCTATTTTAAAATAATTTCCAATAACATCATAGACATTATTATGTCTTCTTGACAGTCAGGGGTTTGGTCTGTTGTATGGTTCCAAACAAAAGGAGGCATAACCTTAAAACTGAAGCTAGGTTGTGCAGGGATGATGTCTGGAATCACTTCTTTGTACAAAGGAGCAGTGGAAATCTGGAACTCTCACCCCCGCAAAGATGTTGAGGCTGGGGTGGGTGGGGGGTATGGTCAAGTGAAAATTTATAAAAGGAGATGGAGAGATTTGGTTGCGTAAGGGTATTAAGGATTATAAAACAAAGGCAAGTAAATAGAGTTAAGATATAGATCAGCCAAAATCGAGTTGAGTGGTGGAGTTGACTCAAGGGCACTGAGCAGCGTCTTTGTGTTCCTACAGAGAGACCCCAAATGTTCCTGGAGCCTAGAGGCCTATACATTCATAACCTGGTACTAAAAAGGCGACGATGATGTAATGCTAATGTCACTGGACTAGAACGAGCCTAGTGCTCTGGGGAAAAGGTTCAAATCCCACCACAGCAGCAGGTGGAATTTAAATTCAGATAATTAAATCTGGAATTGAAAGCTAGGCTCAGTGATGGTGACGACAGCTATCATTTCTTTTGTCGTATAAAAAAAAAACCCCATCTGGTTCACCAATGCCCTTGAGGGAAGGAAATCTGCTGTCCTTAACCGGTCAGGCCTACCTGTGACTCCAGACCCACAGCAATGTGGTTGACTCTTCACTGCCACTCTGGAGTGGCCCAGAAAGTCTCACAGCTCAAGGTCAATTAGGGATGGGTAACAAATGCTGACCCTGTCAGTTACACCCAGCCTCCGTGAAAGAATGAAGGGAAAGAAAGCACTTCCAGCCATTTAGGCCTTTATCCTCCTTTGAGAATTCCACCAACCTTCCATCAGACTCCTATCAGGAAAGTGAAATTAGCTCCACAGCGATTCAGGGGCTTCCTCTCTTTTTTTCCATGTCTCTGTTGTCCTCAAGCATTTATCTGGCTCCTTTTCTCCTGATCTCCTCTTTCAGTCATCCATGTCTATCAATTGCATTCTATGTGCCGTTCATGGAATTATACATCACGGAAGGATGTCTTTCAGCCCATTTCTCATCTTGTGCTAGCTCACTGAAGGAGACATCCAATTCATCCCACACACCCTGCTCCTCCTTCGTCACCATGCAAATTTGTTCCCCTTTACGTATTTATCCAATGGGAATCAAGGGGGAAACTCTCCGCTGGTTGGAGTCATACCTAGCACAAAGGAAGATGGTTGTGATTGTTGGAGGTCCATCATCTTAGCTCCGTGACATCACAACAGGAGTTCCCCAGGTTAGTGTCCTAGGCCCAACCATCTTCAGCTGCTTCCATCATAAGGTGGGGATGTTCGCTGATGATTGCATAATGTTCAGCACTATTCAGAACTCCTCAGATACTGAAGCAGTCCATGTCCAAATGCAGCAAGACCTGCACAATATCCAGGCTTGGCTGACAAGTGGCAAGTAACATTTGTGCCACATAAGTGTCAGGCAATGACCATCTCCAACAAGGCAGAATCCAACCTTAGCCTCTTGACATTCAATAACATTACAATCATTGAATCCCCCACTATCAACATCTTGGGAGTTACCATTGACTAGAAACTGAACTGGACTAGCGATAAAAATACTGTGGCTACAAGGGTAGGTAGAGGCTAGGAATCTCCTGAACTCATCTCCCCAAAACCTGTCCACCAACTACAAGGCACAAGTCAGGAGTGTGATGGAATACTCCCCACTTGCCTGGATGAATGCAGCTCCCACAACACTCAAGAAGCTTGACACCATTCAGGACAAAGCAGCCCACTTGATTGGCATCCCATCCACAAACATTCACTCCCTTCACCTCCGACTCAGTGTCGGAGTCTCAGTCATCTACAACTTGCACTGAGGAATTCACCAAATCTCCTTGGACAGCACCTTCCATACACACGACCACTACCACCTAGAAGGACAAGGATAACAGATACATGGGAACACCACCGCCTGGAGATTCTCCTCCAAGCCACTCACCACTTTGACTTGGAAATATATCATCGTTCCTTCATTGTTGCTGGGTCAAAATCCTGGAACTCCATCCCTAACAGCACTATGAGTGTACCTACACCACATAGACTGCAGCGGGTCAAAAGTCAGCTCACAACTGCCTTCTCAAAGGCAACTAGGGATGGGCAATAAATGCTGGCCCAGCCAGCGAAGCCCACATCCTGTGAATAAATAAAAAAACACACGTTGTGACGATGGATACAGGGCAATGGCTGGAGAATAGTCTGTGCTATTGTGTGTCATGGCTGCTGGCATCGAATGCGCGCAGGGGACAAGTCTTCCAGCGGAGACTGCAGCATACTGGTTAGGGAAGTTTCCGGTTTGGTGTTGGGAATGTGTAGGAGGGAGAGGAAAAGTGGGAGGAATTGGGAGTTGTGGGGAAGGAAGGACAGGGTTGGTGAGCAGTGGGAAGGCTGGAAATTTGGGCAAAGGGAGGACAGGGTGAGAACTGGGAGGCTTGGGGGGGGTGGGGGTGGGGGTAGGGCGGGGAAAATTTTACAAAGTTTATTCGATTCGGTTTCTAAGACTTGCCATGGTCGGAGTAAAGTACCTCTCAAGACCGACTCCGGAGACATAAGCCACAGTCGAGGGTGGCACACCCACTGATGCACCGAGAGCGTGCTACGCTGTCAGAGGCACTGGGATTTTGGATGGGACATCAAAACCGAGGCTTCACGTGCCCCCTCAGGCCGGGTGGGGGTGAAATATGCTGTGGAACTATTTTTAAAGAAGAGCGGGATTTATTTCCCGTGCCCTGGTCAATACTTACCCTTCAAACAACATCACCAAAGACAGGTTATCTGACCATTATCGCATAGCTGTTGGTGGGAGCTCGCTGGGTGCAAATTGGCTGCCATGCACATTACAACAACAACTACACTTAAGAAAAAAATGACTTATTTGACTGTAAAGGGCTCTGGGGTGCCGGAGAGACGTTTTGCTTTTGCTGAAGGAGCGTTTACAATGAAGCGTTGGCCTTCAGTAGGGAGCCTTGTACCTGGCTCAGGGCAACTGCCCCTGGTGGGCACCTCTCTCTGTTCCTCCGGGCGGCGGGACGTACGGGGGCTTAGCGGATCCCGGACAATTTGGCCCCGGGGCTCCTCGATCCCGCTGGCGGCGAAGGGGCTCGCTCGGACCGCGCCCGAGTTTGCGGGCGCTCTCCGCCCGGTGGGACAGGAGCCGGTTGCGCCGGAGGGCGGGCTGGGCGAACTGGGCTCGGCAGACGGGGCAGGGCAGCGGCAGCGGCCTCCCTCCGACTTTGCCCCAGTACCGCAGGATGCAACCCCGGCAAAAACTGTGGCCGCACTGGAGGTTCACCGGCTCCCTGTGGCGGTCCAGGCAGACCGAGCAGGTCGCTTCCACTTCAGTGTCAGAAGCCATTGAGCTATCAACGTAGCCTCTTCTCCGCAGCCTCTTTATAGGGGTCTGGGGACATCTCTTAAAGGGGCAGCCCTCTTCACAGGCAAACTATTTCACAACCACCTTAGCCCCCACCCAACAGGGGAAGTGAGGCGACCGGAATACCTCCAGTGCATTTAAATAGCCCCTTTCACCACACCTTAGAGCACTTTACAGCCAATGAAGTATATATTTTTTCTTTTTGAAGTGTAGCCACTATTCCAATGTAGCAAAAGCGGCAACCAATTTGTGCTCAGCAAGCTCCCACCAATAGCAAGGAGATAGTGGCCAGGTGTTCTTTTTTGTGATGTTCGTTGTGGTGGGGTGGGAGTGGGGTGAGGGTGAGGGGGGGGTGGGTTGGTGATGATGGGTGGGGGGGATATTGAACATCAGCCAGGACAGAGGGCGTAGCTCCCCCACCCCCCGCCACCCCCCGCACTCTCCTTCCAACTATAGGGTCTTTACATCCACCCCGAGGGGGCAGGCGGCACCCGGGTTTTGACGAAAGCAAATTACTGCGGATGCTGGGAGTCTGAAATAAAGACCGAAAAATTCCGGGGAAAACTCACAGCAGGTCTGGCAGCAGCGGTGGAGAGAGAAACAGGGTCAACGTTTCAGAGGCTGAAGGAGAGTAATACGGACCCGAAAGAATGGGCCGTGACTTCCAACGAGCATTGGAAAGAGGTGGCACACAGGAATTAGAAGAAATAAATATGTACTTACCTGCCCTTGAAAATTATGCTGACATTTCTGATCGTCAGAGCAGGGGTGTTCGGGGGTGGTGTGTGGATGAGGTTCAGAGGTTGGGGGGTTAGGGTGGTCGGAAGTCAGGGGTTGGGGGGGGTCAGAGGTTGGGGTGGTGGGGAGGGTCAGAGGTCAGGGGGAAGGGGTGTTGGATGTCGGGGTGGAGGGCCAGATGTCGGGGGTTGGGGGGGAGGTTGGTGGTGAGGGGACTGGGGGGTCAGAGGTCAGGGGTGGGGGGGGTTGGAGGTCGGGTGGAGGGCCAGGTGTCGGGGGTTGCGGGGGAGGTTGGTGGTGAGGGGAGTGGGGGGTCAGATGTCAGGGGTGGGGGGGTGTTAGAGATCGGGGGGGTGGGGGTTTCACAGGTTGCGGGTGTGGGGGAGCTCTTTGGGATGGGGGGTGTGGGGTCGGTCTTGGTGTTTACAATAGTTACCCAGAAGTCAGAAGAGGTTTTAATTCTCCTAACTTTTTCTGGGTAACCCTGGCAGAACATCCGAAGTTTACAATTTAAATGGCATTTTCAGATAGTTCGCAGCACAGGGCAATTGTCCAGGGGAAGTTAGCACTCCTGGGCAATTGCCATGCAAACCCTTACCTAGGAACTTCCAACAGGGGTTCCTCAGCGCACCTTCCGGGTACAGCCCAAATCCGACGCTAGGGAGCTCGAGCTTACAGCCCCAAAACTCTGTTCCTCCCTCCACAGATGCTGCCAGACCTGCTGAGCTTTTCCAGCATTTTCTGTTTTTAACTTGGGTTTTAGTGCCTTTTTTGAAAGACAGCACCTCCAGCAGTGCAACACAAATTGGCTGCTACGTTTCCCACATTGCAAAGGAACTGCGCTTCAAAAAGTACTTTGGCAGCAGTAAAACGTTTTGGAAGGTGCCGGCTGCAGGAAAGGTGCTATATCAATGCAAATCATTCCTTTTCACTAGAGGGATTTACCTGGTAGCCTCACTTCCTCTGGGAGAACATGGCCATGTTCTTTGTTTACATGAGCAACTTTACTGGTGCTGTGTGAGAAATGGATGTTATTTTTAAACATACTTTTGGGGAATATTGTGTTATTCTGTGAAGGAGGGTGCGTGTGTGTATGTAAATTATTTAATTAAGCTGGGAAAGGTTATTAGAAGACAGGTTGCTTATTAAAAAACAGGGGGTTTAAAACACAAAAAGGATAGAGGTATTAGGTTTGAGGTGCAAGTGAATAGGTTAGAACTAATGTTTGCATTTTTAGATAAGGTGAGAGTCCATTTAAATATCAAAGGGAAGTCAAAAGTGACAAGAAACATATTTGCATCTTGCAGGAGTTCCATAGGTAAATAGCAGAGGGTATATTACATTTTATTGACCTGAAAGCAGAGACAGCATAGAAACATGAAAGATTTTACGTTTGGAAGGATTTGAGTTTCAAAGAAGTGTGAGAACAATGGGACACAAGATGAAAGGGGGAAAAGGGTATTTTAGAGTTACTGTGGCTGTTGGTGTTAGCTGAGCTGTAGCTCCAGGCTGGGAGAAGATGCAGTTTGAATCAGCCATCCAGTCGAGCCAGAAAAGTCTTGAGCTGCAACAAGCAGTCTGGTTCTGAAGTCTTGGGTTTCCACAGCAGAGTAAAAGAGAGTTAGATGCCGTGTGGCACACCTTTATTAAAGCTAAGCAATTTGCCTTGGGTGCTATTACTGGATTTTTATAGTTAAACAGTTATAAGGGTGTGTTGGCTGGAAGTTGTTTACTTGTGGGTCTGATCAAGTAGGGAGTCTTTTTGGGGGAATGTGTTGTAAGACTAAGTTTAACTGTACAACCTACTCATCTCACCTGAATCTGCTTGAAGATTTTGTAACATTGCCTACAGAACCAACTCAATCTCTGCGTGCCTACCTCATCTTGTGACATTAGCCCTACCGGAAAAGCAAGTCCTACAATGCTGGTCTTCAGCCAGCCCAACCCAATTACCCACATAAAAGAATTCCTCATTGGACTCTGACTTTGGATTCTGAAATTCACGTAAACCAATATTCATTTTTTTGTTGTCCTTGTACTGTGAAACTCCTTTCCTCTATCCTCCCTTTACTGTGTGGATGTGTGGAGTGGGATGTTGCAGACACTGCTTCTGCAGGTTTTTACTGTGTAAGATAAACTAACCTTCTGAGTTAATGCTAATTTGAGTTTGTTCTGGATTAGTAGTGAAATTGGATCAGAGAAAAACTGAGGGGTTGGGGGAAACATGCAATGGCCTATTCTTTTAACAACTAATTCAAAACACCTTCTGCTTACTGACAGGTGGTAAGAGGAAATCTGTGCAGTTTGAACTGTCTCTTCTGTCCATATCAGGTTCTTGCTCATTTGAAACCTTGCCAGCATTCCTAATGGCCACAGCTATCAAAACAAGCCAGTTCAACTTACAGACAATCGACCCTGTTGAAATTGCAAAAACAGATGCCTACATTTTTTAAGCTACACCAGATGGCTTGCAATCAAAGCATTCAGGGGTTTGTTTTTTCCCCCTGACTGACAGCTGCTGAATGTTTGTTTTCCACTTTTAAAGAGCCCTGGGTATTTAAATCGCTTCAGATAATTACATTAGAAATTCCTAGCAGTGTTTTCTTTACTTTTGAATGTGTAAGAGCACTTTTCCCAATGGGAAAAAGGCTCAAATGCATTTCAACACTTACACATTGCTCTGAATGTAATGATCAACACCCCTTTGCAGGACAGAATCCTATAATCAATCACTGCTGTAAAAACACATCCAGTAGCATAACCACAACACTACCACACACCTTCACACTATCAAAGGGGAAATTGGCCAGTGCAATGGGTCAGACACTAGCCTTTCACCTCTGTGTCTGGGTTCTGTTCATCCCAGACTGATGGGGATGAGAGCCCCAGGAGAAATAACTGATTTGGTTGGGTCTCAATCCAGTTGTGAGTGGATTTGGTAATGTGCTGCTCGTAACTGTTCTAAATTTGTCCCGGTCTCGTGCTGTCACCCAGAGAGTTAGGCCTGTGGTGGAGAGAATAATGCCATACTGGAACAGGAGCTTCAGGCTGAGGCATGTCATTGGGTGCAGAGTGGAAGGAGCTTTACTCTGTTTCTGGCTGTGTTTCCTGAGCTGGGTGTGCTAGTCACTGACAATGGGTGGGTTTGGCGAGGCAGGGGGAGGAGAGGGGTAGTTGGGGAGCTGCAGTGGGTGAGGTGGGATTTTGACTGGCACCCTGTCTGAGTGGCAAGTTCTCAGAGGGTGTGGGTGCTGGCACCGAGGCACTGATGCCCCCTTCAAGCAGGGTTTCTTTTTTCAGGTTTACAATACCTAGACGCTCATTCTGGAAATGTGAGCGTTGCTGGTGAGGTCAGCATTTTTATTGCCCATCTCCTAGTTTCCCTTGAGAAGGTGGTGGTGGGCCACTTTCTCGAACTGCTGCAGTCCATGTGGTGGAGGCTCCTTTCAACAGTGCTGCTAAGAAGGGGGAAATTCCCGGATTTTGACCATGCATGGTGACGGAATGGTGATGTATGCTCAAGTGGAAATGATGTGCGACTCAAACGTCAACTTGGTGGTGATGGTGTTCCCACTGTCCTTGCCTTCAAAGTAGCTATTTCCTATTGTTTCACATGATGTGGGTGTCACTGGCTGGGCCCGCTTTATTGCCCATCTGTAATTTCCCTTGAGAAGATGGTGGTGAGCTGCCTTCTTGACCTGCTGCAGTCCATGTGGTGTAAGTACACCCAAAGTTCTGTTGGGGAGTTCCAGGATTTTGACCTGGCGACAGTGATATATTTCCAAGTCAGGATGGTGTGTGGCTTGGAGGGGAACGTGCAGGTGGTGGTGTTCCCATGTGTCTGCTGCCCTTGTCCTTCTAGGTGGTAGAGGTCATGGGTTTGGGAAATGGTGTCGAAGAAACCTTGATGAGTTATTGCCGTATAATCTGTGGATAGCACACACTGCAGTCACAATGCGCTGGTAGTGGAGAGTGTATACGTTTACGATAGACTTTAGAAACATTGCTAAGTGCTTGCTTACCTAAGTGGATTTTTTGTGTTCAGGAGCCATCATGTCGAGCAAGAAAACAAGAGAAAATAACACAAACACAAACTCAAACAATGCTGGAAAAACTTAGCAGGTCTGACAGCATTTGTGGAGAGTCATACAGACTCGAAATGTTAACTGTATTCCTCTCCATAGATGCTGTCAGACCTGCTGAGTTTTTCCAGCATTTTTTGTTTTTGTTTCAGATTTCCAGCATCTGCAGTATTTTAACTTTATATAAGAGAAAACAACAGGTTATTTCATCTCCAAAGTAGCTACAACTACAAATACAGCAATTCTGGGCACCACCAATTAGAATGTATGTGAAATGAGGAGTCAGGAGGTGAGTTACTCGCTGCAGGATTCCTAGCGTCTGACTGGTTCTTGCAGCCACAGTATTTATATGGCTAGTCCAGTTCAGTTTCTGGTCAATAGTAACCCCCAGGATGTTGATAGTGGGGGTTCAGCGATTGTAATGCCATTGAATGTCAAGGGGCAATGGTTAGATTCTCTCTTGTTGGAGATGGTCATTGCCTGGCACTTGTGTGGTGCGAAAGTTACTCGCCACTTGTCAGGCCAATCCTGGATATTGTCCAGGTCTTGCTGCATTTGGACATGGACTGCTTCAGTATCTGAGGAGTCACGAATGGTGCTGAACATTGTGCAATCATCAGCGAACATCCCCACTTCTGACCTTATGATGGAAGGAAGGTCATTGATGAAGCAGCTGAAGATGCTTGGGTCTAGGACACTACCCTGAGGAACTCCTGCAGTGATGCCCTGGAATTGAGATGACTGACCTCCAACAACCACAACAATCTTCCTTTGTGCTAAGTATAACTCCAGCCAGCCCCTGAATCCCATTGACTCCAGTTTTGCTAGGGCTCCTTGATGCCACACGCGGTCAAATGCTGCCTTGATGTCAAGGGCAGTCACTCTCACATCACCTTGCGAGTTCAGCTCTTTTGTCCATGTTTGAATAAAGGTCAGAAGCTGAGTGACCCTAGTAGAACCAAAACTGAGCACCAGCGAGCAAGTTATTGCTAAGCAAGTGTTGCTTGAAAGCCCTGTCGATGACACCTTCCATCACTTTATTGATGATTGAGAGTAGATTAGTGGGGCGGTAATTGGCCAGGTTGAATTTGTCATAATTTTCATGTACCTGGACAATTTTCCACATTGCTGGGTAGATGCCAGTGTTGTAATTGCACTATAAAAGCTTGGCTAGGGGCATAGAAAGTTCTGGAGAACTAGCTTTCAGTACTATTGCCAGAACCCATAGCCTTTGCAGTACCTTCAGCCATTTCTTGATATCACATGGAGTGAATCGAATTGGCTGAAGACAGGCATCTGTAATGGGGACACCCGGAGGAGGCCGAGATGGATCATCAACTCAGCACTTCTGGCTGAAAATTGTTGCGAATGCTTTAGCTTTATCTTTTCCACTGATGTGCTGGGCTCCTCCATCATTGAGAATGGGGATATTTGTGCAGCCCAAACAAAAACAGAATTACCTGGAAAAACTCAGCAGGTCTGGCAGCGTCGGTGGAGAAGAAAAGAGTTGACGTTTCGAGTCCTCATGACCCTTCAACAGAACTAGGTGAATCCCAGGAAGGGGTGAAATATAAGCTGATTTAAGGTGTGTGTGTGTGTGGGTGTGGGGGGGGGGGGGGGTGGGGGGGAGAGAAGTGGAGGGGGCGGGGTGTGGTTGTAGGGACAAACAAGCAGTGATAGAAGCAGATCATCAAAAGATGTCACAGACAACAGAACAAAAGAACACATAGGTGTTGAAGTTGGTGATATTATCTAAACGAATGTACTATTTAAGAATGGATGGTAGGGCACTCAAGGTATAGCTCTAGTGGGGGTGGGGGAGCATAAAAGATTTAAAAATATTTAAAAATAACGGAAATAGGTGGGAAAAGAAAAATCTATATAATTTATTGGAAAAAACAAAAGGAAGGGGGAAGAAACAGAAAGGGGGTGGGGATGGAGGAGGGAGCTCAAGACCTAAAGTTGTTGAATTCAATATTCAGTCCAGAAGGCTGTAAAGTGCCTAGTCAGAAGATGAGTTGTTGTTCCTCCATTTTGCATTGGGCTTCACTGGAGCAATGCAGCAAGCCAAGGACAGACATGTGGGCAAGAGAGCAGGGTGGAGTGTTAAAATGGCAAGTGACAGGGAGGTTTGGGTCATTCTTGCAGACAGACCGCAGGTGTTCTGCAAAGCGGTTGCCCAGTTTACGTTTGGTCTCTCCAATGTAGAGGAGACCGCATTGGGAGCAACGAATGCAGTAGACTAAGTTGGGGGAAATGCAAGTGAAATGCTGCTTCACTTGAAAGGAGTGTTTGGGCCCTTGGACGGTGAGGAGAGAGGAAGTGAAGGGGCAGGTGTTACATCTTTTGCGTGGGCATGGGGTGGTGCCATAGGAGGGGGTTGAGGAGTAGGGGGTGATGGAGGAGTGGACCAGGGTGTCCCGGAGGGAACGATCCCTACGGAATGCCGACGGGGGGGGTGAAGGGAAGATGTGTTTGGTGGTGGCATCATGCTGGAGTTGGCGGAAATGGCGGAGGATGATCCTTTGAAATGCGGAGGCTGGTGGGGTGATAAGAGGAGTTGAAGGAGAAATTGTTCAGTGTGAGAACAAGTTCAGCCAGATGGAGGAGAGTAGTTCACACTGAACAATTTCTCCTTCAACTCCTCTCACTTCCTCCAAATAAAAGGTGTGGCTATGGGTACCCGCATGGGCCCCAGCTATGCCTGTCTCTTTATGAGGTATATGGAACATTCCTTGTTCCAGTCCTACTCCGGCCCCCTTCCACATCGATGATTACTTCGGTGCTGCTTCATGTTCTCGTTCGGACTTGGAAAAATTTATTAATTTTGCTTCCAATCTCCACCCCTCCATCATTTTCACGTGGTCCATGTCTGACACTTCCCTTCCCTTCCTTGACCTCTCTGTCTCAATCTCTGGTGATAGACTGTCCACCAATATCCATTACAAACCTACCGACTCCCACAGCTACCTCGACTACAGCTCCTCAAACCCCGCTTCCTGTAAGGACTCCATCCCATTCTCTCAGTTCCTTCACCTCCGTCGCATCTGTTCCGATGATGCTACCTTCAAAAACAGTTCCTCTGACATGTCCTCCTTCTTCCTTAACCGAGGTTTTCCACCCACGGTCGTTGACAGGGCCCTCAATCGTGTCTGGCCCATCTCCCGTGCATCCGCCCTCACGCCTTCTCCTCCCTCCCAGAAACATGATAGGGTCCCCCTTGTCCTCACTTATCACCCCACCAGCCTCCGCATTCAAAGGATCATCCTCCGCCATTTTCGCCAACTCCAGCATGATGCCACTACCAAACACATCTTCCCTTCACCCCCACTGTCAGCATTCCGTAGGGATTGTTCCCTCCAGGACACCCTGGTCCACTCCTCCATCACCCCCTACTCCTCAACCCCCTCCTATGGCACCAACCCATGCCCACGCAAAAGATGTAGCACCTGCCCCTTCACTTCCTCTCTCCTCACCGTCCAAGGGCCCAAACACTCCTTTCAAGTAAAGCAGCATTTCACTTGCATTTCCCCCAACTTAGTCTACTGCATTCGTTGCTCACAATGTGGTCTCCTCTACATTGGAAAGACCAAACATAAACTGGGCGACCGCTTTGCAGAGCACTTGCGGTCTGTCTGCAAGAATGACCCAAATCTCCCTGTTGCTTGACATTTTAACACTCCACCCTGGTCTCTTGTCTACATGTCTGTCCTTGGCTTGCTGCATTGTTTCAGTGAAGCCCAACGTAAACTGGAGGAACAACACCTCATCTTCTGACTAGGCACTTTACAGCCTTCCGGACTGAATATTGAATTCAACAACTTTAGGTCTTGATCTCCATCCTCCATCCCCATCCCCTTTCTGTTTCTTCCCCCTTCCTTTTGTTTTTTCCAATAAATTATATAGATTTTTCTTTTCCCACCTTTTTCCATTATTTTTAAACATTTTTAAATCTTTCATGCTCCCCACACCCCCACTAGAGCTATACCTTGAGTGCCCTACCATCCATTCTTAACTAGCACATTCGTTTAGATAATATCACCAACTTCAACACCTATGTTTTATTTTGTTCTGTTGTCTGTGACATCTTTTGATGATCTGCTTCTATCACTGCTTGTTTGTCCCTACAACCACACCCCCCCCTCCACTTCTCTCCCCCCCCCCCCCCCCCCCCCCCCCCACCCCCCCACCCCCCCCCACACACACACACACACACACACACACCTTAAACCAGCTTATATTTCACACCTCTCCTTGGATTCACCTAGTTCTGTTGAAGGGTCATGAGGACTCGAAACGTCAACTCTTTTCTTCTCCGCCGATGCTGCCAAACCTGCTGAGTTTTTCCAGGTAATTCTGTTTTTGTTTTGGATTTCCAGCATCCGCAGTTTTTTTGTTTTTATATTTGTGCAGCCTCCTCCCCTAGTGAGTTGTTTAATTGTCCACCACCATTCACAACTGGATGTGGCAGGACTGCAGAGCTTAGATCTGATCCATTGATAATTTTCCTATGCTGTCCATTTCCAGCAATTGCTTCTTCTTTCAGTAGCTAGGCTCTTTATTTGGAGCTTTTTCTGTTATGTTTTTCACTGTCACCATCATTGTAGTTCTTAGATGAGGTTGTCCATGGTTATGATTTACAGATATTGCTGGATGCAAGGCTGTTGGTAAACTTTACCCTCTAAGGAACATTATTGCCAGTACAAGGGTCTATGTAGAGCTGGATCTCAGTGTACACTGTTGTCATGTGACTATATTACTGATGAAGTATACTATCTATTTATATATTTAACATTAACCCTTTATGCAACACAGTCATTTCTTGAGATCATCTTCCTGCTCCAGGTACCATACCATTAAGAGGGCATTGGCAACCATGGACTTCCATTGGATTGGTCCATGACTATTCTTGGCAAAGTGCTGCAGTGGTTTTCTGTTAGTCTTCTGCAGTGGCTGACCAGGAAACTCTCCCGCTCTTACTTCCTGCTATCGGGTATACTGCAAAGATTTACAGGCTGTTAACCACCCTGTCTGGTCATGTTATTAATGCACCTTCAGTGGCCATCAAGTCCTGGGATGGGACTTGAACCTGGAGCTTCTGGCCCAGAGGTAGGGATGCCACCCGCTGCGCCACAAGGCCTCCCCTTCTTGATGTCAGGTGGAGCGAATCAATGTGCCTGAAGACTGCCATCTGTGTAGCTGCATATCTCAGGAGGAGGAGCTTTCTTTTGTACTGTCGGTGATCAGTGCCATTCTGAAGCACTGCAGGACTAGTACAGGTTAACTACAGATCCATGCTGCTTGTACTCACAGCCGGAACAAGCATTAACCATATAGATACCATATCGTTTCACTTGTGACACAGAGACCTATTTTCAAACAGGCTGAAAATTAAGGCTTAGAATGGGGTCACTTTTAACCTAACTCGCTGGATTGATGTTACACAGGATTGGGTGGAACGCTGAGCATCCAATATTAATGTCCAGGTTCTTGAATGGAAAGTAAAAGTGGGTAGAGGGTAAACACAGCATTGTACCCAACCACATCAATTTCCCAGCAAAAAGGTTGATTAAAATTGCCCCTATATTTAGGATTTTCATGGAGTTGGAAGGACTCCTAGAGCCATTTAAAAATGGTGGGTGGGACGCGATTCCAGGACTCCTGCCCCCATTCCTGGAACCCCCAGTTTTTGCCAGCACGGAATAAGGGTGCAGAGAACAAACTCACACCCTTCATTCCCAACCTGGCTGGCTCCATCCCGGGGATAGGCACCTCCCAGCCCCACTCAATTTTCATGGAGTTGGACCGGCTTCTCCATGACTCACAGTTCAGTGATCTCCGAGGACTCGTGAATCATCACCTGGATTTGGGAACCTTTTGGAAGGTAAGTTTGAAAAGGTCTTACGCATGTCCGCCATGTCCTTTCCATGCCAATTCATGGAAACTCATACCCGCAACCACCTCTATGGCCCTTTGTCCTTTTGCCAACTCATGCCTCCCAAATCACCCCCAATAGCACCTCATACTCTCCATGCCAACTCATGGCCCTTCTGTGTCCATTCACTCAGTATGCACTAGGTACAAAACCAATGAACCCAACAGTAACAATTTCATGTGTGAAACTGCTTAGTTAAAAAAAAACACTCATTCATAATTCTTGGGAAAAAAAACTTGCACTCTTACAACCCTAAAAAAGTGTAAATCAGGCACACCATTAAAATATTAATAACTGAAGCTTTAAGCACTTCACAACTCTTAATCTTGTGCAAATGAACATTGAGACATTGACAAGAGAGGTCACAGAAAAAATAACAAGTTATAACCTCATAAAGATGTCAATAGTTCTCTCCAGCTGCGTAAACAAGATTCCCAGAGTTAATTCTGCAAGATGGGTTGAAATCCTAGACTCATAGAAGGATTAACTCTGGGAGTCTTGTTTACACTATCAGCAGATTTCTCATTCAGAACAGGATAAGCTGGAAAATAGAAAAAAAATGTGAGCTTGTGCATCTTATAAGCTTTTCTTTCTGCCTTATTTCTATCTCTAGTATGGTCAGCTTCTTTCAGAAGATTGGCATCAGGAGCTCAATCATTTCGTCAGCATCATGTAGCATTTCAAAAACACAATCATACATTCTGTGCTCAGAGATCCCCTTGTTCCTTTATTCCACCTAGACTTGCATCTTCCCAGTAACAAGGAACTTCCCTAATCTTCTTACTGAAAGATACCACCTCACATTTGCCTGTTTTGAACTTCATTTGCCAATTTTTCACCCATTCTGCAAGTTTATTAATGTTCCCCCGTACTTTGTTGCAGTCCCCTTCAGTATTGACCACCAGCCCCTGCCCCACCTGCAAATTTAGAAATTGTGTTTTTGATGCTAAAGTCCAAATGGTTAATGTAAATTGTGAGCAGCCGTGGTCTCAGACTGATCCTTGCGGAACGCCACCTCCCACCTTCTGCCACTCTGAGTAACTACTCTGTACTCCCACTCTCTGCTTTCTGCCTTGGAGCAAGCTAGTGATCCATTCTCTCTGAGTCCACATTCTCTGATTTATTCCTTAATGCATTACTGGTGTAGAGCTATGAGGACAGCCAAGTGAGAAGTAGCTTTGAAATGAACATTGTGGGATACTGAGGACCAACATTACACCCGTTCTGTCTTAGGACCTGAAGCCCTCAACAGTCTGCACAATGCAGGCCTCAGGCAGTGCTTTCCTTTGATCAAACCTTGTTGAATATAACACTCTGGAAGAAGAAAAATATGAGCCTGACTGAACAACATGTCTTCAAAGCAATTTCACACTGTGCACTACCTAGCAATTGCTGGGACATGCACATTAACATTTCAAGCGAATGTTAGCTTTTAAAGAAGAAAAGAGCAGCTTTGCCTGTATCAGGCATGGCTCAGTGGGTAGTGCTCTTTCCCCTGAGCCCAGAGTTGAGGGTTCAAGGCCTCTTTTCGGAAGCTTGAGTGTGAAACCTAGGCTGACACTTCCTTTGTGGTGTTGGGATTGCCATTGCTTGGCTGAGACAATAAAACAAGGCCTGCTCAGTGTCAAAGATCCCTTGGCCATATCAGAAGAAGAGCAGGTGAGTTCTGGTCAAGGTTTATCCCTAACCCAACGTCATTAAAACAGATTGTCATGCTGATGTTTGTGGGACCTTCTTATGCACAAATTAGCTGGCACCTTTCCTACATTGCAACAGTGTCCACACTTTAAAAATTACTTCACTGACTTTGGGACACCCTGAGGTTTTCTTTCATGGGATGTGGGGATAGCTTTCCAGGTCAGCATTTGTTGCCCATCCTTAATTGTCCTTGAACTAAGCATTTCAGATGGGAGGTAAAGAGTCAACCACGTTGCTGCAGGTCTGGAGTCACACGTAGGCCAGACTAGGTAAGGACGACATATTTCCCTCCCTAAAGGGGCATCATTGAACCAGATGGGTTTTTACAATAATCAGTGATAGTTTCATGGTCACCATTGCTGAATTGGTTTTATATTATCAATTGAATTTAAATTCCATCAGCTGCCTTGGTGGGATTTGGACCCATGTGCCCCAGAGCATTAGCCTGGGCCTCTGGATTACTAGCCCAGTGACATTACCTGTATGCCATCGCTTCCACTGAATGATGCAAATGGCAGTATAGAAATACATATAACAGGCAATTTATCATGTTATTAACTATTGTAACTGAACTGACCATCTATAAAGTGCAACCTTGAGTCTCCTGTTCCAGTTATATGCTTATTACAGTTTGCTATTACACTTCCCTGCTTTCTCCATCAAATCTTTAGGAACTCTTTCACATACAAGCCCACTTCATCCTCTGGAAGTAACCACAACAGTGTCCAGCACCTAAAGGGTACATTCCTTCTGCTATTTCCTCCCGTCATCTATGGGTTTTCACTCTTCTATTACAACCTCTCCTTACAATAATTCGGGCAGTGTCCCTTCCTATCACTCTCATTCAGCTCTGCTACACTTCCAGTTCATTCAAGAATCCACTTTATCATTCTCACACAATAGACCTAATATTTCCGAGTTCAATGAGTTCCATTCACATTCTCCTTCACTAAATGATTGCCAGGTTGGTGCCAACTCGAATGTTTTTATGTGAGAGTGAGACTGATTACAGCTGACAGGATCACGGCCAGGCAGTAGAACAAACTTTCACCCCTTTAACCTGGGTTCCATTTAGTATCAGGTCCTTTGTGGTGAAACCTTTGTGTCCCTTCTCTGTGGAATAAGTAAACTGGTTATGTTGAGTCAAGAGAGTGCCTGATCTCGCCCTTCTGATTATCCTATGTGCTCCTCAACTGAGGCCAACCTAAAACTGTGAGATGGACAAAGCAGAAAGTGTAAAAATATTCACTTGAGAAAGTTGATGTCCAACATGCCTTCCTTGTTTCCAAACTGACTGCAGCCACACAGCCTGTAAGTTTGAAAGGATTGTTATTGTGAGTGAGGGAAGGACTTAACTGAGGCCAACCTACTACTAAGAGACAGAAAAAGCAGAAAACTTAAAAACAATTACTTGCAGGTGTTTGTGTCGAACTTGCCTGCATTGCTTCCAAACTGACTGCAGATAAACACTCTGTAAAAATGAACAGTTTGTTACTATTAGCAAAGGAAGGACACAGGATGTCTGTAAATACTGTCTTATACATGTACGTGCACAAATTGGAGGTGAAAGTGCAGGTTCAGAAAGTGGTTAATAAAGCATACGGGATTCTGGACTTCATAAACAGGGGTATCAAGTACAAAAGTAAGGGGGTTATGATATCATAAATTTTAAGTCATTATAAAATGCTGGTTCAACCTCAACTGGAGTATTGTGTCTAATACTGGGTACCACACTTTAGGAAGTGTGTGAAAGCTTTAGAGAGAGTGCAGAAAAGATTTACGAGAATGGTTCTGGGGATAAGGGACTTCAGTTAGCTGGGTGGAGTGGAGAAGCTGGGGCTGCTTTCCTCAGAGAAGAGAAGGTTGAGAGGAGGTTGGATAGAGGTGTTCAAAACCACAAGGGCTCTGGAGAGAGTGGATGGGGAGAAAGTGTTCCCACTGGTGGAAAAGTTGATTTAAACTGAATGGCAAAAGAACCAAAGGTAGCATGAGGGAAAACATATTTCCGCAGTGTGTGTTTAGGAGCTGGAAGGCGTTGCCTGAAAATGTGGCGGAGGTAGGGTCAAACAGGGCTTTCAAAAAAAGGAATTGGATAATTAAGCAGAGAGAGCAAAAATTTGCAGGCCAACAGGGAAAAGATAGGGGAGTGGGTCTAGCTGGGTTAGTCTTGCAGAGAGCCAGTGTGGACATGGACAGGGTTGAATGTCTTCCTTCTGTGTCATAACCATTCTATAATATCCAACATTTATGTCCAAGGAACATAATTTAACAGATAATGTGGGATATATCCTAAAGGAGTGAAGATCTTTCATTGTTTTAGAGTTTATAGACTAGCAATTAGAATTGGCAACATTTACAAAGCAATGTTTAACTGAGACAGAAATGGGCTAATTCCTACATCAGAGTAGCCCATGGAGTATTATACAACGTAAACCTAAACTTTGCTGCAGCAGCATTGTTAACGCCGATTTCTAGGTTATATTTGCAGGAATTTATGCTGTAGTTCGAAAAGCCAGTAATAAAAATCTATTTGTCTCCCCACTTCTGGAAATTCGATTCACTGCCTTGCCCAGTATTCACTATATTAGATAAAGCATCGCTTACACACTGTCAGGCATGGAGAACATGTGTGCTCACCCAGCGCTAAATATCAGGAAACGATCAATCTCTTGGCTTTTCCGTGGGGTTTTTTCTGCTTTCCACTGAGCACAGTTTGCAGGGAAGTGCAGCTTTCAAAGTACAGCAGGTGGAGCTAGGAGATAAGAATTTGCATTCAGTAAACGTGCAAGTGATTTTCCTTGCACTGGGGGCAACCTGCCTCTTGAACCCAGAGCGCTCTGGTCTTAAAGCTATTGTGCAGCACAGTGAGTTGATGGCGAGGGATTGAGCAAAATGGGCACCCTTCTATGTCATATGAATTGTTAAATATCTGACAGGCAATTAGGGATTCAGATTTACTTCTTGTGTATCTCTATGTATCTGATCATTCTTCAACAGCACCTCCCAACTCTAGAGCCTCGACCACCTGGAAGAATGAGGACAGCAGAACACCACCTGAAAGTTCCCGTTAGGAGCCTGTTGGTTACAAAACAGTGTCTCTTAAAGAAGCCTTCATAGTCTTCTGAAGATTAACTGCAAATCTTTCTTAACACGTATAACCATTTACATATGTACATTGCGGGATACAGACTAGGTCTTAACCCTTGCCTGTCCAAAACCAAAACCTTGTGTCTGGGTCATGACCCACATTAACCCACCATGTGCCAAATCTTTATATTGCACTTGCCCTCCAAGTCACACGCCATCCTGATTGGGAGCTGTATCGCCCTTTCTTCAGTCCTGGTGCGTCAAAATCCTGGAACTCCCTCCGTGACTGCACTGACCTGTTAAAAACACGATTGGTGGAATTTACCCTCAAGATCTTCTGTAACTCCCCACCACTCTGACTTGCTGATGGCACTCGCTGTAAAACGAAACAATAACGTTAGAGTTTCCGTGCAATGGCAAAATTAAAAACTGAAATCCGAGCAGATTACAACAACTTAGCTCAGCAGCGGGAATCGGAAACGCGATCAGGAAAATACCCCTCCATCTCTTCGAAATAATACCATGTCCTTGTATAGGTGGGAGAGTTTCTGACTGCAGTTACCGTTGTTTCCCACTAAGTGAACTGTACCTTTGATATTTCCTATGCCTCTGTACTTAACATTTATGGCATGCAATTGCGTGTAAATGTGTTACACAAGCTTGAAAAACACAACAATGCAGACGATAGTGTCGATGAAATAGAAACAGAAAGTGTTCAGACTTCCAGCGTCTGCGGTGTTTTGCTTTTGACTTGAATGTTGATGAAGTTGCTTGAGTTTTTGTCTTTTAACTGCTCCTCGCTCTGTTGGTCAGTCAGTGCATCCAGCACATCGGGAACCCGCAGAGACAAAGCTGATGCATTGGAGAGCGTGCACAAACCTCCAAACGCCTCGTCCACCTGCCCCTTCAAGCACCATCTGCCCCCCCCCCCCCCCAACCCCCACACACCACCCCACCCGCACGTGGCAAAGTATGTAGGTCATGCATTGGACCTATCAGCCATCTGAGAACCCATTGACCAGGAGAGGAAGCAAGTCACTTTCCATCCCGAGGGTCTGTTTAAGAAGAATAAGCTGTCACTATCCAATAAGATAAAAGCAAATAACTGCGGATGCTGGAAATCCAAAACTAAAACAAAAATACCTGGAAAAACTCAACAGGTCTGACAGCATCTGCGGAGAGGAACACAGTTAACGTTTCGAGTCCGTATGACTCTTCAACAGAACTAAGGAATCATAGAAAAGATGTGAAATATAAGCTGGTTTAAGGGGGAGTGGGACAAGTAGAGCTGAATAGAGGGTCAGTGATAGGTGGAGATAGCCAGAAGATGTCACAGACAAAAGGACAAAGAAGTGTTGAAGGTGGTGATATTATCTAAGGAATGTGTTAATAGGTGACATTAAAGGTAGAAAGCAGGACAAGCAAGGTACAGATAGCCCTAGTGGGGGTGGGGTGGGGTGAAGGGATCAAAATAGGCTAAAAGGCAAAGATAAAACAATGGATGGAAATACATTTAAAAATAATGGAAATAGGTGGGAAAAGAAAAATCTATATAAATTATTGGGAAAAAAAGGGAGATCGGAAAGGGGGTGGGGATGGAGAAGGAAGTTCATGATCTAAAATTGTTGAACTCAATATTCAGCCTGGAAGACTGTAAAGTGCCTAGTCGGAAGATGAGGTGCTGTTCTTCCAGTTTGCATTGAGCTTCACTGGAACAATGCAGCAGGCCAAGGACGGACATGTGGGCATGAGAGCAGGGCGGAGTGTTGAAATGGCAAGCGACAGGGAGGTCTGGGTAATGCTTGTGGACAGACTGAAGGTGTTCTGCAAAGTGGTCACCCAATCTACGTTTGGTCTCTCCAATGTAGAGGAGACCACATTGGGAACAGTGAATGCAGTAGACTAAATTCAGGGAAGTGCAAGTGAAATGCTGCTTCACTTGAAAGGAGTGTTTGGGCCCTTGGACAGTGAAGAGAGGGAAGTAAAGGGGCACGTGTTGCACCTTCTGCAGTTGCATGGGAAGATGCGGTGGCAGGGGGTTGAGGTGTAGACCAGGGTGTCCCGGAGGGAATGATCCCTGTGGAATGCCGCCGGGGGGAGTGAAGGGAAGATGTGTTTGGTGGTGGCAGAAATGGCGGAGGATGATCCTTTGAATGCAGAGGCTGGTGGGGTGATAAGTGAGGACAAGGGGGACCCTATCATGTTTCTGGGAGGGAGGAGAAGGCGTGAGGGCGAATGCGCGGGAGATGGGCCGGACATGATTGAGGGCCCTGTCAACCACCGTGGGTGGAAAACCTCAGTTAAGGAAGAAGGAGGACATGTCAGAGGAACTGTTTTTGAAAGTGGCATCATCAGAACAGATGCGACAGAGGTGAAGGAACTGAGAGAATGGGATGGAGTCCTTACAGGAAGCGGGGTGTGAGGAGCTGTAGTCGACGTAGCTGTGGGAGTTAGTAGGCTTGTAATGAATATTGATGGCCAGTCTATTACCAGAAATTGAGACAGAGAGGTCAAGGAAGGGAAGGGAAGTTTCAGAGATGGACCACGTGAAAATAATGGAGGGGTGGAAATTGGAAGCAAAATTAATACATTTTTCCAGGTCCAGACAAGAGCATGAAGCAGCACCGAAGTAATCATCAATGTACTGGAGAAAGAGTTGTGGGAGGGGGCCACTATCCAATATTCAGTTTCGTTGAGTCCAGTGAGGCTGAATGTCAGACGGAGTGAAGAGAAACTGTTGACAGTGATTGCCTTTGATGTTAAATCCTTTCATTTTTGGCCTTTCTAAAGAAGCTATTGCTGATGCCAGTTTCAGTTTCAGTGAAATGGAAAGCATAGACAGGACCGTGCTGAGTTCAGCAGGGACATGTTTAATGGCGTGAGCCATTTGCAAAGTTATAAATCCAACAGCCAAGTGATTGTCAACTCCTCCCGGACCTTGTTCAGAAATATGACTGAAAGGAAAAGAATGAAAGATGTACATTTATACAACACCTTTTACAACATTATGTGGTTCAGAGGGTAACATTCTTGTCTCTAAGTCAGATGGCCATGGGATCAGGTCAGGTCCCATTCTAGAAACTGGAGCACAAGATCCAGGCTGGCTGACCCTGTGCAGTACTGAGGGAGTGCTGCACTCTCTTTCAGATTGAACCAAGGCCATGTCTAGTCTCAAGGTAAATCATGGGAAGAGCAAGGCCATGTTCTTTGGGAACTGGGCTGACCGATCCTTTGTCCCCTTCACAGTCAGGGCTGACGGCCTGAAGGTGCTGGGGATATGGTTCAGAGGGACCAGGGCATGCATTAGAAACTGGAAGGAGTGAATGTCTATGGTGAAAAGGAAATTGGGCATATGGTAGTGATGATCCCTCTCCATTGTGCATAAGAACCTGGTCATTGGGTGTGAGGCACTCTCGCTGTTGCTATACGTGGCGCAGGTCTGGCCCATTCCACACTCATACGTGGTGGCGATCACCCGAGCCATCTTCTGCTTTATCTGGAGGTCAAAAATGGATCATGTCCGCAGGGACACAATGTACAAGCCTCTAGATAAAGGGGGGAAAAAACATACACAGCATCGCCCTCATACTGATGGCCACTTTTGTGTGTGGCTGCATCAAGCGGTGCATAGACCCTCAGTATGCAAACACCAAGTGTCACTACGTGCTGAGGTTCTACCTGTCCCCAGTGTTGCGAAGGATGGGTCTGGTCACGCTGCTGTGGAATGCTCCAAGTAGTTGGACCGTGCTGTACCACCTGTCCCTTGTGGAAAAATTTATGCAGAGAAACACCTTTGACCACAAGTCCATCAGGCAGTGGTCGGCACGTAACGTCTTAAAGGTCCTGAGGGAAAAGGAGAGGGTGGATCTGGTGGGATGGTTCCCCGAGCAGACTGTCAAAGTCATTTGGCAGAATGCCTTATCGCCAGAACTTTCCAACAAGCACCAAGATGTAGCTTAGCTGGTGGTGAGAAAAGCCCTCCCTGTCAGATCCTTCCTACACGCCAGGAGTCTCACCCCCCTCGGCACGTTGCCGAGGTGGCTGTGGTGGGGAAGAGACCGTTGTTCACCTCCTCGTAGATTGTGCCTTTACAAAGAATGTCTGGAGAGAGATGCAGTGGTTTCTGTCGAGGTTCATCCCGAGCAGTTCTGTGACAGAGGACTCTGTGCTCTACGGGCTGATCCCAGGGACACACACTGAGACAAACATCAACTGCAGCTGGAGGATCATCAACTCGGTGAAAGACGCTCTTTGGTCTGCCCGTAACTTGTTGGTCTTCCAGTGCAAAGAGTTGTCCCCAACCGAGTGTTGCAGACTGGCACATTCCAAGGTCCAGGACTACGTGCTGAGGAACACAGTTAAGCTTGGGGCAGCCGCCACAAAGGCGCAATGGGGAAGGGTCGCTGCCTAAGACCTTTCTGCACAGTGCACTGAGGGGCTGGGAACTGTAAAGAGCCCCTCAGGCTGTACAGCTTAAAATGAATGTCTGCCAATGATTGTAATATTCATTGTTTGTACTGATACACCTTGTGATTCATGTTGTAAAAATTGAACCTGATTGTATTTTTGTGATGGTGATTTTGAAATGGTTTGAAATGTTGTTGAAGATATTTTATGAATAAAGTATATTTTTGCAAAAAAAAGGTTCTCCCAGGATGAGGCTAGCCCATTGCACTTCGGGTGCGCTGACGCCTGCAATGTCCCCAAATACTCGACTGCAAAATTTGTGGTAGTGGGGGACTGCGTTCGCGCTCTCCCCTGATTTACAACTTTTTTGTTCAACAATGTTCTTTATCATATGTTATCCAATACAAGCAATATAGGCCACGAAATACTCTTTCCAAATCTAGACTCTTTTGTTTTCCCCCCCGCAGCTATCCAGCCCCCCACTCTTATCCTCCCTGCGATTATCAACAGGCGATTATTCCATCTCCGCATCATTTTATCGCTGCCATTTGTTTTGTGGCCGCCAAATTCCACGCGCCATTTTTAACCCTGCGTTTGCCCACTCCAATATTCTCTCTCAAACCCCCATATAATACCCAACCCACCATCAAAACAGTCCCTGCACTCCTTCCAGCACCACCCTCCACCTCCCAACCCAACCCGTATCTCTCTGGACTTCTGTATAATATCATCAGTCAGCTATTCATTCATTTACATTCACCATTTAAAACATGCAGCTGCGAACCCTCACTATTTCAAATATGTACAAGCACCCTGTCCCCATGTTCATTCTAATTACCCCCCTCCGAAATCAACAGCAGTCCTCTGTATAATCTCCCCCTTCAATGTGATTCCTACCTTCTCAAACTCCTGCCCCCCTCTCCCCATGTGTAAAGTATTTCCCTGGCCCTTCTGCAGCTCACTTACCCTGCTGTGGGTTTATCTCATAAACAGGCTTTCCATTCACTTGCCATTATTTCTTCAAGACTTCAATAGCGCAAAGTGAAGAAATAAACAGAGAAAGAAAGCTGGAGACAGAAAGAAATCTAAATCCAGAACCTCCGTAAAATGAATAGAAAATGACCAACGGGAATCCCGTTTCACGGTCAGGATGATCGCACAGCCTAACACACACGCATTATCCCTGACTTATAAAAGGACTTTAGACAGCTTCACATTAGGACTTTTCACTTTCTCTTGTGGGGCTCCCGTTCCTCACACAACGGAGGCTAACATGTATGTTTTAGATTGCAAGGCCGGGTTACTTTAACTCCAGGATTATCTTTTTGAAACTCCAGGACTGCAGCCCAAAAGGAACAGGTTAACCGGAGCCACCGAAAACCAGGGTCCCGGACAGGCAAGTAAATCGGGGACAAACGTGCTGCAATGCGGCCTTCATCATGGAGAGGAGAACACAAGTGAGCATCTTTGACACTGTTAACTCATAATTATTAGGGTGTCCCTTTAGTCGGCCACTTGTGCTGAGCTTGAACTCCACCCACCCAAAAAGTCCCTCCTATTACCGTGGGGGATCTCACTGACCACTGACTGTATGGTCAAGGTAAGTTTGGAAAAATGCTGTGCGTCCACCTTTCAAACTTGCTCCACCCCATTCTACCCTCCTCCCTGTCACCTACCAACCTCCTCCCCCCCCCCCCCCCCCCCCCCCCCATTAATACAGACCCACCCAATATCACCATTCCTCTCCCCTCTGTCACCCGTGAACCTCCCCCAGTTACCCTGGGCCCTATCACGATCCACCTCCACATGCCCTTCCTCCCCTCAGAGCTAAAACCCATGACTGCCCCATGTCCACCCTGAGCCTCCCCCCCCCCCCCCCCCCCCATCCTGTTATCCGAGCCACGAGCCACCTGTCTTGTCTCCCTCCACGACCCCTCCACCCCACCAACCATCCCCTCACCGCCCAGATCAGACCTTTACCTACCCCTTCACTTCCTCTCTCCTCACCGTCCAAGGGCCCAAACACTCCTTTCAAGTGAAGCAGCATTTCACTTGCATTTCCCCCAACTTAGTCTACTGCATTCGTTGCTCCCAGTGCAGTCTCCTCTACATTGGAGAGACCAAACAAATTATATAGATTTTTCTTTTTTGCTCCTATTTCCATTATTTTTAAATCTTTTATGCTCCCCCCACCCCCACTAGAGCTATACCTTGAGTGCCGTACCATCCATTCTTAATTAGCACATTCGTTTAGATAATTTCACCAACTTCGACACCTATGTGTTCTTTTGTTCTGCTGTCTGTGACATCTTTTGATGATCTGCTTCTATCACTGCTTTTGCCTACAACCACACCCCCCCCTCCACTTCTCTCCCCCCACCCAACCCCACCCCCCCACCACCTTACACCAGCTTATATTTCACCCCTTCCTGGGATTCACCTAGTTCTGTCGAAGGGTCATGAGGACTCGAAACGTCTTTTCTTCTCCGCCGATGCTGCCAGACCTGCTGAGTTTTTCCAGGTAATTCTGTTTTTGTTTTTGATACCAGACCTTGACTGATAGATAAAAGAGCACTCTGCCTGTGAGCTGTCATTCTCTCCTGGGAAAGAATGTGTGTTTCCTTTCAACCTGTCTCAAAACTCACTGCCCAGTTAGTGCCTCAGGAAAACACAGGTTCGCTAATAAGGTTTCACTTAATAATACCTGTTGCAGCCTTTCGAACTGCGTTGTCTTTAGAATACGTATCTCACACTCACACCTCACAGTCAGTTTCAATTTCTTGATTTAAATGTTCGTTTCCCTCCCATCTTTCCAGTAAGTCATGACTCCTGCTGGGATGTGTTATGAGATTTGGTCCTTCTGTCTTGGACTCTGGGTGAAAGCTGTGATTTTTAGACAGGCTGTAGACAAACTCTGGTACTTGTTTGACACTTGTTTCTTGGTATTACATCTAAACAGGTTACAGAGTAGGCATGAAACTCGTAGGCATGATTCCAAGCCCTCTCTCTCTCTCTCATGACGAACACATGTCATTGGTACATCAGCTTCTACATTGTAGGTTATCCAAAACCATTTTTAACCCTTTATACTACAGGCTATAGTATGGCAAACTCATGCCAGGGTACGGTACCACTGGTCCCTGCCGGGCTTTTTTTTTATTCATTCATGGGATGTGGGCTTCGCTGGCTGGGCCAGCATTTATTGCTCATCCCTAGTTGCCCTTGAGAAGGTGGTGGTGAGCTGCCTTCTTGAATCGCTGCAGTCCCTGTGGTGTAGGTACACCCACAGTGCTGTTAGGGAGTTCCAGGATTTTGACCCAGCGACAGTGGAGGAATGGTGATATATTTCCAAGCTAGGATGGTGAGTGACTTACAGGGGAACTTCCAGTTGGTGGTGTTCCCATCTATCTGCTGTCCTTGTCCTTCTAGGTTGTAGCGGTCGTGTGTTTGGAAGTTGCTGTCTAAGGAGTCTTGGTGAATTGCTACACTGCATCTTGTAGATGGTGCACACTGCTGCTACTGTGCGTTGATGGTGGAGGGAGTGAATGTTTGTGGATGTGGTGCCAATCAAGCAGGCTGCTTTGTACTGGACAGTGTCCAGCTTCTTCAGTATTATAGGAGTGGCACTCGTCCAGGCAAGTGGGGAGTATTCCATCACACTCCTGACTTGTGCCTTGTAAATGATGGACAAGCTTTGGGGAGTCAGGAGGCAAGTTACTCATCGCATGACTCCTAGCTTCTCACCTGCTCTTGTAGCCACAGTAGTTATATGGCTAGCCCAGTTCAGTTTTTGGTCAATGGTAACTCCCAGGATGTTGATAGTGGGGGATTCAGTGATGGTAATGCCATTGAATGTCAAGGGGCAATGGTTGGACCCTGTCTTGTTGGAGATGGTCATTGCCTGGCACTTGTGTGGTGCAAATGTTACTTGCCACTTGTCAGCCCAAGCCTGGATATTGTCCAGGTCTTGCTGCATTTTGACATGGACTGCTTCAGTGTCTGAGGAGTCACTAATGGTGCTGAACATTGTGCAATCATCAGTGAACATCCCCACTTCTGACCTCATGATGGAAGGAAGGTCATTGATGAAGCAACTCAAGATAGTTGGGCCTAGGACACTACCCTGAGGAACTCCTGCAGTGATGTCATGAAGCTGAGACGACTGACCTCCAATAACCACAACCCTCTTCCATTGTGCTAGGTATGACTCCAACCAATGGAGAGTTTTCCCCCGATTCCCATTGACTCCAGTTTTGCTAGGGCATCAAATGCGGCCTTGATGTCAAGGGCAGTTGCTCTCACCTCACTTCTTGAGTTCAGCTCTTTTGTCCATATTTGAATCAAGTCAGTCATGAGGTCGGCATTTGAGTGATCCTGGCAGAACCCAAACTGAGCATCAGTGAGCAGGTTAATGCTTAACGGCACTGGCAACGACAAAAACTAGGGTGATACTACAAAACCTAGACTGGTATTCCCTGGAATACAGAAGGTTAAGGGTTAACTGAATTTACCATTCATGACTCCTCAGATACTGAAGCAGTCCATGTCCAAATCCAGCAAGAACTGGACAATATTCAGACTTGGGCTGATAATTGGCAAGTAATATTTGCACCACACAAGTGCCAGGCAATGACCATCACCCAGCGAGAGAGAATTCACCATCACCCCTTGACGTTCAATGGCATTACAATCACTGAACCCCCACTATCAACATTCTGGGGGTTATCATTGACCAGAAACTGAACTGGACTAGCTTTATAAATACTGCTGCTACAAGAGCAGGTCAGGAAACCTGCGGCAAGTAACTCACTTCCTGACTTCCCAAAATCAGGAGTGTAATGGAATATGCTCCACTTGTCTGGATTAGTGCAGCCCCAACAACACTCAAGAAGTTCAACACCATCTAGGATAAAACAGCTCACTTGATTGGCACCTCAAACACAAATATTCACCCCCTTCCACAATGGCAGCAGTGTGTACTATCTACAAGATGCACTGCAGAAGCTCACCAAGGCTCCTTCGACAGCACCTTCCAAACCCACGACCTCTACCATCTAGAAAGACAAGGGCTGCAGATGCAAGGGAACACCACCGCCTACAAGTTACCCTCCAAGCCACTCACCATCCTGACTTCAGAATGTATCATCGTTCCTTCACTGTCTCTGGGTCAAAATCCAGAAACTCCCTCCATTACAGCATGGTGTGTGCCTACGTGAAAAGGACTGCAGAGGTTCAAGAATGCAGCTCACCACCACCTTCTCAAGGGCAGTTGGAGATGGGCAATTAATGCTGGCCCAGCCCACATCCCATGCAAGAATTTAAAAAAATTATATTCTAATCCTCCAGTTACAAAGGTTAATCTGAAAGCTAAATTCAAAGCCATCAACATAGGATAGTTAATAGGAAATCAAAAAGGAAATTCAGAAGAAAGTTGTTTAAAATCCTTCCTTGATCTCCCCCCTCCCTATCTCTGTAATCTCCTCCAGCCTCACAACCCACCAAAAAATCTGCACTCATTTAATTCTTGCCTTTTGAACATCCCTGATAGTAATTGCTCCATCACTGGTGGCCATGTCTTTAGATGCCTAGGCCCTAAGCTTTGGAATTCCCTCCCTACACCTCTATGCTTTTAAGATGCTCCTTAAAACATACCTCTTTGACTAAGCTTTGGATCATCTGCCCTTATGTGGATTTTGTTTTATAATTGCTCCTGTGAAGGGTCTTGGGATGTTTAATTCATGTTTAATTGGGATGTTTAAAGATGCTATATAAATACACATTGTTGCTGTTGCCAGGGTATTAGAACCTGTGCGATCAGAAATGAAGGAATAACTTTTAAATACATTAAGTGGGAGATTCATCGCATAATAACCGGGAATAATTGGGAACGCACAAGGTTCACAAGGACATTTAGGGATGGACAATAAATGCTTTACCAGTGATGTTCATCTCTCCTGAATGAATTAAAAAATCCCACCATGACAACATTTTCCCATAAATGTTGTTTATTCAAGAATAATCAAAGATAGCAGTTCAATTACAAGCCTTGAAGATTTCCCATGAATCAATTTGCAAATTAGTTAATACATCTGAGAAAAAAACACACATGAAAGTAACATATGATTGGGAAATATTTCAAATGGAAGACCCCACTCTTCATGCCACCCTCTGCTCTTAACAGCCTGAAAAGATCTTATTATACTTGGTATTTACATTAACTAAAACATGCGGAGGAATATTATTTTGAGAGTTCCCTAATGCAATCATTCTCTCCTCATTTTGTGTACCCACACATTCTCCCTCCCCATCCTCTCTCTCTCTCTCTCTCTCCCCCAATTTCTACCATGTGAATCCTCGGGGAATGCCACAGGGCTCCTGCTTTATGAAAGAGAGCGAGCAGTGTCAGTGAGTCCCCATTGCAAACTCCGATGGGGTCTGACGACATGTTCTTATACCTATTAGGAGAGTTCTTCATGGTGCCCTAGCATATATTTAGCTCCCAACCAACGTCATGTTTAAAAAAAATAGAAGAGGGGCAAGAATTTTAGTTAGGTGGGTGGGCTCGATCGGCGCGGGAGTGGCCAATTAATGCCCAGCCAGCTTGAAACGTGGGCTGAAATGCATGGCACTGCCGGGGTGAGGGCGGGAAGAGGGTGGGCGCAGATGCAAGCGCTGGCGGGCACGGAACGAAAGCTCCCCGAGGGCAGAAAGGTGCCTCAGGGAGCTGAGGAATTTAAAAGCAAACAATAAAGACGTTAACATCCAGAAAAAACACGTCCACGGGTCAGAATCAGTCACCTGAACATCTCGATGGTGAAAATTCAGACCATTTTAAAAAAAAAATTAGTAACGGAAACCCCCCTTGGATGAAATTTCATCAAAAATGCAAAGACTGTCCTGGCGGATTTACCCGTCCGCCAACCCCAAGGGCGGACGGACCAGGAAAAATAATCGGGGACAAGTGGAACTTCAATGGGCTTAATTGCCCTCTTGGTTGTCGGCTGGCGCGCTTCCGACTTACGCACGTGCCCGCTGACCAAAATATCTCCCGAGCGCAGGATGAGGTCAGGGTGCACGTGCACGCGCCCGCGCGCTATTTTATGCTCGAGCGGGTCGGGCGCACGCCTGCGCGCCAAGCTAAAAATCCTGCCCCAGGTTATCTGGTCACTATCAAGCCGTTGTTGGCTGCCAGGTTGCTTTGCACAACATTAAATTTGTCGCGTTTCCTACATTTACAACAGTGGCTGCATTTCAAAAAGTCCCGAGTCAGATAAAAGCCAAGTCTTTTCTTAACATTCCGACCCTGAAAGCATTTGCCACGATCTGAACATAAGGGGCCCAGGTCTTCAAAGGCGGCAATGCTGGCCACATCGCCAACGCCCGTGAAGTTTTCGGGGCTGTGATTATGGCCGGAATTTCCCTTCCCCAGCGCGGCCGAGGCGGACCCTGCCCTATATTGCGCGTTTTCAGCCAGGACTTTGGATTCCAGCTGCAGCAGGAGATAGACCAGCGCAGACTCTCCAGGGCAAGACCGGCGAGCGCAGGAGACGACGGACTAAGGGGAGGACGTTTTACGGCATTAGCTGCCACATTCAGGTAAGATTTTAAAGGTCACAAGTCTTTCAATGAGTGGGTGGGTGAGTGGGTGGGTGGGTAGTCAGATCAGGTCGAGTCGGGGAGGCAGTCAAGCTGATTTGGGTCAGTGGGATAGTTGGGTCGGGTGGATATTCGAGTCGGGTCACATGGCTCATCAGGACAGGGGAGTAGAGGTTTGAGTTGGATCCAGTTGTGGTTCTCAGTTCATTTACACTGATTAATCTTTGAATTACACCAGGGATTAAACTGTGGAACATTTCCAGGGGTGAGTATCCAGGTAAATCCGCCAACCCTGAGCTCAGGGTCAGAAGCATGTGGGTATTGCCTGTGGCAGCGCAAGTAAACCCACTGAAAGTTTAAACCTCTCGGGAAATCACAGCGCGCGCGCGAGTGTGTCGGGATGTCTGCATGGTCCTGATGTACAACACCGATTTAAATCCAGATTCCACTGCCCTGGGCTTCGGAAGATTCGGGCAACTATTTAAAATAAGAACCTTTCCGTGTCTTTGGGGTCTTGGTGAGAGCTACATCTTACCTCTCCGTGCTTTCTTCCCACTGGTGCTCAAGTAAGGGTGCAGTTTCTCAGTGAATGTGTCAGTGAACGTGTACAGGTGAGACATGTCATCAGCGTTGTAAAATGACACTTGTCCTTCCTCGTAATCCAGGTAAACACCAACTTCCTTTAATCCCGCTTTCAGAGGCAGAAGTGTAGGAGGCGAGGACATAGCTTCACAGTGTCCGTCGAACAGTTGACCCATAATAGCCCAAAACCCAGTAGCAGGTTCCTGTTTAGAGTTGTCCTTCCCAGGCACGGACTGATAAGCCACACCCAAGCACCAGCTTGTGTTATTTACCAATGCCACTTTCCAATAGTGTCTTCCTGATGTGAATCCCTCAGGCCCCAGGATGCTTGGCCATTCGAAATCCAACATGTCGTTAAAAATATAATGCCTACTGTGATACATCATCATATTGAGCAGGCAGAGGCTTCTGTTTACCATTCCTTCATCGAGTGTCAAAGCAGCTGGAGCTGAAACACAATTGGACTCAAAGATGAAGCTTGTGAGTTAAAGACTTTGACAGCACATCCCGAATTCATGATTCCTTCTACAAAGAAAGACGAGGGCAGCATGGGACACCATTACTGACTTGGACAATTATCAGTATTCCTTCATTGTCAGCGGGACAACATCTTGGAACTTCAACTTCAACAGCATGGTGGGATTACCCCCTCCCCCACCAACAGCGCCATGGGATTACCCCCACCCCCCAACAGCACAGTGGATTTACCCCATTCCCCCCAACAGCACGGTGGATTTACCCCACCCCGCCCAACAGCACGGTGGATTTACCCCACCCCCCAACAGCACGGTGGATTTACCCCAACCCCAACAGCACAGTGGATTTACCCCACCCCCCAACAGCATGGTGGGATTACCCCCAACCCCCCACCAACAGCGCCATGGGATTACCCCCCTCCCCCACCAACAGCGCTGTAGATTTACCCCAACCTCCCAACAACACCATGGGATTACCCCTCTAAAGGTTGTGAGTCCTGTGACATCAGTGGGCAAATACATTTTGTTTCAGTGAACTGATGTCAGTTTTCTACCTGTCAACATGAACTCGGGGAGGGTGGACTGTTACTGCCGGGAGAAAATCACAGGGGGTGGAGTACCTGATTGGCGAAACCGATTTTGTGCCCCACTCAATCTTCAATTTCATGGACCCCAACAGAAATGAGGGTTGGGCCAAGTGCAAAACGGGTGTCCCGTCTACCCCCACTTGACACGCAGCCATTGGCTGCGGTACTTGCTACATTACATCAGGGACTGCCCCTCAGGGAAGTTCTGAGCTGGCCGTACCGTGCTTTGGGATATCTGTAGGCTTGTGACAGGTCCTACATAGGGGCAAGTCCTTCCTTCCGAATAAGGTGCCATTACCTGGGTTGAGAACCTTGAACATCTGATTCCAAATTATGTGCTGTAGAGGGCCACAGAACTCTTCCAGGGTCAGATCAACAGAAACACTACATGCATTTCCAGATTCGCCGCCTGATCTGTTCAAACATTGTTGGATATTTAAACATAAAAATAATTTGAGGTCACATTACACTCAGTCAGCATGGTAATCTAGTTTAACTCCAGCTACACTGCACTTTAGGAGCAAACTCTTTTTCATGGGTGATAGATTAAGGAAGTTGTTATCGGACTTGGTTGGAAATGGTGTGCAGGGTGAACATACTGTGGTGCAGCCAACAGCTCCTTAAGGAGGAATAAGTAAATACTGCAACTTCCCAGAGGGAGGCGGTGGTGTAGCGGTAATGCCATGGACTAGTAATCCAGAAGCCCAGGCTAATGCCCAGGGACACGGGTCCAAATCCCACAATGGCAGCTGGTGGAATTTAAATTCAATTAATAAATCTAGGATATAAAGCTAGTCTCAGTCATGGTACCCAACTGGTTCACTAACGCCCTTTAGGGGAGGAAATCTGCTGTCCCTACTGGTCTGGCCTACGTGTGGCTCCAGACCTGCTGTAATGTGGGAGGTAAATAAAGTTGAGGTAGAGATCTAACTGAATGGCCGGACAGGCTCAAGGAGCTGAATGGCCTCCTCCTCCTGTTCCCATCTTCCAATGGAGGTTAGGGATTAGGTAATACAATGAGGAAAAGGTAGGTGGGGTTTAGTCCTCTCAAAGGGCGATATACTAACGATATTTTCATGATCCCCTCAATAGAATGGTCAACATGATTCACATGCATTAATATAAGAGTTCGTTACATACCTTTCAACAATGGGGGTGGGATTCTGAAATGCAAGGAAGAAAGTCAAGAGAGTTAAGCTTAAATTTAAACTTCTTTGAACTAAAAAATGTACTTTTGATGAGGATTATTTCTGATTTTATTTCTTGAAACAAAAACCCCAAGAATTAACCAAGCAGAAGTGAACATTGGGATCTGGTCAGCTGCGTCCTCTCGGACTGAATCCAGTTCCACTCCAGCCCCTTTCACGTGAGGTTCAGCACTTACATCAGCACCCACCTGATACACAGTGCCGCTCATTACCACCTGCAGGAAGCAGACGGCTCAGCAACTGCTACCAATTCTACAATTAAAAAATTGGCTCACCTTTCACACTCAAACAGCCACAATAGGTGAGGGGGGGGGGGGGGGGGGGGGGGGGGGTGGGGGGGAGGTTGGGGTGGGGTGCAGTGAGGGGGAACTGGTAATTTGAAGGTAATTCTCTACGGGATGAATTGGAACGCTGGTTTGACAACCTGTCCAACGTTGACTTCGATGAAGAGGAAAACGAGGGGCTGAGTATAAAACCAGATCCTGATCCTGTCAGTTCCCCCATAGGTTAGATTAAAATTACCCCAACTGCAGAAAGCTGGCATGGACATGATGGAGTGAATGGCCTCCCTCTGTCCAGTAACCGTTCTATGATTCTAAGCTACTCCATGAACAATTGTTCTGAGTTTCTTTCGTGTTAGTTTAAGGTTATTCTCTGGCAGCATTCGCTATTCATTCCTTCTCTCCTTAACTGTCCAGTCTTACGAAAATACGAACAAGGTGCAGGAGTAGGCCATTCAGCCCCTCGAGCCTGCTCTGCCATTTAATAAGATCATGGCTGATCTAATAGTAGCCTGAAATCTGCATCCCCCCCCCCCGCCCCCTTGCTTACCAAGAATCTTTCCACCTCTGCCTTAAAAATATTCAAAGACTCTGCTTCCACCGGCTTTTCAGGAAGAGAGTTCCAAAGACTCATGACCCTCAGTGAAAGAATTTCTCCTCATCTCTGTTTTAAATGGGCAACCCCTTTTTTATAAGCAGTTGACCCCTCGTTCTAGATCCTTCCACAAGAGGAAACATCCTCTCCATATCCATCCTGTCGAGACCCCCTCAGGATCTTATATGTCCAGACAGGGACCGGAGACGACATAACAGTAACATTCCACACCTCGCCCCCCCACCCCGTTTACCAAAGAGATCTCATTATCATGCACGAATGCTTGTACCTGCAGCAATAAATCCACATCTTGCACGGACAGTCTCTGCTGTATATCAGTTATCTCCTGGTTAAATGATGAGCTTTTGTCTGACAATTCCTTCATGTTTTCTTCTATCTTCTGCGTTATGGCTTTTTCCTTCTCTTCCAGCTTTGTCATCAGAGCGAGCTTCTCGTTGCTCAGGAACTGCTGCATTTCGTCAAACTGAACCTCAATTCTTGACCGCACGCTGCTCGCTCGTTTCTGTTAACGGCCAGAGCTTGTATTTAAGTAGCACCTTCAAAGTCATAAACGCACCCCCACCAAGTGCTCCACCAGGAACAAAATACCACGACGAGCCAGATGAAGCTGGGCCATGACCCATTAAACCGATCGACACTGCCGCCGCCAGCAGCCGCAGGGGAGATATGAGAGGGGGGGCGTTTCACCGGACAGCATTCGGTGGCTAGGCAGGCGAGCGGCGTGACATCGCGGCCCAAGCACCGTGCGGACAGGGCGCGTGGGCGTCGCTGCCCTGCCCGCTAGCGCCGAGGCGAGTGCGGTGTGGGCCGGCAAGGGAGGTGGGGGGGGGGGGGAGGTGGGGGAGAGGGGAAGGCCGGCGCTTCAGCAGGGAACTGGTGAGGCTGATGGTTCCCGGGAGTGGAGCGCGAGGGTCCGCAGTTGTCACCGTCAGGAAGGGGCAGGCCGGGGTCGCCAGCTGACCAGCCCGGAGAGCAGAACCCAAGGCGGCTGCCTGCCTGGTGTGTCTGTGCCTGGTGAGGAAGGGGAGGTGGAGGGGAAGAGGACGGGGTAGGGGAGGGGGAGGTGAGGGGTGGGGGGGGGGAAGAGGGGGAGGGGGAGGGGGGGCAAGAGGGGGCAGGAGGGTGGGGGGAAGGGGGGCAGGAAATTGTCTTTCAAGAGTCCCCCGGGTGTGTTTTTGTGTGTGTCTGCGGGGGGAATGGGGTCTGAGCTGGAGAGAGGTGGCGGGGCGAGCGTTCAGCGTTCACGGGCACCTGAGCGTGATTCCAGTGGGCACCCAGGCGCAGCGGTGCCTTGAACTGGCCAATTCTAAACGAGGACCCAAAGCATTTTTCTTCATCCGCTTGCATCAAAGAAACCCATTCCCCTCCCGCCAGTGTCCGGGACTGTACATTGGGGTGGGGTGGGGGCAGAGTTTCTTCAAAAGTAAACACTCACCTGCCTGTCCACAGGCCTTTATTGCTGGGGGCTGCAGCACTCAGCTAGGCCCGTGTCCACCCACAAGCGTATTGGAAAGGGGTATTGTAGCTGTCATCGAGCTCAGGCCAAGCTTTGCGGCTGCCATTACTGCTCCCGCCACCTGCCCCCAACAATCTCGCTTCACTGACCCACGGCTTGGGAAGCCGTGACATAAGGAGGTGTCAGCTCGGTCAAAGTGGTAGGCTACAAGGAGCGTCCTTAAAGGAGGAGAAGTGAACGTGGAGAGGCGGGGAGGTTTTGTAGGGGAATTCCAGAGCTTAGGGCCCAGGGCAGCGGAAGGCACGGCCACCAGTGGGAGGGCGATTAAAATCGAGGGTGCGCAAGCGGCGAGATTCGGATGAGCACAGACATCTCTGAGAGCTGTGGGGCGCTGAACATTGTGATTAGGTGTAGGGAGGGAGGGAGGGAGGGTGGGGGGAATGGGCAAGGCTATGGAGGTATTTGTAAGTAAGGGTGAGAAATTTAAAATCAAGCTGTTGCTTGAGCAGGAGCCAATGTAAGTCAGCAAGCACGGGGGAACAATTAATGATTGCGGGTTAAGACATGGGTAGCTGAGTTACGGGCGGTCCTCAGTTTACAGAGGGTAGACTGTGTGCGCTGAAGTAGTCAACCCTGGAGGTTATTGGCTATCCCTCGCTAGCGAGGGCGATTGTCTCGCGTGAGTCTGCAGGTGACCGATCAGGCCGACTCGGGATCTGTAAACCTTAAGTCACGTTATCGTGTGGGATTTCTGGAGTCGGGAGGTAGCTAAGGCAACGAATAAGGGTTTCGGAAGCAGGGGAGCTGAGACAGCGACGGGAGTTAGGAGGTAATACCGAGGTGTAAATGGGTGCTCGAGGTGTGGGTGTGCACATATGGTTGAAAACTCATCTCGGGGTCAAAACTGACACCAAGGCTACGAACAGTCTGGGTTTAGTTGTCAGAGGGAGGAAAGGTGGCGAGACAGTAGAAATTTTGGGCGAGGTTGATGGGGGAAGCCAAAGAAAATGGCTTCTGCCTTCACAGTATTAACACAACAACAACCTGCATTCGTATGGTGTTAGGTCACCGATCAGCCATGATCTTATTGGGTGGCGGGACAGGCTTGAGGGATTAATGTGTCCCGATAGTGAGCGTATCAGGAACGTTATCAAAATCTGACACCAAGCCACATCAGTAGACATCAGGACAGGCTTGGTCAAAAGGTTAGGTGTCAAGGAGGGTCTCGGTTGGAAAAGAAAGGCAGAACTGATCGAAGATTAGCCTTGCTGATAGTTGAGGCCTTCTTCCTCTTGAGCTCTCTGCCCCAAGGCAGCTCCAGCCCCCACCACAGGTAGGGCAAGGAGGCAGGTTCTGAATCCCAGCTGGGACAGGGATTGAACCCTGCGCTGTCGGCACCAACCTGATCCTGCCAACTGGCTCCGCCAAGGTGTCCAAGTTGCTGTGGCAGCATGCACATTGTGGCCTGGAGTTACAAATAGTGACAGTAGAGGTTCCAGTTCCTTTCCATCCCATGGGCTGACCAGGAATCTCTCCCACTCTTACCACCGGCCAATGGCATGTGTTGGAAGAATTTACAAGTTGATAGTCCACCTGCTTGGCCATGCCATGAACATACCTTCCTTGGCTGCCAAGTCCTGGGGTGGGACTTGAACCTGGAGTTTCTGGTTTAGAGGCAGGGATGCTACCTGCTGCTCTACAAAATCTGTTGAGACCTAAGAGAAGGTAGGGTTGGGTGAGGCCAGGTGTGAGTGCAAATTAATGTGTGCATCGAGTTTGAGCTGATTTATAACTAAACTACATGTTACTTTTTAGAACTGGCTCCTGGTTTTAGGGCAGTTTGTCTCTTTTGGTGATAGCATATCTGTGCTCAACTTTCAAATACCTCACCTTCAGCCTCTTTAGGTTCTCCGTGTCTTCACCCATTACAACCTGTATTTCTTCAAGTTGTTTCAGTAGAGAATCCATCTCTCCCTGTAGCTTTTCCTGAAACAAAGTGGTGAGTGTTGAACAGGGACAAATCTAGTTTCACCCAATTCAGGATGTCAAAGCACTGGACAGGGCGCATGAAAAAATATTCACGAGAATCAGTTTCCTCATTCCTGGAGCCAGTTACGTGGATGTTCTCGTTGGCTGTTCTCCTTCGAACAGGAGGTTGAGAGGACATTGGATAGAGGTGTTCAAAATCACAGGGGGTTTAAATAGAGCAGAAAGGGAGAAGCTGTTTTCACTGAGAGAAATGTCAAGGGCAGAGGGCAATGATGTAAGGCGTAATTTTACCGCCCAGAATTAAGGCAGGGATGGGCAATGAATGCTGGTCTTCCCAGCAAGATCCACCTCCTATGAAAGAATAACAAAAACCCATCCAACCTCCCCCCCCCCACCCCAGCTCCCCCCACCACCACTACACCACCCCCCCCACACCCCACCCACCTCCACAGCTCCCCCCACCACCCAAAGCTCCCCCCACCACCCACAGCTCTCCCCACCACCACAAACCCCCACCCCACAGCCCACCCACCACCCCCACAGCTCCTCCCACCACCCCACCACCTACAGCTCCCCCCACCACCCCACCACCCACAGCTCCCCCACCACCCCACCACCCAAAGCTCCCCCACCACCCCACCACCCAAAGCTCCCCCCAACACCCACAGCTCCTCCCACCACCCACAGCTCCCCCCACCACCCCACTACCCCCACAGCTCCCCCCAACACCCACAGCTCTCCCCACCACCACACCCCCCCCACCACCCCACTACCCCCACAGCTCCCCCCACCACCCACAGCTCTCCCCACCACCACACCCCCCCCCCCACAGCCCACCTACCACCCCCACAGCTCCTCCCACCACCTTCCCCCCCCCCCCCCACCCTCTCACAGACCCACCCCCCCCCCCACCCCCCCCCCTCCCCCTCATTACCTTGTAGAGCTCAGCTGCTTCCTTTATGGGTCTGACGGTGTGGTCTTTATGAACCCTGGACATGGCGCACACCAGGCAGATGGCTCTCTGGTCGTCCTCGCAGTACAGCTTGAGCTTCTCCTCGTGCTCGGGGCACTGGGCGCCGCCCCCTTCCTGCTGCCTGCGGCCCTCCAGCAGCCCCCGCACACTGGCCACCATGCTGGCGGCCAGGCGGCTGGCCTTGAACGTCGGCTGGCCGAGCTGCCGCCGGCACTGCGGGCAGGAGGCGCCCCGAAGCTCCTCGGCCTCCCAGTGCTGGAGGATGCAGGCGCGGCAGAAGATGTGCTCGCACTCCACCGTGACCGGCTCCCGGTAGAAATCCAGGCAGATCGAGCACATCGACTCATTCTTCAGGTTTTCCAGCTCCTGTCCCGTCGCCATTTCAGCAGCTCCGGCGCCCTGCTCTCACTTCCTACTTTTGCAAGTTTCACTTTCGCATAGACCAGGAAGGATGACTCAGTTTGAAGGGGGCAGGGAAATAACTCTTTGAAACCCCAGCGCCCTCTCGATCCAATGCCGAGTAAACTCAGCAGCGGCTGCCTGTTGACTCGTTGCAATGAAATTACAGGAAGAAGGCTCCAGAGCAGCAGAAAGTACGGGGAGTGCAGAGGGAGGTTTACCATGCTCGGTGAGCTACAAGCACAAACAGCCATTCGGCAATACGACGTGGTGGCAATAATTGAAATGTGGCTTCAAATTAGTGAGGACTGGGCGATTGATATTCAAGGAAGCAAAGTGTTCAGAAACGACAGGGAAAAGGGAGGTGGGGTGGCCACTGTGGATTAGGCAAGACATTGGAGTATTGGAAAGTGAGGATGTCCTGGCAGGGGCAAAGACAGAATCCATTTGGTTGGAGCTGAGAAACAAAAAAGCTCTGATCACACTACTGGGGGAATTCTACAGACCTCAAAATAGTGAGTGAGAGAGAGAAAGGAGCAAATCTACAGGGAAATCACAGAGATGTGCGAGAACTCTATAAAGTGATAATGTTGGAGGACTTTAATTTCCCAAATATTGATTGGGATAGTGTTAGAATACAGGATTAAGAAGGGGAGGAACTTCTGAAGTATGTTCAGGAGAACTTCCTTGACCAGTATGTTCTCAGTCCAGGTAGAAAGGATGCATCTCTGGATCTGGTGCTGGGGAATGACGTACACCAAGTGTCTGTGGGGAGCACTTGGGTAAGAGTGATCATTGCATCATAAGGTTTAGATTAACAATGGAGAAGAGCAAGGACCAATCTAACATAGGATTCCTAAAATGGAATTCAATGGGCCAAGAAGAGATCAAGGCAGTATAGAACGGAACCAAAGACTGACAGGAAAAGCTGTGAAGGAAGAATGGGTGATCTTTAAGGCTGAGATGCTTCAGGTACAGGCTAGATACATTCCAACGAGGGTAACAGGTGGGAGAACCAAAACCACAGCTCCTTGGATGGCAAGGGAGATAGAAAACATGATGAAACAAAAAGACATAATGCATGATGCATGTCAGGTGAGTTCTGCAAGCGAGCAGAGCGGAGAAGTGAGGAGGAAAATATGACTGGCAAAGAGAGAATATGAGCATCAACATAACATAAAAGGGAACCCCAAAATCTTCTACCAGTTGTAAATAATAAGTGGGAAGCAAGAGCTGGGGTGGGTCTGATTTGGGAAGAAAAAGACAATATTTGCTTAGAGGTGCAGGGCAAGACTAGAATATTTAACGAGTCATTTGTATCAGTGTGTACTAAGGTAGAGGATGTGGTATCATTAGAAGCGGAGATTGTAGAGAGAGTGAATGGGGTGAAAATTGATAGGAAGGATGTAGTGAAAAGGCTGGCTATACTTAGAGTGGATATGTTGAATGGTCGAGATGATTTGCATCCCAGGTTGCTAAGGGAAACAGGGATGGAGAGAGTGGAAGGGCTTGTCATAACCTTCCAATCTTCCCTCATTATGTGGGAGGTGCCTGAGGATTGCAGTGTGGCCAAATGTGACACCCTATTCAAGAAGGAGCGCAAGGACAGTCCCACTAACTGCAGGCCCGTCAGTTTAACCTCAGCAGTGGGGAAGGTTTTAGAAATGTAATCAGGGTAAATAAATCAACAGGGACTGGGGGAGGTTTGATTTAACTTAGGAGAGCCAGCATGGATTTGCAAAAGACAGATCTTACTTGACCAATCTAATTGGATTTTTTAATGAAGCAATCGAAAGATTCACAAGTGATGATTTGCAGATGATGCAAGTCTTGGAAATATATAGTGAGCAGTGAGGGGAACAGTGTCAGAGTTTAGGAAGATGTAGATGGACTGGGCGGACATGGAGCAGAAGCAATTCATTTCTGAGAAGTGGAAAGTGATTCATTTTGGAAGGAAGAATGAGGAAAGAGGATAGGGACTAAATGGTACAATTTTAAAGAGACTGCAGGAGGGAGAGAGAACTGGAGCTCTATATACACAAAGCATTGAAGGTGGCAGAATAAGTCGAGATGGTTATTTAAAATAAAACTATTGTGATGCTGGGCTTAGTAACGGAATTGCTTCCAATGTAAGTATATCTCTGAGTAACAAATCTATACACAGTACTCTAGGTCATAGAGTTGTATAGCCCTTCAGCCCATCGTTGCAGTGCCGGCCATCAAGCACCTCTATTCTAATCCCATTTTGTAGCACTTGGCCCATAGCCCTGTATGTTATTGCGTTTCAAGTGCTCATCTCAATACTTCTTAAATGATGTTTCCTGCCCTCTACCCACCCCCTCAGGCAATGTGCTCCAGATTCCACCCTCTGGGTGAAAAGATTTTTCTTCAAATCCCTTCTAAACCTCCTGCCCCTTACCTTAAATCTATGCCCCCTGGTTATTGACACCTCTGCTAAGGGGAAAAGTTTCTTCCTATCTACCCTATCTATGCCCCTCATACATCTATCAGGTCCCCCCTCAGGCACCTCTGCTCTAAGGAAAACAACTCTAGCCTATCCAGTCTCTCTTCATAGCTGAAACAGTCCAGCCCAGGCAACATCCTGGTGAATCTCCTCTGCACACTCTCCAGTGCAATCACATCCTTCCTATAGTGTGGTGACCAGAACTGCAGCTGTGGCCTAACCAGCGTTTTATACAGCTCCAACATAACCTCCCTGCTCTTCTATTCTATGCCTCGGCTCATAAAGGCAAGTATCCCATATGCCTTCCATTGCCTCACTGGTGCTCTGACCAGTTGTAGCAAGGCTTCCCTATTTTTATACTCCATGGCTAGGTCAGACCCGCAACCTTTCTTTTATTCAGAGGAAAGAGACCAATTCTGTCCACTGTTTCTTGATAGTGTAAACTCAGTTCTGGTATCATCCTTACAAATCTTTTCTGCATCCTCTCCAGTGCCTCGGTATCCTTTCTAGTAAAATGACAGTGAGGAGTGTGCGCAGAACCCCAAGTACAGAACACATATATATCGACAATACAAACACAAGATGCAAGGAGTTTGGTACTGACCATGACACTGATCTATTTTCCCCAAAGTTTCCTGAGTGGGATCATTAGGAATCACTTTGAGATCTACTGGATCCTTCAATTAGCAATGGAAGCGAGGTATGTTCTTCACTGTGAAAAACTTTCCCCTCCCTCCGCATGGGCCTCCACCTCCCAGTTCGATCATTCAAATCTACATTGCTTTACAGAAATCTGTTCCTCCACTCGATAATGTGCTGGAGGTTGAAATCGGTCTTGTGCATAGGGACACAAAACCGATAGTCGCTTTTGCTGCCCATCAAAGACATGCCCACTATTTGGAACTACTAGAGTTGAGGTGGCTGAGTATTGGGCAGGATGCACACAGGCAACCATTGCAATTCTGCCTAATGTACCAACTCGCCGTGGGACAGTCCAACATCTCACTTTCAGTTCCATTCTGTTAGCTCTCTCTATACCTCAGCATTGGTAAAGGTAATCTTTCCTCTTCCGAAGAGAATCCAGTTTATTCCTCAACATTTCCTGGATTAGAATGAGTGCAGCTAAACACCACATTGTAGTAGGGGTGAACTGGCCACAGGAAAGGGCGTAAGGTACTCAGCATCAAACCTGCCACCTATTATATTCTTCACCTGATACTCAGCTCCATTGACTTCAATGTAAGGAACTGACAATTTTCTCTCCCATTTTTCTTTCTCCCATCTTTCTCTCTCTCATTTCTTTCTCTGATTTCTTTCCCTCGCTTATTTTTTCTCTCTCATTTCTTTCACTCACTCCTATCTTTATATCTCAGTTCTTTCATTTCTTTCTACCTTTCACTTCTTTTCTTTCCATCTTCCACTTATATCTCTCTCCTTTCATTCTCATTCCTTTCTCTCATTTTCCTTTCACTTTCTTTTCATCCTCATTTCTTTCTCCTTCAACTCATTCTCTGTTGTTTCCTTCTTTCTTTCCTTTCCTTCTCTAGTCTTCTCTCTCTCATTTCATTCAATCCCATTTCTTTCTCCTTCATTTCTTTCTCCTTCGTTTCTTTCTCTTTCATTCAGTCTCACTTCTTTCTCGTTCTCTAAGTTCTCTTGATTTCTTTATCTCCCTCATTACTTTTTCTCACCTCTTTTTTCTTTTCTTTCCTTCTATTGTTACTTTCTCTCCTTTTTCTCTTCTTCCCTTCTCTCACCTCTTTCCCTCTCACTTCTTTCTCTCAATATAATCTCATTTCTTTCTTTCATTTATTCCTTTCTTCTTTTTTTCTTATCTCTTTCTATTTGTTTCTTTCTCGCTTCCTCATTTCCTACATACAAACAAATGAAATAGGAGCAGAGGTAGGCCATTCGGCCCATCAAGCCTGCTCCACCATTCAATAAGATCATGGCTGATCTGTTTGTATTACCAATTCCACATTCCCATCTATCCCCCGATAACCTTTGATTCCATTGCCTAACAAGAATCTATCTACCTCCATCTTAAAGGTATTCAATGGCCTCCCCCTCCACCGCCTTCTGGGGCAGAGAGTTCCAAAGTCGCACAACCCTCTGAGAGAAAAAGATTCTCCTCATCTCTGTCCTAAAAGGGTGCCCCCTAGTTCTGCACTCACCCACAAGAGGAAACATCCTTTCCACGTCCACCTTGTCAATAAGTATTTAGATGAGCACTTGAAATGCCATAGCATACAGGGCTACAGGGCAAGTGCTAGAAAATGGGATTGGAATAGATAGGTGCTTGATGGCTGGCATGGACACAGTGGGCTGAAGGGCCTGTTTCTGTGCCATATAACTCTATGACTAAGACCATTCAGGATCTTATATACTTCAATCAAGTTACCCCTCACTCTTCTAAACTCCAATGGAAACCAGCCCAACCTCTCCTCATAATACAAACCACTCAATCCAGGTATCAACCTAGCAAACCTTTCCTGAACCGTCTGAAATGCATTAACATTCTTCATTAAATAAGGAGACCAAAACTGCGCACAGTATTTGAGATGTGGTCTCACCTCTATACACTTAATACACTCTAGCATCTTTCTCTCTGGTAGTACAGAACTTGAGTCTTGCTGAAAAAAAGACATGTCGAAGCTTTTCATCTTTGTTTTTATTCAGTTGTGGGATGTGGACATCACTGGCCAGGCCAGCATTTGTTGCCCATCCCTAGTTGCCCTTCAGAAGGTAGTAGTGAGCTGCCTTCTTGAACCACTGAAGCTTATGTGGTGTAGGTACACCCACAGTGCTGTTAGGGAGGGCATTCCAGGATTTTGACCCAGCAACAGTGAAGGAATGGCGATATATTTCCAAGTCAGGATGGTGAGGGGCTTGGAGGGGAATCTCCAGATGGTGGTGTTCCCATCTATCTGTTGCCCTCGTCCTTCTAGGTGGTAGAGTTCGTGGGTTTGGAAGGTGCTGCCTGAGGAGCCTTGTTGAATTTCTGCAGTGCATCTTGTAGATAGTACACATCACTGCTACTGTGTGTCAGTGGTGGAGGGAGTGAATGTTTGTGGATGGGGTGCCAATCAAGCGGGGCTGCTTTGTCCTGGATCGTGTCCAGCTTCTTGAGTGTTGTGGGAGCTGCACTCATCCAGGAAAATGGAGAGTATTCCATCACACTCCTGACTTGTGCCTTATAGATGATGGTCAGGCTTTGGGGAGTCAGGAGGCGAGTTACTCATCTCACGGATCCTAGTCTCTGACCTGCTCTTGCAGCCACAGTATTTATATGGCTAGTCCAGTTCAGTTTCTGATCAATGGTCACCCCCAGGATGTTGACAGTGGGGGATTCAGTAATGGTAATGACATTGAACATCAAAGGGCGATGGTTAGATTCTCTCTTGTTGGAGATGGTCATTGCCTGTCACCTGTGAGGCATGAATGTTACCACTTGTCAGCCCAAGCCTGGATATTGTCCATGTCTTGCTGCATTTGGACATGGACTGCTTCAGTATCTGGTATTCTTGTGAATTGTCCTAATGAGTGCAAGACGAAAAGCTTTGATATGTCTCTTTTTTCAGCAATATCTTTCTCTCTGTCATTTCTTTCTCTCCTTTAGTTCTTCCTCTCTCGTTTCTTCCTCCCTCATTACTTTCTCAATGTTCTCTCTCTCACTTCATTCCTTTTTTCTCTCTCCTTTTTTCCTCTCCATTTCTCTCCTGCTTCGGTCTCTCACTTCTTTCTTTTTCATGTTTCTTCCTCTCCTTCCCTCCTTCTATTTCATTCCTTTCTTCCTCATCTCTCTCTGTCTTCCTTCCTCTCTGTCTCTCTTTCTATTTCATCCCTTTCTTTCTCATCTCTCTCTCTGTCTTCTTTTCTCTCTGTTTGCCTTACTTCCACCGTACCTTACAAAGATCAGTGACCCCTTTCACGGAGCTGCTGCTTGAACAGGCTCAGCCAAGCTGTTTCTGAGCCCTCTCCACCTTCCTCCTCACGGTTTCATTGGGGCTGGAGGCTTCAATGGCCAACTCCTGCTGACACTGGGCACTGGGCTGGCCAGCCGGAGGCAGCTTTGGCAGAAGCTGTGGCCGCACTGGGAGAGGGGCGGGGGGGGGGGGGGGGGGGGGGAAGGGGGGGATGGTGGTGCTCACTGGGTTCCGGAGAGTTCAAGTGCGCCTGGACGGGTTGCTTCATTCAGCACTGCCTGCTCTGGGTTTGCGGCTGCCATTTTACAGAATCACACGGTGCAGAAGAGACCCTTCAGCCCATCGAGTCTACACCGACACGTGAGAAACACCTGACCTAGCTACCTAATCCCATTTACCAGCACTTGGCCCATAGCCTTGAATGTTATGACGTGCCAAGTGCTCATCCAGGTACTTTTTAAAGGATGTGAGGCAACCCTCCCACCACCCTCCCAGGCAGCGCATTCCAGACCGTCACCACCCTCTGGGTAAAAAGGTTTTCCTCACATCCCCCCTAAACCTCCTGCCCCTCACCTTGAACTTATGTCCCCTCGTGACTGACCCTTCAACTAAGGGGAACAGCTGCTCCCTATCCACCCTGTCCATGCCCCTCATAATCTTGTACACCTCGATCAGGTCGCCTCTCAGTCTTCTCTGCTCTAACGAAAACAACCTAATTCTATCCAACCTCCCTTCATAACTTAAATGTTTCATCCCAGGCAACAAGGTGAGTGAGTGACCTCCAAAGGTTTCAACTTCCCCGAGGAAGTTGGGCAGAGTGTAGAGGAGGAGGAAGAGTCTGTGCCTCATCCCGTGTTGCACACAGCTCACTCTGAAAGGGCGATTAACGGACCGGGGGCATGGTTAGCACAAAGCAGAATGGCTCCACACGCTCCAGGTCACGGAGACTGACAGCAACAATAACCAGAGGAAAGGTTATCAGAAAAAAAACCCTGTGAAGCCTGGAAAACTCGTCCGAACTGGCCACGCGTGCCTTCAAGCGGAACTCCGCTATTACTGGCACCAGTGCTACTGATCTACACCGGGGTTCGAACCATTTGAATTGGTTTCTCCTCCCATGCAATCGGATACTGAATGCGCTGTGAAAATGACTGTGGTAGTCACCACGCTGAGCTGTCAGGGGGCGAGGTTACCCGTTATACTCCCCCGCCCCATAAGTCAGCATTTATTGCCCATCCCTAATTGCCCCGGAGAAGGCGCTGGTGAGCCGCTGCAGCCCTGGTGGTGCAGGTACACCCGCAGCGCCGTTCGGGGGTGCGTTCCAGGGTTTTGACCCTGTGACAGTAACGGTGAGAAAGGGCGGGAATTTCCACTCAGTCCAAAAGCCAGTTTCCCGAGGGCGGGAAAACTAGTTTGCAGTTTTGTTCTCCCGACTTTCATGGCCGCTTTAAAGGTGGATTGAGTGTCCAGTGCAGCAAAGCCTGGAATCCTATTTGCATCTCATAAATGCTCATTAAAAGGGCAACACATTGGAATCCTTTCTCCCCCCCCCTCCCCCTCCCCCCTAATTAAGTGCCCTCCCGGCTGGAATTTGGAACATTCTGTTTCAGGGTTGTCCATAAAGCTGGCGTGCTCCTGGCTGGTGGACTGCTTCCTGAACTTTGAGGTCATTCGACGCTGCTTCTGCCTTCCTTTCAGAATGACACTCAGAGGCATCCACTGCCTGTCGCACGCCAAGCGACACCAAGGCCGGGCACAGGATGGGGCTGAGACTGAGGCAGGACTGGGGGCTGTCAAGGAGCAGAGAGGAAGAGTCAATGGCTGTGCGGGCGCTGTTCAGATATGGTGCCCAGATGTTGGAGCCCATGAGGAAACCAGTGTGAGAGGGGCCTGCTGGGGTTGGGGGGGGGGGGGGGGTGGTGTGGTCACTTCCTGCCCACCCTCCATGAGACTCGCTGTGCTCCTCCCGGTTGCTTAATTAATGAGCTGAACACATGTTCCACTGCCCCGCTCTCCAGCGGAAGTCACTCCGACTTTTGCTCCTGCCACCAGGCTGAGTTTCCAGAACAGGAAAATTCCAAGTTGGGATGGTGTTGTTGGGGGAAGGAAAGGGTTAAGATGCAACCTTAACAATCTACTGGAAACTAAAGAAATAATAATAATACTAGCAGCTGATGTAATTTACTGGTTAATGTGGTTTAGTGGAAACAGGGCGCTGGACAATAACTTAGCTGATGACAAGCACAGAATGGAAGGTTGTTGTATATAACTCAGTGAGTGATAGACAGCATGGATGCATGTGTCCTTTACCTGTGAATTACCCGTGATCACTTAGCTGCGGACCATCAGGGCTTGTATGTTTCTTAGGTTCTGGCCCCTGCCTATGTCCAGTTTCACGCCAACTGATGTACCTCTCCCATCCCCATTCAACCTCCATCAGCCTGTAGAGTCCACTCTCACTGGGGTTTCCTTACTCCGCTCCACCCAGGACATTACTTAATTCCTGATTCATCACAATGAGGGGCATATCTCGGACTGACCACTGAGATGGACTCCATATCGCAGCGAACATACACAACCAGTATTATTGCGAGTATGTACTATTGCTTAGTGGTTTAATAAAGGTGTATCACCTTCGGTGAAATTTCATCCAAGTTGTTGTGTCAGTGATATCCAGAGTAAAGACAAAAGAAACTTTAGGCTAGATTGGGGGGGGGGGGGGGCGGGGTGGCGAAGGGCAAAGGGGGCTTACAGTAAGGAGGATGCAAAGAAAATTCAAGGGCGTTTGGAGAGGCTAAGCAGGTGGGTAAAAATTTGGCAGGCAGGGTACAATAAGGAGAAATGTGAGGTCATCTACTTTGGTAGGATAAACGGAAATGCAGAGTATTTCTTAAATGGTGAGAGGTTGGGAAGTGTTGATATCCAAAAGGACCTGGACGTCCTTGCCCATGAGTCACTGAAAGCTAACATGCAGGTACAGCACGGAATTAGGAAGGCAGATGGTATGTTGGCCTTCATTGCGAGGGGATGCCAGGGTTAGGGTTAGGGTTTGTGCTAAGGTTAGGTTTGATGTTAGGGTTAGAGATTCTGCCCTGTATTCAAGCCAGGGTTAGGGTCAAGGTTTGAGTTGTGTTTAGATATCTGTCATGTATTTCTGGCAGCAGATGTACTTGCTTCATGGCAACTCATTCCCCCAACACATAACCAGTAATACTGAACCATTCCCGCCATGCCACCTATGTCTAAATCCATTTCCCACCTCTGCAGCAATCGTGGAGCACAACGAAATGGCAAGGATCATTTTGAGAGCTCCTCAGACAAGAAATGTACTGGGCAGTGATTAGATAAGTTACTCTATCTGAACTTCATGATGTACGGGGGTGGGAATTATTGTGAAAAAATTAAGATAAAACAAGAACAACCAAAATCTGAAATGGAAGTATATGAAATGCATTTCAAGCCAATCTGCTTCTGACTGGTCCACATTTCTGAATGATTTTGATAAAAGATCTGGCCTAAGTATTGAAATAAATAAGTGTGTGTGTGTGTGTTATATAAATGCTGCATGCCAAGCGTATACGTTTTAGAATCATAGAATTAGGCCATTTGGCCTGTCATTTCTGACTCTCTAAAAAATCAGTTCCGCTGGTGACGCTCCCTGCTCCCCCCACCACCCACCAGCCCTACGACCTTTTCCCTAACCCTGCACATTCTTCCTTTTCAGATAATAATCCAATTCCCTCTGGAAATCCTCAATTGACCTGCCTCCACCACACTCTCAGGCAGAGCATCGCAGATCCTAACCGCTCGCTGCACGAGAAAAAGCTGCCCTCGTGACGCCATTGCTTCTTTTGCCAATTACCGCAAATCTGTGCCTTTGTGCTCTCGATCCTTCCACCAATAGGAAGTGTTTCTCCCCCATCTACTCTGTCCAGACCTCTCATGATTCTGAACACCTTTATCAAATCTCCCCTCGGCCTTGAGACCAATGAGGGTCCCAAGTTAAATGTCTGATGCAACAATGTTAGGCTCCATCTCCACTACAGTGTCAACTTAAACCCAGTAAACGCGCTGGGAGAGGCCTCTCTCTCTCTCTGTCTCTCTATCTCTCTCTCTTCAGGTATTGTGTCCTAAGACGGCATTGGTGAACATGGACCTTCATGTTAACCTTACTGTGGAGGTGTTGGTGGTACATTCATTCAGTTTGCAAGGCTCTTTAGAGAGATGGCTCTTTGTCCACCTCGATCCCTTTGACCAGCGATCTTGCCCATCATCATCCGACTTTCTAAATCATGATTTCTTTATTTCATGCCCAAGAAATTCCGGCTGTCTGTTCCTGATCCTGGTCAGCAGAGTTCTCAGATTTCACTAACACCTCTCTTTGTTGGAGAAGTCTTCAAAATTGTCCAAGGGTGTCTTCATCATTGGCCTCATAGGCCACAACCCTGCAGCCTCCATTCTTCCCTGCATTGCTTCACTGACCGTGCAACGCTCACTACCATGTGTCAAAATGGGTGTGGGGCAGCATTCCAGGATTCCCAGCTTTGTCTTCCGCGATGACCCTATGGAGCAGATTTAGTTCCATCGAGAAAAAGTTGAGCTTTATCACAGAGACATTTTTTAGCACGTGCACGCTCGACCAGATGGTTCATCGGAAACAGCACCCCCTCCCCTCCCCTCCCCTCCCCCCCGCGGAGTGCCCGCGGACGTCACGTGACCCGTGATTGGCAGGAGGGTGTGACTGTCCATCCTGTTACCAGGTTTTCACGGCTTGCTCTGAGCCGCTCGTAACCTTTTTCGTTTTTCAAATTGCATCTTTGGCCGTTCCAGTTCTTCTCCTTATTTCTTTCCGTCCGATATTAACGTCCATCCTGGGTAACAAAATGCGTCTAGCCGTTTTGGCTTTTTCATTATTCACTGTACCGACGTGTCTCCACCACCTGATGGCGGTGCTACCAGCTGAGAAATGTCGTTCTGACCCACAACAGCATTATTGTCGTATGTTTTGCTTTTACGAGGTGCCGCTTCTCCGAGTTGCCCCTTCTCCGAGTTGCCCCTTCTCCAAGTTGCCCCTTCTCCGAGGTGCCCCTTCTCCGAGGTGCCCCTTCTCCAAGGTGCCCCTTCTCTGAGGTGCCCCTTCTCTGAGGTGCCCCTTCTCCGAGGTGCCCCTTCTCCGAATTGCCCATTCTCCGAGATGCCCCTTCTCCGAGTTGCCCCTTCTCCAAGTTGCCCCTTCTCCAAGGAGCCCCTTCTCTGAGTTGCCCCTTCTCCGAGATGCCCCTTCTCCGAGTTGCCCCTTCTCCAAGTTGCCACTTCTCCGAGGTGCCCCTCCTCCGAGTTGCCGCTTCTCCGAGGTGCCCCTTCTCCGAGTTACCCCTTCTCCAAGGTGCCCCTTCTCCGAGGTGCCCCTTCTCCGAGTTGCCCCTTCTCCGAGTTGCCAATTCTCCGAGGTGCCCCTTCTCTGAGATGCCCCTTCTCCGAGTTGCCCCTTCTCTGAGGTGCTGATTTTCCTGACAGCCTGATCTGCGGGTGCAGCTCAGAATGTCCCGCTGCAGACACTTTCCTTGCAGCTGTTCTCCAACAAGCGGATCAAAGGCAAATAAATGTGAGGTCGGGGGTTGGGTTAAGGGGGTTTGGGAATGGGGAAGAGCAAGCACGTGAAACAGATGAAAGGAAGCGCTTGCATTTATGTAGCGCCTTTCACCGCCGCGGGACATCCCAGAGCGCCGTTGTAAGGTAGGAAGCGCAGCAGCCAATTTGTGCACAGCAAGCACCCCTAAAGGAGCTAAAGGAAGTTGCCTCACATCCGTTAAAAAGTAGCTGGATGAGCACTTGGCATGTCATAACATTCAAGGCGATGGACCAAGTGCTGGTAAATGGGGCTAGGTAGGTAAGTTAGGTGTTTCTCAAGTTTTGGTGCAGACTCGATGGGCCGAAGGGCCTCTTCTGCACTGTGTGATTCTATCATTCTGTAAACAGCAGTGTGAAAATGAGCAAACAAACTACTTTTTTACATAGATAAAAACAAAAAAACTGCGGATGCTGGAAATCCAAAACAAAAACAGAATTACCTGGAAAAACTCAGCAGGTCTGGCAGCATCGGCGGAGAAGAAAAGAGTTGACGTTTCGAGTCGAAGGGTCATGAGGACTCGAAACGTCAACTCTTTTCTTCTCCGCCGATGCTGCCAGACCTGCTGAGTTTTTCCAGGTAATTCTGTTTTTGTTTTTACTTTTTTATATAGTTGATTTCAGTTGGGTGGGGAGGTGATGGTGGGTTCAGTTGGTTTACAAGGTTAGCGTATGATGCAGAATTACCCCAACATTGTGTGTTTAATCTCTGTCTGGGCTGTGGCAGTTCCTGGAGGTCTGCCTCCTCACCTTGCCCCTTGCTTCCCATGTGGTGCCCCTCAACCTGTATATAGCCAATTCTCTCTCTCTCCCTCTCTAATGGAGAGACATGGCTATGGTTCTTTGTGGGCTATGGTTAGTTACCGGGTGCTAACTTGAGGGGTAATTATTGGCCAGGGCAGTGCAGGAAAAGAACGTCTCTGCCCCTCTTCGAAACAGCGCAGTGGGATCTCACACATCACCTTGAGAGGGCTCAGGATCTCAGTTTCAACATCTCGACATATTAAAGGGAACAGGGAGAGGGAGACTATTTCCTCCGGCTGATGAATCTGAGCCTACAGGGACATGCTGTAAACCACGCAGGAGTGAAATTAGGAAACATTGCATGTCTGGAACTCTCTTCCGAGGCGGCGACTGATGCTCGATCGATTAACTTTAAATCAGAGATTGAAAGGTTTTTTGTTAGCCAAAGACATTAAGGGGTTTGAGGAAAAGGTGGGTGTATGGAGTAAGATCACAGATGGCCTCACTGAATGGTCTGGCAGGCACGAGGGTGCTGAATAGCCTCCTCCTGTTCCAATGTCTCTACCTAATGAGCAAAGGCAGGAAGATCAAATTAAAAACATGGCTTTTAGTTGCCAAAAGCAACTGAACGTACAAGGTGGTTCCACACTTTGACCGTAAACAGAATCATTCTAGCGCGATGTAGCCCCACTTTCAAGTTTGGAAAGTTTTGGGCAGAACATTCCAGATGGCAAGCCTCCTGAAAAAGTTGGAGGGGACTGCACCCCTACTCCCGACAGGACCGTCGAGCGTTCATTGGCTGGTGGTGGACTTCTGGCCTAGTCTTAGCAGAGCAGGGGTGTACACCGAGCCCCACAGAACAAAGGGACTGCGAGCCCAGGATGCAGGTAAGTCCAGGAGTCTCTCCAGGATGGGGCCAGTTGAGCAGGCCCAGGGGCTGGTTTGTAAAGGGCAAGGTGGAGGGAGGGGTACCTGTGGAAGGGGCAGGGGGTGAGGGGGTGGCGGGGGAGGTGTGGGGAGGCAGACTGTGGGACAGGGCCATGATCGGGAAAGAAATCCTGTACAGGAGATGCCTCGCTTCCCGCCTGAGGCTTATGCAGACTAACTCACTGGGCATTCCCTACTCCCCCTCTCCCCCCCTCCCTCGTCACCACACCCACCCCCTCAATCCCTGGCCTTCTCCTACCGGCCTGAAAACTGCGGCTGGGCAGAAAGCGATTGGCCACTTAGCTTCTCAGTTGGGCTGAGAGCAGGAAGGCAGCTCTGGGCCTTGCCTGCTTCCCCAGCTCCCCCCACCACTGCCCCCCCCATCAATGCCAAGACAAAGGCGGGTGGGTCAGTGGTGGTGAGAACACCTGCAGGATTTTACGGAGCCCCTGTCAACGGATTTTCAGGTGGGAGGGATGATAAAGTTCTGCCCATTGTGTGACCTTTTGCACATGGGGTGAATATGGACATGGCTAGATTAACAGAAAAGGATCATTTGCTTTTGCTGACTTTTATTTATTCATTTAGGGGATGTGGGCTTCGCTGGCTGGGCCAGCATTTATTGCCCATCCCTAACTGCCCTTGAGAAGGTGGTGGTGAGCTGCCTTCTTGAACTGCTGTAGCCCATGAGGTGTAGGTACACCCACAGTGCTGTTAGGAAGGGAGTTCCAATATTGTGACCCAGCGACAGTGAAGGGACGGTGATATATTTCCAAGTCAGGATGGTGAGTAGCTTGGACGGGATCTTCTTGTGGTATTCCCATGTGTCTGCTGCCCTTTTCATTCTAGATGGAAAGGGTCGTGGGTTTGGAAGGTGCTGCCTAAGGAGCCTTGGTGAGTTGCTGCAGTGCATCTTGTAGATGGTACACACTGCTGCTACTGTGTGCCGGTGGTGGAGGTAGTGAATGTTTGTGGATGGGCTGCCAATCAAGCGGGCTGCTTTGTCCTGGATGGTGTCAAGCTTCTTGAGTGTTGTGGGAGCTGCATTCATCCAGGCGAGTGGAGGGTATTCTATCACACTCCTGACCTTTGCCTTGTAGATGGTGGACAGGCTTTGGGGAGTCAGCAAGTGAGTTACTCCTCGCAGGATTCCTAGCCTCTGACCTGCTCTTGCAGCCACAATATTTATATGGCTAGTCCAGTTCAGTTTCTGATCAATGGTCACCCCCAGGATGTTGCTAGCAGATGCCTCATTTTCAATCAATTGATGACAATGGACCTGCGGCCTCTAACAGGCAACTGATACAATTCCACTTGTTTTACGTCTTTGTCTAAATTCACCCTTACTACGAGCCCCAAAGCACATTTAGGGATGTTTCAACATAACACAAGGATGGTATGTGAATTTAAGGTTCCAAATTATGGCAATCTACCCCGGAAGAAATATTGAGAAGGGGTGTGATCCAAATCTTTCAAGTGCTATAACTAAACTGTAAGATTGATAAATTGTCGGGAAGACTGGAGTTAGAAAGCTTTTCAACCTCCAAAGCAGATATGTAACAGTTTCTTCATAAAGTGCTTTTCTTATTCACCTGTGGTGCAAGTCCTGTGTGAAGTATGATTGAAGGTTTTTGTTGCATTCACCACTTCATCAGAGACCATCCATCACCTTCAACATTCATTCCCTTCACCACTGACACACAGTGGCTGTAGTGTGTACCATCTTGCGCTGCAGCAACTCACCAAGGCTCCTTTGACAACCTGCGTCCACTACCATCATGAAGGACAAGTGCTGCAAATGAACAGGAACACCACCACCTACGAGTTCCCCTCCAAGCCACTCATCATCCTGACTTGGAAATATATCGCCATTCCTTCACTGTCACTGGGTCAAAATCCTGGAACTCCCTTCCTAACAGCACTGTGGGTGTACCTACACCACATAGACTGCAGCGGTTCAAGAAGGCAGCTCACCACCACCTTCTCAAGGGCAAATAAGGATGGGCAACAAATACTGGCCTAGCCAATGACGCCCAATCCCCTGTGCTAATTTTTAAGAAATGATTGGTGGTTCAACTCTATTGTGATCACTGAAATGATCTGTCCTACGAAAGGAAATAAAAGAGGGCACTTTGCATTTATATAGTGCCTTTTGTGGCCTCAGGATGTTCCAATGTACATCGCGGCCAGTGAAGTAGTTTTGAAGGGTATTCACCATTGTAATGCAGGAAATGTGGCAGTCACTTTGCACACAGCAAGCTCCCATAATCAGCAAGGTGTTGATGGCCAGATTGTCTGTTCAGTGATGTTGGTCAAGGGAGAAATGTTTAGTGATTAAGGTTGAGGAAATTTGGGTAAATTACCCTGCTGTTCTTTGAACAGCATCTTTATGTCCACCTGAGGGAGTGATAGGACCAAGTCCCACTCCAGGTCTTGAGATCAAAAATCCAGTCTGACACTTGAGTGATGTACTGAGGGAGTGCTGCACTGTCAGAGGGTCAGTACTGAAGGAGAGCTGCACTGTCAGCCTCAGTACTGAGGAAGTGCTGTACTGTGGGAGGGTCAGTACTGAGGGAGAGCTGCACAGTCAGAGGGTCAGTACTGAGGGAGTGCTGTACTGTGGGAGGGTCAGTACTGAGGGAAAGCTGCACAGTCAGAGGGTCAGTACTGTGAGAGCGCTGCACTGCCAGAGGGTCAGTACTGAGGGAGTGCTGTACTGTGGGAGGGTCAGTACTGAGGGAGAGCTGCACAGTCAGAGGGTCAGTACTGTGAGAGTGCTGCACTGCTGGAGAGTCAATACTGAGGGAGTGCTGTACTGTAGGAGGGTCAGTACTGAGGGAGTGCTGCACTGCCGGAGGGTCAGTACTGAGGGCTTGCTGCACTGTCAGAGGGTCGGTACTGAGGGAGTACTGCACTGTTAGAGGGTCAGTACTGAAGGGGTGCTGGACTGTTGGGGGTGCCTGCTTTTGGATGAGAAATTAAACTGAGGCCCCATCTGCCTGTTTGCGGGGGGCTGGGTTGGGGGGGGGGTGTGGAATGTGAAAGATCACACGGCGCTATTTCAAAGAGGAACAGGGGAGTTCAACCTGGTTTCCTGGGCAATATTTATCCCCTCGATCAACGCCACACAACAAAAAAAAACATGATCTGCTCATTATCACATCGCTCTTTGTGGGGAGATCGCGGAGCACAAATTGGCCGCCAAGTTTCCTACATTGCAATAGTGACTACAATTTTAAAAGTTCTTCATTGGCTGTGAAGTTCTTTGACAGGTCGGGTGAAGGTGAAAGGCACCATATAAATGCAAGTTTTATTGTATTATAAAGGAGGAAATGCGTAGATTCTCACAGACGCCAGACTCCTTTCTTTGGAAACACAACAATGGGTTCGGGATCCTTCTGAATGCAGAGGCTCCGACAGAGTGAACAATTTCAGGGTCAAGGGACAGAAACAAACAAGTCAGCGTGTACTTCTCGTCCTGTAAATACAGCTCGGATGCCTTCCTGTTCAGCTCCAAGGACAGTCCCTAATCGGGAATTTTGGAGTTGGGGCGGGGGGAGGGGGGGTGGGGGGGTGGTGGGGGTGATGGGGAACGGAAAACAGGAAAGCCGCAGTAAATAAAACAAAGCTTATTTGGCAGTTTGCTTGTCTTGTTACATTTTGCAGTGTAAAGAATTTGCCCTGTTTAAGTTTAGCTTGGCACTGTTACCTGAACCTATTAACGAAACGGCAGGTTCCCTCGTCCATGTTGTATCGAGCCAGTGTGGCAAAATCGGGTGCAATTCCTGTCAGCAGGAAGAACAGGACCAGGAGACCTTTGGGGGGAAAAAGTGGGGGATTGGGTGGGGAGGGTGGGGGGGGAGGTAGTTGTGGGGGGGGGGGGAGAGGTGGGGGAAAAGGGAGAGAGGTGGGGGGGAAAGGGGGAGAAGTGGGGGGTAAAAGGGGGAGAGGCAGGGTAGGGGAGAGGTGGGGGAAAGGGGGAGAGGAAAGGGAAGGGGGAGAAGTGGGGTGAAAGGGGGAGAGGTGAGGGGAAAAGGGGGGAGAGGCGGGAGGGGTAAAGGGGGAGAGAGTTGGGAGAGATGGAGGGATGTGGGGAAGGAGAGAGAAGGGGGAAGAGAGAGATGGGGAAGGAGAGAGGGAAATGGAGATGAAAAGGGAGGAATCGAGGATGAAAGAGAAAGAGAGGGTGGAAGAGAGAATGAGGTTGAGAAAGAGAGAGCAAAACAGTGAGAGGAAAGGGAAAAAGAGAGAGGAGCAAAAGATAAGCAGAGAGAGAGAGAGCGGTGGGGGGAGGGGGGGACTTGTAATCATGTTTGTTATAGTGACATCCGATATCAGCACAGTAAGATTTCACAACTAGCAAAGAAAAAAAGTGTGAAAGATGTATTTTGGTAACAGTTGAGAATAAACATTGACCAGGCCAGGGGAACTGCTTTGCTTTTCTCCCGATCACGATATGAAATATTTCCCATGCAGCTAAACGAGCTGGGGCTGGGGCTGGGGGTAGGGTGGCGGTGGTGGGGAGGGGTTTGGCCTTGATGTAGAGTGTTACCCCCGAGATGCAGCTCTCCCTTGGTACTGCACTCAAGTATCAGCCTAAGCCACGTGGTTCAAGTGTTTAAATGGAGACTTGTAACTCACCACCTTTGGTCTCAAATGATATGAAGCCAATGGAAGTAAAAATCAGGATATTAACTATAGCTAAAATTTACCTCTGTGCATCCTGATAATAAAATCCAATTATCACCCATTTTTAAAAGGGAAACCTACAGGGAACTTTGTACCTTCCTTCATTGCTTAAACAGTTGCCTGGTCCAATCTCATGCACACACTAGGGTCTGTGATACCGCAGGACCATCCTAAACCAAGGGTTTTGCAAGCTCCGCATCAAGCTGAAACTAATATCTTATGCTTTTCTCAGATACCGTGCGTATCCACATTATCTATTTGTGAACATTTTACCGGGGCGGGGCGTCTCAGGATCTTTTAAGATTTGAATGCGCACCTCTCAATTTAAAAAAGAATTTGCCCGGCAAGATTTCGGAACTGCCAAACCAATAACAGTGCAGCGAGGGCCACAGAGCATCTGGGGCGTTGGCGAATACAGATACAATGAGGTAACTTTTTAATTAATGAGATTTAAGCCTTGAAAATTAAACAGAGGAACAACTTGGTGTGTGTGTATTTGTGTGTGTGTGTGTGTGTGTGTGTGGTGAATTCGAAGTGTGTGTGAATTCAATGTCAAATTCACTGTCGCTGGGTCAAAATCCTGTAACTCCCTTCCTAACAGCACTGTGGATGTACCTACACCACAGGGACTGCAGCGGTTCAAGAAGGCAGCTCATCACCACCTTCTCAAGGGGAAATTAGGGACAGGCAATAAAAATGCTGGCCTAGCCAGCGACGCCCATGTCCCATGCAAGAATAAAAAAAGGAATCTTCAAGAGTATAATGTGGAGAAGTGTGAGATTATTCACTTTGGTAGTAAGAATAGAAAAGTAGAATGTTATTTTAAAATGGTATGAAACTTCTATACGTTGATGCTCAGAGGGACTTGTGTATACATGTCCAGGAACCCAAAGTTAGCATGCAGGTCCAATACGCAACTGGGACAACAAATGACATGTTGGCCTTTATGGTAAAGGGATTGGAGGATAAGAACAAAGAAGTCTTGCCCCAGTTGTACAGGGCTTTGGTGAGACCACACTGGAATACCATGTGCAGTTCTGGTCTCCATATTTAAGGAGACAGTACAGCAAAAGTTCACTAGACTAAACCCTGGGATGAAGGAGTTATCCTATGATGAGATGCTGGGTAAATTGTGCCTATACTCTGTGGAGTTTAGAAGAATGTGAGGTGATCTCATTGAAACACACAAGATTTTGAAGGGGCTGAAAAGTGTAGACACTGAGAGGCTATTTCCCCTGACTGGGGAGCCTAGAACATGGGGACACAGACTCAGAACAAGGGGCTGATCATTTAGGATTGAGATGAGGAGGAATTTCTTCACTCAGGGTTGTGAACCTGTCAAATTGTCTATCCCAGAGCATTGTGAATGTTCCATCACTGAGTATAGTTAAGGCTTGGATAGACAGATTTTTGGTCTCTCAAGGAATCAAGGGATATGGAGAGGGGGCGGGAGAGTGGAGTTGAAGCCCAAGATTAGCCTTGAGCATACTGAACGTGGAGCCAACTTAATGGGCTAAATGGTCTATTCCAACTGCTATCTCTTATGTGCTTATGTACCTGAAGAAAATCAAGAGAGAGAGAGGGAGAGAAAGACAGAAAGGAACGTGAATGAGGAAATGAGATTCCAGACTTAGAATTGTTTATTTTCTGGTCGAGGGAGCTTGATGGTCATTCACTAACGATTATCCATTGTTAAGAGTACTTACACTGTCATTAACTGGACTTAACGATCTGTGGCATGCTTAATGGGCAATTAATGTGCAAATGCTGCAAATCAGGGAAATCACAGCCAGATTAAGTACGGGATTGCAACTGAACAAAAAATTTGGAGTGGAGTGCCACAAATAGCTCAGCAAGCTGTATGCAATACACAGCATAGCTCTCCCTCGCTTCACACTGCCTGGTATCAAAATCCATGATTCAGTCATTGAAGCCTTCAATGAAATGAAGCTCCTGTCACCAAAGTCAAATAAGAGAAGGAGAAAGTTTCTTCACTTATGCATGACTGACGATAATCAATATATCATTGTGGATGATAAATCTGACACTGTGCAGGAAGCAAATGAAGATGACTATTTGAACCTCTTAAACCACCTCCAGTCCAATGTTGCTTGTGTTTTAATTTATGATGTCTCTTATGAAATGAAGAATTCCCTCATCAAGGAAGATCTGGTGTTCATACAATGGTGTCCAGAAGTGGCACCACTGAAACAGAAGATGCAGTTTACAACATAAGTTAATTCACTGAAGAACAAACTCAAAGGTATCAAGGCCAACTTTCAACTCAATTGCTTGGATGATATAAGCCGCAGTGAGCTTGCTGAAAAGCTGGGGGATGATGACGTGAAAGTAGAAGGAGTAGCGGTGTGATACTGCCGAGTGCCACCTATCTGAAAATGTCCTTGTTATAGTTGGACACTCTGTCCTGATTATGTACTTTAATGTAGTTAATGTACTCTAAGGCTGCTTCAATCTGTTTCCAGTTCTGTTCTATTCCAGATGGTTCCCCCTGAAAGACCAATTGTTAATATTGAGTAAAAATGAAATTTCCTCCCTGAAAAAAAATAATGGCTGTTATTCCTTTCAGCAGTCTGGCTGACTCCTTCATTACACTAAACACTCATTATCACTATCACCTTCAATCACTAATTTCTTGTTATGCGTGATGAACTCAAATGTGCCAATTGCCACCTCATGTCATGGACCACTTAATTCCCTAAACTGGCCACAGTAGAAGCCCAGTATTAATAATGTAATAATAATGTGATAAAACAAAAACAAAAATACCTGGAAAAGCTCAGCAGGTCTGACAGCATCTGCAGAGATGAACAGAGTTAATGTTTCGCGTCCAAATTACTTCATCAGAACAGAGTCATTCGGACTTGAAACGTTAACTGCGTTCCTCTTCGCAGATGCTGTCAGACCTGCTGAGTTTTTCCAGGTATTTTTGTTTTGTTTTAGATTTCCAGCATCAGCAGTTTTTTGCTTTTAGAATAATGTGATAAACTCAGGCTAGTTAGGCTCAGAAAATCAGGAAGTAAATATCTCCAAAGGACGCAAATATGAAGGTAGATGTTCATCCAAAATAAATCAAGCTTTGTATATGCTTATCAACACACAATCAGTTACAAGTTATCCTCTTCTTTCCCCCATTTTGTTGCAAGTTTTAGATAATCTGGTAACCCGACTGAAAATAACTCAGGAAAGATTATCTCTTGCAGGAAAAACAGGGATTAACATTTTTGTAACATTCTCAACCCAAGACAGAAGCTACGAGGATTAAACAGTTCCACAGATATTTACAAAGTGTCTCTCCTTTCAGCTTCCAGTTTCTGTTGTTTGGTGTGGGCTTATGATTTCTGCCTCCCCTTCCTGCTGCCCAGTTTGTTCTGCCTTCTCCTTTGCCGAAAAGGGAGGGGGCGTAATAATATGGTGCCTGATGAGGAGGGGGTGCACACTGTGCAACTAGTCAAGATTCCCAGTGCCTCTCTCCATTCACTTTGCAGAACTGCTTCAACTGCCCCTCTCCCCGCTTGCCCCATTGCAATTCCATTCTGCCCCCCTCCCTACTTTTGCTTTGTTCTTTCATGGTTGTAGGCCTCACTGGCTGGGCCAGCATTTATTGCCCATCCCTAATTGCCCTTGAGAAGGCGGTGGTGGTCTTCTTGAACCGCTACAGTCCATGTGGTGTAGGGGCACTCAGTGCTGTTAGGGAGGGAGTTCTAGGATTTTGATCCAGCGTCAGTAAAGGAATGGCAATATATTTCCAAGTCAGGGTGGTGAATGGCTTGGAAGGGAACTTGCAGGTGGTTGTGTTCCCATCTATCTGCTGCCCTTGTCCTTCTGGATGGTAGAGATCACGTGTTTGGAAGGATCCTTGACATTCACTGTGGGAGCCTCCCCATAGCTCACACTCCTGCTGCTTGAACCCCTCATAACTCATTCTCAGTTTCTAGATAGTCCCTTTGTATGGAAACTTTAAGTGGAACCACCTGGCAAGATATTCCTGCCACTCACTGTTCCAAACTCCTATCCTAAAGTGCCTGTAATTATCGATTTATTACACTGTGCCAAGCACTTTCCTAATTACTTCATCAAGACTGGACAGGCTACCCATATAAAACCCTTGGATCCAGAAGACGTTTTGGTCTTAGATTCAACAACAACTTAAATTTATGTAGCACTTTTAATGTAATGAAATGTCCCAAGACACTACACAGGGGCATTATGAAGAAAAGTATGGCACCGAGTCACACAAGGAGATATCAGATCGGGCGACCAGAAGTTTGGTCAAAGATGTAGGTTTTAAGGAGTGCCTTAAAGAGGAAAAGTGAGGTAAGCGGGGCGGAGAGGTTTAAGGAGGCAATTCCTGAGCTTGGGACCCAGACCACTGAAGGCAGGGCCAACGATGGAGCCATTAAAATCGGAGAATGCGCAAGAGGCCAGAATGAGAGCAGTGCAGTTATCTCGGAGCTGGAGGAGATTACAGAGCTAGGGAGGAACTAGGCCATGGAAGGGTTTGAGTGACTCCTCATCGAAGAGGGATTTAACCCATTTAAATGTATCTCTGTGCCCAATGCAAATTCGGTTCCCTGACGTTCAAGGGCAAATTTCACTGAAGTGTCACAGAAAGTGAAGTGAAGTTTTGATTCTGTCGCGGCTTTTAGTTTACTGCAACAGCTCAGCGCCGTAAATTGGTAGAAGGCTCGAAGGTCTAGCCTTACCCTGCCTATTGGAGAAACCAGGTTGTGACCCTTAAACCTTCATTCCCTGACACACCAACTCAATGTCAGGCTGAGGTTGTTAGTCCCAATTGTTAATTATGCTTCATGGCGTTAACTGTATTCTGGCGGTAAGCATTGATTGGGGGACTTACCTGCGCTTTTACATATGGGAGCAGGCTGGAAGAGCTCTTTTTTTTTTGTTCATGCATGGTATGTAATCAGTGTTTCCGTAAGTAAAAACTTGGCACCCATCAACATCTGATATTCTGAGGTTTTCTTGAGCACCAACCATTAGAGGGGACGTCCTTATTAATAACTTACTCCTCAGATCAGGAAGGCTCTTCGACATTGGAACGTGTTTATTAATCAAACAGTACATGCAACCGTACTGAAACACACACTGAAAAGGCAGCACTTAAACAACAAAGCCCGCTGGTTCGGCTGGGCATTCAAACGTGTTACAGTTCTCAGCTCACTATCTTAGACTGTTACAAATCCAAATATTCACTATAACCAGCCAGTTGTTCCAGATTTCTCTTACTCCCTCCGCACAACATGCCCCAGAAATCTGCATTTCATGATGAAATATAAGTTACGATAGAACTCCGTACAAGGGGAAACTGAATTGACTAGTCTATCATTAATAACTTTAGTTTTCCTGTCTTAACCAGCTCTTTATCCCGCCCCCTCCCCGCCCCCATCACCACCAACCGAGCTAACGAACATTAATTATTTAATGATATTTCTTATTCATAGCTTCCCTCTTGTTATAATTGCCATTCTACTGAGTGTAACCATTAATTATAAGTCTGTTTCTGTGTCGTCCGTACCATGGAGAAAGGTTGATGTGTACCCAGAGGTTTTCCTTCGCGACCTCATTCATTAAACCTCGTATCGCTTCGTGCTTGATACTGCCCATCGCTGCAGGGTCAGTTCTAGCCCCACAGCCCAGTGGCACTTTTAACTGGTTTTAAAATTCCCTGCTTGAAAGGAAAAGGCTAAACGGTTATCACAAGACAAAAGAGAGATCAACAGCAGCAACCGACTTCAGGGGCAGTCCGGTTAACCCCTTTCTGTCAACATGTTTTCTTTAACGTCTCTCAAAGCCGAGCTGCGACACTTCTCTGCTGACCCCCCACCCCCCCAACTTAAAAGGGGTGGGAAATGCGCTCTGCTGACCGTCACTGGCGGTCGCTAGTTCTCAAGGGGTTGCCGATAGTGCGGGTAGCGCCGGCGGCATCCAACTGCGGTACGCAATTCAGCCCCGCCGCCAGGTTCGGAAACCAGCCAGCTCCCTGAGGGACAAAGTGGGTTTGCACTTGCGGTCTACTCGAAATAAATTGAGCGCGGCTACGCGGTGCAATCACTAAACCAACCGCCGTGGGAGATTTACAAACATAAATAAAAACAAAAAAAACACTGCGGATGCTGGAAATCCAAAACAAGAACAGAATTACCTGGAAAAACTCAGCAGGTCTGGCAGCGTCGGCGGAGAAGAAAAGAGTTGACGTTTCGAGTCCTCATGACCCTTCCACAGAACTGAACAGTTCTGTCATGAGAAGGGTCATGAGGACTCGAAACGTCAACTCTTTTCTTCTCCGCCGACGCTGCCAGACCTGCTGAGTTTTTCCAGGTAATTCTGTTTTTGTGTGGGAGATTTACTCCCGCTGCGTGTGTGTGTTTAAAAAAAATCGTAGATCGCATTGATCAAGAATCGGATTGACGCTCCCAGGACATAAAGCGGGCATATATATATATAAAAAAAAGCACTCGGCCCTTTTCTATCCCCTCTTCCGGAAATAAGCAGGTCCCTATGCGAAAGGTTATCAGCAGGCAGCTACCCCCCCCCCCCTCCCCCCACCTTTGGGAGCGACTGAGAACCGAATAGTGCTTACAGCTGCAGTGCGACCAGCTTCAGTGGATCAGTCCTGCTCTCGGTGCTGAGGTAAGGGTAGACTGCCTCAGTGAAGGTTTCGGTGAAGGTGTAGATGTGGGCCATGTTATGGGCGTTGTAAAACGATACCTGCCCTCCCTCATAGTCCAGGTAGACCCCCACCCTCTTGGGAACCATGCTACCCAGTTTCAGGGCAGTCCGCGGGTTGGTGAACGCCGTGTACTCCTTGTCCCACAGACCCACCGCCCAGACCCCGTCCTCCGGGATGGCCTTCCTCGCCACCGACGCCTTGGCCGCGCCCACGTCCCAGGCCCCGTTGTCGCCCACGTCTACCTCCCAGTAGTGCCGCCCCGACGTGAACCCCTGGGTGGCCAGGACGCCGAGCAGGAAGCTGAAGCGCTCGGGAAACTCGGGCACCTTCTTCCACTCGCCTCGCTTCACCTGGGTGTCGTCGTCGGTCAGGAGGAGGCGGGGGTGCGCAGTCTGCGGGTCCAGGGTCAGGAGGGCTGGAACTGAAGAAGGCAAGGTCAAGCCTCACGTCACATTTCTACCTTCCTGGCAGCTCTGAGGGAGAGTCATGTCCGACTCGAAACGCTAACTCTGTTTCTCTCCTCTACAGATGCTGCCAGACCTGCTGAGTTTTTCCAGCACTTTCTGTCTTTATTTCAGATTTCCAGCATCTGCAGTATTTTTTAATTCTCTCTCTCTCTCTCTTTCGTGGGATGGAGGCATTGTTTTCCAGGCCAGCATTCATTGCCCCATTCCTAATTGCCCTGGAGCTGAGTGGCTCATTGGGCCATTTCAGGGGGCAGTTAAGAGTCAACCATATTGCTGTGGGTCTGGAGTCACATGTTGGCCAGACCAGGTAAGGACAGCAGATTTCCCTCCCTCAAGGGCATTAGTGAACCAGATGGGTTTTTATGACAATCGATGATGGTTTCATGGTCACCGTTACTGAGACCAGCTTTTATATTCCAGATTTATGAATTAAATTTAAATTCCAGCTGCTGTGATGGGATTTTAACCCATGTCACCCCACCCCCTGCCCTGCCACACACCCCCTCCCCCACTCTCCCACTCCCCCTCCCCCACTCCCACTCCCCCTCCCCCATTCCCCCTCACCCAGCATCTCCCTCAGCGTTACAGTCAAGTCTCTGTTGCTCACCTGTGTTAGCTGTTTGACAGACAGTGGTATGGGAAGGGGGAGGGGGGTCGGTGGAGGTGATGTTTAATGCCCAGTTGATCCCCTAGGTTTCAAGGTACATATGAAAAGGAGCATAGTGGTTATGTTACTGGACTGGTAACCCAGATCAATGCTTGAGACAGGATAGTTCAAATCCCACCCTGGCAGCTGGAGGCAATTCAAAATCAAATGATTAATAAGTCTGGAATAAGAAGCTAGTCTCAGTAATGGTGACCGTGAAATCACCAGGTCATCGTTAAAAACTCACCAGGTTCGGGAATGTCCTTTTGGGGAGGCAGTCCACAGTCCTTACCCAGTCCAGCCTACATGTAATGCCAGGCCCAAAGCAATACCCACTGAAATGGTCCAACAAAGCCACTCACAGAATCACAGTGCAGAAGAGGACCTATTGCCCATTGAGTCTGCACCAACACGTGAGAAACACCTGACCTACCTACCTAATCCCATTTACCAGCATTTGGCCCATAGCCTTGAATGTTATGATGTGCCAAGTGCTCATTCAGGTACTTTTTAAAGGATGTGAGGCAACCCGCCTCCACCACTCTCCCAGGCAGAGCATTCCAGACAGTCACCATCTCTAGGTAAAAAAGTTTTTCCTCACATCCCCCCTAAACCTCCTGCCCCTCACCTTGAACTTATGCCCCCTTGTGCCTGACCCTTCAACTAAGGGGAACAGCTGCTCCCTAACCACCCTGTCCATGCCCCTCATAATCTTGTACACCTCGATCAGGTCGCCCCCTCAGTCTTCTCTGCTCCAATGAAAACAAACCCAAGTCTATCCAACCTCTCTTCATAACTTAAATGTTTCATCCCAGGCAACATCCTGGCGAGTCTCCTCTGCACCCCCTCCAGTGCAATCACATCCTTCCTGTAATGTGGCGACCAGAACTGCACACAGTACTCCAGCTGTGGCCTCACCAATGTTCTATACAACTCCAACATGACCTCCCTACTTTTGTAATCTATGCCTCGATTGATAAAGGCAAGTGTCCCATATGCCTTTTTCACCACCCCACTAACATGCCCCTCTGCCTTCAGAGATCTATGCCAAGGTCCCTTTGTTCCTCAGAACTTCCTAGTGTCATGCCGTTCATTGAATACTTCCTTGTTAAATTAATCCTTCCAAAGTGTATCACCTCAGACTTTTCAGGGTTAAATTCCATCTGCCACTTATCTGCCCATTTGACCATCCCTTCTATCTTCCTGTAGCCCAAGACACTCAACCTCACTGTTAACCACCCAGCCAATCTTTATGCCATCCACAAACTTACTAAGCCTAACCCCCACATAGTCATCCATGTTGTTTATATAAATGACAAATAATAAGATCTTTCCAAAAACCATTAAAACAACAAATCACTGGCCACGTCCAATCTCCAGCCTGAACAATTCTCCCTATTATATCTATAAGTCTCCATGCACTGGGACACTGAATGAAGGAAACACAGAGTTCAGGGAGTTTACAGCAAGCTGATTTAATTCTCTATGTCCCCTCACTTAACACAACATGGATATCTTGTACTCAACCATATGCATTAAAACACCCTTCAGAGAACCCAGTGAAACAATTGGACAATTCATTGCATTGTTTGCTGATTCCACATAAACATTAGCCAGCTGATAATATGGACTGGTCAGCTGTATCCAAAATCCTTTGGAACAAATTTGGAAAAAAAAAGAGAAACACATGATCATTTATTAAAACTTTAAATGTCACTGTGCTATTTCCTGGAGAATCATAGAGTCATACAGCACAGAAGGAGGCCATTCAGCCCATTAGACCGGTGCTGGCTTTTCGAAAGAGCTCTCCAATTAGTCCCACTTGCCTTGCCCCTTCCCCACAGTCCCCACAAGTACTTATCTATTTCCCTTTTGTAAGTTACTACCAAATATTCCTTTCTACTGCCATCTCAATCCCATTCTGGATCTCAACACCTTGCTATGTAAAAAAAAAAACCTTCTCATTCCCCCCACCCCCTTGTTCTTTGCCAATTATCTCAGATCTGTGTCCTCTGTGACCCTCCTGCCATTGGAAACAATTTCCCCCTTAACGGCTTGATCAAAACCCTTAACCTTCTCTGCTCCAAGGAGAACAATCCCAGCTTCTCCAGTCTCTCCACAGAATGCAAATCTCTGATCCCAGATACCATTCTAGTAAACCTCCTCGGTGCTCTCTTGAAAGCCCATGCAAACATATGGCACACTGATCTTTGAAATCACCACTTTGCTTGCATTCATTTTGTGAGCACGCCGAGAAGTTCTGGGAATGACGGTAGAATCATTTTCCATTGAGGTTAATCTTACCTGGACTGATAACCTTCAGCATCCGTTTCCACACTATGTACTGCAGAGGTCCAATGGGCTCATATAGACTCAGATTAAAATTGGTTTCTGTGGCTTTAGGGTACAATGTCTCCGTTCTGTGTAAATATTGACAATCGTGCAATGTTATTAAATCCAATTGAATATAATCTTTTATGCATTTCAGAAATATATGAATAAACAACGGGTTGCATGAAATATTCCATTCTAATTTAAATGTGGCATTAGTCAAATTTAAATATGCTGATGATGCTTATGCTGAATTTTAAAATGAATGGAAAGAATGTCTTAAATGGGCCAATGGACCTCCTTTAGCCGGTACCACTACCACTAACACCTCTTTGTCCTTATGTTCATGTCATCTTTGTCAATCTCTCCTTTGCCTCCACCAATCGCTGGTCTTCTATCCAGCTTCACCTGCTCTATTCCCCTTAAAAGGAAAATTTCATCTTATTTTTACTTCTCTTTAGCACTGAAGAAGAGTCATATGTCTCGAAATGTCAACTCTGTCTTTCTCTCCACAGATGATGTTAGACTTGATGAGTTTTTCCAGCATTTTCTGTTTTGTCTTAATTGGGTGACCCCTTATCTTTTGAACATTGACCCCTTGTTCTAGATTCTCCGACAAGAGGAAACATCCTTTCCACATCCACCCTGTCAAGAACTCTCAGGATCTTATGTGTTTCAATCAGGTTGCCTCTTACCCTTCCAAACTCCAGTGGATACAAGCCCTGTCCAACCTTTCCTCACAAAACAACCCTCCCACTCCAGGTATTAGTCTAGTAAACCTTCTCTGGACTGCTTCCAACGCATTTACATCGTTCCTTAAACAAGGAGACCAATACTAGACCATTGTTTTGCACAATTAAACTGGGCTTGACTTTGCTGCATCTAAACAGGTCATGGGATTAAAATGGTATAGCATAGGAAGTAATTCAGCCCAACGTGCCTGTGCCAGCTCTTTGTAGAGCTATTTAAGTCATCCCATTTGTTAATAGAATCCAAGTCAGTTGAGGAAGCTGAAAGCAAGACACAGAGCTTTTTTGTATGAGAAAGTTTTTTTACTTGTTCAGCCTCACAACTCTCCTCCCACTCAACCCAGTGTCCCAACCATCCTCTTATTTATTTTCTCTTCTGAATAAACAAATGATCAATAAATCAAACTAATGAGAAAAAGGGGAGGTAAACAGCCCCTGATGGAGCGCTGAAAAAAAATCAAAATGTCAAAAGAAACTTAACTAACTAAACCAAAATATCATTCCAAGGGGTGATGATGCACCCCAGCCCCTGTGGTGCCCACCGATCGTGCCAAGCCTCAAACATAAGGGTGGACACCACGTGCTCTCTCTCCAGGGCCACCCACTGTGAACACAGCCACGGTAGAGGGGCAGACAGTCGGGCCAGACACCCCCCTTGACTGCCCGCTGCCTGGACCTGATCCCCTTTTCACGTGCTTAAAGACAATTAATACCCATCATCTGTTTCTGTCAATCTTAACAATGTAATTGACTAGACACTAACGCTGCTCCCCACCCTCTGCTCTTTCCCCATAGCTTTGCAATTTTCTTCCCATTCAACCTCATATCCAACTTCCTTTTTAACGTGACTATCGAATTAGCTTCCTGCTCCATTTCAGGCAATGCATTGCTGATTGCAACAACTCGCTGTGTAAAAAGATGCTTCCTCATGTCGCCCTGGTTCTTTTGTCAATCACCTTAAGTCTATGTCCTCTGGTTACCAACCCCCAGAGTAGTGGAAGCAGATTCTTTTTATTCCAGAACTGGGGGGGGCGGGGGCACAGTTTAAAAATAGGGCATCTCCCATTTAAGATGGAGATGAGGACAACTTGTTTTCTGTCAGAGGGGTGTTAGTGTTTGGGATTCTCTTCCCCAGAGAGCAGTGGAGGCTGGGTCATTGAATAGTTCAAGGCTGAGTTAGACAGATTTTTGATCAACAAGGAAATTAAAGGATTTAGGAGTAGGCAGGAAAGTGGAGTTAAGGCCACAGTCAGATCAGCCAAGATCTTATTGAATGGCGGAGTGGGTTCAATAGGCCAAATGGTCTACTTCTACCCCTATTTCAAATGTTACGTATTCTTATGGAAACCATTCATGGTTTTGAACGCCTCTGTCAAATCTCCTCTGTTCTTCAGGAGAACAACCCCAGATTCTCCAGACTCTCTGCATAACTGAAGTCCCTCATCCCTGGTGCTATTCTGATAAATTTCCTCCACACCATCCCGTGGGCCTTGGCATCCTTCCTAAATTGCAAAGAGTTGGACTCAACACTCCAGCTGGGGTCTAACCAGTGTTTTATAAAGGTTCAGCATAACTTGCTTGCTTGTGGGTGTTTTTAAATCAGGGCCAGTCCTCATATGCTTCTGCTTTTAGTACTCACTGAAAAGCTCCAAAGAAACACTCCAAAGTCTTTGACTGCTCCCGAGGTAGCATCTCTGGAGACATTTTGGATGTCGCCAATGTATTTTTTGCCGGATTATTCTCAACATTTCTCACCCTTTGAGTAAAGAAACTATTTCTCCCAAGCACTTGAAATTTGCTTCTCACTAACTTAAACTTATATCCTTTGGCCTTCCTTCCAGAGGCAGCTTTGAAACAACAATCTGAATGAGCCTAATCATGCCAATTAGCAGCTTGATGAAGTGCTCTTTAACCACTTTCTTTCTAGGCTGTAATATTTGCGCTGTTTTGGGAGCCGGGGATTGGGGGGGTGACGGTGTGTGTGGCAGGGGTTGGAATTTGACCTTACTCATCTGACAGGATCCCACCAGGGTTGGGTGCGACCTTGGTTTTACCCCCAACACCCACCTTGATAATAATTTTTGTGAGTGCAGAATTCAGCAGATGTGATGTCTATGCAGCATGCTGTAAAACCCTCTATACCTCTGTACGCTGCCAAGCCCCAGGCTAAGCTTGGCAGCATTCTGTTCATTGTTTGCATTCCTTCTCCAGATATTGAAAGGGATGAATTTACTGTCAAGTCCTAGGTTTCTTTCAAAGTCTCCCCATGCTCTTCATTCTCAGCTGCTGGATACTTACGTCAATGTTAACTTTTGGGTTGGGGGGGAGCAGGTGTGAGTGATGTTTGTAAGAGCACTGGATGTTTATTTATTCATTCATGGCACGTGGGTGTCGCTGGCTGGGCCAGCATTTATTTTCCATCCCTAGTTGCCCTTGAGAAGGTGGTGGTGAGCTGCCTTCTTGAACCGCTGCAGTCCAGGTGGTGTAGGTACACCCACAGTGCTGTTAGGGAGGGAGTTCCAGGATCTTGACCCAGCGACAGTGAAGGAACAGCGATATATTTACAAATCAGGATGGCGAGTGACTTGGAGGGTGATCTTCCAGGTGGTGGTGTTCCCATGTGTCTGCTGCCCTTGTCCTTCTGAGTGGTAGTGGTTGTGGGTTTGGAAGGTGCTGTCTAAGGAGGTTTGGTGATATTCTGCAGTGCCTCTTGTAGATGGTACACACTGCTACTACTGTGCGTCGGTGGTGGAGGGAGTGAAAGTTTGTCGATGTGGTGCCAATCAAGTGGGCTGCTTTGTCCTGGGTGGTGTTGAGCTTCTTGAGTGTTGTAGAAGCTGCACTCATCCAGGCAAGTGGGCAGTATTCCATCACACTCCTGACTTGTGCCTTGTAGATGGTAGACAGGCTTTGGGGAGTCAGGAGGTGAGTTACTCACTGCAGGATTCCTAGCCTCTGACCTGCTCTTGTAGCCATAGTATTTATATGACTAGTCCAGTTCAGTTTCTAGTCAATGGTAACCGCCAGGATGTTGATAGTGGGGGATTCAGTGATGGCTTCAGCAAAGTCTATACTTTGGGTTTTCTTGCTAATTAACTAAAACCACTTGCCTTAGTGTAAATTACGAGATTCATTCATTGTGATATGATCATGCTTATACTGAAGTGTATTTTTAATCCTGCTTGTGATACACCCTGATTGAAAGTGTCTGAGTGGTGACATACAAATGGGAAACTGGCTGGTGCCTCCATCGACCAAGCAATTTATCGGCCTGAATGTTGTAAGAAAATAACCAAATGGTAAATGTCAGCAGAAATCCAACAGTGTGAAGACAGGCTGTGTTACAACATCTTAGCAGAATCCCAGAGGCCCAGATATATAGGCAGGGCCGAGACAAAAGTATCCAATGAACGACTGAAGTGGTAAACTTTACATGTACTTCAGCACCTGTAGTTTAGGAACAGTGTGTTGGTTTATAATTTTAATATAATGAAAGTTTAATTTTGTCCTTCTTTTATTATCCCAGCCATGACTTACCACGTTACCTGAATTAGTTGCGGTATGATTGTTACATGTTTTTAACACTTAGCCTGTTACACTGCAATTTAGCCTTTGGGCTGCAAATATGCTTCTTACCATGTTATTATTAATTAAATTAAAAATAACTGGGTACCAAGGCCAACATGTTTTCTTGCTTTGGCCAGGCACTTGCTTTGAAATGTTTACAAGCTGATAAAAGTCCAAATGCAGGAAATCGGAGATCCCGAGAGTCTGACCTAGCATGGGCGCACAGATGATTCAATGACACCTTTTGTAATTGGGCCATTAAGTAATAGCGAGGCGATGATTGGGTTAAATCGGTCTTCATAGGCTCTTTTGTGTAAATAAAGTATAAAAAGAGCTCCCTGGGCAAAGAAAAGATGAGTATTCAGCCGAAGGAAGTTTGGGACCATTTTGCAGACAGACCCCAGTGAAAGGATGGGTTGGCAGAGGCAGCACACATCGACCGGTGCAACAGTGCCCGTGGCATGGTTATCTGGCATTGTCAAGTGGTGATCACGCTTCTACCCAGAGTGTAATGGTCATGCTGTCCTGTTTTGACATTACTGCTCAGACATCGACATGTGTGAAGTCTTACTTATACTGAATAAAATATAACCACTGTCGCCTAGAAGGGTAATCATTTCAAGTAACTTCAGAACTTGAGAGCGACGGGGTTAAAGGGTTAAGTGACTCTGACACACCCCTGAATTTCAATAGGGTGGCTGGGGTGGAATGGGTTGGGGGGTGGGGGGTGGGGGTGGGGGGCTGGAGGCAGGGGTAATGTTAACTTGATATTTGTTTCCAAACCATGACCGTCCTTTAACCCTCATCGTCAAAAAAGCATGGAAGCCCATTCAAGTACCTGCGCAAAATTGATGTCCCATTCAAACACACTTCAAAACAGTTTACGCAATTGGGCCAGATTTTGTTGGCAGATTAAGGATGAGGCTAATGGTGCTTGTGCCATTATTAATGTGTAAATGGTACCACCTGAAAGTGAGTTGGTTTGTGGGTTTTGGGTTTAGATGCAATAACAAAATAATATCCAGGAAAAATGGATTTACTGTCTCTGTTCACACTGCTGTCAAAGGCTGGCAGTTAACATTCACAAGCAAGGGAGCCATGAATGTATTCGCTCTGACAATGTGCACTTGTTCACTGAATACAATCTGTTTGAAATGTTACACATACTATATCATAATGATTCTTGGTATTAGCCAACAGAACTGGAACCTGATATACAGAGAAAAGATTACATACCCATCAAGTAACGATTTTATGTCCTAGTCATAAAAAAAACGCAGGAGGTTAGAGTGCAACTTGGTGACAGAGATAGAAATAGATAGTCAAGCATTACAAAATTCAATCGTAATCAACAACAACTTAATTTTACGTGGAACCTTTATAGTAATAAAACGTCCTGAAGTGCTTCACTGGAGTGTTATAAAGCAAAAGTAGACACTGAGCTGCATAAGGTGATATTAGGATTAATGGCCAAAAGCTTGGTAAATGAGGCAGGTTTTAAGTGGTGTCTTAAAGGATGAGAGAGAGCGAAAGAGAGGTAGAGATAGAGGCAGAGAGAATTAGGGAGGTTATTCCAGAACTTAGGGCCTCGGCAGCTTAAGGCATGGCCACCAACAGTGGAGCAATTCAAATTAGGGATGCACAAGAGGCCAGAGTTAGAGGAGCACAGATATCTCGGATAGGTGTGGGGGTGGAGAAGATTATAGAGATGGGGAGGGATTTGAAAACAAGGACAAGAATTTTAAAGTCAAGGCAGCACTTGACTGGGGGCCAAGATAAGTCAATGAACACAGGGTGTGATGAGATCTGCTTGACCTTGTTCAACTAAACTGACATTTATATCTCAACTAACAAATGAACAGTCATTCTGACACTGTAAGGTCCATTTCCCAACTGTTGACTATAATACTCTCAGCATCCCAGTCTAAATTACTCCAAACCCCCACTCACGTTCTTATTAGCCTATACGTCACTTAGATCATATTATCCCAACCCCCACTTGATGGATATTATTGTCTGACCCACCTGAGATTATATTACTTCAGCTCCACCTCGCTGTGTTACTCTAGGGTCCCAGTAATTTCTAGCCAGAGATCCTTCTGGTCTATTCTCTTGGCATCCTTCTCCCTCTCCAACCATTATACATCCTGGGTTGGATAATGTTTGCGGATTCACTGACCGACCACTCCCTCCCCTACCACATTGTCCTGGCTATCCCCATGAACCCGCGTGACACGTTGTGATTCTCCTCGACCTTCGGGCACTCAGCCCTTCGATTGCAATCGTTTCTGATCCGTGAGCTTCCATTCTGGCCACATCGCAGATACAACATAATTGCTAGCTCCACCTTGCCTCAGGTGTTTTTTCCTGATGTAGGGGCAATTTTAACCTAACACATCTGTCGGGGAGCAGAGTGGTTTAATCGCCACAGCCCCAGTATTGCTTTCCTCTGAAGTCAGCGGACAGCAATATTGGGTAGGTTTGCTTCAAATTAACCCCGCAACTTTAGTGTCCCTGATTCCGCGTATGAAAAGTGCTCTGGAGCATCACCGCGCCTTACCTTGAGGATCTCCGCATCCTTCAGTGACATCCTCTGCTGTATGTCCACTATGCGTTCGTTCATCAGAGCCTTTTCTGATATGACTGTCTTCAAGTTTTCTTCCAGCTGCTGCAAGATGCTGTCTTCCTTCTTCTTGATCTTTCCCATCAGCACCTTCTCCTCGTCCCGGAGGTATTGGCGGAGTTTGGCAAATTCGGCCTCAATGTTCTTCCGCATGGTCTCGGCTTGTTTCTATGAACAGAACAGAGTCACGTTGGTCAACAGGAAATGTGAGCTTTGCAAGCCCAGATTTGCCTCAGAGCAATGCAGATATCACACTAGTTTCTAAGTGTGCAACAGGATTATTGACAGTGTTTTTAAGATATCTCTGCAATCACAAAATGTCTGCCCTCATGCTTAACCCAGCTCAGCTTCAAGATTCTAGTAACTTCTCTGGTTACTTTAACTCTGAGTCTTCAACCAGGCTTAACCAGTCAAGCACAGTGAGTACAGATCAGTTACCAGCCTAACATAATCAAACACAGAACAATTAAACCATTGAACACTACAACTAGCACCTCTTCCACACCAACACTATGTGTCCCCAACATGTAACAGGTCTTTTTGTGCTCAAGTTGGGCTGGTTAATCAGTTTCAAATGCATCACACCTGAAACTTAACTCAATGAACATCGTAGTCATCATAGAACATCGGCTATGAAGGAGGAACACACGCTGCATTATCTTTCATAGATGAAGGAAGCAACAAGGCATTTGGACAGCAGTGACCCAAGGAAACAGAGCTTTCCCGCCCCCCCACCCCCCTTTCCCCGACATCACTTAACTCTTGATGAAGTCTAAGTACTCCCAAGGCTTTAATGTTGATCTTTTGTTCCAGCAGGTTCCGTCAACAACTTTCCCTTGTACTTCTGGATATAGAACATGTTTTAAATCCAACTGGGATCTTTCTCATACCTTTAGCCTCTAATCTTTCTTCCCGATGGCATTCCCTCTATTTTCTCCGTGCTGGAACGTTCAATATCTGCCCTCCCTCTCCAACTCAGCCGCTGGAAACCTTTCTTTCTTGAGAATATCCTGTTGCCAGGCTCTTCCTCTTCCTTACCCAACCTCAGTGATCTCAAATGAAGACCCCTGGCTCTGCCACTTAGTCTGTGGGCTCATTTTAACCTAATTGGCAGGGTGAGAATCCCACAGAATTTTGGTGATTGCTGGTTTTTTTCTTCTGCCCGATGTTATCTCCACTGACTTCTTCAGGGGGTAAAGTCAGGGCAGGGAGTGGGGGAGGGGGGAGGAGAGGAGGGTAAAACCAGTGTTGTACAAGTGCCTGTCAGTCTCCCAATGAGTGGGTTGGTTTCAATTCGCCTTCAATACCGCACCCTTTCCTGGAATCTCAAATGGTGGAATTGCTGTCCTCCTTCAGACTGTCCTTTCTCCACACACTTCCGAATTCAATCCCGTTCTTGCCGAGTTTGCCTTCAGCTCACATTGTTTCCCTTGGCTTCCCCACCCCTTTTCCTTTGATTGACCACCTGGAACATTAGTCATCTTTGTAGCCTAGCTATTGCCCCCACCTCCCCCAACGGTATAGAGCTGGTCAGTGACCGGGTTTCGTATCTCACCTTCAGTTCAGCTATGTTGGCCTGCTGGTTGCTCTGACTGTTGGAAATCTCATCCGCTTGCTTGTTGAGTAAATCCAGTGCTGTTTGCAGCTTTCCCTGCAAGTAGTTACAGGATGATTAAAACCTCACACTCTCTTTAAAACAGCACGGGGTGGATTTGGGGGTTAGGCTTTGCTGGAGCAGAGAGGAAAATCAGGCAGGAGGTCCCGTGGCAAAATCCACCCCTCCCACCCTTAGCTCTACCTTCCATTGAAACATTTCCCCAGTTACCAACCTAACATAATCAAACACAGAACAGTTAAACCATTGATCTTTCCAGTGAAGTGCTTTTTATTTTTGAAGTGTGATCACTTTGCATAGGAAAGGTTGGCGGCCAATTGGAACTGCGTAGGATCCCATGAAATAAATGACCAGATTGCCTACTTTAATGACAGGTATTGGAGAGGCAACGATGGGCCAGATCCAAGGAGAGGACTCCCCCCTGCTCCTCTCCAGAACACTGGTCCAGATTATTGATCTTTTACATCCACCAGAGAGATTATCAATGGAAAATTGGCACCTCTGACAATGCAGCAACTCCCCCAGTGCTCCACCGGGATGGTCAGCCTGGGACAGGACTGGAACCCACAATCTCCTGACGCTGGAGTGAGAATGCTACCCGCTGAGCCACACAGCTGGCTTTGAGGGAACTCTGACAGGCCGTGTCAAGGGTGTGTGACCTTCCTGCTTCTGCTGTATGCCCCTCTCTGGGCTTAAGGCAGTTAAGGGAAAAGCAACTCCCATGTTTTGCAAGGCCAGCCCAACATTGATTTGTCCTCAAGACCGTAAACAAGGTGTATAGGCCAACCCTGGTCACACTGGGAAGACCTTCAACAGAGCTTGACTTCCTCAGCTGACAGGGTCACTTTCCGCACCATTTCCAACAGCGATATGACTCAAGTGGGACTGGAGTTACGTCTAAGTGGGTCACCTATCCCCGAACGGGATTGGTTGGGGTTTTTAACCCCCACACACACACCCCCCCCACCCCACCACAATCACCTTTTTGGTGCTAACCCTGGCCAGCGCAACTCATTTGGACTGAGGGGATCGGGCTGGCCAGCCCAGCTCCTTAACGATTGCTGAACAACATGGAGTTTAACCTCTTTGCCAGGCTGATTAGTCAGTCAGTCAATCAGGAGGGTGCAAGCATGGAGAATGGATGGACATTTCCTGAAGCAGGCATAAAGGTCAATGAAGAAGGGAGCATTGCATTTCTCCACAGCCTGTCACGTGCTCAGGGCATCCCTAAGTCCTTTCCAACAATGACTTTGTATGTTTCTTTCTCTCTCTTTCCTGATTCCCTACCAGGAGATTACAAGAGACGGGGAATGGAAGGAGGGTCATGTCAGGATACTCCAGTCAGCATGGGCATGTAGTAGATTTTGATGAACAAGCTCCCATTCCCTGTCAATTTCCAATTCATGTATATTGTGTTATAGGATGGCACAGCAAGATCTCACAGAGAGCACTATGATGTTGGTCAGATAATCTGTGTTATTGATATTGGCTGAGTGTTAAATTTCCACCAAGGCACCGGGAAGAACTCACCCTCCTCTTCGCTTCCAAATTTGGTCATGGATCACTTATGTCCACCCAAGAGAGCAGACAGGGGCCTTGATTTAACGTCTCATCTGAAAGGTGGTGCCTCCAGCATTGCAGCACTCCCTCAGCCTTGACCATCCAACAGTGCAGCACTCCCTCAGCCTTGACCCTCCAGCATTGCAGAACTCCCTCAGTGCTGGCCCTCCAACAGTGCAGCACTCCCTCAGCCTTGTCCCTCCAACAGTGCAGCACTTCCTCAGCCTTGACCCTCCAACGATGCAGCACTCCCTCAGCCCTGACCCTCCAACAGTGCAGCACTCCCTCAGCCCTGGCCCTCCAACAGTGCAGCACTCCCTCAGCCTTGACCCTCCAACAGGGCAGCACTCCCTCAGCACTGACCCTATGACAGTGCGACGCTCCGTCATTACTGCCTCTGACAGTGCAGCACTCCCTCAGTACTTACCCTCTGACGGCACGGCGCTTCCTCGGCCTTGAACTTCTGACAGTGCAGCGCTCCCTCAGTGCTGCCTGACAGTGCCTGGGTGCTGCAGTGGGGGGCGCCGGTCTGGATTGCATGTGCCTGAATCTCTTGCTGGATGGGTAGAACCTCATTGACCCCCCAGGACAGTAACCCAAATGCAGCCAGGTCTAAACTGTGAGCGGCGCGATTCCCCGAGCCCTGGAACTGTATATGCGTTTGTGTCTGTGTCTGGCTGTCTGTGTGTGTCTATCTGTGTCCATGTGCTTGTGTGTGTCTGTTTGTGTCTATGTGTTTTTGTGTCCATGTATTTGTGTGTGTGTTTGTGTCTGTTTGTGTCTGTGTGTGTGTGCGTTTGTGTGTGTGTGTCTGTGTTTGTGCGCGTTTGTGTGTCTGTGCGTGTGTCTGCGTGAGTGTCTGTCTGTGCCTGTGTATGTGTCTTTGTGTCTGACTATGTGTGTGTGTCTGTCTGTGTCTATGTGTCTGTGTGTGTGTGTCTGTCTGTGTCTGTGCCTGTGTGTGTCTGTTTGTGTGTTTGTGCCTGTGCGTGTGTTTCAGTCTATGTGTGTGTGTGTGTGTCTGTGCCTGTGTGTGTGTGTTTGTGTCTGTGTGTGTGTGTCTGTGCCTGTGTGTGTGTGTGTTTGTGTCTGTGTGTGTGTGTGTGTCTGTGCCTGTGTGTGTGTGTTATGTCTGTCTGTGTGTGTGTGTTTGTGTCTGTCTATGTGTCTGTGCGTGTGTCTCTCTGTGTCTCTGTGTCTGTGTGTGTGTGTGTGTGTGTCTGTGCCTGTGTGTGTGTGTTTGTGTCTGTCTATGTGTCTGTGCGTGTGTCTCTCTGTGTCTATGTGTCTGTGTCTGTGTGTGTGTCTGTGCCTGTGTGTGTGTGTGTGTTTGTGTCTGTCTATGTGTCTGTGCGTGTGTCTCTCTCTGTGTCTATGTGTCTGTGTGTGTGTGTGTGTGTGTGTGTCTGTGCCTGTGTGTGTGTTTGTGTCTGTCTATGCGTCTGTGCGTGTGTCTCTCTCTGTGTCTGTGTCTGTGTGTGTGTGTGTGCGATTTTAATTCCCATTTCCCCAGAGCCCCCGGCTTTCCGATCTGGATTTTGAGCCGCAGCTCCCATACCTTGTAGACCTCGGCGGCATCTTTCAGGGGGCTGATCCTGTGGTCCTTGTGCTCACGTGAAACGGCGCAGACGACACAGATCGCCGTCTTGTCGTTCTCGCAGAAGAGCTTGAGTTTCTCGTCGTGCTGGTCGCAGAGCAGGGCGCCGCCGCCCTCCCTGGGCTTGGCGCTGAGCTTGCGGACGCTCTCCACCATGTTCGCCGCGAAGCGGTTCAGCCTGACATTCCTCTGGGAGAAGTGCTCCCGGCATTTGGGGCAGGAGATGCTCTCCTTGTTCTTGTCCCAGTAGTTCAGGATGCAGGCTTTGCAGAAATTGTGGCCGCAGTCGAGCATCATCGGCTCCGTGTAAAACTCCAGGCAGATCGAGCAGATCGCTTCGTTTATCAGATTCTCCAATTCCTTTTCGCTCGCCATCTCAGCAGCAACTTCCCCCTTCCTCCCACCCCCACCCCCCCCCCCCCCCACCTCCCCTCCCTCCTCCCCCCCGGGGTGCTTTAAACCCCAGCCCTTCCCCCCTCCCCCCTATCTCTCGCCCAGCTTCTTCTCGGTGAGCGGCTAAGAGTGGGAGATCTCCAAGCAAATCTCACTGGCCTAGCGTCAATGCTGACTCTTTCCCCATTGCGTGCACCTCCTTGCTCCAGCTTGCAAATTTCTTTCATAATATGTATTTTTAAAAAAAAACAGAAAAAAAATTCGCTCTTGATACCGGCTGCTGGACTCGAACTGCCTGTACCCCAGTTGTCCACACTTGAGTCAGGTCTAGGTGACGTCTCCAGGGACTGTCCTGCTGTTGTCCTCCCCACTGTCGACCAACAGGCGGCGCTGTGCTGGCCGGACAACCCATAGAGTTACAAAAGGGTTGGCCGCCGCCCCCCACCACCCCCCCTTCCCCAACCCGGTGAAGCCTTGAGCCATTGCCTTGGAAAAGAGAGAGAGTGCGAGAGAGAAAAGGGAAGACTTGCATCTATATAGCACTTTTCTCGAAGGAGACACATGTAAGGATGACCGACGCTTGGGGAATAAATTAAGGGGTGCTTTGGCATACGAGCTGAAGGAGGAGGGTGGGTGGGTGGGTGGGTGTGGTTGCTGGCAAGCCTGTGGAGGACAGGGTGGCTAACCTGTAAGAGTGTGGGGAGGGGTGTTGGCAGCCCTGTTAGAGTGGGCGGTGGGGTGTGTGCCAGTGTGTGCAAGCAGGCCACCGGGAGGAGTGCAATATGCACGATTTGCTGAGGCCAAACTTGTTCAACATATACATAAATTCAGCATCAACCTCCTTGCCCTTGTACTCTAAGCCTCTATTAATAAAGCCTAGGATACTGTACGCTTTATTAGTCGCACTCTCAACCTGTCCTGTCACCTTCAATGACTTATGCACATATACGCCTGGGTCCCTCTGCTCCTGCAGCCTCCTTAGAGTTGTGTCTTGTGTTTTATATTGCCTCTCTGTGTCCTTCCTACCAAAATTAATCACTTCACAGTTCTCTGCACTGAACTTCATCTGCCACCTGCCCACCCATTCCACCAACCTGTCTATGTCCCTGTCTATGCCCTTTAGAAGTCCTACACCAGTCTCCTCACAGTCCACAATGCTTCCCAGCTTCGTAACAAAGCTTTAAAAAGTGCTCAAGGTGCAGAACACATCTGTCAGATTTGAAATAAAAATGGGAAGTGCTGGAGAAACTCAGCAGGCCTGGCAGCATCTGTGGAGAGAGAAAAACAGAGTTAACGTTTCGAGTCCGCGTGACTCTTCTTCAGACTCGAATTAGTCTGGAACAGTTTCCCCTTGTTCCCCAAGAAAGGAGAGCAAGTCACAGTTTGGTTAACATTTTATATTTAACATCAATAAGCATTGCCGCTGTCCATGAAGCCTGACTCTCACTGACCAGATCAAACATCCCAGGTAGGGAGCTGAGTGGGTGATACGCCAATGGTACGTCTTGGCATTTGTGGGGAAATTTCTTCACTGAGCAAAACATCACAGCCAGCAAACAGGGCCGTATCATAATCCGGGGGCTAAATAGAGGGTTTGGATTGAGGGATATTGGCCGGAACACTGGTGAGAACTGCTGCAATTTGAAAAAGTGCCAGGGGTCCTTTTGCATCCACCCCAGTGATGACGAGGCCTTGGTTTAACGTCTCACCCAGAAGACAGCACCTCTGACAGCACAGCACTCCCTCTGCGCTGCACTGGAGTATCATCTCCAGTCACTGGAGCGACTTTTATTTTGTGTGCTCAAGTCCTGGAGTGGAACTTGCAGAAGCTGTAACTCAGAGGCACGAGGTCTGCCAGCTGACAGTACAGATTGTGTTGGGCGTCTTGGGATAGTCACCAGGAAAAGAGGCTCTAACTTAACCCAAAACAAAAACAGAATTACCTGGAAAAACTCAGCAGGTCTGGCAGCATCGGCGGAGAAGAAAAGAGAGGACGATGCTGCCAGACCTGCTGAGTTTTTCCAGGTAATTCTGTTTTTGTTTTGGATTTCCAGCATCCGCAGTTTTTTTGTTTTTATCTAACTTAACCCAGTCGTTCGCAGTGAAGGAATTGCGTTCCTCCACCCATCAAACTCAAATAACAGGCTCCTGCGTCAGCCTAAGCTTTGCAGTTCCCCGCACCCCCGACACCCTCGCCTCCTCTTTCTAACCTGTGCAGCCTCCCAGATGTTTCAACTCTTCGTAGGAGGAGTTTTGCCCTGCCTTTCCCCCTCACCATTTGTAAGCTACACATCTAGAACCATAGAAAAGTTACAGCACAGAAAGAGGCCATTCAGCCCATCATTCCTGCCATAAAAAGAGTAAAAAGAAACTATCCGTTCATTTTTAATCCCAATTTCCATCATTTTCCCGGTCCGTAGCCTTGCAGGTTACAGCACTTCAGGTGCAGACCCAGGTACCTTTTAAATGAGTCGAGTGCTTCAGCCTCAACCACCGATTCAGACAGGGAATTCCAGATGCACGCCACCCTCTGGGTGAAAAAGTTTTTCCTCATGTCCCCACTAATCCTTCTACCAATCACCTACCTTATCTGTGGTCTAAAATCCTGACATGCTTTGAAGTAATCCTGCTGACTAAATGCTGAATACATTATATACCTTGATATAGACCCAGTTAATTGTCAAGCAGCCCATTCCCAAATCTTTCAATTTTATTTTTTATGACCAATTTCTGCTTGGGTAATTATTGGTGAAGGTAAGGGATTCCAAAATAGGGACTGAGGTTCTCCATTATGATTTGGTGGGGGAATGGGGAGGAGTGAAGACTTTAAAAATGTTTTTATATTCCCCCCCCCCCCACCCCCCACTCCCAGTTTTGACTGCACAATGCTATCAAATGATACAATCGATCTCAGTCAGTCACGAGTAAAGTTTTGACGGAAGGGTTTGGGGGTGTTTCGACTGGAAGGAGAGACAGAATGGCTAGACAATTTGGTTCTTACATGTCTTATGGATAGGAGGGAGGTTATTTTATGCAGCCTTGATTTCTCCTCTCACTGCCCGTTCGTAATCAGGAATGAGTTTTTGATTTTTGATTGCCCCCCCCTTTATAACTGATGCCATGTTTTCACCAACCCTTCAATTTGGAGTGATCCAATCCTCTATTAATACTACAGCAACTCAAGATAAGGTAAAATAAGAGGATTGGTTTATTTTACACACACACAAAACGGGGGAGGCTGTTTTCACAAGGTCCACCCCTTTTTGCACTCATACAATAAAAGACGGCTCAGGAAAATAAAGGGGTACAGAGCAAGACCATGATAAAAATAAGAGTTATGGTTTCATGTGAGTCCAGGGTGCAGAATCAAAAGGTCCACTGGCATATTCCTTCAGAGGTTAGCAGGCTGAAACTGTTGCAGTGATCCATCTTTCCAGAAGCGAGGACCTCCATGATGGGAGAAGGCACAGAGGGATGACTTAGACTTGAGGGCACAGATACAGAAGTTCCAATATTCCAGTAGTTCACTGTGTAGCTGAGGGCCAGGCAATTTACCTGGACAGAGATCTTTCTGCTGCTACCTGTTTGATGGTAAAATGGTAGACTGCCTGGGTTCCACATGGCAATATTACTGGTTCTAGCAGCTTGGGGGAGGTCATGTGGCATACCTCCCACTTCTTCTCCTGGATATTGGACAAAGGATGTATTTTGTCAAGTCTGGAATGTTCAGGTGTTTAATAGAGGAAACATGGTCCCTTTTATCCTTTGCATACTTATCATCTCCATTGGTCAGAGCTCTGCCTTAGAAATGCAAAGGGTGTGGGTAAATTTCTTTGGAATTTGATTGTCGGCTGTGACAGAGCACCTCTTTAAAGATAACGAGGTCCCTCCTGGTTTCTGAAGGTTAGAAATTCCCTTGGTATGAGTCATGGGTCAGGGTCAGGGTAAAGCCTTGTCCATTTTTAAAATAAAAATATTTTTATAAAGTAGCCAGGTTGACACACATATATATCCATATATATAAAATATTTTCCTTCCTATCTTCTGGCTGGGATACATTGAAATGTTGCTTTTCAATGCTGTATTTGGTCCTACGTCCTTAAAGACATTGGGCCATATTCGGAATTGGATACGTACTTGAACAAAAGAAAAAATGCAGGGCCATGGGGAAAGACCGGAGGAAAGAAAACTATTTGGGTCACTCTTATAAAGAGCAGGTAACAGGCATAATGTGAAGAGTAGCCTCCTTCAGTATTCTCTTTAATTCATTCATGGGATGCATTTATTGACCATCACTAGTTGCCCTTGAGAAGGTGGTGGTGAGCTGCCTTCTTGAACCACTACAGTCCATCTGGCATAGGTACATCCACAATGCTGTTCGGGAGGGAGTTCCAGGATTTTGGCCCAGCAACAGTGAAGGAACGGCGATTAATTTCCAAGTCAGGATGGAGAGTGGCTTGGGGGGGATCATTCAGGTGGTGGTTCCCATCTGTCTGCTACCTTTGCCCTAGATGGTAGTGGTCGTAGGTTTTGAAGGTGCTTTCTAAGGAGCCTTGGTGAGTTTCTGCAGTGCATCTTGTAGATGGAACTTACTGCTGCCACTGTGCATCAGTGGTGGAGGGAATGAATGTTTGTGGATGGGCTGCCAATCAAGTGGGCTGCTTTGTCCTGGGGTGTCAAGCTTCTTGAGTGTTATTGGAGCTGCACTTGTCCAGGCAAGTGGGGAGTATTCCATCACACTCCTGACTTGTGCCTTGTAGATGGTGGACAGGCTTTGGAGAGTTTGGAGATGAGTTATTCACCGCAGGATTCCTAACCTCTGACCTGCTCTTGTAGTCACAGTATTTATATGGCTAGTCCAGTTCAGTTTCTGGTCAATAGTAATCCACAGGATGTTGACAGTGGGGGATTCAGCGATGGTAATGCCATTGAATGTGAAGAGCAATGGTTAGATTCTCTCTTGTTGGAGATGGTCATTGCCTGTCACTTGCATGGCGTGAACATTACTTGCCATTTGTCAGCCCAAGCCTGGACATTGTCCAGGTCTTGCTGCATTTGGATAGGGACTGCAATTATGATTCCATGATGCAGTATGGAGTTAGTTAAATGCAGTGATGCATTATTTTGGTCTTCTGAAATTTGCTTTAACTGATTTGACGCAGTGGGTAGGAACTTTCCAGAGCATTCTACCCACAAATCTCCACCAAAAAAAAAAAATGGCCACAGCTTCTCCTAGCTCTGAAATCTATAACTTTTATTTTCTTTATTCTTTCATGGGATGTGGGTGTCACTGGCAAGGCCAGCATTTGTTGTCCATCCTTAATTGCCCTTGAACCAAATGACTTGCTAGGCCATTTCAGAGTGCAGTTAAGAGTCATTTGCATTGGTCTGGGGTCACATGTAGGTCAGACCAAGTCAAGGTGGCAGATTTCCCTCCCTAAAGGTCATTAGTGAACCAGATGGGGTTTTTTTTTAATGATAATCATTGATAGTTTCATGGTAACCATTACTGAGACTAGATTTATATTCCATTTGATTAGCTGAATTCAAATTCCACCAGCCACCATCATGGGATTTGAAACTTTGTCCCCCAGATCATTAGCCTGGGTCTCTGGATTACTAGTCCCAGCAAAATTACCACTATGCCACCATCTCCTCCACAGGAAGACTAGGAAGAGCAAACTAGAATAAAGGGTCAGCCCATTAGGACTGCGATGAGGAGAAATGTCTTCACTCAGAGTTGTACAACTTAGGGATTCTCTACCAATGAAGGAGCTGTGGACGTTCAGTTGATGAGTATGTTCAAGACAGAGGTCAATAGACTAAGAGAAACAAGGGATTTGGGGGTAGCTGAGGTAGAATATGATTATGATCTAATTGAATTGAGTACCTCTGCTCCTGTTATATTCTTATTTCTTTCTGCCTCATTTAGTCATTCGTTACCAACTATTTCTATGCATAAGTTTGCACCACCTAGTGGCTACTGCCAAAGTCCTCGAGCAGGACTTGAACGCAAGACCTTGCAGCTCGGTGGTGAGCGCAATATCACGAAGCAACAGCTAACACAAGTGGTAGGGAGTTTGTGGCCTGTTTTACATCTCCCTCCATCTTTATTTTCATTGAAGCCAACAGCAAGTAGAAACTGTAATCAAAGCAGGAAGTACTGGAAAAACGCAGCAGGTCTGGCAGCATTCTTGAAAAGAGAAACAGAATTAACGTTTCGAGTCCAATATGGCTCTTGTTCAGAACTGAAGGGAGGTATAAATGTGATGGGTTCTATACTGTTGGAAAGAAGTGGGCTGGCGGGGGATGGGAGGGTCAGGTGGAACTAAAGGGAAGGTCAGGGATGGGTTAGAGAGTGGGACACATTAAATGACAAAGAAGACATGGGACAAAAACCTGCTGTGGCTCTTCCTTTGTAATACGCGCAATTAATGGACCTGCTCGCATCTAAATCAGCTGTTCCAATCAACTTTTTAGAACTCTTCCAATGGGAGCAGGAAGACGTTTTGCTACCTTTCCGCATAGCTCAGACTTCATGGCGATTCATCCTCTTCAATGTCCGGCTCTCTAAGAGCTTTATCTCTCCACCCTGAGAAACTCCAGCAAGGAAGAAAAATATTTTTTCCCCAGCCTCTCAGTAGCAACGTAATGGTAACAGAGGTCGATCCTCATTTTTACAGCCTGGTTGTTAAATTCCAGCTGGGTTCAGTAGAGGATGGATCATCTGGTGTGGAAGGAATAAGGTTCACCTAACTAGCCAGCCAGGAATCCTAGGGGACCAGTGGAACACCAGTTTTACACCCAGTCCAGTATTACTCACTGCTGACTTCAAGGGTATTCAACTGGAATATGCTGTCAGAAAGGAAGGTAGAAGCAGGTTCAATAGTAACTTTCAAAAGGGCAATTGGATTAATGCATGAAGGGGACCAATTTGCAGGGCTATGGGGAAAGAGCAGGGCTTGATGGGATTAATGGGATTGGGTCTTTCAAACAGCCAGCACTGACACAGTGGGCCAAATGGCCTCATCCCATGTTGTAACATCCTATGATTCCATCCCTGCATGGATGTTGACTGAATGGGACCCAGTAGCTTTTTGGCATATTTATTTAAAATCAGCACCCTCTTTCCGTGCAGTATAAATTGTTGTTCCCTTTGAGATTGGAATTTTCTTGCGAATCGGTCCTGATGAGTGCAAGATGAAAAGCTTCAACAGCATTTCTCTTTTTTTCAGCAATATTCAAGTTATTTACAATCACATGTGAACAATAATTATACAAGGTGTGAAATTTTGGACGGGCCTCAGCATATCATAATCAGGCTAGAGTCAACAGTTTTACAAACGGACAGGGACATTTTGAAGAGCAAAAACAACTTTAATAATACTTCTACTTCCAGGTTACAATGAATACATAACATTTTTTAGCGAGAAGTGTACCTTAATACCATAGGTTCCACTGAAGTTGCATTTGAAAACCTTAACAATCCCCCCATCCTGCAAATGTAGAACTTAAAATTTAGTTTAAATTTGATTGGCTCTCCAACCAAGCACTATCTTGATTTAAAAAATCCCCATCTTTGTTTTTAAAATCCCTCCATGGCTTCCCCTTTCCTATCTCTGTAATCTCCTCCAGCCCAACATCCCTCCGAGATATCTGCACCCCTCTAATTCTGGCCCCTTGAGCACCCTCAATATAATCGCTCCATCATTGGCGGCCGTGCCTTCAGTTGCCATGGCCCCAAGCTCTGGAATTCCCTCCCTACACCTCTCTGCTTCTCTGCCTCGCTTTCCTCCTTTAGGACAATTCTTTAAACCTGCCTCTTTGATCCAGCTTTTGGTCATCCCCTTATGAAGCTCAGTGTCATGTTTTTTTCATAATGCTCCTGTGGAATGCCTTGGGACGTTTTATTACTTTAAAGGTGCTATCTAAACGTAAGGTGTTGTATCCATTTCCATGCATTGGCACTACTATATATTTATACATTTTAAAAAAATCACCTTCAAATCTTTCCCTTTCTTTATATATCTAAAGTCATTAATCAGGCAGTGGTTTGTGTGGGTTCCACATCCTCTCTACATCACAGATGTCACCGGTGACCCAGCTATTTGACTTTCTTCTGGTCTCCGGACTGATACCTGCTGTTAGAATGGAAACTTTGCACCCACAAACTTTACAACCACGCCGTCCAGACACAGTGTGAAGCAGAGTGGAGGACAAGGATGTTTCCTGGGGCTATTTTTTTGCTCATTTGCTTCATCACAGCGCAGTGGGTGAGTTTAAGAATTGAATCGATACACTGCTTAGCAATGTGCCCGTTAAACCAGTGGACATACTTGGTTGTGAGTACATTTGGCTATAGTGGGGGTAGAGGGCTGGGGGGTACAATCTTCCCCCCTGCAGAGCTCCCTATTCCTGTTGTTAATGTAAGATTATTAAATAAAGTTTAATAGTATCTGGACTACATTATCGGAAGGCAAACCTCAGTGAGGAGTAAGCTCTCGCCACTGACAATATTGACTTACAATTCCCCTTGCTTATGTTGAACATGTTGAACTGTGGTATTATCACTGGCCTTGTATTCCAGAGAGCCAGGGTAATGCTCTGGGGACCAGGGTCCAAATCCCACCACGGTAGATGCCGATTGTGGTAAAAACCCATCTGGTTCACTATTGTCCTTTAGGGAAGGAAATCTGCTGGTCTGGCCTACATATGAGTCCAGACCCACAGCAATGTGGTTGACTCTTAGATGTCCTTTGGGGATGGGCCAGCCAGCAACAAATTTTAAAAATATTCGTATTATATGAGATAGGGAGTAAAAGGAGCAGTTACAGTAAATGCAGCATTTCTGACAAATCTCTCAGCACCCATTGCATAGTATTCAAAGCATGAGTGACATATAGTGGTGTACTGTGTAAGTCCATAGTCACTATGCGAATGATATTAATTGATTTATTGGGGTTTGTTTCACTCTCCTGTACTACTAATATGCAAATGCTCTGTTAGACTGAAAGTCGACAGATTAATATATGAGATGATCATATTTGTATTTCCCTGTCACTTTTAAAAAATTCGTTCTTGGGATGCGGACTTCGCTGGCTAGGCCAGTATTTGTTATCCATCCCTAATTGCCCTTGAGAAGGTGGTGGCGAGCTGCCTTCTTGAACCCGCTGCAGTCCATGTGGCGTAGGTACACCCACGGTGCTGTTAGGGAGGGAATTCCAGGAATTTGACCCAGAGACAGTGAAGGAACGGCGATCTAGTTCCAAGTCAGGATGGCGAGAGACTTGAAGGGGAACTTGAAGGTGGTGGTGTTCCCATGTGTCTGCTGCCCTTGTCCTTCTAGTGTTAGAACTCACAGGTTTGGAAGAAGCCTGGGCAAGTTGCTGCGGAGCATTTTGTAGCTCGTAGGATAACCTGCCAATGTATGTTGCTCCTCACCTTACTTTGCACCTTACCCCTTAATCGTTGCTGCTTTACTGGGTTGACTATGGGATGTAGAATCTCTTTGCTTTAAAGCAACTTCTTTCAGTTGTGGACAGGTTGTGTGAGCTCACCTGAACTGCTTGTACAGCTGAGCCAAGTGATTGGAACCGAAAATGGGTCTGTCCTTCTGCCCGTCTCCTATGGCGCTCAGTACCAGCAATACATAAAGATCTCCTGGAGCTTCCAAACCTTCCGGACCCCATTCCTGATTTGGAGCTCCCTGAATGTTTCCGGCAACTGTAGCAGGCAGCTTTTTGCCTGGAATTCCTACAGACATCGCACCACTTTTTTCCCTGAAAACGCTTCTCTGCTCCTCCAAGACCTCCGGCTAAATGACACCGGGACCTACCGTGTGAAGGTCAGAGGGGATTCGGGGTCAGCCGTGGGTCTGATCAAACTAAAGGTGCTCCCAGGAACAGGTACTGTTTATTGCTGGCATTTCCCCCGCGTGGATCTAAATTGCTATTTAGAAAACGGTTAATATTGCTCTTGAACAATACAAGGCAAATTAAAGAAAGACTTGTGTTTATCATGCATGTTTCACAGGCTGATGCGATACTTTTAGAAGTGTGGTCACGTTCCTGTTTGTGGGATCATGCTGTGTGCAAATTGGCTGCCGCCTTTCTTGTTGTAAGGGTTCTGTTCAGAAGGTCTCACAAAGTGAGTTCAAGGGCTTGGAAGGTTGAACAGTAATTGTTTATTGGTAACACATAACTAGATACATATGTACAAAGTATAGCCCAGACTAGGAGCTAACTTGATGCTGACAAGCCTCTTGATCATGTCTGTCTCTCTCAGGCCTACTGTCATGTGACTCACTACATCATAGTGTGGGTGGTACTGTTCGCCTGACCCACATTAACCCTTGCTATTCCAAATACCCTTATACTACACCTCCCCCTAAAGTCTTTACCCAACCTATTTACAATACAATCTTTCTTTAGGTGCTATCTCTTACCACCGCCGCCCACCCCACCCTGCCCTCAAGACTCTGAATTTATGAATTTAGATGGCCTAGAGACTTCACAATTCTTTCAGATCTCGTTCTGGTCACATTTGTATGAATGATGGGCTCAGTTTTTTGGGGGAAAATTTTGTTTTTTTGGAGTTGGTATCATAGTCATGTGTTTCTGGCACTTGGTTGTCTCCATCTGATTCAACTTGGAATTAAATTTCTCTTTATCAACAACCTTAACGCTTTGTTCGGGCTGGTCCTGTTCCTTTTGGAGGGAATATCCATCCTGTTCATTGGTAGAAGTGTACTTGGGTTTTCTTTCTCCATGGGCTCCTCCACGATCTTGCTGGAAGTTGATATTTCAAAAATGGATCCTTCATTTCCACATCTTTCCCAATTTCACCCAAACATTTGTTTACTCTTTTATTTTAAAATTCTTCTTCAAGCTCATTAACCTTTCCATCCAGCTCAGCAACCAACCTGGTGAGTCAGTTGTCTTTGTTTCAGCGTTATCTGTGGAACCCTTATGCAAGCTTAACAACTTGAACTGGCCATTCAATTCCTTTTTGAATCTTGCTTCCATGGCCGCCCACTGCTCCTTAGACTGTTTTTTAAATTCACTCATTAGATTCTCAATCTGTTTCGCAGCATTTTCCTTTCCGTTATAAGTCTGGATTTGCTCTTCTATACTGCGCATTTCACCTTTCACGTTCTTCAGACTGGATCGAAGTTCAAGAATTTAATCAGCTTTGGTTGTTTATTCAGACTGCAACCAACTGCGCTGATTCACCAGCAATTCCTTCACCTGTTCCAGGCATTTTTCACAATACTTAACAGAGACTTCTGATGCTGGAAGTTCAGCAACTTCTGAATGAAGATCTATCTTTGTTGAATTTGCTTTGACAAGTTTGCCATTTAAGTGTTTCAAGTCCTCATTCAAGTGCTCCACTTCCTGAGAGTGACACTCATCAGTTCTCATAAAAAGTAGATCAGATGGAGACAACCAAGTGTCAGAATACTATGATTTCAACTGCAATCCAACTTTGCACTTCAGTGCATTGCTTTATCGCTACTCATAGTTCCAATGCAGCTTTTTCTGAAGTAGAAATCTACATCTTTTTTAACTCCTCATGTTTTTCCAGGGGCACATATCAGTTCTTCAAAGAGCCTTTCAGGGCAGCAATTTCCTCGAAGTACCTTTTCTGCCTGCTGTTGTGCCTGGCTGTACTTCTGGCTGAGTTCTGCTAAGCCCCTCTTCAACTTGTTATTTCCTCCTTGTGTTTATCTGGGATATGTACTGAGTCTGCACATAATTCAGATTTTCGCTTGTTGTATTCGTCTCAACATTCAACCTTCTTAAGCCTCCTTGTACATTTGTGACCCCTCAGAAATTTGTTTGTTGGGATCTTGAACAGTTCAATTCATTGAAAACTTTAGTTTACTGTGTGTTTTCAAAGAAATTTGAAAATCTTCCAATTCAGCTTTGATATGAACATTTTCTGATCTTATTTCTACTTTATCTTTCTCCAGCTTCAGCAAAGATTTGTCCTTGTCCTTCATTTTGGTCTCACCATTGGCCAGGTCTGTCTCCAGCACAGTCTTAACTTGTTTCAGTTCTGTACTACTTCATTATCTGCTCACTGCTTGGAATGCTCTATGACTTTCCCTTCAATCAGAGCTAGCCTGCTCAGCACTGCCACCCGCTATTCATGTTTTGGTAATATGGCGGCACTTTCAAAAAGATCTATGCTTAAGCCGTCTGGTTGATTTGCAGCCTCCTCTTTCCTTTGGTCTAAATTCTTTGGCTTCTGCACTTCATTGTGCTGACATTTTCTGTCTCCATCATGTGGCTTGCTTGGGTATTATCTTTTGCCCTTGCATTATTTTATTGGTAGTTTTCTATCCCTCTGTTTAGACTCTGCATGCTCCACCACTTTGACATGAAAATACTTCTCAAAGGCTTTTAATACCTCATCAAAGCTGGCTGAGGATTCATCAATGCCTTGCAATATGTTTAGTTCATTGGCAATTTCACCAAATAAATGAATTAACTTTGACTTTCTCTGATTTCCTACTTAATCCTGTGTACTGTGGCAACTTAAATTTTTTATTCTCCAAGATTCCCAATTTTGCATCCGATTTGGCCCTTCCATCAGCCCCAGTTGATCTGGTAAGGTTGATTTATCATCCATGGCTTTTCTTCTGCACAGGGGAGTACTGCCTCAAATGCTGTTCCACTTTTAAAGGAGGTGCCACAGTAACCGATTTTTTCACTTCTTCTTCCCACACATGTCAGGCTTTGGCAGGCTACCATGGCGATCGTGGTCCCGATCTCAAAGGGATCGATTTTTTTTCAGCAAGATTTTAAATCGAAGGTTTGGACCCTTTAGTGTATTTTCCAAGTGTGGAAACTCCAATGAAAGGGAATTCTGTCTCTGGCTCAGGTTTAAAAACTTCATTTCCTTTTCAATGGAGCTTGGCCGCCATGTGGCATGTCACCGACTCTGGACCCCGGCTGACTGTGGTGATTAAATAAACCTGATTGTTCTGCCTGATTAACACCCTGAATACTTTTAAAGGCTAGTTTTGTGTCTTGGGTAAATGAGTTTGTTGGCCAATCAAATTCTTCCTATGTCCTCATCAATTGCTGCTTGCAATCAATAACTGGGAGAGACCAATGTAAGAATAAACAGTGATAGCTTTTTTAGACATAGGGCAGAACACCACATCATACATACTCACTCAGAAACCTCCAGAACTAGACTTATAATTACCAGTGATGTCACATAATCAGTCCACTTGCATTCTCTTAAAGGGACAGGGTACCTCACTTTACCATAGCTAGTTCAGCATTTGTACTGGATTTTTAAAAAATTTTGATTACGCTTGCGATCTGGTTAGGTCCTTTGACTCTGCATTCGATCGGGACTCGCAATGGACCTCCACATGCTCTGGTGGAATCCTTCAGCTGTGCAGTGGGATTTCATTCTGTCCCTCAGCTTCCACATCTGCAATGGGGCTTCCTTTAAGGCAATCTCCAGCTGTGTCTTCAATTCAGGTGCACTGCAGTCGGTCAGGATGCCGTTCCTTTAGTTTCTCTTGCCTTGGGATTCCAGGGTTCTTCACCAGCTTACCTGGGGTTCTGGGTTCATTCGTTAACTTCCCCCATGTTGTAAGGGCCCTGTTCAGTAGGTCATATGAAGAGGTTCAGAGGCTAGGAAGGTTGAACAGTAACTGTCTATTGGTAACATATAACTAGATACAAATGTACAAAGTATAGCCCAGACTGGGAGCTAACTCCATGCTGACTTCTACACAAGTCTCTTGCTCAAGTTTACGGTCTACGGACTGTGACTCTCTACATCATACTGTGGGTGGTGCCAATCTTCAGTCCCACATTAACCCTTGCTATGCTGAACAACCTTATACTACATTCCTACATTAGGACCACACTTCAAAAAAAAACACATTATGGGCTGTAAATTGCTTTGCAAGGTCCTGAGGTCATGAAAAGTGTTAGATAACTGCAGGAATTTTTCACCCTTTAAGGAGAGTGAGACAGAGAAATGTTATTTGCTTTTATTCATTTTGCAGCAACCAAGGAAGAAGTAGATGGATTCCAGGAAGTCTACACAGTCAGTTCTACCAGAACAGGAAACATTGTCAGAATTGCTCTGACCTCTCTGCTTGTGTGTTTCGGCTTTGTTGCAGCCTTCATTGACACGTTGCTGGAATAATTTGTGTGCTTAAAATCATTTTAGAAAACTGTGCAGTGAAATATGTCTTCCTTCTGTACTTATCAACCCAGTAGTCATCAGACCGATTGTTAGAATTCATTGTTGCCTGTGCGAATGGCAGAGGGAGTTGGGGGAGAGGTGTGTGGGGGTGGGGTGGGGGGAGGTGGTGGAATGCAGGCATGAGGTGGAATTTAAATTTATGTCACCTAACCAGAGCCCGGTTGAGGTTGGATTACAACAATTGAATGAATTGCGTTGTGCAGGATTAATGGGGCAATGTTAACCTCAATCGCCTTTTGGAAAGCCGACATGACCAGCCAGAGGCTGAATTTATACCCCGCCTAATGTGTCTTTGTAGGATTAACACACACAGGTACTGCAAGTAATTTGGCAGCAGATTGTATGTCAACTTTCATTACAAAGTGACTACAGTATAAGGGTAAAGAAGTCTTACTATACTTATCCAGGACATTCGGGAGTACTGTATACAGTTTTGGCCTCATTACTTACAGAACGATATACTTGCCATAGAGGAACTGCAATGAGGATTCACTAGGCTGGTTCCTGGGCTGAGGGGATTATCCCCATGAGGAGAGATTGAGTAGGCTAGACCTAATCAACTGGAGTTTGGAAGAATGAGAGATGATCTAAAAGAAGCATACAAAATTATTAAGGGACTTGACAAGGTTTTTTAATTCATTCCTGGGATGTGGGCGTCGCTGGTGTTAGGGGGAATGTAAAGGGACACAGTAATTATTAGGGGGAATATAGGGGTACAGTAATTATTAGGGGGAATATGGGGTACAGTAATTATTAGGGGGAATATGGGGGTCCAGTAATTATTAGGTGGAATATAGGGGTACAGTAATTATTAGGGGGAATATAGGGGTACAGTAATTATTAGGGGGAATATAGAGGTATAGTAATTATTAGGGGGAATATGGGGTACAGTAATTATTAGGGGGAACATAGGGACACAGTAATTATTAGGGGAATATAGGGGTACAGTAATTATTAGGGGGAATATAGGGATACAGTAATTATTAGGGGGAAATAACGGGGTACAGTAATTATTAGGGGGAATATAGGGGTACACTAATTATTAGGGGGAATATAGGGACACAGTAATGATTAGGGGGAACATAGGGATACAGTAATTATTAGGGGGAAATAAAGGGGTACAGTAATTATTAGGGGGTATATACGGGTACAGTAATTATTAGGGAGAATATGGGGATACAGTAATTATTAGGGGGAATATGGGGTACAGTAATTATTAGGGGGAATATAGGGGTACAGTAAGAACTTATTGAAAGGGAATGAAAGGGAATCTCCAAGCACATTGGCAGTTAAAGGTTACCAGATGAACCTTGCACAGCCTTAAGGGCCTGCAAACAACAGAAAGGCCTTGGAGCCAGACTGTAGTCAGAGAATGGCAATAACAGCTAAGATTAAGTGTGCTCTTCAACAGATAGGGGAAGAACAGATGGTAAGGTCTCTGCCTGGGTGAAAACAAATATGGATGTACTGGTTACCAGAGATGTCTTGTAATATAAACCTATATGTGGACAAGATCGAAATCTGGAAACTGTTCTTGTACGTGACCAATAATGTATAAATATGATGAACACTTGTAGTTTAGCAGAGTACTGTCTCAAGCTGCATTGAGATGGTGCCCTCCTTGCAATTGCTTGAATAAACGATCGTAACCTGTACCTCAGTCTCCTGTGGTGCGTTCATTAAAGACATCACAACAATTTGGCGTAATCGGAAGGATACTTGGATCGGGTCCTCGAGACGGCTCTGCAGAATGGGTGAGTATATTCATTTACCACCCGTAGTTAGAGCAGCAAGCCTACCTGAGAACGGTCCAGTCAAGTATCAAAGAATCAAGAGGAGGACTCAGGGCAGGAGATAGGAGGCGCCAGGGGTAATAGGCGGAGCCATGCTGGTACGGTTATGGTTTGAAATATAACCATAACTGAAACCGCACAGGAAGACTTGACCCCAGTTAAGAGGAGGCGGAGCTGTGCTGGCGGGTTACGGTTTGAAATATAACCTTAGCCAAAGCCGCGCAGGAAGGCCAGACCCCAGTGAAACTGCGCATACATACCTCAGATAATTAAGTGGTTAGGACCGTGCAAACGTACTGCGCAGAGATATGCAGAAAATAGGAATAGAATGCTGTCAGGGAAACAAAATAGCGCTATGGAACTCGACTGGGGAACCGCGGACTCCATTATGAGTTCATAGAGGAACAACAGTCAAAAATAATCACTAAAATGCAGAAGGAGGGGTGGAACCCACAGGAACCCCCAGAGAACAAAAACAGTGGTGGTTAGAGCAAAAAAAGGATTAGGAAAAGAAAGGGATAATGGTTATTATCACACTGTACCTACAGTTGTGCGGAAGGGTTAATACTAAATTCCAGTCAATTAGAGAGAGAGAGAAACAAAGTCAGATCCAGGACAGATCAGAACAGTGGCAGCAGCAGCAGCAGCCTGCAGTGACACTGATCAAGAGGGGGAAAGCTCCGAAGGAGAAACCTATGAAGGAGCTGAGGCAGTTCCGCGCTGATATGAACCAACCACCCCACTGTGCCCATTGAATTCCATGGCCCCTCTGGCAATAACCGTTAGGAAAAGTAAAGTCAGGAAAGGTGAATTGAAACCCGAAGGGAGAAAGGAAGCTGAGGAATAGGGGGAGGATGAAGAGATTGAGATGGTTATGGAGAAAGTTAAGCACATACCATTCAGCCCGGGGGAGAAACAGGTTTTGCTTAAAGAACTGCTAACACTTAAAACTCGGCATAGTAACCCAGACTTTTGGACCAAACTGTGGGAAATGCAAGATTTCCATGCAATGCACCCCCTTGATAATCACATACTGGTGAAGACTAAATGCCCAGGGGATATCTAGGGAAAATTACCCCTGCAGTCTAGGAGTGGAGACTGGGCGAAAGCTGGGGACACTCCAGATCGGGAGAAGGTGACAGCCCTGCGCAGGGAGTTTGAGGAGGCAGTTAAGGAAGCCTTGGGGGAGGGAGAGATGAATTGGGGGTGTATAACATCCGTAGTACAGAAGAAGGGTGAGCCTGTAATGGACTGTGCAGAGCGGAAGTGGGAGACGTATGTACAGTTTTCAGGACAACCACATCCCGTGCGGGATGATGAGATTTTCCTGAAAATGAGGAAGGATGATTGGGACCCGAAAAGTCCTCTACTCAATTTTCTGTAACTTAAAACAATGGATTGATCTAAGTTACAAGAGCTGCTTGTGCTGAAGAGAGAGAAAGAGAGAAAAGGGGCGTACGCCTAGGGGAGCTAATAAGCACTGACAGGCAGGGGAAATGTGACCTTTTGTCAGTTTGATTGTCCCAGAAGGTGGAGCCTTCAAGATCCCTTTATTTCCCCCACTGCTATTTGAAGTTTCGTTTAGAATATGAGAATTTTAAGGCGTTAAGTTAAGGATACAGGAATAAATACGTACCTCTAAATATATGTTTGTTTTGTGTGCAAGGAAGCATTTGTATGAGAGCTTTAATGTGTTTTCTTCCTTAATTGTCATTTGTGTGTGTAGTTCAGCACTTTAGGGTTGAAAGCCCCATGTTAGATTAAAGGAAAAGTATACTCAAACATTCCAAAGTTTTGAGTATAAGGTTTGAGTTGAGATTTCTGGCAAAACAAATCGCAATTTCAAGGTATCATAAAGTTAAACAGGGTTAGATGAACCAACCTTTGTACCACCCCCTTTGCAGACTTGTATCACCAGCTTCCAAGCTGATTAGGATTGATACATACAAGTTGCATTAACTCATACGAGTTAGTATTCTAAAATTCTGAGGGGAAAAATTACCTAAAGTTCAAGGGATTCTAGGAAAACCAAAAGGATTAAACACATGGTCTAGGTGGTTCCAATGGATAAAAATCTTTTGATGAGATGAATTACATATGAAAGGAAATCTGCATCCCAACAGCACTGTAATTTGAATTTGGGACAATCTTGAGGTCTAAAGTGCAGTGTAGTTTGGTTACTTTTAAATCGCTAGGATGCTATCTAAGATAAAGAATGTGTCGATAAACATACAGGAATTATAACTTGGATACAAATCAATACATATAAGAAAGAGGTAGTTTTAATTTTGATAGTGTAAATTACAGTTTTTACAAAGTTTAGAATTTGAGGTTTGGTTCCTGATAATTTCTCAAAAGGGAATTTTCGTTTTAAAATGTTTGACAACAATTGGCACTAATTCAAATGCCGCAAGCTTTTGTATTTCTAAGTCTGTTCCCAAAATATGAAGCTAAGCTCAAGACCTTGTCAAAGTTTGGCAGAAATCCAATTTTTGGCCGAGTAATGAATCTGGGATAATTCTAAAAGAAACAGGTCAGACACAGTTTAGTGCGTTACTTTTGAGACAATAAAATGTTGTTTGAGAAGAAGATAAGGAACATGTCAATGCCTGATTTCTGTTCTTAAAACTGTTATGAGAATATTTTATTTATTTTAAAGAATCTCCAAGCAACCTGAACAAGATAAGATGGTAGCTGTTGCATGTGTAAAATGGTATGAGGCAAGTAGGAGAAAGAGTTAGTGAAAGAGCACACAATGTACAAACTGTTTTAAGGAAAGTGAATTTGATCATCTGGCCATCAACTGAGACAATAAAGAAACTGATATCAAGAGAATCTTAGGATGATCATGGTCAGGGAAAAAAACTTAGAGGTAAAACTATGTGAAATCTGTAGTTCAGGAATTGAAATGTAAGGAGAAATAATACTTAACAACAATTTACCACAAGATGGATACAGGTAATGGGAAAGCTGGAAAAAGACTAAATAGATGTATCACTGATTGTATTAATGTGCCTGCGAGCTACAAAAGTAAGGCCACAGGATTAACACTATGATGACAGACAGTTAAGCAGCTCCCAGAGAGAACCGTCACTGGAAATGAAGCTACTGAGCCATTGAAAGATAGGATAAGAAGGTGCACTGTAGAGTTGTGTTGGCAGTTTAAGGAATTGAGGTCTGATGTGGGGCAGCAGGAGACAGTAGATGGGAAGGATTGCAGGGTGCCCATCCAGATGGATTCAGATCAGGGAACTCATTTCACAGGAAGAGTCATTAAAGAAACATATAAATTTATACAGAAGTTCCACATTCCCTACCAGCCAGAGCTCAGGGATAGTGGAAAAGATGAACTGAGCTTAAAAAAAACATCAATCACAAAGGCAATTCAAGAGACAGGGAATAGCCCAATATTCTAATGCGCCTTAGGGCTACCCCAAGCAGGACCACTGGGTTCACACCATTTGAAATAATGACAAGGAGAGCAATGCAGCGACCTGAGGGAATCATAGTAGGAGTGGGAGATGTAGGACCATTACAAGGAAGGATGCGAGACTATGTGAGGGAAATAAGTAAGCAATTGCATGAGTTAAGGAAGGAAGTCAGAGACCGACAGGTGATTAAGGATATGGCAACAGACAAATCCAAAGAGCAACAATGGACCAAGTGGGGAATAAGGCGATGGTCAAGGTGAGCTCGGAGCGAACAGGCATGGACCATACAAGGTAATTATGACAGGTGATACATGCGCACTTGTAGATATGAGAGTGGGAAGTAAATGGAGGCATTACACACAGTTAAAGATACTTGACAATTGACCAAGCGGTAACCCGGAGAACGGGAGCCAATGTTAATGTCTCCAAAGATCTACGATCCTGGTCGTGAGCGTATCATTACTTGCAATGAGGTCAGGGATCATCACTGCTCATCCCACACCGCAGGAGGAACTTTGGTACAGCACGGACAGTGCCGAATGCAACACGCAATGGGGAATGATAAATGTAACAGTAGAAGAACAAGTGCTTTCGAATTGTAGTAAGGGTTTGCTTCAGATCGGGCGTGGGAGGTCTGCCCAAAAAGAGAAAATTAGTACCACTACTCAGCCACCTCCCACACCTACTTCCACAATGCGAGTAGAGATAATTGAAGCCTCTCAGTCCACACCGACTGACACACCTTGTCCAGGACCGACAAATGGTTTGGTACTGGTTATTCAGAAGTTTTGTATGATAATGTACACCATGAGCTGGTACCCGTAGTCTTGAATATATCTGGTGTCGTCCTGCCCCAGTGGTGCCCAACCCAAACCCAAGCACTTTATACAGCTCTGACAGGCCAGTTGATGGCTGAAGCGGTTCAGTTTAACAACAGGATGCGATTAGGCCCAGAAGGAAACCGAGATAAGTGCAGCCTAATGAATGACACTGCCACAGTATTCAATACAGGGACGTCAGTAATTAACTCCATCGACCTAGCAACTGTTGATCAAAAGGTCCGTACCCTGAGTTTTAAGGTCAAGGAGATTTTAGAACGAGGACAGGAAATTCATGACACCCAATTAAATACAGATCAGGATATGACATGGTTAATCCAAAATCTGGCTACTGTGCTCAAAAGTCATGTGGGGACAATCAACAAATTAATTAAAATAGGGAAAAATATTTCAGATGAAGCTAGCAGAAATGATGTTTGTAGCCGCTATGGGCCTTGGGCACTAGAACAAGCCCGAGAAAATTTAAGACAGTTTAATGAAGGGGTAGTTCCTTTATGGGTAACTAATGAGCATTTATTTAATCTTTCACAACACAAGAATCATGACTTGACTGGTTACCAGCTCAGAGATTTAACACGCATATATAGAATGAATGTTGAATGTATAGTGAATAGTATTTGCTAATAGGCATTGTATTAGTAATACCTGTCATACCTATGTCAACACCCGGCAGGACATTATATAAAGTAGAAAATATTGGGGTTATACGCGGGGGGTGGGGGGATTACTGTATTAAGTATCACGATATTCTGCCATACGCAGTGAACATAGAAGGAAATGTAGTTAGCACCACATTAGAAGGGTGTAGTATAGAGACCACCGCAGAAGTATGTGCACATCCAATATATGAGACAGGTGAAGCTAAGTGCCAATTGTACAATGGAAACTATATGGGCTGCAAAAGAACCAACCCATGTTGCATACACGGGGAATGGGAGATATTGTATCACCACATGGCAGCAGAAGAATCCAGTATGGGGGTAACCAGATATGCCCCATCTACAATCATTCGGTGTGCCTACATCCACAGATGCCAGCAAGGGTGGAGAAGGTGGAACTGGTTGAAATGTACAAAAGAGGAACGACTACTATTCAGGTCATGGAAAGCCTTAAGGATAACCTGACACAGTATTTGAACCAGTTCTCCTCTGAAATTCCCCTATTACCAAAGTATCTCACTGCTTTTCGGGGACAGGCTCAGCAGATATACAGAAATTACTACACACTGATGCAACAGGTTATAGCCTTAAAGGAGGATATTGAACAAATAGATTCTTCCACATGGTGGGAGGATCTGTGGAACTGGGGCTCGAATGTACAGATACACCCCTGGATTCAGATTATCTCCCATGCCCTAGTTATACTTCAACTGACATTGATTATCTATCTAACATACTTGATTTATCGTAACCAGAAATCACAGAAAAGGTGGCGTTGGGGGAGTTTTAGTAGATGGAGCAGGAATCTGGTAAGCCAGAGGTTTGGATTAAAGGACCAGATGATACAGATGGTTTGACCAGTACCCCTACCCTTTACGTGCCAAAGCTAGATGACTTGCCAGCATCTATGGGTGGCGGTATGTAAGGCGGGGGGAGCGGACACCACTGTAGTTGGCTACCTTGGGCTAAGCCAAGGGCCAAAAGGGGGGACTGTTAGGAGGAAATAAAGGGATACAGTAATTATTAGGGGGAATATAGGGGTACAGTAATTATTAGGGGGAATATAGGGGTACAGTAATTATTAGGGGGAATATGGGGTACAGTAATTATTAGGGAGAATATGGGGATACAGTAATTATTAGGGGGAATATGGGGTACAGTAATTATTAGGGGGAATATAGGGGTACAGTAAGAACTTATTGAAAGGGAATGAAAGGCAATCTCCAAGCACATTGGCAGTTAAAGGTTACCAGATGAACCTTGCACAGCCTTAAGGGCCTGCAAACAACAGAAAGGCCTTGGAGCCAGACTGTAGTCAGAGAATGGCAATAACAATTAAGAATAAGTGTGCTGTTCAACAGATCGAGGAAGAACAGATGGTAAGGTCTCTGCCTGGGTGAAAACAAATATGGATGGTTACCAGAGATGTCTTGTAATGTAAACCTATATGTTGACAAGATCGAAATCTGGAAACTGTTCTTGTATGTGACCAATAATGTATAAATATGATGAACACTTGTAGTTTAGCAGAGTACTGTCTCAAGCTGCATTGAGATGGTGCCCTCCTTGCAATTGCTCGAATAAACGATTGTAACCTGTACCTGAGTCTCCTGTGATCCGTTCACTAAAGACACCACAACAATTTGGCATAATCGGAAGGATGCTTGGATCGGGTCCTCGGGACGGCTCTGCAGAGTGGGTGAGTATATTCATTTACCACCCGTAGTTAGAGCAGCAAGCCTACCCGAGAACGGTCCAGTCAAGTATCAATGAATCAAGAGGAGGACTCAGGGCAGGAGATAGGAGGCACCAGGGGTAATAGGCGGAGGTGTGCTGGTATGGTTACAGTTTGAAATATAACCATAACCGAAACCGCGCAGAAAGACACCACAACACTGGCTTGACCAGCATTTATGGCCCATCCCTTTTTGCCCCTCAGAAAGTGGTGGTGAGCTGCCCTCTTGAACCGCTGCAGTTCATGTGCTGTGGGTACACCCACAGTGCTGTTAGGGAGGGAGTTCCAGGATTTTGACCCAGTGACAGTGAAGGAACGGCGATATATTTCCATGTCAGGATGGTGAGTGGCTTCCGGGTGGTGGTGGTGTTCCCATCTATCCGCTGCCCTTGTCATTCTAGAGGGTAGTAGTTGTGGGTTTGGAAGGTGCTGTCTAAGGAGCCTTGGTGAACTCCTGCAGTGCGTCTTGTAGATGGTACACACACTGCTGCTACTGTGCATCGGTGGGTGAAGGGAGTGAATGCTTGTGGATGGGCTGCCAATCAAACAGGCTGCATTGTCCTGGGTGGTGTCAAACTTCTTGAGTGTTGTTGGAGCTGCACTCTTCCAGGCAAGCAGAGAGTATTTCAGGTGGATGATGAGAAATCCTGCTGGCTGGGTAGTCCTGTCCATGGGGTCACAGTCCTAGGATAAGAAGTTGGCCAATATGAACTAAAATGAGAACTTTCTTCACTCAGAGGGTCATGAATCATTAGAATTCTCTGCCCCCAGAGAATTGTAGATGCTCAGTTTATTGAGTATATTCAAGGCAGAAGTTGATAGCTTTTTGGTTACTAAGGGAATTAAGCATTATGGGGATAGTGCAGGAAAGTGGAGTTGAGGTAGAAGATCAACAACGATCTAGTTAAATGACAGAGTAGGCTTGAAGGGCTGAATGGCCTACGACAGCTCCTATTCTTTATGTTTCATGTCCTTACAGTATTACTGTCCACAATGGAGAGTAAAATCAAGAAGGCTAGAATAACAACTCTGCTCCTGACCCCATCGGTTTTCTGACTAACGTGTTAGGTTAAAACTGATCTCAGATTATTTACGATCTGCTTGAAACAAAGGGGCAATTTTAACCAAATCCACCCATTGGAAATTAGACAGGGATCGAGTGCAGTGTTGGTTTTTAGACCCCCATTTAATTTTACTCCCCATTAAAGTCAGTGGAGGTTAATATCGGGCTGGAGGGAAAACTGACGTTCCACTCAATCCCAGGGGGTTACTACATGGTGTGTTAGCTTCAAATTCCTGTTGTTTCTCCCCAGCACTGCAGCTTCAGTCATTATGCGGCACAGGAAACCATTGAGCATGCAAGTCATCAGGGCTCACCTTCCGCACTGTGAACTCCAATGTCAGGCCGATCTCCTTTACCCACATACCTTTGTATCTGAAGAAGATGTTGGCTCTCTCACAAGTACGCTATTGGATCCATTTAAATGAACTGAGAATTGTGAAGTGGAAGTGCACCATTTTGGATGGGCAATGTCCTGTGGCGTGGGGGTGTGATTGGAGAATTCGAGATTAAGTAAATTGGGGAGGTACCTCAGCACTGGTGACAAATTGGATGGAAAGAACTGTCTGTCTCTTAACTGGCATTTGCTAAAAGACTGTTTTCGGAAGTCTGACCATGAATGTATTCATTCTTTTACCTGAAAGATTCAATATTTTATTAATGTTGTCAAAAACAACAGTAATGCTCAACATTAGCCAAGGAGCGCGTTGCTAAGCTCTGAAATAAAACCATTTGGTTTTGTAACCCAGAGTTGTGCCAGGCAGACAATAAATGTGGGAATTATCCGACTTTTAAAACAAAAGCAATCAAAGTGGTTAGGACCTGGAATGCCTGAGAAAGTGGTGGAGGCGGACTCAATCATAGCTTTCAAAAGGAGGATGGATAATTATCCAAAGAGAAAAATTTGTAGCCTATGGGGAAAAGACTGGAGAGTGGGGCTAGCTGAGTAACTCTTCCAGCAAGCTGCATGGACACAAGAGGCCAACTGGCCTCCTTCTGTGCTGTAACCATCCTAAGATTTGTAGACTTGAAGCAGAATGCTGTCTTGTGAATGGCTTTCAAATCCTCGGTTTAGTCGGTAGCACTTTAACCTTTGGGTTGCAAGGTTCTATATCCAAACTCTACATCAGACATTGCCTGCGTGTTAACTATTAGGAAGGCAAAATGACATGTTAGGTTGTATTGCATGGAGGTTGAAGTATAAGAACAAGGAAGACTTGCTATATTAAGGCTTTGCAAACCTAGAACACCATGTACAGTTTTGGTCTCAACATGTAAGAAAGGAGGATGCCCTAGAGGGGATTCAACAAAGATTCACTGGATTAATTCCTGGGCTGTCTGATGAGAGGAGATTGAGTTGAATGGAGAATTGAATCCAAATTGTTTAGAAGAATGAGAGGTGCTCTCCTTAGAATGTATAAGATTTGCAGAGGGCTTGAGAGACCATAAGACCATAAGATATAGGAGCAGAAGTAAGCCATTTGGCCCATCGAGTCTGCTCCTCCATTCAATGAGATCACGATGGATCTGATAATCCTCAACTCCACTTTCCTGTCTTTTCCCCATAACCCTTGATTCCCCTACTGATTAAAAATCTGTATCTCAGCCTTGAATACACTTAACAACCCAGCTTCTACAGCTCTCGGCGGTAAAGAATTCCACAGATTTACTACCGTCTGAGAGAAGAAATTCCTCTTCATCTCTGCCTTAAGTAAGGTGCCCCCTTTCTCTGAAATTATACCCTCTGGTCCTAGACTCTCCCGCAAGGGGAAACAACTTCTCAGCATCTACCCTGTCAAGACACCTAAGAATCTTATATGTTTCAATAAGGTCACCTCTCATTCTTCTAAACTTCAATGAGTACAGGCCCAACCTACTCAATCTCTCCTCATAAGAAAATCGCTCCATGCCTGGGAACAACCTAGTGAACATTCTTTGGACTGCCTCCAATGTCAGTATATCTTTCCTTAGATAAGGGGACCAAAACTGTTCACAGTATTCTAGGTATGGTCTAACTAGTGCCTTATATAGTTTTAGCAAGAATTTCCTATATTTATACTCCATTCCCTTAAAGGCCAACATTCCATTTGCCTTCCCCCTATTACCTGCTGAACTTGTGTGCTAGCTTTTTGTGATTTCTGCACAAATCCCTCTGTGCTGCAGCTTTCTGCAGTCTTTCTCCATTTAAATAATATTCAGCTTCTCTATTCTTCCTGCCAAAGTGCATAACCTCACATTTTCCCACATTATATTCTATCTGCCAAGTTTATACCCACTCACTTAACCTGTCTGTATCCCTCTGTAGACTCTTTCTGTCATCCTCACCACTCGCCTTCCCACCTATTTTTGTGTCATTTGCAAACTTGGTGATAGTACATTCACTTCGCTCATCCAAGTCATTAATATATATTGTGCATAATTGCTGCCCCAGCACTGATCCCTGTGACACTCCACTAGTTAAAGGTTGTCATCCTGAAAATGCCCCCCTTATCCCAATTCTCTGTCTTCTATAAGTTAGCCAATCCTCTATCCATGCTAATATACTACCCCCAACACCATGAACTCTTATCTTATTAAGTAGCCTTATGTGCGGTATGTTATCGAATGCCTTTTGGAAATCCAAGTATATTGCATCTACTGGTTCCCATTTATCTATCCTGCTTGTAACCTCCTCAAAGAATTCTAATAAATTTGTCAGGCACGATTTCCCCTTCATGAAGCCATGCTGATTCTGCTTGATTATATTATGTATTTTGAAATGTTCTCCTATTACATCCTTTATAATAGACTATAATATTTTCCCAATGACAGATGTTGTTAACTGGCCTATAGCTACCTGTTTTTGTCTCCCTCCCGTCTTGAATAAGGGTGTTAAGTTGGCAGTTTTCCAACCCTCTGGGACGTATCCAGAATCTAAGGATTTTTGGAAGATTACTGCATCCATTACCTCTGTAGCTACTTCCTTTAATATCCTAGGATGCTACCCATCAAGTCCAGGGAACCTATCTGCCTTTAGCCCCATTAGTTTCCCTAGTGCTTTTTCTCTAGTGATAGTTATTGTGTTTATTTCCTCCCCCTCTTCTGCCCCACGATTATTTTTGGAATGCTATTAGTGTCTTCTGCCGTGAAGACTGATGCTAATTATTTATTCAACTCCTCTGCCATTTCCTCATTCCCCATTATTATTTCCCCAGACTCATTCGCTAAGGGGCCTATGTTCACTTTGGCCCCTGTCTTCCTTTTTATATATTTAAAGAAGCTCTTACTGTCTATTTTTATATTACTTGTTAGTTTATCGTCAGAGTTTATTTTCTCCCTCTTTATTTTTTTTGGTCATCTTTTGTTGGTTTTTAAAACTTTCCCAATCCTCTGGCTTACAATCTTTGCCACATTGTGTGTTTTTTTCTTTCAATTTGATGCTATCCTTAACTTCCTAGGTTAAGCATGGTTGGTTTATCCCTTTCCTAGAATCCTTCTTCCTCAGTGAATAGTATGCTGAGAGGTTGTTACCTCTATATGGCTGGGGAGTCCCAAACTAGGGGTCATAGTCTTAGATTAAATACTTCTATCTATGAATTTAAACACATCTGCTGGGCTAATAATCCTAGTTGTAAAATTCTGTCTAACACCTATTCTTATTAATTACAGCTCTGAGAGTTTAGTATCAGTAATGCTGGCTGAAGTATATTAACAAGGAAAGGACTTAATTAAACACACACGTGTCATGCTGGACAATTGTTAAAATTTCTCAAACGTATAATGAACTGAAAAACTCACCGCAGCTTTCTGTAGTTGATGCTGCGGTACAAGTGTTTAATCAGCTTCAAATAAGACTACCACTCAAACTTGACATGTTACTGCATATCAGTGGAATGGACGGTCATTGTAACAAATACAAGAGGGTGTTGCTGATGCTGATCAATTACCCAGAAATCGCACCTTCTCTGAGTCCCTTCGACTTGTGAGATTTGTGGTTGGATACTTGAGGGCTCATTAGATTATTATCTGCTACTGTCAGTTACAAGCAGCCAGCAAGCCACACCCAACCCTCTCTTGATCAGTCAACCTGCAGCTCCAAGGTTTTGTATTTGTGTAGCTGTTTTCACAGAAGTGAGCATTAATATGTTTTGTACATTAAGTTTACGACGTAACAGAACTTTCAGTCCAAGGTTTGTTCTTTTGAGTATCTAAGTCCTTTTATTTGGTACACAGCAAACAACTTCTCTCTTGGATATGGTGTAAGATATCATCCAATCTTTACAGAAATACAGGACAATGTTGTCTCATAATGACTTTCCTTCTTGTCCCCCATGCTAGCTGATACTGTTAAACAGTGCCCTCTCTTCCGGTCCTGTCCCACTCCCATTCAAATCTGTCATCAAAACCTGACCCAGTCAAAAAACAGACCCTTGAGTCCTCTGTTCATGCAAAATACCAACCCACCTCCAACCTCCCTTTTCTCTCCAAAGTCTTAGAATATGTCACTGCCTCCCAAGTCTGGGTCCATCTTCATGTTTGAATCCCTACAGTCAGGTTTCCACCCCTGAAACAACCCTAACCAAATTCACAAATGACATCCTATGCATCTGTGACAAAGGGGTGAACTTTCCCTGCTCATCCTTTTCGAATTGTCAGCAGTCTTTGACACGCTTGACCCACACTGTTCTTGTCCACTGTCGTCCAGGCTGCACTCACCTGATTCAGTTTCCATCTATCTTGCCGCAGCCAGAGAATCACTTCCTGTGGGTTCTCCTCCCCTTTCAAACACCATTATTGATGGGGTCTTCCTATTCCTTTAGGATCTCTCCTATTTCTCATCCACATTCTTCCCGTTGGAGAACTCATCCCAAAAAGCCGTTACATTCCATGTATACTCTCACGGCACCCAGCTCTACCTTACCACCACCTCTCTTGACCCCTCCATTCCCTCTGGATTGTTACACTGTCTGTCTGACATCCAGTCCTGCATTAGCAGAAACTTCCTCCAATTAAACACTGGAAGACCAAAAAACATTACTTTTGGTCCCCACCCACTCCATCCCTGGTCACTGTCTACGACTGAACCAGGCTGTTCAAAACCCTCCCCTACGGCTCTGAGCTGAGCTACAAACCCATCGTCTCTCCTATCACCAAGCCCTCCTATGTCCACTTCCATAACATAACATGTCTCTGCCCCTGCCTCAGTTCAACTGCTACTGACACCTCCATCCTTGCCTTTGTTAACTCCCCACTCCATTATTCCAATGCTCCCCTGACAGGCCTCCTGTCTCCCATAACCGTGAGCTCATATCCAAATCTCTCTCCGTATCCGAACTGGCACAAGGTTCTGTTTGCCCATCAGCCCTGTGCATGCTGACTACATTGACTCCGGGTCCACCATTGCCTCGAATTTAACAGTCTCAACCTCAAGTTCTAATTCTCACATGGGCTCACCCCTCTCTATCTTCATCACCTCCTCCAGCCCGACGTCAATCCAAGAGCATTGCATTCCTCCAACTGTGGCCTCTTGCGCATCCTTGACTTCACTCGCTGCACCATTGGTGACTACCTCTCGGCCCACTCTTTTCCTTTAAACTGCTCCTTAAAACCAACCTATTTGGACCAAGCTTTTGAACGTCTGTCATAAGATCTCTTTAGCTGGCTTGGTGTCAAATTTTTGCCTGACTGCATTCTTGTGAAGACCCTGGGATAATTTCCTAAGTTAAAGGCGCTGTATAAATGCAGGTTGTTTTTGTTGTTGTATTGTTTTCTCATACATTGATGACATGTAGGAATGAAATTTTCCATGTTGATTTCCATCCAGAGACATAGGTGTAAATTGGCGTGAAAGGTCAAGGAAATTAGTACGCAACTGTTAAGAAACTTGATTGAATTGTCGGAGCGCTCCTTCACAGAGTAACTCACCTCCTGGCTCCCCAAGCCTGTCTACCATCTACAGAGCACAAGTCAGGAGTGTGATGGAATACTCCCCACTGCCTGGATGAGTGCAGCCCTCACAACACTCAAGAAGCTCAACACCATCCAGGACAAATCAGCCCACTTGATTGGCACCCCATCCACAAACATTCACTCCCTCCACCACCGATCCACAGAGGCAGCAGTGTGTATCATTTACAAGATGCGCAGCAGGAACTCACCAAGGCTCCTTAGACAGCACCTCCCAACCCCACAACCTCTACTATCTAGAAGGACAAGGGCAGAAGATAGATGGGAACGCCACCAGCTGGAATTCCCCATCCAAACTGTTGCTGGGTCAAAATCCTGGAACTCCCTCCCTAACAGCACTGTGGGTGTACCTACACCACATGGACTGCAGTGGTTCAAGAAGGCAGCTCACCACCACCTTCTGAAGGGAAATTAGTAATGGGAAATAAATGCTGGCCCAGCCAGCGATGGCGCCCATCCTGTGAAAGAATCAAATAAAAATTACCCTCACCCCACTGTCAGAGCATCTAGTGCAACGGGGTAGCCCAATAGAAAATCCCGGGAGCTGCATTCCTGATTTCCCTGTGAGCAAGCGGGTGACTACGATGGCTGGAGTAGCCATTGGGTTGAAGATGGTGGCCAGGTTTCCAAGTGTTACTGCTGGCACAGCTTCAGCGAGTGGGTGAACCCCCCGGGATAGATTGGACTCTGTCGTGTGGGTTCTACAGTTGTGTTAAAAGAAAAGGGACAAAGGTTTTATTCTGTGATTAAAAAAAAAATAGTTTCCTGTTGCTCTGGCGTGAAGTCACAAATATTTTTAGTCTTGGTTACGGTAAAATTTTTAAAATGTGAAATCTTGCCGTGTCATCCTTTCAGCTATGAACTGGAACGAGTTTCTTTCTCTGCGGAGCTCAGAACAGGTGCTTTGGGAGGTTCTGGGTGGTGTAAAAATGCACCTTTTTTTGCAGCTAATTAACTTATGCAGCTTTTGATCGCAACATTATGCAGTCTTTGTTCTCATTCGGAGTTGAATCCAGTGCCAGGTACAAGGAGTTGTTTTGGAAAAAAAAATGTGACTTTTAACGATGTAAACTGACCAATAGGATGATTAATTCACTTCGACGTTTGCAGTCATGTCTCTGTCATGTTTGGAATGCTATTTTGGTTTCTTTCTGTGTTAAATGATGTACTGCCTGTCGCTAATTCATTTTTACCACGGAAATAGACTCAAGGGCACAGGTCAGTATGCCCAGTGACAGAGAGGATGCTGGAGGTTTGGTCGTGCAGCTCTCCAGCTGCCTTAGCTGCAACACAAGAGAACGAGGCTCAGAGAGTATTCACATGGTGCCTGCTTCAAGTGGAGCCTCCGCAACTGAAAGAAAAGGTTTTAAAACTGACAAAATGGACAGTATGTTCAAGACCACCTCACATCAGTGATTGAAGTCTTAAAAAAAAATGAAATAACGTGACAGCCAAAGTTAAGTTAGCCAAGAAAAAGGATGGAGAAGCACAAAAGATGAACATTTTTTTAAAAATTCATTTGTGGCATGTGGGGCGCCACTGACAAGCCCAGTATTTGTTGCCCATCCCTAGCTGCCCTTGAGAAGGCGATGGTGAGCTGCCTTCTTGAATGGCTGCAGTCCGTGTCGGGTAGGTACACCCGCAGTGCTGTTAGGGAGGGAGCTCCAGGATTTTGACCCAGCAGCAGTGAAGGAACGGCGATACATTTCCAAATCAGGATGGCGAATGGCTTGGAGGGGAACCTCAAGGTGGCGGTGTTCCCATGAGTCTGCCGCTCTTAGACCTTCTAGGTGGTAGAGGTCTCGGGTTTGGGTGCTGTTGAAGGAGCTTTGGCGATTTGCCGCAGTGCATCATGTAGATGGTATTCCCTGCAGTCACGGTGAGCCAGTGGTGGAGGGAGTCAACGTTTAAGATCCATTATCCATAGGCCTACTATATATTAGTCCAAGAGAATGAACTAAACCACAATGTCATGCAGCGTATCATAGCGAGTTGTACTATACATTGTTACATACCATTCAGTGCTAATACTTCGGCCTAGGCTCCAAAGAGTAACTGAATGATCAAATGCATAAAAACAAGATTTGCAGTAGAGTTGCCCTATAATGACAGGATGAATTGATTGGTATTTATACAATGCAGTTATATCCTGTATCAGTTCACACTTCACTGGAAAGTGCATACAGGCTGAGATATGCGGCAATGATATACAGAGGCAGTGTTCACCTGACTAAAGCTATCCGTTGGTAAGATCTTGGTAAAGCAAAAAAAGAGATATTTCATTGCCATTCCTTTCAACAAGAGTGAAATGAAATCTTCATAACCTGAAGATATCTCCAAGAATGATATGCAGTCACAAAATCATAAATGGTTACAGAACAGAAGGCTATTTGACCCATCTTGTCCATACCAGCTCTCTGCAAAAGGAATTCAGCTAGTCCCACTGCCCCTCATTTTCCCCGCAAGTCTTGGAAATTTTTCCTCTTCAAATCCTTATCCAAATCTCTTTTGAAGGCCTTGATTGAATCAACCATCGCCACACTCTCAGGCAGTGTATTCCAAATCCCAACCACACACTGCACAAAATTTTTTCTTCATTTCACTGCTGGTTTCTTTGCCAATCACCTTAAGTCGGTATTCTCTGATTCTCAACCCTTCTGCCAATGGGAACACTTTCTTTCTATCTACTCTATCCAGACCCCTTGCGATTTTGGACACTTCTATCTCCTGTCAACGTTCTCTAGTGTACTGGTTTCACTTCTATGGTTTCTATAATTGACTCAAATGCCATCCCAATGTTTAAACTCACCCACTGCACTGCAATGGAATAAAGGGGCCAGAAAACAGCCCAGGAAACAGTCTGCTCCTTCTTCACACTGTCTTGGGTGTCTGTGTTTGTTCAGTAAATGATGCTTCTAAATGAACTGCAGGAGAGCAGAAACAAGACAAGGGAATGGGGAACCAGTAATATTTAATTTTTTTCATTCATTGGATGTGGGCTGCATTGGCTATTATTGCCCATCTCCAGCTTCCCTTGTTCAGGGGGCATTTAAGAGTAAACCACATTACTGGAGTCACGTGTAGGTCAGACTGGGTAAGGACAGCAGATTTCCTTCCCTAAAGGGCATTAATGAACCAGATGAGTTTTTAACAACAATCAGCAATGGCTTAATGGTCATCATCAAACTTTTAATTCCAGATTCTTATTGAAATCAAATTTCACCATCTGCTGGGGTGGGGTTCAAAGCTGGGTCCTCAGAGCATTATCCTTTGTCTCTGGAAGACTAGTCAGTTACAATACCACTGTGCCACTGTCACCCTGAACATGAGCCAACAGAGAGCAGTGTGGAAATAGCACAGACACTCCCTTCGTAATGTCCTAGAATCACTAAATGATACACTACTGAAGGAAGTCATTTGGCCTATCATGCCTGCACTGCCTCCTTGCTAAAGCAATCCAGTTAATCCCACACGCCTGTTGTCCCACATTTTTTCCCTTTACGGTATTGATTCAATTTCCTTCTAAAAGTTACTGTTGAATCTGCCTTCGCCACCCATTCAGGCAATGATTCAGATCACAACGACCCACTGTGTAATAACGTTTCCTCATGTTACTTCTCGTTCTTTTGCCAATTATATTAAATCGATGTGCTCTGGTTACCGACATTTCTCTATCAGAACCCTTCATGGTTTTGAACACCTCTATCCACTCTCCGCTTCCTCTCAATTTTAAGAACAACCTCACTTTCTCCAGTCTCTCCACACAAGTGAAGCCCTTCATATCCCTGGTCCCACTCCAGGAAATTTCTTCCACGCCCTCTCCAACCTTCCATTATAGGTGGTGCAACGTTTCCAGAATATATCATAACCTCAATCTTTAGAAGAATTTCATCGATTAGGTTCTTTTGATATAATCTCAAAGACGGAGGCTCCAGCTTCTCATCCAGTGTTAAGTCATGTAAATTTGATGTTGTTACACACGTGCGGCTTGACCAGATTGTGCCTTGAGTTCTATTGAATACACGACATGAAAGACACGGCATTAAGATAAAACTTCACGATTGCTTCGACAAAGAAGCGTGCAATAACCGAAATATGCTCAATGTCCTAGAAATGGAAAAATTGTCCAGCTTGTAAGAAAATATTCAATCAAGTTACTGACACACATGAAAAATTATTATTAGTGTACAAGGTAAAGGTTACTGCAGTTGACTTAGGTCGGAACAGGATTAGGGCATTTCTGCCCGTCCAGTCTGTTGCACCATTCAATGAAATCGTGCTGACCTGTATCTTAACTCCATCTACCCAGCTTGGCTCTGAGATCATCTGCCACCTTAATGGACAAAAATCTCTCAAAGCTACTTAATTAGGTTCTACTGGTCAGTGAAACAACAAAGGGGAGGCAATGGTCTTAGGGCTATTGTCAATAGACTAGTAATCCAGAAACCACAAGGTAACTCTCTGGGCATTCAGGTTCGAATCCTGCTGTGGCATATAGTGGAATTTGAATTCAATGATAAAAGCTGGAATTAAAAGTCTAATGATGACCATGAGAGATTGTCAATTGTTGTAAAAACGCATCTGGTTCTCTGATGCCCTTTAGGGAAGGAAATTTGCCCATCCAGCCTACACGTGACTCCAGACTCACCTTGAGCAAGGGCAATAAATGATGGCCTGGCCAGTGATGCCCAAATCCCATGAATGAATAAAAAAAATACCAAGAGTAAAGGAGGACAGCAGCCCATTGAACTGATCCCTTGGCTCACTCAGGCACACAAGTACTGCTGCCCAACACAGAACATTTTACAGCAAGCTGACATTTCAAATGTTAAAAGGATTTGGTAGGGTAGATACACAGAGGAACAATGTCCTTGGGTGGCTTCAATCTTTAAATTGGCATCAGTGAAATCAGAAAGCATATTTTCACACAAAGGGTAGTGGAATTCTCCCATGAAAGGATCTGGATCAATTAGTGCTTTCAGGACAGAGGTTACCATTTTTACTAAATAAGGACATCAACAGACATCAATCAAAGGTGGTCAGCTATGATCTAATTGAAGGTGGAACAGACTCGAGGGGCTGAATGGCCTGCTTATGTCCCTCTGGCTGTCAATCTGATTTAGCTGTCATGACAATGGGCACGTGCAGTGAATTTGGCAATGGAAGCACAGTCCGCGTTCTATTTTGCTGCAGTATGGCCAAGCAATGACCAAAAAGGCACTGCCTCATAGAATCCAGAATTACACCCACATAAACGTACATGCTTACAAAAAACACAATGGAGGCAATGATATCGTTAGCTGATAGGACAAAATGGATGATGCCTGATCAGCTGTCCAAATTTCCAATGTGGAAAATACAACTTATTCAAACGAACATACGAATTAAGAGGGATAGGCCATTCAGTCACTTGAGCCTGTTCCATCATTCAATAAGATCTCAATGTCACTATCCTGCCTATCCCCGGCACCCTGCAATTCCCTTGTTAGTCAAGGATCTATGCACCGCTGCCTTAAAAAATTCAATGATACTGCCTCTACCATTCTCTGTGAAGAGTTCCATCAACTCACGACCCTCAAAAGGAAAAAAATCTCCTCCTCTGTCTTAAAAAAGAGACCGCTTATTTTTAAACTGTGTCTCTGGGTGTAGTCTCTCCCACAAGGGGAAACATCCTTTTAGCTTCCACCCTCCTTTTTTAAATAGTGGGGTTACATTTGCCACTCTCCAATCGCCAGGACTGTTCCAGAATCTACAGAACTTTGGAAGATGACAACCAACACAACCACTAATTCCATGGCCACCTCCTTTACCCTGGGGTGTAGGTTATCAGGCCCTGGGGATTTATCGGCTTTCAGTCCCATTAATTTCACCAGCACAGTTTTTTTCAATTCCTTCTTCTCACGAGACCCTTGGTTTCCTAGCATTTCCAGGAAGTTATTTGTGTCTTCCTCTCTGAAGACAGAACTAAAGTAGTTGTTTAATTGCTCTGCCATTTCCTTGTTCTCTATTATAAATTCTCCCGTTTCAGACTGTAAAGGACTGACATCTAGATTTTCTGAGCCAATATCCTCTCTTACTATCGCACTAAGTTCATCCTTAACTAACAACACCTTTACTATTTCGCTTGTCTATACTAAATACCGAATACCCTTAGGTACTCAGTTCCCAGCCTTGGTCACCCTGCAGCCATATCTCTGTAGTAGCAATGGTTAGGAAATCGAGGTAGCTTAAGTTATGTTGGTATGTGTAGGTGTAAGGAATTGAGTTTTAGCTTTAAAGTTTATGTTTCATTTGTATTTGATGTGTATTTCTGTATCTGTGTATTAAGAAAGGTGAAATTGAGTTTTAGTTTCACTTTAAAAAGGTGCCTGCATTTCTAATGAGGTTTTTTATGGCTGTCGTAGCTCGGTTAAACAAATCAGAGAAGAATTGGGCTGTTGCCTAGCAACAGGAGTCCAGGGAGGCAGGTCCCTCCCATAGACACACACAGAAAAACTAAAGAAACTGCAGTTTTAAGTTCAGTTTGAAGCCAAGACCCCAGAGAAACTGGACACTGGGAGAGGGAGCTGCAGATTTCCCAAAAGAACCAAAAGGTTCTAAGGCCAAAAGAGTGAGACAGAAACAGGGGAAAGTCCCAAGTAGGCCTTCTAGTCCAAGGAAGGACAGGAACCTGGAAAAGGTCCTGTTAAGTGAGTGAGGGGCAGAGAGAAAGGTTCCATGCTTCAGACTTAAAGAGTCAAAAGCTGCAGAAAGCAGATTTAAAGTGAGAACAGCATGCAAGAGGCAAGAAGGTTTAAAGAGACTACATAAGATCTGTAACTCTTGCTATGGGCATGTGAATCATTGGTGTACAGTTGAGGCTGAGTTGGTGTGCGAGAGTGTGTGGAAGACAGCTTGAATACATGTGGTGACCGAAGGAAGGGAACACCAGAAGGAATGTTCAAAACACTGGAGGTGAACCCTTGAGGAAGGCATCTGAGAGAGAGTGTTGGTTTGGGAGAAGATTCCAAGGTGAGGTCTTGGAGAGCTGAGATTGGAAACCCTCTTATGATAGACAGAATTCAGAGAGACTGGTTGGCTCATGGTGTGACAAGCCTCTGGGGGGAGCTGAGGAGAGATCCAGAGCATCTGGTTGAGGTGACACCTGTCACTCGGTTTCAGAGTGTGATGGGTCTGACCACAGGTTCCCATAGGCATACTGTGTATTTACTGAGAACATTAAAGTATAAGATAGCATTTTTAACTTGTGTTATCCTTACAAATTTGTGTATATCTGTAAAGCTGTGAGTGAAGGAGTATTGTAATATAGTTCAGCTTTTCTTGTTTTATTCTTTTGTTATAACAGTTAATCAGCTGACTATGTGACTGTCCAGTAGCTACTCTCCATGTATTTAATAAAACAAATTAAAAGTTCAGATCTATCAAGCTGGGCTCCACTCTGGGATCAGGCTTGTCCAGGGTTAACCTCAGCTAGGATCATAACACAATCATATCGCATCCATTTACATCTATTTGCGCTGTTAATTCATTTACCTTACTGCGAATACTCCTTGCATTCAGATACAGTGCCTTCAGACTTGTCTTTTTAACATTTTTGTACTATGACCCAATTATATGCTTATTTCCTCTGCCTTCCACTTTTGCTTTCTACTGTGTTGTCTTTCATTCCTCTTTGTTTCCCTCTATTGCATCTCCCCACTCAGGTTCCTATCCCCCACCAATCTAGTTTAAACCCTCCCCCACAGTACTAGCGAATACCCGTGAGGACATTGGTCCCTACAAGCCGCCCAACTTGTGCAGGTCCCATCTTCCCCAGAAACGGTCCCAATGCCTCTAAATCCCTCCTTCCTACACCATCTCACCAGCCACACATTCATCTGGTCTATTCTCCTATTCCTGATCTTGCTAGCACATGGCATTGGGAGTTTTAAAAAATTCGTTCATGGGTTGTGGGCATCGCTGGCTAGGCCAACATTTATTCACCATCCCTAATTGCCCCTGTCCGAGGGCACAATTTTTTTTAAAGAGTCAACCACCCCATTGCTGTGGGTCACACATAGGCCAGCAGATTTCCTTCCCTAAAGGACATTAGTGAACCAGATGGGTTTTTATAATTGTTTCATGGTCACCATAGAAGTTTAATTCCAGATATTTATTAAATTCAAATTTCACCATCTGCTGTGGTGAGATTTGATCCCAGGCCTCCAGGGCATTAGCTCGGGTCTCTCAATTACCAGTCTAGCGACAATACCACTATACCACCACCTCCCCACTACCTTGGACATCCTGCTTTTTATTTCCCAGCTCCCTATATTCTGCTTTCAGGATCTCATCCCTTTTTTTACCCATGTCCTTGGTACCAATATGGACCACAACCTCTGGCTGTTCACCCTCCCCCCTCAGAATGTTCTGCAGCTGCTCAGTGGTATCCTTGACCCCGGTACCAGGAAAGCAACATACCATCCTGGTGTCTCGTCTGCAGCCGCAGAAACATCTATCTGTTCCCCTTACAATAGAATCCCTTATCACTATTGCTCTCCCACTTATTCCCCCCCGACCCCGTGCAGCTGAGTCATTCATGGTGCCATGGACTTAGCTCTCGTTGAACTCCCCTGAGAAACCATCTCCCCCAGCAGCATCCAAAATGGAAAATTCTGTTGAAGAGGGAGTTGGACCCTGAGGACTCCTGCACTACCTGCCTAGTGCTTTTACTCTGTCTGGTGGTCACCCATTCCCTTTCTGCCTGTGCACTCATTACCTGTGGTGCGACCACCTCACTGTACACACTATCCGTGGAGATCTCATCCTTGCGGGTGCTTCACAGTGACTCTACGTGCAGCTCCAGCTCCTAAACACGGATCTCAAGTAGCTGCAGCTGAAGACGCTTCCTACACAGTGTCGCCCTGGACATTTGAAGTGACCCTGACTTCCCAAATTGCAAAGGAGGAGCATTTCACTTGGCTGAGCTGCCCTGCCATGACTTAAATTACTCCCTTTACTTTTACTTTCTCTAGTTCAGAGGATATTCAGGACAGAAGAAATACTCTACAGATGCTACTTAGCCAGGCCATGGCTCTTTTTACTAAGGAAAGGCAGAAAATGAAAGGATCCCTCCATCCCACTTCAACAAAGTCCCTCTCTCACCAAACTCCAACTGAAGCACTCTAATGCAGCGCAAAGCAGCATTCTTGGGAGGCTTTCTCATTTCTACTCCCAACTTGGCTTTGGAACCTTCCTGTTCTTTTGGGAAATCGGCTCTCTCCGCAGTTTCCCTGTGTCCAGCCTCTCCTGCCTCTTGCCTTCCAACTGAACTAAAAAGAACTGTTTGGTTTCTGTTTCTGTGGGCACTTCTCTCTGGACCCTATTGCTAGGCAACAGCAGCTTTTCTACCTTGTGTTAGTTTCAACTTTCCTTCAAGCGTCATAAAACCTCATTAGAATGCAGACATGTTTTAAAGTGAAACCAAAATTCAAGTTCCCCTTTTAACACAAATACAGAAACACAAATTAAACTTAAAAGCTAAAAGGAGAGGATGTTTCCGCTTGTGGGAGAATCTAGAACTAGCGGTCACTGTTTAAAAATAAGGGAGCACCTACTTAATACAGAGATGAGGCAAAATGTTTTCACTCAGGGTCATGAATCTTTGGAACTCTTCCTGAAAAGGTGGTGGAAGCAGAATCTTTGAATACTTTTAAAGCAGCGTTAGATAGATTCTTGATTAACAAGGGGGTGAAAGGTTATCAGGGGTAGGCAGAAATGTGGGGTTGAGGTTATATTCAGATCAGCCATGATCTTATTGAATGGCAGAGCAGACTTGAGGGGCTGAGTGGCCTACTCCTGCTCCTAATTCGTATATATAACCTACTTAAACTAAGCCTAGTTCCTAACAAGCTCTGCAGACACAGCGCCTCAGTTAAACATCTCGTTGACAGGACAGCACTCCTTCAGTACGGCACTGAGCTGTCAAGTTTCTGAAGTGGACTTGAACCTACAACCTTTTGACTGAACAAACACTGCTAACCACAGTCAACACTTGCTCTCTATTCCTAAGGGCTGCTCCCAGAATATTGACAGAGCTGCGGTTTCCACATTGCAGGGGGAGCTTGCTGCTATGCAAGTATTCACTTCTCTTGCCTATGTTGAACCACATGCAGGTCTCATATTAAATCATACAGGTGACAGCATATTATCTTTACTTTAGGAACAGCACCAATTTACAAGATTGACTGAGGAGTGACAGTGAATATCGGGCCAGGTTTCAGTATATCTGGGGAAGCAGTGAGGTGGCGCTATTGGCACTGGACCCAGACTAATACTCGAGGGACCCAGGTTTGAATCTCACCGCGGTAGATGGTGAAATCAGAATTTAAAAATAAATGGACTAAAAAGTATGATCGGGAAACCATTGGGGATTGTCATAAAAACCCATCTGGTTCAATGATGCGCTTTAGGGAAGGAAATCTGCCATCCTTACCTGATCTGGCCTACATGTGACTCCAGACTCTTAAAATGCCCCGGAAGGCTTAGCAAGCCACTCAGTTGCAGTAAACCGCTAAAAAGAGAGCAACTGGCATGGATCTAGGCACTGGAAATGACAATGGCAATCATGGCCCTGTCCACCCTGCAAAATCCTCCTGACATCTGGAGCTAGTACCTAAATTGGTACAGCTGTTTCACAGGCAAGTCAAGCAACAGCCGGACATAGTCATACACTCAGAATCATACCATACAACATTCTAGACACCACCATCACCAGCCCTGGTTATGTCCTATCCCACTAGCAGGTCAGACCCAGCAGAGCTGGGGGCACAATGAGATACAGTAGGCAGTTGTCCTGGGAGTCATCATCAACTCAGGATGTGGTATCAGGTCAAACATGGGCAAGGAAACCTCCTGCTGATTACCGTCCCCCCTCAGCTGGTGAATCAGTGCTCCTCCATGTTGATCATTTGGAGGAAGCACTGATGGTGGAAAGGGTGCAGAATGTACTCAGGATGGGATACTTCAATGTCCATCACCAAGAGTGACTCATTAGCACCACTACAGACCAAACTGGCCAAGTGCTGAAGGACATAACTGCTAGACTAGGTCTATGGCAGGTGGATGGAACCAAGAGGGAAAAACATATTTGACCTCATCCTCACCAGCCTGACTGCCACAGATGCATCTGTCCATGACAGTATCGGTAGGAGTGACCACTGCAGTTGTCCTGGAGACGAAGTCCCATCTTCACATTGGTGATATCTTCCATTGTGCTGTGTGGCATTACCACCGTGCTAAATGGGATAAATTTCGACCAGATCTAGCAACTCAAGACTGGGCAACCATGAGATACTGTGGGCCATCAGCAGCAGCAGAATTGGAATCAAACCAAGATCTGTAACCTAATGGCCTGGCATATCCCCCACTTTACCATTACCACCAAACCAAAGGATCTACACAGGTTCAATGAAGAGCGCAGGAGGGATGCCAGGAACAGCACCATGCGCACCTGAAAATGAGGTGTCAAATCTGGTGAAGCTATAACACAGGACAACTTAATTGCCAAACAGCATAAGCAGCCAAGTCATAGACAGAGCTAAGCGATTCCACAACCAACGATCATATCTAAGCTCTGCAGTCCTGCCACATCCAGTCGTGAATGCTGGTGGATAATTAAACACCTCAAATATTGTCATCCTTAATGATGGGGGAGCCCAGCATATTAGTGCAAATGACAAGGCTGAAGCATTTGCAACAATCTTCAGCCAGAAGTGCCGAGTGGACAATCCATCTCAGCCTTCTCCAGAGGTCCCCAGCATCGCGGATGCCAGTCTTCAGCCAATTCGATTCACTCCATGAGATCAAGAAATGGCTGAAGGCACTGGACACTGCAAAGGCTATAGGCTCTGACAATATGCCAACTATAACAAAAACAGAAATACCTGGAAAAACTCAGCAGGTCTGGCAGCATCGGTGGAGAACAAAGTTGACGTTTTGAGTCCTTATGACCCTTCAACAGAACTGAGAAGAACTTTGTTCTTCTCCGTCGATGCTGCCAGACCTGCTGAGTTTTTCCAAGTATTTCTGTTTTTGTTTTCCAGCATCCAGTTTTTTGTTTTTAATATCCCAACTATAGTACCCAAGAGTTGTGCTCCAGAACTTGCCGTGCTCCTAGTCAAGCTGTTCCAGTACTGCTAGAACACTGGCATCTGCCCAGCAACATGGAAAATTGCCCAGGGAAGTCCTGTACACAAAAAGCAGGACAAATCCAATCCCATCGGTCTACTCTTGATCATCAGTAAAGTAATGGAAGGGGTCATCAACAGTGCTATCAAGTGGCACTTGCTCAGCAATAACCTGCTCAATGATGCTTAGTTTGGGTTCCGCCAGGGTCACTCAGCCTCTGACCTCATTGCAGCCTTGGTTCAAATATGGACAAAAGAGCTGAACTCCAGAGCTGAGGTGAGGGTGACTGCCCCTGACAACAAGGTCACATTTGACCGAGGGTGGCATCAAGGAGCCCTAGCAAAACTGGGGCCAAACCTACAACCACTACCATCTAAGTCAAGGGAGCAGACAGCCAGGAACACCACCTGGAAGTTTCCCTCCAAGCTGCACAACATTCTGACTTGGAAATATATCACCGCTCCTTCAGTGACGCTGCGTCAAAATCCTGGTGCTCCCTTCCTAACAGCACTACACCACAGGGACTGCAGCGGTTCAAGAAGGCAGCTCACCACCACCTTCTCAAGGGCAATAAACGCTTGCCTAGCCAGTAACATCCACATCCCGTGAACGAGTAATTTTTTAAAAATGGGGAAAACAGGCATCGAGACATGTTTGCCACACTCCAGCAGAAGAACAAAGAGGAGTTCCTAGACGAACATAGACCACAGGCCATCAAGCTCATCTTCCGCCACAGGTGCTTGCATGAAGCAACGAGAGTGGAGATTTCACTCTATTAATTCATTTACAGCAGACTCGAGGCAACCTTAGATCCAAAGTTACTGCATTTGGACAGCCCTTGAAGTTAACCATAGAGGCACTCAGAAATAAACTTTTCATTGGAAGGTGAGAGGGAATATAATCCAGGTTTAATGGTGAGAAGAATGGCCCATTTAGATGCACCCAGATAGGTAACAAAACACAGGTAAGAAGGAAAAAAAAAAAAAGACTCAGGCTCATCAATATCCTGCCTGTCAGCAGGCCAAAGCTCCCCAGCCACTGATAATGGAGCTCCTAGTGGAGGATTAAGTTTAAAGAAAAAAACGGGAAAAATACAACACCAAGAATAAAAACATTACCAATTCACAAGATAACCAACAAAGCTCCTGGAGATCATAGCTACCAAGGAGATGCCAGTAATCACACAACTGAAAATAACGGTAATGCTTCCCTGTACACCCACACATTAACATGCTGCTCTTCTCAAGGTGATGAATGGGATCCTTCTCCCTTGTGGTTCTGCAAATTGGGACTGCACAAGGCAGGAAATGTCCTTTCCAGCAGTCAACAATTTTACTCCGTCCTTTCTCCAATAGCCTTGTCTGTAACAAGATGTCCTGCCTTTAGCATTCCTAGCACATTGTGCGAACAAGCAATGATTAATCTGGCATTCCCCAACCCATGACCTTCAAATAGAAAAATTACACTGTGGGGTTAATGCACAGGACCAGGATAGAGCAGAAACACCATCGCAAGTTACACTGTCTTCCCAAGTGATCCCCAGTGCTAAAGAGGAAAGAGGCGTCAGTGAAGTGTCTTCCCACATGGATGAGAATGTAACCGACTGCAGCCAGTTTACAAATTTACCAACACACACACACACACGCTGTCTGTTTAACTGAACATTTATTGACACGTTTGGTAGTCGAAATATTTACTTCTTCTTGGACACACCGACTGTGCGTCCTCTCCTGCCTGTGGTCTTTGTGTGCTGGCCACGCACACGGAGACTGCAGAGGAGGAACAAAAAAAGATAAGAATTAGAGGGAGCTTTCAGAACTAGTTACAGGCTCACTGCAATAGAATTCCAAGCAAATTTTAGAGCTGACATTTCAAAGCCTGAAAGGACCATTAACCACAGCTTTGATTGCTGTAATGAGCAGCGCGCTACATAAATTTATATAGCGCCTTTAACTTGTGAAACATTAGCAACAGGTAATCATATGGCCCATTAAGCCTTTTCCACTGCTCGATGAAGCCATGGCTGATCTGCAATCTAATTCCATTTCCCTTAATACTGTTGGTCATCAGAAATCAATCTCAGAATTTAAAATGACCGGCTGACCAAGCCTCAATTGCCGTTTGCAAAAGAGAATTCAAAATTGTGCACACACAAATGATTAATTAGCAAAACACTCCAAGCCAAGGCAATCACAGGAGCAATAATTGAACAAAGTCAGACAACCGAGCCACAGAAACACAAGGCTCCAGACGGACTCGGGGAGGAGAGAGCTGAGGATGCACAGCACGGTGAGAATCGTAGTAAGGAGACTTTCCCAGCGTGGTGGGGGGTGGGGGTGGTAGAAAAGAGAAATTCTGCGCCAACTCTAAGCCTCAACATGTTCAAGAAGGTTTTAAATACCAAATCTGAAAAATTAGAAGCGATAAAAAGGGAACACACATTCAGAAGGGAACATGTGGGAAATCAGAGGCCAGAACAGTTAATGTTTCTGTGTAACTATACCTGAACATTAACCTGTCTTCTCTGAGCAACGATAGGGCCCCAGCAACTTATTATGGAGAATTAGATCAGGTGAAAGCTTCCCTTTACACACGAAGAGCTGCACTATGATATTCAAAGTGCTCCCTCAAGGTTAATCTCTTAAGGAAACATGGTGGAAGCCAGAGGGAACATACAAGTCAGGAGCATGAGTAGGTCCATTCAAACCCTCGAGCCTGTTCCACTATACACTAAGATCATGGTTCATCTGATTGTGGCCTCAACTTCACTGATAACGATTTCTGACTAACAAGGAACTGTGTCCCCTAGTTCTAATCTCTCCCATGGGGGGGGGAACCACACATCCTTTCAGCATCCATCCTGCCAAGCCCCCCTCAGAATCTTAGATGTTTCAGTAAGGTCACACCTCATTCTTCTAAACTCCAATGGATACAGACCCAGCTTGTCCAATCTTTCCTCTTAAGATACCACCCCAACTTCAACTTTCCCAGCTATCAGTTGAGTGAACCTTCTTTGAAGAAAGAATGCAAGGTATTCCAGATATCCCCTTGCACAAACTCATCCTTGGAGCATTGTGCTCACTCATCAAACAGATAATGGGCAACAAAGGTACTGGTTGTCTTGTAAAGTCCATAGTTTAGACAGTATCAATAGACTGAAGCCTCCTACCATCTAACACCCTTCAACACTCAAAAAGGATTTACCAGAATATAAAAATAAAACCAACTTTCAGGAAACAACTTTGAACGCAACTAAGTAGGTGACAGCCATGTTTGCAGCTCTGTGCTGCAAGAAGATGTGTCCCATAAGCCCTCAAGAGATTGATGCCAAACATTCCCATTCCACAACTACAAACACGTAAGTAACGCAAGGCAGCACCACCGAACCAGAGGGCTGTCTATCAGGAACAGTAACAATCAGAGCAGCAATGCAGGTCTTACCCCCAGAAGTGTCGCAGACCCCTATGTGCACGGATCTTCTTCAATCGCTCCAGGTCCTCACGCAGTTTGTTGTCCAGGCCGTTGGCCAAGACCTGAGATTACAGAACAATAAATAAATAAATGCACGTGCAAAGGCCCCAGACACACAGCTGTGTACAATTACTCAGTGTCTTTAAATTTAGCGAAACGTCCCAAGGACCCACAGGGAAGCATGATAATAAAAACCTGGTCAAAGATGTAGATTTTAAGGAGTGTTTTAAAGGAGCTAATTGAAGTGGAGAGGTATAGGGAGGGAATTCCAGAGTTCAGGGTGTAGTCAGTTGAAGGCACAGCCGCCAACGTTGGTGCAAGTACAACTCGGAACGCACAAGAGGCCAGAATTAGAGGATCGCAGATATCTTGAAGGGTTGTTGGGTTGAAGATTACAGAGATAGGGAGGGGCGAGGCAAGGGCAGGGAGGGATTTGAAAACAAGGATGAGAATTTTGAATTTTAAACTTTAAACAGAAGTACCACAATATACCATCCTTGCATAGGATTATACACATACCCAGTTGGGCCAAATGTGTGTGTTGTAGACTCATTTACAGCTCATTCAGGTCATTCCATTCATTACAGGTCCATGCCAGTGTTTCCCATCTACATAAGCCTGCTCCCATCCGACTGTATCTCACCCTATCTGAGGATCCTTCGTTTAGCAAGTTAGTTGGATAGTAAATCTGGCTGACAGGCTGGCTATAAGAACTCCACCTCCCACCCAGTGGATATAGAGACTGATCCACTGTACATTATAGACAAGGATGGGATTTGTTTCCTGATGGTAGATTGGTTGATAGGTAGATTTACACAATATAAGCAGACATGGAGGAAGAGGAAGCCTTCAGAAGCCCCAGTCACAACTGCAAGGTGCACAGGGTTTGCAGCTTATGCAATCACACTCCAGCTGGCTTAAATGAGAAACTCAGCCCTTACAAACACAATTAAACATTTCTTTCCAAAAACGGCTTAAATGCCTAAGCTTTAATTAGAATACAATCCTGTCCGTGTTTGGTGCAGAAACTGGACATAAACATACCACATCTCACCCAGAGACAGAGCTGCATAATTATTCCCCCCATTACCGCTACCTAATGTCACACCAGGTCAAGACAGAACATCACTGAGTATACCCCCGGCAAAGTACTCAAAGACCACCTGAGTAGGAAGCAACCGAGTCTCAAGTAACAATCTATCCAGTACCTGGCTGTATTTTCCATCCTTAACATCCTTCTGCCTGTTCAGGAACCAGTCTGGAATCTTGTACTGACGTGGGTTCTGCATGATCGTTATAATGCGCTCGACCTGCGAGATAAGAGAAAGACCAGTTACAATCTCAGTACTCAACCCAACCTGATTCACACAGCGCCCAACCCAGGCTGACTTTCTCCAATCCGACTCACTCACTCAACCCCCACGACTCAACACTGAGTCTGACTCTCAACATAAAGCTACATACCTATATGAGGAGATAGTAGGACAATGACCAAAAACATGGTCTGAGGTTAAGTTTTGAGGAGCATCTTAAAAGTGGAAAAAGAGCAGAGGTTTAGGGAGGGAATCCCAGAGTTTAGGGTCATGGTATCTGAAGGCACAGCCTCTAATGGCGCAGCTGTTAAAATCACAAATGAGCAAGAGGACAGAATTAGAGGAACGCAGAGTCAGAGAGATAGCAAGGGGGGGAAGTTATAAAGATACAGGGGACTCAAGGCCATGGAAGGATTTGAAAACAAGGATGAGAATGTTAAAAACCGAGATATTGATAAGCCAGAGGGTAACGTTAGTCACAGGGATGATGAATCGACTCACACAGGTCTAACGTGTAGAAAGATTGTCTTACTTTAGTAAGTAGTTCAGCTAAAAGTAAAGTCCTTCAGTTTACGTAAAATAAACTTCCCAAACCCTTAGAGGAATTAAAATGGGCACAATGGTTATAGTGCATTGAAGGAAGAGTATTTTGAAAGTAAAGGTCTAGTTCAAAGGTGCAATCATAAAAATCACAGCTAAATACAAAAACAGCCCAAATACAGTTTCATGCAGGCTGGATAATAGAATTTACAACACAAACAGGCCATTCGACCCAACAGGCCTGTGCCAGTGTTTAGGCTCCACACAAAGCTCCTCTCAGCCATCAATATATCCCTCTATTCTGTTCCCCTTCATATGGGAATCTAGCGTCCCCTTAAATGCATTATACTATTCACTGCAACTACTCCTTGTGGCAGTCTTGCCTCTCTGGATAAAGAAGTTTCTCCTGAATTCCCTATTGGATTTATTAGTGACTCTAGGTCCTTAACCTACCCATGAAAAAAAAATCTTTACATCGACCTTCTTGAACCCGTTCATAATCCCTCAATCCTACCCCTCCAGAAATTATACACAACACTTTAAACAACCCCGCACCCCTCAAAATTTCTAAATACAATGCTCAGCATTACTGGACAGGGCAGGGATACTAATCCGGAGCAGCCAAACCCAGGGGTAATTGTGAAACCCACACAGCTTCCCCTGCGCCCCCACAAAGTGCAGAAGGTTGGGACAGGAATGAAAAAGGATGGGCAGGGTGAAAAGAAGTGCCTACAAGTATTCCCCTAAAATTCCCATTTAACAACCCAAACCAAATTATGAGCACACTGGACAGCTGATAACATACAGGGAAGGATGGGCTGGTTTGGAAATATCCTGAAGAACAAGTTCTGTCATATGACGGGGATGAAAATAAAAATGATAAATCTGAGCCACTCAGCAGCAGCTTCCCATCCAGTATTTGTGACACCTGTACCTGAAGCAGGAATGGAGATACAGAAGGAATAGGCAAACTAAACTGAAGCTCACCATTCTGGCCCACCAGCTCTCCCCATACAGCACCTATTTGTACTTGAATTTTGACAATGCAGGAGGTGGCCATTCGGGCCATCATATCTGCACTGGCGCTCAGATTGAGCAATTCACAATGCCATTCCACCGCCTTCTCTCTGTGACCCTGCACGCTCTTCCTTTTCAGATAATGTCTAATTCTCCTTTGAATGCTTCAAATGAAGCTGCCTCCTGCATACTCTCAGGCAGTGCCTCCCAGACCTTAACCCACCCACTGCATGGAAAAGTTTTCCTTCATGGGGCTTTTGCTTCTTATGCCAATTACTTTAAATCCCTGCCCCCTCTATCTTTTCACGACTGGGGACAGTTTCTCCCCATCTACTCTGTTCAGACCCCTCATGATTTTCAGCACTTCTACCAAATCTTCTCCCAGCCTCCTTCTCTCCGAGGCAAACTGTCCCAGCTTCTCCAATCCACCTTCATAACTCAAGCTCCTCATTCCAGGAACCATTCTCATAAATCTTTTCTGCACTCGCTCTAATTCTTTCAATGCATTAACAGATGCAATATTCCAGCTGAGGCCAAACTCGCATCCTGTACAAGTTCAACATAACTTCCTTTTTTAAAATTTGTACATGGGATGTGGGCTTCGCTGGCTATGCTCTTGCACTCTATGGCCCTATTAATAAAACCCAATTTGTTAATTAACAGTTGAATTGGCATTGTGCATACCTTTTTACACATGTCTGACATCTTTCCCCTCCCCATCCTGAACAGTTCAGGCTGCTTTTCCTCTGGCCATCCCCAAGAGACCTATAGGTTTGAGATACCAACGGAACTCCCAATCATGTAAATGCAGTCCTGTATTCACCCGGTATTACAGGAAAATAGATTGAAGCATATTAGTCATGGCCTGTGCAGCAGCCACAAGGCAAATCAGTCGACACCATTCTGTCTCACCTCGTCCTCAGAGAGCTCCCCAGCTCTCTTGCTCAGGTCGATATCAGCTTTCCTCAGTACCACATGAGCGTAGCGCCTTCCGACACCCTGACAACGCAAGCAGATAATCAGAGTCAACAGCAGTCTTCAGAGACCATTGCACATGAATAAACGTTCTCGTTAATAAGCTAGGTTGCAATGCTTCAAACTGGCCAACGTCAGTCCACCATCGCTTACACATCTCCAAAAATGAGTGAAAGCACATTACCAAGCGGGTGGAGAGGAGAGAATAAATCTCATCAATACCATTTCATTGTTGAAATGGTCTGGCTGGCTGTTTGTCAGGGCTCTCATGGTTGGGTCATTGTTGTGGGATTGAAATGCTATCCTCTAGGATTTGCACACATTGCTGGCCAAAACCCCAGCAATTGTTATAAATCCCACAGCAGTTCATTTCTCCAAAACCAATCCCCCAGCTTCATCCAGAAACACTGGCCATTTAACTCAGTGCTGCTGGTAGCACCTGGTCTTGGGGTAAAAAGGACATAACCTCTAACAATAACTTGCTGTACTCCTAATAATCTGTAGGGCCCGAAATTAGATAGTGGGACCATTCGGTACGTCCAGTCTGTGTTGGCTCCGACCGCAAACAGTATGTTGGAACACCCCTGCTAAAAATTGCACACAGAAGAATTTTGTACATGTAGGTGCAGTGTAATTCCAGGACCAGTGCAAGCTAAGGCCCATGTACTCTCAGAAATACACCCATTGGGTTTTTCCAGGCTCTGCTCCGTTTCGCTAAGATGAGCCTATCATGGTGGAAGTGATCACGCATCATCATATCAAATGGGGGAACGATCGTAAGGGGCTGAGCAGCCCCCTCCTGTTCCTGCAGCTCACACCAGGTACCTGGCGATGTGGATAACAGCCGTCAGACAGACGGGACTAGGACTGAACCACTGAATGTGTAGAGCACACACTGTCATGCTTCTAGATGAGGACAACTCTCATGTGTGGGTGAGGCAGATTTCACAGCATTAGGAACCCCAGCATCAATACAGAAAGGACATAAGCGTTGGGATTATCTGGGTCATGGAGCTTTTGCAGACCTGTAACATGGTAGAAAAATATACGCAGTAGCAAGAAGTTCCCACTGAAGCCCACACAATGACTCATTGATGCATTAGCCCAGTAACTGAAGAGCAGACAGTAATTTCAGACTTGGCACAGCAGCAACGAGAGCCCTGTGAAAAGTACAATCACCCAGAGGAGTGGGTAAGCAAGGCCAACTTTCTTGTACTTGGCTGCTCTTTTAACATGTTCCCAGCAGTTGCAAAGCAGTTACCACACTGCCAATTCTTCAGTAAAAGGGGTTCTGGAGCACCCTGGCTAAAATTGATTATGAAGCAAAGCCCAGAAGTCATCGCCCATACCAGGCCATCAGTGCTTTCTACTTCCCACACTGACTCTCAAAATCCACAAGGGGCAACTGCACATAGCATGATAATGAAGAGTTACAAACACTTAAACCACAGCAGGCTGCCAGTGAATCATAGAACGCACCAGAACCAACGCAGGCAATTCAAAACCATTCTTCTCCCACGTGTGCTGGCCCAAATGTCCTGCCCCTCAGCACCTCTAATTAAAGGAAAATTTAGTCACTGCTTATAATATTTACACTACATTGGTGCCACAATTGGTTAATTGAGGTGGTTATGGCCCAGTTTCACAGAGGACAGCTACGGATTGAAGCCTTGTGAGCAGCAGTGACTGGAAAAAGACAATTGGATTTGTTCAGCCCCTGCCAGCCAGGCGGTAACATCAAGGACACAGAACGGGGGCTGTGCCTGCCTAAAACCCAACTCAATCTGCAGCGAGCATACAACACACCCATGCAGCCCTACTTAACAGGGGCTTAAACAATAAAACATGCAATTATATAGCACCTTTCACAGCCACCAGCTGCCCCAAAGCGCTTGACAGCCAAAGGTGGGGTTTTGATGTGCAGTCACTGCAGTGATGTCTTAAAGACCGCTGCCAATTCGAGCACAGCAAGCTCCCATAAACAGCAATGTGCTCATCACCACATATCTTTAGTAATGTTGAAGGAAACATATCGGTTAGGACCCCAGGATAACTCTCCTGTTGTTTTTTGAAACAGAGCCTTGGGATTTCTTTTTAATTGATGCATGGGATGTGGGCGCCACTGACTAGACCAGCATTTGTTGCCCATCCCTAAATTCCCTTAAGGGGTTGGTGGTGAGCTGCCTTCTTGAGCCGCTGCAGTCCATGTGGTGTTGGTACACCCACAGTGCTGTTAGGGAGGGAGTTCCAGGATTTTGACTCAGCGAAACTGAAGGAACAGCAATATATTTCCAAGTCAGGATGGTGAGTGACTTGGAGGGGAACTTCCCATGTGGTGTTCCTATCTATCTGCCGCCCTTGTCCTTCTAGGTGGTAGCGGTCATAGGTTTGGAAGGTACTGTCTAAGGACCCTTGGTGAGTTTTTGCAGTGCATCTTGTAGATAATACACACTGCTGCCACTGTGCATCGGTGGTGGAGGGGGTGGATGTTTGTGGATGGGTTGCCAATTAAGATGGCTACTTTGTCCTGGATGTTGTGGAGCTTCTTGAGTGTTGTTAGAGGCAACCAGGCAAATGGATTCCATCACACGCAATTGTGCCCTGCAGATGGTGGACAGGCTTTGAGGAGTCAGGAGGTGAGGTAATTGCGGCAAGATTCCTAGCCTCTAACCTGCTCTTGTAGCCACATGGTCCCACTCTCCCTGTGGCCTTGTATTTATATGGCTTGTCCAGTTCAGTTTCTGGTCTATGGTAACATCCAGGATGTTGATAGTGGGGGATTCAGCGATGGTAATGGCACTGAACATCAAGGGGTGATGATTGGATTCTCTCTTGTTGGAGATGGTCATTGTCTGACGTGTGGCGTGAATATTTCTTGCCACTTGTCAGCGCAAGCCTGGAGATTATCCAGGTCTTTTGGACATGAACTGCTTCAGTATCTGAGTCGTTGCGAATGGTGAACATTGTGCAATCATTAGCGAACATCCCCACTTCTGACCTTTTGATGGAGGGAAGGTCAGTGATGAAGCAGCTGAAGATGGTCAGGCCTAGTTCACTACCCGGAGGAACTCCTGGACTGCTTCTGTATCTAAGTGGCAAATGGTGATGAACAACGTACAATTATCAGCAGTAATTGGCTGGATTGGATTATTCCTGCTTTTGTGTACAGGACGTACCTGGGCAATTTTCTACATAGCCGGATACACGCCAATGTTATAGTTGAATAATTGTCCACCACCATTCACAACCAGGTGTGGCAGGACTGCAGAGCTTAGATCTGATCTGTTGGTTGTGGAATCACTTAGCTCGGTTTATCACTTGCTGCTTATGCTGCTTAGCACCCAAGTAGTCCTGTGTTATAGCTTCACCAGGTGACACTTCATTTTTGGTTTGCCTGGTGCTGCTCCTGACATGCCCTCCTGCACTCTTCAATGAACCAAGGTCGATTCCCTGGCTTGGTGGTAATGGTAGAGTGGGGGATATGCTAGGCCATGAGGTTAAAGATTGTGTTAGAGTACAATTCTGCTGCTGCTGATGGCCCATAGTGCCTCCTGGGTGCCCAGTCGAGTTGCTAGGTCTGTTTGAAAACTATTCCACTTAGCACGGTTGTAGTGCTACACAACATGATGGAGAGTATCCTCAATGTGATGACAGGGCTTCCTCTCCGCAAGAACTGTGCGGTGATCACTCCTACAGGTAGTATCATGGAGAGATGCACCTGCAGCAGGCAGGTTGATGAGGATGAGGTCAAGTATATTTTTCCCTCTTGCTGGTTCCCTCACCATAACAGATCCAGTCTAGCAGCTAGGTCCTTTAGGACTCGGCCAGCCTGGTCAGTAGTGGTGCTACCAAGCCACTCTTGGTCATGGACATTGAAGTCCCCCACCCAATAGGGCAAGCAGGGCCTTGGTTTAATGTCCCATCTGAAAGACGCGATCTCCAACAATGCAGCATTCCCTCAGAGCGTCACCCTTGATTTCTGTGCTCAAGTCCCAAAGTGGGGCTTGAACCTGGGGCTTCATGACTCAAGAGCTCCCAACTGAGCCACAGCTGACACTGCAGGGAAGATTGGACTCGCTTACAATATAGCAGATGACATTACAACATTTAGAATGGCACCACACTAAGCACACTGCCCACTACCTGAGCTACAAGGGACCAGAGCTTCTCACCTTGATGGCGGTGATCGCAAACGCTATCTTCCTTCGCCCATCAATGTTGGTGTTGAGGACTCGAAGAATGTGCTGGAACTTTTCGGGAATAACCAACGACTAGAAAAAAATACAAGGGGCTGAGTTAGCAAAGAATCAAAAAAGGAAAACATGAAGTCTTACTATGTAATAATCTACCAGGTGTCCTACATATTCAACACACTTCCCACAAAATTGCCATTAAAAGACAATACAAGCATTCCTATGAGACATCAGAGCTTATTATTGGTGACCAACATGGGAGGTCAGCTTGTATGCCATGAAGCAGTTAATGACAGTATACATTCAGTTCTTTGAAAGAGAAACCCAGTTAGACCCACTGCCCTCGCTCTATCCCTACAAATCTTTTCTCCTCCAGGGAAATGCTCTGGTTCGGATCTGGAATGAGGAATCTGAAAGTGTGGTGGAGGCAGATTCAATCGCAGTGTTCCAAAGTGGACTGGACAGTTATGCAAAGAGGAAAAAATTGCAAGGCCACAGGGAGAGTGGGACCAGCAAACGTTACAGCGCCAGAAGGGGGTCACAGCCCATCAGGTCTGCACCAGCTCTCTAAACAAGCATTATGTCTCAGTGCCATTCTCCCATCTTTCTCCGTACCACTACACATTGTTTCTCTTCAAATAATCATCCAATGCCCTCTTGAATGCCTCGATTGAGCCTGCCTCCACCACACTTCCAGGCAGCGCATTCCAGACCCGAACCACCCCTCTCGTTCTTTATCCTTTTGCGAGCGAGAACAGCTTCTCCCTATCTACTCTGTCCAGCCCCCTCATTATTTTGAGCATCTCCTCTTAGCCTTCTTCTCTCTAAGGAGAACACTCCCAACCTATCCTCATAGCTGAAGTTACTCATACCTGAAACCGTTCTTGTAAACCTCTTCTGCATTCTCTCCAAAGTGTTCACATCCTTCCTATAATGTGGTACCCAGAACTGTACACAATACTCCAGCTGAGATCTAACGGGTGTCTTATATAAGTTCAGCATGACCTGCTCTTGTACTCTGTGCCCCTATTAATAAAGCCCAGAATACTATATGCTTTATTAACTGCTCTCTTCACTATTCCTGCCACCTTCAATGATCTATGCATATATACACACACCAGGTTCCTCTGCTCCTGCACCCCCTTAAGAATTATACCCCTTATTTTATATTGTCTCTCCATGTTTTTCCAACCAAAATGCATCACTTCACACTTCTCCACATTGAACTTCATCTGCCACCTATCTGCCCACTCTACCAACTTGTCTGTGTCCTTTTGAAGTTCTAACCTGTCCTCCTCGCAGTTCACAACACTCAAGTTTCGTATCATCAGCAAACTTTGAAACTGTCCCCTGTACACCAAGATCTAGATCATTAACATATATCAGGAAAAGCAAGGGTCCCAATACCCACTCCAGGGAAACGCCCCTACAAATCTTCCTCTAGCCCGAAAAATATCCACTGACCATTACTCCCAGTTTCCAATTACTCAGCCAATTTTGTATCCACGTTGCTACTGTCCTTTATATTATGAACTAAGAAACTTTTCTCACAAGTCTGTTCCCTGGTACTGTATCGAACTCCTTCTGAAAGTCCATGTACACCACATCAACAGCATTACCCTCATCAATTGTCTCTATTACCTTCTCAAAATACTCCAGCAAGTTAATTAAACACTATTTCCCCTTTAGGAATCCATGCTGGCTCTTCCTAATCAACCCATATTTTAAATGTGACTATTAATTCCACCCTGAATAATTTTTTTAGAAGCTTCCCCACCACTAAATTTAATCTAACTGGCCTGTAATTGCTGGGCTTATCCTTACAACCTTTCTTGAACAAGGGCATAATGTCTGCAATTCTCCAGTCCTCTGGCACCACCCGAGTTTAGGGAATACTGAAAGATTATGGCCAGTGTCCCTACAGTTTCCACTCTCACTTTCTTCAACATCCTTGGATGCATCTCATCCAGTCCCAGTGCTATACAAATAGCGAGTGCAGGTATGGCCCCCTACTGTACTATAACCATTCTATGACTAAGTATTCATTCAATTCCCTTTTGAACGTTGCAACTGAATCTGTATCCAGTACCTGATCAGGGAATGTAAATCCTAATTACTCATGTGGAAAATTGCCCTCTGGTTACTGATCTTGCAGCCATTCACAATATTATTTTAAATCTACTCTTATGTAAAAACCTCATGATTTTAAACACCTCCATCACCACTGCCCCAAGCCATCTCCGCTCTAAGGAGAACAATCACTGCTCCTTCAACAATACCTTTCAAACCCATGGCCACCACCGTCTAGACAGACAAGGGCAGGAGATACACCATCACCTGGAAGTTCCCCTCCAAGCTACTCACCATCCTGATTTGGAAATATATTGCTGTCACTGAGTCAAAATCCTGGAACACCCCCCCTAACAGCACTGCGAATGTACCTGCCCCACATGGACTGCAGCGGTTCGAAGCGGCAGCTCACCACCACCTTCTCAAGGGCAATACGGAATGGGCAATAAACATTGGCCTAGTCAGCGATGCCCATGAATGACTGATTAAACAATTCTCCGGTAAATCCAAGGAACTGTAACCCCTCATCCTTAGAGCTATCCTTCCTCCAGCTAGGAGATAGTTGCATTTATATAGTGTTTTTCACATCCTCAGGCCAATCCAAAGTGCTTTACAGTTGATCATGCGCTCTAGAAGCACAAACACTGGTTATAACCATGGAAACACGTCCGCCAATTTGTGTGCAGCCATTTGGGAATAAACAGCAAAGCAATAATGGCCAGGGCACCAGGGATAACTATCCTGCTCTTCTTCAAACAGCGATGATCTGTTACATCCAATGATGGGGCTTTGGTTCAACATCTTATCTGAAAGAGAGCGCACCTCCAACATTGCAGCACTCCCACCGAACTGCACTAGAACTACACGTGTGTTCTCCAACCCCTGGATGGGACTTGAACCTACAACCGTCTGACCCACAGGAGTTGCTACCCATTGAACTAGCTGAACTTGGACCCAAAGCAGAATTTTATTTTAGAAAAATTTACCCAAACTTTTGCACTCTACACAGGTTTACACCGCTACAGGCTCACTAGAGCTAGGGTGCTTCTGACCCAGTTCCTGCCCATTATTTACACCCCCCCCCCCCCCCACTCCTCCAGTCGACATCAATAAAACAGATCAATCTGGTCATCATCACATTGCTTAGGGTGGGATCTTGTTGTGCACAAATTAGCTGCCGGGTTTTCTGCGCTGCAGTAGGAGCTATAATTTCGTGTTTTTTTTTAAAGAAATTATTTGACTGGCCGTAAAGCGCTTTTTGCGAAAGCCGACACACAAATACACGTCTTCCTTCCCCAGGTCCCCGGTTACTCCAGGTCGCTGAAGCCTGAGCCGGAGGCCGCTCCGCTCTCCGCAAATAATCACCGTGCGTCTCGCCGCAATTCCCCCCTTTTCCCACTCCTGGGCCTCTGTCCCGGCCTTTCCCATCGTCTCCGCCCGGTCCCGCTGACCCCGAGCGGCGGATGGCGACCGATTCCCTGCCGTCCTCTCGGACTCACCATGATAGCTTCGATGGTCACTCGGCCTAGAAAGAGAAAGAGGAAGTAGGTCCCGCAGTTTTATTTGACCGGGTCCCCGACTTCCGATGGGTTGCAGTGTCCTCGCCGTCAAACGTTCCCCCTCCTATTAGGCGCCGAGATCCCCTCGAATAGAGTTCCGATCTAAATGTCTTCAGCAATTGAAATAAAAACAAAAAACTGCGGATGCATACGCCAATGTTGCCAGACCTGCTGAGTTTTTCCAGGTAATTCTGTTTTTGTTCAGCAATTGAACATTTAAGAGGAAGTTTCGATCAAAGCCGCGCCCACAGCGACCCAAAGTGCCTGAAAGCTAATGGGCGTTGTCCTTAATATGCACTGAACTTGCATATTGTTAATATGGACCAAGTATGATGTATCAATTGGGTTCTCCACTTGTATTGCTTGTGTACCATGGGAATGTTGCAGTCTGACATGAACACCACAACTTGCATTTCTGTAGCCTCTTCAATCTGGCCAAACATGCCAAGGAGCTTTGAAGGATCGATTATCCATCAAAATTTGACACTGAGCTGCATAATACTAGGTCAAATGACCAATATTGAGGAGCAACTTCAAGGGGGGGAAACGAGGTGGAGAGGTTTACCAACAACAATTTATATAGTGATAAAAAAAACACCCCAAGCTGCTTTTTAAAAAGGAATTTTTAAAATGAGATTGGGTCCCTGCAAGAGCTCCCCCCCGCCCCCACGTTATCTTATAAATGAAGACGTAAAGACGGGTTGTAATGAATCACGAGCATTATTTAGCACTTTTATTAAGTGATTACTAAACAACAGCAGAAAGGTAACGCTTGATTATTTTTGGGACCTGCTCCTGGTCGTCAGTTAGACGGCCAAAGCTCGGCTATTCAATTAACCCCAAGGCATCTTCACAATCTCCGACAAACCACAAGGAAAGGTTGCAAGGGATGCCAGTCTGTCAAAAGCAGCTGTCAGGTGCTCCAAAACCACCTGACTATAGAGTTGTGTGAGGGCCACTGGCACCAAGTCTTCTCCTCCCCTCTTCACAGTCAGTCTTTCAGCAGGGGAAGGAAATCGGCAATACTGTCCACGTAGAAGTCAGGCACCATCTTTCTGTGGTGTGGAATGTCGCTGACCATGTTGGCCTGGGCATCCTGCAGAGTGGAGACGCCAGTCAGGACCAGCACCGTCCGCATCCCGCAGTTGGCACCAAAGAGGATGTCCGTCTCCAGACGGTCGCCGATCATCAGTGCCCGGGAGGGATCGATGGCACCTTCTCCTTCATTGGCAATGCAGTCGAACATGTACCTGTTGGGCTTTCCGATCACCTTGGCCTTGCGGCACGATGCCACCTCGACTGCTGCTGTCAGGCTCCCAGTGCCTGAAAGGAAAAATGGAAAGGGGGCACACTTTGATTCTGATTCCAACCTTGCCATCTCACACAAGACCACAGGCAGTGAGAACAAATGAAATTGGAGCTGGAATAGGCCATTTGGTCTTTCAATCCTGCTCCTCCATTCATTAAGATTATAGCTCATCTACCTCAACCTCACCTTTACACACTATCTCCATAACCCTTAATACCCAAAAATCTATCAAACTTTGTTTTGAACATACCTCATGACTGAGCATCCATGGCTCTCTGGGGTACATAAGAAATAGGAGCAGGAGTCAAACCTCCTCAGAATCTTTGTCAATAAGATCACCTTTTATTCTTCTAAACTCCAATAAGTATAGGGCTTTCTTGCTCAAGCTTTCTTCATAAGACTTTCTAATGACCCAGCCTCTGTTACTCTCTGGGTAGAAAACTGTCAAGACTCTCAACCCTTTGAGTGAAGATATTTCTAATAGTTGTTTGGTAATACAGAACATGAGTATGCTGAAAAAAGAGAAATGTCTGAGCTTTTCAGCTTGCACTCATCAGGACACTTGCAAGAGTACCAATATAAGGGGAAAGCAACAACTTATACTATGTGTGAAGAGAGTACTGATTTATTGGCTAATCAGCATTCTCTTCACAAATGGTATAAATTGTTTTTCCCCACTTATGCTGGTATTCTTGCAAGTGTCCTGATGAGTACAAGGTGAAGAGCTTAGACATATCTCTTTTTTCAGCAGTCCTGAGGATATTTCTCTTCATCTCATTCCTAAATGGCAGACCTCATCTCCTGAAACTGAGACCGCTTTGAAGTTCCTCAGACATGCAAGTAGAACTCTGCGCCCTCCTTCTGAACACTGGCCCAAGACCTCCTGGCTAAAGGAAATCGAGAGCGATTTCCCTCAAATAAATGTTGCAAGTTTTCTTTTAAGCATTCTAAGAATCTAAATGGAGCAAAGCAATTTAAAAAAAACATATCACTAAAAGTAGCTGCATAGTCTGACAAGACCATAAAAGCAGCAAACAAAGCACCAGGGTTCATTTCTCAAGGGATAGAGTTGAAAAGCCGAGAAACTATGTCAAACTAGTACAGATCCTTGGTTAGACCATGCTTAGAGCTCTGTGCACAGGTCTGGTCTGGTTATAATTAAAATGATATAAATACAAGAAATAGGGACAGGGGTAGATCAAGTGGTCCATAGAGGATGTTCCAGCATTCAATGCGATTATGGCCGATTTGGGCTTCAACTCCACTTTACTGCCTGCTCCCCATATCCCTTGATTCCCTGAGATACCAAACATCTGACTTAAATATATTTAAAGATAGAGCATCCACAACCCACTGGGGTAGAGAATTCTAAAGATTCACAAACCTTGAAGTGAAATAATTTCTCCTCACCCCAATCCTAAATGATTGGCCCCTTATCCTGAGAACGTGTCCCCGTGTTTTAGACTCCCTGACCAGTGGAAACAATCTCTCAGGGTCCACCCTATCAAATCCCTTCAGAATTTTGTAGGTTTCGAGGAGATCGTTTTTCATTCTTCTAAATTTCAGAGAATTTAAGCCCAATTTGCTCAGCGTCTCATCAACGGACAACCCCTTCATCCCAGGGACCAATTTAGTGAACCTTCGCTATACCACCACCAATGCAAGTGTTTCCTTCCTTAAATGTGGCACTGGAGAAAATTTTACCAGATATTACCAGAACTGAGGGGTTATAACTATTAGGAAAGGCTGAACAGGTTGGGCCTCGTGTTCTAGAAGAGAAGGGTGACTTGATAGAGCTTTTCAAGGTTATGACAGGATTAGGTGGGGGAAATGTAGAGATGATGTTTCCACTTGTGGGTGTATCCAGAAATCAGATCATGAATATAAAATAGTCACTAGTAAATCCAATAGGGAATTCAAGAGAAACCTCCTTACCCAGAGTGTGCTGAGAATGTGGAACTCTCTACCACATGGAGTGGTTGAGAGTAGGATTGGTGCATTTAATGGGAAGCTCTATAAGCATGTGAGGGAGAAAGGGATAGAATATATTGATGAGGTTAGGTAAAGAGGGGTGGGAGGAGATTCACGTGGAGCACAAACACCAGCATAGAACTGTTGGGCCGAATGGGCAGTTTCTGTGCTGCAAGTTCTGTGTAATTCTCTGGAAATGCTGGCCCAAGGCCCGCTTGCAGACCAATTTGCAGAGGAGTTTGGATACATACTTCCCTCTCAAAAATGTTGATTTCTTATATTAGCATTCTGCTTTATTTAAAAAAAATAAACTTCACAATTGATAGGCTTAACCTGAAATTAATTAAAAGCATTGTAAAAAAGAGTCTTCTGTATTCAGCAAACCTGACCCGACCATCAACTTTCCAAAAGCTACCAGGACAATCGCTTCCCTGTCCCACGCAGCTTAGCCACCACAAACTCTGCAACTCCCAGTTCATAACCTTTCTTCCACCCACATCTCCACTGTGGTAGCAATTTCGTCTCTGACTCAGAATGTTGTGGGTTCAAGCTCCACAAAATCTAGATCGATACTTCCAGGACCAGTTCTGAGGGAATGTTGCTCTGTTGATGTCCCATCTTTCAGGTGACATCTTAAACCAAGGCCCAGTCTTTCCTCTTATGTAGACGTAAAGGATCCCTTGCATCATTTTGAAAAGCATGAGAATTCGGAGGTGGATTTCTCCCCATGAACTAGAAGCATGTGCAAGGGCTGGAGGGCAAGAGTGCCCCTACGAACTGAAGAAACAGGATAGAGGCAAAACAAATGGTATTTACTCAGTACCTTTCACAACCTCAGGACATCCAAAAGTGCTTAAAAGTCAACAAAGTGCTTTTGAAATATATTTACTGTTGTAACATAGGAAGCATTTTTTGTGCATAGCAAGATCCCACAAAGCTAATGACCAGATAATGTTTTTGAAATGTTAGTTGAGGGATAACCACCGGCTAGGATACTAGGGACAATTCTCCTGCTCTTCTTTTTAGTAGTGCAGCTGGATCATCCACTTTGGCAGACAGGGCCTCTGTTTAACATTTCATTTGAAGGGCAGCACTTCCAGCAATGCAGCATTTCCTCAGTACTGCACTGGCAGTTTCAGCCTAGATTACGTGTGCAAGTCTCTGGAGCAGGAATTGAACCCACAATCTGCTGACACAGAAACTTACGGCCCTATGAATAAAGTCAACAATCCAGGAACCATCAGGGTGACATGTGGCGGGGAACTGAGAGATGGTTAAAGATATGGACTTGAAACCCCAGAGAAGCAGAACGCACACTTGCTAAAGGAGAAGAGTCTGGTTAAAGGTATGAACATCCAATGAAGGGTAACTCAATGCAGCCAATATATTTAAGGCAAAATTACAGGTGGACAAATTTGAGATTGATATTTTGCTGAGGAACAAATCACTGTCAAAACTCCAACTGAGCAAAGGTCTCTCAGTAGCAATTGAAGGCTTGGCCAAAATCAGAGCGCTTCAGTACATATTATAAAGCTGCCTTGGGAGAGAATGTATTGTCTGTAACTTGCTGTACTTTTCAAGAACTATAGATAAAGCAGGAAATAACAAAGAACGGCTGCTTCATAGTACTGTGAATGAAAGAGAAACAAGAAGTCCATTCTTCTCAATAGACTTAGAAAGAACCTACTCCCAGGAGTCTGCTCCTGTGTTTTAAACTGGAGGGTATCCTACAGCCCTAGATGAGATTACCCTCCTCTGGTGCATCGCCTGTGGTAGCACCACTGCTCCCCATCCCTAAACCTTTAGCCTCAGGAGTAGAAGTACTGCCTTTGATTCGGGGAGGCGTTGGCCAAGTTTTCTCATCATTGCCACAATTTGTCCCTTTGAACACTGCTGAGTTTTCTGTTTCAGGTCAAGCATGCTACAAGTCAAACTCTGAGGGCTCTGTACAGCCGTCCAATTGAACTAACCGGAAGTGATGCCGTCAGAAGATTAGGCATCATCTTGCCCATTATAAGCTGCCAGTGAGCGGTCTTTTGCACTGCTCCAATTTCTATCACTCCACGATGAAAGCAAAATACTGCCAATGCTGGAAATCAGAAATAAAAACAGAAAATGTTGGAAAAACTCAGCAGGTCTGGCAGCATCTGCGGAGAGAGAAACAGGGTTAACGTTTCCAGTCCATACGACTTCTTCAGAGTCCTGATTGCTGCCAGGCCTGCTGAATGTTTCCATTGTTTTGTTTTTGTTCCATCACACCATGATTGGCGGCTGTGCCTCAAGCTGCCTGGGCCCCCAAGCCCTTGGATTTCCTCCCGACATCTCTACCTACCTCTCAATTCCTTAAAACCCAGCTCCTCACCAACCTTTGGGTCACTCACCAGTCCCAATAGCTCAATATAATTGAGGTTTATGGGGTGTGGGTACCGCTGGCAAGGCCAGCATTTGTTGCCTTTGAACTGAGCGGCTTGCTGGGCTATTTCAGAAGGCAGTTAAGAGTCAACCACATTGCTGTAGGTCTGGGGTCACATGTAGGCCAGACTTGGTAAGAACAACAGATTTCCCTTCTTTCCCTAAAGGGTATTGGTGAACCAAATGGGTTTTTAACAACGATAGCTTTATTAATCACTCAAATTTAAATTACACCAGCTGTCATGGTGGGATTTGAACCTATGTCCCCAGAGCACTAGTCTGGGTCTCTCAATTGCTAATCCAATGACATTACCACTAAGCTACCATCTCCCACCGTGTGGCTTGGTGTCAAATTTTGTTTGACAATGCTCTAAGTGCCTGAGAAATGTTTTACTAATTTAAAGGAGATATTTATAGCTGCTATTGTTTCTTCAGAAAGTCAGGGATAAAAGGTCAAAGTATAATTTGGCTGCAGCAACATTTCTCTCCTCAGTGGCACCAACCGAAGGAATCAATAAACAGAGTCAGTGCAAGGAGTGCCGGTCTGAGCTGATTGAAGTGCGTTTGGGAAATAAGGTGCGCAGAATCAAGAGGCAGATGGTCATCTCAGGCAGCAGGAGATCACCCAATTAGTATATTGGACACTGGGCTCTCAGCCATGGCTCCGTGGTAGCACTCTCTCCTGAATTAGAAGCTTGCAGGTTACCAATCTTCATCCCAGAGACTAGGCAGTACTGAGGGAGCACTGCACTGGCAGAGATGCCCCTTTTTGGATGAAGTGTTAAGCCGAGGCTCCAAGCTGCCTTCTTGGGTGGATATAAAATTCCGCAGCACTATTCCACGGAGGAGCAGGGGAGCTCTCCCCAGTTTTCTGGACAATCAACATCACTAAATAAAAATAAATTAGCTGGTTATTGTCACATTGCAGTTCGTGAGAACTCGCTGTGCACAATTTGACTACTATATTTTCTAGATTACAACATTGAATACACTTAAAAAAACACTTTATTGGCTGTAAAAGGCTTTGGAATGTGAAGGTCAGAACATAAATATAAATTGTCCTTTTTTTCTCTACTTTTGGGACCTGGGTTTATCTCCAGTTCAAACCCTGTTCCACGAAGGCTCTAAGTGACCAGTCGGAAGCTTGCGAAATTTGAATCCTGCTCCTAAATTCAGAATTTAGCATGCCCCAAATTGTCAATCTCGCCCCGACGACTTGATGTGGCAACCATGAAAATGGCCCATTGATCTCCTGGGGCAGAACAGAGATGGAGCTTTATTCTACATTTAGCCACATTATACCTCACTTGGGAATATTGGATTCTAACACACTGGGAGCTGGAAATGAAAAAAAGTGTTTCTCATCACAAGTACCCTGAGCAGCAAATAATTCATTAAAATTAAAATGAAAGCCCAAGCACACCATAAGCATTAGAATCATACATAAGGGTAGGGGCGGGAGGGGGTGGCATTTGGCCCATCGTGACTATGTTGGCTCTTTGAAAGATATCTGATTGGTCACAAGCCCCTGCTCTTTTCCGATCGCCGTGTAAAACTTCCTTTTCAACTTAATATCCAATTCTCTTTTCCTAAGTCGCTATTGAACCTGCTTCCTCTAGCCCTTTCAGACACTTCATTCCCAGATCACAACTTGCATGACTTTAGCCTTTGCATGGGGTTTCTCTGATCTAGAAATCCTACCAGGTCACACTGCAAATCCTGGCAGGGCCATGGTTTGAGAGGGTGTTCCCGGAGGCTTTGTGAATTTGTCCCTTTATAGGGCCGTACCTGGTCGAGCTGTGCAGGTGATCTGACTCAAGAAGCATTCCCCACCACACCTCACCCCCTCCTCCCAAAACCCCATCCTCAGTGCTTGGATTCAGTGGCTTCAAACCTAGTAGGAGTGTTCTTACACATAAAAATAAAGCACACATCTTAGAAGTGGGTGAGGCCACAACACATGGTTTAAGAAAAGTGGGGAGGGGGAGGAAAGAGGTCTATGAAAGAATTACTGACTTCCCTCTTTGCTTCTCAAGATGGATGGTGTTGATGAATACATCAATGTTGCAATGTTGATTAACAAGGTGCCAAATTCAATGTCTGGCGTCTATTGAACTCAGTTTAGGCAAAGGAAAGGTAGGAAGAAAGAAGCTATTGCAGCAATTTCTGTGGGCTTGGGAGTGAATTAAGAAAATTCTCTCCTGCTCACTAAACAGTGACCTTTACTGGAAAGGGTGACAAGGACTCTGAAATGGCTCCACAGGGTCTTTACAACTCATCACAAAGTGGTCATTCAGATGCTTGAGCCATTTCATTAGGTATGGCACTGTATCCTAACAGCATCATATGTAAGAATGATAATTGGGTTAAGTCTCCTACGTCGATAAGCAAAGGAGGAATTCCAGCCGAACAAATGAAACATTCATTTGCTATTGAGTCATGGGTAGGGATTCCAACCAGAGAGTTAATTAAGGCTGAGAAAAAGAGCACAGTTGATTAACTGGTTTTATATGGTCATTTAAGAGTTCAATAATACTGGGGATAAAGTCAATGATCAGCTATTCCACGGACTATAAACATTCTACTGGGATCTGCATGGGACAGGTCACGAGGTCTACAAATAACATTATGAAGTGAGCTGAAAGTTAACACTGCATTTCATTCTTGTCGTCATGCAACTTGCAACAACACCATCCATGTTCTTGTACAGAAATCAAGAAGTAAATTTGCACTGCCAACATTGAATGCAATTTTTTTTTGATGCAAGTTACTCTTAAAATTATCTCCCATACCCAGGAGGGAAAGCAGAAAAATTAAGGATGGCAACTCCTATTTACTACTGTAATATTTGCTTGCTGTAACATCCACACGTGAGGGCTAAGGTGCTTAGCTTCTCCCCTTAGCGGAGGGCCTGTTGATATGTAAATGAAATTATTTATTTCTTGCAAAGGTCAAAGACTAGAGAATTGGGTGCCAGTTCCACACTCACACCTGGTTACCTTTCCCATTGACTATTGCCCAAGAAATTACCAACCCTTAACGTCTAGGCTCACATGCCGAACGGTCACTTGAATTGGATGTTAAGATGGCATTTCCTCCATAGAGGCTCCCAACTCCCTCCATCATCTGCCCGATGCAGTTGGCACCTTGTGAAGGTGGCCGATCCATTCAACTGGCAGTTTCCATTGACTAGTACCACTGCCTATAGTCACTCCAATCGCTGGTTGGAGAATCTGATCCAACTTCAATTAGCAACAAAGGAAAGTAAAAAAGATTCTGCTCCGGGTCAAAAAGATGCCTTTTTCCCCACAAGCAATCTGGTTCAACTTAAGACAGCAGAGGTGGAGCAGGATTTGAAAGGGATGAAGATATTGGCTTCAGTCTTCATGCTTAGCTGAAGGATGTTAAGGCTCCTCAAAGACGCTATGTTGGATAAGTATTCGGAGGGGCAAAATTCGGTGTTTTTTTAAAAAATATTTATTTACAGGACAGGGACATCACTGGCACAGTCAGCATTTATTACCCACCCCTAATTGCCCTTCTTGAATATAACCAAGTGGCTTGCTAGGCCATTTCAGTGGGCAGTTAGAAGTCAACCACATTGCTGTGGGTCGGGAGCCACATGTAGGCCAGACCAGGTAAGGACGGCAGATTTCCTACCCCGAAGGTCATTGGTGAACCGGATGAGTTTTTACAATAATCCTGTAGTTTCATGGTCACCATTACTGAGAAGAACATTTTCTTCCAGAATGATGAATTGAATCTAGATTCCCCTAGTGGCAGTGGTGGGATTTAAACACTCAGCTTTGGAGCATTTGGCTGAGCCTCTGGATTATGAGCCTAGTAACAAAACCATTCTGCTACTGTCATCCCCATTGACAACAGGAACCAGCTGAACCCATGTTACCAAGAGAAAGCAACAAATGTAAAAAAAGGGTATTCATACAGCACCTTCCAAATCTCAAAGTATTTCAAAGTATTTTTACAGACAATGAAGTATTTTTGAAATGTAGTCTCTGTTCTAACGTAGGAAATATGGGTGTTAATTTGCACACAGTAGATTCCCACAAACAGCAACATGCCAATGGCCAGATAATGAGTTTGCGAGATATTGGTTGACGATAAATATTTGCTGGGACACTGAAGATGGCCCCTCTGATCACCTTCAGAGTTATGTCCTGGGATTTTTTATCTTTACTCAAGCAGTTGCCTCAAATGCAGGCGGAACTTGAGTCTCACTCTGCAAGAATACAAGCTACATTTAGATAGCACCTTTAACATAGCAAAACATCCAAAAACTCTTCACAACGAGTGGCATGAAACATTCGACATCGAGACACACAAGGTAAGACTGGGGCAGGTGAGCAAAAGCTTGGTCAAAGAAGTGGGTTTTAAACAGCGTCTCGAAAGGGGGAAAGAGACGGAGAGAGTACTAGAGACTTCAGAGTTAAATGCCTAGACAGCAGAAAAAACAGCCAATGAAAATGCGACAAAAATCAGGGGCATAGAAAAGACCAGAGTTGGAAGGTTGTAGGGCTGGAACAGGTTACAGAGGTAGGGAGGAAACAAAGCTCAGGCAGAGGATTGGGAATAGGGACATTAGCCTCCATCAAACTGACTACAGAGACCCCTGCACTGCATTGCATGGACAGCAGGTGGTTCTTTAGGTCCTTACATTTTTGGTTATTCAATGAGATCATGGCTGATCTGCGACCTAACCGTATCCCATAATAAAAATATATCCCAAATTTAAAATTAACAAATGTCTGCCATTTACAGAGGACAATTCCAAGTTTCTACCACCCTTTGTCCATAGCAGTGCTCCCTAACCTCACTAGCGAGATGTAAGACATAAAGCCCCTCATCCTAATAGGCGGTCCTGGCGAGGATGGGGGAGAGGGAGAGGGCGCGGGGCGAGGAGGGGGGCGGGGAGAGGGCGCGGGGCAAGGGTGAGGGTGGGGCGGGGAGAGCGCGGGACGGGGGGGCGGGGAGAGGGTGCGGGCGGGGAGGGGGAGAGGGAGGGGGAGGGGGAGAGGGAGGGGGAGGGGGAGGGGGCGGGGGAGGGGGCGGGGGAGAGGGCGGGGGAGAGGGCGGGGGAGAGGGCGGGGGAGAGGGCGGGGGAGAGGGCGGGGGAGAGGGCGGGGGAGAGGGCGGGGGAGAGGGCGGGGGAGAGGGCGGGGGAGAGGGCGGGGGGAGAGGGCGGGGGAGAGGGCGGGGGAGAGGGCGGGGGAGAGGGCGGGGGAGAGGGCGGGGGAGAGGGCGGGGGAGAGGGCGGGGGAGAGGGCGGGGGAGAGGGCGGGGGAGAGGGCGGGGGAGAGGGCGGGGGAGAGGGCGGGGGAGAGGGCGGGGGAGAGGGCGGGGGAGAGGGCGGGGGAGAGGGCGGGGGAGAGGGCGGGGGAGAGGGCGGGGGAGAGGGCGGGGGGAGAGGGCGGGGGAGAGGGCGGGGGAGAGGGCAGGGGAGAGGGCAGGGGAGAGGGCAGGGGAGAGGGCAGGGGAGAGGGCAGGGGAGAGGGCGAGGGCGGGGAGGGGGAGAGGGCGAGGGCGGGGAGGGCGAGGGGGAGAGGGCGGGGAGGGGGAGAGGGCGGGGAGGGGGAGAGGGCGGGGAGGGGGAGAGGGCGGGGAGGGGGAGAGGGCGGGGAGGGGGAGAGGGCGGGGAGGGGGAGAGGGCGGGGAGGGGGAGAGGGCGGGGAGGGGGAGGGGGCGGGGAGGGGGAGGGGGCGGGGAGGGGGAGGGGGCGGGGAGGGGGAGGGGGCGGGGAGGGGGAGGGGGCGGGGAGGGGGAGGGGGCGGGGAGGGGGCGGGGAGGGGGAGGGGGCGGGGAGGGGGAGGGGGCGGGGAGGGGGAGAGGAGGGGGAGAGGAGGGGGAGGGGAGGGGGAGAGGAGTGGGAGGGGGAGAGGAGTGGGAGGGGGAGGGGGAGAGGAGGGGGAGAGGGAGGGGGAGAGGAGGGGGAGAGGAGGGGGAGGGGGAGAGGGAGAGGGAGGGGAGGGGGAGAGGGAGGGGAGGGGGAGGGGGAGGGGGAGAGGGAGAGGGAGGGGAGGGGGAGGGGGAGGGGGAGGGGGAGGGGGAGAGGGAGGGGAGGGGAGGGGAGGGGAGGGGGAGGGGGAGGGGGAGGGGAGGGGGAGAGGGAGGGGAGGGGGAGAGGGAGGGGAGGGGGAGAGGGAGGGGAGGGGGAGAGGGAGGGGAGGGGGAGAGGGAGGGGAGGGGGAGAGGGAGGGGAGGGGGAGAGGGAGGGGAGGGGGAGAGGGAGGGGAGGGGGAGAGGGAGGGGAGGGGGAGAGGGAGGGGAGGGGGAGAGGGAGGGGAGGGGGAGAGGGAGGGGAGGGGGAGAGGGAGGGGAGGGGGAGAGGGAGGGGAGGGGGAGAGGGAGGGGGAGGGGAGGGGAGGGGGAGAGGGAGGGGGAGAGGGAGGGGAGGGGGAGAGGGAGGGGAGGGGGAGAGGGAGGGGAGGGGGAGAGGGCGGGGAGGGGGAGAGGGCGGGGAGGGGGAGAGGGCGGGGAGGGGGAGAGGGCGGGGAGGGGGAGGGGGCGGGGAGGGGGAGGGGGCGGGGAGGGGGAGAGGGCGGGGAGGGGGAGAGGGAGGGGAGGGGGAGAGGGAGGGGAGGGGAGGGGGCGGGGAGAGGGAGGGGGAGGGGGAGAGGGAGGGGAGGGGGCGCAGGGGCCCCGGCGAAGGGGGCGGGGCCTGTCTAACTTTGCATCACCCCCCGCAGGTAGGCACCCACCCTGACATCTCATTGCTCTCACCTGGAACCACCCTCCCTCCTTCCCGAGGGTACCAGGGGTCGGGGTCAGTGGCCAGGAAGAGGCAGCGGGGGTCCCGCAAGTAGATGCACGCCCGGGCCAGATGGCTGAAGCTGAAGTGCTCGTCGAAGCCGACCAGGACGGCCTGGATGCCGGGGGGACTCGGCTCGCCCTGCGGGTCCTCCTCCTGCTCCTCCTCCCGCTGCTGCCCGCCGCCCAGCACCCGCAGGCCGGCCTCCCGCAGCTCGGCGCACAGGCCCGGGCTGCCCAGCACGTAAACCGGGCCCCGGGGCGTCTCGGGCGGGGCCGGGGCCAGGGCCTGCCGGAGGTAGAGGGCCGAGCAGCGGGAGGTGTTGTAGAGCTGCCGGGGCCCGACCGGCAGGCCCAGGCGCCGGCACTTGTCCAGCAGGCCGCCCGCCGAGCTGCTGCCGTTGTTGCTGATCAGGTAAACCCGCTTGCCCAGCGCCTGCAGCCGGCTCAGCAGCTCCGGCCCCCCGGCCAGCGCCCGGGCCCCGTCCCACAGCACCCCGTCGCAGTCCAGCAGGAAAGTGTCGACGGCGGCCAGCAGCTCCCGACCCCAGGCCCGGTTCTCGCCGTTCAGCCGCCGGCAGCAGCCGGCAGCGGCCGACGCCGCCGCCGCCATCGCCATGGCCGCCGAGCAGGGAGGAGGGGGCGTGGCTCAGAATGATCGACCACCCCACTCAACCAATCGGGTCGGAGCCGGTGACGTGCCCCGCCCTCTTCAGCCGTTCACCCATCAGAGCGCCCCCCATCTTTTTTACCCCGCCCCCTGAATCTTGATCGACGTCTCACTCAGCCAATCACGACGGAGCTCCTGACGTTACCGGCAGTCAGGGGCCCCGCCGCTTTCAGTCGTTCACCAATCAAAGACCCTCCTACCGGGCTGTGATTGGGGAAATTAACAAAAGGCGGTACCGCACCCTGGACCTCATGATCGGCAGCCAGATAAGCCAATCACATTGGGCGCTGGCGTCATGCCCCACCCGCCCCCTTCAAGTGCGAACCGATCAGAGGGTGCTACCCTCCTTCAGCCATAGTGTGATTGGGTTGACAATAGAGTGAGGCGGGGCCGCCCTTCACCCCGCCCCTTAGCGCCCGCCCGCTGCAATCTGATCGACAGCGCCATCAGCCAATCGGAGACACCCGCATCCCATGGCGGCGGAAAAGAAAGAAATAACGGTCCAATTGCCCCGGGAAGGCTTCGATGTGACTGAAACAACTGATGGGGTAGGTACCCTGGCGGGTGTTCCCTCAGGAGGGGGGAGACTAGGAGTAGTGGACGGGGTTTAAGAATAAGAGGTCTTCCCTTTTAAGGTGGAATGAGGAGATTTTGTTCCTTTCAGCGGGTGGTTCTCTGGGCAACATAGGAGCAGCGAGAGGCCATTCAGCCCATCGAGCCTGCTCCGCCATTCAAACAGATCATGGCTGTCCTCTGTGCCATTGCCCCCAACCCAGTCCCTTGATGTCCAGAAATCTATCGACTTCTGCCTCGAACTTGCTCAATGACTGAGCCTCCAAAACCCATCTGGGGTGGAGCTTTCCAAAGATTCACCAACCCCCTTGAGTGAAGAAATCCCTCCTGCTCTCAGTTTTATCCTGAGGCTGTGCCCCCTGATTCTAAACCCCAGCCCCCACCGCCACCACCAACCCCGCCACACCCCAGCCAGAGGAAGCATCCTATCCACATCTACCCCGGTAAGCCCTTCAGTGAGGTCATTCTTCAAAACCAGAGATTAATTTAACAACATAACAGATGAGAACATGTAAAACATTAAAAGCTTCCTCAATCTCTCCTCATAAGACAACCCCACCGTCCGAGGGATTGACCTGGTCAACCTGCGTTGCATTGCCTCCCTGGACTTTTGAAAAGGAGGCCAAAACTTCCCCAGAAAGCAGTGGAGGCTGGGGTATTGAATTTATTCAAGGCTGAGTTGGACAGATTTTTGATCGACAAGGGCTATGGAGGTGTCAGACAGAAAAGAGGAGTTGAGACCACAACCAGATCAGCCATGACCCTATTGAATGGCAGAGCAAGCTCAAATGGCTTGAATAGCATACACCTACGATTAGGTTCTATGTTCCTCTGAGGCAGTGCATTCCAGATCCTAACCACTCCTTGCGTAAAGAAAAGATTTTCCTCATGTCTCCATTGCTTCTTTTATCTTAAATCTGTGTCCTCTGGTTCCTAAGCCTTTCACTAGTGGGAACAGTTTCTCCCTATCTACCCTGTCCAGACTTCTTGTGATTTTGAATATCTCTATGTAATCTCCCCTCAATGTTAAATCAACAGCAAAATACTGAAGTAAAAATATAAAGTGCTGGAAAACTCAGCAGGTCTGGCAGCATCTGTGGAGAGAGAAACAGAGTTAATGTTACGAGTCAAATATGATATTGAAGGTGGGGGAGGGATGGGGCAGGAGAGGTGAGGGATGTTGGGAAGTTGGGGAATGGGTGAGGGATGTTGGGGGATGGGAGAGGATGGTGGGACATGGAATGGGATGTTGAAGGGGTATAGGATAGACCTTGGGTTGGTGTGAGGGTGAGTCGGGTATGGGAGAGGCAGTGAGAGATTGGGGTTGGGAGATGGAAGGAAGGGGAGCTGGGGAAATGGGAGAGAAATTTGAGACTGACGGGTCTGTGGGATGTACGCAGAAGAAGGCCATTTGGCTCGTTGAATATGTGTCACCTCCCAGCTTGCCCTCACCCCTGCCTTTTCCCCATAGCCCTGCAACTTTTTCCCTTCAAATATTTATCTAATTCCCTTTCAAAAACCACGATTGAATCTGTCTCCAGCACATGCGTTAGAACAAAACTTTTCCTCCTCTTGCCTTTGGTATTTTTAATGGAAAATGGGCCTGGAGGAAGTGGTGTGTGGTGGGAGTGGATGGTTGGGGAGAGGAGGAGAGGAAAGGGATGTAAGAGAGAAGAGGGTGATTAGGGCAGGCAGATGGGTGAATGAGGTAATGGGAGGGGAAATATGAAGGAGGAACAGGTGGGGGGGGAGGGAAATGTGTATGCAGAGGGTGGCTTTGGGGCAATAGGAAAGGGTAGGTGCTGAATGGTCTACCCTTGCTTTTTTCAAATTCATTTACCGTATGTGGGCGTCGATGACTGGGCCAGCATTTATTGCCCATCCTTAATCACCCTTGAGATGGTGGTGGTGAGCTGCCTCCTTGAACTGCTGCGGTCTACAGTGCTGTTAGTGAGGGAATTCCAGGATTTTGACCCAGCGGCAGTGAAGAAGCAGCGATATATTTCCAAGTCAGGATAGTGAGTGAATTGGAGAAGAACTTCCAGGTGGTGGTGTTCCCATCTAGCTGCTGCCCTTGCCCTTCTAGATGGTAGTGGTTGTGGGTTTGGAAGGTGTTGGCTAAGGACCTTTGGTTAATTCCTGCAATGCATCTTGTAGAAAGTACACACTGCTGCTACTGTGCATCGGTGGTGGAGGGAGTGAATGTTTGTGGATGTGGTGCCAATCAAGTGGACTGCTTTGTCCTGGACGGTGCCCAGCTTCTTCAATGTTGTTGGAGCTGCACTCATCCAGGCAAGTGGGGAGCATTCCATCACACTCCTGACTTGTGCCATGTAGATGGTGGACAGGCTTTGGGGAATCAGGAGGTGAGTTACTCGTCACATGATTCCTAGCCTCTGACCTGCTCTTGTAGCCACATTATTTATATGGCTAATCTAGTTCAGTTCCTGGTCAATGGTAATCCCCAGGATGTTGATAGTGGGTGATTCAGTGATGGTAATGCCATTGAATATCAAGGGGCGATGGTTAGATTCTTTCTTGTTCTCTCTCTAATTCTAGTGTTCTTGTGAATTGGAGAGGGGGAGAGAAGAAGGGGTAATGGATGAGTGTTTGGGAGGATGGGGGAGCACATGGGGTGATGTCAGTGGCTGGTTAATTGGTGACCAGGAGGCAGAAAGAAGTCGAGGAGGATGCAGCTTTGACCCTGCCTGTCCCCATCCCCTACCTTGTCCCTGTCTCCCTCACTGTCTGAACTGCACCATGGTCTAATTCATTCTGGACCAGAGATATAAAACACTGTACAGTGACCATATCCATGGATGTTGTAAGGGAAAGGTTAAGCAGACTCGCAACAGAATTTTTCCAAGCTAAACCGAAGGTGGATATTTTACTATTAATTGCCTGTTTATTGGAGTGACAGGGACGTCAACCATCATTAAAATAGATTCTTACATTTCTAGTAAGTTTCAATAGCTCATTGATGCTGTAATTACAGCAATTAGAAGATAATCATGAATGAAGTTTGAACTGAGAATTGAACCTTACAACACCACACTTTGAACCTGCCAGGATGAGAAACTGAAGCAATGCAATAAACTGATGTGAAACACACCCATGCTTTATGGTTCCTGACATTGAGGGAGTGGCATCTAGGTGGATGTTGGTTAGTTCCGCGGAAGAGAGAGAGAAAAAAAAAGTGTAAAAAAATCCATGAGGGTGTTCACCAACTAACTCGTTCACGCTCATTCATTTAAAAAAAAAGACATTTTTACTCAGCAAGTGTTCAGGATCTGGAATGCACTGCCTGAGAATGTGGCAGAAGTAGATTCCATGGGGCTTTCAAAAGGAAATTGGATAATTAGCTGAGGAGTAAAGAATGCAAGGGAAAGGGCTGGGCAGTGAGACGCTAGCTGAGTTGCTCTCACAGAGAGCCAGCAAGGACACGATGGGCTGAATGGCCCCCTTCTATGTTGTAATCCTGCCATGATTCTAAAAGCAAGGGTAGTCTTAGTTGCATTTCCAATTCTGGACTGCACAGGGGTGCGGAACCAAAGCAAGAGATTTGTGTGGTGTATTAGACTTTTGAACTTCAGATCTTCATTTAAGTGGACATGGGGTCAAATCCCAACAAGGCAACCGGTGAAGTTTAAATTCAATTATTAAGGCTGGAATTAGAAGCCCATGTCAGTAATGGTGACCATGAAACTATCATTGATTGCTGTAAAAACCCATCTGGTTCACTAATCCCCTGTGGGATTTGCCACCCTTACCTAGTCTGGCCTCTATGTGACTCCAGACCTACAGTAATGTGATTGACTCTTAACTGCCCTCTGAATGGCCTAGAAAGCCACTCAGTTCAAGAATGATTAGGGGTGGGCAACAAAGTCCCCGGGCGAGGTGCCCCAATTTGTTAACTTCCCAAAGGGGACCCCAATTTAGTTATGCTCCCAGGTGAGGAGGAATGAGCTGTCCCCCCTTCTTTATTCAAACCCCCCCCTTCATTTGGTTGCAACAAGTTTAATTTAAAATGGATCCCTTGCCCCCCTGGACACCTTATCCCAGTCCAAATGTATTTACTTTTAGAAGCAGCCAATTTAACTAGGCTTTCTTGAGTCAAAGGAAGATTGGGTCTATTAGTTATTAAAACCCGAGAAAAAGTAATAAAAACGCAACACACATACACACAGATCAGAAATGAGAAGTTAAGAGCCGAAAAGTTAAAAATAATATACAAATCAGTCTTTGGCTTGTCATTGAGGCGTGGATGGTGGGACGTTGTTGTTGTTAAGTTGGGTGATTCCGGTAGAGCTGCTTTTGCCAGTTTTACAGTTAGTTTGGAGACACTTGATTCTGCAGGGTAGCTGAAGAGGCTGTCCTGTTTCCTTTATGATTGTGCTTTCTTCTGAGCCTTGCCTCCAGCAACAGAGAGAGAGAGCGATCTTTCAATTGCAAGGTGCACGGGGTGGGTGACTAGCTTGTCCTTCTGCTTGCTGTCACACACACAGCACACCAGCTCTTTAATCCATTTCTTTCCTGTATACTTCAGGAGTGGGAATGGTCATCTTGCATTCATATCAGAACTATTTACACATTCTGTGATATAAATCAACAGGAAATGGATTTTTGCGTGACTGCTGAGATGTGCAAATCAGTCTTTTGCCTCCGCAACCACAAGAGATTAAAGATCAGCCTTTTGCATCTCTCCTATCTCCCTTTCAAGTGTTTCTACTTGAAGAAGGCCCATGACATCTTTTCAGGTGCGACATTCCATGTTCTCTCAGGACAGGTCTGTCAGTGTAATCCACATAGGACTTTTCCAGAAAGTGATCACTTTACATTATCGGCCATCTTTTGCCCAGTGACCTTGCTAATATTTCTTTAAAACACACACTTAAAAAAGTTCAATATGCCCATAAGTAATCTGTGGTTGTAACCAGATTTTCACGACAAAATGCTGGCCTTGCCAACAATGCCCACATGCCATGAAAAGTGAACAAAGAACCTGCATAGACGTAGGAAGCTGAAAATGCCATCAATGGGCAAGAGCCACCAGTAGCAAGATCTCTGCAGCAGCAATTCAGCTGATAGAGGCTCAGCTGAATAACTTCTCCAGTAAGAAAGACTTATAGTTATATTATACCTTTCATTTCACCCTAATGTATTTTACAGTGAACAAAGTGTTTTTTTGAAGTGTAGTCAGTGTTGTAATGTAGGAAATGCAACAGCCAATTTGCGCATGGCAAGCTCCCACTAACATTAACATGATAATGAGAGATAGACCTGTTTTTAGTGACGTTTGGTTGCGTGATAAATATTGACACCAGGGAGAACTCATCTGCTCTTCTTCAAAGGTGTGAGTTCAAAACTCATCCTGGCAGCTAGGGAATTTAAATTCAATGACTTGTGTAAAGGAGGAGGTTTTGTGGTGTAGCGGTTAGCATCCCTAACTCTGGAGCTGTAACCTCCAGGTTAAAGTCTCACTCCAGGACATGATGGCCATGGGAGGTGCATTCAAACAGGTTGATAGTCAACCTGAAATTCCTTCCAACACACCTATGGTAGGTGGTAAATGTGGGGGAGGCTTCTGGTCAGCCATGTTTTGTTGTGAAGTGGCACCCCTCAAGAGATAGCTTCATGGTTGCCAGTTGTCTAATGAAGAACAAGCTATGGAAGACAGGCAATAACATATTCTTTGTCTGCCTCTTGATGTGGCAAATCTCCGAAGAATTGAATGAACTTGGAATTAAAAATCCAGTATCAGTAATAGTGACTATAAAATGAATGGATTGTTGTTAAAACCCATCTAGTTCTCTACTAGGGAAGGAAATCTGCCATCCTTATCCCATCTGGCTTACCCGTGACTCCAGACCCAGAATAATGTAGTTGACTCTTAACCACCCTCTGAAATGGTCTAGCAAGCCACTCAGTTATACTCAAGAAGGCAGTTCACCACCACCTTGATTGAAACATTTAAAGATCCTGAGCGGACTTGACAGGTGGATGTGGAGAGGATGTTTCCTATTGTCGGAGAATCTCGAACTAGGGTGTCACTGTTTAAAAGTAAGGGGTTGCCCATTTAAAACAGAGATGAGGCGAAGATTATTTCTCTCATAGGGTTGTGAGTCTTTGGAACTCTCTTCCTGAAAAGGTGGTGGAAGCAAAGTTTTTGAATATTTTTAAAGCGGAGGTGACTAGATTCTTGGTAAGCAAGGCGGTGATAGGTTATCGGGGGGTAGGTGGGATGCAGATTTCAGGTTACTATCAGATCAGCCATGATCTCATTGAATGGCGGAGCAGGCTCGAGGGGCCGAATGGCTTACTCCTGCTCTTTGTTTGTATGTTCTCAAGTGCAGTTAGGGCTAGCATGAATGAATTCAAAGAAGGACAGGTGACTTGGCCACTGAGGTAGGTTTTAAGGGATGTCTTAAAGACGGTGAAGGGACAGGAGAAAATTTTGGAGCTTAGGTCCCAGGCAACTGAAGGCTCAGCCACCAATTGAGGAGCAGTGGAAATCAAGGATGCGTAAGAGGCCAGAACTGGGGGAGCGCAGAGGGCTCGGAGGTTTGTAGGACTCAGAGGAGATCACAGAGATACTGGGGTGGGGTGGTGAAGCCTCTATGGGTTTGAAAGCAAAGATAATCATATTCAAATCAAGATGCTAGGGGGAGATGCTGGCATAGTGGTAATGTCACTGGGCTAGTAATCTAGAAGTCCAGGTTAATGTCTGGTGGCACGAGTTCAAATGGCACCCGGTGGTACTTAAATGTAATTAATAAATATGGATTATAAAACTAGTTTTATGACCACAGCCAGTGTTAATTGCTGCACAAATCAAATCCCAGAGGGAAACTTGGCTCATGGGCCAAATTCTTTTTTTTAATATTCTAATAACAAGAGGAAGAGGTACCAAACTCTGCAATAAGAGGTCCAGAAACACGTCTGGGTTTTTAAAAATTAAAAGGAAAAGTTTTATTAACAAAAAAAAACTTAAGCACACAATTTCACAGTTCCACAAATAAGGTTAGTCTTACAAAACATTCCCCCCAGAAACGCTCTACTTGGTCGAACCCAGGCAACACTCCCTTAGAGGTATTTAAAATGGAATCCAGTAATATCACACAAGGCAAACTGCTGTAACTTCAATAAAGATGTACCACATGAACTTTACCCTCTTCCACTTTGCTATGGAATTCACTTCAGAATAAAACTGGTTGCTGCAGCCCAAGCCTTCTCAAAGCTCCAACCAGCTCCAGTTATCTCCACCCATCTCCAGCTTAACGACTCGACAGCTATCCAGCTGAATAGCTAGCTCAACAGCTATCCACAATAACTCTAATATACCTTTCTTCCCTTTCATCTCAGTCCCATTGTTCTCACATACTTTTGAAACTCAAACCCTTCCAAATATAAGATCTTTCATATTTCTATCTTGTCTTTGCTTTTGGGCCAATAAAAATATAACGTTCCCAGTACTATTTACCGATGGACTCCTGCAAGATGTACCTCTGATTCCCCTTTGAAATTCAAATAACCTCTCAACTTATCTAAAAATGCAAATATTAGATCTAACCTACTTACTTATACCTAAAACTTAACGCCTTTAACCTTTTCATGTTTTCAAACACCCAGACAGCCTGATTTCTATCAACTCTTGCCCAGCTTAATTAAAACACATACACTCAGACATAGACACCCAGCCTTCTTTACACAGTATTCCCCAAAATATTAAAAAATAACATCCATTCTGCCACTAGTCTCAGTAATGGAAACCATGAAACTATCATCGTTGCTGTAAAAACCTATTTGGATCACTATCGATCTTTGTTTATCTGCTCCTGCATCTCTGGTTACTGGAGTGTCTGAGTGTAATGATTCAAAATAGAAATTCTTCCATTTCTATAGCGCTTTCAGAACATACCATAACTGAAGGATTGCAGCTATCAAGAAAGATCAAAGAAGCTAGAACAGTAAATATTGAGGGGTGACCTCACAGAATCACAGTATTGTTACAGCACAGAAGGAGGCCATTCAGCCCATTGTTTCTGCACTGGCTCTCTGAATGAGCAATGCACCTAGTGCCATACCCCTGCCTTTTCTCCATAACTCTACACATTCTTCCTTTCCAGATAATAATCCAATTCTCTCCTGAATGCCTCGAATGAACCTGCCTCCACCATACTCTCCGGCGGTGCATTCCAGATCCTAACCATTCGCTATGTGAAAAGGTTTCTACTCACGTCTCCATTGCTTCCTTTCCCAATCTCTGCCCTCTTGATGTTGATTCTTCGACTAGTGGGAGCAGGTTTGTTCCCTATCCACCCTGTGCGGGCTCCTCCTGGTTTTGAATACTTCTATCAAATCTCCTCTCGACCTTCTGTTGCGGTTGTTAAAATTATTTAGGGGTTGATAGGCTGGATAAAGAGATGTTCCCACATGTGGATGGAACCAAAATTCAGTATGATCACTATAAGATAGATACTACTCATAGCCTGATAGAGCATGGGATGAGACCATTCTGCCCATCATGCCTGTGCTGGCTCTTTGAATATATTCTTTGAATTGTGGATCAATAGTCTTTTCTGTCCCAAAACGTTGTTGTGGTTTGTTTTATTAGAGTTAACCTACTCCTTCAGGGCCTTAAGGCCTCAGTTTAACATGATGGTTCTCAAACTTTTCTGGTTGAAGGACCCATTTTCAAATAGATTAGTAATCATGGACCCCTCCATACGATCTAATACCCACAATGTGAAAGCGCTGCATGTAAAGAGTGTTTTAATAATGTCTTTAAGTAAACAGTTATTTATGTACAGATGTCAGTGAAATGCGTGGTGCCTGCTTCTCCCAGCAGAGTCTGCCTGGCCGTGGCGTGATGTTTGACAATGGCACTTGTAGATCGCTCTCCACTTCCAGGTGGGACCTCATGGCTACCATAGCAGAAAACAAAGCTTCTCAATGTTTATTGTTGGCAAAGGCACCAACACTCCCACTGCTTCTTTTACCCAGTGCTGGGTACTCTGCAGCAACAGATGGGCCAAAACCGAATACATGTCTGTTCCTCAAACTTTAATTCCCGTCAAGTGGCTACATGGCCGTCCCTTCGGTTCTCTTTCTGCTTTCCTGCTTTGGCAACAGGATGCCTAGCAAATGTTCAAAATGTATATTGAACCCAGTTGTACTTATCGGATTACTTTTCCAAATAAACACTGAAGTACTCTGCCAGCTTTGATCCTTTCACACTTGCAACTATAAGTGTGTGTGTGGCTGCATTGAGAAACTCAGGTCAGTACTGTCAGTTGCGCAGTCTAGTCTTGCAAATCCTAATTTTCTTCCTAAAAGTTGGTCTCTTGTCACTCACTTTGAGTACAGTTGTATTGCCCCTCCCCCCCCCCACACTTCAACCCCATACTGTATTGATAGATTCAGCATATTTACTAAGTTAAAACATGTCAGCAAGGTTATTTAAGTTCTGCAAGAGGAACAGAAAATGCTGCAACATCTCAGCAGGTCTGACAGCATCTGTGGGGAGAGAAACAGAGTTAACCTTTCCAGTCCGTATGACCCTTCTTCAAGAGCCCACCTACCTTTTTATACAAGTTCTGTTATTGATAACTGGCCAGAGGAGTTTTCAGCTACTGCAGTGTTGTCTACAGAAACAAAAGCCAGCAGCTGTTTACAAAGCTCAAGTGTTCTTTCTCGGTCTCTGCCGTTAGATAACTGAGCTTCGGCGTGAGACACTAATTTTCCGCATCCTACACCCATTTCTGAGCACAGTTTTGCCAGCGGATGTGGATTGACAGGTCTAACACTTGGCATTTGAAACATGCTGCAATTCTGACGGAAGGTCATTGAGCTGAAACATTAACTCAGTTCTTCCCCACATGACCTGTTGTGTGCCAGCTTGTCCTGCAATGAATAGAGATGGAGAAAGTGTGAGCAGGATGCCTGCCAGGCCAGAAGATAAGTATGCCTGGCATGTGCAGGTGGTTAGTGGTCCCATGGATGGGATGAGGACAATGAAGATGTGTCCTCAGAGAGTGAATGGTGATGTCCCTTGGACTGGCAGTGAGTGAGGGCCTTGTGAATGTGTGATGGGTTTGTGAGTTGAGGGTGATGAGAAGAGTGACTTACCCTGGCAGAATGAAGATCATTCATCCACTTGAGGCACTGGGTGACTGTCGTCTTTTGCAGGGTGTTGGCACTGACCACCCCTGCCACTGCCCCCCCCAAGCTGGATTAGTGATGTTGCTGACCATCCTGAGGCCAGAGTGATGGCAGAAGACATCATGACGAGCTTCCACTGCGTCCAAAAGGTGCTCGAGGGACGCTGCAGTCTTCTTGCCTTTCAGGCCCATGTCTTCCTGCTGTCCGACCTGCTGACTGTTTCCAGCATCCTTAATTTTCATCTCAGGTTTCCAGTATCTGCAGTATTTTACCTTTTGTAGTGAGAAAATCAGGTTCCATTCATTTTTTTAAATCTAGGTCTTGGTGATGCAACATACAATGGGCGCAATCATCGCAGATTTGCACTTATTGTGGCAGTGAGCGGGTAAAATGACTTGTTGGCCGCAATGGCAGCTTTTCACGCCGTATCATCCCAATCCCGTCGCATTAACTATGCATTCCCGGGAAGCACGTCGTTTCCATGGTGGGTGGGCTCTCATTCGCCCGCTATGCCATCACCTGCTTCAGCACGCTGGGCACCATAATTAAAGTGCAGCCGCGCGCTCACCTCTCAGTGCTTCCAGCCCAGGACTGCTGCACAGAAAACATAGCCCTGAAAAGTAAGAAGACTGTGTCATCCCTTGAGCGCCTTTTTGACACAGAGGCTCACTGTGATGTCATCTATCCCCGGTCTGGCCGCAGGATGGTCAGCAGCATCACTAATCTGGCTTGGGAGGCAGTGGCAGCAGTGGTCAGCGCCAACGCCCTGCAAAAGAGGGCAGCCACCCAGTGCCGCAAAATGATGAATGATCTCCTCCGCTCTGCCAGTTAAGTCACTCTTCTCATCACTCTCAACGCACACACTCACAAACCCATCGCACATCCACAGGGCCCTCACTCACTGCCAGTTCAAAGGACATCACCATTCACTCTCTCATACACACCTTCATTGTCCTCATGCCGTCCATGGGACCACTCACTGCCCGCACATGCCAAGCATGCTTATCATCTAGCCTGGCAGTCATCTTGCTTACACTCTCTCCATCTCTATTCATGCAGGACAAGCTGGCACACAACCAGAGGGAGAGGTCGCAGGCCGGTGGAGGAATGTCTGAAATCAAAGTCCTCACAGGCTTGAAAAACAGAGCCATCCAGCTGGCCAGCGAGGATCAGGGCTCTTCCTATGCTGATGGTGAGGTCGGCGCTGCTCTACCAAGTGAGGGTGCAGCAGTGCAACACCCATCAGACAACCAAACTGTGAGTAATGTGTCCTGTTTCACAGACCACTGGCATGCAGTAGTTATCTCTCCTTGCTTTTGCATGCATATATGGGAAACAGCCAACGGAGTCCATGACCCATGGCCTTCAATCAGCCCCAAGGGAATCTCAGAAGAGGAATCTAGAGGCACCCTCCTTGAAATCCTGTCACAGCGCTCACCCACGTCCTCCACCAGCACAGAGACACACACCTCTGTGGGACCTAGCTTTAGAATAGCCTCGGGATCACAATCTGATGAGCATATCGCACTTTCTGATCCACAACAGGCAGGGACTTCCCAGATGTCTGGCATTCAGAGGACTGCTGGAGGCCAGAACTTTGCTGAGTCCGAGTCAGAACACGAGCCTCTGGACTTGGTCATGTCACACAGTTGCTGGAGCTGCAAAGGCAAGCTCAGGAACACCAGGAAGGGATGTCCGCTGCACTCCTCAGATTGCAAGGCACGATGGAGGTGTTAGCACCAGCATGCCAACGCACCGAGTTCAACACTGGTAGGATGGCGTTCCTGCACTGCTGAGAGGGCTCAACTCCATCGCTGATGCCATAGCTGGAATCCAACATTATGTATGCGAGAGCGGTGCCTGGCAGCTCGATCTCACTCCAGCTACACCTTCTCCTCAAGGAGTCAGCCTGGGGTCCTTGGGCACCCATAGGGAGGAGGATCAGCACCTGTATCACCCGGGCCTATCCATCCAGGTGGAGCCTTGTGTTGGGTGGGAACAGGTGCTGCATGGGAGTGCGATCAATGTGTAGGTGGAGATGCTGGTCAGCTCAAATGGAAAACTGAATGTGAACCCCAGCAGGCAACACTGAAATTGCTTGGGACACTGAGATGAGTGTGATGGAATAAGGCTCTGCATGTGTAGGAGAGGCTCCGAAAGGCCCTGCCCCACACACACACACACACACACACACACATGCTTCACCCTCCAGAATCACTTGTGGGCTGGCTGCATGTAGCTAAACTGCTAGTGGGGGGAGGGAGATGCAGGGGGAGGACTCGCGAAGCCTGTAATTGAAGCTGAAAGACATTATTCAGTAAGCGTGTTCACCTGTGCAACCACTTGTAATCAGAATTTCTTAACTTTTCAAGGCCTACCACTTCTAGGTGCTGCCCTGACATCCGCAGCAGGGGTGGAGACAGCCCGGGTAATGGTTGGCCCTGTAGCCTCTGATGACTATGGTGTGGGTCCTCTGGGGAGCCAAGGCTTTGAGGGCCATGGCTTGCTTTGGCTGTCCTCCTGTGGGCCAGCTGCTTCCTCTGCGGTGACAGAGGACAGGGTTGAGAGGGGTCACAGGCCAAGGGGACTCAAAGGGAGCAGACAGTCTCTGAGATTCCTGAGTGGATGACCCAGGGGTGTCCAGCTGCCACTCCTCCTCCCTTCAGGTGCCTGAGGACCCCGGCCTGACTCCTTGAGGGGAAGGAGCGCCTGGAGGGATGTCGAGGTGCCCCATTTCCCTCTCGTGTTGTCACTGCAGGAACTCACCCATGGCTACCACGACAGAGTGCAGGTCTGCACGTATCTTCGCGTTCTGCTGGACACGGGTCTCCACGGCGTTCACCATCCTCCCCGTGGAGATCTTCATACACGCACATGTGGGCATCACTTCATCAGAGAGCAGGTGGACACACTCCTCTGACTCACGTGCCACTCTGTTGAGGGCTTCCAACAACTCTGTGTGATGTTCCCCCACCTTCTGCTGACTCTCCACAATGAGGTGGAAGGCCAAATCCAGAGGCTCGTCATCTGACTTGGACCTCACAGATACCTCTTCCCCATCAATCCTCTGAGTGCCGGGGAGCTCAGCTGAACCTGCCTCCTCCTGCTGTGGACATGTGTCCATGAGGTGACCACCAGATTGTGAACTCGCGCCTGCACTAGATCTAGGTCCCACCAAGGTGTGTGCCTCTGCGCTGGTGGAGGGTGTGGGTAAGCGCTGTGACGGGTCTTCCAGGCTGCTTATTTCCAGCCCTTCAATGGAGGTGTTCTCTTGGCTGGAGGCGAGGACCTGGATGTAGGCTGAGGGTGTCGGTCTCTTGGCAGAGCTCCCTGTGAACCAAAGTTGAAATGATTAGTGCATGGTAGCAGAGTCAAAATCAGGAGAGAGAGCGCACTCACAGTTGTATTGAGGGAGGGATGATGTGGTGCAGGATCCTCACATTGGTGTTCACCGCCGACTTCACTATTGCCACAGGCACGATCCACGTCCTCACCAGTCAGCCCGATGGCACACTCCTCAAAGTGAGTGAGGGGCCTAATGTGGGCCACTCCACCTCCAGTTGTGAGCCAGCTTCTCCTGCATTAAAACAGATGGAGAGAGCGTGAGTAGGACACATGGCAATGCAAATGATAAGGATGCTTGGAATATTTGTGTGGTGAGCGGAGCTGTGGATGGGATGAGGATATAAGCTCCAGGGGAAATGAGCCTGATGGAGATGTGAGGGTGTGTGTGAGAGTTAGTGGTGTTGTCCCTTCAGGTGTGAGATCCCTGTGGATGTGTGATGGGTTTGTGAGTTGAGATTGATGAGAAGAGAGACTTAACCTGGCGGAACGGATGAGAGCATTCATCCTGCAGTGGCACTGGGTGGCAGTCCTCGTTTGCAGGGCATTGGCACTGACCACCACTGCCACTGCCTCCCATGCAGGATTGGTGACCTTGCTTGCTGGTTTTCACCGAGAGCAGGGATAGAGGACATCACGGCAGGCCTTCACGGTGTCCGACGGTGTTCCAGGCATGCATCACTGAATCCCAGGTCCTGCAGTCTAGCCTTTTGTCTTCTGTGCAGCAGCCCTGGGCTGGAAGCACTGAGAGGTGTGCATGCGGCTGCACTTTAAATATGGCGCCTGGAGTGTGGATGCAGCGACAGATGGCATGGTGGGTGAATTGGAGGCTGCCCCCCCCCCAGGGAAATGGCGTGTTTCACCGGAATGCATGATTAATGAGGTGGGTTTGGGACGATATGGCGTGAAAAGCCGTCATTGCGGCCAGCAGGTAAAACATCCTTTCTCCCACCTGCTACCGCACTTCATGCAAATCTGGGGCGATTCTGCCCATAGAAGCATTGACAGCACAGAAGGAGTCCAGGTCGGCGCTCCGGAACAATCCAGCCAGTCCCACCCCCCAGCTCGATCTCCCTATCCCGGCAGGTTTATTCCCTTCAAGTGCCCATCCAATTTCCTTTGGAAACCATTGATTGTTTCTGCTTCCACCACCCTCGTAGGCAGCGAGTTCCAAGTCATCACCACTCACTGCGTAAAAAAGGTCCTCCTCACATTCCCCTCCTGCATCTTTTGCCCCAAAACCTTAAACCTGTGTCCCTCAGTCCTGGTACCATCAGCTAATGGGAGCAGCTTTATCTTGTCCGCCTTATCCAAACCCGTCATGGTCTTGTACACCTCTACCAAATGATCCAGTAACTTTCCTCACCTCTTGCTTGTCCTGGCAACAAAAAAGAAAATCTTCTAAAACTTTCCCCAGCCAAACGCAGAGAATAGGAGCTGATTGTGCTATACTGGAAGACTGGTCATTGCTGTCAATTCGGTGTAGCAGCTTTCAAAGAGTTTGCCCCCTTGGTGGAACGAGTAACTCAGGGGGAAAGATTTCAGAGTAGCTCTTTCTTTACGTGAAATCAAGAACGATTGCGAGCAAGCCTAAGCCGACGTACAAATGTCCTAACACCAGCAAGTGGTCAATTTGGTAGTGACCTGTCGGGCTTCCTTTCTGCGTGGCTGATCACTTGTACCGACTCTCTGTAGCAGAGGACGGTCAGGCTTCTTGGAGAGTCACTTCTTTTACAAGTTTCCGAGCATCCTTTCAGGCGCATGCATACCCCAGGCCGACTCCAGCTATTGTTAGTGTTGGTGTTTCTCCCCCACCCCCAGAGGAGCTGGAGGTCACTTGCAGGGAGTCTGGGGAGCTTCTGTGGAGTTTGCAGGAGTTCATTCATTAATTTCCGAGAGCTGGGAGGTTTGTCTTCACAGGCCTGCCTTGTTCCAGATGCAGATGCCTCAGCCGCACCTTTATCGGGCCCCATTCCATCTGATGATATCCGTTGTCTCGGTTGCTCGCCGGCAGTTCGAGAAGCGAGGCCACTCAGGAGAGAGTTTGCAGATGAACACGTTTTAAAGACATGTTCCCATTGACGCTGCTCTCAGCATCTCACGGCATGCTGACACGTTAAACTTGGTCAGGGTTCGCCATTAAAGCGGGCGGGGGTCGAAGGGAAGTGCGAGAGGAGCCGGGAGTGGAAAGAAAGCGCGAGAGGAGCTGGGAGTTGAAAGAAGTTTGAGACGAGCTTGCAGTTGAAAAGGAGCGCGCGAGGATCTGGGGGAGTCGGGAGTTGAAGGGAAGCGTGAGAGGAGCCGGCAGTTGAAGGAAAGCACGAGAGGAGTCGGGAGTTGAAGGAAAGCGCGAGAGGACCCGGGAGTGGAAGGAAATGCGAGAGGAGCTGGGAATTGAAGAGAAGTTTGAGACGAGCTTGCAGTTGAAAAGGAGCGCGCGAGGAGCTGGGGGAGTCGGGAGTTGAAGGGAAGCGCAAGAGGAACCGGGAGTTGAAGGGAAGCGCGAGAGGAGCCGGGAGATGAAGGGAAGCGCGAGAGGAGTCGGGAGATAAAGGGAAGCGCGAGAGGAGTCGGGAGATAAAGGGAAGCGCGAGAAGAGTCGGGAGATAAAGGGAAGCGCGAGAAGAGTCGGGAGATAAAGGGAAGCGCGAGAGGAGCCGGGAGATAAAGGGAAGCGCGAGAGGAATCGGGAGATAAAGGGAAGCGCGAGAGGAATCGGGAGATGAAGGGAAGCGCGAGAGGAGCCGGGAGTTGAAGGGAAGCGCGAGAGGAGCCGGGAGTTGAAGGGAAGCGCGAGAGGAGTCAGTGGTTGAAGAGAAGCTCTAGAGGAGCCTGGAGTTGAAGAGAAGCGGAAGAGGAGCTGAGAGTTGAAGGGAAGCGCCAGAGGAGCCGGGATTTGAGGGGAAGCGCGAGAGGAGTCGGGAGTTGAAGAGAAGCGCGAGAGGAGTCGGGAGATGAAGGGAAGCGCGAGAGGACAGGGAGTTGAAGAGAAGCGCGAGAGGAGCCGGCAGTTGAAGGGAAACGCGAGAGGAGCCGGGAGTGGAAGAGAAGCGCGAGAGGAGCTGGGAGTTGAAGAGAAGCGCGAGAGGAGCTGGGAGTGGAAGAGAAGCGCGAGAGGAGCTGGGAGTGGAAGAGAAGCGCGAGAGGAGCTGGGAGTTGAAGAGAAGCGCGAGAGGAGCTGGGAGTGGAAGAGAAGCGCGAGAGGAGCTGGGAGTTGAAGAGAAGCGCGAGAGGAGCTGGGAGTTGAAGAGAAGCGCGAGAGGAGCTGGGAGTTGAAGAGAAGCGCGAGAGGAGCTGGGAGTGGAAGAGAAGCGCGAGAGGAGCTGGGAGTGGAAGAGAAGCGCGAGAGGAGCTGGGAGTTGAAGAGAAGCGCGAGAGGAGCCAGGAGTTGAAGGGAAGCGCCAGAGGAGTCGGCAGTTGAAGAGAAGCGCAAGAGGAGCCAGGAGTTGAAGAGAAGCGCGAGAGGAGCCAGGAGTTGAAGAGAAGCGCGAGAGGAGCTGGGAGTTGAAGAGAAGCGCGAGAGGAGCCAGGAGTTGAAGAGAAGCGCGAGAGGAGCTGGGAGTGGAAGAGAAGCGCGAGAGGAGCCGGCAATTGAAGAGAAGCGCGAGAGGAGCCAGGAGTTGAAGAGAAGCGTGAGAGGAGCTGGGAGTGGAAGAGAAGCGCGAGAGGAGCCGGGAATTGAAGAAAAGTGCGAGAGGAGCCGGGAGTTGAAGGGAAGCGCCAGAGGAGCCGGGATTTGAAGGGAAGTGCGAGAGGAGGCGGCGGTTGAAGGGAACCGCGAGAGGAGCCGGGAGTGGAAGGGAAGCACGAGAGGAGTCAGCGGCTGAAGAGAAGTGTAAGAGGAGCATGGGGTTGAAGAGAAGCTCTAGAGGAGCCGGCAGTTGAAGAGAAGCGCGAGAGGAGCCGGCAGTTGAAGAGAAGCGCGAGAGGAGCCGGCAGTTGCAAAGGAGCCGAGAGGAGCTGGGGAAGTCGGGAGTTGAAGGGAAGTGTGAGAGAAACCGGGAGTGGAAGGGAAGCGCGGGAGGAGCCAGGAGTGGAAGAGAAGCGCCAGAGGAGCCGGGAGTTGAAAAGGAGTCAGGAGTTGAAGGAAAGTGCAGGAGCAGCTGGGAGTTTAAAAGTAGTGCGAGAGGAGCCGGGAGTTGAAAAGGAAGCGCGAGCGAAGCTGGGAGAGCAGGGGCGACTGAGGGAGTCAGGTGAGGAAGGAACAAGGCTGGGTAAGCTTTTACTACTTTTATTGCTTATAGTTTTTAAGGTCTTATTTTGTGATTCATCGTTTGTTGGGGCTATATTCTGTAACAACGAGGAGCAGGGAAGAAGGGCCCAAGTGTAATTGGTATTAAGTATCTTCCAAAAGGTTTAATTTAACTTAAAGGGGTAAGTCATGGCAGGAGAGGTCAAAGCCGTGGCATGCTCCTCCTGCTCTATGTGGGAAGCCGGGCACATTTCCAGTGCCTGGTGTCAGCATGTGTGCGGGAAGTGTCTCCAGCTGCAGCTCCTGGAAGCCCAAGCTTTGGAGCTGGAGCGACAGCTGGGAACACTGTGGAGCATCCGTGAGGCAGAGAGTATCGTGGATAGCACGTATACAGAGGTGGTCACACCGCAGGCTAAGAGTCCACAGGCATTATCTTTGCCTTTCTAGCTTTGGCAGGCAATCCTACTCTTAATTTACTTGTCAATTCGTTTAACGTAGCTTTTGGGATCACTTGTAAAATTGTCAGGGACATCTCTTCCACTTGCAGGAAAGCTTTAGCAGTTTCCAGTGCCATCTTATTTTTGACCTGGTGTTTCCTTTTAGCTTTTAATACTTACTAAATCTACACCCAAATCGTTATTGTCTTTTGTTCCAAAATATCCCGGACCCGAGCCCGCAAACTTTCTCACTGTAATATCAAGCCCCGCTGCTCCCAGAGCCACAACAAATATGAAAACGTTTGATCGAATCACCAAATTGTCCCAGTGCTACTCAACTGTTTAATTTAGGTTAACAGAATATAAGCAAACTTAATATGTAAATATAAGTAAACTTAATATGTAAATAACTGTTTGTTGAATAAACTGTCGTTAACCAGTGGCAAAAGAAATAGAAACATAGAAACTAGGAGTACGAGTAGGCCATTCGGCCCTTCAAGCCTGCTCCACCATTCATTATGATCATGGCTGATCATCCAACTCAATAGCCTGCTTCTGCTTTCTCCCGACACCCTTTGATCCCTTTTGCCCCAAGAGCTATATCTAATTCCTTCTTGAAAACATACAATGTTTTGGTCTCAACTACTTTCTGTGGTAATGAATTCCACAGGCTTACCACTCTCTGGGTGAAGAAATTTCTCCTCATCTCAGTCCTAAATGGTCTACCCCATATCCTCAGACTGTGACCCCTGGTTCTGGACTCCCCCACCATCTGGAACACCCCTCCTGCATCTACCCTGTTTAGTCCTGTTAGAGATCCCCCCTCATTCTTCTGAACTCCAGAGAATATCACCCTAATTGACTCAATCTTTTCTCGTATGTCAGTCCCGCCATCCCAGGAATCAGTCGGGTAAACCTTCGTTGCACTCCCTCCATAGCAAGTACATCCTTCCTCAGATAAGGAGACCAAAACTGCACACAATATTCCAGGTGTGGTCTCACCAAGGCCCTGTACAATTGCAGCAAGACATCCCTGTTCCTGTACTCAAATCCGCTGGCTATGAAGGCCAACATCCTATTTGCCTTCTTTAACCGCCTGCTGTACCTGCATGCTTACCTTCGGTGACTGGTGTACAAGGACACCTAGGTCTCGTTGCACATTCCCCTCTCTAAATTTATAGCCATTCAGATAATAATCTGCCTTCCTGTTTTTGCTACCAAAATGGATAACCTCACATTTATCCACATTATACTGCATCTGCCATGATTTGCCCACTCACTCAGCTTGTCCAAATCACACTGAAGCATCTCTGCATCCTCCTCACAGTTCACCCTCCCACCGGCTTTGTATCATCTGCAAATTTGGAGATATTACATTTAATTCCCTCATCTAAATCATTAGTATATATTGTGAATAACCGGGGTCCCAGCACCGATCCCTGCGGTACCCCACTAGACACTGCCTGCCATTCGGAAAAAGACCCATTTATTCCTACTCTTTGTTTCCTGTCTGCCAACCAGTTTTCTATCCATCTCAATACACTACCTCCATCCCATGCGCTTTACTTTTACCTGCCAATCTCTTATGTGGGACTTTGTCGAAAGCCTTCTGAAAGTCCAAATAAACCACATCCACTGGCTCCCCCTCATCAACTCTACTAGTTACATCTTTGAAAAATTCCAGTAGATTTGTCAAGCTTGATTTCCCTTTCATAAATTCATGCTGACTCTGTCCGATTCTGCCACTGCTTTCCACGTGCTCAGCTATTAAATCTTTTATAATGGACTCTAGAATTTTCCCCAGCACCAACGTCAGGCTGACTGGTCTATAATTCCCTGTTTTCTCTCTGCCTCCATTTTTAAATAGTGAGGTTACATTAGCTAACCTCCAATCTGTAGAAACTGTTCAAGAGTCTATAGAATCTCAGAAGATGACCACCAATGCATCCACTGTTTCTAGGGCCACTTCCTTAAGTACTCTGGGATGTAGATTATCAGGCCCTGGGGATTTATTGGCCTTTAAACCCATCAATTTCCCCAACGCCATTTCCCTACAAATTCTGATTTCTCTCTGTTCCTCCCTCTCACTAAACCCTGTGTTCCCCAACATTTCTGGTATGTTATTAGTGTCCTCCTTTGTGAAGACAGAACCAAAGTATGTATTTAGCTGGTCATCCGTTTCTTTGTTCCCCATTATAAATTTCCATTTCTGACTGTAAAGGACCTACATTCGTCTTCACTAGTCTTTTACCCTTCATGTACCTATAGAAACTTTTAGTCAGTTTTTATGTTCCCTGCAAGCTTGCTCTCGTACTCTATTTTCCCCTTCTTAATCAATCCCTTGGTCCTCCTTTGCTGAATTCTAAACTGCTTCCAATCCTCAGCAATCCTCAGCTCTGTTGTTTTTTCTGGCCAATTTGTATGACTCTTCCTTGCATCTAATACTATCTCTAATTTCCCTTGTAAGCCATGGTTTGGCCACCTTTCCTGTTTTACTTTTGCGCCAGACAGGAATAAACAATTGTTGCAGTCCACCCATGTGCTCTTTGAATGTTTGCCATTGCCTATCCACCATCATCCCTTTAAGTAACGTTTCCCAATCCATCATAGCCAACTCGTGCCTCATACCATCGTAGTTTCCTTTATTAAGATTCCGGACCCTAGTCTTGGAATCAACTATATCACTCTCTATCTTGATGAAGAATTCTATCATATTATGGTCGTTCATCCCCAAGGGGCCTTGCACAACTAGATTGCTAATTATTCCTTTCTCATTACACAATACCCAGTCGAGGATGGTCTGTTCTCTCGTTAGTTCCTCAATGAATTCAAAGTCTGCCTTTCAAAACATACAAATTGCAGAAACTGGTTTTGACAATTGTTTCAAGTTTCCCTCTGAGATTTGAACAACTCAGCATTTACCATCAGCTGTGTCATAATAGGTCTCTGGCTCGCTAAAGTTAAATGCTCTACAATGAACCAGAGTCATAGAACTGAAGAAAGATACAGCACAGAAGGAGGCCATTCAGCCCATTGTGTGGTGCCAGCTGACAAGTAGCCACCCAGCCTAACCTCGCATTCCAGCTCATTCTGGCCCAAAGCCTCTTAGGTTAGCACACTTAAAGTGCATATCCAAGCACTTTTAAAATATTATAAGGGTTTCTGCCTCTACCACCCTTTCACGCTGTGAATTCCAGAACCCCACGAACCTTTGGGTGAAAGAAAATCCTCTTGAATCCCCTCTAAACCTCCTACCTCTTACCCTAAATCTATTCCCCCTGGTTATGAACCTCTTGACCCTGGGGAACAGAGTCTTCCTATCCACTCTATCTAGACACTTCGTAATTTTATTCAGCTCAATTTAAATTTCCCCTCAGCCTCCTCTGTTCCAAAGAAAACAACCCCAGCCTTTTCAATATTTGATCATATCTAAAATTCTCTGTTCCAGGCAACATCCTCATAAATCTCCTCTATACCCTTTTAGTTCAATCTCATCTTTCCTATCACGCGGTCAAGCTAATGTTTTCTAAAGTCCCAATAAAATCTCCCTGCTCTTTTATTCCACACTTTGGCTCAGAAGGGTAAGAATCCTGCATGCCTATTCGACCGCCTGATCTACCTATCAAGGCACTTTCAGGGGCCTGTGGACACACAATCCAGTATTTCTCTACACTTCTCAGTCTCCTGCCATTTACATATCAGCTCCTGGAGCCAAATCCTTTCATTTGCTGACCGCTCAAGCCCACTGCAAAGTGGGTGGGGGCCATGTTCAAATTGGCCGCAATTGGCCAGAAGGTGCTAACCAGATCGGTTCATTGATGAAACCTCATGCGGCGATTGAATCGCATCAAGTCATTAGCTTCACGTTGACGAGCGTCCAAAATACTTCTACGTGATTGCGGCGGGGGTTGGAAGTGAGGGGGCACTGGTGGGGGGCTTTGGGCAGCCACTGCATTAACCTACAGGCTTGTCAAGGTGCTGCTAATGCTGGTGTTTAATTCATGAACCCTCTGGATAGTCTCTGAAGACCCCCAGGGGGAGCCCGCAGACCCCAGTTTGAGAATCGCTGGTTTAGCGTATCACCCCAAAGACTGCATCTGACAGGGCTGTGCTCCCTCAATACTACTTATCAGCCAAGATTTCATGCTCAAATTTCTGGAGTAGGGCTTGAAACCCTGGGGTTGACCTAACTCAGATCGGGCACTATCCACTGAGGCTCGGCTGGCAATTGAAGATCTCCGTTCTGATGGACTGAATGATGTTTGAATTTCTCATAACAGGGGCCAACAGCATGGTGAGCTAATAAGCCGCACTTCATTTTCATTACACAGGTAAGAGAGATTTGGCCCATTCCTTGGGATCATTTTTCATGGTTTCATCTAGCTTTCTGTGAAAGGGGATAAACAGAGGCATAGAGTACATAGGAACATACATACGAACATACAAATTAAGACCAAGATTTGGCCTCCAGAGCCTGTGCCGCCATTCAGTAAGATCATGGCTGATCTGATTGTAACCTCACCTCCACATTCCTGCCTAGCCCCGGCAAGACTTTTATAAATCTCTCTCTCTCTTAGGCAGTCCCTCAGCATCGAGGATGACTGGCTTCCACTCCTGTTCGATGGGTTCTTAGATTGCCGACAAGTCCAATGTGCAGCTAACAGGTAGGGCACGTGGGGTGGATGGGTTGTCTGGAGGTTTGTGCACTCCCTCTGATGCCTCGAATTTGGCTCTGGACATGCCCGACACAAAATCTCTCTATGTGTTCAGTGCCATCCCGAATGAGTCTTCTCCATTTTGGCCAGTCACAAGCCAGGGCCTCCTTCCCATGGGGGCACTGTCTCAGGATAAGGGGCTGATCGTTTAGGACTGAGGTGAGGGGAAATTATTTCACTCAAAGGGTTCTGAATCTTTGGAATTCTCTGCCCCAGAGGGCTGTCGATGCATTTAAGGCTGGGATAAACAAAATTTTGGTTTCTTGGGGAATCAAGGGATATGTGGAGTGGGCAGGGAAATGGAGTTTGAAGGCCAAGATTAACCATGATCATGTTGAATGGCGGTGCGGGCTCAATGATGCATATGGTCTACTCCTGCTCCTATCTCTTGTGTTCTTGTGAGTCAGAGGGTATTCTTCAGGGATACTTTGAGGGCATCACTAAAGGGTTTCAGCTGTCCTCCTGGGAGTCTCCTGCCACACTTGAGTTCCGAGTAGAGTAGTTGCTTTTATAAATCACTGGTTAGGACTCAGCTAGAGTATCGCATCCAGTTCTAGGCACCACACTTTAGGAAGGATGGCAAGGTGTTATGACGTGTGCCAGGCAGACCAAATGCACGAGGGAAACTTGGTTGCGCTATCACAATGGTTTTGCGATTTGTATTTATTACGAGATGTGTGCACTGAATTCAGAAATAATAAGTCCACCAAGACCTTTAGAAATAAAAAAAACAAAATATTTATTAACAAAATAAAAGATGTCAAGCACTTACATAAGACTACAAGTACTACTATAGTAACTCCTAAAATTCCTAATTAACCTGACTCCCAGTTACACTCCCTTTAAGGCAACAGTCCACAATAGATTTTAGACTTAAAACAAACTCAGCAGTTTAACACAATACCCTGGTCAGTGGAATTCCAAATGACTTTTCTTCAGCTTCTGTTTTATTAGCAGACCTATGCACAAATGCTGTTCACACACTCCTGTTAGATCTTACATGGCCTCCTGACACATAACCTTTCATTCTCCTTTACATATGTTTCCCTCTTTTTAATATGTAAATTCTATTGTTCCATATGTCTTTGAAACTGTACCTTCCTCATAATATGAAAGCTTTAATGTTTCCAAGATTGCCAGTAACCTTTGGGAAAAAATAAGCACATTCTTTAGATAAAAGCAAAATACTGCGGATGCTGGAAATCTGAAACAAAAACAAAAATTGCTGGAAAAACTCAGCAGGTCTGACAGCATCTGTGGAGAGAAGGACAGAGTTAACGTTTTGGGTCCATTTAACTCTTCTTCAGAACCGTACTGGAGAAGAGTCATACGGACTCAAAACGTTAACTCTGTCTTTCTCTCCGCAGTTGCTGCCAGACCTGCTGAGTTTTTCCAGCAATTTTTGTTTTTGTAACACATTCCTTAGCCTTGCTTATCTGGCTAGCTGTAAACAGATTGAAATCCCTTTGACATCCAAATATCTCCTTGTTTATCTAAAAATGCTAATTCCCTTCATACCTTACGTGCTAAACCAACATCCAGGTTTACTCATTAGCGTGTCAAGCATCTAGCTTCTTTTGATGATTTAAAACTTGCAGTCTGCTTGACTACAAAATGTAATTAAATCATACACAGACCCAATTATACTTACCCCCATAAACCTACTTCACAATAAACCAGGAAAATATTATGAAAAAATATGCTATTTTCGTGACACAAGGTGTTGGAGAGGATGCAGAGGAGATTCCCTCTGATGGCATCAGGGCTGCGGGAATTTAGTTACATGAAGAGAGCTAGAAAATCTGGGATTGTTCCCCTCGGGTGAAGGGCAGATTTCATTGAGGTGTTTAAAATGATGACGCGTTTCATAAAGTAAATGAGGTGAAACTGTTTCCACCAGCAGGAGGGACATTAACCAATTCAAGATAACTGGCAAAAAGAATCAGAAGTTGATGGGAAGTTTTATTTTTATGCAGCAGGTTGTTGTGATCTGAAATGTGCTGCCTAAAAGGACAGTGGGAGCAGGCTCAATAATAAATTTCAAAAGGGCATTGGATAAATACCCGAAAAGGAAAAGTAATTTCAGAACTGAGGGAAAAGCAGGAAAGTGGGACCAGCGGGGTAGGTCATTCAAAGGTCTGACAAAGGCAAAATGGGCTGAATGGCCTCCTTCAGTGCTGTATGAAATCATTCTATGCTAGACATTAATCCAATGATCGAAACCCTGAGGCGAGTGTAGCCTTCAATTGTCTCTGTTTTCATTTTAACTCTCTGATGGAGGGCAGTGCGATGGATGGGAGAGAGAGGAAGTGTGAGTTGGTGAAGGGGGAGTGAGTGAAGCAGATAGAAAGGTGGAGGGAGTGAGATATTGTGTGAATAAGGAACAGGGTGAAGCAGAACCGAGTAAGCGAATGGCATGGAGAAAAATAGGGAGAGTGAAATAGAAGCAAAGATGGGAGACATTAAAGATGAGTAAGAAGGCAAAGAAGCAGAAAGAAAAGAGATGTTAGACAATGAACCACAGATATAGAAAGGGGGTAAACATTTGCTGGAGATACTGAATGCCCAGGTGGGAGGAGAGAGAGAAACGAATGAAAGAGAGGAGGAGAGTGAGTGAAACACAAGTGGGAAGAGAAGGAAGGAGTGACAGGCAGGCATGAGGCAAAAGTGATCTCACTCAGTGGTGGGACAGACTCAAGGGACTGAATGGCCTCCCCCTGTTCCTTTGTTCCCGGATCAAAGTCAAAATGAAATGAGCGGATCACAGGTCTGTGTTCTCATTACTAAGCAGTAAATTCTCCTACAATAAAACATGAAAATGCCACAGTTTCCCTGGATTCTGTTAGATGGCATTTCTGTTCCGTTTCCTTCAGTCACTCTAAACACAGCCATCTATTGCAACAGCTGTGGAATCAGATCTTTGTCTTTAATGAACTCGAAGACAATATATTCCAATTCAAATTGAGCACTCAATCAAATCATGTGACACGCCATTGGGTGTCCTCCCATTCGAGGATTATGCCTACTCAGGACCACGAGTTTCTGCCGTGGGTCTTCATGTGACTGAACAAGCTGATTCTCGACTCACAGGCCTTAGGGTACACGTGGCAGGATGAACCACAAGGTAGCGGGATACGGGGTGCAGGATTTTCTTCCTTTCCCTTCCTTCTCTGCTGCCGCTCTGCCTCATTATTAAGACAATTGGGATTCCAAAATGCAGCTTGATCACCATTCTGAGCAATTGGCAGTAAGCTCCTCCCAGTCACCAATGTCAATGCTGCTGCACTTCAGGGAGAGCTTCAGAGTGTGGTTGAAGTCTTTCCTTTGACCCCTCCTGGAACATTGGCCATTTGAGAGCTGAGAGAACACAGTCCAATGAGGGAGATCCCTTTCAGTCATCCGGATATGATGTCCAGTACATTGATGTTGACCTTTCAGGAATTGTGCCTGAATGATTGTGGAGCTGACTTCAAGAAGGATACTAGTGCTTGTGCTACTGTTCTACCATTGGATCTGGAGGACGTAGCAGAGGCATTACTGATGGGATTTTTCTGGGGCTCTTACGTGACACATTCGAGGAGATGGTGGCATCGTGGTAATGCAGTAGTAATCCAGAGGCCCGGGCTAGTGGTCTGGAGGCATGGGGTCAAATCCCTCCACGGCAGCTGGTGGGATTTAAATTCGATTAATAAATCTGGAAAATAAAGCTGGTCTCAGTGGTGACTATGGCAACAATCATCAATTATTGTAAAAAAAAAACCCATCTGGTGCACTAATCTGAAGAAGATCTGCCATCCTTACCCAGTCTGGCCTATATGTGATTCCAGGCCCACAGTGATGTGGTTGATTCTTAATTGCCCCGTGAAATGGCCTAGCAAGCAACTCAGTTCAAAGGCACTTAGGGGTGGGCAACAAATGTTGGCCTTGCCAGTGATGCCCAAATCACATGAAAGAACAAAGGAAAAAAATGTCCAGAACTCCCAGTTGTACAGGAGTGTGGTGATGTGTCAGCTGCTCTTTATGCTAAGACTTTTGTTGCCTTACGGAGGCCTTTGCTGTCGAACACTTGCTGCTATGGTCGATAGAAGGCTCAGCTGGAGCAGCTGATCCAGTATTGAGTCTCCTTGTCAATGGTGAGAGAGGGGGCTTCCAATATGTTAGAAGTGCTCAATGTATTCCAGAGTCTCTCCTTCAGCCTATATGAGAGGTGTGATATTTGGCTGGCCAAGTGAGGGTTGAAATATGAGTGTTTAAATTCACTGAAATAGTTTTTCAACATATTTTTAATCAGAGTTAGACTAATTCTATGATTCTTAAGGATTGCAATTCACTACAAGAACTCAGGTACGACACTTCACAATTCCAGCATGATAACAGCAAACAGTGAATTGTCCAAAACACTTATGCCAGTTCTACCTTTGGTCTGTATATTCCTTGTATGCTAATTACAATACAGTGAAAGGCAGACAAAATGTTTATTTCAGATAACATTGAGCCAATTTGATACGTTCATTTTCACCAATCTCTCTCTTTCTCTCTCATTACCATAGTTATATAGCCCACCCAAGTTTTACTGCTCTATCACTAACTCCATAATCACATTTTGATTTAATGTTGGTAAGGTTCCTTTGTATTTTGTCTTTTGTTTTTGCAGTTTCCCTTTAAGAGGCTGTCTTTTACTTTGTCCCTGATTTTGTTAGTTTATTTGGCTGATTCAGAAGAGTTACAACCATCAGTTGCCATCTGAATAATGACATGTAGCAGGTCCTCTGACCAGCTTCATCCACATTCAACCTTCAAAGTTAACTTGCGGAAGTTTAATTATTTATGCTTGTTCTATTATCAGTGATTTAGGGAAAAGGCTGTTTGTTGGGCCTATCAATGAGCAGTCCATTATGGCCACTCAGTTCATCTGCCCTTGTTCCTTACCAGACAATTGAACCATTGGGTTGTTCACTAAAGTAACATCTACTCCACTTCCACACACTATGGACTTTCACATTTCAGCAAGCATCTTAATTAAGCAAGGTTAACTGAAAACCCGGCCTTTGGCAGCCATCCACTTCATGAGACAATGCTTTGTAGTTTCACGAAAGACTCTGTGTTACTTACCTGGTGTGACTCATGACGGAGCCCCACTCTGGCATGACAATCCCTGCATGGCCGCGTTTGCTGCGGAGTAAGGAGTGGGCTGAGGAAGTGCAGGATTCACTAGCCTCTGTTTTCTTTGGGTCCCCTTATTATCCAGCTGAGCTTTCCTTTCCTGCACACATCTTCCAATGCCCCTTCAGACAGTCAACCTCCAGAGGCCATGGCTGTTGGTGATTACCTCCCAGTTGTCAGTGTCAAGGTCCACCATCTTCATATCTCGCTTGCAGTTGCCCTTGTAGTGGAGATATGGATGCCCAGGGTGTCATGACCCAGCGACCAGTCCACAAGACAGAAGATCTATTGGGTATAAAGCTGACATTCAGCGCAGGCATCTGAAAGCCTTACTAGCCTATTCTCAGGGTTATAGTTCTTTTTAAACCACATATTACATGGAAAAAAAAAATGAATCACCCAAATACCCTTAAGTCAAATAAGGTTGTTTATTAAACCAAAAATACAAGAGAGACAAAAAGATGCTTGTAGATTTCAATAGCGATATAATTTAGTCTACCCTACAACACAATGCCCCTTCTAGTCCCTACAATACAATGCCCCTTTTAGTCTACCCACAATACAATGTCTCTTTTAGTCTTCCCTACAGTACAATGCCCCTTTTAGTCTACCCTAAAAACACAATGCCCTTTTTAGTGTACCCACAACACAATGCCACTTTTTTTTTGTTCATTTACATGATGTGGGCTTTGCTGGCTGGGCCAGCACTAATTGCCCACCCCTAGTTGCCCTTGAGAAGGTGGTGCCTTCTTGAATCGCTGCAGTCCATATTGTGTAGGTACACCCACAGTGCTGTTAGGAAGGGTGTTCCAGGATTTTGACCCAGTGACAGTGAAGGAATGGCGGTATATTTCCAAGTCAGGATGGTGAGTTACTTGGAGGGGAACCTCCAAGTGGTGGTGTTCGCATCTATCTGCTGCCTTGTCCTTCTAAGTGGTAGTGGTCGTGGGTTTGGAAACTGATGTCTAAGGAGCCTTGGTGAATTGCTGCAGTGCATCTTGTAGATGATAACCACTGCTGCTACTGTGCATCGGTGGTGGCGGGAGTTAATGTTTGTGGATGGGGTGCCAATCAAATGGGCTGTTTTGTCCTGGATGGTGTCCAGCTTCTTGAGTGTTGTTGGAGCTGCCAGGCAAGTCGATAGTATTCCATCACACTCCTGACTTGTGCCTTGTAGATGGTGGACAAGCTCTGGGGAGTCAGGAGGTGAGTTACTCATCACAGAATTCCTAGCCTCTGGCCTGCTCTTGTAGCCACAGTATTTATATGGCTAGTCCAATTAGTTTTTGGTCAATGGTAACACCTGGAATGTTGATGGTGGAGCATTCAGTGATGGTAATGCCATTGAACATCAAGGGGTGATAGTTGGATTCTCTCTTGTTGGAGATGGTAATTGCCTGATACTTGTGTGGCGCAAATGTTACTTGCCATTTGTCAGCCCAAGCCTGGATATTGTCCAGGTCTTGCTACATTTGGACATGGACTGCTTCAGTATCTGAGGAGTTGCAAATGGTGCTGAACATTGTGCAATCATCAACGAGCATCCCCACTTCTGACCTTATGATGGAAGGAAGGTCATTGACGAAGCAGCTGAAGATGGTTGGACCTAGGACACTACCCTGAGGAACTCCTGCAGTGATATCCTGGAGCTGAGATGACTGACCTCCAACAACCACAACCATCTTCCTTTCTGTTAGGTATGACTCCAACCAACAGAGAGTTTCCCCCTGATTCCCATTTATTCCAGCTTTGCTAGGATTCCTTGATGCCACACTCGCCCTTGATGTCAAGGGCAGTCACTCTCACCTCATCTCAGAAGTTCAACTCTTTTGTCCCTGTTTGGACCTAAAAACTAAAAGGTCAGGAGCTGAGTGATCCAGGTGGAACCCAAACTGAGTGTCAGTGAGCAGGGTATTGCTAAGCAAGTGCCCCTTGATAGCACTGTTGATGAACCCTTCCATCACTTTATCGATGATCGAGAGTAGACTGATGGGGTGGTAATTGACTGGGTTGGATTCGTCCTGCTTTTTGTGAACAGGACATACCAGGGCATTTTTTGACATTGCCAGGTAGATGCCAGTGTTGTAGCTGTACTGGAATAGCTTGGCTAGGGGCATGGCAAGTTCTGAAGCGCAAGTCTTGTCAGGGCCAATAGCCTTTACATTGTCCAGTGCCTTCAGCCGTTTCTTGACATGGAGTGAATCAAACTGGCTGAAGAATGGCATCTGTGATGCAGGTGACCTCCAGAGGAAGCCAAGATGGATCATCCACTCAGCGCTTCTGGCTGAAGGTTGTTGCAAATGCTTCCTTTGCATTGATGTGCTGGGCTCCCCCATCATTGAGGATGGGGATATTTGTGGAGCCTCCTCCTCCAGTGTTTAATTGCCCACCACCATTCACGACTGGATGTGGTAGGACTTCAGAGCTTAGGTCTGATCCGTTGGTTGTGAAATCGCTTAGTTCTATCTATCACTTGCTGCTTATACTGTTTGGCACACAAGTAGTCCTGTGTTGTAGCTTCACAGGTTGACATCTTATTGTTAGGCATGCACGGTGCTAAAACTGTGCTGAAATGTCAACTTGTCTGGTGAACTTTGGGTCTCACATCAGAGGATCAAAACAGGAAACCTCTTGGGAAGAGGACAGGCAAGTTGAAAATATAATGGGCAGATGAGTACCTAATATGGAACCAGGTTGAGATCCAAAAGAGTATAAGAAGGAGAGTGTCGAGCACAACCGAAGGGGGAGAAAGAGAGGCAACTTTGGTCAAGGGAACAAGAACCACTGGGTCTCTGCAATCCAGGGTCTGAAATTGCACCAACTATATCCTATTGCCTTTGTTAAGTATAATTATTTTCAGTGTCTGTATTTTAATACCTAATAAACTTACCAGATATTTAACAACATACCAATACCTGTATTGGGTTTGTGTATGGTCCTGAATCTGGGTCCACCTAAGTGAGTAATTACTGGTGAGAAATCTTACAATGTGTGAATGATGGTCACCTACCAAAAGATACACTGTATGGAGAGCTAGCTGACACCAGTAGACCTGTTGGGCGTCCAAAACTAAGATAGTAGGATCCATGCAAGTGAGATATAATTTCATGTCAGACTTATTTCAACAACTGGGAACAGCCTACACAGGACCAAAGTATTTGGTGCCAAAGTCTCCACCCTGGAGCATGGAAATTTGAACTACTACATCTTCAGATTGTCACAGAAAGGGAGCATCACAGGAAGGAGCATGCGACAGTAGCTCCTGCAAAGGCAAATTATGACCTACAATGCCCCCATTGCAACCGATAATGCCTTGCTCAAATAGGGCTGCACTCCCACTTGAAGGCTCACAAGGATAAGCAGTAAACGTGAATCATCGGCAGTGATGCAAAGCCTAAGAAGGAGAGAAGAAGGGGTGAGAATCGAGAAAGGCATCTGAAGAAAGGAAAGTGTAAGGAACATATCTTTTTATTTCTGTTGGACTGTTGTAGAGAACATAACTTTTTATTTTCTGTTGGACTGTGAATTAGAATTACAATTGCTGCAGTTTGAAACACATGTCCACTGGAACTAGATGAGAGATAAATACAATGCTGCAGTCCTGGAACAGAGTGTACCATCAAAGACAGGGTGGTGCTGGAAAGGAGTCCTGGACCAAGGGAGTTGCCTGGTAACAGTGTTTTAATTGGCTCCTGACCAGGTGACCAGGTTTTGTGTGAGGCTTGTGCAGCTGAATAGCTCCTAGCCTGAAAGGAAAAATGCCTAAAACCTCTTTCTCCTCTGTGTGGAAGTTTCCAGTAATTCCACAATAGCTAGCTGCCTTTTTCTCCTCCTATCTCTATAACCTGTTCTCTCTGAAAACCCCTGTTAAGAGGCAAAGAGGAAAATCACTGTTGAAGACATTGAAAGGCAAGAACTAAATGCTGAAAGTGTTGGAATACCACCTCGTGTCATCAATGAGGACTGAAAGGAATTTGGAAGACACCGGTCAAAATCAACCCATCGAATCCTACACTCTGGTATTGGTGCTATGAACTGTTTTATCCCACCCTTAAAATCCATGTTTTTGTGTGTCTTGTATGTGTGTGTATATAGATTTAAGAAGGGATAGAACTTAAGTTATAGAGTTAGAAATTAGCAGGTAATCCCACTACTTAAAAGGGGAGGCAGAGAGAAAACAGGGAATTATAGACCAGTCAGCCTGACGTCGGTAGTGGGGAAAATTCTAGAGTCCATTATAAAAGATTTAATAGCTGAGCACATGGAAAACAGTGGCAGAATCGGACAGAGTCAGCATGAATTTATGAAAGGGAAATGATGCTTGACAAATCTACTGGAATTTTTCGAGGATGTAACTAGTAGAGTTGATGAGGGGGAGCCAGTGGATGTGGTTTATTTGGACTTTCAGAAGGCTTTCAACAAAGTCCCACATAAGAGATTGGCATGTAAAGTGAAAGCGCTAAGGATTGGGGATAGTGTATTGAGATGGATAGAAAACTGGTTGGCAGACAGGAAACACAGAGTAGGAATAAATAGGTCTTTTTCCAAATAGCAGGTAGTGTCTAGTGGGGTAACGCAGGCATCGGTGCTGGGAACCCAGTTATTCACAATATATATTAATGATTTAGATGAGGGAATTAAATGTAATATCTCTAAATTTGCAGATGACACATATCTGGGTGGGAGGGTGAGCTGTGAGCTGTGAGCAGAGATGCTTCAGTGTGATTTGGACGAGCTGAGTGAGTGGGCACATGCATGGCAGATGCAGTATAATGTGGATAAATGTGAGGTTATCCACTTTGGTGGCAAAAACAGGAAGGCAGATTATTATCTGAATGGCTATAAATTAAGAGAAGGGAATGTGCAACGTGACCTGGGTGTCCTTGTACACCAGTCGCAGAAGGTAAGCATGCAGGTGCAGCAGGCGGTAAAGAAGGCAAATGGTATGTTGACCTTCATAGCTAGAGGATTTGAGTACAGGAACAGGGATGTCTTGCTGCAATTGTACAGGGCCTTGGTGAGACCACACTTGGAATATTGAATGCAGTTTTGGTCTCCTTATCTGAGGAAGGATGTACTTGCTATAGAGGGAGTGCAGCAAAGGTTTACCTGACTGATGCCTGAGATTGCAGGACTGACATATGAGGAGAGATTGATTAGATTAGGATTATATTCCCTGGAGTTCAGAAGAATGAGGGGGATCTGATAGAAACCTATAAAATTCTAACAGGACTAGACAGGGTGGATGAGGGAAGGATGCTCCCAATGGTGGGGGAGTCCAGAACCAGGGGTCACAGTCTGAGGATATGGGGTAGACCATTTAGGACTGAGATGAGGAGAAATTTCTTCACCCAGAGAGTGGTGAGCCTGTGGAATTCACTACAACAGATAGTAGTTGAGACCAAAACATTGTATCCTTTCAAGAATGAGTTAGATATAGCTCTTGGGGTGGAAGGGATCAAAGGGTATGGGGAGAAAATGGGAGCAGGCTATTGAGTTCGATGATCAGCCATGATCATAATGAATGGCGGAGCAGGCTCAAAGGGCTGAATAGCCTACTCCTGCTCCTAGTTTCTTTGTTTCTATTTATTTTGCCACTGGTTAACGACAGTTTATTCAACAAACAGTTATTTACATATTAAGTTTACAAACCTGGTGCTTGTATTCTGTTAACCTAAATTAAACAGTTGAGTAGCATTGGGGCAATTTGGTGATTTGATCAAACTTGTTCTCATTTGTCACAGCTCAGGGAGCAGTGGGGCTTGATATTACAGTGAGAAAGTTTGGGGGCTCAGGTCCGGGATATTTTGGAACAAAAGACAATGACGATTTGGATGTAGATTTAGTAAGTAATAAAAGCTAAAAGGAAATAGCAGGTTTGTACTGTCAAAAATAAGATGGCACTGGAAACTGCTAAAGCTTTCCTGCAAGTGGAAGAGATGTCCCTGACGATTTTACAAGTGATCCCAAAAGCCAGGTTAATCGAATTGACAAGTAAATTAAGAGTAGGATTGCCTGCCAAAGCTGGGAAGGCAAAGATAATCGAAGAGATGGCACAGAATTTGAAATTGGAAGGAATACACGAGTTCTCCAAGGGGTGGTTCATTGGAATGGGCTCAAATTCAGTTGCAAATTTAAAAAAAATTGGAAATAGAGACAGCAGGAAAAGAAAGGGCAGAGAAAGGAAAAGAAAAGGAAAGAGAGAGAGAGAGCATTTCAAAGGGAACAAGCGGAAATGTAAATGCGAAAACTTGATTTCCAAAGGGAACAGGCCAAAAAGGAAAGAGAAAGGACATTTCAAAGGCAATTAGAAATGGCGAAGTTAGGAAAGGGGGAGAGAGAAAAAGAGATAATTCCAGCTTAAAATGCTGACAGTTAAAAAAGAGACACCAGTAGGTATGGTAGGGCGTATTTCCAGATCAGAACCCAGTGGGGAGGTGTATAAATTTGTACAAGCTCTTCCAAAATTTGAGGAAGGGATGTTGAAGCATTCTTTATTTCATTTGAGAAGATAGCTAAACAGATGAACTGGCCAAAGGAAAACTGAACATTGTCCACGCAGAGCAAATTGACAGAGCACAGGAAATTTATGCTTCACTGTCAGAGGAGTTTCTAGGGATTATGATGTGGTGAAAAAGGCCATTTTGAGTGCATATGAGTTGGTCCCTGAATAGACAAAAGTTTCGAAATGTAAGGATATACAAATTCTAACATCTACATCTGGGCAAACTTAAGATAAAAAGATGAAAAGATTAAGCAAAATAGTTTTGACAGGTGGATATGGGCATTAGGAGTTGAAACTACCTATGAAGTTCTCAGGGAGACTATTCTCTTGGAAGAATTTAAAAACCCCCTACTTCTTGTAATAAGAACCCATTTTGAAGACCAAAGGGTTGCAAGTGCTAAGCAAGCAGCAGTAATAGCTGACAATTATGAGCTGATCCATAAAACTAATCCTTTTCTCCATCACCCCCATAAATTTGATGTTGGGAATACCTTGAGATCTCCTACTCAGATCAGGAAGGAAGGTAAGGGTGGAGATGAAACTCAAAGGCCTAAGTGTTTCTGCAACAATGTGGTTGACTCCAAACTGCCCTCTGAAACGGCTGAACAAAGCCATTCAGTTCAAGGGAACAGTCAGGGATGGACAACAAATGCTGGCCTTGCCAGTGATGCCCAGGTCCAATGAAAGAAGAAAAAGAAAATTTCAACTAGGTGGCATGACTTCACTTCCCTTGACAGTGCTGGAAGGATTCCGGAGCTGGGGGCAGACATCCGGGCGAGGAGTGGGCAGCTCCAGACTAAAAGGAGCAGAGTGGCAATCCGGCTATCTGACAGGGATTAACACTCCTCGCACGTTCTGGCCCATTATCTCTGTTTCCCTCCACAGATGCTGAGTGTTCCCCACAATTCTTGTGTTTGCTTAAACACTTTATTGAAGTGTTGTCACTGTTGTAGTGCAGGGAATGAGGCAGCCGTTTTGTGCAGCGATCAAACACTGCAGGTGATCATCTTGTTCTTTGCCAGTGCTCTGAGAGCTTCTTGGCTGTTCTTCAGAACAGCACCACATGGTCTTTTTAGGCCCACCTGATAGGGCCTCAGATTCATGCCTCATCTGAAAGACAGCACCTCAGACAGTGCAGCACTCTCCCACGAGCTGCATTGTAGGGTCAGCCCAGAGGATATGCTCAAGCTCCTGAGCTGTGGTTTGAGCCCATAAAATTTGAACTCAGAGGCAAGAGTGCTACTCACTGAGCCAGGGCTGACACCTGACAGGAGACCTCTGTGCAGACAGATTAAGTTAGGGACTGTCCTAAACTGAATATGGTACCAATTTCTGACAATTACGGACCATGGCATTTACGGTGAGCCAAAATGTCACACCGTTTACATCAAATATTTTTGTGAGATTTGTACTCATGTTTTGGGATCAGTTTCCATTATTCCACCTTTTTACACTGGAAAATGGCAAAAAATAGAGTCTTTACCTCTTAGTATACAAACGGGCTGCAATTCTGTTAAAATAGGGCCATCAGCTTCTGATGACCCGATAAGTCAAGTTCTGTTTATAGAATAAGAATTAAATGATTTTGGGGAAGGTTTTTAACAGCCCTGTTAACTTTTAAATGTGAAAACTGAAACCAGCAATTCAATTCCTGGAATAAAATGTTTGGAAAGCTGGTGCCAATGTTACGTCAATTGTATTATTGTGATCTGTTATTATTATGTTGCAAATAAAGCTTAACCAGAAATTCTCAGTGAATTGTGGAGATAAGTTGATCAACAATCTACTCTCTGCCAAAGGGCGGTAACATTACTCTCATCTATTATTAATCACTATACTCATGGCCCTCAGGCTGAGTTTAACATGTTAACTAAAAAATGTGTAGGAAGTAACCTTCTACCCTTGACAAATTACTCTACTGTTAGACCATAAGAATTATGAGGAATAAGGAGACAACACACAAAGCGCAAATTAAACACTTATGTCTTGACTTGGTAAGAATACTGGAATTTGATAGGTATTTGAGGGAGATGGTGACATAGTGGTAATATCACTGGACTAGTAACCCAAAGGGATGTGTGTTCAAATCCCACCATGGCAGCTGGTGGAATTTAAATTCAATCAATAATTATAAAGCTAATCTCAGTAATGGTGACCATGAAACTATCATTGATTGGTTGTAAAAACCCATCTGATTCACCAATGCCCTTGAGGGAAGGAAATCTGCTGTCCTTACCTGGCCTGGCCTACATGTGACAGCAATGTGGTTGACTCTTAACTGCCCTCTGCAATGGCCTAGCAAGCCACTCAGTTCCAGGGCAATTAGGGATGGGCAAACAATGTTGGCCTTGGCAGTGACACCCACATCTCATGAAAGAATTGAAAAGAAGCTAACAATACAATTGACTTGTTACAACATACCCATTACCAATATGCACACTGGTTACAAACAGGTTACAAGAAATCATACATACAATAAATGGCAAGTGGTTAACCTCCTCCCTATTGTTCTTTAGAGCAGCCAGCTAATCTACTGTGGCTAAGCGTTGGATCGCCTTTTTACCACTGTTCTTATACTCTTCTTTCCGAGGTGGGTGGGATGTTGCATTGACAAGAGCGCATCCTCCGATCAAAAGCAAGCTTAAGCTACAACTTTCCAATGAAGTGTCCAATTCTTTGTTCAACCCATGATATCAGACACTCCCCTGACAATGTCAACATGTTCAAAACCGCCTCCAGTAATTTCCCATTCCTTGTGGCTTGTGAGATCATAACCAGTTGTTGGGGACAAGGTCAAGTCGTGGGAATGTCACTGGACCAGTAATCCAGAGGCTCAGGCTAAATGCAGTGGGGACATGGGTTCTCCTGGAGTTTCAATTTAATTAATCTAGAATTGAAAGCTAAGCTCAGGAATGGTAGCCAAGCAACTATCATCAATTGTTGTAAAACAAAACATCTGGCTCACTCATGCTCTTCACCTGGCCCGGCCTACATGTGACTCCAGATTCACAGCAATGTGGGTGACTCTGAAATGGCCGAGCAAGCCACTCAGTTGCAAGGGCAATTAGGGATGGGCAACAAATGTTGACCTTGCCAGCGATGACATCCCATGAAAGGATTATAAAAACTCCTTCCCAGACCTGGAATAATAAAAACAATTTCAGCCAACTTCTCACACGCTGTTGCTTGGCAAATGAAATACGCAGTCCACCTGATAGAAGCTTCATTTCCCTGCGTTTCAAAAGGAGATATTGTCAATCAGTGGCCTTTTGGGTTCCCTCTCAACTCCCAAACGCTGGTGAAAACATAGCCACTGCGCCTCCAGGCTTTAGGGTATGGAAAAATTCTCCTTGATATCAGATGGAAGCATAGCTTTTAAAAGCCATTGGCTTTGATTCATTTTACAATGTTTTATGTTCGTTGCTAAGCATTCCTTATCTTTTAGGTGTACAGCCCACTGCCTTTACAATCAGGGAAGAATGAAACCATCCTGCAGCTGTTACACCCAGCACCCAGCACAACTTTCTGTTTTTAATTTAAGCTGTTGGTTCCTTGGGTTCGATAGCCTCACGGCTATCAATTTTCAATCAAAATAACATTACCTTCCCTTACAAATGTCACGCCAGGCAGTGCGGTCCTCCCTCGGGAAAAGAATTGTTTCAGCCTAAATTTCAAACTCAAAATCTCTGGAGTGAGCATTGAATCCTCGACCACCTGATACAAAGGTAAAAGTACTGTGAGGTCCTGAGGGCACTTGTCAGGGTAGATATTGACAGGATGTTTCAACACGCGGGCAAGTCTAGAATGAGGGGATGCAGTTTAAGAATAAGAGGTTTCTTTTTCAAGACCAAGGTGAGGAGAATTTTTTTTTCTCTCAGTGAGTTGTTAGTGCGTAGAATTCTCTTTGCAGAGAGCAGTGGAGGCTGGGTCGTTGAATGTAGCAAAAGCTGAGTGAGGTAGATTTTTGATTGGAAAGGGTGATGGGGGGGCAGGCAAGAAAGTGGAGTTGAGACCACCACCAGATCAGCCATGATCTCCACTAGAATTATGGAGCAGGCTTCAAGAGCTGAATGAGACACTCCTGCTCCTGAGCCCCATGCTAGTTGCTGAGCCAAGACTGGTGCCTAATAAACATCTGATTGGAAAGGATCTGCATTCTGAATGATTGTTTGAGGACCTTATTTTGAAAAAAAAAGCTTGCAGTGTTTTCCATAACCACTAGATGCCTCAAAGCACTTTTTATCCAATCAACTAGTCACTGTTGTAAGAAAAGTGGCAGCCATTTTGTGCACAGGAAGTTCCCACAAACAACAAAGTGATAATGACTGCCTAATCTATTCTTGTGATGTAAGTTTGTGGGGAAAATATTGGCCGGGACGCCAGATAGAACTCCCCTTGCTCTTCTTTGAAATAGTGCCATGGGATCTTTTACATCCACATGAGAGGGCAGACAGGATTTCAGTTTAATGTCCTAGCTAAAAGACAGTGTCTCTGACAGTGCAGCACTCTCTCAGTCCTGTACTGGAGTGTTAGCCTTGATTTTTGTGTTGGAGTCCTGGTGTGGGACTTCAATTCACAACTTCCATGTTACCAATGGAGTCATGGCTGACAGCAATTAATGATAACTGGCAACAAAACCAGAGAGGAAATGAGGAGAATTATTTTTACACAGTGAGTGCTCATGAACTGGAATACGTGAAAGGATGTTGGAAGCAGATTCAATCTTAACTTTCAAATGGAAATTGAATATCACTTGAACAGGAAAACATGCAGAGCTACCAGGAAAGAACGCAAGAGTGGGAACAATTGGACAGCTCTTTCCAAGACTTGCACAGACAGAATGGGCCAAATGGCCTCTTTTTATGCTGAATGAATTCATTCAATGCTACACCACAGTGAAGAAGATACTGAGACAAATGTGGCTTTTAGGAATCTGCACCTCTTCTGGTTTCACCCATCGGACTTTGGCCCTGTGATTGACAGATAAAGAACAGGAAGAGGGGGTGGGGGGGGAGCGGTGGGGGAAGTATCAGTTGCTCAGGGAGAGTGATAGAAAGGGAGAGAATTGGAAAGAAACAGATAGGATGGAGAGAAGGAGAAATTGCCTGAATGAGGAACAGAGTGTAGCAGAAATATTGAGTGAGCAAATAGAAGATAGAAAAGGAAGAGTGAAAGAAAGATAGAATGCAGAAGGCAGTGTGAGGGAAAGGTGACAGGATGGTGGGAGAGAGAGAAAGTGAGAGAGAAGACTATGAATTAGAAATCAGAGAGAAGCGATGAAATGCTTGGCCGTGAGCCATTGACATAGGGAGAGATCAATAACTGAAAGATACCGAATGCCCAGTGGGAAAGAGAGGAAATAATATGTGAAAGTAAAGGAGGAAGAAGAGAACGGAAAAAGAAGTGGAAAGGCAGAGTTGAAAGGAGAGAATGAGCAACAGATAATAAGAAAAAGGGAGCTCCGGGGGAGGAAGAACTAAAGAGAAATTGGAAAGAGGGGAGATGGAGGAATTGAAAAATGAACAAAGACACAACACAACAAACAGCCCAGTGGGAGGAGAGGGAAGGGAAAGTGAGATTGAAAATAGTGAGGACTGATTGGTTCAGGAGTGCCCCCTCTGCTGGTAATACTGAATTCTAACATGTTCTGTGTGTCTCCATTCCCCTGGTGAAGAACACACACCTCACTGCATCACCTAAATACCGCAGACTGGGAGCAAAGAGACAACTCACTCACCTTCCCAAAGCAATAAGACACTAAAATACAGGGGAAAATGGGAAGAAGTTCAACTCGGTTACATTGACCAAGGGCTAGGAGGTAATGTTATAAAAGAAAAATAAGGTGCACCAAGGATTGGGAGAGATAGGTAGGACTAGAGTTAGAAGCAGTAAAGTGGGACCAGTGTAAGAGGAAATGCAAGAAAGTCTAAATTAGTTTTACAGTGCATTTATGTGAAATCATGGAGTAGGGTCAATAAGGTTGGTAAGCTGCAGGGACAGATAGCTATGAGGGAATATAATACATACAGACATGCTATACATGTTCAAAAAAGGGTGTACTGGTAAATCAGCAACTACAGCTTCACCTTGGTGGTGGGTAAGATTTTAGAAAGGAATGTAATCGGAGACATAGTTAACAGTCACTTGGATAAATGTGTCTTCATTGAGGAAATTCAGCAGGGATGTGTTAAGGTCAAATCATGTTTAAATAGCTAGAGTTTTTTGATGGCGTAAGAGAGAGGGTTGATGAGGATAATAGGGTTAATGTGGTGTACATAGAATCCAAAAAGGAATTTGGTAAAGTGCCACATAACAGACTAGTCAGCAAAGGGACAGTAACATTATAGAAGTTGGTAAGTGACAGAAACGGAGAGCAGCGGTGAACTGAGACACCAAAGATTGGAGAAAGCTGTATAGTGGCATTCCCCAGGGCTCAGTATTAGGACCCCTGATATTCTTGATCTATATTACTGATGTAGATTTGGGTTCCAAGGTACAATTTCAAAATTGGAGGTTGACACAAAACTTGGAAGTATTGTCAACTGTGAGGAGGAAGGTCCCAGACCCTGGGCTAATCAAAAATATCGTTAAAGAACCTATAAGGATGAGTGACCAAAATATGATAGAATTTTACATGATGTTTTAAAGTGGGGTAGTTGGGGGAAAGGTGGCACAGTGGTGTTGTCACTGGATCAGAAATCCAGAGGCCCGAGGTAATGCTTCAGGGATCTGGGTTCAAATCCCATCACAGCAGCTGGTGGAATTAAAAGTCTAATGATGACCATGAAACAATTGTCATAAAAACCCATCTGGTTCACTAATGCCCTTTAGAGAAGGAGACCTGCTGTCCTCCATGTGACTCCAGACAGACCCACATCGATGTGGTTGACTCTTAACTGCCCTCAGGAATGGCCTAGCAAGCCACTTAGTTGTATCAAAATGCTAAAAAGTCAGTGATAAATGAAACCAGATGGTCTACTCGACATCGACCTAGGACTAGGCACTGGAAACAGCAATGGCAAACCCTGCCCTGTCAACCCTGCAAAATCCTCCTCACTAACACCTGGGAATTCATGCCAAAATTGGGGTAGCTGTCTTTCTATGTCACACAGCCTGACATAGTCATATTCACGGAATCATAACTTACAGATCATGCCCCAAACACCATCATCAGCATCACCATCCCTGGGTACAGCAGGACATTCCCAGCAGAGGTGGCAGCACAGTGTTATACAGTCAGGAGGGAGCTGCATTGAGAGTCCTCAACATTGACTCCAGACCCCATGAAGTCTCATGGCATCAGATCAAACATGGGTAAGGAAATCTCCTGCTGATTACTATGTACTATCAATGCATAAATAATCACACTGCATGGCAATTACCTTGTTAAAAACAATTGCTAGTTAAACAGGTGATGGGCATTGATTATCTCCATCTAAACAAAATAAAAAGATACAGCTGGAACACTTTCTGTAGAAGCTACCTGGAAGTTAGTAACACTGAGGAGTTGTCTTGAAAATAAACCAGCTTGAGCCAAAAAAACCAGGCTGGAGCCAAAAAAACCAGGCTGGAATAATCCTTCCACCACAACCTCTTATTGTGACTGACATGGTAGCAGAGGATGAATTTTAAGCTTTGCTGATTGATTGCTGTATATGAAGATTTCTGTCTCAGTCCTCAGGGAAAAGAAGTGCACTGCTGCTAACAATTTAAGTTACGGAGTGGGGGAAGGACAATGCAAAATCGCAATCTTTGACTATCCACCAATTTTTTCTGACTCTGAAGCTTATCAGCAATGGAAGGCTGAAGTTGAAATGTGGACCTGGGTTACTGCTTTACCCAGGAAGAAGCAAGGTATGGCTTTGGCATTATCATTACCAGCCAAAAAGATAAGGAGTAAGGTATTTGCAGAGTGGAAAGTGGATGATTTGGATCATGAAGAGGGATTGAACCTTCTGCCACAATTTTTGGATAAGTTTTACAAAAAGAATGAGTTATTGGAAGTGTATGAAGCTTGGACGATCTTTGATAGGTTTAGGAAATCAGATGATCAGTCCATGGAAGAATATATCATGATTTTGATAAATGATACAGGAGGCTACAGAGATTTGAAATTGAAATTCCAGAATCAGTACAGGCATTTAAATTACTGGACTGTGCTCGCATTTGCCATGTTGATAGTCTTTTAGTACTAACAGGGTTTCAGTTCTGGGGGAAAGAACCTCTCCTAGGTCAAATGGCTGCTGCCCTAAAAAAAATTCTGGGGAAACAGTCGTTCCCTGCCACTTTCTTAGCAAATGGGAACAACTATCCTGTAAAACAAAGGATAGAGGATTCAGTGGTGACCGAATTTTGAGGTCGGCCAAATATTAGGCGAAGATTCCAATACAAAATGGGATTAATGACAAGAGGTCTGAAAATGGATGTAACCCTGGCCAATTTGAGGGTCAGGACCAAAAGCATGTCTGGGATGGTGACTGTAGGTGTTTAAACCCAAAAAATGTATGGGGAATGGTTAATTAGTATTTTCAGTGGGATTCCCAGTGCCATTATGTGGTAAACTACCCACAGTGAAGGAATTGTGTTTTTGAAGTGACCCACGAGATGGATTCATCTGAAACTGATGGTAATTACTATGATGGAATTGTATTGATCACTGAGAGTTTGGATCCTGTGATGAGTATTTTGATGGTAGATTCCTTCAACTGTGCAGTTCTGGACAGTGGTTGCACTTCTGCAGTGTGTGGCATGGACTGGCTTGCCTGCTATCTGAGCCTCTTGAAGAGGCAGACCTGCGGAAGGTCAAGGAGTATGAAAGCTCTACCTGCATCAGGTTCGGAGATGACAATATATTAACATGGCGATCCTCCCTTGTAAGATAGCAGGTATCAATCTCTTCATCAGTACTGATGTAGTTTCTAGTGAGATACCACTATTGTTAAGTCGATCTGCGATGAAGGAGGCTCAGATGACGCCAGATATGAAGAATGATGGAGCAGTCGTGTTTGGAAAAAATGTGAATCTACATTTTACTCAGTCAGGCCATTACTGCTCACCACTAAGGAAGCCAGAGATTTCTCATCAAAAAGTTCATGAAGTTTTGTTAACTGCCGAGAATAAGAATTTGGTGGACAAAAAGATCATTTGGAAATTACATAGACAGTTTGCACATTAGGCGCCACAGAAGCTGAAAACTCTATTTCAAGATGCAGGAGTGGTCGATTAAAGGATATGATGACCTTATCGCAAGACACCACCACGTCCTGTTGTGAGCTTGCCGCTAGCCAGGGGGTTTAACGATGCAGTGGCAACGGACTTGAAAGTTTGGGACAAGGATAGGGGTATACTTTTACTACCCATCATAGATATGGCAACCAGATTTAGCCTATCCACTGTAATACATGGTAAAGACAAAAGGACCATTGTTGATAACATCGTGGAAAAATGGGTAGTAACAGGATTAGGAACACCAATGAAGTTGCTCACAGATAATGGTGGGGAATTTGCCAATGAGGAAATTCAAGATGTGTGCAAAAATTTAATCATAGGTATGCACACTGCAACTGAAAGCCCGTTCGGTAATGGTCTTTATGCAAGAAACCATCTGGTAATAGATGACATATTACATAAAATATTGGCTGACCAACCAGACTGTAAATTGCAAATGGCACTAGCCTGGGTGGTGCACTCAGAGAAATCTCTGCAAATGGTTGGGGTGTACAGTCCATACTAGTTGGTGTAGGGAAGAAATCCAAAGCTGCCATCAGAGTAATTGGACGCACCCACCAGCCACCCCCACTCCCACCCCCAACACCGCTCTAGAGCGGATTAGCATTTAGCTCCACCTTTTCTGCTTATCTGAACACTTTGCATGTGGGCAAAAAAGCTTTCACTAAAGCTGAGGTTTTGGAGACAATTCAGCGAGCCCTATGGCACTGCATAAGACCATCAAGAATACAGGTTAGACAAGGAGACATGGTATATTAGGAAAGGGGAAGCCAGAATGAGTGGAAAGGGCTTGGCAAGGTAATAGGGAGTGATGGGAAAGTAGTAATTGTGAAACACGGTAATCAAGCTGTTTGGGTACGTTCTTCACAGTTAATTGGCACTGACTATAACTTTACAGGTTCTGAACAGGACATAGAACGCGAGGAGGCACCGTGTACTTCACATACGCATACGCTGGGTAGTTATGAGGAGCAGAGGATGGCAGATACAGCATTGACCGACAATGAACAAAGTAATACTGAGGTACAGGACAACACTATTCATCCAGAAGGGCAAGTACCCAAAGCAGGAACAAAGGTAACATACATGCCAGAAGGGACCACTGTGCGGAAGGACGCCACCATCATAGGGAGAGCAAGAAAGGCCACTGGTAAATACAAATAATGGCTAAATGTGCAGGATGGAGGATAGGAGACAAGGCCTATTGATTGGCAAACCGAGGTAAAGATGTGGAAACCCAGAAAGTGCAGTATGAGTTCTGACAGTGGACCAGGAAGCGGCCGTGACCCTAGGAAAAAAAATTACGAACTTGCGAACGGAGTTCTACTCGCATGGGAGGATGGTCATATAGTAGCAATCCAGAAAGGGAGAGGAATGTGAGTAGAGGCTATAGCTTAACAAGAACGAGGACTAGAGAGCAAGCTAGCAATCTCGATAGAAGTAGAAGTCCTAATGACCGAGAGATTCTAGTAGCTGTTAATAAATTGGACAATAAGTTGGTAAAGGAAGCCAAATGGAAGGAGTTAGAAAGTTGGAAAGAATAGATAGATCTGTACAGAAAAGATACTCCCAGACAGCACAGAAAAGGCAAAAGTGAGAAATAATATCCCGAGGCTTTGAAGAGAGACGAGGAGGTCAGGATGTCAGAGCAGACTCATCTACTGCGGGGAAAATGAGTTTGAAGATTTTTTTAGCTATTTTGGCATCCTAATTCCGGGAGTGCAAATCGATTGATATAAAGAAGTGCCTGCTGTAAGAGATTATTAAATGTATTGGAAGAGGGGCATCTTATGTTATAATGATAAAAAAAAACTTATTTTGTTTTGTAATTCTTCATATGTATTTGGTAAAGGAAAAAAGGGAAGTATAGATGTGGAGATACATGACATTATTTCCTTCTGTTTGTTTCAAAAAAGAAATGTGCTTTAATTTTTTCAAAGCTTTAATTTAAAAAGAAGAGGGGAATCAGTCAATGTATAAATAATCACACTGCATGACAATCACCTTTGTTGAAGACAATTGCTTGTTAAATGCTGCCTTTTTACAGGGGAGAAGGGCTTGGCCTAAATAGCCAAGTGGTTATGGTACTGGGTTTATAACCCTAAGCTCAAGAGTTCAAATCTCACAATGGCAAACTATGAAACAATGTAACTTCATCTGAAACAGATGGAAACGTGTTTGTACTCGAAAGAGTTACAAAGATACGTTAATTAGGCTTGGCCTAAATAGCCAAGTGGTTATGGTACTGGGTTTGTAACCCTAAGATCAAGAGTTCAAATCTCACAATGGCAAACTATGAAACAATGTAACTTCATCTGAAACAGATGGAAACAGGTTTACTCAAAAAAGAGTATCAAGAGTTCAAATCTCACAATGGCAAACTATGAAACATGTAACTTCATCTGAAACAGATGGAAACAGGTTTGTACTCGAAAGAGTATCAAGAGTTCACTTTCCTAACGATCTCGTGGAGGTAATTGTGGATTCAGTTGGTTTCCTGGTACTGAGGAGAGAAGGTGTGTGGTGTTGGTGTTGCTGCTCCTCAGTGTTTCAACTGTTTCTGCTGCTGCCTTTGGGGTTGTTGCTTCTGCTGTGTGCTGCTGCTGCCCCTGCACTTGAGGGTGTTTGCTGCTGCTGCTGCCCCTGCACTTGAGGGTGTTTGCTGCTGCTGCTGGACCTGCACTTGAAGGTGTTTGCTGCTGCTGCTGGACCTGCCCGTGTGGAGCAAAAGGAGAGAGAGGGAGGCCAGGAGGCCAGGACTGTGTCTGAAAACAACATCCTAGGTGGGTGTCCAACATTATTGTTTGTGTAAGGTGGGGGCAATAAAGGACTGTGTTTTGTAGGGGGAGGAAAGAAGACTGCAGGAAGGTTTGGGGAAGGAAGAGAGGGGGGTGTGTGGTTAAAACCACCATTCTGCTACCCCCCCCGCCCCACCCAGCCCTTTCCCAGTAAGGCCAGCGGTGGCTGGTGAAGACATCGCCTCCCCCTGCAAGAAGATCATCACACCCCACCCAACATCCACCTTTCACTGGAGACACCCACCTGGACTCTTCCCTTTTCCCTCCTGTGCCTCCCTGTCCTTCACTCCTCTCCCTCCTCTCCTCTCCTGTACAAAAGGGGGAGGTTATTACTACCTCCCTCCCTAGGGAGGAACATTGTATATTTAATAAAAAAAAAATATATATATTAAAAAATATATATAATTTAAAAAAAAAAAATGGCCAATCCTTCCCAGGGTGGGCGTGGCTCTGGCCTTAAAGCCAGTTCAACATCTCCTGTGGCCGGGCCCTCGAGGGCTAATGTGGAGGCGGCTTTGTCACCGGTGGCAGGGCCTACAAAAAAGACTTATGCGGGGGTGGTTGCTTCTGCAGCTCCTGCTGCTCCCGCTGCCCTGTCGCCATTCCGTCTCCTCACCAGGGCCCTCGGGGTAAAATGCTACGCTCACCCTGAGATGACTATTGAGGCCTGCGTTAAGGCTATGGCTGGGGTTGTCGGCCCCTCAGCCATTGTCGCGGCCTCAAAGATGTATGGGAGGGCCATCTTTTTCTTGAGGTCCGAGCGGGCGGTGCGGCTCGCCCTGCAGAAGGGGCTCACTGTGGGCGGGACTTTTCTGGCGGTGGATCCCCTTGAGGCCACCGCCCAGAAGATTGTTATTTCAAATGTCCCGCCCTTTATACCATGTGGGCTCCTCCTCCCCCACCTTAATAAGCTGGGGGAGGTCAGGTCGGGGGTTGCACCAGTCCCGCTCGGCCTCAAAGACTCGGCCCTCCGCCACGTGTACTCCTTCCGGCGCCAAGTTTTCGTCCGCTTGGCCCGGGAGGAGTGCCTGGAGGGAGCCTTCTCAGTTAATTTTGAGGGGACCGCCTATCGGGTCTTCTGGACCGCGGAGGGTGTGCGGTGCCATGCCTGTAAGGAGGTGGGGCACGTAAGAAAGAACTGCCCCGCCTCCAAGGCCACGAGCCCCACCCAAGCGGCCGCGGCTGGCACTGCCCCTCCTCCCCCCGCCACCACTCCATCTCCCTCCCCGCAAGGGGAAGCGACCCCGGCAGCAGCTGCCATCTCGGCTGCCAGTGAGGCGGGGGGAGAGCCCCCGCGCCGTAAGAAGGCGCGGAGGAAGACCCGAAATTTGGAGGCGGCCCCTGAAACGCCCCAAACCCCCCAAACACATGGAAAAACCGGCTCGGGGGAAAAAACATCATCCGGCCCCGGCGTCATGTCCGCGTGTGCTCCCGGGTCCGTGGGCGCTAAGGCGCCAAGTGCTGGGCCCGGCGTCGTCCCTGCGCGTGCTCCCGGGGCCGGCGGGGAAAAGACGCGGGACCCCGAGCCGGGGAAACAAACATCAAAAACCCAGAGGGTGGAGTGTCCGGGAGGGCTGGACAAGGAGGAGGGGGCCTCGGAAATGGAGGTCTCCCTAGCCCCCAGCCTGACCCGGAAGAGACGTCACGCTTCGGAGGAGGAAGTGGGCGACGCCCAAACTGAAGAAGTTGGGCGTGTCCCTTCCCCTGATGAAGAGGTGGTGGCGTCTCCACCCAGTAAAACCTCGCCCTGCCCTCTGGGGGAACCCGAAACTCCTACCCCTACCACTGTTCCCCCTACCAGTCTGCTGCAGTCCCCTGAACAGGACCCCTCGGGGGTCACTGAGGGCACCTCCCTTGAGGTGGTGTCCATCTCCAGTGCACTTAACACCCCTGAGGTACCTTCTGGCTCGTCGGGGGACTGCAACTTTGAAAATTTAAAAAATATAAATGCGTCATTGGGTGGCGGCGAAAAGGAGGGCCTTCCCGCTCCCTCCCAAACCTTGACACCGGGCGTCCTATGTTTAGGTCAGGAGCTTGTCCTGAGCTCCCCGGACGACCCGGTGCCGGGAGGAGAGCGGGCATCAGAACTGCCGCTGCCCTCTGGCCCAAAAAGTTTAGAGGAGACCAGAGAGGACTCCTCTGGCCTTGATCCTGGGGGTGGGATCGAGGCACAGATAGAGCCAGCTGGCAGCTCCGACTCAGCCCCTATACTCAATGTGGGGGAGGGGTCGGAAGCTGGAGGCGACGACCCGGAGGAGGACGAGGTGTCGGTGGTGAGCGTTGGGGATTACGCGGAGTCGCTCTCAAGCGAGGCGGTGGATCCCCTGGTGCCCTCTACTGACTCCCCCCTCATCCCCCCAAGGGAACTCCGGGACTTTTTGTCGGGGCACCGCGGTCGCCGAGACAGGGTTCAGTTGGCCTTGGACCGGTGGCATTCGTTTCCGCTGGTGTTCTGGTCCACTCGCGAGGCTCTCAAGTCTCCTGAGTTGGATAGGAACGCGCGGCGGAGGGTCCAAACGTTTCTCGCTGGGCTCCTGAAGGAGAGGAAGGACTAAAAAGTCCTCTTCTTTTTAAATGACTTAAGGTGAAGGTTTGATGTACCTTTGACAATGAAGACCACTATAGCCAGCCTCAACATCCGCGGCAGCAGGGGCGCACAGCGCAGGTTCCAGAACTTCTCGGTCCTCAGGGACGGGAAGTATGCGTTGTGCTTCCTGCAAGAAACCCATACCGTTCCGGGAGACGAAGCCACGTGGCTCCTGGAATGGCGAGGGGGGGTCTACATGAGTCACCTAGCCTCCAATTCTGGCGGGGTGGCTATCTTGTTGGCCCCGCATTTTCAGCCGGAGATCTTGGGGGTCAAGGAGCCGGTGCCAGGCCGGTTGCTGCACCTGACTGTGCGTCTGGGGGGGGCGGTGCTTCACTTTGTGAATGTGTACGCTCCCCTGGGCACGCAGCAGCAAGCGAGCTTCTTTGAAGAAGTGTCCACTCATCTTGGCTCCATCGACGCTGGCGAGTGCATCGTCCTCGGGGGGGATTTCAATTGCACCCTCGGGGTCCGGGACCGTCACGGTACCCCGCACTGCACGCGAGGTGTGAGTAAGTTGCGGGACCTGGTCAGGTCCTTCGACTTAGTGGACGTCTGGCGAAATCTCCATCCTGACTCCAGCGTGTTCACCTTTGTGTCACCTGGAGTCGGAGCGTCCAGACTCGACCGCCTTTACGTTTCGAAGGCGTACGTGTCCTGCGTTCCGGCTGCTTCTATACAGCAGGTTCCGTGCACGGACCACCGTCTGGTGTGGGCGGAGCTCACTTCGTTCTGCGCTCGGACGGGGTCCGCGTACTGGCATTTTAATAACCTGTTGTTGGAAGACCAGCGGTTCCTGGACTCGTTCCGTCGCTTCTGGGCCGGCTGGAGAAGGAAGCGGGGAGGCTTCCCCTCCTTGAGGCTATGGTGGGACGTGGGCAAGACTCACGTCCGCGTTTTCTGTCAAGAGTACGCGAAGGGGTCGACAAAGAGACGCAAATCCAGGGTCGAGGAGTTGGAGAAGGAGGTGCTCGACCTGGAGGCACGTCTCCGTCAGCCCGACGCGGACCCGGCCCTGCGGTCGGTGTACGATGAGAGGAAGGGCGCGCTGCGGGACCTGCAACTGGTCGGGTCTCGGGGCGCGTTCGTGAGGTCGCGGATCTGTTTCCTTAAGGAGATGGACCGTGGCTCTCCCTTCTTCTACTCACTGGAAAAAAGGCACGGGGTCCGTAAGCAGCTCTTTACGCTGCTGGCCGACGACGGATCCCTTGTCTCGGATCCGGAGGGCATCAGGGCCATTGCCCGAGATTACTACACTGCCCTGTTCTCTCCAGATCCGTCCAGTGAGGAAGCTTGCAGAGTTTTGTGGGAGAACCTGCCGCAGGTCGGCCCGGAGTGCGCCGGAAAGCTCGACTCCCCTATAAGTCTGGGGGAGCTGACCGGCGCACTCGACGGTCTTTCTAGGGGCAAAACCCCGGGACTAGACGGGCTGACCGTGGAGTTCTTCAGGGCATTCTGGGACGTCTTGGGGAGCGACTTCGCGGGGGTCCTGGGGGAGAGCATTGCTACCGGGGAGATGCCCCTTTCGTGGCGCAGGGCCGTGATTGCCCTGCTGCCGAAGAAGGGGGATCTCCGCCTTCTTAAAAACTGGCGCCCGGTCTCCCTCCTCAGCACGGACTACAAAATCTTCGCCCGAGCCATGTCTTCTCGGCTCGGCACCGTGCTGGACCACATGATCCACCCTGACCAGTCCTACACCGTCCCGGACCGAACCATTTATGATAACATCCATCTGGTCCGGGACATCATCCACCATTCCCAGAGGGCTGGTCTGTCGAGCGCCTTCCTGTCTCTCGATCAGGAGAAGGCGTTCGACAGGGTGGATCACGAATACTTACTCGGAACTCTGCGAGCTTTCGGGTTCGGGACGCATTTTGTCGCCCGGATCCGACTTCTGTACACCGCCGCGGAGTGTCTAGTGAAGGTTAACGGGTCCCTGACGGCGCCCCTTCGCTTTGGGAGAGGGGTACGTCAGGGCTGCCCCCTGTCTGGCCAGTTGTATTCTATTTGCGTGGAGCCTTTCCTGCGCCTCTTGCGGAGGAGGTTGTCGGGATTGGTTCTGCGCGGGCCGGGCATCGGGGTGGTCCTTTCGGCTTACGCCGATGACGTGCTCCTTATGTTTAGTGACCCGGCTGACCTGCGGAGGATGCGCGAGTGCCAGGAGGTCTACTCTGCCGCTTCTTCTGCCAGGATCAACTGGGGTAAATGTTCTGGACTCCTGGTCGGTCAGTGGCAGATGGATCCCCTACCCGAGGAGCTCAGGCCTTTCACCTGGAGCAGGACCAGCCTCCTCTACCTGGGGGTCCATCTCTGCCCCGCTGAGGAATCCTGGCCGGCAAACTGGCAGGAACTGGAGACGAAAGTCACCGCTCGCCTGCGGCGCTGGACAGGACTGCTCCGAGTGCTATCTTACCGAGGTCGAGTTCTGGTCATAAACCAGCTGATCGCCGCCATGTTGTGGTATCGGCTGGTCACTTTGACCCCTCCCCCGGACTTTGTCACAAGAATCCAGAGATTGTTAGTCGACTTCTTCTGGGACAAAAGATTGCACTGGGTCGCTGCCGAGGTTCTGAGTCTCCCGCTTAGGGAGGGTGGTCAGGCGCTAGTGTGCCTACGCACACAGGTGGCGACTTTCCGCCTTCAGACCCTGCAGCGATACCTCTACGTCGAGCCTCCTCCTAGATGGTGTGCCCTGATGACGTATTTCCTCCGTCAGGTGCACGGCCTGAATTATGACGTGCAGCTCCTGTTTATAGAACAGCTGGGCCTCGGTGGCTCCTTGCAGGCGTTGCCCGTCTTTTACCAGGACCTGATCAAAGTCTGGAAAGTGGTCGCCTCGCAACGCAGCTCTCCCCCGTCAGGAGTAGCGGCTATCGTCAGAGAGCCGCTGCTCAGGAATCCGCCCCTCCGTCCTTTTCAGTGGTTGGCGGAGAGGAGGGCTGTGGCCGCAGGGGTGACCAGAATCGGGGACGTGCTGGGTGGCGGAGGACTGGGCTGGATGCTCCCGCAGGAGTTGGCGCGACGCGCGTCTGTGAGTGTCCAGGTCGCAGCCGATGCCATCCAAGACCTGAGAACGGTCGTGCTCGGACCCGACGTTATTTTGGGTCTTGAGGCGGCCCAGGTGCGCGGTGGTCTTCCGTCTGAGCGTTCCCCTGTTCGGACGGAATTCCACATTGGCCCCAAGCCCCGAACCCTCCCTCGGTTGCTGGTGCCCCGCAATATGAGCCGCCTCGGTGACATGCCCTCTGTGCCTTTTGGCACGGCAAAGAGGAGCTTTTTGTACGGACTGCTGCTGCACACCTTCCATTTTCTCGCCCTTGTCCGTCGACCGGACACGCCCTGGCGTGCCTTGTTGCCGTCCGGCAGCGGAAGCCCCCGATGGGAGGCCCTCTACGGAGGTGTCCTCCCCCTTTCTATCGGAGACCTGGGTTGGAGGGTGTTGCATGCAGCAGTCCCTTATAATAAGAGGATGCATTGGTTCGCGGACTCTCAGGACACGTGCCCTTTTTGCGGTCTTGTGGAGTCCGTGGACCATGTATACATAGGGTGTTGTAGGCTGCACTCCCTTTTTAGTTATTTGAAAAACCTTTTATTGATGTTTTGTTTGCACTTCAGCCCCACGCTCCTGATCTATGGGCACCCGGTGCGGAAGGGGGTCGGGAAGGAGGAGGACCTCCTCGTGAACCTGCTCCTGGGCCTGGCCAAGTTGGCCATTAACAGGTCCAGGCAGCGGGCGATCGACGGGGGAGTCCCGCCCGATTGTTTGTCCCTCTTCCGCGGCTACGTTCGCTGCCGGATGTCCCTGGAGAAGGAGCACGCGGTGTCTGCTGGCACTCTCGAGGCCTTCCGTGCTCGGTGGGCACCGCGGGGACTGGGGTGTTTTTTTGACCCCTTTAATCACATTTTGATTTAAAGTTTGTAAGTTTCCTTTAAAACTTTGTTCTTGGTTTTACAGCTGACCTGAATTAGGGGCTGTGCCTGATTTATCCCAATTTTGTTGATTTGGTTTTCATTTAAAAGATTATCAAGAGTTCAAATCTCACAATGGCAAACTATGAAACATGTAACTTCATCTGAAACAGATGGAAACAGGTTTGTACTCGAAAGAGTATCAAGAGTTCACTTTCCTAACGATCTCGTGGAGGTAATTGTGGATTCAGTTGGTTTCCTGGTACTGAGGAGAGAAGGTGTGTGGTGTTGGTGTTGCTGCTCCTCAGTGTTTCAACTGTTTCTGCTGCTGCCTTTGGGGTTGTTGCTTCTGCTGTGTGCTGCTGCTGCCCCTGCACTTGAGGGTGTTTGCTGCTGCTGCTGGACCTGCACTTGAGGGTGTTTGCTGCTGCTGCTGGACCTGCACTTGAAGGTGTTTGCTGCTGCTGCTGGACCTGCCCGTGTGGAGCAAAAGGAGAGAGAGGGAGAGAAGAAGAACAGCTTCTGTTGCTACAGGACAGGAAGGCCAGGAGGCCAGGACTGTGTCTGAAAACAACATCCTAGGTGGGTGTCCAACATTATTGTTTGTGTAAGGTGGGGGCAATAAAGGACTGTGTTTTGTAGGGGGAGGAAAGAAGACTGCAGGAAGGTTTGGGGAAGGAAGAGAGGGGGTGTGTGGTTAAAACCACCATTCTGCTACCCCCCCGCCCCACCCAGCCCTTTCCCAGTAAGGCCAGCGGTGGCTGGTGAAGACATCGCCTCCCCCTGCAAGAAGATCATCACACCCCACCCAACATCCACCTTTCACTGGAGACACCCACCTGGACTCTTCCCTTTTCCCTCCTGTGCCTCCCTGTCCTTCACTCCTCTCCCTCCTCTCCTCTCCTGTACAAAAGGGGGAGGTTATTACTACCTCCCTCCCTAGGGAGGAACATTGTATATTTAATAAAAAAAAAATATATATATATTAAAAAATATATATAATTTAAAAAAAAAAAAATGGCCAATCCTTCCCAGGGTGGGCGTGGCTCTGGCCTTAAAGCCAGTTCAACATCTCCTGTGGCCGGGCCCTCGAGGGCTAATGTGGAGGCGGCTTTGTCACCGGTGGCAGGGCCTACAAAAAAGACTTATGCGGGGGTGGTTGCTTCTGCAGCTCCTGCTGCTCCCGCTGCCCTGTCGCCATTCCGTCTCCTCACCAGGGCCCTCGGGGTAAAATGCTACGCTCACCCTGAGATGACTATTGAGGCCTGCGTTAAGGCTATGGCTGGGGTTGTCGGCCCCTCAGCCGTTGTCGCGGCCTCAAAGATGTATGGGAGGGCCATCTTTTTCTTGAGGTCCGAGCGGGCGGTGCAACTCGCCCTGCAGAAGGGGCTCACTGTGGGCGGGACTTTTCTGGCGGTGGATCCCCTTGAGGCCACCGCCCAGAGGATTGTTATTTCAAATGTCCCGCCCTTTATACCATGTGGGCTCCTCCTCCCCCACCTTAATAAGCTGGGGGAGGTCAGGTCAGGGGTTGCACCAGTCCCGCTCGGCCTCAAAGACTCGGCCCTCCGCCACGTGTACTCCTTCCGGCGCCAAGTTTTCGTCCGCTTGGCCCGGGAGGAGTGCCTGGAGGGAGCCTTCTCAGTTAATTTTGAGGGGACCGCCTATCGGGTCTTCTGGACCGCGGAGGGTGTGCGGTGCCATGCCTGTAAGGAGGTGGGGCACGTAAGAAAGAACTGCCCCGCCTCCAAGGCCACGAGCCCCACCCAAGCGGCCGCGGCTGGCACCGCCCCTCCTCCCCCCGCCACCACTCCATCTCCCTCCCCGCAAGGGGAAGCGACCCCGGCAGCAGCTGCCATCTCGGCTGCCGGTGAGGCGGGGGGAGAGCCCCCGCGCCGTAAGAAGGCGCGGAGGAAGACCCGAAATTTGGAGGCGGCCCCTGAAACGCCCCAAACCCCCCAAACACATGGAAAAACCGGCTCGGGGGAAAAAACATCATCCGGCCCCGGCGTCATGTCCGCGTGTGCTCCCGGGTCCGTGGGCGCTAAGGCGCCAAGTGCTGGGCCCCGCGTCGTCCCTGCGCATGCTCCCGGGGCCGGCGGGGAAAAGACGCGGGACCCCGAGCCGGGGAAACAAACATCAAAAACCCAGAGGGTGGAGTGTCCGGAAGGGCTGGACAAGGAGGAGGGGGCCTCGGAAATGGAGGTCTCCCTAGCCCCCAGCCTGACCCGGAAGAGACGTCACGCTTCGGAGGAGGAAGTGGGCGACGCCCAAACTGAAGAAGTTGGGCGTGTCCCTTCCCCTGATGAAGAGGTGGTGGCGTCTCCACCCAGTAAAACCTCGCCCTGCCCTCTGGGGGAACCCGAAACTCCTACCCCTACCACTGTTCCCCCTACCAGTCTGCTGCAGTCCCCTGAACAGGACCCCTCGGGGGTCACTGAGGGCACCTCCCTTGAGGTGGTGTCCATCTCCAGTGCACTTAACACCCCTGAGGTACCTTCTGGCTCGTCGGGGGACTGCAACTTTGAAAATTTAAAAAATATAAATGCGTCATTGGGTGGCGGCGAAAAGGAGGGCCTTCCCGCTCCCTCCCAAACCTTGACACCGGGCGTCCTATGTTTAGGTCAGGAGCTTGTCCTGAGCTCCCCGGACGACCCGGTGCCGGGAGGAGAGCGGGCATCAGAACTGCCGCTGCCCTCTGGCCCAAAAAGTTTAGAGGAGACCAGAGAGGACTCCTCTGGCCTTGATCCTGGGTTTGGGATCGAGGCACAGATAGAGCCAGCTGGCAGCTCCGACTCAGCCCCTATACTCAATGTGGGGGAGGGGTCGGAAGCTGGAGGCGACGACCCGGAGGAGGACGAGGTGTCGGTGGTGAGCGTTGGGGATTACGCGGAGTCGCTCTCAAGCGAGGCGGTGGATCCCCTGGTGCCCTCTACTGACTCCCCCCTCATCCCCCCAAGGGAACTCCGGGACTTTTTGTCGGGGCGCCGCGGTCGCCGAGACAGGGTTCAGTTGGCCTTGGACCGGTGGCATTCGTTTCCGCTGGTGTTCTGGTCCACTCGCGAGGCTCTCAAGTCTCCTGAGTTGGATAGGAACGCGCGGCGGAGGGTCCAAACGTTTCTCGCTGGGCTCCTGAAGGAGAGGAAGGACTAAAAAGTCCTCTTCTTTTTAAATGACTTAAGGTGAAGGTTTGATGTACCTTTGACAATGAAGACCACTATAGCCAGCCTCAACATCCGCGGCAGCAGGGGCGCACAGCGCAGGTTCCAGAACTTCTCGGTCCTCAGGGACGGGAAGTATGCGTTGTGCTTCCTGCAAGAAACCCATACCGTTCCGGGAGACGAAGCCACGTGGCTCCTGGAATGGCGAGGGGGGGTCTACATGAGTCACCTAGCCTCCAATTCTGGCGGGGTGGCTATCTTGTTGGCCCCGCATTTTCAGCCGGAGATCTTGGGGGTCAAGGAGCCGGTGCCAGGCCGGTTGCTGCACCTGACTGTGCGTCTGGGGGGGGCGGTGCTTCACTTTGTGAATGTGTACGCTCCCCTGGGCACGCAGCAGCAAGCGAGCTTCTTTGAAGAAGTGTCCACTCATCTTGGCTCCATCGACGCTGGCGAGTGCATCGTCCTCGGGGGGGATTTCAATTGCACCCTCGGGGTCCGGGACCGTCACGGTACCCCGCACTGCACGCGAGGTGTGAGTAAGTTGCGGGACCTGGTCAGGTCCTTCGACTTAGTGGACGTCTGGCGAAATCTCCATCCTGACTCCAGCGTGTTCACCTTTGTGTCACCTGGAGTCGGAGCGTCCAGACTCGACCGCCTTTACGTTTCGAAGGCGTACGTGTCCTGCGTTCCGGCTGCTTCTATACAGCAGGTTCCGTGCACGGACCACCGTCTGGTGTGGGCGGAGCTCACTTCGTTCTGCGCTCGGACGGGGTCCGCGTACTGGCATTTTAATAACCTGTTGTTGGAAGACCAGCGGTTCCTGGACTCGTTCCGTCGCTTCTGGGCCGGCTGGAGAAGGAAGCGGGGAGGCTTCCCCTCCTTGAGGCTATGGTGGGACGTGGGCAAGACTCACGTCCGCGTTTTCTGTCAAGAGTACGCGAAGGGGTCGACAAAGAGACGCAAATCCAGGGTCGAGGAGTTGGAGAAGGAGGTGCTCGGCCTGGAGGCACGTCTCCGTCAGCCCGACGCGGACCCGGCCCTGCGGTCGGTGTACGATGAGAGGAAGGGCGCGCTGCGGGACCTGCAACTGGTCGGGTCTCGGGGTGCGTTCGTGAGGTCGCGGATCTGTTTCCTTAAGGAGATGGACCGTGGCTCTCCCTTCTTCTACTCACTGGAAAAAAGGCACGGGGTCCGTAAGCAGCTCTTTACGCTGCTGGCCGACGACGGATCCCTTGTCTCGGATCCGGAGGGCATCAGGGCCATTGCCCGAGATTACTACACTGCCCTGTTCTCTCCGGATCCGTCCAGTGAGGAAGCTTGCAGAGTTTTGTGGGAGGACCTGCCGCAGGTCGGCCCGGAGTGCGCCGGAAAGCTCGACTCCCCTATAAGTCTGGGGGAGCTGACCGGCGCACTCGACGGTCTTTCTAGGGGCAAAACCCCGGGACTAGACGGGCTGACCGTGGAGTTCTTCAGGGCGTTCTGGGACGTCTTGGGGAGCGACTTCGCGGGGGTCCTGGGGGAGAGCATTGCTACCGGGGAGATGCCCCTTTCGTGGCGCAGGGCCGTGATTGCCCTGCTGCCGAAGAAGGGGGATCTCCGCCTTCTTAAAAACTGGCGCCCGGTCTCCCTCCTCAGCACGGACTACAAAATCTTCGCCCGAGCCATGTCTTCTCGGCTCGGCACCGTGCTGGACCACATGATCCACCCTGACCAGTCCTACACCGTCCCGGACCGAACCATTTATGATAACATCCATCTGGTCCGGGACATCATCCACCATTCCCAGAGGGCTGGTCTGTCGAGCGCCTTCCTGTCTCTCGATCAGGAGAAGGCGTTCGACAGGGTGGATCACGAATACTTACTCGGAACTCTGCGAGCTTTCGGGTTCGGGACGCATTTTGTCGCCCGGATCCGACTTCTGTACACCGCCGCGGAGTGTCTAGTGAAGGTTAACGGGTCCCTGACGGCGCCCCTTCGCTTTGGGAGAGGGGTACGTCAGGGCTGCCCCCTGTCTGGCCAGTTGTATTCTATCTGCGTGGAGCCTTTCCTGCGCCTCTTGCGGAGGAGGTTGTCGGGATTGGTTCTGCGCGGGCCGGGCATCGGGGTGGTCCTTTCGGCTTACGCCGATGACGTGCTCCTTATGTTTAGTGACCCGGCTGACCTGCGGAGGATGCGCGAGTGCCAGGAGGTCTACTCTGCCGCTTCTTCTGCCAGGATCAACTGGGGTAAATGTTCTGGACTCCTGGTCGGTCAGTGGCAGATGGATCCCCTACCCGAGGAGCTCAGGCCTTTCACCTGGAGCAGGACCAGCCTCCTCTACCTGGGGGTCCATCTCTGCCCCGCTGAGGAATCCTGGCCGGCAAACTGGCAGGAACTGGAGACGAAAGTCACCGCTCGCCTGCGGCGCTGGACAGGACTGCTCCGAGTGCTATCTTACCGAGGTCGAGTTCTGGTCATAAACCAGCTGATCGCCGCCATGTTGTGGTATCGGCTGGTCACTTTGACCCCTCCCCCGGACTTTGTCACAAGAATCCAGAGATTGTTAGTCGACTTCTTCTGGGACAAAAGATTGCACTGGGTCGCTGCCGAGGTTCTGAGTCTCCCGCTTAGGGAGGGTGGTCAGGCGCTAGTGTGCCTACGCACACAGGTGGCGACTTTCCGCCTTCAGACCCTGCAGCGATACCTCTACGTCGAGCCTCCTCCTAGATGGTGTGCCCTGATGACGTATTTCCTCCGTCAGGTGCACGGCCTGAATTATGACGTGCAGCTCCTGTTTATAGAACAGCTGGGCCTCGGTGGCTCCTTGCAGGCGTTGCCCGTCTTTTACCAGGACCTGATCAAAGTCTGGAAAGTGGTCGCCTCGCGACGCAGCTCTCCCCCGTCAGGAGTAGCGGCTATCGTCAGAGAGCCGCTGCTCAGGAATCCGCCCCTCCGTCCTTTTCAGTGGTTGGCGGAGAGGGGGGCTGTGGCCGCAGGGGTGACCAGGATCGGGGACGTGCTGGGTGGCGGAGGACTGGGCTGGATGCTCCCACAGGAGTTGGCGCGACGCGCGTCTGTGAGTGTCCAGGTCGCAGCCGATGCCATCCAAGACCTGAGAACGGTCTTGCTCGGACCCGACGTTATTTTGGGTCTTGAGGCGGCCCAGGTGCGCGGTGGTCTTCCGTCTGAGCGTTCCCCTGTTCGGACGGAATTCCACATTGGCCCCAAGCCCCGAACCCTCCCTCGGGTGCTGGTGCCCCGCAATATGAGCCGCCTCGGGGACATGCCCTCTGTGCCTTTTGGCACAGCAAAGAGGGGCTTTTTGTATGGACTGCTGCTGCACACCTTCCATTTTCTCGCCCTTGTCCGTCGACCGGACACGCCCTGGCGTGCCTTGTTGCCGTCCGGCGGTGGAGGCCCTCGATGGGAGGCCCTCTACGGAGGTGTCCTCCCCCTTTCTATCGGAGACCTGGGTTGGAGGGTGTTGCATGCAGCAGTCCCTTATAATAAGAGGATGCATTGGTTCGCGGACTCTCAGGACACGTGCCCTTTTTGCGGTCTTGTGGAGTCCGTGGACCATGTATACATAGGGTGTTGTAGGCTGCACTCCCTTTTTAGTTATTTGAAAAACCTTTTATTGATGTTTTGTTTGCACTTCAGCCCCACGCTCCTGATCTATGGGCACCCGGTGCGGAAGGGGGTCGGGAAGGAGGAGGACCTCCTCGTGAACCTGCTCCTGGGCCTGGCCAAGTTGGCCATTAACAGGTCCAGGCAGCGGGCGATCGACGGGGGAGTCCCGCCCGATTGTTTGTCCCTCTTCCGCGGCTACGTTCGCTGCCGGATGTCCCTGGAGAAGGAGCACGCGGTGTCTGCTGGCACTCTCGAGGCCTTCCGTGCTCGGTGGGCACCGCGGGGACTGGGGTGTTTTGTTGACCCCTTTAATCACATTTTGATTTAAAGTTTGTAAGTTTCCTTTAAAACTTTGTTCTTGGTTTTACAGCTGACCTGAATTAGGGGCTGTGCCTGATTTATCTCAATTTTGTTGATTTGGTTTTTCATTTAAAAGATTATCAAGAGTTCAAATCTCACAATGGCAAACTATAAAACAATGTAACTTCATCTGAATAGGAACAGATGGAAACGTGTTTGTGCTCGAAAGAGTTACAATGCTGGCATCTATCCAGTAATGTGCAAAATTGTCTTTAAGCTTGGCCTAATAGCCAAGTGGTTATGGTACTGGGTTTGTAACCCTAAGATCAAGAGTTCAAATCTCACAATGGCAAACTATGAAACAATGTAACTTCATCTGAAACAGATGGAAACAGGTTTGTACTCGAAAGAGTATCAAGAGTTCAAATCTCACAATGGCAAACTATGAAACAATGTAACTTCATTTGAATAGGAACAGATCAAGAGTTCAAATCTCACAATGGCAAACTATGAAACAGTGTAACTTCATCTGAAACAGATGGAAACAGGTTTACTCAAAAGAGTATCAAGAGTTCATTTTCCTAACGATCTCGTGGAGGCAATTGTGGATTCAGTTGGTTTCCTGATACTGAGGAGAGAAGGTGTGTGGTGTTGGTGTTGCTGCTCCTCAGTGTTTCAACTGTTTCTGCTGCTGCCTTTGGGGTTGTTGCTTCTGCTGTGTTCTGCTGCTGCTCCTCCAGTGCTGCCAAAGGAGAGAGAGGGAGAGAAGAGAACAGTTGCTACTGTTGCTACAGGACAGGAAGGCCAGGAGGCCAGGACTGAGTTAAAAAACAACATCCTAGGTGGGTGTCTGAACTGTGTATTTTTGTTTAAGGTGGGGGCAATTAAGGACTGTGTTTTTGTAGGGGGAGGCAAGAAGACTGCCAGAGGAGTTGGGGAAGGAAGAGAGGGAGGGTGTGTGTGTGTGCTGAAACCATCTTTCTGCCACCCCTCCCCCCAACCCAGCCCTTTTCCCAGTAAGGCCAGCAATAGCTGGTGAAGACATCGCCTCCCCTTGCCTGAAGAACATCAGGCCCCCACCCACCGTCCATCCACCATCGAGGACACCCACCAGGACATTTACCTCTTTCCCTCCTGTGCCTCCCTGTCTTTTACTCCTCTCCCTCCTCTCCTCTCCTGCCTAAAAGAGGGGAGGTTGTTTCTACCTCTCTCCCCCACCCCCTTTCCTCCCTATATTTCTAAAAAAAAAAATAAAAAGAAAAAAAAACAAAATGGCCAATCCTTCCCGGGGTGGGCGTGGCTCTGGCCCTAAGGCCAATTCACCATCACCTGTGGCCGGGCCCTCGAGGGCTAATGTGGAGGCGGTTTTGTCACCGGTGGCAGGGCCTCAAAAAAAGAAAACTTATGCGGGGGTGGTTGCTTCTGCGGCTCCAGCTGCTCCCGCTGCCCTGTCACCTTTCCGCCTCCTGACCAGGGCCCTTGGGGTAAAGAGCTATGCTCACCCTGAAATGACAATAGAGGCCTGCGTAAAGGCTATGGCTGGGGTCGTCGGCCCCTCAGCCATTGTCGCGGCCTCTAAAATGTATGGGAAGGCCATATTCTTCTTGAGGTCCGAGCGGGCGGTGCACCTCGCCCTGCAAAAAGGACTCACTGTGGGCGGGACTTTTCTGGCAGTGGACCCCCTTGAGGCCACCGCCCAGAGAATTATTATTTCGAACATCCCGCCTTTTCTATCCAGTGAGCTCCTCCTCCCCCACCTTAATAAATTGGGGGAGGTAAGGTCGGGGGTTGCACCAATCCCGCTCGGCCTCAAAGACTCGGCCCTCCGCCATGTGTACTCCTTCCGGCGCCAGGTATTTGTCCGCTTGGCCCGGGAGGAGTGCCTGGAGGGGGCCTTCGTTATCAATTTTGAGGGGACCGCCTATCGGGTCTTCTGGACCGTGGAGGGCGTGCGGTGCCATGCTTGTAAGGAGGCGGGGCACGTGAGGAAGAACTGCCCCGCCTCCAAGGCTACGAGCCCCACCCAAGCGGCCACGGCTGGCACCGCCCCTCCTCCCCCCGCCACCACTCCATCTCCCTCCCCGCAAGGGGAAGCGACGCCGGCGGCCACTGCCATCTCGGCTGCCGGTGAGGCGGGGGGAGAGCCCCCACGCCGTAAGAAGGCGCAGAGGAAGACCCGCAACCTGGAGGCGGCCCCTGAAACGCCCCAAAACCCCCAAACACCTGCAAGCACCGGCTCGGGGGAAAAGACAACATCCGGCCCCGGCGTCGTGTCCGCATGTGCTCCCGGGCCCGTGGGTGCTAAGGCGCCGAGTGCTGGGCCCGGCGTCGTCCCTGCGCGTGCTCCCGGGGCCGGCGGGGAAGGGACGCGGGACCCCGAGCCGGGGTATCTAACACCCAAAACCCAGAGGGTGGAGTGTCCGGGAGGGCTGGACAAGGAGGAGGGGGCCTCGGAAATGGAGGTCTCCCTAGCCCCCAGCCTGACCCGGAAGAGACGTCACGCTTCGGAGGAGGAGGTGGGTGATGCCCAAACTGAAGAAGTTGGGTGTGTCCCTTCCCCCGATGAAGAGGTGGTGGCGTCTCCACCAAGTAAAATCTCGCCCTGTCCTCTGGGGGAACTCAAAACCCCTGCACCGACTCCCACCACTATTACCCCTGTCAACCTGCTGCAGTCCCCTGAACAGGGCCCCTCGGGGGTCACTGAAGGCACCTCCCTTGAGGTGGTGCCCGACTCAGAGACCCTCGATACCCTCGAGGTACCTTCTGGCTCATCGGGGGACTGCAACTTTCAAAATTTAAAAAATGTCAACGGGTCATTGGGTGGCGGCGAAAAGGAAGGCCTTCCCGCTCCCTCCCAAACCTTAGCACCGGGCGTCCTAGTTTTGGGTCAGGAGCTTGTCCTGAGCTCCCCGGACGACCCGGTGCCGGGAGGAGAGCGGGCATCAGAACTGCCGCTGCCCTCTGACCCAAAACGTTTAGAGGAGACCAGAGAGGACCCCTCTGGCCTTGATCCTGGGGGTGGGATCGAGGTACAGGTGGGGCCAGCTGGCAGCTCCGAATCAGCCCCCGTACTCAATGCGGGGGAGGGGTCGGAAGCTGGAGGCGACGACCTGGAGGAGGACGGGGTGTCCGTGGTGAGCGCTGGAGATTACGCTGAGTCGCTCTCAAGCGAGGCGGCGGATCCCCTGGTGCCCTCCACTGACTCCCCCCTCATCCCCCCAAGGGAACTCCGGGACTTTTTGGCGAGTCATCGCGGTCGCCGAGACAGGGTTCAGTTGGCCTTGGACCGGTGGCATTCTTTTCCGCTGGTGTTCTGGTCCACTCGCGAGGCTCTCAAGTCTCCTGAGTTGGATAGGAACGCGCGGCGGAGGGTCCAAACGTTTCTCGCTGGGCTCCTGAAGGAGAGGAAGGACTAAAAAGTCCTCTTCTTCTTTTTAATGACTTAAGGTGAAGATTTGATGTACCTTTGACAATGAAGACGACTATAGCCAGCCTCAACATCCGCGGCAGCAGGGCCGCACAGCGCAGGTTCCAGAACTTCTCGGTCCTCAGGGACGGGAAGTATGCGTTGTGCTTCCTGCAAGAAACCCATACCGTTCCGGGAGACGAAGCCACGTGGCTCCTGGAGTGGCGAGGGGGGGTCTACATGAGTCACCTAGCCTCCAATTCTGGCGGGGTGGCTATCTTGTTGGCCCCGCATTTTCAGCCGGAGATCTTGGGGGTCAAGGAGCCAATGCCAGGCCGGTTGCTGCACCTGACTGTGCGTCTGGGGGGGGCGGTGCTTCACTTTGTGAATGTGTACGCTCCCCTGGGCACGCAGCAGCAAGCGAGCTTCTTTGAAGAAGTGTCCACTCATCTCGGCTCCATCGACGCTGGCGAGTGCATCGTCCTCGGGGGGGATTTCAATTGCACCCTCGGGGTCCGGGACCGTCACGGTACCCCGCACTGCACGCGAGGTGTGAGTAAGTTGCGGGACCTGGTCAGGTCCTTCGACTTAGTGGACGTCTGGCGAAATCTCCATCCTGACTCCAGCGTGTTCACCTTTGTGTCACCTGGAGTCGGAGCGTCCAGACTCGACCGCCTTTAGGTTTCGAAGGCGTACGTGTCCTGCGTTCCGGCTGCTTCTATACAGCAGGTTCCGTGCACGGACCACCGTCTGGTGTGGGCGGAGCTCACTTCGTTCTGCGCTCGGACGGGGTCCGCGTACTGGCATTTTAATAACCTGTTGTTGGAAGACCAGCGGTTCCTGGACTCGTTCCGTCGCTTCTGGGCCGGCTGGAGAAGGAAGCGGGGAGGCTTCCCCTCCTTGAGGCTATGGTGGGACGTGGGCAAGACTCACGTCCGAGTTTTCTGTCAAGAGTACGCGAAGGGGTCGACAAAGAGACGCAAATCCAGGGTCGAGGAGTTGGAGAAGGAGGTGCTCGACCTGGAGGCACGTCTCCGTCAGCCCGACGCGGACCCGGCCCTGCGGTCGGTGTACGATGAGAAGAAGGGCGCGCTGCGGGACCTGCAACTGGTCGGGTCTCGGGGCGCGTTCGTGAGGTCGCGGATCTGTTTCCTTAAGGAGATGGACCGTGGCTCTCCCTTCTTCTACTCACTGGAAAAAAGGCACGGGGTCCGTAAGCAGCTCTTTACGCTGCTGGCCGACGACGGATCCCTTGTCTCGGATCCGGAGGGCATCAGGGCCATTGCCCGAGATTACTACACTGCCCTGTTCTCTCCGGATCCGTCCAGTGAGGAAGCTTGCAGAGTTTTGTGGGAGGACCTGCCGCAGGTCGGCCCGGAGTGCGCCGGAAAGCTCGACTCCCCTATAAGTCTGGGGGAGCTGACCGGCGCACTCGACGGACTTTCTAGGGGCAAAACCCCGGGACTAGACGGGCTGACCGTGGAGTTCTTCAGGGCGTTCTGGGACGTCTTGGGGAGCGACTTCGCGGGGGTCCTGGGGGAGAGCATTGCTACCGGGGAGATGCCCCTTTCGTGGCGCAGGGCCGTGATTGCCCTGCTGCCGAAGAAGGGGGATCTCCGCCTTCTTAAAAACTGGCGCCCGGTCTCCCTCCTCAGCACGGACTACAAAATCTTCGCCCGAGCCATGTCTTCTCGGCTCGGCACCGTGCTGGACCACATGATCCACCCTGACCAGTCCTACACCGTCCCGGACCGAACCATTTATGATAACATCCATCTGGTCCGGGACATCATCCACCATTCCCAGAGGGCTGGTCTGTCGAGCGCCTTCCTGTCTCTCGATCAGGAGAAGGCGTTCGACAGGGTGGATCACGAATACTTACTCGGAACTCTGCGAGCTTTCGGGTTCGGGACGCATTTTGTCGCCCGGATCCGACTTCTGTACACCGCCGCGGAGTGTCTAGTGAAGGTTAACGGGTCCCTGACGGCGCCCCTTCGCTTTGGGAGCGGGGTACATCAGGGCTGCCCCCTGTCTGGCCAGTTGTATTCTATCTGCGTGGAGCCTTTCCTGCGCCTCTTGCGGAGGAGGTTGTCGGGATTGGTTCTGCGCGGGCCGGGCATCGGGGTGGTCCTTTCGGCTTACGCCGATGACGTGCTCCTTATGTTTAGTGACCCGGCTGACCTGCGGAGGATGCGCGAGTGCCAGGAGGTCTACTCTGCCGCTTCTTCTGCCAGGATCAACTGGGGTAAATGTTCTGGACTCCTGGTCGGTCAGTGGCAGATGGATCCCCTACCCGAGGAGCTCAGGCCTTTCACCTGGAGCAGGACCAGCCTCCTCTACCTGGGGGTCCATCTCTGCCCCGCTGAGGAATCCTGGCCGGCAAACTGGCAGGAACTGGAGACGAAAGTCACCGCTCGCCTGCGGCGCTGGACAGGACTGCTCCGAGTGCTATCTTACCGAGGTCGAGTTCTGGTCATAAACCAGCTGATCGCCGCCATGTTGTGGTATCGGCTGGTCACTTTGACCCCTCCCCCGGACTTTGTCACAAGAATCCAGAGATTGTTAGTCGACTTCTTCTGGGACAAAAGATTGCACTGGGTCGCTGCCGAGGTTCTGAGTCTCCCGCTTAGGGAGGGTGGTCAGGCGCTAGTGTGCCTACGCACACAGGTGGCGACTTTCCGCCTTCAGACCCTGCAGCGATACCTCTACGTCGAGCCTCCTCCTAGATGGTGTGCCCTGATGACGTATTTCTTCCGTCAGGTGCACGGCCTGAATTATGACGTGCAGCTCCTGTTTATAGAACAGCTGGGCCTCGGTGGCTCCTTGCAGGCGTTGCCCGTCTTTTACCAGGACCTGATCAAAGTCTGGAAAGTGGTCGCCTCGCGACGCAGCTCTCCCCCGTCAGGAGTAGCGGCTATCGTCAGAGAGCCGCTGCTCAGGAATCCGCCCCTCCGTCCTTTTCAGTGGTTGGCGGAGAGGAGGGCTGTGGCCGCAGGGGTGACCAGGATCGGGGACGTGCTGGGTGGCGGAGGACTGGGCTGGATGCTCCCGCAGGAGTTGGCGCGACGCGCGTCTGTGAGTGTCCAGGTCGCAGCCGATGCCATCCAAGACCTGAGAACGGTCGTGCTCGGACCCGACGTTATTTTGGGTCTTGAGGCGGCCCAGGTGCGCGGTGGTCTTCCGTCTGAGCGTTCCCCTGTTCGGACGGAATTCCACATTGGCCCCAAGCCCCGAACCCTCCCTCGGGTGCTGGTGCCCCGCAATATGAGCCGCCTCGGGGACATGCCCTCTGTGCCTTTTGGCACGGCAAAGAGGGGCTTTTTGTACGGACTGCTGCTGCACACCTTCCATTTTCTCGCCCTTGTCCGTCGCCCGGACACGCCTTGGCGTGCCTTGTTGCCGTCAGGCGGCGGAGGCCCCCGATGGGAGGCCCTCTACGGAGGTGTCCTCCCCCTTTCTATCGGGGACCTGGGTTGGAGGGTGTTGCATGCAGCAGTCCCTTATAATAAGAGGATGCATAGGTTCACGGACTCTCAGGACACGTGCCCTTTTTGCGGTCTTGTGGAGTCCGTGGACCATGTATACATAGGGTGTTGTAGGCTGCACTCCCTTTTTAGTTATTTGAAAAACCTTTTATTGATGTTTTGTTTGCACTTCAGCCCCACGCTCCTGATCTATGGGCACCCGGTGCGGAGGGGGGTCGGGAAGGAGGAGGACCTCCTCGTGAACCTGCTCCTGGGCCTGGCCAAGTTGGCCATTAACAGGTCCAGGCAGCGGGCGATTGACGGGGGAGTCCCGCCCGATTGTTTGTCCCTCTTCCGTGGCTACGTTCGCTGCCGGATGTCCCTGGAGAAGGAGCACGCGGTGTCTGCTGGCACTCTCGAGGCCTTCCGTGCTCGGTGGGCACCGCGGGGACTGGGGTGTTTTGTTGACCCCTTTAATCACATTTTGATTTAAAGTTTGTAAGTTTCCTTTAAACTTTGTTCTTGGTTTTACAGCTGACCTGAATTAGGGGCTGTGCCTGATTTATCCCAATTTTGTTGATTTGGTTTTCATTTAAAAGATTATCAAGAGTTCAAATCTCACAATGGCAAACTATGAAACAATGTAACTTCATCTGAAACAGATGGAAACAGGTTTACTCAAAAGAGTATCAAGAGTTCAAATCTCACCATGGCAAATTATGAAACAATGTAATTTTGTGTCTCTCTTCCGCGGCTACGTTCGCTGCCGGATGTCCCTGGAGAGGGAGCACGCGGTGTCTGCGGACACTCTCGAGGCCTTCCGTGCTCGGTGGGCACCGCGGGGACTGGGGTGTTTTGTTGACCCCTTTAATCACATTTTGATTTAAAGTTTGTAAGGTTCCTTTAAACTTTGTCCTTGGTTTTACAGCTGACCTGAATTAGGGGCTGTGCCTGATTTATCCCAATTTTGTTGATTTGGTTTTCATTTAAAAGATTATCAAGAGTTCAAATCTCACAATGGCAAACTATGAAACAATGTAACTTCATCTGAAACCGATGGAAACAGGTTTGTACTCCAAAGAGTTACAACAGGTAATTTACATATAGGAAGTTGCTACAGACATGAAATAACTGACTCAAGAGTTCAAATCTCACAATGGCAAAACTATGAAACAATGTAACTTCATCTGAAGCAGATGGAAATGTGTTTGTACTCGAAAGAGTTACATCTTCTTAGCTTGGCCTAAATAGCCAAGTGGTTATGGTACTGGGCTTGTAACCCCAAGATCAAGGGTGCAAATCTCACACTGGTAAAACAATGTAACTTCATCTGAAAAAAAAATCCATCCAAGACCTGAGAACGGTCATGCTCGGACCCAACGTTATTTTGGGTCTTGAGGTGGCCCAGGTGCACGGTGGTCTTCCGTCTGAACGTTCCCCTGTTCGGACGGAATTCCACATTGGCCCCAAGCCCCAAACGCTCCCTCGGGTGCTGGTGCCCCGCAATATGAGCCGCCTCGGGGACATGCCCTCTGTGCCTTTTGGCACGGCAAAGAGGGGCTTTTTGTACGGACTGCTGCTGCACACCTTCCATTTTCTCGCCCTTGTCCGTCGAGCGGACATGCCCTGGCGTGCCTTGTTGCCGTCCGGCGGCGGAGGCCCCCGATGGGAGGCCCTCTATGGAGGTGTCCTCCCCCTTTCTATCGGGGACCTGGGTTGGAGGGTGTTGCATGCAGCAGTCCCTTATAATAAGAGGATGCGTAGGTTCACGGACTCTCAGGACACGTGCCCTTTTTGCGGTCTTGTGGAGTCCGTGGACCATGTATACATAGGGTGTTGTAGGCTGCACTCCCTTTTTAGTTATTTGAAAAACCTTTTATTGATGTTTTGTTTGCACTTCAGCCCCACACTCCTGATCCATGGGCACCCGGTGCGGAAGGGGGTCGGGAAGGAGGAGGACCTCCTCGTGAACCTGCTCCTGGGCCTGGCCAAGTTGGCCATTAACAGGTCCAGGCAGCGGGCGATCGACGGGGGAGTCCCGCCCGATTGTTTGTCCCTCTTCCATGGCTACGTTCGCTGCCAGATGTCCCTGGAGAAGGAGCACGCGGTGTCTGCTGGCACTCTCGAGGCCTTCCGTGCTCGGTGGGCACCGCGGGGACTGGGGTGTTTTGTTGACCCCTTTAATCACATTTTGATTTAAAGTTTGTAAGGTTCCTTTAAACTTTGTCCTTGGTTTTACAGCTGACCTGAGTTAGGGGCTGTGCCTGATTTATCCCAATTTTGTTGATTTGGTTTTCATTTAAAAGATTATCAAGAGTTCAAATCTCACAATGGCAAACTATGAAACAATGTAACTTCATCTGAAACAGATGGAAACAGGTTTACTCAAAAGAGTATCAAGAGTTCATCTTCTTAACGATCTCGTGGAGGTAATTGTGGATTCAGTTGGTTCCCTGGTACTGAGGAGAGAAGGTGTGTGGTGTTGGTGTTGCTGCTCCTCAGTGTTTCAACTGTTTCTGCTGCTGCCTTTGGGGTTGTTGCTTCTGCTGTGTGCTGCTGCTGCTCCTGCACTTGAGGGTGTTTGCTGCTGCTGCTGCCCCTGCACTTGAGGGTGTTTGCTGCTGCTGCTGGACCTGCACTTGAAGGTGTTTGCTGCTGCTGCTGGACCTGCCCGTGTGGAGCAAAAGGAGAGAGAGGGAGGCCAGGAGGCCAGGACTGTGTCTGAAAACAACATCCTAGGTGGGTGTCCAACATTATTGTTTGTGTAAGGTGGGGGCAATAAAGGACTGTGTTTTGTAGGGGGAGGAAAGAAGACTGCAGGAAGGTTTGGGGAAGGAAGAGAGGGGGGTGTGTGGTTAAAACCACCATTCTGCTACCCCCCCCGCCCCACCCAGCCCTTTCCCAGTAAGGCCAGCGGTGGCTGGTGAAGACATCGCCTCCCCCTGCAAGAAGATCATCACACCCCACCCAACATCCACCTTTCACTGGAGACACCCACCTGGACTCTTCCCTTTTCCCTCCTGTGCCTCCCTGTCCTTCACTCCTCTCCCTCCTCTCCTCTCCTGTACAAAAGGGGGAGGTTATTACTACCTCCCTTCCCAGGGAGGAACATTGTATATTTAATAAAAAAAAATATATATATATTAAAAAATATATATAATTTAAAAAAAAAAAATGGCCAATCCTTCCCAGGGTGGGCGTGGCTCTGGCCTTAAAGCCAGTTCAACATCTCCTGTGGCCGGGCCCTCGAGGGCTAATGTGGAGGCGGCTTTGTCACCGGTGGCAGGGCCTACAAAAAAGACTTATGCGGGGGTGGTTGCTTCTGCAGCTCCTGCTGCTCCCGCTGCCCTGTCGCCATTCCGTCTCCTCACCAGGGCCCTCGGGGTAAAATGCTACGCTCACCCTGAGATGACTATTGAGGCCTGCGTTAAGGCCATGGCTGGGGTTGTCGGCCCCTCAGCCATTGTCGCGGCCTCAAAGATGTATGGGAGGGCCATCTTTTTCTTGAGGTCCGAGCGGGCGGTGCAACTCGCCCTGCAGAAGGGGCTCACTGTGGGCGGGACTTTTCTGGCGGTGGATCCCCTTGAGGCCACCGCCCAGAAGATTGTTATTTCAAATGTCCCGCCCTTTATACCATGTGGGCTCCTCCTCCCCCACCTTAATAAGCTGGGGGAGGTCAGGTCGGGGGTTGCACCAGTCCCGCTCGGCCTCAAAGACTCGGCCCTCCGCCACGTGTACTCCTTCCGGCGCCAAGTTTTCGTCCGCTTGGCCCGGGAGGAGTGCCTGGAGGGAGCCTTCTCAGTTAATTTTGAGGGGACCGCCTATCGGGTCTTCTGGACCGCGGAGGGTGTGCGGTGCCATGCCTGTAAGGAGGTGGGGCACGTAAGAAAGAACTGCCCCGCCTCCAAGGCCACGAGCCCCACCCAAGTGGCCGCGGCTGGCACCGCCCCTCCTCCCCCCGCCACCACTCCATCTCCCTCCCCGCAAGGGGAAGCGACCCCGGCAGCAGCTGCCATCTCGGCTGCCGGTGAGGCGGGGGGAGAGCCCCCGCGCCGTAAGAAGGCGCGGAGGAAGACCCGAAATTTGGAGGCGGCCCCTGAAACGCCCCAAACCCCCCAAACACATGGAAAAACCGGCTCGGGGGAAAAAACATCATCCGGCCCCGGCGTCATGTCCGCGTGTGCTCCCGGGTCCGTGGGCGCTAAGGCGCCAAGTGCTGGGCCCGGTGTCGTCCCTGCGCGTGCTCCCGGGGCCGGCGGGGAAAAGACGCGGGACCCCGAGCCGGGGAAACAAACATCAAAAACCCAGAGGGTGGAGTGTCCGGGAGGGCTGGACAAGGAGGAGGGGGCCTCGGAAATGGAGGTCTCCCTAGCCCCCAGCCTGACCCGGAAGAGACGTCACGCTTCGGAGGAGGAAGTGGGCGACGCCCAAAATGAAGAAGTTGGGCGTGTCCCTTCCCCTGATGAAGAGGTGGTGGCATCTCCACCCAGTAAAACCTCGCCCTGCCCTCTGGGGGAACCCGAAACTCCTACCCCTACCACTGTTCCCCCTACCAGTCTGCTGCAGTCCCCTGAACAGGACCCCTCGGGGGTCACTGAGGGCACCTCCCTTGAGGTGGTGTCCATCTCCAGTGCACTTAACACCCCTGAGGTACCTTCTGGCTCGTCGGGGGACTGCAACTTTGAAAATTTAAAAAATATAAATGCGTCATTGGGTGGCGGCGAAAAGGAGGGCCTTCCCGCTCCCTCCCAAACCTTGACACCGGGCGTCCTATGTTTAGGTCAGGAGCTTGTCCTGAGCTCCCCGGACGACCCGGTGCCGGGAGGAGAGCGGGCATCAGAACTGCCGCTGCCCTCTGGCCCAAAAAGTTTAGAGGAGACCAGAGAGGACTCCTCTGGCCTTGATCCTGGGGGTGGGATCGAGGCACAGATAGAGCCAGCTGGCAGCTCCGAATCAGCCCCCGTACTCAATGTGGGGGAGGGGTCGGAAGCTGGAGGCGACGACCCGGAGGAGGACGAGGTGTCGGTGGTGAGCGTTGGGGATTACGCGGAGTCGCTCTCAAGCGAGGCGGCGGATCCCCTGGTGCCCTCCACTGACTCCCCCCTCATCCCCCCAAGGGAACTCCGGGACTTTTTGGCGAGTCATCGCGGTCGCCGAGACAGGGTTCAGTTGGCCTTGGACCGGTGGCATTCTTTTCCGCTGGTGTTCTGGTCCACTCGCGAGGCTCTCAAGTCTCCTGAGTTGGATAGGAACGCGCGGCGGAGGGTCCAAACGTTTCTCGCTGGGCTCCTGAAGGAGAGGAAGGACTAAAAAGTCCTCTTCTTCTTTTTAATGACATAAGGTGGAGATTTGATGTACCTTTGACAATGAAGACGACTATAGCCAGCCTCAACATCCGCGGCAGCAGGGCCGCACAGCGCAGGTTCCAGAACTTCTCGGTCCTCAGGGACGGGAAGTACGCGTTGTGCTTCCTGCAAGAAACCCATACCGTTCCGGGAGACGAAGCCACGTGGCTCCTGGAGTGGCGAGGGGGGGTCTACATGAGTCACCTAGCCTCCAATTCTGGCGGGGTGGCTATCTTGTTGGCCCCGCATTTTCAGCCGGAGATCTTGGGGGTCAAGGAGCCAGTGCCAGGCCGGTTGCTGCACCTGACTGTGCGTCTGGGGGGGGCGGTGCTTCACTTTGTGAATGTGTACGCTCCCCTGGGCACGCAGCAGCAAGCGAGCTTCTTTGAAGAAGTGTCCACTCATCTCGGCTCCATCGACGCTGGCGAGTGCATCGTCCTCGGGGGGGATTTCAATTGCACCCTCGGGGTCCGGGACCGTCACGGTACCCCGCACTGCACGCGAGGTGTGAGTAAGTTGCGGGACCTGGTCAGGTCCTTCGACTTAGTGGACGTCTGGCGAAATCTCCATCCTGACTCCAGCGTGTTCACCTTTGTGTCACCTGGAGTCGGAGCGTCCAGACTCGACCGCCTTTACGTTTCGAAGGCGTACGTGTCCTGCGTTCCGGCTGCTTCTATACAGCAGGTTCCGTGCACGGACCACCGTCTGGTGTGGGCGGAGCTCACTTCGTTCTGCGCTCGGACGGGGTCCGCGTACTGGCATTTTAATAACCTGTTGTTGGAAGACCAGCGGTTCCTGGACTCGTTCCGTCGCTTCTGGGCCGGCTGGAGAAGGAAGCGGGGAGGCTTCCCCTCCTTGAGGCTATGGTGGGACGTGGGCAAGACTCACGTCCGAGTTTTCTGTCAAGAGTACGCGAAGGGGTCGACAAAGAGACGCAAATCCAGGGTCGAGGAGTTGGAGAAGGAGGTGCTCGACCTGGAGGCACGTCTCCGTCAGCCCGACGCGGACCCGGCCCTGCGGTCGGTGTACGATGAGAAGAAGGGCGCGCTGCGGGACCTGCAACTGGTCGGGTCTCGGGGCGCGTTCGTGAGGTCGCGGATCTGTTTCCTTAAGGAGATGGACCGTGGCTCTCCCTTCTTCTACTCACTGGAAAAAAGGCACGGGGTCCGTAAGCAGCTCTTTACGCTGCTGGCCGACGACGGATCCCTTGTCTCGGATCCGGAGGGCATCAGGGCCATTGCCCGAGATTACTACACTGCCCTGTTCTCTCCGGATCCGTCCAGTGAGGAAGCTTGCAGAGTTTTGTGGGAGGACCTGCCGCAGGTCGGCCCGGAGTGCGCCGGAAAGCTCGACTCCCCTATAAGTCTGGGGGAGCTGACCGGCGCACTCGACGGTCTTTCTAGGGGCAAAACCCCGGGACTAGACGGGCTGACCGTGGAGTTCTTCAGGGCGTTCTGGGACGTCTTGGGGAGCGACTTCGCGGGGGTCCTGGGGGAGAGCATTGCTACCGGGGAGATGCCCCTTTCGTGGCGCAGGACCGTGATTGCCCTGCTACCGAAGAAGGGGGATCTCCGCCTTCTTAAAAACTGGCGCCCGGTCTCCCTCCTCAGCACGGACTACAAAATCTTCGCCCGAGCCATGTCTTCTCGGCTCGGCACCGTGCTGGACCACATGATCCACCCTGACCAGTCCTACACCGTCCCGGACCGAACCATTTATGATAACATCCATCTGGTCCGGGACATCATCCACCATTCCCAGAGGGCTGGTCTGTCGAGCGCCTTCCTGTCTCTCGATCAGGAGAAGGCGTTCGACAGGGTGGATCACGAATACTTACTCGGAACTCTGCGAGCTTTCGGGTTCGGGACGCATTTTGTCGCCCGGATCCGACTTCTGTACACTGCCGCGGAGTGTCTAGTGAAGGTTAACGGGTCCCTGACGGCGCCCCTTCGCTTTGGGAGAGGGGTACGTCAGGGCTGCCCCCTGTCTGGCCAGTTGTATTCTATCTGCGTGGAGCCTTTCCTGCGCCTCTTGCGGAGGAGGTTGTCGGGATTGGTTCTGTGCGGGCCGGGCATCGGGGTGGTCCTTTCGGCTTACGCCGATGACGTGCTCCTTATGTTTAGTGACCCGGCTGACCTGCGGAGGATGCGCGAGTGCCAGGAGGTCTACTCTGCCGCTTCTTCTGCCAGGATCAACTGGGGTAAATGTTCTGGACTCCTGGTCGGTCAGTGGCAGATGGATCCCCTACCCGAGGAGCTCAGGCCTTTCACCTGGAGCAGGACCAGCCTCCTCTACCTGGGGGTCCATCTCTGCCCCGCTGAGGAATCCTGGCCGGCAAACTGGCAGGAACTGGAGACGAAAGTCACCGCTCGCCTGCGGCGCTGGACAGGACTGCTCCGAGTGCTATCTTACCGAGGTCGAGTTCTGGTCATAAACCAGCTGATCGCCGCCATGTTGTGGTATCGGCTGGTCACTTTGACCCCTCCCCCGGACTTTGTCACAAGAATCCAGAGATTGTTAGTCGACTTCTTCTGGGACAAAAGATTGCACTGGGTCGCTGCCGAGGTTCTGAGTCTCCCGCTTAGGGAGGGTGGTCAGGCGCTAGTGTGCCTACGCACACAGGTGGCGACTTTCCGCCTTCAGACCCTGCAGCGATACCTCTACGTCGAGCCTCCTCCTAGATGGTGTGCCCTGATGACGTATTTCTTCCGTCAGGTGCACGGCCTGAATTATGACGTGCAGCTCCTGTTTATAGAACAGCTGGGCCTCGGTGGCTCCTTGCAGGCGTTGCCCGTCTTTTACCAGGACCTGATCAAAGTCTGGAAAGTGGTCGCCTCGCGACGCAGCTCTCCCCCGTCAGGAGTAGCGGCTATCGTCAGAGAGCCGCTGCTCAGGAATCCGCCCCTCCGTCCTTTTCAGTGGTTGGCGGAGAGGAGGGCTGTGGCCGCAGGGGTGACCAGGATCGGGGACGTGCTGGATGGCGGAGGACTGGGCTGGATGCTCCCGCAGGAGTTGGCGCGACGCGCGTCTGTGAGTGTCCAGGTCGCAGCCGATGCCATCCAAGACCTGAGAACGGTCGTGCTCGGACCCGACGTTATTTTGGGTCTTGAGGTGGCCCAGGTGCACGGTGGTCTTCCGTCTGAACGTTCCCCTGTTCGGACGGAATTCCACATTGGCCCCAAGCCCCAAACGCTCCCTCGGGTGCTGGTGCCCCGCAATATGAGCCGCCTCGGGGACATGCCCTCTGTGCCTTTTGGCACGGCAAAGAGGGGCTTTTTGTACGGACTGCTGCTGCACACCTTCCATTTTCTCGCCCTTGTCCGTCGAGCGGACATGCCCTGGCGTGCCTTGTTGCCGTCCGGCGGCGGAGGCCCCCGATGGGAGGCCCTCTATGGAGGTGTCCTCCCCCTTTCTATCGGGGACCTGGGTTGGAGGGTGTTGCATGCAGCAGTCCCTTATAATAAGAGGATGCGTAGGTTCACGGACTCTCAGGACACGTGCCCTTTTTGCGGTCTTGTGGAGTCCGTGGACCATGTATACATAGGGTGTTGTAGGCTGCACTCCCTTTTTAGTTATTTGAAAAACCTTTTATTGATGTTTTGTTTGCACTTCAGCCCCACACTCCTGATCCATGGGCACCCGGTGCGGAAGGGGGTCGGGAAGGAGGAGGACCTCCTCGTGAACCTGCTCCTGGGCCTGGCCAAGTTGGCCATTAACAGGTCCAGGCAGCGGGCGATCGACGGGGGAGTCCCGCCCGATTGTTTGTCCCTCTTCCATGGCTACGTTCGCTGCCAGATGTCCCTGGAGAAGGAGCACGCGGTGTCTGCTGGCACTCTCGAGGCCTTCCGTGCTCGGTGGGCACCGCGGGGACTGGGGTGTTTTGTTGACCCCTTTAATCACATTTTGATTTAAAGTTTGTAAGGTTCCTTTAAACTTTGTCCTTGGTTTTACAGCTGACCTGAGTTAGGGGCTGTGCCTGATTTATCCCAATTTTGTTGATTTGGTTTTCATTTAAAAGATTATCAAGAGTTCAAATCTCACAATGGCAAACTATGAAACAATGTAACTTCATCTGAAACAGATGGAAACAGGTTTACTCAAAAGAGTATCAAGAGTTCATCTTCTTAACGATCTCGTGGAGGTAATTGTGGATTCAGTTGGTTCCCTGATACTGAGGAGAGAAGGTGTGTGGTGTTGGTGTTGCTGCTCCTCAGTGTTTCAACTGTTTCTGCTGCTGCCTTTGGGGTTGTTGCTTCTGCTGTGTGCTGCTGCTGCCCCTGCACTTGAGGGTGTTTGCTGCTGCTGCTGGACCTGCACTTGAGGGTGTTTGCTGCTGCTGCTGGACCTGCCCGTGTGGAGCAAAAGGAGAGAGAGGGAGAGAAGAAGAACAGCTTCTGTTGCTACAGGACAGGAAGGCCAGGAGGCCAGGACTGTGTCTAAAAACAACATCCTAGGTGGGTGTCCAACATTATTGTTTGTGTAAGGTGGGGGCAATAAAGGACTGTGTTTTGTAGGGGGAGGAAAGAAGACTGCAGGAAGGTTTGGGGAAGGAAGAGAGGGGGGTGTGTGGTTAAAACCACCATTCTGCTACCCCCCCGCCCCACCCAGCCCTTTCCCAGTAAGGCCAGCGGTGGCTGGTGAAGACATCGCCTCCCCCTGCAAGAAGATCATCACACCCCACCCAACATCCACCTTTCACTGGAGACACCCACCTGGACTCTTCCCTTTTCCCTCCTGTGCCTCCCTGTCCTTCACTCCTCTCCCTCCTCTCCTCTCCTGTACAAAAGGGGGAGGTTATTACTACCTCCCTCCCTAGGGAGGAACATTGTATATTTAAAAAAAATATACATATATATTAAAAAATATATATAATTTAAAAAAAAAAATGGCCAATCCTTCCCAGGGTGGGCGTGGCTCTGGCCTTAAAGCCAGTTCAACATCTCCTGTGGCCGGGCCCTCGAGGGCTAATGTGGAGGCGGCTTTGTCACCGGTGGCAGGGCCTACAAAAAAGACTTATGCGGGGGTGGTTGCTTCTGCAGCTCCTGCTGCTCCCGCTGCCCTGTCGCCATTCCGTCTCCTCACCAGGGCCCTCGGGGTAAAATGCTACGCTCACCCTGAGATGACTATTGAGGCCTGCGTTAAGGCTATGGCTGGGGTTGTCGGCCCCTCAGCCATTGTCGCGGCCTCAAAGATGTATGGGAGGGCCATCTTTTTCTTGAGGTCCGAGCGGGCGGTGCAACTCGCCCTGCAGAAGGGGCTCACTGTGGGCGGGACTTTTCTGGCGGTGGATCCCCTTGAGGCCACCGCCCAGAGGATTGTTATTTCAAATGTCCCGCCCTTTATACCATGTGGGCTCCTCCTCCCCCACCTTAATAAGCTGGGGGAGGTCAGGTCAGGGGTTGCACCAGTCCCGCTCGGCCTCAAAGACTCGGCCCTTCGCCACGTGTACTCCTTCCGGCGCCAAGTTTTCGTCCGCTTGGCCCGGGAGGAGTGCCTGGAGGGGGCCTTCTCAGTTAATTTTGAGGGGACCGCCTATCGGGTCTTCTGGACCGCGGAGGGTGTGCGGTGCCATGCCTGTAAGGAGGTGGGGCACGTAAGAAAGAACTGCCCCACCTCCAAGGTCACGAGCCCCACCCAAGCGGCCGCGGCTGGCACCGCCCCTCCTCCCCCCGCCACCACTCCATCTCCCTCCCCGCAAGGGGAAGCGACCCCGGCAGCAGCTGCCATCTTGGCTGCCGGTGAGGCGGGGGGAGAGCCCCCGCGCCGTAAGAAGGCGCGGAGGAAGACCCGAAATTTGGAGGCGGCCCCTGAAACGCCCCAAACCCCCCAAACACCTGGAAAAACCGGCTTGGGGGAAAAAACATCATCCGGCCCCGGCGTCATATCCGCGTGTGCTCCCGGGTCCGTGGGCGCTAAGGCGCCAAGTGCTGGGCTCGGCGTCGTCCCTGCACGTGCTCCCGGGGCCGGCGGGGAAAAGACGCGGGACCCCGAGCCGGGGAAACAAACATCATAAACCCAGAGGGTGGAGTGTCCGGGAGGGCTGGACAAGGAGGAGGGGGCCTCGGAAATGGAGGTCTCCCTAGCCCCCAGCCTGACCCGGAAGAGACGTCACGCTTCGGAGGAGGAAGTGGGCGACGCCCAAACTGAAGAAGTTGGGTGTGTCCCTTCCCCTGATGAAGAGGTGGTGGCGTCTCCACCCAGTAAAACCTCGCCCTGCCCTCTGGGGGAACCCGAAACTCCTACCCCTACCACTGTTCCCCCTACCAGTCTGCTGCAGTCCCCTGAACAGGACCCCTCGGGGGTCACTGAGGGCACCTCCCTTGAGGTGGTGTCCATCTCCAGTGCACTTAACACCCCTGAGGTACCTTCTGGCTCGTCGGGGGACTGCAACTTTGAAAATTTAAAAAATATAAATGCGTCATTGGGTGGCGGCGAAAAGGAGGGCCTTCCCGCTCCCTCCCAAACATTGACACCGGGCGTCCTATGTTTAGGTCAGGAGCTTGTCCTGAGCTCTCCGGACGACCCGGTGCCGGGAGGAGAGCGGGCATCAGAACTGCCGCTGCCCTCTGGCCCAAAAAGTTTAGAGGAGACCAGAGAGGACTCCTCTGGCCTTGATCCTGGGGGTGGGATCGAGGCACAGATAGAGCCAGCTGGCAGCTCCGACTCAGCCCCTGTACTCAATGTGGGGGAGGGGTCGGAAGCTGGAGGCGACGACCCGGTGGAGGACGAGGTGTCGGTGGTGAGCGTTGGGGATTACGCGGAGTCGCTCTCAAGCGAGGCGGTGGATCCCCTGGTGCCCTCTACTGACTCCCCCCTCATCCCCCCAAGGGAACTCCGGGATTTTTTGACGGGGCACCGCGGTCGCCGAGACAGGGTTCAGTTGGCCTTGGACCGGTGGCATTCGTTTCCGCTGGTGTTCTGGTCCACTCGCGAGGCTCTCAAGTCTCCCGAGTTGGATAGGAACGCGCGGTGGAGGGTCCAAACGTTTCTCGCTGGGCTCCTGAAGGAGAGGAAGGACTAAAAAGTCCTCTTCTTCTTTTTAATGACTTAAGGTGAAGGTTTGATGTACCTTTGACAATGAAGACCACTATAGCCAGCCTCAACATCCGCGGCAGCAGGGCCGCACAGCGCAGGTTCCAGAACTTCTCGGTCCTCAGGGACGGGAAGTATGCGTTGTGCTTCCTGCAAGAAACCCATACCGTTCCGGGAGACGAAGCCACGTGGCTCCTGGAGTGGCGAGGGGGGGTCTACATGAGTCACCTAGCCTCCAATTCTGGCGGGGTGGCTATCTTGTTGGCCCCGCATTTTCAGCCGGAGATCTTGGGGGTCAAGGAGCCGGTGCCAGGCCGGTTGCTGCACCTGACTGTGCGTCTGGGGGGGGCGGTGCTTCACTTTGTGAATGTGTACGCTCCCCTGGGCACGCAGCAGCAAGCGAGCTTCTTTGAAGAAGTGTCCACTCATCTTGGCTCCATCGACGCTGGCGAGTGCATCGTCCTCGGGGGGGATTTCAATTGCACCCTCGGGGTCCGGGACCGTCACGGTACCCCGCACTGCACGCGAGGTGTGAGTAAGTTGCGGGACCTGGTCAGGTCCTTCGACTTAGTGGACGTCTGGCGAAATCTCCATCCTGACTCCAGCTTGTTCAC